>NC_135330.1:136005634-137368848 GCF_023851605.1 Tamandua tetradactyla | reverse complement strand
AAAGATTATTTTAAAAGACCTAAGGGTCATATCCTTGATTTGACCATTGTTCCTATGTGTTATCATAATTTAGAATGCTGGAAATACAATCTTTTAGTAGACAGATACTATAATATCCTTTTTGCTTAAACATAAATATGATTATGCATGGAAAATATACAATTTAGATGTTAACCTAGAGAGATAAACTCTTCTTCATAATTTTCCAGAGTTCTTTATAGTAAATTTGGTAGCTGTTCTAGTTTGCTAGGAATGCAATATACCAGGAACAGAATGTCTTTTGAAAAGAGGAATTTAATGAGTTGCTAGTTTACAGTCCTAAGATCAAGAAAATGTCCCAATTAAAATAAGGCTAATGAAATGTCCAATCAAAGGCATCCAGGAAAAAATATCTTGGCTTAAGAAGGCCAATGAAATTCAGAGTTTCTCTCTCAAATGAGAAGGCATTCTCAAATGAGAAGGGCACATGGCAAACATGGCATCATCTCCTAGCTTTCTCTCCTGGCTTCCTGTTTCATGAAGCTCCCTGGGAGGCATTTTCCTTCTTTATCTCCAAAGCGCTGTGGAGTGGACTCTCTGCTTCATGGTGCTGCAGCATTCTCTGCTCTCTCTGAATCACCTGGTGTTTTCTCTTGTCTTTCTCTTTTGTAGAATTCCAGTAAACTATTCAAGACCCACCTGAATGGGTGGAGATACCTCTCTACCTAATCCAGTTTAACAACCACTCTTGATTGAGTTACATCTCCAGGGAGATGATCTAATTACAGTTTTAAGCATACAGTATTCAGTAGGGATTAGAAGAAATGGCTGGATTTATAAAATGGAATTAGAATTAAAACATGGCTTTTTTAGGGTACATACGTCCTTTCAAACCAGCACAGTGGCTATATGCTCTCATAATGGCTTTGTATTAGTTAAAATTTGGAGAATTTTTAAACAAACATAAAATTTTCTATTGTTCTTCCTTTAAAAGGGTGATGAAGTAAATCTTTGTGTTACCTAATGGCAATTTTAGGAAACCTGAATATATTTCTGGCATAAATGATCTTAACAGTTTTATTATTTATAATTTAAGAAAGGTAAAATCAAGAATAGGGAATAGCTGTTAGAGGAGATAAAACATATAAATAACTAAAGACAGAAAGGTAGATGATGGAAATAAATTGCAATGAAAAATAATGGTTATTACCAATTTAATTTTTTAAAGAAAGGGATATCTTTAATTTTTTAAAAGTACATTTTAAACCACTGAGAGTTAACAGAATAATTTGTTGACAGAAAGAAAATTCTACCAATCTGAGCATAAAATAACATTATAGAAAAGAAGTCCCACTTTTAAGCCTTTTCATTTTTAATACATTATTTGTGACACAATTTGCCATGACAGATTTATTATTATACCTTTATACTTATGTATAAGTAGGCTCAGTAGCATATATATATATATAAATTATAAAATGTAAAGCTTTTAAACGTAATTATAAAATATAAACTTATCAGTATGCAAGTATAACAAATGTAACAACTAAAATTTCCATTGGAATAAACTAACAACTTTTTCAATAGACAATAAATATTTCAATTTTACTATGTTTATATTCATATTTTTTCAAGGTGTTATATTAAGTATAATTCACTGTTTAAATTAGCATGTTTAATGAAAGTGAGCAAAGTTTCTTTTTTCCTGACCCAAGAGAAACCTAGAGGATAGAAAATTAAAACTTGCTTTGCTATTCTTTCTCCATGAACACTTATTTCATATTATACAACTTGAGGGAGGCTAAGTGAACAATTTTAGCCTGTTAGAGGGTGGTTTTTGCTATAACAAACATTTCTTGATAATTTACACACTGCAGTGAAAGTAGAACCATCCCGGACTTGGCTAAAAGCAAAACTAAATTGAAAACATTTTACCTCTAAAATACAGAACAGTTAAATTCTGGGTCATATATTAATTGCCTTTATTTCCTAGGGTCCTAGCTTCAAGGCTTGTTCACAAACTGATAACTATTTTTTTGTTGTTACCTATTGTCCCTGTCACACTTGACCAATGTATTGTGCCCAGAGTCTTAAATGCCACTGAGCAGCCACTGTCACATCAGGTGATTTCAACAATTCAACTGGGAACAAAAGTAGCAGGGGAGATTAATCCAAGTCCAGCTACAGACAACGTTCTCTGAACAAACTCTTATGGTGAAAATGTAGAGATCACAAATGAATGTCATGGGGAGTGACTTTATCTGCCTTTGACCCAACAGGTGGGGTGGGAGTTGTGGGGAAGAAAGGAGGGAAGGTGGAAAGGAGTGAGAAAGAGAAAAACAGCTCTTGATATCCAGGAACTGGACTGACATTTGATGGTGTCACAAGCTGGCCAGGCATTCACACCTAGACCGTGTACTGTTCTGTTGAATACCAACATCAGAGTTGATGAGGAAGAGACCACGATAATAAAGCAAAATGACAACCACACATAAATATTCTTACGTAATCAGAGCAAAAATTAAGGTCACTAAAACCACAAGAACATTGATACCCTTATACACCAATTAATATTGCTTCTTTGTCAAAGTTTTAGCCTTCATTTACTACTCATCCCTTCCAGATAGATTTATTAAGATACCCAGGCATAGTATTGTGTGCTTCCTGACAGCATCCAAATAAAAGCAAAACCCCTCTTGTTTGAACCTTCCCCAAATCACCTAACATACCCCTAAATCCTATACATATTTTTGATATTGAATATCCTATACTTTTCTACTAAGTTTTCTTCCTTATTGCAGCAAGCAATAAACCTGATATTGTCCAACTACAAGTATGTTTTGGGGAGTCTTTTGCAAGAAAGTATTGACAGCATTGGTTATTTTTTCCAATCTTTATTTTCATTCTCTCTCTAAACTCATGTTTAGAGTTTGTTTCTCATAAGCAGCATTTCTGTTTCTGATAATCTTTTCTTATAACCAAAATATTTAGTTGATTAATACTTAATATAATTATGTTCGTCTAGCTGTGTAAAGGTACAGTTTTGCTACTTGTTTTTACTTGTTTTTACCTGTTCTATAGTGGATAGTTGGATGAAATAAGACTTTTTAATTAATATTTTTGAAATTTTGTTTTCTCCCCTATTTGATCTGTGATTCCATACTGGCTTACTATTATTCAAATGGTTATCCTATTGATTTAAACACGAATCATTAAAACATAATGCAAATTATTGGACTTTTCATTTCCTGAACAATTCATGATCTTCATGTCATTATACTACAATTTACATAACCTCTTTTTGTACAATAATTGCTATGTATTTTAATTTGCACATATTTTAGACTACCAAAATCTTGTTATTGTTGTTTTATAAAGTTTTTATTTATTTAGATTTGTCCACCCATTTTTCACCTTGTTTGCTTTTTATTTCTTTGTGAATCTCCATCTTTCCCTCTATATATCCATCCTAGTGAAACAATTCTTTTTAGGTTTTCCTTTCATGCTGGACTGATGTTGATAAATTCTCACAGCTTTTGTCTGAAATGTTTTTCAGGAATTATTTAACTAGATTTTGAATTCTAGATTTGTCTTATTATATTGAGGCAGTTGAAAGTGTCATCACATTATCATTTTACTTCTATCATTTTCTACCAGTTTCTGTGAAACTGAGCCTTAGTCATTATACAGATTGGTATATTTTCAATCAGTCCTTATTCTTAGCTCTTTGGGTTCCAGGCTGACCATTACCTGAGCTTTTCTTCCCGGAGGTTATTGTGTTGGTTAGATTCAGTTGTCAACTTGGCCAGGTGAGCATACCTAGTTTGTTGCTGCAGACATAAGCCAATGGTATGTGAACCTCATCTGTTGCTAATTACATCTGCAGTCAGCTAGGAGGCGTGTCTGCTGCAATAAGTGAGTTTGACTTAATTGGCTGGCGCTTAAATGAGAGAACGCAGTGTAGCACAGCCTAAGCAGCTCGGCATTCCTCATCTCAGCACTGGCAGCTCAGCCCAGGTCTTTGGAGATGGAGAGCGATGTCGCCCCGGGGAAAGTTGTTGGAACCGAGGGGCCTGGAGAGAAGACCAGCAGAGACCATCCTGTGCCTTCCACGTAAGAAAGAGCCTCAGTGGAAAGTTAGCTGCCTTTCCTCTGAAGAACTAGCAAAATAAATCCCCTTTTATTAAAAGCCAATCCATCTCTGGTGTGTTGCTTTCTGGCAGCTAGCAAACTAGAACAGTTATCTACAGCTCTACTGAACTTATCTGCTACTGAACTTCAATGTTGCTAGTCAGATGCAATTTTCTATTGATTTTCCAGTTAATTACCTTGAACGTGAGCATGCTGTTTATTAATTGATAAACACTTCAAAGCAAATGCTCTGCTGCATATTAGATTCTTCTCTGCATTTTTCTGTTTCCTGAAATCTCATCCCCTTCAATCTTTGCTGCCTTTGTAGTTCTCTATTTTTTGTAGTTTTGTGCTCTTTTCAGTAAGTGCTTGATCTGTTTAAAGCTAATGCGCAGAGCTAGAATCTAAACTCTTATTTATTCATTAAACATCATATTTTCAACTAAGTTTGTTATAACTGTATATGGGCTCCATAAAATCTTTATATGTAAGGTGTAACAATTCAACCACTACCTTTTTTTGTTCAAGAATCTGAAAACTTGATATTAATACCTAATACATTGGAATCATTAAAGTGAGGATGATTTTCTTGTTCTGTTAAATCTTTTTGGTAATAATTAGTTTGTGATTCTTCTATGATTTTTCCTAATACAATCCTTTATTTCAAGAAATAGAAAAATATATTTCCATTGTATTACAAGATAAGTTTATGTGCTTAAACAAACAAACAAAAATGTTGCCTCTATTTAGCATTCTCTTTAATTTCCAAGATAAAAGAATAGAACATGGGCATTTAGAATTCATTTATGAATTTCAAGATATTCTGTGGTTAAAAGATAACGTAAGTATCACTTTGAACTTTTTCACTTAGTATATGATTTTTAGAAATCTGTGATTGTCAGAAATATCTATTAAAAGATATTGATTAGCTTGCCCTTGAAAAGGAAGAATTGAAAGTCATGAGAATATTGAAAATGCATATGTTTGAAATATTTATGCTAATGTTTAAGAATGCTTATGTTTCAGTGAAGAAACTAGATAAAGATTTATACTTATCAGGAGATCCTACTATTTCTATTTAGTGGCACTAACCTTGTCCTAAAAATGAAATAAAACCAAAAATGAATACATTGATAGTGAAATTTATAAAAGCAAACTGTAGCTTCTAATGTTTTAGGTTTAAGAATGTCTAAACCTTTTAGGGATAAAGCTATTGTGTACTAGGAGTCTTTGAGAATAAAACTCTTACTTTTAACAAAGAAGTATGAGGAATAAATGAACATTTGCAAATGTTTTAAACTCTAACCATAAACTTAAAATGATTTAACTTTTAGTTATAGCCATGAAAGATTTAGTGAAGTTGTGTTTTCACAAATATCAGGCATAGTCTATTATTTGTCATTGTTATGACATATATTATTTACTATGTCAGTTCAGAAGGAAAACCTCTATACCCTGAAGCTATCATGTTTGGGATTAAGGTGGAAGAGTAGTATGAACAGTGTTTGATGTGATTTCACAATCAATTGGTTCATCCTGACATCCTAGTCAATGGGTATCTGTTTAGGATTTCAGTATTCTAGTTGCTTAATTTGATCCTCTCATACTAGCAAGGACAGGAACAATCTGGGTTTGTTCCATACTTGCTTCTTTTGATAATTTAGGATCATCCAGAAAAAAAAAAGTCTATGTAACTGAAAGAGTTATAGTGCCTGGCCCTAGTTGTATGTTTTTATTACTAATATTATCCTTCACTAAAATAAACACTCCAGCCTAATTGCTTACATATTATTTGTCTTTCTCTTTTACTGTTATTTCATACTGTTTGATTTTTCACATTTGATAAGATTATTTGTTTAGTGAAAGTATGATGATATTGTCAATGGTCCATATAGCCAATTATCTATGGTGATTTAGCTTTGCAAATATCTGGAGTGTTTTTAATACTTAGGCACTCTCAGGAAAAAATAAAGTAAATTTTGAGTTAATAATACACCAAAATTTGGAAATACCTGTCTCATGCAAAATTGCTTATTTATGGAATAAATAGTTAAATCTTAATATGTATGAAAGTCATATGATTAGTTGAAGGATAAATACTTCAGCAAAACATAGTCCACTAGAATCAAGAAAAACAATTAGAGAATGACTAAAATGATAGGGTTGTTTTGTAAAGAGTTTAAAGTACCTATCGTTCCATTTGCATGCCTGCACCATGAGATTTAATTATATCACTGATGCCATTATTTTGACTTGAATTTTAACTAAACAAAATCAACCTTCCTAGATATATGTTTTATCTATTATTATGATTAATAAGATGCACATTTTAATGAGGAAAACCTATCAAAGCTAATAAGAAAAAGTGACCTTTCTCATTTACGTTTTAAATGACAATCACATTCATATCAACATGAAAAATATCAATAATGATACTATTAATAATATCTATTAAGATATATTGAGTGTTCCTTTAAACCAAGAGCTCTTTTGACTTCTTAATCCCCATAAATCTGAGGCAAATACTATTATTATCAAATAATTGGAAAATGAATAGAAGGATTATATAATAAGGCCAGACTACATGGAAAGTAAATTGCAGTATTCAAAACCAAGCAGTTTAACTCCAGACCTCTTATTCTTACTGTGTTAGTTAGATTCAGTTGTCAACTTGGCCAGGTGAGCATACCTAGTTCTGTTGCTGCGGACACAAGCCGATGGTACGTGAACCTCATCTGTTGCTAATTACATCTGCAGTCGGCTAGGAGGCGTGTCTGCTGCAATGAGTGACGTTTGACTTAATTGGCTGGTGCTTAAATGAGAGAACGCAATGTAGCACAGCCTAAGCAGCTCGACATTGCTCATCTCAGCACTTGCAGCTCAGCCCAGTCCTTTGGAGATGCAGAAAGAAGTCACCCTGGGGAAAGTTGTTGGAACCCAGGGGCCCGGAGAGAAGACCAGCAGAGACCATCCTATGCCTTCCACATAAGAAAGAACCTCAGTAGAAAGTTAGCTGCCTTTCCTCTGAAGAACCAACAAAATAAATCCCCTTTTATTAAAAGCCAATCCATCTCTGGTGTGTTGCATTCCGGCAGCCAGCAAACTAGAACACTTACCCTTATACTATCTTTGTGAGAACTTAAATCTAGTGGGCAAGGAACAGACTTAAAAAACAAGACCATTCTATTCCTTTTTCAAGTGTTCTTTTTCATGTAAAATTTATACTTATTAAATAAGGATACATTTTACAATTTTAGTTCATAGTGGGGAGGAGTCTTGTAGCTAAACCATCACCTTTGTATTGCTAATAAGAGACATGAGTCCAAGAGACATTCATTGGCATGCCTAATATCATATAATTATACAGTAGCAGTCACTAAATGATTCAGTAAACCCTAATTTCCTTATAAGAAATGGTTAATTGGCACACTGCTATGAATAAAAATGGAAAGGAAGACCATATTTGACCTCTCCTTCTGATATATAATATATATATATATATACCTTTTCATACTTTATCATTCTTTCCATTCATTCTAGCCCTAGCCACCCATACTTTGCATTCTTAAGTAGATAATCAACTACCTCCTTCAAGATCCTAATCACCACTCTATCGATCAATATTCTGTAACTGACTTTCTGTAATTTTTTTTGTTTAACAGCACATAGCTATTGTGCTTGTTGAGACTTCACAATGTTGAGAAATCCAGCTCAAAGACTACTTCATGAAAGAAGACCCCGAAGACCAACTGCATTTACTAACCAAAAGAGCAAAAGTGTTCTAAAATTTTAGATCAGTGCTCTTTAATAGAACCTTCTGCAAGGATGCGCATGTTTCCTGTCTAATATGGTAGTCAGTTGCCATGTGTACCCATTGAACACTTGCAATGTGATGGCAGAGCCCAGGGAATGAATTTTTAACTGTATTTAATTTTAACTAATTAAAATGTAAATAGTCACATATGGCTGTTGGCTGCTGTGTTGGATGACATTGCTTTAGATGAGTGATTTCAGGAAATAATTTCCTGGGAAGTCATCATGAAATAGATAAATATATTGAAATTGACCTCTTCATAGTAGTAATTTTCCCTGAATTTTTATAAGTATGATAGTATAATTAAAATATACTTTTAATTATATTTTAATATAAAATATATTTTATATTATTATATATTTATAAAGGTATATGGCTATACCTTTCCCTACTCCAGAATCAAATGCATGGGTCTATGAAACCAAATTTGAGACTCACCAAAGTCAGTGGTCAGACGGACGCATAGAGCAGATACAGGTAGAGTGGTTTGCTTGGACTATTGATTCACCAAATATTCATTATGTAGATTTTGATCAAGACTGTTATGATTGAAGTTGCTTCCTCCACTCCTCTATCCACAACAGTTATCAAATGACCCGTACAATCCTTCTTAGGTGTTTTTTTTTTTCCCATGGGCAGGCACCAGAAATCAAACCTGGGTCTCAGGCATGGCAGGTGAGAATTCTGCCACTGAGCCCATCATCGCACCACCTCCTTCTTAGGGTTTTTATAAAGATGCCCTGAATATTCCATCCAAGCAATTTAAGTTTTATGTCACAGAGAAATATTTGAATTGAAACATCACAATGTAAACTCTCTCATTTCTAGATTGATGTTAGAGGGTGTCGTAGTTAGGTTGAGCTGATGGCACCCAGTTCTTTCTGTTCCTATGGACTTAAATCTTCATCATGTAAAATTCATCTATGGATGATGACATCTGTGGTCAACTAAGGAAAGTGCCTTCTAGAATCAGCGACATTTAATTTAATTAGCTGGAGGCCTAAAAGGAAAAGTCAGAAGAGAGAGAAACAGCTTAGCACAGCTCAGTGCATCTCAGTTCACAGCCCAGCACAACTCAGTTCAGAGCTCAGAGCCAACACAGACCCAGACATCTGGATATGCAGAAAGGAGTCTGTCGAAGGAAAGATGTTTGAATCCAGAACCAGGAGGGAAAGCCAGCAGATGTCAACCTGTGCCTTCCCATGTGACAGAGAGAGCTGAGGAAAACCAGCTGCCTTTTCTCCAAAGAACTGCAAATTTGTAACTAAATGAATCCCCTTTATAACATCCAATAACATATTGCATTCTGGCAGCATTAGCAAACTGAAACAGGGGGCTTATACATTTTTATTTATTATTTTCAGATATTATAGGAATTCTAGTAGTATTTCACCCAGTACGTATAGAATACCTGGACATCCTGATAATTTTCATGAATGATGTACATTATCTCTAGTCTATGATTTAAACAATAAAACAAATATTCCTTAAATGTTATATAGAAGCAAACATTATATATGTGCATGTATATGTATCTACACTTCTCTACAATTTATCACGGTATTTAAAGTCTTGTCCTTAGACATCCTTAATTACCTTCCTCTTTATGAACTCATTTGTTCTGAGGAAGTAGAACACTTAGTCTCTATGTACATGTGAATTTCCATAAAATAATACTTTTATATATCTTATATTTTTTACTCTCACAGTTAAATGTATTTCATTTTTTTCCTAAAATATGTCAGCTTTTGATCCTTGTTTATTTTTGTTTGTTCTTTTACATTTTTATAATTTCACAAATAGACCTAAAATGTCAAAACATATTTGAACATAATTCTCAAAAAGATCTTAACCAGTGTCAAATATTGTCAAATAATTTACTCACTTTTATAAGTTATACCCTTTCAATGAATTATATTATCACACTAGACTCTTCCTGAGGGATTATTTTTTAAGGAAGAAATTCTAAATTCCTACTTCCTCAGGCCATTTTCTAATTCTAATTAGAATAATTTTTAAAAATTTTAAAAATAAAATGATAAAAAGAGACATGATACTAAAAACCAATCAATTTAGAATGTCATTTGAAATTAACTCTTACAGTTCTTTGTTTCATAATTTATCACCCTCAATTTAGTGTGGCTCAACAGGACAATGACATGTAGTTAAACGAATTTTAAAATCCTATTCAGATTAACTTTTAAAAATTATTTAGTTTGACATTCTAAGAATATTTTAAACATGAATCTCTCTATCCCATGCAATAAAGTTGGCTTTTTGACAAGTGACATTTCATTTAGTGAAAAATTGAACAAAAACTTGGAAACTCATTCACAGAGATAGACACAAATATAGTTATTTAAATATATTGTCTTGTGACAAAAGACACAAACGCATCCAAAGATTTGTAAATTTGTAAACCACTACTAAATGGTATTGTCATCAATGCTTGTAACTTTAAATGGCTTGTCTTTTTAATTATACATTATTGTCATAGATGTAGAATGTTCCTCTAAAAGTAACCACTCCATTATAACCTTACTAATGCAGCTATTTTCTAAGTATTGCTTTTGTATTTTTTTAAGTTGCTCTTTGTGGTAGTTAGATTAAGTCGTCAACTTGGCCAGGTGAAGGCACCTAGTTTTGTTGCTGTGGACATGAGCCAATGGTGCGTGAACCTCATCTGTTGCTGATTACATCAGCAGTCGGCTAGGAGGCATGTCTGCTGCAATGAGTGATGTTTGACTTAATTGGCTGGTGCTTAAATGAGAGAGTGCAAGGTAGTACAGCCCAAGCAGCTTGGCAAACCTCATCTTGCGGCTCAGCCCAGGCCTTTGGAGATGCAGAAAGAAATCATACTGGGGAAAGTTGCTGGAACCCAGAGGTCTGGAGAGAAGACCAGCAGAGACTATCCTGTGCCTTCCCATGTAAGAAAGAATCTCAGTTGAAAGTTAGCTGCCTTTCCTCTGAAGAACTAACAAAATAAATCCCCTTTTATTAAAAACCAGTCCGTCTCTGGTGTGTTGCATTCCGGCAGCTAGCAAACTAGAACATTCTTATAATCCTTTATTTTCTTCTTTGAATTGTAAGTGTTTAAAAATATTTTTTATATGCAGATATAGGTTTGACTTAAATTTGCTGACAAAAAGATGCTCTGCCATGGCCAAATTACTGAAGAAAAGGTATACATATAAACCACTCCAACTTAGAATGCAGTGCTGCTATCTAGTTACCCATTTGGATCACTGGTTCACAACAACTCATGTTTTTATGCAGGTGCTTTGAGTTTTTCACTGCAGTCACTAGCTTTAGATCAACCACAGGATGCCCTTATCAAGGCGGTATTTAACAAATTGTTTGGTCTAGTGACATTATCTGTTTCTACAGTAGACATACTTGCTCTTCAACTTTATCATATCAGGGATGTGCAATCCATATTAAACTGTATGTAGTCTCAGGTATCTAAAGAGAAGCTCAGTCACCGGGATTTGATGGATGTAATATAAAGTTCTAAGTAAAGCAACTGTATGTGCTTATCCCTAGTGGTCAGGGGAAACAAAGCCCACCACAGCTGCTCTGTGCCTAGGAGTGATGGGCTTGAATACAGATGGCAGACATTCTCCATAGACATGGGCTTAATTAATAGTTAATGAATTCCTGTTCTAATGGTCAATTGGAAAAAGAATTAAATTACCTCCGGATATTTCCCAACAGCAGGACAGAGCACAAATTCAGGCTTTGCTCTATTTACTGATTTCAAGATTCTTACTGTCTTTTTCTAGTTTCTATCACCATAAACCTGAGACAGTCTCTCAGTGAGCCATCTTTCTCAAATAAAGATTTATTTCTTACTGGTGCAACTATTTTTATATCTTTTAGGAATGTCCATATATATCAACTTTTTTTTAAGATGAAAATATACAAGGATACTTCTGGAATAAAAGAAGTGTGCTTGGGTCCCTCATTTCTTCCTCTCTAATGCAAGACATGGTAGTCATTTTTCTTTTGACTCCAGCTCACTCTCTAGATATACTCTCTTATTTTGTCCCTCCTAGCCTCTCTCAAAGACTGATTTCAAACCAGATATATTTGTCCTCTGATGATGTTCTGTTCATTGGAGTTAAGAGCTGAAATTAGAAGGTGGGTAGAGAGAGAAATGGGGAATGTATTCCTACACTCTATCAACACATCATCACCATTCTGGCAATGACTATAGCTCCCTCAGTCTGTTCCAGTTACTTTTCCTACCCCTTGCCCCCTCATGCCTCCTGTGGTAACCCTGAGATCTTGCTAGCTGCTGGGTGCCTCACCACCCTTGTCAATCTCCCTTAATCCTGATCACTGCTTTACTTTTTTATGAATAGGCACTTCAGTAATTATCAGTTAGATCCTTGAATATTTCATTTGCATCCTTCCTACTGGCTAATTTAAAGTTTATTTTCCAGAAAAAAATCCTTAAACTTATACCTTATATTTCTTATTAGATTTTAAACTCCACTGAAGTGGATATAATTATTTGGTTGCATTTATAATACCCTATGTCCTAAAACACAGCTTTGCGTATTGGATAAGCTTGATAAATGCCCATTTGAATTCTTTTACCATCCTGTTTATCAATTCTAGTCAATCATTTCATTTTCTCTACTAGCCATTCTCTTTACATTCATGTACTGAATAAGCATGTACTGATCTTCTCACTCAGTTATTTGTGTTGAACCCCCAAAACAGACTCTGAAGCTAAGATTTAAAATGCAAAAGCTTTATTGGAGATTTCATCAAGTTTAAGGAAATGAAAAAAGCAGGATTGGGCATACAGGGAATCTGGCCTCCAAAACTATTATAACTGAGACTGTTTGATTTTGGAGCGGGGTGTTGAAGCTGGAATGATCCTTCATGGTTGTTTTAAATCGGGGCCAGAAGGTCATCAGCTCCAGCCAATCATTGTCCACAGGCCACCCTCTGGGGGGCTCCTAGCATTGGCCAAGAGACTGCCCTATGGACTAAGGCAATTCTCAGTCAGGGGTGGCTCTGAATGTCGGGAGGCAATATCCCCATCAGGGCGAGGGCTGGTGTGCAATTCCTAATGAGGGCATCTTGCAGGACATCACAATACCCATTAGTAACATTTTCCTATATTTTCATCATTGCATTAAATTTCTAAGGAGCCTCAAATAATAATTAACCATTACCCTTTATTGTGAAATTAGATTAATGCATAAATAATTTCAGCATCTGTTTATGATTTAATAGATTTTCCACTAATTTAATTTATAATGTTAGCTCTGTGTTCAGTATTTGAGACTACTGTTGTGTACTAAGCTTGATCTGGATTATGGGAAAGGACCAACAATAGCCGAAAATCTCCCAGATGAGGCAGAGGACCAAGGAACAATATGAACTGTCAAGTCCAAGGAAGCAGGCAAAAAACAAGTCCTAAATGAAACTTCTATAACTAAGAAAATGGAAAAGGAAGCATCAGGTTCATGATAACAAAAGTCTGAGCTTTAGGCTTACCGGAATGAGCTTGTCATCAGAAGTAGCTGGGTTGGGCAGTGAGCAAGGAGGGAACTCTCTAAATCTGGTTCAGATGGCATTTTTAAAATTCTTCCCTTTGTATGTCATATTTCATCTGTTCACACAGTCCATTTGGGTGAATCATATTTACTAAGATATAAACAGAAAACAATTTTTTAAAATTAATCTGCTTCTAGTAATATAGTTCCTGCATATGGAGTGTGGCCGTAAAATCAGCCTCCTGGGTCTCAAGGTCTAGGGGCAGTTCTGCTTTCGGCTCCCTGACAGCAGAAAGAAAAATTCTTCTACTGTTCTGAGTTTTCTGAATATTGGGTTATGTCCACTGACAATTTAGGGTCATTTTTAGTCCTTCTTTGGTAAAAGTGGGTTTTGATAAATTCCATCATCCAAAGTGCATATTTCTTTTCCTTTCATTATCCATTTGTTGACTTCAAAATCTAGAAGCAATACCACTGTCTTTTGTGTTTCACCAGCAGGCAGCTGAAATGTTGAGTAGAGGCAGGTAGCGAAATTCTAATGAGGTTTCGGGTTGGAGTTATGACTCTGCTCTGAGAAATCAGTTTCACGGTGTAGGATGATGGTTGCTAGGTTATGACATTGGCAAGTATCAAAGTCTCTGATAAAGGAGTACTAGTGGCAAGGGCAGCAAGGTAAGTGGTTTAGAAGATAGTTCTTGTCTCCTTTTTTTGAGCCTTTGTTCTCTTTCATAAACTGAAAATGAACACATCACTTCATCTATTCAACTTCTTCTAGCATTTGACGGATATTGTAACAATATCTTTGATACTATTAACTGGTGCTGTTGTTAACTAGGAAGGTTTTGCAAACATTCAGGGGCGTTCCCATGAGAAGCGGGCAGGGACAAATGAGATGTGTATCTGCAGCCAATGTCCCCGCTCAGAAAGCTCAAGAGTAGTTTCACAAATTGTTTAATATGTTATCATACTCAATCAAATCTCATTAGAAGTACATTTTCATAGTGGAAATAGCAAATTAAAATAACAAGTAAAACTGCAGTATCTAATCAGTGAATGAGATTATGTGTGAAGTTGGAGAAGTAAAGGAAAACAGCACAGATGGTATGACAGCAACGGAAAACTCACTTGTCTCAGAAGAAGGTAATTTTAAATAGCATAAAGTGATTTTTTTGTGATGACATTTATTGGCCTCAAGAGAACGTGTTAGTAATTAACTTGGAGATTCCATATAGTAAGCATCTTTCACATGTTAAGCAGATTTTTTATTTTCTCTATCCCTCGAGTGACATTAGGATGTGTGTGAGCCAGTGAAACATTCTTCAGTGTTCTTCCCCTTTAACAGCTAACACAGATACACTTGCTCTCCTGAGTGCTTGTATTCTGATGGTCTTTTGTTCTCAAATTTATCTAACACTTTCATATTTGAACCTCTCTCATATTATTTCTCACTGTATGCAGACAGGAGTCAGAGCCCATATAGCACTATAGTCCAGATAGAACCCTTAGCAGAATATGCCACCTTCATGACACAACCATTTCTCCAGGGCAGCAGGATGAGTTCAGGAACAAGGTGGTCCAGGTGTTCTATAATTCCGGTTTATATGTCTCGTGATTTTCTTTCTGGTTAAATATTATTTACTGTTAACACTCGCTACATGATAAAGAATTTCACACTATTGCTAGAGAAACTTCATATATTGCTATTTAGTTTAAAATTGCACCCCCAAAAGAGTCTTTCAGAGACTTATTCTTATTAATAAATAATACTAAACTCCCTTTTCTCAGGGATCTTTAAAACTTTTCATTTATCTATTAGAGATTCATGATCCACCCCATTTTGTCAGAGAAACTGAAATTCTTTCCATCCTTGTAGCTACTCGAGAAGCTCTTGCACTCCCCCTATGACCATAGCTTTTTGATCCCTATGATATAATGTTCCAAAAAGAGAGAGACAGGGAGAGAGAGAGAAAATATTATTTTGTCCTCTATGCAAAGGTTAAATTTTACTTGAACCCAGAAGATAGTGTAATGACATGTACAAGGTCAAAATCCTGTGGAAAAACAACTGTCAATGTTCATGTATGCGAAAAGGAATAAATCACTGAACAAAGCGGGTTGAAATTTTTAACTGAACAAAAACTAATAGATTTCTTAACACCAGACCCTCATGAAGTGACTTTCAAAAGGAAAATAATCCCAGAGGGAAAGTGCCAGAAATGACCTCGGAACGGGTAAACATGTGGGTAATTTTTTTTTTAAAAACTATAAAGAAGAATAATGATATTATACTTGAAAGTTTAAACCAATACTTGGAATCAATATCACATAAATCATAGGCAAAAATGGGTCAGAGATTATAAGTGATTACCATACTTAAATTTTTGCCATCTTCTGTGACAGGCGTTGGCAAATTTGATCTGATCCATCACCTCTTTTTGGAGGCCCATAATAGCATTTCATAACACTTGAGTACTAAATGTAATTCAAGTGTCTGTAAATTAAGTTTTATTGGCACACAGCACAATAATTAGTTGACCAATTTTGTATGATTGCTTTTATATGACAGCAAAGCCTGAAATATTTACTATATGGTCTTTTTCAGAAAAAAGCATGTCAACTCCTATTCTATAATCCCAGCCTGACTTGCTGGTATTTATGATGAATTTCTGAATTCTGGCCAATTCAGAATTACTTATCACCAGAGTTCCACACTGGTTTTGCTCTCCATCTGTGACAGTTTGAATCTGTTGTGTATCCCAGAAAACCTAAGTTCTTTAATTCTCATTCAATATTGCTGGGTTGGATCTGCTTTTATTGCTCCCATGGAGATGTGACCCACCTGATTGTGGGTGGTAGCTTGATTGGATAGTTTCCATGGAGATGTGTCTCCACCCATTCAAGGTGGGGTTGCTTACCCCTTTAAGAGGACCCCTTTAAGAGGGAACATTTTGAAAAAAGCTTTAGAGCCAACAGAGCCAACAAAGCCCACACAGCCAGAAGCAGAAGCGGAAGGAAAACTTGCTCAGGGAAGCCTTATGAAATGAGAAGAGAAAGGTAGCAAACATCATCATGTGCTTTTCCAGCTAACAGAGGTATTCTGGACTCATCAGCCTATCTCAAATCAAGGTATCTTTCTCTGGATGCCTTAGTTTGGATATTTTCATGACTGTAAGCTTGCAGCTTAATAAATTCCCTTTTTAAAAGCCATTCTGTTTCTGGTATCTTGCATTCTGGCAGTTTTTATAACCTAAAACACCACGAAAGGTGTAGACTCAATTAAGATTTAGAAAAATATAAGAAAAGCAGACATCACTGGAGAAAAGTACATATCATAATTTCAGGCCTGATCCCAAATATCTTATGCAGTACCCTAATCTTTCTTTCTCCTTTGCCACACTGGGTGGGGCTGAAAGAAAAGTACTCCCAATGGAAGAACAATATGACAGAAAAAGGGCAAATCCCTTAAACAAAATTACCCAAAGAGTTGCCTAATCTCCACTGGACTTTGATGTTTGAGAGAAATTAACCATTATTTTATAAAGTCATTTGCATTCTGGTATTTATTGCTGTATCATCTACCATACCTACTCTAAATGTTCAATTAAACAAGTAAATGAGGTCCACATTCTTTCACAACTCTAGTAGTGATCAGTTCCCCATGATTGATCTTAAAAGATATGCTAGACAAAACCACAGAGAGAATATGAATGTAGATAGGTGTGGTGTCAGTAGAATGGATTTAATACTATTACAACATAGAAGCTGAGCTTTGGAAAAACTAACGAAAAGACTGATGAAACTATCAAGAGTTGTAAGGAAAGATCTGAAATGTTGCAAAACCTTATGAGAAAGGGACATAATGGTGAATAAATAATCAAATTTAATAATTCCATATATTACAAAGAAAGTATGGTTTTGGAAATAACATAACTAAAGACATGTGAAACATGATATGATATTTTTAAAGGAGCAAGCAGAATCCAATAGAAGAAAAAAATATATATATAGTGATTTTTTGAAACCTTTATGGAGTTTTGTAGAATTAAGAGGTATAATGATTTTGGCTGGTTGTTGTTAGGTAGACTGGATACAGTGATGAGGGAAAGGCAGGAGCTGAAGGCTTCAAATACTAAGCTTCAGTACCATATGAATGATGTAAAAGTTTCCATGTGTGCCCTGAAAGAAAATCTTATTTCCTGTGGTCGCAGACTTGAGATCTCTGAAAAAGAGACACAAAGCCTCATTGTGTGGGTAGTAGATTTACAGTGCAAACTAAAATCTCAACCTTGCTGGTTGAGGGCTCTGATTGGAAAAGAATGGGATCCTGAAACATGGGATGGTGATATATGGCTTGACAATGATGGTGACGACGACGGGGAGATAGATTCCCTGGAATCTGCTGAGACTTTGCAAGATAGATGTGTAATGGACTTCTCTGAGGAAAGAAATTCCTGACCTCCTGCCTGCCTTGAGGAAACAGCTTCTTGCAGACAAGTCTGCCATTCAACACATGCTAATGAGATTAACCCCTCACTGCCTGCTAACCCTGTAATCACCTACCCTGGGGAAACAATCCTGTTCCACCAGATGAAATTCAATGGAATGCCCTGAGGTAATTGGCTTGAAAGACACTTCTATTTCTTTCATTACCCATCACCACCACCCCTCTTTTCTTCAAGACCTATAACTAAGCTAAAGTCCCAACAGGCCCTAAAAGGTGAGATAAAAAAAACAAATATGTAACCCATGGGAAAGTGTGCTATACTCCAAAAGAAATGCATGAACTTTCTAATCCATACAGACAGATCAGGGGAATATGTGTGGAAATGGGTATTAAGGGTTTGGGATAATGGTGGAAAGATTACAAAGTTGGATCAAGCTTTATTTATTGATATGGGCCCACTAAGCAGAGATTCCACATTCAATGTTTTAGCTTGAGGGGTCAGAAAGGGCATGAACAGTTTGTTTGGATGGTTGGCTGAAATATGGATCATAAGGTGAATGACATTACCTGAGGTTGAAATGCCACAACTGCCCTGGTATAATGGAGATGAGGGGATCCAGAGGCTTACAGAGATGGGAATATTAGAGTGGTTTTATCATGTAAGACCTACTCACACACCCCAGGAATGTCCAGACGACACATTTTTCACAAGAACCTGGAGAAATGAATTTATGAGACCAGCTCCATCATCTCTGAAGAGCTTTTTAATCAACCTTATCTGTAGGTCACCTATTACCGCTGTCACTGACAGAAAGAGGATGATTGGACCCTGAGTTGGCAGCAGCCATGTGGGAACAGTTAATCACCATAGACAAGGTGGGTAGTGGCCACCATAATGGACAGCAGACTCAAAGCAGCAGTCAAAATAATCTGACTTGCAGAGATTTGTGGTGTTGGCTAGTAGATCACGGGGTATCTAGAAGTAAAATAGATGGGCAGTCTACTAAATTCTTGTTTGAGCTGTATAAACAGAATTCTAGGTCAAGTGAACAGAAGTCTAACTTGAATTACATAACCAGAGAATCACAGACCCTTAATCAATTCCCAGACTTGAGACAGTTTACAGACCCAGAGCCCCTTAAATGAGGGGAGGGCCAGGAATCTCTGGGGAATATTCCTTTTATGCTATCCAAAATTTATACCACTAACTTTCCACCCAGCCTTCCTCAAAGAGACCTACAGCCTTTTACCAGAGTGATGGTGCATTGGGGAAAAGGAAATGATTAGATATTTGGGAGATTATTAAAAACTGGCTTAGAAATGAAGCTAATTCCAAGAGACTAAAATGTCACTTTGGTCCACCAGTCAGAGTAGGGGCTTACAGAAGTCAGGCAATTCATGGAGTTTTAGATCAAGTCCATCTCACAGTGGGTCCAGTGGGTCCCAGACCCATTCTGTCATCTTTTCCCCAGTTCTAGAGTGCATAATTGGAAACAACATACCCAGCCACTGGCAGAATCCCTACATTGTTTCTCTGACTCATGGAGTGAAGGATATTACGGGAGGAAAGACCAAGTGGAAGACACAAGAACTACCCCTACTTAACTAAATAGTGAATCAGAAGCAATACTGTATTCCTGGGTGGATTGCAGAGATTAGTGCCACTCTTTTAAGGACTTGAAGGATGCAAAGTTGATTCCCACTATACCCCTATTCAACTCTCCTCTTTGGCCTCTGCAGAAAACAGAGGGGTCTTGACAGATGTTCTGGTTTGAAAGGATTCTGCACTCTAGAAAAGCCATGTTTTAATCCTGATCCAATGTTGAGGGAGCAACCTTTCTCTTAACCTTTTTTCAATAATGTAGGTTTGAATGTTTTGATTAAATTATCTCCATGGAGATGTTAACTCACCCAATTTTGTATATTAACATTTGATTAGAAGGAGGTGTGGCTCCATCCATTCCAGGTGGGTCTTGATTAGTTTAATGGAATCCTTTACAAGAGGAAACATTTTGCAAACAGTCGTTTTTTAGAGCCATGAGAAAGCCACAGCAGAGCCATGAATCCGAGAGCCCATGTAGTCTGAGACCTTTGGAGATGAAGAAGGAAAATGCCCTTATGGAAGCTTCATGAAGCAAGAAGCCTGGAGAAAAAGCTGCAGACATCACCATGTTCACCACGTGCCTTTCCAGTTGAGAGAGAAATCCTGAGCTTCACTCGCCTTTCTTCAGTGAAAGTAACCTCTTGCTGGTGCCTTAAATTGAACATTTTTATAGACTTGCTTTATTGGGACATTTTCACGGCCTTAGAACTTTAAACTTACAACTTATTAAATTATCCTTTTTAAATGCCATGCCATTTCTGGTATATTGAATTCTGGCAACTAGCAAACTAGAACACCAATCAAAACCATTCCTGCCAACCAAAAAGAATACCTAGGGCATTATATAAGATTCTACAAAGGATCCATGAACTAGGGTAACTTTCCAAAACCTACAAGCTCCAGATGGCTTGCGGGGCCAGATAAATCCTGAAATACAAAGGGGCCAACCTTTCCAGAACATCAAATAGTTCCATTTTCAACAGCCCCTTCCAACATGAAAAAGTTAGAATGGGCATGGCTCAAATACCCCTAAAGAGTTGGAGAAAGATCAAAGGTGACTTATTTGTGCCTTCAGGATCTGCTTGAGCCCTATCTCTAATGTACCATTTCCATTTTATGACAAAGTACTGCCGTGCATGCCCAACATTATGGCTTGGTGGGTCCAACACCACCCACCTCATGAAAGGCAACTCAGGTGTCTTGGTAACTTTGGTGGTCCGTGGTTAGGCATTCAGTCTCCACTAAGGCCCAGTAACAAACTAAAAGCTGTTTCCCAAAAGAAGAGTAGGTATCTGCAGTGGATGGTAAGGCTTGCTCCAAAATCCTAAGGGTCTGCATTGTGATTCTCCTATACAAGTCTGCCAAAGGCTCCAGACAGCATCCCTACTTGTCACTGACACTTTCAGCACCATTGGATCTGCTGGATTATATGGCCAAAGTGGCAGATAGCTTTGCACAGCAGCCTAGACCTGTTGTACACCCTCCTCTTATTCTAGTCCCCACTCAAAATTAGCAGCTTTTCTGGTCACTCAGTAAATGGGCTGCAGTAGCACACCCAAATGGAGAATGTGTTTTTTCCAAAATCCAGAGGCCAATTAGGTATTATGTGTCTTTTGTTAGTCATAGGAGGGGCCATCTATCCTTCATCTTAGAAGGGATATCTCAACATGTCCCACACCACTGGACACATAGGAATTTCACTGAGGTGGAAGGCCTCTATATTTTTTGTTGGCATTGTCTCCTGTCCTTTGACCTGCAAATGCCTTACTAAGTCTGGAGTATTTGATACTTCTTGCTCACTAAGTCCAATCAGCATGACATCATCAGTATAATGGACCAGTGTGACGTCTTATGGGAGGGAAAAAGAATCCCTGGGAACAAGATTGTGATGTAGGACTGAAGAGTTGATATACCCCTGAGGCAGGACAGTGAAGGAATACTGCTGGCCTTGCCAGCTGAATGCACACTGGTTCTGGTGGTGCTTACTGACAGCCATTTAGAAAAAAAGCATTTGCTAGATCAATAGCTGTGTATCAGGTACCAGGCAATGTGTTGATTGCTTAAGCAATGATATCACATCTGGAACAGGAGATGCAATTAGAATCATGACCTGGTTAAGTTTACAATAATCCACTGTCCTCTTCTGTTCTAGTTTGCTAGCTGCCAGAATGCAATATACCAGAAATAGAATGTCTTTTGAAAGGGGCAATTTATTAAGTTGTTAGTTTGCAGTTCTAAGACTGAAAATGCCCAAATTAAAGCAAGTTTATAAAAGTGCCCAAATTAAGGGACTAACAAGAGGTTACATTCACTGAAGAAAGGCTGATAAAGTTCAGGTTTTCTCTCTCTCAACTGGAAAGGCACATGGTGATGTCTGCAGCTTTTTCTCCAGGCTTCTTGTTTCCTGAAGCTCCCATAACGGTATTTCGCTTCTTCATCTCCAAAGGTCTCAAATTGCATAGGCTCTCAGGCTCCTGGCTCTGTCATGGCTTTCTCATGGCTCTAAAAAGTGCTGTTTGCAAAATGTTTCCTCTTGTAAAGGATCCCATTAAACTAATCAAGACCCACCTGGAATGGGTGGAGCTGCACCTCCCTCTAATCAAATGTTAATACCCACAATTGAGTTAGTTAACATGACCATGGAAACAATCAGAAAGCTCCCAGTCAGCAATATTGAATGAGGATTAAAGGACATGGCTTTTCTGGGGTCTGCAAATTTAAACCAGCACATTCCACCTTTTGGGCGGTAAAAAGACATGTTCCTTCCAAATGCAAAATACATTCATTCCATCATAAAATCAGAAAACCATAAACCATTTCAGCAACAATAGAAATACAATACAAAGTCAGAAACAGTACAAAAATCTTATCAAAGTTAGTTACAGTAATGTTCTGTCATAAGGCAAAACTCCCCCCTGGCTCTGGACCTGTAAAATTCCAAACAAGTTTATTTGCTGTCAACATACAAAGGAGGGACAGTCATAGGTAACATATACTCATTTCCATAGGGAGAAATTGGAAGGAACATGAAGGTCACTGTATCCAAGCAGTTTTGAAAATCTGCAGGACAAACTCTACTTGATTGCAAAGACTGAGAGTCATTTATTTGGGGGGTTTTAGAAAGTGGTAGCCCCACCCTTTCCAAGGGCCTACACAGGGGCCCGCCTCTCTCCAAATTCAAACTTGAAGGACACTGGGGAGACCACCCTTTTCTCAGCTCCACCCTCTCCAAGCACTGGACCACTACCGGTCTCTATGCCATCTCCTGGACATACCCTCAACCCTTCCATCTGGTGGCAGCCAGATTTTCCCCAATCCACAAGGAATTTATTACATCATCTCCAAGGCCTGAGGTGGCATCACTCTTCCACTGCACTGAAGTGAGGCCCGACCTCTGCCTTTGGGTCAAACTCACCCTCTTCATGTACTTGGGTGGGTCCACTTATTAGAAAAAAATGCTGTACTTGAAAGTGAACAAAAGCTCAGCTGATGGTGGAGAAGAAAATAATTTATTCATGATCTTGCAAGAATAGACCCAGACATACAGAAAATTGTGGCTGGTGCCTCAGACAATAGAACACCAAAATGGTTATACCTGTGCCTTGCTCACAGACCCTCCCTCCCCTGCTTCTCACTAATTGGATATTCCAGAGGTTACAGCCTAGCCAGATAGTCTAACTAATTCAAATTTCCTGTGGAAGGTTCTGGCTTTTGATTATACTTTATTTTTCAATGAGCCTGGCCATTACTTATTTAAACTTGTTTCCACCTGTTTGGTGCCAATTCTAGGCTTACATCAGACGTGCTCTCCTTCCCTGCCTGCAACACTCTTTGAGTTATTCTGCAGCCCTTTCCTGTGCCACCTTGTATGAAAGCTGAACTTAATTTTCTTACAACTTCCCCCTCTTTCTTTTGAACATTTTTAGTTTTCACATTTTAGTCTTTCTGCAAACATAAGAGCCTTTGCACATTTACCCCTCAGGTACATGGGATAATGCAGCACCTAAGTGCTGTGAGTACCGCAGCTGCGATAGTTAAAAAGGTTAACATGGACAATGCCACATCTATTCATTCCCCAAACCAGTTTTCTATCTCATAAGGGGGTCATCAATGTCTGAGTTTTTCACCAATTCTTCAGATAAGGCCCTCAGACCTTGTAAAGCTTTAGTGATAGTTCTATTTGGGGCTGTATTATTGGGGAAACACGTGCAACTACCCCAACCATAGCACAAATGCCTCCCTTTTCAGCCAATATTATGTCTAGGACCATCCTATCCTCCCATGTTATTTGGGTAGTAGCATCCAAAAGTTTTGCAATCCCCTTACATCTTTGCTGATTAATCCATTCCCTATTTTTGTTGATGGTGATCCACCAGAATGCAGTTGACTCAAATCCTACAGCTACTTGATTCTTAGCCTTAATTAATCCAGGACTCCCCTTGGCATCTCTATCATTAAAGGAACCAAGTAGGCTTCTTTTTTTTCTTTTTCCTTGGGTTAGAACTTCCTGTTCCTTTCCAAATGCCAAGGCAAATGGGATGACCAATTGGACAACAGCACAGGTACCCTTCCACAATACCATCAAAGCCCTACTTGTGCTGCAGTTAAACTGGAGAAATTGCCAGTACTATCTGCAGCCACATCCCATACTTGGGTACATGAGACCATGGTCCCAAGTCCTGGAGCTCTTCTTCCCATCAGGAGACACAGGAAGAGTGGCTTCCTGAATGAGGTGAGAAGCTGGTATGGCCTTGACTTTTCTACCCCTTACTAGAGGGAAAAAAGAAAACAAAGTATTGCAATTTTCACCAGGAGTAGTATTCTGGAAAAGGAGTACCATGCATTTGAACTCCTTTTCGTTTTCCTCCATACCCATCGGAAAGGGCACGATGAAAACAGGGTCAGCCTGCTGTGCACACAAAACAGTTGCTTTTATTTAGATTCTGGACTGTATATTTGACCCATTCCACCCAGGCATTTGTATATCCCTACCCTTATGGTTTGTTCCAAATTTTCTGTTCTATCCACCCTGAGAACTTTGGGATTATTCTGTATTGGGGCTATTGAAGAGTTCCAAGCATCAAATGTTAGGCCTGGAGGACAGGACCCCTTCTCCCCAGGAGGTAACCTACCCGTGGAAAATATTTCAGAAAGCCTCATTTACCCCAAGCTGCCTCAGCCCAGCATCTCCTTCACCCTCCATCAGCTGCCTTTTGCAGTAACTTTTCATTATTCAGCCTCCACTCTCCAGCAAATGCATTCTTGTGTAAACTCCCCTTATTTATTATACACCCTCCAGCATTTATAATCCTGCATGGCTAAGGCAGAGTTTAAAGTTTAAACTTTACCAGTGGAAAGCTGCCAACTCCAAACTTGGCCCCCTATTTCTGAAAGCTAACCAATAGTGAATTGCCTAAACCTTGCCTCCCAACTCCTTAACCCGAAGCCTTAAAAACCCTATCACTTGATACTGTGAGCATACCAAGTACGGAATGTTCATGTGTTAAGGATGTTCATTTTGGGATGTTGTTTTGCTTTGTCAATAAAATATATATGTATTTATTCATTCCTTCTAGTCTCTAATGTTCTGGAACAGCTAGAAGAAAAAAACCTGAGATGATGGTATGTAACCATGATAAACTCTGGGATCTGTCCTGTAACTACTTGTTGAAGAGTACTTTGAAAACTACTGCTTTTTTCTTTCTTTGATTTGTATGTATATGTTAAACAATAAAAATGTTAAAACAAAAGAAAAACAAACAAACAAAAAACACTAGCACCCCCTGCCACTTCAGGGCAACCGTTTTTCTCTTTCTCTTGAAATGCTGCCTGGGTGGTTCTGTTTTTCCCTGAAATAAAGTCTTTGCTTAAACTCTTTTGTTCCACCACCTTCTTGGTGATTTTGCTGAGTTTTCCTTTCATCAAACTGTACAGTTTGGGGCTTTAAACCTTCAGTTACATTCATTATCAATTTAACAGGGCTTGTTGCATCCCCAATTTGGAACATCATGACTAGTATAATTCTTCTCATTTTTAAATTGGGCCTCAGATCCCTCATCTGTCTTCCTTAGGTAAGTATTTTCTTTGGCCAGGATCACTATTAACTATATTAGGTTAAAGTACAGAATCCAAACTCCAAATCCAAAAACCTCCTTTACCCTCTCAACCATTGTCTTGTTAACATGATTTTACAGGGTCTGAAGTTGGAGTTCTTTCCCAAGAATCAGACTGTGTTGTTGGGTACTTATTGTCCCACTTAGTTATTGGTCCTTTCACTTGGGTGTAGTGAGTCCAGCCTTTCTCTGCCATCTAGGTAACATTTCAGGTGTCAACATCTTTCCCAGGCCAGTTGGAGTTTGGACTCTGTTCTAGTTTGCTAGCTGCTGGAATGCAACACACCAGAGATGGATTGGCTTTTAATAAAAGGGGTTTATTTCACTAGCTCTTCAGAGGAAAGGCAGCTAACTTTCAACTGAGGTTCTTTCTTACGTGGAAGGCACAGAATGGTCTCTGCTGGTCTTCTCTCCAGGCCTCTGGGTTCCAACAACAACTTTCCCTGGGGTGATTTCTTTCTGCATCTCCAAAAGCCTGGGCTGAGCTGCGAGTGCTCAGATGAGCTATGCTGAGCTGCTTGGGCTGCCAATTTAAGCACCAGCCAATTAAATCAAACATCATCCATTGCAGCAGGCACACCTCCTAGCTGACTGCAGATGTAATGAGCAACAGATGAGGTTCATGTGCCATTAGCTCAGTCCACAGCAATAGAACTAAGCACCTTCACCTAGCCAAGTTGACACCAGACTCTAACTACCACAGACTCTTTCCACAATTTGATGAGGACCCAACTGCCAGACTGGTGTTGATGGACAGCAAATTCAAGAGGTGGGGTCTGGACCAGCATGCCAAGGTGCCTGAGGGATGATAGAGAACAAAGCCAGTATATAATTTTTAAGGAAGAGGTGCTTTGCAGAGTGAGCTACTGGCATGGTCTGTCCTAAGGCAAAATTCTCCTCTGGCTCTAGATCCATAAAACTCAGAACAAGTTATTTGCTGCCAACATACAAAGGAGGGACAGCCATAGGATACATATTCCCATTATATAAGGAGAAACTGGAAGAAACACAGGGGTCACCAGACCTAAGAAATTTCAAAAACCTGCAGGGCAAACTACATTAGATTTTAAAGTCTAAAAGTCATTTCTCTTTGGGGCTTTAGAAAGTGGGAGTCCCACCCTTGCCAAGGGCCCACACAGCTGCCTGCTTCTCTCTGAATGCAACCCTGGGGAACAATGGGGAGACCATAGCCCTCTTGGTCTCCAGCATTGGGTCCACACCTGGGTTCTGTGCCATTTCTGGGGCATAAGCCCAACCCCTCCATGTGTTGGTAGCCAGGTTTTCCCCAATCCCCAAGGAATGTGCTCAACAGTTTCTCCAAGTCCTGGGATGGCACCACTCCTCCACCACAAGGTGGAAGGCCCATCCTTTCTGCCTTCAGGGAAAACTCACCCTCTCCAAGTGCTTGGATGGGTCTGTTCTCCTGGCCCAAGGCCTTCTGCGACTTCAGACCCCAACCTCCATAGTTCTGCCTCTGAAGCCGTTTTCCTCCAATACATCCTTTCCCTGCCCCTCCCAGTCCTGAATGGCAGTGACTTTTCTTTTTATACAGATGCTGCAACACTCACTGGCCTTCTATGTAGTAGTTTCAGGTTATGCTCATTAGCCAGTGCCATGGGTATTATTGGGTTCTTTCCCAACAAGCTACTCTCAACTTGTGGAATGTACTTCAGAAGGCTTATAAATTGGTTATCTTTCCAATAGATATCAGTAGGTTTGAAAAAGGAGATTTTAAATCTTTCCCCTTTTACCCCTGAAACTGAGGGAACTACCAAGAACTCAATCCTCTTTGTGATATGGGTCGCAGAAGATCAAGTTGCCCTAGTGTCCACCAAAAATGTAATTTCTCCCTGATATGGGCCATCTTTTAGATTTATCAAAGGCTCTTGGTGGGCTCTTGAGACAAAAAAGATTTACCCTCCCTAAATTTTCAAGATTTATCATGGGTATCTCCTGACCTTCTTTCTTTAAATTTGGGCATTCTCTTTTTAAATGACCAGGTTTCCCACAGTGATAACACCCTGATGAGTCCTGTGCCTTCTCAACTCCTTTATCCCCTTTAGCCCAGACTATTTCTCTATTTGCCTCTGCCTGTCTCCTCCATGCTTTATCTCTAATCCCTTCTTGACCATGTGGTTGACCATGCGCAACATGGCTTTTGCTTGTTGCTTCTGCTTTCCTCTTCCCTTTTCACAACCCACTATAACCAGTGACATGTTAGGGGAAGCTGTCTAGCTAAGTGACTTGGTTTCTGCACTTAACAGGCAGCCTGGTGAACACCCAGCTAGTGCTTGCACTGGCCCATCAGCCAACTTCGTCCCTGGCCTATCTCTGGCACTGGTCCCCACCCCCAAAGGGGCCAGCAGCTGTGCAGTCCTGGGAGCCTGGGGGTGGGTCACACATGGCAGAGGGGTTTGGAGCTTAGAGGAAAGAGCCAGGCAGAGGACAAGCCTATGCTTCCAGGTCTGACTGACCCATGTTCAACTGCTGTTCATATGGAATCCTTCTCCATTTCAGCATTCAATGTTCTCAATTACATATTTGCTGTCACCACCAAGATCTGGACCTGTGGCAGCTCCACCCAGGCCTGCCCCCTAGGCTTCAAGTCTCATTGCAGCATCCCTCCTATTCATAGAGGCATAGTGTCATGGGGTTGGGGGATCTGGGCAGTGTCACGAGGCAGTGGTGGCCTGTCTCACTCCTGTCCCTCTTGCACATGTCCTGACTATTGGTGACAGCCAGGTATGGGCCTGAAACTTCAGTGCTATCCATTTTTACAGCCCTATCACTGAGCAGTTTTGAATACCCCTCTTTCACCTGCTTCTCACCTCCCTCTTATATGACACCTCAAAGCAGACAAACAACAAACAAAAGCCCATGCTGATGCCAAAGAAGGAACAGATGATTCTGCAACTGAAATAAAATGTTGAAGCAAAGAAAGGAGTCCAATTGGGCCACCATCACCAGTAAAGTTGAATACAGCAAAACATCACAACTAAAATACACTCTGAGACTTTCTGAATAACTCTCCTAGTTGTTTATCCTTCCACTTATTTGTTTTTTGGATCTTTTTCTGAATGTTAGCCCAAGACCCATTTACATTTTTGTAAAGGGACCATACATTTTTACACAGGACCATCAGGGTCCATCTCTGAATATTTCCTTCCTTGGTCCCTCAACTTTTGCAGGTAAGCAGAGGGAGTTTTGTTTAAGTTTGTTCCTTAAAAAAATAATACCTAGTAATAATTTGCTGTAAAAGATGCATTTTCAGTTTAACTAAGAATCTCTTGTGTCTTTTTAATCATCCAAATTCACCATGGCTCAGCTACTTGCCTACATAAATTAGAAAGCAGCCATCTTTTCTGCCACCTTGAATAATGCCAACATTATTGGTCAGAAGTAGTTGGCAGGTACTGTTAGGAGACACCATAACCCTCCTAGGAGTCCAATTCCTGCATTGACACTTTCATCAAGACTGAACTCCTACAGGAAAATGCTCCCACATCAAGGTAGTTTTATTCACCCATTTGCTTCACTTTTGTTAGCAAGTCTGTAATTCCCACATTTGGCAAAGGGATTTATTATAGAGAAACCCAGACTCTGCATCAAGTGGTCACATATCACTTGGAACCAGAGACAAAACCAGAAAATTTTCAGAATGCAAGTAACTCTGGGTAGCTTCTTCAAGTCCCTTTTAAGGACTAAAAATTAGTGGATAGTTTAAGTTTCCCTTTCCTTGAGGCACTTCAAAGACTTAATTTAAGTTCTGAGATAGGGTACAGCCAATTTACCTGTATAGTGAAGCCTTAAAGATCTCACACAAAGCCAGTCCTCATCTGCTCCATATTTTGGGCAGAATACATAGGGTGGCACAATGCTTTCTTTTCTCTAAATGTACATTTTTCTTTCCCTGGTCTGCCAATGTTCCAACATTCTCCCTATGGACTATCCAGGGGAATGTTCCTGAAGGGGGCAGATTTTATAGGTACCCCCTCCCTTTTTCCCAGCCAGTCAACTGCCTCTACCCATTCTGAGTCTTGCCTTGCTTCCTTTATTTCAGCACCATCTTGCTTCATCCATCTCCAGCCCTTTCCCTCGTGGAAGAAGGGAACCATGGATTGGAACTCTACACTTGTTTACCACCAGGCTTATCAGAATTCATCCCAACCACCAAGGAAATACTGGCTAGCCTTTTTCTTACTTTGGTGTGTGAGCAGAGTTGCCTGACCACTGTGAGGCAGACATCCCCCCTTTCTTCCCCACAACCAGTGGATTTAAGTGTCTGGTTTCAGGTCCTTCTTGCTGCCCGAGGTGGGCCCCCAATGGCAGAGTTTGAGAATGCTTAAGCATGGGGTGTATCTTCCCTTCATCCCCTGCAGGGGCCCTCCTCCAAGCCTCAGATTCCAGACAAACCCCCAGATTGTTACAAAGAACACTGTACTTGAAAGAGAATAATCACTCACCCAATTGTGGAAAAGAAAAGAATTTATTCATGATCTTATAAGAATGAGCGCCTACCCCAAAAATGGTGGTCAGTGTGCTGAGCAACTTAAAGCAAGGGTATTTATTTAACCCACAAGTCCCTGTCCTGTTTCTCTACTGATTGGATATTTCCAGAGGTTATAGCCTATTCAGATAATCTAGCTAATTCAAATTTCTGGCAGAAGGCTTCCACTTTTGATAATGCTTTTTATTTCAATTACTCTGGCCATTACTTATTTAAACTTGTTTCTGCCTGTTGCGTGCCAATTCTAGGCTTACATCAGAGGTGCTCTCCTTCCCTTCCTACAACCTAAGTTTTTCTGCAGCACTTTTCCGCACCATCTTGTGTGAAAGCTAAACTTGATTTTCTTAGATATGCCTTGCCTTCCTCTTTGGAAATTCATGCTGAGGATCTTTCTGTGCCAGTCTATGTAACTCTAATTAATTGTTTCTGACACGTATGGTTTGATAATCCTCATACTAATGGATATTTTGCCATTTACTTTTTTTTTGTATTACATATAATATAAAATTATCAATGTCATGCAGATTGCTATTTCTGTTTTTTCTTTACTTTTCTGGGACAGTCATAGGCCCAGCTAAGAGATAAAATTCAAAAGTCTCCTTTGCAGTTAGGTTGGATTTAAACTTTAATCTGGTGAGTGAAATGCGTTAATTTTATGGTACTTTCAGGCATCCTTCAAGGAATGAGTGTTCTATCTTTCTTCTTCCCTCTTTCACTACCTGCTGGCTGTAATATGTATATAATCACATATGTAAGTGCTTGCCTGTTGATCTTTGTTAACTGTAGAAATGCAATGCAAGAAAAGACCCGGACGCTGAATTAGTCTGAAAAGCTAATCTCAACCTTCATTTTGCATTGGCAAGTAGTTTGGGTAAAATGTCTCTTTCTGTGTATTGAAGGGCATAGTTGACAAAAGTGGCAGCTCTAAGTAGAGTTGTAGCAGGCATTCAGATTACCTTATGATAGCTGTTTATTCTTTTAGAATAGTGTTAGAAAAGATTGATGAACTCAGCCTATAAGTAGCTCACCTATAGGCAGAGTTAGGAATTCTTCATTTTTTAAGACTTGTAGGTTGAAAATCTCAGTGACTTTTGTGCCTGAAGATGCAATGTGTGTGTGTATAGATGACAGACAGACAGATAAGTAGATAGATAGTAAAGCCACAACTTCAGCAGCATCAAGCCACAGAAATATTGTGATTCTGATAGCAAAGATAGGATTAAGCACATTGCTTTTCTGTCCAAACTCATTATTTCAGAGAGTTGTGGATAGAAAATGAACAGAAATTAGGAAACGTAATAGTTCTTATTTTTAAATAGTTTGTCTATATTAGCTCTTTGGATATGATAATCTACATTTAGTAGCAGAAGGAAATAAGTTATAAACTTACTATTATTTGAGGGAACTTATTACCTGTCCACACCAGTCCAGCAAAAATAGCCTGTGACAATTATATGCCTAAAAAAATTTGTGTCCCCCAAAATAACCACCAGGTAGTGTCATCAGAGACACTGTCTGCATTATCACCTCACTAATGGCAGTGGAGGGTAAGCAAAAAGGAAGAACCTTGTAGAAAACTCAGGGAGTATGGCAGGCAAGAAAGGAAGCCACATTAGTTCTTGGGTGCAAACTTCCTAAGGAGCAGGGTTGCAGACATTTATTCTGTTCAGTGTTTCCAGATCCTTGTACTTTAGAATGGAGAATTACAAATGTAGGGGCAGTCAAAATGTAATTCCAAAAAAACTCTAGTGTATCTAATATGCATGTAAGACAACTGAAATCTAAGATAAGGCGACGACATCATGCGCAAGTGATAGATGGCTTTTCGCAAGTTCCTTGCACTGACTTAGATAGAGAAGACATTGAAGGTTACCCAAGTACTTTCATATACATGAAACTATCTCTAGCTTGCAAAATATCTAAAAAACACAAGGTTGGTTATTTCCTATAAAAATGATGATGTCCTTAGTGTTTTATGTAAATTCAATTTGCCAAAATAGCTCTTAAACTATTTTCAACAACAGATTGTTATTTTTTGTGTGAATAATGATATCCTTAGAATTTCATATTTACTCCATGATTTATGAAAATTTACAATAGAATGGTTGCATTTGTTAATCTCTGCATTAAAATGGTTTGGGAGCAGTAGTGAGACAATGAGAAATAAAAAAAAACAAAGATATATCAAGTCCTGGAAATAATACATGTCTTAATTCAAATAGTGAATATTATACGGTTGTTGTGATTTCTACAATTAATAAAATAATTAGTAGTTGCATATTATATTCCTTGGGCAGAATACAAGATCAGATCTAGCTGTTTCATATATCTCCTTTGTGATAACTAAAAATGAAATAGGTATGCACCACTCAAGAATACTGAAGAGATCAAGAGTGCAGGATGTGGAAGAAATGTATGAATGTATAACACGTTCCGCATTGGGAAACATAAGGAATATATTCACCAAACAAACCATGAAAGGGAGATAACTTTTAGGGTTATAAGTGATCACTTTTAAATCCTGCCTTCCGGAAATGGATAGTAAATATTGGTAACCCATAGTCCACCAGGCACAGCTGCAATTGCATTGTTAGATCTATTAGAAATCCGCAAAGCATTCATATAAATGTAAATAGATTATAGCAAAATGATTGTTTTAAATAAGAATATAAAGCGTTTTATCATTTTGCCTCAAATTTTTATTAAGGAAACTTATATTGATACATTAAAATATTAAGTAAGTGTGCATGTAGGTATGTTTTTTTTACCTCCAAAATTGAAGTCTACAGAAACCCTTAAGGAAAAAGAACATTATTTATGAGGAAAAGATCAGAGTACATTCAGTACGCATTTGAAAATGAGCCTACTTCAAATGCACCAAGTTCATCCATCTTGAAGATTATTGGAATTGCAAAAGAATTGCTGAATGACAATGCTTAATGAATTTCCTCACATTTCATACCCTAAAATCATTTCAGTTGACAGAAATATAAACGAGATTTATTTTTCCTTTAATGAGAGTTCACTTCTCTCTCTTTTTTTTTTGTTTCAAGATGCTGAAATAGAAAATACAAAACCAAATCTTGAGTGTGATAGGGGATGCAAAATAAAGTACCTGACTTTGAATAATAATAGGAAATACTGACAATACAAGAAACATGCACTCATGGAGTTTCATTTCTTTTATTTTCTATTTTCTTTTTTTCCATAAGTGGAAGCAGAAAGAAATTTGATGCATTATTGGTTCCAATAATATTAGATTGCATTTTTAGTTTCCAAAAGCCATATATAAATATGAATTAGGTAATTTCTTTCTACTATAGTAAATTATGGTGTGTCCATGAAACCTAAACCTAAGTTCCAAGCAGACTTTTTTTTTTTGTCTAGTATGCTTTTTTTTTTTTTTTTTGCATGGGCAGGTCCCGGGAATCGAACGCGGGTCTCCAGCATGAAAGGCAAGTACTCTGCCTGCTGAGCCACCGTGGCCCACCCTATTATGTTTTTTAATTGGGTGATTTCAAGTGCAAGAATGGAAAGGTATAATTTTTTACTGACAAAATATTTTTGTAACTTAGTCTATATTAAATGCAATTTTAAATAATGATTAACTTATTTAAAGATTTAATGCATAATGAAAATATAAAAAACTTTATCTAATTATATTGATGCAAGGTAACATTTTACTCCTAAAACAGGGTTTCATTACATTTGTTTCTCTGTGAAGAATACATTAATTTAAATGTACTGTATGAAACTGTTATCCTAATTAACCTGCCATTAATAATTACATACTCTATGGCATTAAACCCTTTGGAGAAGAAAAAAAAACTTATCTGAAATAAATTGGACTTAAAAAATAATTCAGGAGATATTCATGATCCTACAGCAGCTTAAGGACATTTTTATTAAGCAATATTTTTCACAAATAGAAGTTCTAAAGTCTGTGAACTCCTGAAGAAAAGATATCCAATCTGAATTTTATCTGCATTCATTTATCTCCCTCATCCAAGTGCAGGAAATAATTTGATAGCATCATATAAATAACGTTTAAAAATATATGCAGATGTTAAGTTATTTTATGTTATATATACATATACAACCCTAAAACAATTATTATGACTCTGTGAGTCATTCATTCATGTTTAATTTTGTTTTCATAATCCTGAAAGATGAGGAAATAAAACCGCTTAATTTATAAAGTAAACTTTGCTTAGTGTTATCCCAGTGAGAACTATAACTTCTAATGATTTTGAATTGCTCTGAATTGAATAGCTTTTAAAAACTACACAACATATGAATGTCTATGAATAATACATGCAATATAGACATATATACTTCTATAGAAACATCTAACAATGGCATGTGCATAGGCAGAATGCTGCTAGTTCAATGTTTTCCTTTTAAATTTAGAAACTCTCTTTGCCTCCCTTTTTTTAAAATTTCAATATGGTATTTCATTAAGTATAAGGAGTAATAATAAAATTCTGTGGACTCAGTACTCAACATGGTAAGAATTAGAACACCAAGAACATTTTGCATCTACCCAGTGCCCCTCCTTGACATTCCTTCTCTGGCTCCCCTCCCCCAAGGAGCGATCACTATTTTAAAATCCATTATGTACATGCCAGCTTTTGTTGAATAAGAAATGACCACAAAATGTCAGTGACATTTTTCTCCTTCAAGGGGGCTTTTGATCATTATAGTAGTAGGTTAGAATATCTTACCAATTTATTTTGTAAGAAGTATAGGGAAGGGTTCACTAGGATGGTCACTCAAAGGGGAACTTATCAGGCAAGATGAAGAGAAATCAAATATAATTTATTTTATGCCATTTAACATATTACTATAATTTTGTTTTGCATATATATATATACAAGTTATTTATATATAAATTTATTGTCAAAAAATAATAGTTATTTGGGCATGGAAACATTCAGGATACTTTTTATATCTTCTTTCTCCAATCCCCCACTACTGGATTCTGAGAAGCATAATATAACATACAAATGAAAGAAAGGGCAGGAGAAAGAGAAAGTTTTCCCAAAGCGTATTCAAAAGAAATTGGTAGATATAATCATACCATTGTTTTCTTTTATGTGTCTCCCTACATATATGTGTATCTATATATACAAATGCATACACACACAGAGGCAGATACGTGATATGTATATCATAGGGAATTTTGTTCACAAATGGTTTTTTTTGTTGTTTGTTTATTTTGGGTGCATGAGCCGGGAATCCAACCAGGGGTCTCCGGCATCACCAGTGAGAATTCTACACTGAATTCTAACCTCTTCTAATCAAAGAGGTTTCTTAGACTTACAATCCAGAGAAAATAAGTCAAACTTGTTATCATTTAAGATTGTCATCTTTGTGTTTCTTATAATACATTGCCATACATAAGTATTGCTATTGGAAAACTCAATATTTTTATATGGTGAAATTAAAGCTTCCAATTATAAAATGACCTTCTAAACTACTTAAACATTTCTTTAAGCCTGAAATTCTGGGAAAAGCCAGAATGCTTTTATGCATGCTTTGACACACATTTATTTATTTTCAAAATCAAGTGGTATGTGAGGATACATTGTGTGGGAGCAAAATGGAAGTATTTTCTGTATGTTTCTGAATCATTGTTTTTCTTAAAATGAAATACTTAGCATCAGCATTACTTCTGTGGAAGTGTAAAATAAATGTCAATATAAGTTACTTGAATTCTTTGCTGCATTAGATTGCTCCACTTCCCGTTGAGAATCAGTCATTTGTCATGGTAGTAATTATATCAGGTTATATTGAGATATGTAAGCAATTTATTTACAAAGTTACTGATTTTCAATAGAAAAATTGCAAACCATTATAATATGGCATGATCACATGCAAATTCCACAGCCTAAAACTAGATAAACTCAATTATTTAGGCATAAACTAATCAAACAAGTCACTTAACCTCATATTCTCTATTTTTGTATGGTAATGATGTAGGACAAATCACATAACAAGTGAGAATGTAATTTAAAACTGTGATGCAAAAGCACAAATACAGTTATTAGCATACATAAGTGAGAATAGTGAAGCCATAGCTGTCCTTCACGTGCATCTTAGGTCTGAATTTTTTTTTTAGCAAGCTTTAAAAATAATCAAAATATCCAGACAGGTTGAATTTTCAAATTATTACCCCTGAGAAATTTCCTCTGATAAATCCATTCCTAAAGGTCTAAGATTGTTGCTCTTTATTGTTAGGACTTGGAAGTAGACAAAACCACCCCCCTATTCAATTGCTGTACCTGTTATCATAGCTTAACTGTTTTTCCAGAACTTTTTTTGTCACAGTTGCTAAAATAAAAATATGAAAGGAATCCCCCAATAGCCCACTTCCACTCCTACCATCCCAAGGATTTTCAATGAAATATAGAAAGCAACAGATAGAAGGGTTTTGATATGAAGAGCTTAATGAGCTAAGATCTTAATGAGCAAGATCTTAACGAGTTAATTATGCTGAAATAAGATTCTAAACAACTCTGCAGGATGGTTCAGTGGTAGAATTCTCACCTGCCATGTGGGAGACCCAGGTTCGATTCCCGAACCATGCACTTCCCCAAAGCAAACAAACAAGCAAACAAAAGAAAGAAAAAACAAATAAAAATTCAACAAATGTTGCTGGAATAACGGGATACCCACATGGAAAAAAGAAAGAAATATGACACCTGCCATACAGTATACCAAAAAAAAAAAAAAAAAATGAATGGAAAGAATCAGAGCGTAATCACAAACTTCTTGGTATCCTGCCTTATTTCTCTTAGGTTCTCCCTCATTCTTTTAAGCCTTAGGCACATAACCACCCATCTGATGCACTGGATATATTGATTTGTAAGGAGCAATATCTAGGATGTGAGGGTTTAAAGGAATAAACTGAAGGATTTTAATAGTAAGCAATTGCCAGAGACTTGCAGAAACATACCCTAGATGACCAGATGAGAACAATTTTAGTAAGAAAGATTTGTGAGGTACAAAATGCAGACAAAGTTTCAGAGCATTGAGCTGAAAAATGGTGGATATAGAGGAAGTTGTGGTTGTTAATTCTCGGTAGCAAAAAAAAAAAAGGTTTTAGAAGAATTAGAGATTTTAAATGACTGTAGATGATGAATCTATTACATAAAAGTCAAAGACTTAAGACTACTTGGCTGGAAAATAATCACTGTGTAGCTCCACTGGGGTTACAGAATGGTTTTAAAAATATTTAAAGGTGGAGTAGAGGTTATGAAACAATGATCAGAATGTATGCATAAGATAAAAGAAAGGTTTGGGCTGAAGTGGGGAAGGCTGTACCATTCCCAGAGAAGTTGGATATTTTTCCTAGTTTGATGGAGAAAATATAATAAGAAAAATTAAATATTGTTTGGTAAGCATTTATGTTTCAAAGATAGGGCTTAGCTTAATTTACAGTTATTTAATTTATGAAATATTGATCAACAATGATATTGATAATTATTATAACTACCTCTCTTAAAGCTCTAAAAGCAACTGAGATTATTACCTTAATATCTAGAAATTCTTGTGCCTTTTAACATACACTAGGGAGTACAATAAATGCTGGCTGATTTTTGAAAGCTTTTTTCCTTTCTGAAAAAATATTCCTCCTTTCTATTTTGAATGAAGATCTGTCTGAATAAATTCAAAGTGGATGTAGTCTCAAATGACATTTGTTTTTTAAAGCTGTAACAGAATACATAACGTAAACATGAATAAAAATCAGTGGATTGAATGCCTGGATCCAGTAAATTAGACTGCCTGAGTTTATATTACTACTTTCCCATTTTGTGTAAGTTTGATAGCTTTATATGTCTGCATGATATTTGGATTATCATAATATTTACCTCATAGATTTGTGAAGATTTTTAACAAATGTCTGGCATTTGATATATGTTCAATATTTTATGATTATTTCTCTCTAGAACTGTTGCCAAAGTGCTAATTTTTGAAAACAATATTTAGAAAACCATTAAGAAGTGAATATTTCTTTAGATTCCATGCAGGACCAGGTGATTCACTATGGTAATTCATTGCAAGAAAAGCCTAACAAAGTGACTGATGCAAAGTCAACCTATTTGCATGTGCTGGTTACTTTTCAGTTTTTTAAATTGTATTTTTCATTAATTTGAGTTTAAAGACATTATGATTTCCCTAATGTTTCTCCCCACTAAGTCTATGATTTCTCTTTATGAAAGAGGAAATGTCTATTTTTTTCCTATAAAAACAGGGTGAAAATTTAGCACAAATTAGTTTTTTCTCAAAAAGAAAAATATTTTTTTAATCTTGATTTGAGAAATTATCTATTTGGTTAAGGTCATAATTAAATAGGGTTTCTGTGTTTTGCACCAAAGCTTTCATAACTTATATACATTCTAAATATAAGACTAGTCCCACCAGTAATTATGAAGAAAGAATTAAATTGCAGGGTGCCATGTGTAGTGACTTTTATAGCTGCATTCATATTGATTACATGTAATCTTTATAGCAGACCTCTTTTAACTTTATAAAAGAATATGGCAATTAGTGGCTCTTACTTTGCTGCATGATATATCATCTAACAGAACTCTTGCAGAAAAGCTGTCTGAATTATAAGTTTAATTTAAATTTCTATTTTGATGACTTTTTAAAAATATACCCCCTGATATTTTAAGAATGGTAGAACACATAGTCTAACATTACTGTTAATCTTTATGATCTTCTCTTATTCTGTGAAGGAAATCAAAATGGTTGAATTGAAACATTTTAAGATATGAAATCGTCATAGATTGTTTGCCACAGATCTACTACTTATAAAATTAGAACTTGTAAAATAGCATGTGTATTAAGGAAGACTGACATTAACAGATTTATAATAAAATGAAATTCCTGTGCCTCTATAAATCACATGGATAAATCATGCTTTTTAGTACTTAGTCTCTTGATGTTTAATAGTATGGAAGTCAGATATTTTATATTACCTCAGTTGAGATTCCTTTTTTAACTTGAAACGTATATGTATAAGATCCTCACAATGACACCATAACATCAACATATTTATTCATATGATACTAACCAAGCCATGGGAACTTCAGGAAAAAAATCAAATATATATTTTTGAAGAAACCCAAGCATTTTGAGATAATGTCTCTAATTTTACAGCATGTGAATTTCCATTATGGGAAAATAAATAATCTTTATTTTCCTATATAAAATTTTTGAAATGGTATTTTAATATGCTTTTCATTTTTTCCAATTATTTTCCTCTTAAATAACAAGTTTTGTTTTAGTTCTTTTTAAAGTTTCCAAACTAATTCATATAAAGAATCCTATTAAAGATTTTTATTTTATTTTACTCTTACCAAAAATGAAACATACTGCCTGGAATTAATAAAATTTTCTATCTATATAACTTAAAAAAAAACCCACTCTGATATTCATTGTTGTAAATAAACACATCCGTTTCTTAACTCATGCACCATCAGATCTCAAATGTTTCAGAGATGTTGTGCTGCCAATCTAGAAGATGGGAGAAATGGTTTTTTAAATCGATATGCTTAATTTCACATTTTACAAGGGTCTCAACTTCTAAAACATTTCAATCCTTCTTGGGTCACTGCCTAATACCACTTCTGTGATATTCCTTTAATATAAAAGCAATTAGCTCTAAACACAATCTCTTCTTGAAATCAAAAGCTCATTGTAAGAGAGATTAACAAACAAACAAACAAAAAAATACATAAGCATGTATATCCTAAAAAGAATGAAATGAACGGTACTACCAGCAGCAGTGGAATAATGCACAGTTAATGGAGCCACAGGAGTATAAGCCTCTGATGCTGGCCGTAATGACACAAAGACATAGACCAAAGGTGCCCTCAGATGCTTGGACTGGGGCACACTTATAGTGAACTCCACTTGCTGCCATCTCTACTAAGGCAGCACGAGCTTTGTTTCCATCACAATTTTGATAGAAAATGTCGGCACATGATACAGATTAGGGCAAAGTACTTTTTAGGCTTAACCAATTAAAAATAGAAACTGGCATCAAACTGCTGCCACAGAGGAACACAGAAACTTGAAAAATATGACATATTGGGAAAAACAGTGATTGTGAAATACTAGAAAGAATAAATTGTTACATACATTTGCTCTGTTCCCTTCTGCTACCATAACTTGATTATCTCCCGAAGTGAATATGTTGAAGTACACAATTGTTAATAATCCTCTGCAATCTCCTATGCTTATAAACCCATTCACATTACATGTTAACTTTTTATCAATTTCTCCTATGCAAAAATATAATTTCGTATATACAAGTGATCATCAAATATAAGTATATTTTGTGCAGAGTTATGACAAACATAAAACATTTGTGTAAATGAAACGAATAAATACATTAAAATGTTCAGTAGATTGTTGGTAATCACAACTAAATATTTGCAGATTTTAATATTGTTTAGTAAGTCGAGGGGGATAATATATAGACTATAGGATTGCAGTAAGATTGAAATGAGCTAATGTATGTAATGCATGCTGAAGCAATTTAAATCACAGTTTGAAAATAAAATGATGGTCACTTATTGAATTAGAGTATTAAATCTCTATATTCGTGCCTAATGGTACCTGAAAAGTAAAGGATTTTCTGAAGACTTGTGTATATTCTAGTTTCTGTTTTAGAACATCAGAAATGAAGCATGGAAAAAACAAAGTAACCCAACAGCAATAATCACACTAAAATATTATGAATATAAACCACCCCAAGAAAAATGTACCCCATAGCTAAAGGGTAGATTAATATTTGAACTTGTTCCTTAGCAGAGATTCATTCATTCATTCCACAAATGTTAATGGAGCACCTTCATTATCAAAGGTGCTGTTGGAGTAGTATGAAAAGGCTATTTCCTTCTGGGAGTTTATATCTTGTTCTTAAGAAGACTGACATTAAATAACTAATTATAAGCATGAAGGTGATAAGCCTTCAATAACAGCTAATTTTAGGACCTCAGGAAAGGAAACTGCTGCCTGGTCAAAAATCAGTATATAAATAGGTTTTAGAGCTGGAAGCTATCACAGGGGCTGATCAAGAGCAGTAATATTAGTTGTCCATGGAGGTTATATGTAGATAAGGAACACACAGGTCAGGATAGGTGACTGCTTTCATGGTTAATAAAAGTCAGAACGATTAAAGGAATAATCCCAAAACAAATTTGTGGAAATTTGTTCCATATATACAGAGAAACCACAAGGCAGAAATATTTTTGGTACAACTCCAGAAGACCAGTTGCCCTAAAATAACCTTGGTGTATCTGGTTGATTGAATTCAATTCCGTAAGAATGAAGGGCTCACCTTTAAAACTAATTTAAGGGTTGAGAAGCTTCAATCTGGTGGAGAAGCCATGTCTGACTGACGGAGATGGAACTCCATTGGAGGCTTCCTTAAACACAAAGGATAAAAGAGACTGGCTGGGGGAAAGGGAGGTGGAATTAGTCTCATTTTTATTGACTCACTTCTTTTACATGTTGTAAAATTATTTTAGGCCAGGATAAGGAATTGAACTGGCACCAAAATACCCTGAAGTATTGAACTTCTAACTGTAAAGAGATTAAGTATTTCACATCCCCTCATAATTTATAACTAAAAAGAATAGAAACTGAAATATATAACAGCACATTGTCTCATGTTACAAGTAACTAAAATTACAAAGATAGCAATTAAACGATTTTTCTCGAGGTAATATGGTGTTCTAGTTTGCTAGCTGCCAGAATGCAATATACCAGAAACAGAATGGCTTTTAAAAAGGGGAATTTAATGAGTTGCTAGTTTGTAGTACTAATGCTGAGAAAAATGTCCCAATTAGAACAAGTTAATAGAAATGTCCAATCAAAGGTATCCAGGGAAAGATACCTTGGTTCAAGAAGGCCAATGAAGTTCAGGGTTTCTCTCTCAAGTGAGAAGGCACATGGCGAACACAGTCACAGTTTCTCTCTCAGCTGGAAGGGCACATGGCGAACACAGCGTCATCTGCTAGCTTCTTCTCCTGGCTTCCTGTTTCATGAAGCTCCCCGGGAGGCGTTTTCCTTCTTCATCTACAAAGGTCGCTGGCTGTGGACTCTCAGCTTCGTGGTGTTGCAGCATTCTCTGCTCTCTCCAAATCTCCCTCATGCTCCAAAATATTTCCTCTTTTATAGGACTCCAAAAACTAATCAAGACCCACCCAAGTGGGTGGAGACACATCGTCACCTAATCCAGTTTAGGTGATTGGGTTACTTCTTGATTGGGTTACATCTCCAGGGAGATGATCTAATTACAGATTCTAATATACAGTATTGAATAGGGATTATTTTGCCTTTACGAAATGGGATTTTGATTAAAACTTGGCTTTTCTAGGGTACATGTGTCCTTTCAAACCAGCACATATGGCTACCTCATAAATCTAGGAAAAGCATTAGAACTCAATTCCCAGCTATTATTTCACAACATTAGATCTTATTAACAGTTTTCATTGGATCTACTTTTCATTATTAATTACAGGAAATTTATCACACATTTGTGGAAAAATACTCTCAAAAAAAGGAATATTTACCACGTGAAACTATTAAATATTTTAATTTGCTTAAGGATATATGAGGAAACAAATTTAGAACAGTTATAAGAAAATGTCCTATAGTTCTAAACTTAACAGTGAAATTACATTTAATATAATAAGTTTTTGGATCCAGTTTATCTTGTTAAAATATCTATGATCAAACATGTTTCTGACTATAACATTTAAACATGTTTCTGACTACAATGGCAATAATATACAAAAATCTATAGATTATAAAGATTATACTCCTTTTCTAACACTATTATTAAAAAAATCTATTTGATTTGGAGGGTGCAAGGATAGTTCAGTGGTAGAATTCTTGTCTGCCATGCAGGAGATCCAGGTTCAATTACTGGTCCATGCACTTCCCAAAAACAAAGAAACAAGCAAAAACAAACAAACCACAAAAACTCAACAAATGGTGCTGCAATAATGGGATACTCACATGGAAAAAGAATGAAATGTGACTCCCATCATACAGCATACAAAAAAAAAGAAAAAGTCTACTTGACTCACAATGGCAAAACCAACCTTACTTACATTAAAATATTCAAGGTGCTTTTTGTAACTTCATATACTTGCTCCCTGAACCTTTTTAATGGTTGTTTGGATTTACCTGCTCTATGTGGACAAGAGTTTTGTAGCATTTTTTAGTATGATCTGCTACTTTTTATTGTATTTCAGTTTTTAGTATTATTTACTACTTCGTGACTGCCAGAGCCACTTTCACTCTGAGTCTGATTTGAAATATTTTAAGATATAATTGAGGTTAGACAATATTCTAATATTATATTGTGCAATTTAATAATGCACATTTTTTTCCCAAACAGGTGTGCTGGTTTGAAATTGTAATGCACCCCCCCAAAAGTATTGTTCTTCTAATCCAATCTCGTGGGGGCAGATCTATTGTTGGGTGGGAATTTTGATTAGGATGTTTCCATGGAGATGTGACCCACCCATTCAGGGTCTTTATCAGCTTCCTGGAGTCCTTTAAAAGAGCTGATACAGAGAGCCAAGACAGTTCAGATGCTTGTAGGCAGACAGAAGCTAAGAGAAGAGGACACTGGAACCAGATGCTGAAAGAAATGAAACCAGGGAGCAGAAGGGCCAGCAGACGTTGCCATGTGCCCTTCCATTTGAAAGAGAAACCAGTGACGTGATCGGCCTTTCATTAAGTGAAGGCATCCTCTTGTTCAGACCTAATTTGGACATTTTCATGGCCTTAGAACTGTAAATCTGTAAATAAACCCCCTTTGTAAAAGCCAATCCCTTTCTGCTACATTGCATTCCAGCAGGATGAGTAAACTGAAACACTAAGTGATAGTAAATATCTGATCTTTGCACACTATCACACTTATTATCATTCTGATATATATCTCCAAAATATTTTTAAAGTTGTGTAAAGAACTGTATTAAAATTCTTTTCCATCTCTACATATCATGAATTCTTTTCAAGCTGATTCATTTCTAAGTCTAAATTGGAATTACTTGCAATTTGATTTTTTCATACTTTCTCTGTTGAAATGACATTTTCATTATGCTGATATGACATGAGTATGAAAGTTGTGATTAGAATGCATCCAGTTAACTCCTTTTGTTGCAGATTCATGCACACACACACGCACATACACAATTTCTAATTAGACACCTGTGTTAATCAACCAGAGTCTGAAATACAATAAAATGGATCTAAAACCTAACCATGTTCTAGTCATATATCATTAGTAAAAATTAAAATATCACCTGAAATATTATTTTCCTGTGTCATCAAGCTCCTAAATTTCAGTGCTGTTAAGTGCATCATCCTAATGGCATTTTGCCATAAATAGTTTGTGGGATGCTTGAAGAAGTTTCCAACCGATTGATTTTTAAGATTCAGCAGTGAAGCAAATCATCACTGTAAATATATAAAAGTCTGTGACAACATAAATGAAATCTTTTCTTGCCATTCTGATTTCATGTTACCCAGAACTCACCAGTTCCGCTGGTTGGTTTTTCATAGCTGATGCCCAATCTGACTAATCATTGCATTCATTTTTAGTAGTTAGTGTACTTTAGTACTAGTTGTAAATTTTTTTTAATACAATCCTTGAAAATATGACAGAAAATGATTTAACTGAATATAATGAATTATCAGTACCCTTAGCCACAGAAATCTTGTGAGGCAATCACATAATTACTCAACAAAATTTTGGTTATCTATTTGTATCTAACTTCTAACTTAGTCTCTGATATATGACAGATCATACTGCTACAAAGAAGATATTTTTATCAATTGTTTCTCCATTGAAGCGAATGCTACATGTATGTATATATGTATATATCTCCCTCATTCCTCAAAAGATGTCTTTTGTTCTCTCTTATTTTGTCATAGGAATATTTTTTAACATTTTTATTGTTTAGTATAGCATATATATGAAGCAAAGAAATAAAAAAAGAGATAGGTTACAATATACTCTTTAACAAGTAGTTACAGGACAGATCACAGAGTTTGTCATGGGTTACCATATGATCCTCTAATATTTTTTCTTCTAGCTGCTCCAGAATATAGGAGGCTAGTGGGCTTAAATATTTTCTATCATCACAGTCAATTTTTTTCCTTCTTTTTTTGTGAAAAATAACATATATATAAAAAAGCTATACATTTCCGAACACAGCACCACAATTAGTTTAGAGCATATTTCAGAGTTTGACATGCGTTACAATTCCACAATTTTAGGTTTTTACTTTTAGCTGCTCTAAAATACTGGAGACTAAAAGAGATATCAATTTAATGATTCAGCAATCATAATCATTTATTAAATCCTATCTTCTCTGTATAGCTCCACCATCACATTTGATCTTTCCCTCTCTTTAGGGGTGTTTAGGCTATGGCTATTCTAACTTTTTCATGTTGGAAGAGTCCGTCACTACTATGGGGTAGGGAGATGGAACTACCTGATGTTCTGGAGAGGCTGGGCCCTCTAGGTTTCAGGACTTATCTGGTCCAGAGACCCATCTCTATAGGTTGTAGGTTTCTGGAAAGTTATTCTAGTGCATGGAACCCTTGTGGAATCTTACATATTGCCCTAGGGCTCTTCAGGATTGGCTGGAATGGTCCTGGTTGGGATTTGGCAAGTTATGATAGGAAGCAAGGTCTAACTGGAGCTTGCATAAGAGCAACCTCCAGAGTAGCCTTTCGACTCTATTAGAATTCTCCCTGCCACTGATACTTTATTAGTTACACTATAACTAAATTTAAGTAAAATCATGCACTCAGACCATATTACTTATAGATCAGAGTTGCTCTTGCAGTCCAATTCTCTGACTCTTGCCACATCATTGCAACCCTATTGAATTAGTTTCAATCATTGAAATTAATCTGTGTTATGTTTTCAGCTTTCCTGATCATTTTCAGTGCAATAGTGGTGTGTCTTTTATTGCAAAAATCACTGAACGATGGGCTGATTGTGAAGGTATTTGCTGAAATTTCCATACCTACTACCATCCATAGTAATTTGGTATCATTGAGAGTTAGAAATACCTTAAATAGATGAACTCAAAATCATTTGGCTCTGTCTCCATCATCTTCTCTTGGCCTATCACCTTAGAAAGACACATTGGTCATAGCATAAGATAGTCCCCCCAAAGGGATCATCCCCTCTTGGTCACCTCTTGGCTAATGGTCACATAGACCATTCTTGGGCAAGATGATGGTTTTTTCATTCTCTTATTAGCAACCTTAGGCCACCCTGGTTGTAGTAAACTCCAGGTGTCAGCCTGGCCAAAGATGGTCTTGGGGATAAAACTCAGCTCTGATTTAGTCATCCCAATTCTATTTTGTATCGGCATGGCCCTGATCATCAGGATATTGACCACTGAGTTGAGTACACTTATGAATAGTGCTGCCATCATGGTCTATGTGGGTTAAATTATAGGATAGAATGGGTTTCTGTACGTTTTGTAAAACATGCTTTCCTCCCTCTTCTACCTGTACCTGACCTTTTCAAATTGAAGAGCGGGGCATAAGTGAGATAGATGGAGGCGGGATCTTTTCTGTAATGGGAAACACAGATTTTGTGGCGGGTTAAAGGAAACAACAACCCCAGCACCTAGGAAGGAAACACCACAGAACCTGAAGAAAAGGGGTTCAATAATAATCTTGGTCTTTTAGAACAGCTCATGGAATTTTCTTCATTAATGAAAACACCCTGAATTGTCTCCAAAAATGTTGCAAAGCCTTGAATTTAACTGCCAGCAGAGCAGCTCTTACCATGATTTGGTTTCCATTCCTTTATCTTTATCTAAAAGACTATCAGAAACTACTGGGTAGGACCCCAATTCCTGCACTTCCAACATAACACCTGTAATTATCTTTGAATATTTTCCAAATCACTATTCCTGTAGACATTGTTCAGACATTCTGTAAGGTAGAAGAATGCCACACAATTTTTTGCATGCTGGTTGCTGTTACGCAGTCTGTGCTGGTTTGAAAGATTTATGTACCCTGGAAAAGTCATGTTTTAATCCTAATCAATCTTGCAGGAGCAAAAGTTTCTTCTAATCCCTATTCAGTACTATAGTTTAAAAGCTTGATTAGATTATCTCCACGGAGATGTGACTCAATCAATTGTAGATATTAAGCTTGATTGAATGGAGATGTGTCTCCATCCATTCTACATGGGTCTTTATTAATTTACTTGAATCCTTTAAAAGAAGGAGTATTTTGGAGAAAGCTTCAGAACACTGCAGAACCATGAAGCAGAGAGTTCACCAGCCAGTGTCCGTTGGAAATGAAGAAGGAAAGAACCTCCTGGGTTCTTTGTGAAACAAGAGGTCTGAAGAGAAAGCCAGCAGATGTCATCATGTTCACTGTGTGACCTTCCAGCTGACAGAGAAATGCTGAATGTCACTGGTCTTCTTGAACCAAGGTATTTTTCCCTGGATGCCTTAGATTGGATATGTCTATAGACTTGGTTTAATTGGGACATTTTCTCAGCCTTAGAACTGTAAACTAGCAACTTATTAATTTCCCTTTTGTTTTAAAGCCATTCCATTTCTGGTATATCACATTCCAGCAGCTGTCAAACTAGAATAGATTTTTGTACCAGAGAAGTGGGGTGCTGCTGTGGTTTGCAAATGCAGAACATGTTGAAATGGCTTTTTAAATGGATAAGGGGAAGATTTTGGAGGATTTGTGAGCATCTTGATAGAGAAGGCCTGGAATGCTTTGAAGAGACTCTTGGTAGAAATGTGAACTTTAAAGACCTCTGATAGGGCCTTGGACAGAGATGAAGCACGTGTTACTGTAATCTGGAAGGAAGGCAATCCTTGTTTTAAAATGGCAAATACTCTGGCAAAATTGACTTGTGACTTTGGCTGGAAGACAGATTTTAAGATCCATGAACTTGGATATTTAGCAGAAGAGATATCTGAATTAAATGTGGAAAGTGCAGCCTGGTTTCTCTTTGCAGCTTACAATGAAATGCGACAAGAAAGGGATAAGCTGAGAATTGAATTCTTGGGTCCAAAGAAACCAGTATTTGATGCTCTGGAAAATTCTGGGCTTCTAGAAAGGGAGACCCCAGAGAGTGTGCCCCATGTGAGGATTTGGCTAAATGCATTAACAGTCAGCCATTTCAGAGAAAGCCAGGATTGGAGATGGAGTTATCCAGGAAGGACTTATGGAAACTCCTTATGTCTGATGGGCATGACCCAAGGCTACTACATAGAAAGCCAACAAGAGTGTTGTGGGATCTGTATAAAGAGAACCACTGCCAGTCAGGGCTGAGAGGGAGAGAAAAGGGACACATTGGAAGAAAAACAACTTTAGGGGCAAGGCTGGGGTCTAAAGAAGCCTCAGGTCAGGAGAGTGGATCCACCGAAGCATGAGGAGAGGATGAGTTTGCCCTGAAGGCAAAGAACGGGCCTTCCACCTCATTGCAGTGGAAAAGCTATGCCACCTCAGGCCTTGGAAAGGGTGGAGCACATTCTCTGAGGTTTGGGGAGAGCCTAGCTGCCACCACACGGAGGGGTTGAGTATGTGCCCTGAAGATGACAGAGAACCCAGATGCATCCCCAATGCTTGGAAAGGGTGGAGTCGAGAAAAAGTTGTCTCCCCAATGTTCCCCAAGGTTGCATTTGGAGAGAGGGAAGCCACTGCATAGACCCTTGGAAAGGGTGATGCTGCCACTCTCTAAAGCCCTGAAGATAAAGGACTCTCAGACTTTGAAATCTAATGAAATTTGCCCTGCAGTTTTTCGAAACTGCTTGGGTCCTGTGACCCCTGTGTTCCTTCCAATTTCTCCCTATGGAAATGGATATATGTATCCTATGACTGTTCCTCCTTTGTATGTTGGCAGCAAATAACTCGTTCTGAGTTTTAGAGGTCCAGAGTCAATGGAGAAAATTTTGCCTTAGGACTGTCCTCGCCTGTAGCTGACTTTGATGAGATTTTGTATGGATTTTAACCTGGTATTTCTATTGCTACTGAAATAGTTTAAAGATTTCTGATATTGTGATGGAATGAATGTATTTTGTATATGGGGAAAATATGTCTTTTTAGGGTCCAGAGGGTGGAATGTGCTGGTTTGAAAAGATTTATATACCCTAGAAAGCCCTTGTGGGAGCAAAAGTTTCAGTCTTGTGGGAGCAGAAGTTTCTTCTAATCCTTATTCAGTACTATAGTTTGGAAACTTGATTAGGTTATCTCCATGGAGATGTGACTCAATCAATTGTGGGTATTAAATTTGATTAGATGGAGATTTGTCTCCACCCATTCTACATGGGACTTTGATTAGTTTACTTGAATCCTTTAAAAGAAGAAGCATTTTGGAGAAAGCTTCAGAACACTACAGAACCATGAAGCAGAGAGTCCACCAGGCAGCATCTTTTGGAAATGAAGAAGGAAAGCACCTCCCAGGATCTTTGTGAAGCACGAGGCCTGGAGAGAAAGCCAGCAGATGCCCCCATGTTTGCCATATGACCTTCCAACTGAGAGAGAAACGTTGATTGTCATCAGCCTTCTTGTGCCCTGGATGACTTAGATTTGACATGTCTACAGACTTGTTTGAATTGCGACATTTTCTCAGCCTTAGAATCGTAAACTAGCAACTTATTAAATTCCCTTTCTTTAAAGCCATTTCATTTCTGGTATATCTCATTCTGGCAGCTAGCAAACCAGAACACAGGCCCTCTAAAGAACAAAGACTAGAATCAATTATTCAAAAGGCTACCAACCAGCTGGGAGGCATTGGCAACCTATGCTTGTCAATTAATGGTCCTCCCACTAGGGGACCGTTAACTAATTTTTTTTTGACAAAAAGCTATAAGTTTATTAATACCCCTAACTATCTTATACACCACTTTCTTTTAAGGGCTACCATATTTATCCTCAGGATGTATTTATTGCATAGAAGCAGGGCATCAATTTTCTCCTGAAAACATGATGACTTATACATTAGAGATTGTCATAAGACACTTTCAGTTGTTTAAACATCGGCAGATCATGTAGCCCTCAACTGGCAAAAAAAGATCTCTTCAACATGAGGCTACCTTTAACAACTCAGAGGAACTTCCTATACAGATATTTATGTGCATTGTTTAGGCAGTTGTCCCTAAAATGGAGATTTTGAAAGTAGGAAAGATATTATGTAATTTATCCTGACATTACCAGAAGTGAACTTTGTTACTGCTTCAGTCTTGGAGGTCATTTATTTCAGCTTCAGCTCACTGCAAGAGGTATTATGGATGAAAGAATTGTCCTACTCTTTCTCCTTATGAGTCAAGGTAGAGTCTGGGACATTGCTAATACTTCCTGCTGTAATTGGACTAGTGCCAGTTACCTTGGAATAAGTGGTAAGGTCAATAGAGAAATTTAAGGAGAAAGACACTTGGACTTCTAAGGTAGATCTGATGATGTGTGAGATTTATATTGCTGTTGGGTCTAAGACCCAGCACGGCTGAGATCAATATTGCAGCTTGGCCTCCAGCTGCTAATTAGCATCGATTTGACTGCTTTAACCAAATGTTATATGATATGAATTGAATTATTTTGGCTGTAACCTTTGTCAGTCAGTTTAATCAAAGACACTAATACTGTGGCATACTGTTGTGAACATTTACCAGTAGCCAAATGATATAGAAGTGATTAGTGAGCATTATTAAAAGATTACTCTCTGTATATTTTTTCACATTTTTACATGTCCTGTGACTAAAGAATTGACTGCCCTTTTGTTTAGACTATCTTTTCATGAATGCTTTTATGGCTAACGGCCTTGGCAAATAGAGATCTTGTCTCCTAAACATGGCAGAAACAGGCTTACTTATAGCTTTGGAAGTCAACTCAAATATTGGTAACCTAGAATTGTTAGCTCTGAAAGGAGGAAATCTTCATTTAGAGGAAATAGTAGTGAGACCATAGTAGAGATTTCACCTAATCACTTTGGACTCCTCGTGCCAGTGAAACCATTTGTAAATTATGGGTTTATTACAGAGGCTTCAATGACTGATTCTGACTATAAAAGGGAAATTAGGTAACTATTACACAATGTGGGTAGGAAACAGTATACGTGCAATGCAGGAGGTCCCCAGGAATGGTTCTCAGTACTCGATGACTTGTCATAAGATTTTACAAAAAATTGAAATAACCCAGTACAGGCAGACTGCTAATGGCCCAAATCATTCAGGGATAAAAATTTGAATTGTACCACCAGACAAGTAACCATAACCATTCTAAAACCTTGATGAGGGCAAAAAGAAATCGGATTGGGTAATGATAAAGGAAACTATAAAACCAGCTGGGGCCACATAACAGAATGCAGAAATGAAGACTGTAATTGTTATGGATATTATTTATTCTTTTGGCTAATACTATATTCATCTATTCTTTTTCCTTATTGATTTCCATTCAATCTAACATGTGATTTGTTGATATTGTTTAAACTTCGACTTCATTATTAACATTACAAGATATCACAAGACTGAGTGGCTTTGCTAGATGAGGAATGATCATCACTCAAAGATGAATGAAGTGAAAAATATAACTCCAAATCCTCTGTTAATGCGAAGATTAACATCTTCTTGCTTATTCAAAGGACAGTAACTTCATGTCAGGCAGAAGTATGATGTTGTCATTATCTGGAATTTAAATACGGTTACAAGAAGTATTATATTAAGCTGACAATGTGTGGACTCTGTTATGCTTTTTTTTTTTTTAATATGCTGTATGGTGGGGATCACATTTCGTTTTTTTTTCTTTCTTTTTTTTTTTACATGGGCAGGCACCGGGAATCGAACCCGGGTCCTCTGGCATGGCAGGCAAGCGTTCTTGTCGCTGAGCCACCGTGGCCTGCCGTCATTCTTTTTTCATGTGAGAATCCCATTATTGCCGCACCATTTCTTGAATTTTTGTTTGTCTGTTTGCTTGTTTGTTTGTTTTAGGGAGAACTGGTCTCCAGCATGGCAGGCGAGAATTCTACCACTGAACTACCCTAGGACCCCCTGTTGGTTTTGTTTAGTGTCTGCATTTTCAGAATTTCCTCCCAGTTTAGAGTTGGCCGCAGAAACAATTTGCAAAAGGTTTCAAGTATAAAAGTGAAGCAGCTGCCACTCCGATTTAAAGGCAGTGTATAGAATCAGGCATACTACAGCTCATGAATGTTGTCACTGATCTTCCAGCTTTTTTTATTGGTGCGAATAGCAGCCAGGACTGCAGCATCTACAGCTCCCATTAAAACTCTTCTCTCAGCTTCTCTAAGTCCTCAAGCAGATTTCTGTGCAGCTTCGTATTGAGGGTCACCAGCTTTGTCTATAGGTTACTTGTATTAGGCAGCTAATGAGAAAGACCCATGTTCCAGCTTCTACTTGTGGGTCCAGTTTGGTCTTTCAAGTTTCTATTATCCTTTACTCTTTCTCAGTTCATATACAGCTTTTTTTTTGACCAACTGTTAGCCCTGCTGACTGAAAGCCATGTCAGGCCCATCACCAGATTTAGAGGCAACAGCCTTGCCTAGACTTCTCCAGATCCACTCCAAGGTGATAGTTGGGTACTTTTCTTTGATGTTCCAACCGTGCCATTCTAGAATATCTTCTCTAATATCTCACATAATTACATAAGGTCAAATTCCTATAATAAACCCTTTATTTAATAGCATAGATAGGGATTTGCTTGCTTACTCTTAGACTAACTGTAAATGTTACATTAGCCTATCTATTCACGATCTCCCTATCTCTTTGGCCACAAATATGCAAATCTATATAAAAATGTATATAATATATAATCATATCTCTCCTTGGATATTATACCTAAAGTTTAAGAACTTATATATAATCAATCTGCATTATAAATGTGTTCCTCTGTTAGCAGTGTTTTGAATAATACATAAGCATCAGCATGAATTTTATTAGAATATACTTTTTAACTTATTTTAATGTAGCAACTTTTGTCTGTGATGGTTAATTTCATATATCAGCTTGGTCAGTTAGTTAATCGGTGTTCAGTTGTTTAGTCAAGTACTGGTTTGTTTTATTGTGAGGGCTTTTCATAGATGAGTTTTGCCTCTATAATAGTTGACTTCATCTACACTGAGTTATTGCATTTACATTGAATAACTATCCTCAGCAATGTGGGTAGTCTTCTCACCTAATCAGTTGGAGGTCTTAAAAGCCAGATGATGGTTTCAAAGGTCAGAAGAAGAATTTCTGCCTCAACTACTTCATTGACTCTACTTGAAATTTCCAGTCAGCCTGCTTCCCCTGGGTAATTCAGACTAAGAACTTCAACATTACCTTGAGGGTTTCTAACTTGTGACCTGCCATGAGTTTGGATTTGCCAGATCCCTTTGTCACATGAACTGATTCCTTCTAACAAATCTCCTATATATCCAGTTGATTCTGTTTCTCTGGAGAACTCTGACTAATCCAATTCCCCAACACAGCTATTAGAAATCAGCTTATCAGAGGTTCAACTAATTTAGTATATAATGGAAAATAAACTTTGATGTATGTTGTCATAGTGTAGATACAGTGTAATATGATAAATAGTGTTACCATAGTGAGAGTGTTGTAAGTTTTAAAATAATGTTAAATTTCTTGACTAATCTGCAGATTTGGTTATGTAAATTCAGAGTTAGCAGTTAAACAACAAAACCCATTTAATTTTTAAAGAACCATAATTTATTTTTATTTTACCTTTCCTGTCAGCATGACATAATACTAATATTATGTGATTTATACATAATATTAAGTGATATTCACAATATTAAGTGATTCTTCTCTTACAGTAAGGAACTGTTTTTTTAGACTGAAATGGCTATTGCAGAATTTAAATTGCAAACTTTGTTTTGCCTTCATGGCTTATTTAGTGAAGTGCTTGAAAAATTGTGCTGTTACTTCATTTTTTAAATATGAAAACATCCCCACTTATTAATAAGTTTATCGTTGGGAGCCAAAATGTAATGCTCCACTACTTCACTGTTATGATTCTTGATTTTATTACTAAGCCACATTAATTAATTGATTAAATATTAATGATAGAAGAATCATTTCAACAAAGAGCAAGCATTGCTTGTATTGTATCACGCTATTTGTTAGATAGTATCTCAGAAAGATGAAGTTGCTGTTAAACCAAATGTTTTTAGTCTAACTAATGAAATAGTAAATATGTAATTGAGTCTGTTAAATGAGTTTTAACAACAGCATTTATTTTCACAAATTTTTTTCTAATATAGACCAGATGGTATTCTCTGTCATTTGGGTAAAAACATTTTATTATTAAAACCCTAAGAACAATTTGAATTTGAATTTTATTTTAAGCAGTGGGGGAAATTCAAATATAAACATTGTTTGACAAGTTCCATTCTATCCTTTATAAAATGTATTTTTAAAGTTTCATTCATTATTCAATTATATACATTGATAAATATTTTCACTTTTTTTGGCTATTTGCTAGTATTTATAATAATTTACCAATAGAACTATTCTTATTCTTTCTCTGAAGTAAAGGCGAATCTATCAAACTTATCACCTATCATCTATCTACACTGACCTATTTTATATATATTCCTTCACTTACAATTGTAACATTGCTGTATGATTGTGATTGGACTCAGCTGAAAATAAATTAAACAAAACCAAAAGTTGACAGAATTTTCATGAAATAATGTCATAAATTTGTAACATTACTTTAGTATATAGTGTTAAAGATTTGATGTTTGAAAAAGTATTTGAGCCCCTTCAGGCATGTATCTTAAGAACAAATACCTTATTTTAAATAAAATAATATTTTCATAAATTAAAATGAACCTTCCAATTATATATATTTCTAATTCTATTTATTGGTACACAGAGACACAGGTACCCATATATTTAAAAATGATAATACACCATTAATATATAGTATCATTATAATATATTCATATGAACTATATTATTATATAACACATTATGGTATTGCATTTTAATGTGTACATTAGCATATTTGAATACATTTAAATTCGTTAAAACAGATATGCTAATCATCAGTTTTTGTAAGCTATGTGTTAACATTATATCCTAAATCATTGCCACTTATGTTTTATGTTTTGAAATATATTTAAAAAATCCCAAACTTAGCAGCTTAAAACAACATTTGATTTGTATCATTCATATTTCTTTGAATTGAGCTTTTTCAGGTGGATAATTCTCACCCGTGGTCTCTTATGTAGTTGTAGTCAAGTGTTGGGGCTTTAGACCTCTGAATACAGTCGAAGATAAGTGAAATAATTGAGAGACATAAGGGCTGGAAAAATGTATAGGAATGAAAATGAGGAGAAGGAAAAGGAGAATGGGAATGAGGAAAGGAGGCGGAGAAGATTTCTATTTGCAGATTATTTTATTGTATTATTGTGTACCTTTAAAGACCAAAAAAATGCAGAATTATGTAAAGCAATAAAATAATTTAGTAAGTATCAGTATAAAAAGTTAACATGCTTTAATCAGTGTCTTTCAAACAGAAAGCAGTAACACGGTAGAAGACATAATAGACAAGCTAATGCTATTTATGATGGTATCGATGATGCTGAAATACTTTAAATTGATGATGAAAAAGTTAGAAATACACTTTAAAAATGTGCAAAACTTTATGAGGACAACTTTAAAACATCTTTTAAAGGAATAAAAGCAGACCTGATTCAATAAAAATAATCTCTTTTAGGTAGATAGGACAATTCAATATTCAGAAATATGCAACTTTATGAATTACATTCCAATGAGAATATCAAAACATTTTAATGGACTTAGACATATCGATGTTATCTGGCGTTGTCTATTATAATTTAATATATATTCTGTAATTAAATAATTTGAAAAAAGCAAACATGCATGAATTACTTGGATAACACAAAGAAAAGAAAACTATGAAATAAAATTAGATTCATCAGATATTCAACCAAAGTATAAAAGTCTCTATAGTGGTATAGTGTGATAGGCACATTTTAAGGAAAAAAGTGATAAGAATCTTTTAAACAATAACAAAAAAAAAACCTTCCAATAAATAGAGAAAGAACAGCATACCCCAGATACCAAAATCTAAAGAAGAAATTACAAAAAACAGAAAGAAAAAAGGAAAGGAAAGGTTAGCTCTGTGACAGCAAGGATGGTATCTTCTTCACCCTTGTATCCCTAGTACCAGGTATATATTAAGGAGTCAATGAATACTTGATTAATACATGAATTGGGTAAACATAAATGATGTAAGATTTGGGAGGTTGAAATAATCAGTAAATCTAGAAAGACCTTTTAATATATGGTTCTCACCATCCAGTAAAAAAAATAAGTAAAGTCCCACTCAGCAAAAATCACCAAGTAATCTTTTTACACATATGTTAATAAAAATGATCAATTTACATTAACTATGTATCACTTTACAAAATTTTGGCTACATATTCTTCTTTCTGTTATAATATATTGTTTATAAATTGTATATATTTTCCATATTTAACATCAATATTAAGAATTTCTTTTCTATCCGGTCCTTAGTTCGCATGTTATGATTTGGAGGGATTTATACCAGCCTCCTGGATCCCATTTTGACCCACAAAAAATAGAAAAATTTAGATCCTTGAAATGAAAAGTGTGTAGATAGATAGATAGATAGACAGATAGATGAATGACATTTAAGTAATTCAGATTAGTTGATAATTTTTTAATCCATGCTATGTTCCCTCAACTTCTAAAATATAATAAAGCAGCACAAATCAGCGCCTCTCCAGTCTTTCCGTTTAATGTATATGTTTCTCATTCTACGCCCAACATTTGTCTTCCTCCACTTTCCTTTATTCTATCCTAAGAAGAAAAAAAGAACCTCTTCTCTTGGCTTAGCCACTGTCATTTTCTTCTGTATCTATTTATAAGCTGCTTCCTATTCCCACAGTTGACTGACTTCCTACCTACTAAAACTGAAAGTGTCACTATTGAAGAAAATGTACATATATACACATTTGCATATATTCCAGTTTCCTCTAAGAGAACTGATGGCTGGGGGCATTGTAAACTAATGTGAATTTAACTACCAACTAATGTCATTTACATAGCATACATAGAATAAACGTAGCACTTCCTATATGATTTTACTTCTAGTGCACTCTCGATACATACAATTTTTCCATGGAGATTGAGTATTGTTTTTAACAATCACATTTGGAAAATGGGTAGATGAGAAATCAAGCCAGCTTCTATAAAAAATATTGTTGCAGGAGCCATTTGTCAACTACAATATACGATGCTATTTTTCAATCTGTCAGCATAACTTTCTTAATAGGCTTGGAACTTCACCCATCTATCTTTATCTGCTGTGAAACTTCATGTTCTGTTAGTTCTATAGCACAATAAAATGACTGGACACTTTACGGCTTCCAATTGAAAATAAATGTTTCATAGGGAGCATTTTTCTCTTCACTGAACCAAATGTTCAGTGAAGTAATCACAAGCTTATATACCATACCAAGCAAATGGTATATAAGCTTGTGGTTACTTTCCTCTGAGTCTAAAATTTTTAAGTGAAAGAAAAAAACTTAAGACAGTTTGGTGACTAGTCAAAAGTAAATACACAACTTTGCTGAGTTGTACTTTCCTCAGAGCAGTATTACTTTAGTGATCATTATGAATATTATAACCTGCGGGAAAACAGGGCTTTAGTGTGTGGTTGAGGATGTAAGGTTGGTGTAGGATCAGATATCATGGGTTATGCCTGAAGACTAAAATCACTGCCTTTATTCAGATAACTGCATTTTAAGGAATCGTTTTGAGAATTTTTAAAATTGTATGCTGCAATCAATAGTTTTTTTTTAATTAGAGAATTTGTAAGTTTACATAAAAATTATGCATAAAAGTGGAGCTCCCATACACCTCCCTATCATTAACAATTTATGTTAGTGGGGTACACTTGTTACAATGGATGAAAGAACATTTAAAAAATTGTATTATTAACGATAGTCCATGGCTTACATTAGAATTCACTGTGTTGTACAGTCTTATGCTTGCTTTTTAAATAATTTCTATTCTAATAGCATACACACAACCTAAAATATCCCTTTTTAACCACTTTTAAATGCATAAATCTTTGATGTTAATTATGTTCACAATATTGTGCTACCAAAACATCATCATTGATTAACAGCACTTTTTCATCAATCCAGATAGAAATGTTGTACAATTTAATCATCAGCTTTCCATTCCTTAATCATACCATAGGCCTTGGTCAGTATACTCTGATTTTCTGACTCTATGAATTTACTTGTTCTAATTATTTGATAACAGTGAGATCAGACAATATTTGTCCTTTGCTGTCTGGCTTATTTCAGGAAGTGAGGGATATCTTCAAGATTCATCCATGCTGTCGCATGTATTGGAAATTAATTCACCTTTGTGATATTTGCTGTGTCTATCCCACATTTTATTTCACTGGGAAAATCATCTCTAATTAATCCTCTGGTTTTAATCATTAAAATTTAATTCCATTCATTTTATTTTAAGCAGCTTTTATGGCAACCTAAATATCTAACAGTATGGGAAGAGGTTAAAAATGATTAAACCTCAGATTGATGAGGTAATATGCGCTCATGAAAATGATAATATTAAAGTTGCAAAATAAAGAAATGTCCATGCATAATTTTAAGCAAGATATCAGAATACATATTTGTGTTTGGACGATGTACACTACTCTAAGATTTGTTGTCAATTCTGCATTAACTCTAATTAGAAGAGAAGCCTAAAAATCCTGTTCCAAAAAGAAGTCATTGTCTTGTGGCAGCAGCTATGGACTGTCAGCTGAAATCACTGATGATGACTTCTTTTGGCTACCAGAGGTTCTTTTATATATTGCACAGTACATAGCTGCAGACAGCTAGGATTATCTATGGTGACTTAGAGACTGTCTACCAGGTCTCAAATAAAAATATAGGTTGCTCAATCAAATATGAACTTTGTATAAATAATGAATAATTTTCAGTGTATGTCCTATGCAATATTTGGAGCATACTTATATAAAAATTGTTGTTTACCTGAAATTCAAATTTATTGAGCATCCTGCATTTTATTTGCAAGCCTACTTCAGAGGGATCTGAGTGTCCTCCTGAGAATGACTCCATTTGGTTCTGAGGAACAGCCGGTAACATTGGAGTCTGTTTCCCTAAATATATGAATCCCTGCACTCTCACACTTCCTGAAAATAACCTGCCTGACTTTATTTTCTCAGCACTTCTAACTGCCTCTATTCGTTGGTGATAAAATTTTATTCAAAATATTCCATAATTTATGTTTCCTGATCAAACCCAGATTGTACCTATCTATAGATTTATAGATTTCAAGGAAAAAAAAATTCATGAATTTAGGTGTTGCTTATGATTCACTAGATTTTCAAAATTTCCTTTATTCTTATGTTGTTTGTATATTAATGAAGATACACTAAAATATTCTTAAATAGGTGGTTTGTGGCTAAATCAACCCTTACATTTTTTACTGATTTCCTCTTTCCAGGAACAATTTTGATTATTTGATACAGAGAGTCTGTAAGATCTCATCTCTTTGTTTAGTTTCAGTTTCCCATTCTAAGCTAAAAGAGTTTTATAGAAGCAAAGAGTAATGGGATGAAAGATCTTCACAGCACATTGCATTCTGCTTTTATAGATCCCCCACTGACAGTTCATTTCCATCATAGAGAAATTCCCAGTAAAAGAATAAACTTGTTAGGTTGATTAAAATGAACAACTCACAATATGGAATGTAATTATTGGTTGATATATAAAAAAAGGAAATTATATCTATAAAGCTAACATTTAATGAAATTAACTTCTTCCTTCAAAAGCCTTAGGACTTTTATATTATCAAATGTTTTACATGAAAGTTAATAAACAGTATGAACGTTATTCTTATAACTATACTGTAACAATAACCAAAATAGCTGAAGAAAGCTTTTTTTCCCCAAGCAATTTATAGCTCTGCATATATTGTTTTGTTTTGTTTTGTTTTGTTTTCACATGGGCAGGCACAGGAAACGAACCAGGGTCTCCGTGGCCTGCCTTCTGCATATAATCCTTTAAAATTGTTGCTGGCTATAACACCTATGGTTTAGTGCATATACTTTCAAAGGTGACAATAATAGCTGATATTTTATTCTGCCACTTACCAATTGAGTGAACTTGATTATTTCAGAATCATTTTTTCCTCTCTAAAATGAATACAGTAGTGCCCATGAAGGAATGTTGTTTGAGGTTTAACTTACATGTCTGTTTATGGCTATATCTAAATCTCTATCTATATATCTACCTGTATAGACCAAAGTTTCCTTTTTTATGTGACTTACAGTTTTCACTCTTAGTTGGCCTCCTATGTTACTGCATTCAGTTATAGTTGAGGAAAAATATCAAATATATAGGTTTACCCTGTGTATTAAATAACCAAATCATAAAATCAGGTCATCTCAGCCACCGTCCATCTTTTTTTTAGAAAATGGTGGTTCGTCTCTGATTATCTGTTCACTACTCTCAAATTCCACAAATTTCTACATTCTAAAGTACTTCAATGTGTTTCTAAAGATCAAGATACTACTATTTTCATTTTAAAAATAAGATCACAATATTGTTAGAGATGAAAAGGAAATGTTGCTCATAAAATCAATCTGCTTCAATTGTTCTACATAATCTTTCAAAACAGTGTAGCATCATAGTAGTAATATTTTGGTTTTATTCTATGCTTTTATCCTCTAACACACTGATCGTATTTTTCCCTGTGCCTTAAAAACAGATTAGATGGGCGGGCCAACGTGGCTCAGTGGCAGAGTTCTCGCCTGCCATGCCGGAGACCCGGGTTCAATTCCTGGTGCCTGCCCATGCCAAAATAAAAAAAGTTAGAGTAGGAAGAATTATAGACACTGGGCTCAAATTCCATTTCTAATTCTTTTTAAAGTTGTGATTATAGATAAATCACTTAGCCTCCCTTAAGTTCAGTTTTCTCACTTGTAAAATATGGATTCTAACAATAACTACCTGGGTGGATTATGTTGAAGTTGAAATGTTAAAAAAGCTTTAATTAACATGCCTAATCTTTATGAACCTTCCTCACAACTTAGGCAAGTTTCCACTTGAGTGGTTTATAGTTATCTAGGCAATATCACAAATGACTGTTAAGATCATGAAAATAGAGGTGGCACCATATATTATGTGATTCCTGAATGAAAACATGTAATATTTATGAAGCAATGTTAAAATTTAAATCAAATATGAAACTGGCTGAGCCTGTGGAAGGAACCACCAATTTATGTATATGAAGGGAACAGAGGAATAAGTTACATGAGACCACAAGAGTGCAATCAGTATGAGCCACAAAATAAGAAACTCTACATTACAAAAAAAACAGTATATTCAACAAACATAGCAAAAAAAGGAATATCAGAGAAAAAAAGAGAAATAGAGACAAACTTATAAATTAAAAAGACTTCATATGCTAACCAACCATAAGATATGGATTATAAAGTAAAACAAAACCAACAAGCACGATAAAATCAAAATGCATATCTTAGGTCAATAGTTTTCAGAGAATGACCCATAGACTGCAGGAACAAATAAGACCTTTACAGAGTGTTCGTGAGATCAAAACTATTTTCATAATAAAATGAAGATGTTATTTGTCTTTTACCACTGTTCTGATATTTGTACTGATATTACAATAGCAATGGTGGGTTAATGTAGCGTGGATCTAAGCAAAAGACAAACATATGAGTTTTATAAGTAAATGATTGAATAATTAAATAAATACCAAGAAATGACTGGTCTCCCATACAGCAGAATTTCATATAATTTATATAGTCACTCCACATTCAAGGGATATAACTATCAGTCCTTAAATTTAGACTGCACATAGTGACTTTCTTTCAAAGAGTACAGTAGAGAAAAGGGGGAAAAGAGAATAACATTACAAAGGAGAAACCTTACAAACTACTTCTGCCAGGCTATCAAGATGATGCATCATTTTGATAGCATATACCCTTGATATGTTGTGATGGAAATGCTACTTTACCCAAACCATCACGCTGGTCTAACCATGAGGTAAACATCAGACAACTCTCACATTCTAAAAAATACCTAACTAGTACTACTAAAAACTCTCAAGGTCATCAAAACCAGGGAAAGTCTGAGAAACCATCACTGTCAAGAGGAGCATAAAGAAACATGACTACTAAATGTAGTGTTTCATGCTGGATGGGTCCTAGAGTAGAGAAAGGACATTAAGTTAAAACTAAGCAAATCTGAATAACATATGCCTTTTAGTTAATAATAATTTATCAATGTTGATTCATCAGTTGTGACAGAGCTACAAATGTAAGATGTTAATAACAGAGGAAAATGGTAGTAGAATATGAAATAATTTCTTGTAGTATCTTCATAACTTCTCCGAAAATCTAAAATTATTTTAAGATAAAAGTTCATTTTAAATGATTATAATAAATATTTGAGCTATCTGAAAAAAGCAAGTTTTACTTAATAATATCCTTTCTGAAACCATAAAAATCTTTAATTCCATTAAATTTCAATCCTTGAGTATATATCTTTCAATATTCTGTGTAAATAAATGGAAGGTACCAAAAAAAAAAATCCTACAGAAGAACTATGTTTACCTAGAGGTAAAAGCACTTGTGATTATTTGAGATGCAAGCTGAATTAGCCACTTTTTAAATGGAACAAAGATACTGATAAATTATGGTTATTTGTACTTGGTTATTTTGACACATACTTCCTTGAAACTGAACAAAGCAAGCTTGCTCTGTCAAGGACAGGATAATATTTGTGCCACTGATACCACTTGAGTTTTTGAACAAATAGAAATTTTAAATCTTAGCTCACCACCATGAACTTGACATCATCTCAATTCTTAAAAACATGTAGGATGAGGCCGTCTATAATAGCCATGAATGTGATTTTTTAATATGGTATTCTGAAATGTGTTACATTTGGAAGACCTGTACAATGCAGTAAATGAAGGTGTCCAAATGATAACTACTTGATATTACAAAATAGTGAATGAGTAAAAAATTGATTCAAGGCACAAAAGAGCCCAATGGATTTTAAATCAACGTAGTATATATTGTTTATTGATATAGTTTATATTTCACATGGCAACTAATCTTTAAGAAATTCCCACTTGTCCCGGTTTAGTCTAGTGTTAAAGAAAGATATCTACAACTAAATAAAAAGGCTAATCAAAGTATATTTTCCTTTTTCAACTACATACCTGTAGGAGACCATAATTTCTTCATAGTCTTCAACCAAAACAACATGTGGCAATATATTTAATGCAGAAGCATATGTGAGTACAGAGAACTTCTATTAAACCAGACATTCAGGAGATTTGTAAAAATGTCAAATAATGCCAGTTTTCTCACTTTGGGGAGATAAATGTAATTATCTTTATTAGAGATGTGGTATTTATGCTAACATGAATTTGGTTTAATGTTGCATTTGTTAAATATAAATGAATAGTTCCCTAATTTTAATTCTGATGAAGTAAATTGACAGACATAACCCTCATAAACAAAAGATGTTTGGGGTCTTCCTTAATTTTTAAGTGTGTAAAGACTTCTGGAAACTACACAGGTTATAACCACAGTCTTAAGCAATCAGGGATATGTGAAAGCTGACCAGGTTTTTGATATTGAGAAATCACTGCTAAATATTTTAGGTGAAATAATTATTTTGTAAATTTTTATTTTTGGCACCCAAATATTTAGAAATAGATGAAATATTCATATAATATAATTTGTTTCTAGGATTTGATTCAAAATAATGTGGGAAGGAGGATAGTTATGCAAGGAATGGAGAAATCAGACTGGCCATAGATGCATACTTGGGGACTTATTACAATATTATATTTAATTATGTATAATAAAAGTTGATTATGTTATTTTTAATTTTTAAGCAAGTTATGTCTCTTAGATTCTGTTTTTTATTGCTGCATGGATTCTCCTACTTAGGGTTTGTGGTAACTGACCTCTTTTTTTTCTTGATTTTTAGTATTTAGCATAGTTCCCAACATACACTCAAGTGTCTGCTGAATATGAAAGAAATGAATGTCTCTACACTGTATAATTTATGTGTGTCTCTTTCTGCCTCACTGTCTGCCCATTCCGCCCTCATCCATGTCTCATATCCAAGGTCTCTGAGAGAAATGTCTTGGTTTTACACATTGCAACCCAGTAAACAGTCTAAAGGGAATAATTCCATTTGCAACTACATAAGATAATCAAAGTTGTTTGTTCAACTAAGTTAACTATCCTTGGTCTGTCTAGTCAACTGTGGGCCATGGTGGCCAACTGATTATGTGCAACAAAATTCTGTCAAGAGTAAACTAGTAGATGGCAGAGATTATGAGACTCCTTGGAAGAAATGTTGTGAAAATGTCAAGCCCTATGTTTGTCAATAAGTACTTAAGATTTAAGCTTGCTATTAGGAGAGGCAAAGGTACACTTATGTATCTTTAGGATTCTCAAGGAGATCTTTCCATCTCTAAAACTGGATGCCTGCGCTTTTTTATAACAAGGCCTTGCCACTGTGCAATTAACAATGCAACTTAAGATACAAATATTCCTAGGAACAGTTAATGGTAATTAATATTTAAGAAAATATATCTGATATTTGATGCTTTCCTAAAGGCAGATGTTTTCGAGTGAAAAGGCTAGAAAATGATACTGGGCAATTATAATTATGAGGAAAGGAAATGGTTCTTGAAGGAGAATAGTTACTAGACCAAATTGACACCCTCACCCAAAGCAAATTTTGTTCCTAAAAAAAAAAAATGATAAAAATCCACAAACATTTCCATTTAATAAAATGTCTCAGAGAAATATGTTTTTTAAGACTTTAGCATTCTGTTCATTTAGCCAGACATTGTTGGTCCCGATAAAATATTCTGATAGTACTGCCTATAGGCCCCATCCTCCAAAAATCGTACAAATAAAACAGTATCATCATTTATCAAGAGTTTTACTATCTCATAGACTTCATCTTTAGCATTGTCAGCAAAACAGAGTATATCATCAATCGATCTTTCCTCCTTTTTTTTTTTTTTTTGGTAAAGTTGGCTTGGTTACATTTTTAATGACAAGAGTTACTTTCTTATCTAGGTGTGATGAAGAGTAAAATGATACATTTTTGGTAGTTCAGACCAGTACTATGAAATAGATTCTAAAATATTTAATTATGCATTTTTTTCATTTAATAATCACATATTAGCTTTTATGCTGTAACATTTTGCTAATATATAGGGATACAGCAAGGAGTAAAAGAGATATGATAATTTTCAAGCACTTTTTACTTTTTAATGAGGGCAGGGTATTAATATATAGGGTAACAAAGCAAATACCAATTGTGATAAGAGTTATTAAAGAAATAACCAAGAACTAAATATTAAAATAAAGAGAAATGTGGGATCCACGGTGGTATTGAGGTAGTGAGAGCCATTTAGTGACCCTGGGAAACTTTCCCTATCAGGTATAATAGCATCACATGATAAGACCCTAGGATAAAACTCAAGGACATGTAAGTAGGTTGGTATTGCTAGAGCAGCCCAGAGTGCAAGGAGGAGAGACTTATGATTTAATTTTGTAAAGACTGGTAGGAACCAGATGGCACAGGGCATTTTTGGTCATGGAAAGTATGAGGGTTAACTTTTAAGTAAAAAAGAAAAAAAAGCATCTAAGTGTTGAAACATGGGGAATAACAATTTATTCATGTTTTTAGAATTTTAATTTATTTTACTGAGCATGAATGAGGAGCATAAAAGAACAAAGAAAGAAAGGATTTTGTGGTATTTCAGAGACAAAGTGGTGGTTTGGAATAGGTAGTAGTAGCAGAGATATAAACAATGAATGGAATAAGAACATATTGTGGAGGAAGATAAAAGGTCTTGCAATTTGAAATTGGTGCATATGAAGAACTGCAAAAGGGTTCAGACTCTTTTCTATCTCAAACTAAAAACTAGCCTGTCACAATTTAATGGATCCGTTTTACAGTGGCCGTCAGTAGGGCGGCCAGCAGCACCAGAATGAGCCAACCTGCTATACTGGCTTCATCCATTTCTCCCAGGGTCCCAGATCCAAGTCTTGAAAAAAAAAAGTTAAAAATCTGTAAACCATGATACGATTCCTTCCAAAGCCAAGTGGCTTTGTATTTAAATTTCTATATTGATACTTTCACTTTTTCCAAGGCATTATCTAAGTTTGACCAGGATGTATTAGCCTGTTGTCCCTTACCTAGGCTTGCAAGGAGGCAGTCTGGGGCAATTCTACTATCCATAACAGCCCTGGCCAATGAATTGAGGTTGACCTGAATGCTTTTCTCCATGCTGAAGAGGTGTCACTGATCACTTCAGCTAGACTCAAGGATAAATCTGTACCACTATTTCTAATTGAATCACTTCCATTATAGGCATAACTGCTTCTAGAGAGGACATAATTAGTGAAGAAATTATTTCACAGGAAGCCCTCCAGAGTAAGATGGCTACATGTTGAAGAGGTTTCCACAGTTGTCTGAGGGCTGCATGATCAACTGGTGATATATTCTTCAGCACTTGAAGGTCTCTAATGATCATCCCTCATGTGTAAGTCACCATTTTTAAGTCAAAGACAAGTTTCTGGATTCCTCACAAGAAATAATCCTAAGGGTGCACATGGTAGCCTTGGAAAGAAAATGTTGTTTAAAATTGCTAGGAGGCATTGCCTCCACCATGGCCTCCTCACTGGGTGGTTGGTTTGTCTAAGGGTTCCCAGGTCATTTCTAATAATTGAGACCAGAACTTGTTTTTGGAGGGACTGCTGAAGAAAATGTCCATGCAGTCCACCCTTGGAATGACTGAGACAATAATTATAAGAATTGGAATAGGAAAGAAATCCTGAAGTCTTGACACTTGTTTTGAAAGGAAGTACAACAGATACATTCCATGCTCTGTTGTTTCTGATAGATTTCTTAGTAAGGCTAAGGTGATTAACAATAAAATCATGGTCTGGGTCTTCCGACGGGATGAAAGACCCAAGATTGAGTTAAATTTAAGGAAACTGCCACACTTTGGGAGATCAGAGCAAAGCATTTTCTTTATGGGAAGGGCTCCAGGAGTTATTTTCTGTGTACAGGCCCTTTATATCCTTCATTAAGGTTATTCCTAGGTACTTGATTGTTTTAGTTGCTATTGTGAATGGATTTTTTTTTTCTTAATTGTCTCCTCAATTAAAGCTATTTTTAGTGTACAAAAACACTACTGATTTTTGTACATTAATCTTGTATCCTGCCACTTTGCTGAATTTGTTTATTAGCCCAAGTAGCTTTGACATAAATTTCTTGGGAATTTCTAAGTATAGGATCATGTCATCTGGAAATAAAAAGTTTGTTTCTTCTTTTATGCTTTGGGTGCCTTTTATTTATTATTATTGTTATTCGTTTTTGCTAAAAAAAGAAAACATCAAAGCTAAGACTTCTAGTGGAAAATTGAATAACAGTGGTGACAGCGGGCATCCTTGTCTCTTTCCTGATCTTAGGGGGAAGACTTTCAGTCTTTCACCATTGAGTGTGATGTTGGCTGTGGGTTTTTCATGTTTGACCTTTAACATATTGAGTAAGTTTCCTTCGATTTCTATGTCTTGAGGTATTTTTATGAAGAAAGGATGCTGAATTTTGTCAAATGCCTTTCTTGCCTCAATTAAGATGATCATGTGATTTTTCTCTTTCAATTTGTTGATGTATTGCATTACATTGATTGATTTTCTTGTGTTGAACCACAAGAAAATGGCTGACATAAACCCCATTGATTGTGGTGTATCATTCTTTTGATGTGCTGTTGGATTCGATTTGTACATATTCTGTTGAGAATTTTTGCAGTTAGAGAGATTGGTCTTGTAGTATCTTTATCACATTTTGGTAATAGAGTGATGTTGCCTTATTGAATGTTAGATAGTGTTTCATTTTCTTCAATTTTTTGGAAGAGTTTGAGCAGGAATAGTGTTATTTCTTCTCAGAATGTTTGGCGAAATTCTCCCGTGAAGATATCTGGCATTAGGCTTTCTTTGTATGGATTTTTAAATTTAATTTAATTTATTTTTTAAAATATTTTTTTATAGAGAGGGTTTTGACAACTGAGTGAATCTCTTTACTTGTGATTGGTTTATTTAGATCTTCTATTTCTTCTTTATTCAGTATAGAATTTGTGAGTTTCTAGGAAATTGTCCATCTAAGTTATCTAGTTTGTCGGCATGCAGTTGTTCATAGTAGCCTCTTATGATTTTTTTTTAATTTTTTTAAATGTCCATTGCAATGCCACCCTTTTTATCTCTGGTTTTATTTATTTGCGTCCTCTCTATTTTTGACTTTGCAAGTCTAGCTAACAGATTGTAAATCTTGTTGATCTTCTCAAAGAACCAACTTTTGGTTTTATTGATTCTCTTTTATTTGTTCTTCATTTCATTTATTTCCACTTTAATCTTTACTATTTATTTTCTTCTACTTTCTTTAGGAGTAGTTTGTTCTTCTTTCTATAGTTTCTTAAGTTGTTCAGTTAGTTCTTTGATTTTAACTCTTTCTTCCTTTTTAACATATGCATTTGAAGCTATAAATTTCCCTCTCAGTATTACCATTGCTGTATCCCATAAGTTTTGATATGTCATATTCTCATTTTCATTTGTGTCCAGATATTTATTGATTTCTCCTGCAATTTCTTTTTGTGACCCACTGATTGTTTAAAACTGTGGTTTAACCTGCGTGTATTTATGAAAGTTCTACTTTGTTGGTTTTTGATTTCTAACTTCACTCCATTATGAAATAGCAAAAGTACCTTGAATGATTTCAATCATTTTCAAATTATTAAGATCTTTTCTGTGCCCCAGCATGTGATATATCCTAGAGAATGTTTCATGAGCACTTGAGAAGAATGTGCACCCTGATATTTTGTGGTGTAACAATCTATCATCTATCTGTCTATCTATCTATCTATCTGGTATAATTCATTTACTATATTGTTTAGATTCTCTATTTCCTTATTGATACTCTGTCTTTTTGTTCTATCTATAGAAGAGAATGGTGTGTTGATGTCTTCCTTTATTATTGTAGAAATGTCTATTACTCACTTCAGCTTTGCCAGCATTTGCCTAATGTACTTTGGAACACCTTGATTGGGTGTATAAATATTTATGGTTGGTATTTCTTCTTGGTGAACTGCCCTGTTTATTAATAAATAGTGTCATTTCTTGTTTCTTATGAAATTTTTGCATTTAAAGTCTATTTTCCCTGTTATTAGTATAGCTATCCCAGCTTTCTTTGGACTACTACTTGATAGAATATCTTTCTCCATCCTTTAACTTTCAATCTACTTGTATCTTAGGGTCTAAATGTGTCTCTTGTAAACAGCATACAATTGGGTCATATATTTTAATCCATTCTGCCAACTTATGTCTTTTGATTGGGGGAGTTTAATCTGTCATCATTCAAAATTATTACCATAAAAGCAATTTTTGATCCAACCATCTTATCCTTTGTTTATTATTTGTCAGAATAACTTTCTATCTCTCTCCCTGTTTATCCTCTAAGCTACCCTTAGTAATAGTCTTCAATTCTGTGCTTCCTTCAGACCTCATTCTCCTGTCTTTGATTTTCAGCTGGTAGAACTCCCTTTAGTATTTCTTGAAGGTCAGATCTCTTGTTAACAAATTCTCTAAGGGGTCGTTTATCTGTGAAAATTTTAAACTCTCTTTCACTTTTAAAGTATAGCTTTGCTGGATGAAGAATTCTTTGCTAACAATTTTTCTTTCAGAACCTTAAATACATCGTACCACCATCATCTCACCTCCAGGGTGCCTATTGAGTAATCAACGCTTAGTCTTATCTGGCTTTCCTTGTATGCTGTAATTCTCTTTTATCTTGCTGCATTCAGGACTCTCTCCTCCTCTTTACCATTTGACAATCTGATTAGTATTGTCTTGGAATGGGTCTATTTGTGTTTATTCTATCTTGAGTTCATTAGGCTTTTTGATTTGCAAATTTATGTCTTTTATAAGAATTGAAAAGATTTCTTCAATTATCTCCTCAAATAATCTTCCTAGGCTTTAACTATTCTCTTACACTTCTGGGGCACCAACAATTCTTTAATTTGTATGCTTTGTGTTGTCAATCATTTCCCTGTGATTCAATTCATTTTTTTCTTTTTCACCATTTGCTCTTTTGTGCATTCAAAAGAAGGTGCTCTGTCCTCCATTTCACTTATTCTTTCTTTTGCTTCTTCAAATCTGCTATTGTGTATCTGTAGTATATTTTTATTTCATCTACAATATCTTTCAATTTCATAAAATCTACTATATTTTCATTTATTCTTTCAAATTCTTCTTTATGCTCTTCTCATGTCTTGTTTATATCCTTTGCATCTTTAGTCAATCCATTGAATTTATTTAGGAAATTTGTTTGAACATCTTTATTAATTGTTCCAAATTCTGTTTCTTTTCTGGCTTTTTAATTTGGTCATTTGGGTTTGCCATATATTCTTGCTTTGTGAATTTTTTTTTTTTTTTTTTTTTGGTTTCTTGGCATTTGATTATCTTGATAAAGTTATTTTGAAAGATGATTTCCCTCACTCAACTGAGATTTTGTAGTTGCTTGGGTTTGCATTGAAGGTCTCCTTTGGCACTTGTTTTGTCAGTAATTTCCAGCCAAACCAAGGCCAGTGCCTCACACAGGAGTGTAACCCTTTTTGGAAATCTGTTAGGAGATGGACAGAACAGCACTTTGCCAGACTGCTCTTTCCCTGTCTTCACAGCAAACGGCAGTACTTGATCATCTCTTCCCCACAACCCTGCCTCACCCTAACTGTGGCAGCCTGCTGGACTGGGATGCAACCAAACAACATCCCAGTCAAGGTTGCAGTTCTCCCTACATGCTGGGGTAGGGAGTGGCACTGTCTGTGCACCTTGGCTGAAACCCCACTTGTGGGCATAATGTGTCTGGTGATTCCCAGGCTTCTGCATAGAAAAGCCTTGGTCCAAAGGACAAAGAATTTCAAGTTTCAAAGCTAACACTGAATCCACAAGTGCTCTGCTTTTCACTGGCCAACAAGACCTTGGTTTCTTTTAGGTATCTACTTTGATGGTTAGTTCATCCATAGTTCTCAGTCAACACAGGGTCAGGTACCTATGCAGGGGGTGTAACCCAGCTCCAACGGGCCTGGGAAGGCTTTGAAAAATGTTGCAGTTCCCTGCCCTGTCCAGCCTGCCCAGAAGATGGTATTGTTTGGTGTCTTAATTTTCCTAAGAAGCTGTTTACCTCCTGGAGCCCCAACAATGTCTAACTTGGTGAGACTGAAACTGTGGGGATCCTATGTACTTACTTTTAGCCAAAATCTGGCTCAATGTCAGACTGTGTCCCCTACTTTACTTGTGGCAGAGAATTCCTCCAGCTGCCCCAGTTTACAGCTGTCCCTTAAGCAAGGATCAGGCCTCCTTTTGCTGTTTCCCTCTAGGATCAGGAATGGGTACAAGGATCCAGGGCTGGAAACACTGTCTCGGCCCACATTTTTTCAGACTCTACATCTCTCACTGACCTGGGCCTTGAAATGTCCTCCCCTGTTCCTCTAGGTGCCCAAACAGTTGATTTGGGTATTTTCTGCCTAGCTACCTTGCAGGTTTTTACTGCTGTTAGGGATGACTTTGAGGTTCTGCCCCTTATTCTTCCATTTTGGAAAATCCTCTTTGCTGCCCTTTTGTATTCTGCCCTCCCCCATGGTTTAAGCCCTGCTGTTGGACTCTGTGGGCTTGGGTCTCTATGTCTAGATAAGTGGGGATCTGTTTCACTCTGAGAGAAATTTGATAATCTCTGTCCCTGGTGGGAGGTGGAAGTGATCCTGGCTGCTGACTCTGGGCGCTTCCCGCGGTATGTGGGACCGAGTGATGGGGAAAGAAGAGGATCCGCTGGTCCAGTTTCCTACCTAACATTTTTCTCTTAGATTCAGCATTTGTGCAATCCTTCTCCAGTCTTTACCTTCCTCCAGAGTTCTGAAAAAGTGAGAATTGTCCTTTTGTTTGCTGAATCCCTGGGGAGAGATTTTCAGTAGCTGTTTACAGTGCCATGTTGATGACATCACCCCGGATTATATTCAAAAGCAAAGACCATTAAATATCTTTTTTCCTTGTACCTTCTGGGGTGGAGATATTCATCTCCAGGTGCCAGGTCTTTTGGTCTCACTGCACTACCACAAAGTCAGTGTATGCCATTTCATTACTTATCACTTATTCTCTAGTCATCTCTTACTTTCATACAAGCATTTTGATCACAAAGCCTAGGTGCAAAAAAGACAAGGGTGTTTCTGTAAAATTTACCAAAACCATTTTGTCTGTGTGGGCTACTATAAGGTGACTGGGAGAGCAGTGCACTCAAACAAATTATCATTATGCTATGGTTTAGGACCACACCCACCCAACTAGTGAGTCCAGGTAATTGAAAGAGGTTGAACCCTGAGTTCTCTAAGACCCCATTGTAAGACTACCACCTGAAGGATATAACAACCAGGCTGTCATGGAGTTGATGTTAGGAGAAAGAAAGATGTTACACTGACAGAAATGGTTAATGTGGAACTCTGAGTTTTCAATAGGTCTATATAACTTTCATACTATCATGACATAGGATGTGGTCAAAGACAAGCAATGCCTCTCTGGGGCAGCTTTATTCAGTGTGCTTATTTTCTTGATGGCTTTCATAGTAATGGCAGAGATTATTTTATTGGGAAGGGATAATGTATAGTAACTGTAAGTCAGGAAATGACTCCATTTATAAAACTGTGCACAGCTTTTGATCCATTCAAGTGAAAGGTCAGGTCACCATAAGAGAGAATGTTAGAAGATTCAATGATATTTTCAAACCTTGAGGAAATAGATCATCAGTAGGGGAGTTCATAGAGGGAAATGTGTTAGCATATGAAATTAAAAGTCCACATCAAATAGTGTTTCCTGGGCAAGTGATTTAATGCTATATCTGGTTGTGAATAGGACAAATAAGGTATGGCAATCCTGCCTTTTAAATCACATATAACAATATACCTCATGTCCAGTTAGAACTCAATAAATATTTATTATCTTTGGACTTTTAACATGCATATGGAGATTCAAGGACAAACACCATTACACTTCTGGTTACTTATAGATGAAACTCTGACTTCCAAGTAGGGTAAATGAATACTGAATACTCCATGTTATGATAGGTGAGGTAAATGCTAACATGAAGAAGAAGTGCTCTGTTTGAAAAGGAAAAATTCATTAATATTTCTTTGTTTGTAGTATTAAATAATCAATTAGGAAATGTTTATCATACTTGATTGCATTAATATGCAAAATGAAACTGCCAAGGGTATATGAAGTATAACATCCTTTATGCTATATATCAGGATTTTCTGACACTTGTTTGGCCACCTTTTGTAACTTGCTGTTATATTTTTGATATGTGACTCTCATTGACACATAATATGTTGTTGGCAGTAGTGTGTGTGTGTGGGAGATGAGAGCAAATTTACTCTCATTTTTTGATTTCACTAAAGCAAAACTAGTAGGATGTTAATTATTTAAGAGGAAAGCCTCAAAAGAAGGTATGAAGTTTCAAAAAGTTCTGTAACTTGATGGCTTCCAAAACCGGGCGACAATAATATTATTTGCCTTATTTTAACATAATTTTTTTCAACATAAAATAAAAAGGGTAATTTTGATCAAGAATAGCAAAACACATGTGGTCCCAAAGCTGCCAAGCAAACAAAGAAAGGGAGAAAAAGGGAAATGAGATGAGGAATAAGAGGTTAAAACAGCAGCAAACACATGTGGGTCTGGTGAAGACAGAAGGAGATTAACTGTGAAATTTTTGTAGACAATGTGAACAATAAAGAAATATATGTTTGTGGATGTGACAATTTCCAGCAGAATTAGTAGCTTGAAATTGAGGTACTATAGGAAACTGTGAGGGGATTGGTCAGGAAGCAGACCTAGCTCACTGGCATAGTTAAATAAAAATACAAGGTAATATGTGTCCCATTGACTCACATTAGAAATATGAATGAATTCTTGTAAGAATTACTTCAAAGATATGATTCTTGTATAAAGAGTGTTTAAGTCCAGGGTACAGTGGGGAAGCTGCTACTGCATGCTATGAGCTGTGTTCAAAAGAAAACCATCAGCACTACCACAGCAACAGCAACAGGGGTAAATAATGGGGTGAGGGACTAAGAGTTAAGAGGAGGTTTAGATTTCCTTTTTGGTGAGGGTGTGTTTATTTGTTTTCTGTCTCTTGGGAACAATGAAGTTATCTAAAATTAAGAATGTTGATGGACTGTGGACTTTGGGCCCCCTACATGATGCTGGATGAATGCAGGTAGCTGAAGCATGCACTGACAGAGAAGTAGAATGGCGAACGATAGTGTATACTTATGAATGAAGGCTGTACTACTACAAAAAGGAAAAATGTTGTGAAGCATGCAATGATGTGAATGAACATGTGGGACATTTGGTGAGACAAAATAAGCCAGAAACAAACAAACAAAAAATCCAACAATGATATGGTTTCCTTTAGAAAATGCTTATAAGAAAAAGGGGCCTAAATTGCAAACTTTTAGAGCAGACACATTAAGTCTAGAGTGGTGGTCATTATTTCTGGATTTTGAAAGGCTGTTTTTTTTTTTTTAATATATATAACCTGATATTTAGAATAAGAAAGAAGCTGAACAGTTTGGGGTTAAAGTAATTCAGAACATAGGGGTAAGGAATACAGTGTCCATATTGAAGAACCACACACACTCTATGAGAACAGTGAAAGAACTGGAACTGAATTTTTTTGTAGTGCATAATCTAGTTCAACCTATCTGTATAGCTCATTTGAACAACTGAAACACAGAGAGCAGAAAATGAGAAAGACATCCTTTAATCCAGAGGTTCTTTAATCCTGTATAAATTATTTTAATGCCTGGAAACATCCTAGAGTATATTAAGCATATAATCAAAAAAGTATTGGCAAAGTCCCCTGAAGGAAGGGAGAAAGACTATGGAACTATTAAACCTTCAGGGAATCCCCTGATACTGTGTCACACTTCAGGAACATCCAAATCAATAGGACACACCCTTGATTATGAGGCTTACTCTTGTGAAGCTTATATAGGTAGCATAGAAGCTTAGACTTACCTACAGGCATGCCTAATAATTACTTCTGGAGGACCTCTGTTGTTCCTCAGATGTGGTCTCATTGCCCTCCCCCTTACATGGGACATGGCATCCAGGGGTGAAAGTCTCCTTGGCAACCTGGGAGATGACTCCTAGGGATGAATCCATACCTGGCACCATGGGATTGACAATTCCATCCTGACCAAATGGGGGAAAAAGTGTAATTAATAAAGTATTAATGGCAGAGAGAGTTCAAATAGAATCAAGCTACTCTGGAGTTGCTTTTACACAAGCTTTCAGGTGGACTTTGCTACCTATCATAACCTACCAACCCCCAACCAGGAACATTGCAGCCAATCCTAAAGCACACCTAGGGCAATGTATAAGATTCCACAAGGGTTCTAGAGTAACTTGCCGGAAACCTACAACCTCCAGATGGGTCCCTGGTCCAGATAAGTCCTGAAACCTAGCCCATCCTCTCCAGAACATCAGATAGTTCCATCTCCCTAACCCATATTAGTAACAGACTCTTCTAATATCAAAAATTAAGAATTGCCATAGCCCAAACAACCCTAAATGAGAGGTATGGAAAGATCAAAGGTGATGGTGGAATTCATAACAAGTGAATATGAATGCTGTATCATTAAAATGATATCTCTTTCAGTCTCCAGTATTTTAGAGCAGCTAGAAGTAAAAACTAAAATTGTGAAATTGTAACCCATATCAAAGTCTGAAATATGTCCTACAACTAATTGTGGTGCTGTGCTTGGAAATTTATACCTTTTTGTATATATGTTATTGTTCACAAAAAGAGAAGGAAAAAAGTCGATTGTGATGATAAAAAAAATATTTAAGCTCTCTAGCTTCCTATACTCTGAAGCAGCTGGAATGAAAAATATGAGCGGATCATCTGGTAGCCCATGACAAACTCTGGGATCTGTCCTGTAACCACTTTTTGAAGGGTGCTTTGAAAACTATTGCTCTTTTATTTCTTTGCTTTGTATATGTTATACTATACAATAAAAAAATTAATGAAAATAAAAGGTAAATGTTGAACTAATTGTTTCTCTAGAGAATTATTTTCCTTCAAAACAAATCTGATCATTTAGATTCTTTAATTAAAACAACTACAATACTAGCAGCAACAGCAATGAAATCTCTGTTAATTACAACGTTTGGTTGTAAAGTCCTTCACAGACCATTTGAATCTATTTCTTTACTCTTTATCCTCAATCATCTGGCTTCCTGCCTTTTTCCTCTTTCCTTTTTCCTTGCTGTTCTCTCTCTCTCTCAAATTCACTTACTACTGTCTTCTCTGTACCACCAGGATTCTGTTACAATATATTCTTGTAGATACTGGTTTCTTCCTCGTAAAGACCTTCTCCACCTTTTCCACTTGCAAATGCCTCCTCCAACTATAAAATCAGTTTCATGGAAAAATCCTTGAACTCCTCCAAGCAGAATTAATAATGCTCTCATTTCATGGTCACCTCAGTAGTGTTTTGACCTTTTGAGCTAGCTCAATTATGTTGTATTGTAATATATCTGCATCTGCCCTACACCCCTCACAAGAACTCCTCCAAGGCAGGGATTATGAATACTTCATCTTTCATTTATTCCTTCTCTAGGAGGGTGCTTGGAATATGTTTTTTAAATATGTGGCAACAACTTAGCACAAGTGCCTAAAAGAAAGGGAAATATGTCTTGGGATGAAAACACAAAGTACTCCAAACTCTAACCCTAAACCTAAAACTATCCTATATATATACAATGGTGATCAACACAGCGAGAGTACATTTTTTTAATGAAAATTACTGGGTATCTAGAGAAATCAAAGGCAGAGTCAGAATACTCTTGGGATCTTATTTGGAATAGTAAAATGTAGCATTTCATATAGGGGATTCTGATATTATACTCTGGTGTATATAGAGGTAGAGGAAGGGACAACTCTATCTCTTAGCCCATTCTAGTTATTCATCATGGTGTGACAGCAACAAGAAGTTGATTTATATAGGTACATAATTGTCATGTCTCTGAACCAGTGACTGAGTTTGTGATTCCCCCTGCTGGACTTTTCTTCTCTTACCACCACCTTCCTGGATATTAAGCAACCCTGGCCCCCTACTAGGTTCCAGCAAGTCTGCAGCATTCTCCAACTCATGAGTCTTCACCAACATTCTGATTTTTTTTCCCCAAGAATTACTCAATATATTTCTGTTGACTAGGTTACATTCCTAGGAATGTAGAAATTGTGTATATGTAGATCCAATGGGAGTCTACAGTCTTTAACCATACAGCCTCAAACGTAAGAGTCCTCGATATTTTTAAACTGGGCTTCTTGTTTTCATATGTAGATTTGCATGATACCTGTGGACTTCATTAAGTGTATTAACAAATATGTTCCATTCCCTGTTTTTGGACACATGGATGAGAGCTGCACTTCCTTAATTCAGTGAAGTTAAACATGGCCCTGTGATTTGCCATAGCAAATTAAAAGGAGAGTGGAAAGCTTTAAGTTCCAGTGTGTGACTTGCCTTGTTCTTTCCCTTTGCACTTTCTAGTACCTAGCAATGCTCCTTATGGAGGCTAGGCCAACCCAGTCTCTGAATGAGGATGATATAAATCAGATCTTCTTTTTTTTTTAAAGGAAAGACAGAGAGAAGGAAGGAAGGAAGAAAGGGAAACATTTTTAAACATTTTCTTGTTTTATTGTATTCTGTTTCTCCGTTTTTGTTACATGGGCTGGGGCCGGGAATCGAACCGAGGTCCTCCGGCATAGCAGGCAAGCACTTTGCCCGCTGAGCCACCGCGGCCCGCCCAAATCAGATCTTCTTAAGCCCCTATGTACTGACCTAAGATGGGTACAAACTGTGATAACAATAATAAACCTGTACTGTAGAAAGTCACTGAGATTTTCACTTGCTTTCCCTGCAACTTAACCTAGCTAACTTGACTGGTAGAATACCAAATATTGAAATGAAAATAGTCACCTTATCTCTACTACATTCCATTTCTTTATCTATAAAATAAAGAATATAATACCAATCAAATACTATTGTGAGGAGTGAATGAGGCATGTGGTCACCAGGAACATGAGTGACTATTAGTTTTCATTGACTCTGCTTTTATCCATTCATGAATAAACATGATTTCTACCAAGGGAAAAATAATTAGATCTGCATAGAATCAGGAACATTAGTTTATAACGTTTTTAGGGGAGCATTAAATAAGTGTGGAAGTATATTTTGCCTAAATGTATTATTCAAATGATTTCCTACCTGAGAGAAAAGAAATACATTTTCTTATTTGGCTGGTTTTATATTCCCTGTAGCATTAACTATAATTTGATAGTTAATGGCCATTTCACTAATTACATATTTCATTGCAGTCAAGCAAAGGATGCTGAGTTCTCTGGCTTTCTCATTTACCAACTTAATGGGTAGATACACACACACACACACACATATATATGAAAATTTTTTGTCTCAGAGTTCAGGATATAGCATATATAGATGTACAGGCTGGTTGAATGCTCCTTAATCTAACTTTTTTTTTTACATCTATCTATCTATCTATCTATCTATCTATCTATCTATCTAATCTCAGGACCCTCACCACACAATGTCCAATGATCTTAAACTATTATGTCACAATCTTTGCCCTAAATTTAAGTTCATGTGTATGTACATGTATGTGTTTCTGTGTATATAAATATACACATATGTATACATTTTAAGCAAATGAGTATATGTGCTATGTTGACTGAAAATATCTTTTTAGTCCTTTCTTCCCACTTTCTGAGGCTTCATGAGGAACAATTGTTAGTAAAAATATGGTATTTTAAAATTATTGGAACACACTGGGAAGATGGGCAAATTTTAGACCTTAAATATATTTTATCTCAAATCTAATCTGACTATAATTTTAAAAGAGTAACTTGCCCAGCCCCTTGAAATAATAGACCATGATATGAAACAAGATCTATCACTTAAAGAAAGAGCAATTTTCTTATAAAGACATCTATTTTTTTTCCATTCTGTAATGTACTTGCATATTTGAATAATTTATTTATTTTATTGCTTTTTCCATGTGCATATTACAGAAGATGTATACTATCTCTACTTTCTATTGAGTTCCTACTTTTGTGATATGGAATCATTTTGTAATCAATTTTTATATTTGTGTAGTAAATTGATCACATACTTGCTGATAATAAGTATTCAAGACATTTAAAGTTAGTGACTACAAGAAAATAAGTCTATTGGTACAGACTTATGCAGCTGGCTTGAGTAACTGGTATATTTTTTGTTCATGTTGTTGTTGTTTTAAATGTAAGTATGGACTTCCTGAGCATTATGTAAATTATAAAGAGCATTATTAATTCATACAAATCATTTGTACAAAAAAGACAGTTAACCTTCAAATTATCTTCTAAGTTAATGATGTGTTTTTCATGTGCATGTCAGTCTCACTAATATCCAATTAAATGTATCACTTATGCACCTGATCTGTAATGTACATTGCACTTTGTGCAAACACAGCATGAAGGGTTATTTACCATGGTGTTAATAGAGATCATTTAGCTGGCCGTGATACAGCGGTGTTTTCCATTTGTTATTAGCACACACTGAAACACATCAGGTGTGAAATCAATAATTTAAAGCTCAAGAGTAATTTTAGATAGACATCCATCATACACATTTAATTGTCAGTTTAACATTATATTTCCATAAAGATGAATTATTAATATGAGGTAAAATACCAAATTGCATTCACTAACAAAAGTTAACTCATAAAGTCAAAAACATAATAGTGTTGAGCTCAATTTCTTAGTGATGAGCAAACAATTAATTTCATTAAGTACAATAATGAATCATAATATTAAGTACATACATTGGCATTTTTGCAGCTCACATATATAAAGCATTCATATTATAGGTGTGAGTTAGAATGTTTTTAGATTTAAAGAAGAATTGCAAAGATAGTACAGTGGTTCCCATATACTCCATACTCAGTTGTCTTTAATATTAGCAAATTACATTAGTATGGTAGGTTTGCTACAAATTAGTGAACCAATACTATGAATTACTGTTAAATAAAATCTATAATTTATTTGTATTTTCATAGCTTTTGTCTTTTTCTGTGCCAGGATTCCATCTAGGTTGCAATATTACATTTAGTAATCATGCCTCCTTGGGTTCCACATGGCTGTGACAGTTTCTCAGATTTTCTTGCTTTTGAAGACCTTAGTAGTATTAAAGAGTACTGGTCCAGGATTTGTAGAATGCACCTCTATTGGGATTTGTCTGCTGTTTTCCTCTTTATTTGACTTGGGCCATGTGCTTTGGAGAGAAAACTCAAAGAGGAAAAATGCTATTTTCATCATCTCAAATCAAGTGAGCCCACTCAACATGACTTCTGGTGTTAACCTTGGTCATATGAATAAGACAGTGTTAAATAGGTTTTTTTTAACTGTAAAATTAGTTTTTCACCCCCCTTCTATTCTGTAGTCTTTGAAAGGATGTTACTGTGTGCAGCCCACACTTGGGCAGTGGGGAGTTATGTTCCATCTCCTTGAGGATGAAGTAGCTACATAAATTATTTTAATTCTACACAAGACATTTATCTATTCTTTTTTATTCAACCATTTACTTATACTAGTATGGACTCATGGATATTTCCTTATACTTTGCGTTATAATCCAGTAACACTTTATTTAATTCTTGCTCAAGTTGTTCTAACCTTGAACACGTCATTCAATTGGCTTCTGTACCTCTTTCACATATTCCTATGATTTTTTTTTAGTTATTTCCTTATTTTATGACACTAAAAAAGTCTTCTAATGTATATCCTGATGCAGCCTAGAATCTGCCATTTCTTTTAATGAAGACTGGTATTAGAAACCAAGATCTGTGTGTGCCAGATGTGCTTGTTAGCACTGCGGTGTCATTGCTTTAGTCCTTCTCATTAAGAAAAACAAATGCATGTAAACTAACCTGTATTTATAAGTATATTGAAAAAGATTTCTATATGTACCTATCAATATCTGTATTGACCATGGGTTCTTAATGAAGTCTCCAAATCTAATCCATTACCACATGTATCATTCTAGCCTCTTCCCTTAATTATCTATGAATGAGAACACCAACAGTGAGAAACATGGATCCCATTATCTGTCATTTATTTATTTAATTGTTCAAATACAGTATGCATGTATAGTGGAATCAGAATTAACTTACTCCCCAGTGGGAAATAACTTTACCATCCAGAGTGCAGTATTTATATTCAGATTCTTATGCATATAATATTACATACTCCACTTATGGACTAGTTACTTAAGTCACTACCTTTCCCTCTCATCTGCTTCAATGAAGTTGTTTCATACATTTATCATAAAGTTAGACTCTCTAATTTGTGAACACTAAGGTTCACCCTTTCTGTTTTAATGTTCCGTGGTTTTAGACAAGGAGACATATCCACTATTATGCTACCATGTAAAATAATTTCAATGCTCTAGATGATCTTTAATGCTTGTCCTATTTAAGTCATCCCTCCCCTTCACAATGATAGAAACAACTGATCTGCTTATTGTCAATATAACATTTGCATTTTCCAGAATATAAGTGGAATCAAATTAGTATACATATTTTCAGACTGGCTTCCTTCCCTTACCTATATGTAAGTAAGCTTCCTCCATGTTTTTCTTTGGTTTAATAGCTCATTCTTTTAATTTTATGAATAACATTCCACTGTACAGATGCTCTAAAATTTATTTATTGATTCACCTATTGAAAGACATCTTGGTTGCTTCCAGTTTTTGGTGATTATGAAATGCCTCCTTGTCTAAAACCATGGAACATTAAAACCTAAAGGGTGAACCTTAGTGTTCACAAATTAGAGTCTAACTTTGTGAAATAAGCTACTATAATTATTTGTGTGAGTTTTGCTTGTTTGTGGATATAAGTTTCAAAATCAGTCCAAAATACCTATGAATGTAATTGCTGTACCATATGTAGGACTATGTTCAGTTTTGTAAGAAACTGCTAAAATGTCTTCAAAAATAGTTGTACCATTTTGTATTCCCAGCAGCAATGAATGGGAGCTGTTGCTTTGTATGTTAGCCATCAATTGGTATTGATAGTTTTGGGGGGAATAATAGCCATTTTTATAGGTTTGTAACCATATCTCATTGTTTTAGTTTTCAATTCCCTAATAACAAAAGATATTGCACTTCATTTCATATGCTTATTTTCCATTTGTAAATCACCTTTCATGGTGTGTCTGTTTAGATATTTTACCAATTTTTACTTTTTAAAAATTGTTGTTGTGTTTTTCATGTTATTTTTCTATTCTGAACACAAAACTTTTAACACTGCTGTTTTGCAAAGAAAACCCAGTCTGTGGTTTTTCTTTTCATTTTCTTAACATTGCATTTTGTAGAGAAGAAGTTTTTTTAATTTTAATAAAACCCAACAATTATTTTTCTGTGAATGAATAATACTTTCAGTGTTTTATCTGATAAGCATCATCAAATTCAAGGCCAAATACTGTTTCCCCTAGAAGATTTATGGTTTTAAATTTTACATTTAGGTCATGGTTCATGTTGAGTAAATTTCTGGAGATGTGTAAAGCCTGTGTCTAGGTCTCCTTTTTTTTTTTGCAGATGGATTGTGTTAGTCAAGGTTCTCTAGAGAAACAGAACCAACAGGAGAGATTTGTAAACAAGAGATTTACAAAGCTGTCTCACCCAACTGTGAGAATGGAAGAGTCCAAATCCCTAGCGCACACTGTGAAGCTGGTGGCTATGATGAAGGGTCTGGATGAAGTCCACTGAGAGGTCGGCTGGCTGAAGAAAAAGTGAAAGAGTTTCTCTTCTCTTTTAAAAGCCTTCAAAGTTATTAAATTATCTCATCATGGGATATATGCCTCAGTTGATTGCAGATGTAATCAGCCGCAGAAGCAATCAACTGACTAATGACTTAATACAACAGCCTTCCTGCGTATCAACCAGCCATGAACTATCCTTGCAGCAATGAGCGGGCAAGTGCTTTCTTGATCAGAAAACTGGCATAATCATTTGGCCAAGTTGATACCAGAACCTAACCATTGCAGTGCACCTCTTGTCAACCTGATAGCTATACACAACACCTTGAAACATACTTAATGTCTATAGAACACAGTAACAGAGACATGTTTTATCTAATAATACTCAACTGTCCTGTGTACAACCGGGAATGTAATACATCTCTCCAGAATAAGGTGCAAGTCCTTAGGTAAAATTCACTCTTAAACTCCATATTCTATAACTTAAATACTATAACATGAACAATGCAACTTATGTCATATTATAAGAAGAAAATAAGATATTTGCTTATGTACAAGTGCAGGCATGAACTCATTACAAAACAGGGATGAAATATTCATACAATCATAGTCCTTGTTTTTGTAACTAGTCATGTGGTTGTAGTTCATATAATTCACTACCTTCTTCTACTACCCATTCCATGTTCCCTTTACCCTCAGCAAGCACTTCAGCTGGCTGTGGTTCTTTGCCAGGTGGGGTGATCCAGACCTTCATTCTTGAAGTTTCTGGACCATTGGAACTCCTGCCTGGATTAGGTTGTTGCAGCTTGAGTACTGCATGGTAGTACTAATAGATGCCCTGAGGGATCTCTTGTATTCCAGGAAAAGTCTTCTTTACCTCCATTGTGCGTTGCAGTCCTATTTCCCTTGATAGTCAGGATCAATCGCCCCAGACAGGAGAGTAATCCCCTTTCATGCCTGTTGATTTAGTAGCATGAGAAGTCCAAAGTGGCCAGGTGGCAGGTTTAATTTCCAGTTCAATGGAATCATTGTTGTGTCTCCTGGAAGGAACACTCCTCCTTTTGGAACTAAGACCTATATAACTAAGACCTATAGACCAGCAGAACTTAAGGTTTCAAGGACTGGAAGCAAAAATGTTCCTAGTGCATCACTAGGGGTGATAATGAGTGGTGTCCCTTGATTCCATTCCTTGATTCCAGGACCTGTGAAACGTAGCTATGGGAGAAACAACACTATAGAGTGGATGCTGATTCAGAGCATACACAGCCTCCTGGAGAATACTGCCCCCACCCTGCAAGATATTGTCACCTATTTGGCACCATAATTGGGTCTTCAAAAGGCCATTCCATGTGGGAGATGACACCTAAGATGAGCCTGACCCTGGTACTGTGGGATCAGCAATACCATACAGACCAAAGGAGGGAAAGAAGTGTAACAAATATCAGTATCAGTGACTGAGAGAATTCAAATAGTTGAGAGGCTACACTGGAGGTCACTCTTACACATGCTTCAGTTAGATATTGCTTCCTATCATAACTTGCCAAACCCCAATTGTGCTGGCTTGAATTTGTGGACCCCAGAAAAGCCATGTCCTTTAATCCTTATTCAGTATTGCTGGCTGGGAGTTTTTGATTGCTCCTGTGGAGACGTGACTCACCCAATTGTAGGTGTTAACTTTTGATTAGAGGGAGATTTCACTCCATCCATTCCAGGTGAGTCCTGATTAGTTTAATGGAATGCTTTAAAAGAGGAAACAGTAATTCTGATCAGTGAATTACTGATTATGTATGTTGTTTTATTTTGTTTCTTTATTTTTTAATTAATAAATAAAGTAAAAAAAATAAAGAGGAAACATTTTGGAGAGAGCTCTTTTTTAAAGCCATGAGAAAACCATGGCACAGCCACTAGGCTGAGAGCCCATGAAGCCAGAGACCTTTGGAGATGAAGAAGGAAAACACCCTTGGGGGAACTTCATGAAACAAAAAGCCTGGAGAAAAAACTGCAGACATCACCATATTCATCATATGCCTTTTCATTTGAGAGAGAAACCCTGAACTTGATCGGCCTTTCCTCAGTGAAGACAACCTCTCGTAGGTGCTTTAAATTGGACATTTTTATAGACTTGCTTTAACTGGGACATTTTCATGGCCTTAGAATTGTAAACTTGCAACTTTTTGTAAAAACCATTCTGTTTCTGATATATGGCATTCTGGCAGCTAGCAAACTAGAACAGACTTTGGTGCCAGAGAAGTAGAGTGCTGCTGAGTTTGCAAAACCAAACATTTTGGAGTAGCTTTCTAAATGGATAAAGAGAAGATTTTGGAGGAGTTGTAAGGAGCTTGATAGAGAAGACCTAGAATGCTTTGAAGAAACTGTAGGTAGAAATGTGGACTCTAAAGTACCTTTGACAAGGCTCTACACAGTAATGAGGCATGTGTTACAATAAACTGGAAGGAGGGCTATCTTTGTTTCAAAATGGCAGATAATATGGCAAAATTGACTGGTGGATTTGACTGGAAAGCAGATTTTTAAAGCCATGAACTTGGATATTTAGCAGAAGAGATTTCTAAATTAAATGTGGAAAGTGCAGCTTGGCTTCTCCTCGTAGCTTATAGTGAAATGTGACAGGAAACAGATAAGCTGAGAACTGAACTCTTGGATACAAAGAAACCAGAAATTGATGTTCTGGAAAATTCTGGACTTCCAAGAAGGGAGACCCCAGAGAACCGTGCCCCATATGAATATTTAGCCAGTGTGGAACCACTCAAGCATTTCAGAGAATGCTAGGTTTGGAGATGGAGTTACCCTGGAAAGATTTGTGGAAACCCCTTATGTCTCATGGGCACAATTCTTGCTTACTCCATAGAAAGCCAAGAGAAGTACTATGTGACCTATATAAATGGAACCCCTGCCAGTCTGAACTGGGGGCCTCAGAAAATGGACAATGTGAAGGAAAATTAACTTCAGAAGCAGAACTATGGAAGTTAAAGTCTAGAATCAAGAAACCTCAGACCAGTACAGTGTGTAGGAAAATTAAGGTTAGCTTTCACACAAGATGGCACAGAAAGGGGCTGCAGAATAACTCAAACTAGTCTTGAAAGCAGGGAAGGAGAGCACCTCTGATGTAAGCCTAGAACTGGCACCAATCAGGTGGAAACAAGTTTAAGTAAGTAACAACCATGGTCATTGAAAAATAAAATGTAATCAAAAGTGGGACCCTTCTGCCAGAAATTTGAACTAGTTAGACTCTCTGGATAGGGTATAACCTCTGGGGTATTCAATCAGTGAGGAACAGGGGAGGGTCTGTGAGCTAGGCGCAGGTATAACCATCTTGGTGCTCTATTGTCTGGGGCATCAGTCACCATTTTGTGCTCAGCTGGGCCCATTCTTTCAAGATCATGAGTAAATTATTTTTTCTCCATAATCAGGTGAGCATTTATTCACTTTCAAGTATGGCATTTTTTTCTAACAAGTGTAACCACCCAAGCATATGGAGAAGGTAAGTGTGACCCAAAGGCAGAGGTTGGGCCATTCACCTCAGTGTAGTGGAGGAGTGGTACTGTTTTAGGCCTTGGTGAGAGTGGAGAAAATTCCTAGGGGATTAGGGAGAGTCTGGCATTTATTCACTTTCAAGTATGATGTTTTTTCCTAGTAATTTTGGGATTTAGAGGAAGACCTCCAGGGAGGAGGAAGGGAAAGGCTGCCTGCTGATTAAGCAGTCTCAGACCCCACCATTGGGGGCCCACCTCTGGCAGCCAGAGGATTTGAGACTGGATGCTGGGATTTGCTGATTATGAAAAAGAAAAGGAGAAGGGGCATCTGCCTCACAGTGACCAGGCAACTCTGCACAGACCAAGGTAAGAAAAGACTATTAAGTATTGCCTTGGTGGTTAGGATGAATTCTGATGAGCTTGATGGTGAGCAAGCAAGTGCAGAGTCCCAATCCTTGGTTCCCTTCTCCTGCAAGGGAAGGAGCCAAAGTTGAATGAAGTGACAGGGCGTAGAGACAAAGGAACCCAGAAAAGGCTCAGAATGGGTAGAAGCAGTCAGCTGACTGGGGAAAAAGGGAGGGGGTTACCTATAGGATCCCCAGGAACATTCCCCTGGATAGTCCATAGGGAGAATTTTGGAACATTGGCAGACAAAAGGAAAGAAAAATATACGTTTAGACAAAAGGAAGCATTGTGCCCCCTGATGCATTCTGGCTAAATTATGGGCTGATAAGGATTGGCTTTGTGTGAGATCTTTAAGGCCTCACTATACAGGGGATAAAATTGGCTGTACCCAAATCTCAGAACTTAATAAAGCCTTTGAGGTGGCTCAAGGAAAAGACAGCTTAAATTATCTACTAATTTTCAGTCCTGAAAAGGAACTTGAAGAAGCTACCCAGAGTTACTTGTATTCTGGTAATTTTCTGGTTTTGTCTCTTTGATTCAATAGAACTATTTCAAAGTGGTATGTGACCACTTGAGGCAGAGTCTGGGTTTCTCTATAATAAATCCCTTTGCCAAATGCAAGAATTGCAGACTTGCTACTAACAATAGTGAAACAAATGGGTGAATAAAACTACCTTGATGTGGGAGCATTTTCTTGTAGGAGTTGAATCTTGATGAAAGTGTCAATTCAGAATTGGACTCCTAAGAGGGTTATGGTGTCTCCTAACAGAACCTGCCAACTACTCTAACCAATAATGTTGGCATTATTTGAGGTGGTAGAAAAGATAGCTGTTTTCTAATTTATGTAGGTAAGTAGGTGAGCCAAGGAAAGTTTGGATGATTAAAGAGACACAAGGCATTCTTGGTTAAACTAAAGATGCATCTTTTCCAGCAAATTCTGGTTGAGTATTAATTTTTTTTAAAAGGAATGAACTTAAACAAAACTCCCTCTGCTTATCTGAAAAAATTGAGGGACCAAGTAAGGAAATAGGGATGGAACTTGATGGTCCTGTGGCCCAAGGACATAAAGGGGTCTTGGACTGTCATTCAGAAAAAGATCCAGAAAATAGGTAGGTGGAGGGGTAAGCCACTAGGAGAGTTATTAAGAAAGTCTCAAAGTGTATTTTAGTTGTGCTATTTTGTATACATTCAACTATTTATGCAAATATTCATAAATATATATATTTATGAATATAAAGTATATATTCAACTTTACTGATGATAACAGCCCTTAAGACCCATCAGGCTCCTTTCTTTGCTTCCACATTTATTTTAGATGCAAAATCACCTGTTCTTTCTTTGGCATATGTGAGGGCTTTTGTTTGTTGTTTGTCTACTCCAAGTTGTTGTATGAGAGGAATATGGGGAGCAGGTGAGGGGGGAAGTGTTCAGAACTGCTCAGTGTCAGGGTTGTGAAAGGACATGCTGGAGCTCTCAGCTTCAAATCTGCTCTGGAGAAGCAGCATGAGGGGATCAGATAGTCACTAGGTGTTTCTTAGGTGCCAGTTACCAGGGGTCTTATTTAATAAAGTGTGAAGCAGAAAAGAGGTGCTGAAAGCAGGCCCTGCTTGCAATGGCTGCAGGGCACATGACAGCCTCGGCAGCTCTGTGGCCATTAGCTGCATGGTGGTCACTACTGCATGGAGGAACCCATCATTTCTGCTGAGCCCAGGAATGCAGGCAAACCAGAGCCAACTGACAGACCAGGGGGAGGGGAGGGGAAAGAGGCACTGGGGCTGAGGGTGTGAGTCCAACACCTGCCTGGTTCCCTCCTCTAAGCCCCAAACCCTTCTGCCATGCATGGCCAACCTCTAGGGTCCTGGGACTGCACAGCTGCTGGTCCCTCTGAGGGTGGGTAACAGTGCTTGGGATGGGCCAGTAGGGATGGGCTTGACCAAGGGGCCTGTGCAAATACTGGCTGGATGTTCCCCAGGCTATTTGCCAAGTGCAGAAACCAAGTTATTTAGCTGGATGGCTTTCCCTGCCATGCCTTTTGTTATAGTGGGTTGTGAAAAGGGAGGAGGAAAGCAAAAGCAACAAGCTGAAGTCATGTTGAGCATGGCCAACCACATGGTCAAGAAGGGATTAGAGATAAAGCAGAGAGGAGACAGAGTGGAAATAGACAAACATTCTGGGCCAAAGAGGATAAAGGAGCAAGGAGGGCACAAGACTCAGCAGGGCATTATCACCGTGGGAAACCTGGTCATTTCAAAAGGGAATGCCTGAATTTAAAGAAAGAAGATCGGGGAATACCCCTAATAAATTTTTAAAAATAGGGAAGTTAAAGCCTCTTCATCTCAAGAGCCAACCAGAAGCCTTTGATAAATCTAAAGGTGAGCCCATATCAAGGAGAAATTACATTTTTGGTGGACACTAGGGCAGCTCGATCTTCTGTGACTCATATGGCAAAGGGAATCAAATTCTTAGTTGCTCCCTCACAGTTTCAGGGGTAAAAGGAAAAAAAGTTTAAAGTACCTATTTTCAAATGTACTGATAGCTATTGGGAAGATAATCAAATTATAAACCTCCTGCTACACATTCCAGAAGATGGGAATAGCTCATTAGGAAAGGACCTAATAAAACCCATGGCACTGGCTAATGGCACAATCCAAAACTACTACATAGAAGGGCAGCAAGAGCTTTGCAGCATCTTTATATATCTAGAAAAAAGCCACTGTCAGTCAGGACTGGGAGGGGCAGGGAAGGGATGCTTTGAAGGAAAATGGCTTTGGAGGCAAAACTATGGAGGCTGGGGTCTGAAGTCGAGAGGCCTTGGGCCAGGAAAGCAGACCCACTCAAGCTCTTGGAGAGGTGGGCTTGCCATGAAGGCAGAGGGTGGGCCTTCCACCTTGCAGTGGGGGAGTGGTGCCACCCCAGGCTTTGGAGAAATGGTTGAGAAAATTCCTTAGGGGTTGGGGGAAGCCTGGCTGCCACCATATGAAAGGGTTAAGCATGTACACCAGAAGTGACCGAGGGCCCGGGTGAAGTCCTGATACTTGGAGAGGGTGGAGCCGAGAGGGGTGTGGTCTCCCAGTGTTACCCAGGATTGCATTTGGAGAGAGGTGGGCTGCTGTGTGGGCCCTTGGAATGGGTGGGACTACTGCTTTCTAAAGCCCCAAAGATAAATGACTCTTAGACTTTGAAATCTAATGTAGTTTGTCCTGCAGGTTTTTTAAATTGTTTGAGTCTGGTGACTCCTGTGTTCCATCCAATTTCTCCTTATGTAAATGGGAATAGGTATTCTATCGCTGTCCCTCCTTTGTATGTTGGCAGCAAATGACTTGCTCTGAGTTTTGCAGGTCCAGAGCCAGAGCAATGTTTGCCTTAGGACAGATGACCCCAGTTGCTGATCTTGCAAAGGGCCTCTTTCTTTCGAATAATAAACTGGCTTTGACCTCTACTCTCTTGTGCCTCAGGCACCTTGACTTGCTGGCCCAGACCCCACCTCTTAAATTTGTTGCCCATCAACATGAACCCAGCAGTTGGGTCCTCATCAAATTGTGGAAAGAGTCCAAACTCCAACCAGCCCAAGAAGAATGTTGACAACTGAAATGGCAGAGAAAGGCTGGACTCACTACATCTAAGAGAGAGGACCAGTACCTAAGCCGGGTGATAAGTACCCAATAACACAGTAAGATTCCTGGGAACTAACTCCACTTTTGGACACTTTAAAATCACATTAAAGAGACAATAGTTGGGAGGGTAAAGGTTTTTTCTTTTGGGGGGGGTTGGGTTTTGGATACTGTACTATAATCTAGCATAGTTAATAGTGACCCTGGTCAAAGAAAAGTCCTACCCAAGTGTGCTAGTTAGATTTAGTTGTCAACTTGGCCAGGTGAGCGTACCTAGTTTTGTTGCTGCGGACATAAGCCAATGGTACATGAACCTCATCTGTTGCTAATTACATCTGCAATCATCTAGGAGGCGTATATGCTGCAATGAGTGACGTTTGACTTAATTGGCTGGTGCTTAAATGAGAGAACGCAACGTAACACAGCCTAAGCAGCTCGGCATTCCTCATCTCAGCACTTGCAGCTCAGCCCAGGCCTTTGGAGATGCAGAGAGAAGTCACCCCAGGGGAAAATTGTTGGAACCCAGGGGCCTGGAGAGAAGACCAGCAGAGACCATCCTGTGTCTTCCACGTAAGAAAGAACCTCAGTGGAAAGTTAGCTGCCTTTTCTCTGAAGAACTAACAAAATAAATCCCTTTTATTAAAAGCCAATCCGTCTCTGGTGTGTTGCATTCCGGCAGCTAGCAAACTAGAACACCAAGGAAAACAGATAAGGAATCTGGGGCCCAATTTGAAATGAGAAAAATTATACTAGTAATAATGTTCCAAATTGGAGACGCAACAAACCCTGACAAATTAGTAATGAATGTAACTGAAGTTTAAAGCCCCAGACTGTACAGTTTGATGAAAGGCGAACTACACAAGGTCACTAGGACAAAGAGGAGGGACTGAAGGGTTTAAGCAAAGGCTTTATTTCAGGGAAAAACAGAGCTACCCAGGAGAAAGAGAGGGAGAAAGAGAAACAGAAAGCATTTCAAGAAAAAGAGAAAGATGGCTGCCCTGTGGTGGCAGGTGGGGATAGGGTTTTTAAGGGTTACTGTTACAAAGTTGGGGGGCAAGGGTTAGTCAAGTCCCTATTGGCTAGTTTTCAAAAACCGGGGGCTAAGTTTGGAGTTTGCAGCTTTCCATCAGTAAAATTTAAAATTTCAATGCTGTCTTAGGCATGCAGGGTTATAAATGCTGAGAGGTGAATAATTAATAAGGCGAGTATACACAAGAATGCATTTGCTGGAAGGTGGAGGTTGAATAATGAAAAATAACTGCAAGAAAACAGCTGATGGAAGGTGAAGAAGATGCTGGGCTAAGGCAGTTTGGGGTAAAAGAGGTTTTCTAAAATACTTGCCAGGGGTAGGTTATATTTTGGAGGAAGTGTTTCTGTCCTCTGAGCCTTACATTTGAGTCTTGATGAATAATAGACTGCAGACACTTATTGAATCAATGGCAATTGAGTGGGAAAAACAAGCATTTGTGTCCAAAACCAGTAGGGGGGGTGTTACAGTCAAGCCTCTCCTTGCCCCTCCTGGGATGCTGTGTGATGGACTACCCAATTGCAAGGATGAAAGGTGGACATGGAATTAATTTCACAAACCTGAAGTCAGTGTAACCTAGTGGACCTTGGAACCATGGTCTCATGTACTCAAGCATGGGATGCAACTGAGGACAGTACTGGCAATTTCTCCAGTTTAACCACACCACAAGCAGGCCTTTGGTGGTTATTGTGGAAAGGGCATCCTCCTGCCAGTTTTACCCAAGAAGTGGAAGGGGACCTGCTCTCTGGTCCAATTGGCTATTCCATTCCCCCTGGTATTTAAAAAGGAGGAGGATTCAGTTAATTCAGTAGTACTGAGGTACCAAAGGAAATCCCAGATGAGTTTAAGGCTAGAAGTTAAGTAGAGCAGAAAAGGTAGATGCTACTAGCTGAATGACATGGTAGAAGACAGCCCTAGACATGATGTGAGCTGAAAAGGGAGGCATTAACTTTATGGTCAGGAGTAGTTGTTATGCATTTATCCCCAATAATACATCCCCAAATGTAACTCTCACCAAAGCTTTACAAGGTCTGAGGACCTTATCTGAGGAATTGGTGAAAAATTCAGGCATTAATGAACCCTTCATGGGATGTTAAAAAAAAAAAAAAAAAAAACTGCTCTAGGAAATGGAAAGAGGTGGCATTCTCATTTTAACTTCTTTAATCATCCTAGCTGGGGTACTCACAGAGTGAGTACTTGGGTATATATTATCCCATGTGCCCAAGAGTTAGTTCAAGACTCATTATGGCTGCCTTAACCAAGCAAATGTCTGTTCAGTATGAGCAAAACACTTTATAACCCCTTAAAAAAAGAAGATCGCTATGATGAAAAGTGTGAAAAGACTCTTATCAAGTTTAAAGAAAAAGTAAAATGTGAAAACTAAAAAAAGTTCAAAAAGAAAGTGGGGGGATTTGTAAGAAATAAAGTTTAGCTTTCACACAAGATGGCACAGGAAAGGGCTGCAGAACAACTCAGGCTACAGGCAGGGAGGGAGAGCATCTCTGACATAAGCCTACAATTGGAGCCAAACAAGTTTAAATAAGTAACGGCCAGGGTCATTGAAATAAAAAGCATAATAAAAAATGGGGACATTCTGCTGGAAATTTGAATTAGTTAGATTACTCAATAGGCTGTAACCTGTAGAGTATCCAATCAGCAGGGAAACAGGGGCGGGACTTGTGGGTTAGATAAATATCGTTGCTTTTAGTTGCTCAGGGCGGACTAACCACCACTTTTCGGATGGGCGTCCGTGCTTGCAGGATTGTGAATAAATTATTTTCTTCTCCACAATCAGGTGAGTGCTTATTCTCTTTCAAGTACAGTGCTCTTTCTAACAGCATATGCCCAAATTAATATATGTATTATAGTACTCAAAATTTATACAAACAAGGACACATATTAATAATATATAGCTTGCATAGGGAAGTTAACAGATTTTGGGGAGTGGAACAAGGTGGACTTCTGAAACTTTTTGCTAACATTATGTGCCAGTGGTTTATTTAGGCGATTCTTTAGTACAAAAAGGAATTTTAATGGATTTTGGACTTCTTTGAATATATATATAAACACAAATATATGCACAAATATAGCAAATATGTTTTTTCTAGTTGTTATCTACAAGTTTAAATGCAGCTATAAATGTAAATCATTTTCTTTTCTGCTATAAATCAGGCAGGTTTAAGAAGGTATTTAATATTCTTTGAGGGGATATTATTCAACCTGTAACAGGTAGCATATAATCTACAAATGTATTTCCTACATACTCTGATAAGAGTGAGTGATATATTAATGAGCATGTTCATTCATAGTAATGGCTACATACTAAACATCCAGCGTATAGATACCTGTATGCATAGTACAAATTAATTATATTTACTAATATGAAGATATTTTATAATTTCATGTATTTGTCTATATATACCCATACATGCTGTTAGTACACATTTTTGTGCCTTTCTTTTTGTTTTTTTAATTTTATTTTTTTATTTTATTATTATTATTTTTTTACATGGGCAGGCACCGGAAATCGAACCTGGGTCCTCAGGCATGGCAGGCAAGCATTCTTACCTGCTGAGCCACCGTGGCCCGCCCAAAATGCACTTTTTTTTTTGCATGGGCAGGCACTGGGAACCGAACCCAGGTCTCTGGCATGGCAGGCGAAAACTCTGCCACTGAGCCACCGTGGCCCACCCTTTTTGTTTTATTTTATATGTCATTTTATGGAACAGCAAAACAGCTCTCCTACTTTCTTGCCAAGGAGTAATAAAGTTTTTTGTTTATCTATTTACAATCTGCATTTACAATCTGCATATTGTATTTCTATTAACTAACTTATTGTTATTAGTATTATTAGTATTTCTATTACTAATTTGTAAGGCTTGAATTCAAGAATTAGAAATAAAGCTTCATGCAAAAGAAATTTAGTTTAAGAATTTTGGTTTCCAATGGCTCATTTACCACAAAGCAACTAAATGTAGAGGAGAAGACTAAGAAATACCAATTGAAGTCCAATGTTTCTGAAGCAAAATGTGTTAAAAAAAAAAAAAGTACCAGATTAAATTTTCGTCTTTAATCACAAGATCAGCCTCATTGGTGACTAAATATTAGGCAGCTTTTTTTCTCTGTGTCTACGTATCTTGAGATACGTATTTTCTAAAAGTTTTTTGTAACAAAAGATTAGCTCCCACCGTGAACTTACTGCTTTTTAAAATTTTAACATCTCCAATTCTGAATTTTCAAATAAAAATTTTAAAAATTACAACATGATCAGAAAATGAAACTAGAGCATGTTCTCACAAATAATGTTTTGTAAGATGTAAAGCATCCAAAGTTTATATTCAATTTTTTTAAATAAAATTCTTCCTCTGAATATTCTGTACCCATTGAAGATAGATGTATAAAACATAACTTCTCCTTGGAAAGATAACAGGACAGATGTTTTCTCACTTCTACAAAATGGCATATAAAACAAAACAAGAAGACAGAAAGAGGGACAATAATAATGTCTGTGTATTTGTAAGCATATACACTGTGTCAGCCAGGATTCCTCAGAGAAGCTCTCACAGTATTGAGGGTAATCTCAATATTCCTGGTGACTTCATTGAATCTAGAATCTCTGCACATTGAAAAGGAGAGTAAGAATAGCCTATGTGTGAGGAGAGTCTGTTTTCCTGGAGAACCTTGACTAATACAATGGGCAAAGAATATGCACAGATTTTTTACGAAAGACAAATAGATGGACAATAAACACACAAAAAATATGCAATATTATTAGCCATTTTTGAAATGCAAATAAAAACTACGAGATTTTAAATTTCTACTTCACACCTACATGATGGTTATAATAAAAAAGATGAATCAAGATAAAGTGTTAGCAATGATGTAGAGAAATTGGAACCCTCATTCATTGCAGGTGGGAATATAAAATGGTGCAGATTCTTTTGAGCCCAGTTTGGTAGTTCCTTCAGAGATTAAATGTAGAATTACCACCCAACCCATTAAATCCACTCAAGGCAAGAGCATGAAAAATGTGTGTACCCACAAAAACTTGTACAAGAATGTGCATAGCAGCATTACTTATAATAGTCCGAAAGAGAAACAACTAAAATTTTAATCATTCCATCTGGTACATTCATATGACTTATGTGGACTTAGAAGGATGAAATACTGATGTCTATTAGAATGTAGATGAACCTTGAAAACAATAAGCTAAGTGAAAGCAGCCAAACACAAACAACCATGTATTATATGATTCCATTTGTGTGCAAAATAGTCAAATCTATAAAGAACAGAAATTAGGTTAGATGTTGCCTAAGGCTGGGGATAGAGAATGTGGATGGGGCAGGGATGAGAGAGTGATTTCTAATGGATGCAGGGTTTCTTTTTGGGTGGACAGATATATTCTAAAATTAGGTTGTGGTGATGATTTCACAATTCTGTGAATATACTGAAAAACACTGTATTGTACACTTTCAATGTGAATTGTATGCTAAGTACATTTTATCTAAAAATCTGTTAAAGTTGTAAATGAACCATATAATTGTGACATTATAATTATCACCCCTTTGACATTTGTTGTGCTTGCAGAAACTCTAGATATTTCCAACACATTATAAATAAATTTCTTCTATATCAAAAGGACTAAGCAATGAATAAGAAAAGACAGTAAATCTATAATTCTGGGTGAACACAATGTCTTCAACCTAAAATGGATTAAATCAGTCAATATGTGTATCATGCAAAATGATTTGAAATAATATTTTATTTCCATAACATACAGTTCTAAAGATCAATGATTTATCACCTATTTTTCTAAGGATTTCCCTAAAAATCTTAAAATGAGATTTTGGTAAAACTCATCTAAATTGTACAAAATCTATTGAATCTATTTTATATGGTGTTTATAAATGCCATATAAAATGAATAATTTATATCAATAAAAAGTGAGTTTTAAAAATCTTTCATATAGAAGAAATTGTTATAGACTTTAAAAAGTAATTTATTTTAAAGATAATTTACCAAGCTTACTTTTCTGAAATAGCAATTGATATGCTTTAAAAACTTGGTGTGTTTCAAAGCAAAGAACTGATCTGTACTATATAGTATGCCATGTTTTTCCAGAGGTTAATGTTTACTTCAATGATAGAGCATGATGTTTCCCTAGTGTGCTTACACACAAACCCTACAACATTTGCTTGATTCATTGTTTTGATAGCATAAGTATTTGGGGTAATTATCCTTGATAATAATCAACTTTATTTCCTAAAGCTAAACTTTCAAGAGTTTCCAAGGTGCCTGAATCTTCTAAGCTTCTTGTGGTTGACTGAATAATGGCCTGAGGACCACAAAGATGAGTGCAAGTCTTAATCCTGGATTCTGTAGGTGTAATCTCATTTGTAAGTAATATCTTCACAGATCCTATTAAGAGGTGGCCAAGCCACATCAGGGTGGACCTTGATTTGTTATAGCTGGAGTCCTTAATAAGCAAAGGGAATTTAGACATGGAAGTACAAGACACAGAAGGATGCCATGTGAGAGAGGCAGAGACCAATTTCCAGCGAGACTCACTACAATGCTGCAGACTTGGGAAGAAGGCCCGGCCTACCATTATCTTGGTTGGCATTTTAGCCTCCAAACTGGGAGCCAATATATTCCCTTTGTTTCAGCCAATCAGTTTATGGTGTTTTGTTCTAGTAGCCCTGGTAATCTAAAACACTTCTTTTATGTAAAGTATCTTTCTTTACTCAATAGTCATGTTCTCAAGATTAAACAGAAGCCTAAAAAAAATCTGTATAATGCTCTTCCTCTCAATTTTATTTCTAAATGAATATGTAGACCAAGCATAGTCTAAACAACACTAGTCCTGTGACACTTTATAGGAATTGTATGTTTCCTTTCATTAATAAACTATTAAGAACTTGATCATAATATTGCCGTAATTTGTATGTGTTTATGAATTTATGTACTTTCACACACATGAAAGACTGAAATTTATGTTTTGTGTATAAAAATATATTTCATATTCTCTTTACTGTTCTATTTATTCTTCTTTACTGTTAGTTATGTCTCCTATGGTGTACTAAAATCAGTTAAACCCTTCCTGATAATCTCATAAAGGCCGCACGAACATCTTTTCAACATTCATTCATACAGGGAAATGGCATACTCAGCAGCTTGCATGTTAGAACACTGTTAGAGTCCAATATGTTAGCCAAAATTCAGCCTGATGATTTGTAAAGTTTCCAAATACTGCACATAATATTACACATAATATTGTAATTACGATTATAATTTTAATCATATTAGAAGAACAAATATAGGGCCCAAGTGCCATTTGCCCAAAAAAGCAAATATTGTCCACTCAGAGAAAGCTGAATGAGGAAAAATACTCAAGAGAAGAGAAAGCATTTCTATTTCAGAGAAATGAAAGTAGCTGAGAATTCCTGGGCCATAAAGTAGCAGGGAAACAGCAGGAGACCGAAGTGAATAGGCGAAAGCAGATTGGCAACTCCATGATGGGAGGTGTAAATTTTTATCCTGATGCAATAGAAGCCACTAAATTAGTATGAGTAAAAGTATCACACTATGAAATCTTCCAGTTAGAATAATTTATGTACCAGGAGACTCAAAAACATGAAAAGAGAAACAAGACTAAATGCAGAAATGCTAGTAAGAAAGATATAGCAGTAAGCCCAGAAGATGATGCTGGAGATCACATTGAGTGAAATAAGCCAGACACACAAAAGACAAATACTGTATGAAGTCACTGATCTGAAATAATTAGAATAGGCAAATTCATAGAGTTATAATATAGAATATAGGTTTCCAAGGGACATGGTAGAGGTAGGGAATAGGGAGCTAAGGTTTGAATTTTACAGAGATTCTAATTGGAATGATGAAAAAGTGTTTGGAAATAAACAGTGGTGATGGTAGTTCAACATTGTAAACATAATTATCAACACTGGATTATATACCTGAATGTGGTTAAAAAGGGAAATTTTAGGCTGTATATGTTACTTAAAAAACATTTTTTTTTAATCCATGGAACTGCACAACACATACAGTGAATCCTTAAGATAAGCCACAGACTAAAGTTAATCATACAATTATAAAAATGTTTTCAATTGTAATTGATGTATCACACTGATACAAAGTGTAAATAATATTTTGGTTTATGGGGCCCCTGTGTTTCATGAATGATTTTTTAAAAAGATCATGATACTGTAAACTATGGAAATGTCAATTGGGTGGATAGGTGGAAAATTTTTGAAAGATGTTTAGGAGAAGAAATTAATGATGTGAATCATGGCAACTTCATTGACTCTTGCATCTCTCTACACTGAAACAGGGAGTTAAAGAATAGTCTAGGCATGTGAATGGGGTGTGGGAAGTTTTTGTTTTTTATTAATTAAAAAAATTAACTAACACAACATTTAGAAATCATTTCATTCTACATATACAATCAGTAATTCTTAATATCATCACACAGATGCATATTCATCATTTCTTAGTACATTTGCATCGATTTAGAAAAAGAAATAGAAAGACAACACAAAAAGAAATAAAACGATAATAGAGAGAAAAAAAGAAAAAAGAAAAAAGAAGAAACAAAAAACTATACCTCAGCTTCATTCAGTGTTTTAACCTAATTACATTACAATTAGGTAGTATTGTGCTGTCCATTTCTGAATTTTTGTATCCAGTCTTGTTGCACAGTCTGTATCCCTTCAGCTCCAATTACCCATTATCTTACCCTATTTCTATCTCCTGATGGTCTCTGTTACCAATGACATATTCCAAGTTTATTCTCTAATGTCGGTTCACATCAGTGGGACCATACAGTATTTGTCCTTTAGTTTTGGCTAGTCTTGCTCAGCATAATGTTTTCTAGGTCCATCCATGTTATTACATGCTTCATAAGTTTATTCTGTCTTAAAGCTGCATAATATTCCATCGTATGTATATACCACAGTTTGTTTAGCCACCTATGTGTTGATGGACATTTTGGTTGTTTCCATCTCTTTGCAATTGTAAATAATGCTGCTATAAACATTGGTGTGCAAATCCCCGTTTGTATCTTTGCCCTTAAGTGCTCTGAGTAGATACCTAGCAATGGTATTGCTGGGTCATATGGCATTTCTCTAATGACCAGGGACATTGAGCATTTCTTCATGTGCCTTTTGGCCATTTGTATTTCCTCTTCTGAGAGGCGTCTGTTCAAGTCTTTTCCCATTTCGTAATTGCATTGGCTGTCTTTTTGTTGTTGAGTTGAACAATCTCTATAAATTCTGGATACTAGACCTTTATCTGATATGTCGTTTCCAAATATTGTCTCCCATTGTGTAGGCTGTCTTTCTACTTTCTTGATGAAGTTCTTTGATGCACAAAAGTGTTTAATTTTGAGGAGCTCCCATTTATTTATTTATTTCTTCAGTGCTCTTGCTTTAGGTTTAAGGTCCATAAAACCACCTCCAATTGTAAGTTTCATAAGATATCTCCCTACATTTTCCTCTAACTGTTTTATGGTCTTAGACTTAATGTTTAGATCTTTGATCCATTTTGAGTTAGCTTTTGTATAGGGTGTGAGATACGGGTCCTGTTTCATTCTTTTGCATATGGATATCCAGTTCTCTAGGCACCATTTATTGAAGAGACTGTTCTGTCCCAGGTGAGTTGGCTTGACTGCCTTATCAAAGATCAAATGTCCATAGATGAGAGGGTCTATATCTGAGCACTCTATTCGATTCCATTGGTCGATATATCTATCTTTATGCCAATACCATGCTGTTTTGACCACTGTGGCTTCAAAATATGCCTTAAAGTCCGTCAGCGTGAGACCTCCAGCTTCATTTTTTTTCCTCAAGATACTTTTAGCAATTCAGGGCACCCTGCCCTTCCAGATAAATTTGCTTATTGGTTTTTCTATTTCTGAAAAATAAGTTGTTGGGATTCTGATTGGTATTGCACTGAATCTGTAAATCAATTTAGGTAGGATTGACATCTTAACTATATTTAGTCTTCCAATCCATGAGCACGGTATGCCCTTCCGTCTATTTAGGTCTTCTGTGATTTCTTTTAACAGTTTTTTGTATTTTTCTTTGTATAGGTTTTTTGTCTCTTTAGTTAAATTTATTCCTAGGTATTTTATTCTTTTAGTTGCAATTGTAAATGGAATTCGTTCTTGATTTCCCCCTCAGCTTGTTCATTGCTAGTGTATAGAAATGCTACAGATTTTTGAATGTTGATCTCGTAACCTGCTACTTTGCTGTACTCATTTATTAGCTTTAGTAGTTTTGCTGTGGATTTTTCAGCGTTTTCGACGTATAGTATCATATCATCTGCAAATAGTGATAGTTTTACTTCTTCCTTTCCAATTCTGATGCCTTGTATTTCTTTTTCTTGTCTAATTGCTCTGGCTAGAACCTCCAACACAATGTTGAATAACAGTGGTGATAATGGACATCCTTGTCTTTTTCCTGATCTTAGGGGGAAAGTTTTCAGTTTTTCCCCATTGAGGATGATATTAGCTGTGGGATTTTCATATATTCCCTCTATCATTTTAAGGAGGTTCCCTTGTATTCCTATCCTTTGAAGTGTTTTCAACAGGAAAGAATGTTGAATCTTGTCAAATGCCTTCTCTGCATCAATTGAGATGATCATGTGATTTTTCTGCTTTGATTTGTTGATATGGTGTATTACATTAATTGATTTTCTTTTGTTGAGCCGTCCTTGCATACCTGGGATGAATCCTACTTGGTCATGATATATAATTCTTTTAATGTGTTGCTGGATTCAGTTTTCTAGAATTTTGTTGAGGATTTTTGCATCTATATTCATTAGAGAGATTGGTCTGTAGTTTTCTTTTTTTGTAATATCTTTGCCTGGTTTTGGTATGAGGGTGATGTTGGCTTCATAGAATGAATTAGGTAGCTTTCCCTCCACTTCAATTTTTTTGAAGAGTTTGAGCAGGGTTGGTACTAATTCTTTATGGGATATTTAGTAGAATTCACATGTGAAGCCGTCTGGTCCTGGACTTTTCTTTTTGGGAAGCTTTTGAATGTTGATTCAATTTCTTTACTTGTGATTGGTTTGTTGAGGTCATCTATTTCTTCTTGAGTCAAAGTTGGTTGTTCATGCCTTTCTAGGAACTTGTCCATTTCATCTACATTGTTGTATTTATTAGCGTAAAGTTGTTCATAGTATCCTGTTATTACCTCCTTTATTTCTGTGAGGTCAGTGGTTATGTCTCCTCTTCCATTTCTGGTCCTATTTATTTGCATCCTCTCTCTTCTTCTTTTTGTCAATCTTGCTAAGGGCCCATCAGTCTTGTTGATTTTCTGATAGAACCAACTTCTGGTCTTATTGATTTTCTCTATTGTTTTCATGTTCTCAATTTCATTTATTTCTGCTCTAATCTTTGTTATTTCTTTCCTTTTGCTTGCTTTGGGGTTAGTTTGCTGTTCTTTCTCCAGTTCTTCCAAGTGGACAGTTAATTCCCGAATTTTTGCCCTTTCTTCTTTTTTGATATAGGCATTTAGGGCAATAAATTTTCCTCTTAACACTGCCTTTGCTGCGTCCCATAGGTTTTGATATGTTGTGTTTTCATTTTCATTCACCTCGAGATATTTACTAATTTCTCTTGTAATTTCTTTCTTGACCCACTGGTTGTTTAAGAGTGTGTTGTTGAGCCTCCACGTATTTGTGAATTTTCTGGCACTCTGCCTATTATTGATTTCCAACTTCATTCCTTTATGATCTGAGAAAGTGTTGTATATGATTTCAAACTTTTTAAATTTGTTGAGACTTGATTTGTGACCCAGCGTATGGTCTATCTTTGAGAATGATCCATGAGCACTTGAAAAAAAGGTGTATCCTGCTGTTGTGGGGTGTAATGTCCTATAAATGTCTGTTAAGTCTAGCTCATTTATTGTAATATTCAAATTCTCTGTTTCTTTATTGATCCTCTGTCTAGATGTTTTGTCCATTGATGAGAGAGGGGAATTGAAGTCTCCAACTATTATGGTAGATGTGTTTATTTCCCTTTTCAGTATTTGTAGTGTATTCCTCACATATTTTGGGGCATTCTGATTAGGTGCATAAATATTTATGATTGTTATGTCTTCTTGTTTAATTGTTCCTTTTATTAGTAGATAGTATCCTTCTTTTTCTCTTTTAACTATTTTACATTTGAGGTCTACTTTGTTGGATATTAGTATAGCTACTCCTGCTCTTTTCTGGTCATTATTTGCATGAAATATCTTTTCCCAACCTTTCACTTTCAACCTATGTTTATCTTTGGGTCTAAGATGTGTTTCCTGTAGACAGCATATAGAAGGATCCTGTTTTTTAATCCATTCTGCCAGTCTATGTCTTTTGATTGGGGAATTCAGTCCATTAACATTTAGTTTTATTACTGTTTGGGTAATACTTTCCTCTACCATTTTGCCTTTTGTACTATACATATATCATATCTAATTTTCCTTCTTTCTACACTCTTCTCCACAGAAGAGTGCTCCCTTTAGTGTTTCTTGTGCTCCCTTTAGTTTTTCTTGCACAGCTGATCTCTTGGTCACAAATTCTCTCAGTGACTTTTTGTCTGAAAATGTTTTAATTTCTCCCTCATTTTTGAAGGACAATTTTGCTGGGCATAGAATTCTTGGTTGACAGTTTTTCTCTTTTAGTAATTTAAATATATCATTCCACTGTCTTCTTGCCTTCATGGTTTCTGCTGAGAAATCTACACATAGTCTTATTGGGTTTCCCTTGTATGTGATGGATTGTTTTTCTCTTGCTGCTTTCAAGATCCTCTCTTTCTTTTTGACCTCTGACATTCTAACTAGTAAGTGTCTTGGAGAACGCCTATTTGGATCTATTCTCTTTGGGGTGCACTGTACTTCTTGGATCTATAATTTTAGGCCTTTCATAAGAGTTGGGAAATTTTCAGTGATAATTTCTTCCATTAGTTTTTCTCCTCCTTTTCCCTCTCTTCTCCTTCTGGGACACCCACAACACATATATTTTTGTGCTTCATATTATCATTCAATTCCCTTAGCCCCTGCTCAAATTTTTCCATTCTTTTCCCTATAGTTTCTGTTTCTTTTTGGATTTCAGATGTTCCATCCTCCAGTTCACTAATTCTAACCTCTGTCTCTTGAAATCTACCATTGTAGGTTTCCATTGTTGTTTTCATCTCTTCTCCTGTATCTTTCATTCCCATATGTTCTGTGATTTGTTTTTTCAGACTTTCCATTTCTTCTTTTTGTTCATCCCTTGCCTTCTTCATGTCCTCCCTCAATTTATTGATTTGGTTTTTGAAGAAGTTTTCCATTTCTGTTCGTATATTCAGGATTAGTTGTCTCAGCTCCTGTATCTCATTTGAACTATTGTTTTTTTCCTTTGATTGGGCCATATCTTCAATTTTCTTGCTGTGATTTGTTATTTTTTGCTGGTGTCTGGACATTTAATCAAACTTCCCTGAGTGTGAGACCCAGCAGGTTGAAAGATTTTCCTTTGAAGTCTCTGGACTCTATTTTCTTTTATCCTGCCCAGTAGGTGGTGCTTGTCTGTCTGCGGGTCCCACCAGCAAAAGATGTTGTGGTTCCTTTATTAATGCCACTATGGTGTTTGGTTGGACCCAGTCCCTGCCACTGTCGGAAACTCCCTCCTGTGGGGGAGGGGTGCCGGTTGCCGGCCACCGCGGCCTGGGGAACTCACCGATCTGAGACCCGCCGCCAGACCGGAAAGCCGCCCGTGGGGGAGGGGCACCGGTCACCCACTGCCGCGGCTTGGGGAGCCCTCTGATCCGAGACTAGTAGTCGGTCCGGGAAGCCACCCGCAAAAGAGGGGGCTGGCTGCCATGGCTTGGGAAACTTGCCTCTCTGAGACTCTCAGCCGGTCTGGGAAGGAGGGAGGGAGGGGTGCCAGCTGCCAACCGCCTCAGCCTGGGGAAGTGCGTGCCACTCACGGAGCTCACCAGAGCGGAGTCTCACAGATGGTCTAGCCAGTCCAGACTGGGGTACACTGTGTGTCCGTTCCCTGCCGTGGCCCCGGGAGCCTTTCTGCACTGTTTCTAGTCACCTAATAGTTGCTCTGGAGGAGGAACTAAGACACGCGTACCTTACTAAGCTGCCATCTTGGCCCCCTCTCGGAAGTTTTTAAATGGAATATGTTGAGCTAACTGAAAATGTTTAGCAGAATTTGGAGAAGTGACCAATCTCACAAAAGTAACCTGGAATCATCTAGTAATGAAATGTAGGTAGACACAAAGCCAGGCTAGGTAGACACCATCAAGCAGTAGAAAATAAGGGAGTCAATTAAGAGACATGAGAAAACTCATGTTATCAATGACCTCCACATTGCCAACTCTCAGTCACCAGCTTGTCAAAAATTTATCAGTTGGCATAGTAGTTGACAAGTTGACTTCTCTCTCCTTGAGATTTTTTCTTCCTATGGCTTCTGTGGCACTTTCTGTTTTGGTTTTCCTCCCCCTTCGTGTTCCTTCTCATTCACCAGATTCTCCTCCTATTCTTGGGGTGGGAAAGATCCAAGGCTCAGTGCTGTGACCTCTTTTCTTCTACCACTGACCCATGCCATCTCAGTCTATTTTCCATAAAGCAGCCAGAGTGATATTTAAAATAAAAAACCAAGTACTGTCAGTCCTCTCTTTAAAATCTCCAATGACATCTAAGTCCATTAGAATGAAATTTGAGGTCTTACAATGTCCTGTGAGGCTCTGTATGATCTGCCATCAGCTAACTTTGTAATCTCATCTCCTGTATCTCCCTCTCATTAATTCTACTCTACCCACACTGCCCTTGTTTTTTCCAAGAACATGCTTCAAGCTATCAGGAACTTTGCACTTACTGTTTGCTTTGTCTAGAATGTGCTTATTCCAGAAAGTTACAGACTGGCTTAGAGCTTCACATTTCTGGTTGCTCATTGTTCAAATCAGCAGAATTCACTTATAACCTCCGTATAACCTCAGCCACTAATCTGGGCCTATTTTTATTCATGACAATCATCATCCACGACATATTATTTTCTGTCTTCTCATCCCAGTGAATGAACGCCAGAGCAGGAAATGTTTCCATTTTGTCCTCTGAACAATCCCTAGCATCTGTAATAGTAACTAAATTCTAACAGATACTCAAATGATAATTCTTTAAAGACTAACTGAATGGATGTCATTACGATCCAAGAAGATAGAGAAGAATTTGCAAAGGGAGCTGAAAACATAACAGGATGTATCTGTCAAAGTTCATGGTTGCAATAAACACAATGCACTTTTAGTAGCTGAAACAGGAAATGAATTCATGCATGGATATCTGGTAGCTCAGAGAATTTCCTGGGAGGCCAGAGTCAAACTCAGTGACAGAGAGTGAATGATACTCAGAAAACATTGCCTTATTGCTCCAGCAAAACAAAGCCCTGCCACCATTGGGCACAAACACTCCAGCAGATACTGCTCAGATTGAGAATTGGATACTAGAACTTTAGCAACATTGCTCTAGAAAGACTTATTCTCTGTGTTACCCTTTTTCTCATATTGCTTGTTATTACATCTAAGTCTTACTCAGATAAATCTAATTGGTGGAGCCCAAAATCACAAGCTTGCATCTATACACCGAAAAGAAAGGGAAAGTGAGTTCTTTGATTCTACAGTGGAATAAGAGGGTTTATAAGAGGGCAAACTGGCATATTTGGGAAGGGTATTCAAGTAATATTTGAAAAACATTAGAAGGAAGAGTGGGGTCAAAAACGTGAGCATCAAATAAGGAGTTATCTTTCAAATGTGAATATTATAAAGAAGCAATTCATTCTATTAAGTAATGTTTACTGGAATGCCTTTTAAGAAGCTCCTATTCTACTGGAGCTGGCAGTGGGGTGGGAAAGACAATTAAGCAAATAATTACTTTTGAGCTATAAGTACTTTTCCAAGAGGAATACATGTTGTTGCAGGTATATCTAACCAAGACTGGAAAGGAAGGAAAGAATTCTTAGTGAAAATAGTATTTTAAAAATCACTTAAAAATGAATGTTTTTTTGATTTAGTGAAGAGATAAGAAAGAGGGAGTGGAAGTGATAAAGGTGAAGCTATGATGATCTGTAGTATAGATTTTTCCTTCAAAGATCAACAGTGAGAAAAAGCATGAAAATTTTGAGTAAGTAATAGGACATCATTATGTATGAAAATGGTTGTTCTAGTTTGCAAGTTACCGGGGTGCAATATACCAGAGATGGAATGGCTTTTAAGAAAGGGGAATTTTATTAAGTTGCAAGTTTACAGTTTTAAGGCCATGAAAATATCCAAATTAAGGCACCAACAAGAGGTTACCTTTACTCAAGAAAGTCCCATGTAGTTTGGGGTTTCTCTCTCAGCTGTCTGCTAGCTTTCTCTACTGGATTCTTGTTTCATGACGCTCCCTAGGGTTCATTTTCCTTCTTCATCTCCAAAGGTCTGTGGCTGTGTGGGCTCTGTTGGTGTTGGTGGCTCAGCCTGTTCTCCATATGAGTTCCCCCTTAAAAGGCTCTAGTAAGCAGCCCTGCGTTGAAAGGGTGGAGATGCATCTCCATGGAAACCATCTAATCAAAGGTTACTACCCACAAATTGGGTGGGTCACTGTTCCAGGGAAACAATTAAAAAGGCCCCACCATCAATACTGAATGAGGATTAAAGGACATGGTTTTTCTGAGGTTCTTAATAGCTTCAAACATGCACAATGGTCCTTTGGGTTTCACAACTAAATGGTGTTTAGTGACTTTTTCCAGAACAGTTTTAAAAAATATTCTAATGGAATGGTTCAACATATTGGAAAGCAACCAGGTAGTAACAGTGAATGACTAGAAGGCAGTTTATTTAAAAAAATTAAGTGCTGAAGGAAAGAGAGAATAGTAAGACAATGGGTCTGTTTGATTTTAAAAGATGTTTATATGTTGAGATAAATGAGCCAGCATGGAAGAGGTCTTAAGGTAAGAAAATTTAGGAGCTGAACAATGATAATTTAAGATTCTCATTAAACTAAAAGCAGCATTATCTAATACCCAAGTAGCAGAATTTACTTGGTAAGGGAAGGGGGTCAAAACATTACTGAAATTAGAAAGATGAAAGATTATGATGAAAATCTTAAAAAACAACAACTATTACACAACTGAATTATGGAAATCTTATCTACATCTTCACAATTCTTTCATTCAAATTTATTTTCTATCCTATATATAAAGGTAATTCAGATTTTTCTGTTATAGTATGGGCTTTCTAGTAAGGCAATGCTAATCACAGTTTCTCCTCAAACAGTGACTTTTATATTTTGAGTTGTATTAGAAACATCAGGGGAGCTTGTTAAAAATAGCTTTCTGAATACTAAAGATTAAGTGCCATGGCCTTAGTGTAAAGCAAATATTAGTTAGTGGTTAAGTTAAGTTGAATGCAAAGTAGAAGTTTATTGCCAACTTATTAAAAAAAAAGTACATTATGTCATGAAGAAGAGGTTCATAGGGGTATAGTCATCCCATAATATTCTCCCATTAAGCATCGTAAGGATGTCAAAGGCTTTCCCCCAAAAGGTAGGATATTGTACTCTTGTGACTTTATTGATTATGGGAGTGATTTGATTATCTTTCTAAGGTATACCCTCTTCATAGAACCCTTGTAGCATTGAGAATATACAAGGTGACTTATTTCCTGCCAATACACCTTTTTCTTTCCCTTTATGCTCTAATTTTCTTATCATATATTTCACTGATGTATGATGGCATGTAACATTAATTCTCTTGAAGTAATACTTTATATTTTTAATCATCTTTTTATATTTTTAATCATCTTTTTTTCAAATGAATGGTTGAAAGAAATAAGTGATGAATAGTTTGCACATTTACAAAACTCCCCAAGTTATAAAGTCTATAACTTGAGTTATTCATTAACTATTTTGAAACAAATGCATTGCTAGATGCTACTATATTCTAAGCCCTGTGCATGGCAGTGGGTAGCAAGGAAGAATAAGATACTGTGTTGGTTTGAAACCATTTCAGTAGCAATACAAATAAAATAAAAAGTTAAAACCAGTACAAAATCTCACTAAAGTCTATTACTGGCATGATCTGTTCTAAGCTAAAAAAAAAAATCTTCTCTGGCTTTGTTCCTGTAATATTCAGAACAAGTTATCTGCTGCCAATATACAAAGGAGGAGCAATCATAGGATACACGTTTCCATTTCCACAGGGAGAAATTGGAAGGAACACAGGAATCACTGGACCCATATAGTTCTAAAAACCTTCAGGGCAGAGATTTCAAATCTGAGAGTCATTTATCCTCAGGCTTTAGGAAGCTGCAAACCTCCCTTTTCCAAAGGCCTATGCAGTGGTTTTGCTCTCTCCAAATGCTCGCATGGAGTTTGAAACCTTGGAGGACATTGGGAAGACCTTTTGCTTGGCACCACCCCTCACTGTATAAGCATCAGGGCTGCACTGGACACTTTGTTCTTCAGGACACATGCTCATCCCCTCCAGAACAATGGGGTGGCAGCCAGGATACCCCCAACCCTCACCCTCTCTGAGGCCTAAGGTGGCACAACCCTTCCTCAACAATGAGGTGGAAGGCCCACCCTCTGCTTCCAGGGCAAACTTACCCTTTCGACACATGTGAGCAGGTCTGCTCTCCAGGTTCAAGGTTTCTGGTTCCATACCTTAGCCTCCATGGTTCTGCCTCTGAACCATGTCCCTTTGTTGTCCATTTTAGTCCAGATGGGCAGTAGTTCTGTTTATACAGATCCTACAACACTCTTGTTGGTTTTCTATGCAATACACTTGGATCATACCTGTCAGACCAAAGGACTTCCACAAATCCTTTCTGGGTAACTCCATCTCCAATCGACACTTCTGTAATGGCTGACAACTCCCATGCCTGAATAAATCCTCATGTAGGATCCTTTCACTGAGGTCTTACTTTCTGAAGCTCAGAATTTTCTGGAACACCAATTTCTGCTTTCTTTGTATCCAAGAGTTCAGTTCTCAATGTTTCTCTTTCCTCTCACATTTTACTGTAAACTGCAAGGAAAAGCCAAACTGCATTTTCTACAGCGAGTTCTGAAATTTCTTCTGCTAAATACCCAAGTTCATCACTTTCAAATTCTGCCTTCCATCTCCAGTTCAGAACTACACATTCATGATTTTTGTCTAAAGCTTCATCAGAAGCATTCTTAGAGTCCACATTTCTGCCAACAGTCTCTTCAAAGCATCCTAGGCCTTCTCTATCAAGCTCCTCACAATTCTTCCAGAATCTTCCACTTATCCATTTAAAAAGCTGTTCCAACATTTTTGGTATTTGCAAACTGCAGCAGCCCCCCACTTCTCTGGTACCAAAATCTGTGTTAGTTTGCAAGATGCCAGAATGTGTTTTTCAGAACTGGAATGGCTTTTACAAAAGGGGAATTACAAATTTACAGTTCTGAGGAAGTGAAAATATCCAAATTAAGGCACCAAGAAGAGATTACCTCCGCTCAAGAAAAACTGATACTATCCAGAACTGTTCTGTCAACTGGGTAGTAGCATAGTGGCATCTGCTGGTCCCTTGCTCCTAGGTTCCATTTTCAGCCTCTGTTCCTGTGGGGTTCCTCACTTTACTTCTTCAGGGCTGGCTTTCATCTCTTGGCTTCTCTTGGCTCTCTCCAGGTTCTGGCTTGATTAACATCTCATGGCAATGTCTGCTGGGCTCCAAACATCTCCAAACATCTGTGTCTCTTTTCTCCACGTGTCCATGTCTGTGCCAACTCTGCTGTGAAGTTTCTGTCAGCTCTGAAGCTTCTGTCATTTCTGTCAGCTCTGTCATTTCTCTGAGCTCTGTTATTTCTGGCTCTCTCTAAAATATTCCCTCTTTAAAAGGATTTGAGCAATCTAATCAAGACCCACTGGGAATGGGTGGAGTCACATCTACATCTAATTGAAAGAGTACAACCTACGGTATGAATCAAAATTAAAAGCAAAGGTTGTTGCTACAAGATTGGATCAGGATTGAAACGTAGATTTTTAGAGTCCATAATTCTTTCAAACCAGTAAACATATTTACCACATGCTTTAAAATATTAGAGAATATGAGTGTTGGGGGAGAGTTTAAATTTACAACTATGGAGTTCTCAAATAGTGGCCAGAGATCTAAGGACAGTTGAAAGAATTAGGCTATCTCATTTTTGTGACTATTTTTATTTTTGATATTTAATCTATACTTTTATTCAATAGTAAAAGTTATGATGTTAGTAATTCTCTATTTTAGCACTACTGGAATTTGGAGTCTGCTACTTTTTTATTTAAAACACAATATTATAAAAAGCATTCTAAAATTAACTATATGAGGTCATCTGAATTCATATCTAAGAAATGTAATAACATTTAAAGCTAGGCAAATGATTTTTAAAATGTGTACATATTTTCTTATACTTGAGAAATATAATTATTATCAAGTCTGTCCTTTATTAAATATAATCTAATATAAAATAACCAGTTGGGGGGTACCATAAGTGTGCACCAAATAATTAAACTGCTTTAATGCAACTTAATTATGATGGTGAGGATTATGTGTGTTTTGTCTAATAAATGTAACAGTAGTCTTTAGAGATACCTATTGATTTTCTATAACGATTTTTATTGTTTTTCACTTGATAAATAAGAATGAAGTAATAAATAATCATATATGAAGCATTTAAAAATATCAGTAATTTTTAAAAACATTTTCCAAAACACCAAGGTTTCTTATAATTTACATAATAAAACAATTTATTTTATATGTTCTTATAAAATATGCATTTATTCTCTCAATATTGTTTTCTATCAAAATTACATAAAAATAATACTAATCTATAATACAAGTATAATAATGTATACATATATTACATATAATAATATATATGCAAACAATAATTCACACACATTAGACAATTAATCTGATTGCTGTACACAACAGAATATTCTTTATCTATAAAGATATCTATATTTATACCAATATATAATTTTCCAGATTTAATAAATATAGTCTTTTTATCAATACTCTGTCCTTGGAGAATGTGTTCATTTTCTGTTCCAGTTGTTCTCTTGCCTGACTGGCAGCTTCTTAGCTTACCATCTGCCTGGTTTTCAAAAGCATAGAGTGCTTTGAAAATGTATATATGATATGAATTTTATTTCCTATTAAATGATGATATTTACTGAAATTTAATATAACAAAAATGTCAAAGTAGGGTAAGATAATGGGTAATTGGAGCTGATGGGATACAGACTGTGCAATAGGACTAGATACAAAAACTCAAAAATGGACAGCACAATAATACCTAATTGTAAATTAATCATGTTAAAACACTGAATGAAGCTGCATCCGAGCTATAGGTTTTTGTTTTGTTTTGTTTTGTTCTTACTATTATTACTTTTATTTTTTTTCTCTATATTAACATTCTATATCTTTTTCGGTTATATTGCTAGTTCTTCTAAACCGATGCAAATGTACTAAGAAACAATGATCATGCATCTATGTGATGATGTTAAGAATTACTGATTGCATATGTAGAATGGTATGATTTCTAAAAAAAAAAAAAAATGGACAGCACAATACTACCTAATTGTAATGTAATTATGTTAAAACACTGAATGAAGCTGCATCTGAGCTATAGTTTTTTTTTCTTATATGTTTTTGTATTTTTTATTTTTATTTTTATTTTTTCTCTATATTATCATTTTATTTCTTTTTCTGTTGTCTTGCTATTTCTTTTTCTAAATCGATGCATATGTACTAAGAAATGATGATCATACATCTATGTGATGATATTAAGAATTACTGATTGCATATGTAGAATGGAATGATTTCTAAATGTTGTGTTAGTTAATTTTTTTGAATTAATAAAAAAAAATTTTAAAAATGTCAAAGTAATTATGCTACAATAACATCCATTAAAACATGGAGATTTTGAAACTCATTGCAGCGGAAAGAATACACATACAAATATTATCATTAATAAAAATCATCTTTGAATATTCTGAATAAATTTATGCCATAGAGGTGAATCTGATGGAGCCGCATACTGAATTATATCACAGAATACCTTTCTAGAAGATATAGCTAATAAAATATTTTAATAATATTTCTATGTTTGAGATAGGGCAGAATTTTCTATAATCATGAGAAGTGAGGTCAAGCTTGAAAGTGTTTTATATAGATGGGTAAACATTTTAAGTATTTTCAATGAAAGTGTAAATAAAGTTGATGTGTACTGCACAGCTGTATCAGGAAAGGGAAATAGAAATCATAACACTTTCCTCTCCTCTTTCTCTCTTTCTCTTGCTTATTCTACATTTGTGTGCATGTGGGTGTGGGTGTACGCACTTGTGTACTACAAAAATTGTGGATTCAGGTATCTGGAGAATATTGTTTGCTTATTTTACCAGTCAATGAACTTCAAATTATGGGGTTTATGTTTAAAAAGGTTATACAGTTTTATCTCAGACAATACTTTGCTCCTTGAACCTCCCAATGACTGCTTATATCTAGCAAGATCATTCTAACAGGCTTCATCTTTCAAATTTGAAAAACAGCAGGTCATTTCCAGCAGACCCCTATTTTCTTCAAAACTCTGCTTTTATGGTTTGAATGGGGTTGTTGACTATTAGCATTCATTGTGGGTGTATGTGGTACACAACTATTGAACAGAAGAGGAAGAAAATAACACAGAAGAATGTGTGTGTATGTGGCCTTAGGAAACCTTGTTCCTTTCATCAATGCCAGTGACATTTTAGGTCCTATTCCACAGTGCTCCCCCAAAGCCTGAGTCACCGAAAGGAAACTTGGGCACTATGCAGCAATTCCTCTTCTGAACAGTTACCATTATTTTTAGCAATCTGACAATGGGAGTTTCTCTGTGAATATTTTTTCCTCTTTCCCCTTATTAATCTCTGCCTTTTCCTTTTTGTGATTTCCAAATATTTTATGTTATTTTTCCTCTCTAACTCTTGCCACAGCAAGGAACTGAGGCATAGCACTTTGCTCTCCTACCCGGATGTTTCCTTAGGTGGCACTATTCAGATACTTCCTTATATCATAAAGAGCAAAAACAGAGCATTATTCCAATGTGACAGATGGCAAAAATAGAGCTGGAATGTTATATACTGGACCTCAGTTGATAGGTAGACTGGGAGCTCAAAAATTTGGGTGTTCATTCTGAATCTTTAGACAAAAGAAATATTTTTTCTTTCATGAGCTATTATTTTAAATAATCTTAAAGTGCACATCTGGTATGCCAAGATAGAGATCTTTGAAATATTCATTTCACCACATGAACCTGCAGCTATCCTCTTTGAATGAAATACAAGATATGTCTTAAAGAAATAGCTTCTGAAACATAATAACTCATTGAGTCAAAGCTTTTATCACTACCCACCAATGTTAACTCCACTTTCTTTCAAATGCTATCCTGGTGAGAAAATTCCAAGAAGAAAATAAACAAAAAAATCTTAAGCGTATGATCTGTTAACTCTTCTTTATGGAACATTCAACAAAATGGGCTTCAGAGTTCTAGGAAGAAAAATCCTAGTTCATAAAATACTGTGTCCCCTTCAAATATATAATAAAGCTTTTTAGCATCAGTCTTCTAAAGTATTCTTGCTCTACTTTACTGAATCAAATGACATACAATGGCATTCTTAAGAATTTCTCATAATAACAGAAAAATTAAAAGTAGAAGTGAATTTTCAACAAATACTTGATAATTGAAATCGACATCAGTTTTTTTGGAGGGAACTATACTCTAATATTTTAATTTCAATATGTTGAAGTTTCCACTGGGAGTAGGGTGAAAATTATCAATGTCATGAATTCAATCCTCCTTTGAAATAGACCCACTTAGTACATGGTGGCATGTAAAGAAATGTAGAATCTACAGGAACCCATAAGATCTATTCTACAGAGTGTATACAACTGTATTCAAAAAGAATAAATGAAGGAATGGTAATTTATGTAATTATTGGCCAATCTTATCCTTCAAGATAATGAACTGTGGCATTATAATATAAACACCTCAAAGAGGCTAAAAAATACTTGTGGAAGTCATCTGTGGACAGGAAAGATAAATCAGTACCTATGATCGTGTGGTGTGCAATGCAGATGTTAGTTGGTAAACCCAGAAGACAGCTAAGCCTAACATTTTCTTGCCACTTCCAATTGTCAAATAGAAGAACAGGTATGGTGTAGAGAGAATTTCTCATGAGCTCTGTGGCTAACATAAATTAGATGTAAGGTGGTGGAGGGGGGGCGGCGGACTGATGGCTTACGAACCCATAATACACATTTCATGATTTAAAGAAAACTGAATCAGTTGCCTGCTTAGTAAACATTTCACTATGTTAATTTATATTTAGTAGAAATAAATTTGGATAAAATTGCTTTCAGCAGTTGCCAGTATGACTAGCAATGAAGATTTTCCAGGAGCTGAAGGGATAGTAAAGAGTATGCAGTTATTCACTGAATGAATCATTAATGCATCCTGGGCATTCAGATAGGGGAAGAAAACCAATGGGATAAAAAGTCCTTAGTGTGCACCCTGCAGATTCATCTTTATTTCTCCTGATTGAGAAAACCAGGAAGTCATAAGTAAAATAACTTGGTTGAACAGTTAAATCTAAGACAAGGTGAGTACTGAGATAGGCAGAGAAAAACAAGCAAGCATCACAAACCATATGCTATAGATGTGCCTGTGTTGCAAATATGCAAGCTGAAGGAAAGATCTGTGTTCTGGATTTCTGCCTTTATTCTACCTCTCCAACTTTTGTTATATATATATACAAAGCACTTTATTGCATATAATATTTTGCTTTTCTGTGGCAAAATTAGTAACAGACTAGTTTATCAATGGGAGTATATGTTTCTCTATGACTAGTAGTTTATTTTATGACAACTCTTCAGGTATAGCTATTATTATATCAACATGAATCATGTATGTTGACAACATTTGCCTGTGTTTTTTGTTTTAAAAATCTCTTACTGGTAACTAACTGCTTCTTCATTAGTTATTTTGAAGGTAAGGAATGGCAATATATTATTCTGAGAGATGTATGAATCTGACATTTGTTTAAGAAAGTGAGAAACATTTTTTATTCAATGTAGACAATGTACTAGTAGAGTTTAAGTTTTTATTTTATGAGTTAATATTTTAATTTATTTTTTAATGAAACTTGAAAAGCTGACAAAAATACCTTGTTTGGGCTATAAATTTGTTTTCCATATTACAGAGTCAGCTCTGCATTTAGAAAATTTTCTCTTCTGTACTTGTAGACTATGTTTCAAGTGTTGGCCATTAACGTCAAACATTCTTTTTATCAAAAAGAGGGAAGAATAACATATTGTGGATACCTTAGAATGAATTCACTACTAATCCATTGAATATGTGATGTCAGGAAGAAAGGATAGCATATTTGTCAATTACTTTATAAAATCAAGAAAAGATCTATCATATTAGAGCCATAAAAGTAGACATTCATCTTAGGAGCAAATTGAAGATGATATATATATTTCCAAGGTCATGGATTGCAAATGGAATACATTTTATTACTAATATATATTAAGAAATACTAGGTCACAGCTTGCTAACAAAATATGTTTTAAGCATTTACAATATTTAAATGTATTCACTGATTAATAATTTATTGAGGACTTACCAATAAAAATTGTAGCTAATATTTAGTGGTTTCCAAGTGTTTTAATTACATTGTCTCATGCAACCCTTACTAAAATCTTAGAAAGTAACTATTATTAATCCCATTAGTAGGGAAACTGAATTTTACAGAATTTTGGTAACATTCCAATAAATACAGGTAGAAAGTTCTGAATACAGTTTCAACTCAGATTTTTCTGATACGAAGGATTAAGACTTTTGATCTTTGGGGTGGGGGTAGAGGCAGGGCTGACTCACCCAAACGGAAGAGCCCAGAGCTCCTAGAGTCCAATGCCACTCATCCTTGTATCCACAGTGCCCAGAATACTAGAAATGCATCTATACCTACTTGTTACATAGAATTAGTCAATCATGTTCATGTCATCCCTGCATTTGGGATTTCGGAACCTCAATTTTAGGTTCATAAACTGTGAAAACAAGCAAATAAATATTCCAGGCATTCTAAGAGATAAAATAAAAATGCCGCCTGTGCTAGTTTGAAAGAATTGTGGATCCCAGAAAAGCCATGACCTTTAATACTGATTCAATATTGTAGGGTCAAAACCCTTTTGATTAGATTATCCCCAGGAGGATGAGATGTGTCCAATTGTGGATGTGACAGATGGAGATGTGATTCCACCCATTCAATTAGTTTGCCAGAGTCTTTTAAAATTGGAAACATTTTGGAGAAAGCTGATGCAGACACTTGGGGAACCGTTGCTTCAAAGCTGATAGAGACACAGATGTTTAGCGATGCTTGGACTGCTGACAGAGAGAGCAGATGCCTAGACACGGGCAGGAACCAGCAGACAATGTCATGTGCCCTCCCATGAGATGTTAAGCAAGCCAGAACCCAGAGTTGTGTCCTGGCGGTGTCAAGTGCAGGCCCACAGATGCTTTGAGAGGAAGTTACTAGCATCAGAAGTGGAAGTAATGAACCTGGAATAGGGACTAACAGAGGCCAGCGACATGCCTTCCCAGATCAGCCTTCCTGATCCAAGGAATCTTTCTCTGGATGCCTTAGTTTGGATAAATTTATGGCCTTGGAACTGTAAACTTATAACTTATTACATTTCCTTTATAAAAGCCATTTCATTTTTGACGTATTGCATTCTGAAGCTATAATGAGCGAATACACTGCCTTTAACTTTTTCTAAAAGATTCTGGTATATTTAAATTTCAATTTATCAAAAGCAACGGTGATATTTTCCTTGTCATTCTTCTTTTCAATAAAGTGTTGATCTATATTGTGACATTATAGATTTTCAAATTGGAAATCAATAAAATGTTATTAATTTAAATCTAAAAATATGCCCTATCTCTTTAAATGGGAGTACAGATTCTGCACAGTTTCAAGAACACAATGGAGAAAACTTTGATCAGCAAACCAAAATCATTTGGTAAACAAGAAAAATCAAACAAAGCAAAAGAAAGTGTTTTGGATAATTTATAATTTCTACTATCAGGCATTCATCCTAGAAAATTTGGATTCTCCTTTACATTCACACACTCTCTAGTTAACACCAGATGTATCAAATCTATCTCTAAAATAACTCTTAAATAAGTCTACTAATTTACATTTCTACCCTCTTTTCCTAATTCAAGTCCATGTAATCTGCTGCTTAAGCTTTTGCAAAAACCATCTGTGATTACAGGCTTTCTTCATAAAGTTTTTCCTTGTTACTCCAGCACTTAGGAGAAAATGCAATTTGTAAATGTTCCCAAATATAGACAGACATATTCAATGCAGCATTATTTGCAAAAAAAAGATATTGGAAAACAATACAAATTTCCATTGTTAGTGGACTTCTCACATTAATTTGCTATGTCTATAAAGTAGAATTAACACTTAGAAAAAACTAGCAGAATAACCTAAAGATCCCAGTAAATATAACAACTCCAAAAAAGTTCAATAAGAGCAATTATAAAAACTCATTGAAAAATATAATTATAGCATCATTCCTGACATTATAAAATGTAATAATATCGTGCTACACATAAATATGTTATACACATATACAAAGTTCTCAGTATGTCAGTTAATGTCTGTTCTAGTTTGCTAGCTGCCAGAATGCAACACACCAGAGATGGATTGGCTTTTAATAAAAGGGGATTTATTTTGTTGGTTCTTCAGAGGAAAGGCAGCTAACTTTCCACCGAGGTTCTTTCTTACGTGGAAGGCACAGGATGGTCTCTGCTGGTCTTCTCTCCAGGCCCCTGGGTTCCAACAACTTTCCCCGGGGTGACTTCTCTCTGCATCTCCAAAGGCCTGGGCTGAGCTGCAAGTGCTGAGATAAGGAATGCCCAACTACTAGGCTGTGCTACGTTGTGTTCTCTCATTTAAGTACCAGCCAATTAAGTCAAACATCACTCATTGCAGCAGACACACCTCCTAGCTGACTACAGATGTAATTAGCAACAGATGAGGTTCACGTACCATTGGCTTATGTCCGTAGCCACAACACTAGGTATGCTCACCTGGCCAAGTTGACAACTGAATCTATCACATGTCCACCCCTTGTCAACTTGGCTACTTCTAGCATCACCTTAAACAGGTGCAAGAACTTCTCTTCTTGCTGTGGGCCTGTGAATCTCAAAACAAGTTATCTGATGTCAATATGCAAAGGAGGATAAACACCGGATCCATAGGGAGGAACTGGAAGGAAAACCTGCAGGCAAACACCATTGGATTTCCAAGTCTGAAAGTCATTTATCCTTCGACTGTAGAGAGTGGCAGTCCCACCCCTTCCAAGGGCCTATGCAGTGGCCAGCTTCTTTCCAAATCAACCTCGGGGAACATCGAGGAGAACACCTCTGGGTTCCACTCTCTCCAGGCATCAGGGCCACCCCTGGGCTCTCTGCCATTTCTGGGGCACACGCTCAACCCCTCCACATGGGGGCAGCCAGACTCTCCCAGTCCCCCAAGGAGCGTGCTATGCCTTTTCCAAGGTTCAAGGCTGCACAACTCTTCCACTGCAATGAGAGGGGAGATTCATCCTCACCCTTCAGGGTAAACTCACCCTCTCCATGTATATGGGTGGGTTCACTCTGCTGGCTGAGGTTTCTTGGCTTCAGACCCGAGCTTCCATGGTTCTTACTCTGCAAACTCCAATTTTTCCCTTTTGTGTCCTCCTTTGTCAAGATTGGTAGTAGTTCCATTTACACCAACAGTCTCTTTAAACCCTCCAGGACTTCTCCATTATTCTCTTCACGGTTCCTCCAAAATCTTCCCTTTAGCCATCCAAAAACTGTTCCAACATATCTGGTATTTGCAAACCGCAGCAGCACCCCACTCTCTGGTACCAAGTCTGTTCTAGTTTGCTAGCTGCCGGAATGCAACACACCAGAGACGGATTGGCTTTTAATAAAAGGGGATTTATTTTGTTGGTTCTTTAGAGGAAAGGCAGCTAACTTTCCGCTGAGGTTCTTTCTTATGTGGAAGGCACAGGATGGTCTCTGCTGGTCTTCTCTCCAGGCCCCTGGGTTCCAACAACTTTCCCCGGGGTGACTTCTCTCTGCATCTCCAAAGGCCTGGGCTGAGCTGCTAGAGCTGAGATGAGGAATGCTGAGCTGCTTAGGCTGTGCTATGTTGTGTTCTCTCATTTAAGCACCAGCCAATTAAGTAAAACGTCACTCATTGCAGCAGACACACCTCCTAACTGACTGCAGATGTAATTAGCAACAGATGAGGTTCATGTACCATTGGCTTATGTCCGCAGCAACAGGACTAGGTATGCTCACCTGGCCAAGTTGACAACTGAATCTAACTATCACAATGTCCTTCCAACTTTTTAACCTCCTTTCTTTATATCTGGGCACATGTAGTACATTCAGGTCATGAACCACACACTCACAATCCATTTCCCAAATGTGATCTTTACTATATAATTGATTCATCTTGCTTCACTTAGTCTCATTATATTTCTACCCCAAGTCTACATGTTGAAATCCTTTATACCTTTTAATTGTGAACTCAAAATATGGTTTCTTTCAGAAAATTTTTCATAATTCCTACAATACAATTTGTCAGGCTCTGCACTATTTATGTTTTCGACCAGAAAATTGTTTGTTGTGGGCTGACTTATACATTGTGTGATCCTTAACCAAGCCCTGGTCTCTACCCACTAGGCACCATGGCACCCCTAAACTGCAAAGAAACCAAATGTCTCTTGGGGGCAAAACTGCCAATGAGGGAGGACCACTTTTCTAGAGTAGAAATATTTATCTCACTATTTGTAGTTCTCTGGCACTTTATTTGTACCTCTGTTTTGGCATTTATCACATTTATGTTCCACTTTTGCAAGTTATGTGTTTAATTGTCTATCCTATTTTGTATGTGAGTGTTTTAGTTTGTAAACTGCCAGGTTACAATACCAAAAATGGAATGGCTTTTAGAAAGAGAATTTATTAAGTTGCAAGTTTACAGCTCTAAGGCTGTGAAAAATCCAGAGCAAGGCGCCAATAAGAGGTTACCTTCACTCAAGAAAGGCTGATGCCGTCTGGAACAGTTCTGTCAACTGAAAAACCATGTGGCTGGCATCTGCTAAGGCCTTTGGCTTCTGGACACCTTTCTCAGCTGAAAAGGCACATGGTGATGTTTGCTAGCTTTCTCTGCTCATTTCATAAGACTTCTCCGGGGGGCACCTTCCTTCTGCATTTCCAATGATCTCTGGCGTGTGGGCACTGTGTTGGCTCTAAAGCTTTTTCCAAAATGGTTCCCTCTTAAACGGCTCCAATAAGCAACCCCACCTTGAATGGGTGGAAACACATCTCCATGGAAATCAAACTTGCCACCCACAACTGGGTGGGTCTCATAGCCATGAAAAGAATAAAAAAAACCTTCACCCAGCAAAATCGAATGAGGATTAAAGAACTTGACTATTCTGGGCTACACAACGGATTCAAACTGGAACAATGGGGAACTATATTTAATGCCTATCTGACACCCAGTATTGTATAAATAGTATTCAGCAGCTAGGAAATGGGGTCCATGAGAGGGTTTAACCTAAGGACCCTTTGCGAAAGAGAGTGTGGCTGAACATGGATCCATCAGCCATTTCAGTGGAAGAATTGGATATGTAGTTATCCACAAACAATCTATGCAAAGTTCTATATTCTGATAATTTGAACCCTCCTGAATGGCATACAAATATGGCAAGGTTTTTGAAAAACTATAGGAACCAAACTACTGCCAGCTTGGTCTGAAAGGGTTAGAGGAGAACTGGATTGAAGGAAGAATGTCATCAAGGGTGGAATGATGGGAACAAATAATGGACTGAAAATATTTGCTCAAGCCAAGAGAAGTAGGTCCTATCTGTATGTGGAAAGAGAAGATCTGCCTCTATGCTTGGAAGGAATCTCTGTTTTTCAAGGAGGGGACCACTAAGCCAATTCCTTGCGATAGCGGGACGTGTGTTAGGTTGTATGCAAAGCTCATCAGCCGCCATCCCCCTACATAACCCCCTCCCCCTCCCCCACCTCTCGTGTAGACAAGAGAGAGTGTGGCCTGTGCAAGCTGTTGAAGGGGTGAGGCTTAAGTTCCCTAAGGCCCAGGAGGACTTCAATCCAATGACTTTCAGACCTTGAGATGTAATGATTCTTGTTCTGCTGGGTTTTGGCCTTATTTGTGACCAGCGGCCCTTGTTTTTCTTCCCATTTTTTCCTTCTGGAATGAGAATTCCTTTCCTATTCTCATCCCTCCATTGTATATTGAAAGCAAATAACTTACGTTGTAGGTTTCAGAGATCCACAGACAGAGGGTAATTGTGCCCCAGAGCTGATGTTGATGAGATTTTATGTTTACTGTTATTGAAATGGCATAAGGTTTTTTGGTATACTGGGATGGAATGAAGAATTTTGCACATGGGAAGAGCATGTCATTTGGGGGTCTAGAGAGTGACTATGGTAAATTGAACTATGTATTCTAGTTTGGACATGTTTTTTCCTCTAGGCCCACATTCTGATCTAGAATGTGACAGAGCACATACGCATTGTGCCATGTGCATTGCTATGTGACAGAAAAGCCAAGGTACGAGGATGGCCGGAAGCCAGTGGCAGAATACCAGAATCTTCTGGGAGGAAGCATTGCCTTCCTGACACCTGGGTTTTGCATGTCTAGCCTCAAAACTGTAAGCTAATAAATCCCCATTGTTTAAGCCGACCTGTTGCATGGTATCTGTTTTAGCAGCAAGGAAACCAAAGGAATGATATCATGATTTTGTGTCACATTATTAAAACTTCGCTAATTAAAACAAATATGAGCATGTGTCCCAAATTAGTTACTTTGGATTTTAAATTTGGGTCCAAATGGAGATTAGGTGTGACCCAATGTGAAACCAAGCCCATAATGCATGCAAAAAAAGATAATTTGTTACTGACAGGTCTCTGGGAGAGAGGGGTACCATGAGGGTTCAAAGGAAACACAATTGGCTCATGTGGCTCAACCAGCAGATGGGAAGCACACAATCAGAGTGAGGACTCTTGAGCTTGTGCTTGTATTGTGGTCCAGGGGTGGTGAGATTAGCAGATTTCACATGGGAGTCAAGGATTGTTCAGTTGAAGGCAAATGCTTGCAAAAAGGAAAAGGGACTGCGGGGGTCTGAGAGTTGTGGAAATGGTGAGCTTATCATTTGGGATTAGCTACGGATTTTGGGTGAGGTGTGTGGGTTATGGGTGGTCGCTGCAGATGCAGTTTTGGGCTTTGGAGAATTTTATGCCCTAAGCTGGAAAACTGCTTATTAAATAGGTCAAAGTTCAATGTTTAGCTGAAGTGAGATAGATGCTGAGGCAGCTCAAAAAAATTAACATATCTTCTGATTTGATTAACAATTCCTCCAACACCCATTTTTTAAACAACTAAGATCTACATTTGTTAAAGATCAAATCTCAGGATCAACATGGAATTTATAGTTGGTTCTTCTTTGCATATCTATTTGTTTATATGATTATGTAATGCATGCTAGAAGCAGGGCTAAATAAATAACAACACTGAACATAGGTTTCTTTACTTCATGTTTAATCTTTAATGCTGCTTAATTTAACCTTTTTTTTCCCCAAGTTGAAAATATTTCCATTTTAAACTGAATCTTTCTTGTTGGCAGAAACCTTCCCATTGCATACACAAAGTTTTGTCTTTTGAACATAAAACAAAAACAGCTAGCAACTACTAGATTAAGCTCATGTAAGTTACAGCTAAAACCCTTATTCTGATAAATATTAATAATTATTTAATATGTTTTATCACAAGTATCTACCTATATTCCTAGAGGAAAAATAATTATGAATTAGAATGTGGTAAGGATTTTATGCCAGGTACACTGGTAGCAAGAAAAGTGACAGTTTATAGTTGACAAGGTGACATTGACAAAGGAGGTAGGATTTACATTTCGCTGTAGCTCTCAAGACATAATAAGTTTATCATACTGAGTCATCCATGAAAAATTCATATGTATGTACTATTTCCTGCTTAAGAAAGTGAAAATGTCTATTAATATGTTACAGAAAGAATCCCACCTACGATGAAATTTTGATGGTCTTGAGTTTTAAAAATGTCTACAAGTATTTGGGGATATTTGAAAAATTTGCCCTTGGTTATTTACTCATTTCTCAATATCCTTGACTCATAAATGACAATCAAGTATAAGACACTAAAAGTTATTCAAAATTGCCTAGATAGGTAATCTTTGGCCTCCTGAGACTTGATCCTTCTTTTGTGAAAACAATACCATAGAGATGAGTGGAATTACATCTGCGAGTGCGTGAAGGAGCACCTGTATTGTCCTTTGTGGAAGAGAAGGTAGTAAACCTGTTTTGATGACTGCCCAAGTGGCTGCAATGGAGACTTAGATATGAAATTCTGTTTGAGGTACCCTTAATGTACTTTTGTCTGGTTTGCTTATGTTTTAAGTTGTTGTGCTGTTTTATTTTTTTTACCTAAACTCTCCATACAGTAGCTGTTCTGACAAATATTTTAACTTTCTAAAATTAGAGTCATAATGGTCTACTAGGGATTTTTTAAAAATAGTTTTCCGTGTCTGGCCTAATCCCCAAAATCTGCTAAATATGATCTACAGAAAATAGTGTGGCTACCAAAGAACCATCTGCTATTCTCATGCCAACCTTCAAAAAATATGACTAGATATCTCTTAAGTCATTCCTTCTTCTTGACAGACCTGTCTCTATTATTATCACAATTTTCCATGCATAAATATTTTGATCTTTCTTTCAATCATTCATTCTTTCCAAATAATGAATTTTGTCTTCACTTAGATAAATTATTATTATATTTTCCTTCCACTACTCCTTTCTAATTCTTCCTTTGAGATCCTTTATGATGAACACAAAAAGAGATTGAATAACTTCTTTGACTTCATACTCTAAATTCCTCTCTAAATATGTTCATACAATCCAGACTAATTGCTCTAAAAAACCCTTTAACCGTGTCACCCTCTCTCAAAATCTTCGATGGTAATAAATATATTAAGGAAATGGCAAGTAAAATATCAATCAGATACAGTTACATGCTTGTCTACTTGTGAAAAAAAATTAAAAGATTATAATATTTGGTATTAATGAAAGGCATAAATTGGCACCATGTGCACATGCACAGAAATACACAAATATATATTATTTAGAGCAACTATTTCACATATTAATATTTTAGAGACACATAATGGATGTTCAGAGTCTTTTAAGAACTGCATACTATTAACCCATTCTTTCTCAAAAAAATCCTAGGAAATAGATGTTACCATCATCACTATTTCAAAAATTAGGACGTAAAGTATCAAAGTGAATATTAAAGACTACATTTCACCAAATCACACACATGAGATTAAACTTGGGTGGTCTAGATCCAGGCTTATTTCTTTGTAAAAGATTCACTAAATCTAGCTCACCCCCAAATGAAGAAGGGGGATATTAAGCTCCATCTCATTTTTTGGTGAATATCTATGTAAATTATTTGAAATTCTTCTGTAGGGGAGGTTTGTGTCTTCTCCTCTATTTATTTATTCTTCTTTCTTTTTTCCTTTCTCTCCTTCATATTATATTTGTATCAGTATGGACGCATATATATTGAATTTATATTTTGGGTTAGAATCCAATACTATATTATTTATTGCTAGAATTGCTCCTACTTTGGCCATTGAGAGCTCTTTCAGTTAGCTACTCTATTCCTTTGACAAATCCTCATCATTGTATATGCATGTGTGTTTTTAATCATTTCCTTACTTTCTTGCACTATAAGAAGTTCTAGGTTCATCTTTTATTTTCCCTGTCCAAAGCCTAGAATCAGCTATTCCTTCAAGAAGATCTTGTTCCTTTTATTGGAAAAATGTACTTGGAAACCAAATCTGGTTGCTAAATGTGCTCATTACTCTTGGGATTTCATTGTTTCAGGACCTCACAGCAGACAGAGTTAATTAATATAGGTCCATAAATTGACTCAAGTATTTGCTGGTATCTATAATTGTTTCTGTATGTACCCATATGTGTGTATGTATGTGGATATATATACATGTATGTATGTGGATTATATATATATATATATAATATAGAGTTAAACTTAAGTTAGAGAGAGACAGAAGCTTACTCTGATCCATATAGTGAGCTTTTACTATTTAACTTTATTTCATTTATTTCTCACAACAACCCTGTGATGTGGGTGCTATTCTTTTCTACATTCCATTGATGAAGAAACAAAGGTTACAAATACAAATTACAGAATAGAGTAGCAGTGTCTGCCAGTTAAAATTATTTACTTGTTAGTTGGGGGTCAAATTGCAAAAGAGTATAAGTATATTTCAGAAAGGCAGAGGGGGAAAAATGAACATTTATTTTTTTTAAAATAATAATATTGGTTCTCAACTTTGGAAAAAATATTTGTCCATAGTGTGAAGAGCTTAACTGACTTATAGGAAAAATCTGTTTGATTAGAAAAACTGCCTGAGTTGGTGTGCTGAAGGTCCTAAGGTCATGCCTGAGATTTTAGCAGAATGCTGTGATCAATTGTGCAATCTCTGCCAAGGACACTAGAGGGGCAAACTATAGTATGCTGTAGTTAGTAACTTTATAACAGCCTATTTCTGATATTCTCTGCTTCCAATTAATCCTGTGATTCCCACACCATGCAATTTAGTCCACTCTATTATTTCCCAAACTCACTTATATTCCCCACCAAATTGTAAATTTTATGAGAAATACTTATGCCCATCTTGTTCAATTTTGCAGTCAGAGTGCCTAGAGCCATGCATGCTGTATACATGAACACAAATGGTAAAATAGAATAGAATACAATATATAGCTCACTCTGTAACTGCTTGTGAACAAACAGAACCTTGTTAGGTGAATAATAATTATAGTTGGCTTTTAAATCACTGAGGTCTAATAAAAGGTTTTCAAAGGTCATCTGTGAATTGCTAGCATCCTTACAGTTATTTAAATTGAAATGCAAAATAACAGGTGAAAGTTTCCAATACAAATCTTTTAATATCAGCTGTAGCAATAGTCCTATATAGTCTCGTTATTGTTGCCACAGTAATTAAGTCAATGGCTTGTAAAGTATATGATTTAAAGAATATTCATGCTGCACACATAGTAATGGAAATGCTTCTAGAACTCCACTTCCTTTCTAGTGTATTCCAGTCACGTAGTGATCTCTCTGGAACAGGTTTTTCACCTTATATTAAGTTTATTCTTAAATGTATCCAGCATGGAGATGAATACTGTGACCTGAACAGATATGAAGTATGGATGCCAAGTGTCAAGATAGAATCTTCTGTATCAGTTATGGAAACATACCCATTTGCTATCTCTTTATGAGAGACAACAAAAACAATTTCCATCCTGTACAAATGCAGCCATCTATTCAACAGAATAAATGGTGACAGAGAAAATTATATATCACATTTGTGTACCTGGGATGTATACATAGAACAATAGTCACTGATATCTTATTTATTTCTCTGTTAACCAAATGCAGTAAGATTTTAGCCTTAAGATTAGGATGGTTTTATTTCTTTATCCAGAAACTTTGGGTGATATCATGTTTTTTATTCTGTCTGTAATATGGTCAGAAAAAATAATGCTATGCATCTATTTGTTCTGTCCGGAAAAAATGCTAGAGAAATAAATTAATCATTATTATTGATAATAAGCAAAAGAATTTGGTACATTAGAATATGTCTTATATTAGTGATTTTACAATTTATATATAAATTAAATTGTAAATATAAATTATATTTATATAATATATAAATTATATTTACAATTTATATAGAGAGTGATGAGGATTACAGTGGGAATAACAATAGATGGAATTCTTTTAAATGAATTGCTTATTTTTAAAGTAGTTTTCTTTGGGTGATTTCTTTAATGTTTTCTGTATTTTCCATTGTTTTTGATAGTTACTTTAATGTTCAGAGAAGGAAAGTACTTATAATAAAGATATGTTTATCAAGAATATTAAATCGAATACAATTTTTGCTTGCAAAGGAAAGAATTGACTCAAGCTGTGAGTTCAATCAGATGATTTAGAAGAAAGTATCTACAATTCATTTTTATTATTGAGATAATATGGTTTAAGGGTGTAATAATTTCATTCAGCATAAAAAACATATAATTGATTGCTTCATGTCTTCTACTGAAACAATTTTAAAAAGGGTATTATATTAAAATGTGTCCCCTGAAATTACATTACAATTAGTCAATTGTATGACAATTTAAAGAAAATAAAAAGATAAGGTGTGATGAATATCTGCAATCATTGATTTAATAAGACTTTTGTAAAATTTCTAAAATGTTTTCGATTTGAGTATCATCTTTTCAAGGCATGCAGTTTTCTGGGTTTTTGTTTGTTTCTTTTTTTAAATGTTCCAGAGAGTGCATTGTAGTGATTTACCATTGAGAAGCTTTTTAGCTTTGTTTTCATGAGCCTGGAGGTCAACATTTGGTTGCAGAGAGTTCTTAGTCACTTATTACTATCGTTTTTATAACTAGTAAAAGAAAGGAAGATAAGTTCTTTGTAAGCTTGTGAATGTCAAGTGAGTTGTTATTTGAATGCATAGTTTCAGCCATAAATTAAAGTCTAGAAATAGTTATGAAATGTTTCAAATAGAAGAAATTTATGAAATTTCCACCTGGAAACAGCAGGGTATTTATATGAAGAATTTTTTAAACAGTGTCTATTTTAGTTGCATAATTGATACAATGCATAACTATTTGGCTGTCTTGCTATTAAGATTTTTATTCTGAGTTTTATAATCTAGCAGTATCAAAATTTAACCAGAATGTTACGACACTATTCTTTCTGTGTCCCAGCTGAAGTGATGACCCAGGTAATTTCAAAATAGCATTTTTTTCTGACAAAAAAAAATTGCTGCTAAAATGAGAAAATAGCAGGCTTGCAATTACATTCAAAAGTACTTAGATCCACAAAATCCACTCAAATAACTATAGTCTATTTTTCCTAAACAGGAGCATATTTAAAATAAGTAGCCACCAGTCATAAAATATAAGGCACTAACACATAACACTTTTTCTCCCTGTGTGTTTTAGTTGTCAGTGTTCTTCCATAGCTATTTCCTCTGAACTTCACAATAAGCTAGTATTATCATGATCATTTATCTCAAATATGAATATGGGACTCAAAGATTTGACAGAAGTCTAATTACTTAAACAAAACTGAAAATCAGGTCCCCATCTGTCTATTTTAATCTGATTTCCAACAAACCACTTCAAATTCAGATGACTCCATTTTTTATGTTTGTCTGCAGACAGCTTTTAAGCTCCTTTCCCTTCTTCTTCAAACCAAGGCTAGGTGACAAGAGACTTTGGATATTCTCTCCGGCGCTGATAAAGAAAAGTTCAAATCATGCCCCACCCCAGCTCTACCCCCTAAGCACAACAAACCCAAACCAGTCTTTTTCCATTCTCTCACTTAAACTATTTTGAACCAGTTTGAGAGCGCCCACCTTGCTTTTCTCTGTAAGTCCAATTGTATGAGTAAAAAATCTTTCCATGCCTTTTTAAAAAAATTTTCAGCAGAAAAGTTGTATTCCTTGTAACTACATCAGTGACATTTTGGTGTCATCATTCTCAAAATCCAAATCAAATTTTGGGTACGGTGGGTGGGGAGGGGGCTCATCCTACTCTTGTAAGATGTTCACAACGTTGACATAATACTAAATTTTAATTTTCTGTTTGTAGAACAGTCTCTTCCAAATATCTACAAATAAAATCTTCCTCCAGCCTGTTTCCCATGTGCACCCTTTGCTCATATATCTGCACACGTTGTTATTATCTATCCAAAATTCTTCTTCCTGAAATTTCCTTTTGCCTTGCCCACTCTACCTACCTTTTTCTTCCTTCTGTACTTGCTGTCTTACCCTGCCCTGCTGGAAAATGAATGACAATATACATTTATTAGTCGGTGCATGACAAGTAAAATTGTTACACAAGAACACATGAACTTTAGATTTTTAAAATGAATTTTTCCATTAGATCAGGGTAGGCAATGTTTTTCTCTAAAGGGAATGAGAGTGAATATATTAGACTAGTGGGCCATATTGTCTCTGCTACAACTACGTAAACCTGCTGCTGTAGTGGAAAAGATGTCATAAACAATACAAAAAGAAATAGTCACGACTACATTCCAATAAAACTTCATTTTCAAACACAGGTGCAGGCCATACTCAGCTTGTGAACTGCAGTTTGCCAACCTCTATATTATACCCATGAGGTTTACTACAAAAAGGGAGAAATTCAAGAAAACAGAAAGCATCACCCAGTATCAACTCATTTTAATTACAATGTTTAGTTTAGGCTGCAACATTAAGAAACCAAATGGGATACAGACTGGATTGTAGCAATATAGAGGTTGTAAATGAGTTCTGTAATGGTTTTTGTCAGACTGAACATTATATTCACAGGGTCTATAGCACTTACTAAGTATCCAATAACTACTTATTAAATACATGAAATAAGAATTCATCACTTACTACTCAAGACATTATAGCAGTCTCAAAAGAATACATTTAGTATTAAAATGGGAAATAGATCAATAAATCTTCAATAGAAGTAATTCAGAATATTGTTCCACTAAAAAGTATAAATTAGAGAATTCAGCTTTCAACCATGAAACAAATTAAAAGAGATAACTGTCAATTGATATTGTATGTATATAGATCTAGCAACCTAGCTTTCTTATTTAATAAATATTGTCTTTTATAATTTAAACACATACATGGTTTCTATGAAAAATGCATTCACTTTAACAGATTTAAAACATCATTTTGCAACTGTAATAACACATTACACTGAGCAATTCTAAAATAACTACAGTTTTGCTAGTTAAATATGTTTGGGTTTGGTTCATATCCAATAACACATCTGAAAGATTGAATCTCCAATAAAACCAGCCACAGACCTGGCAAAGATTTTAAGATAACTACCTACTATGCTTTTTATTGCTATTTAACTGGAAATTCTCATTTGGATCTAAATCTGAACTCTGAATAATCTTTTTATTTATCTCCAAGATATTTGGTCATCTATATGAACTGTTTTGAATCAAAGAATTGTACTTGCTTATCTTTGATCTGAATTCTGTTCTCTATTTGGCCACAAGAACTCATGGGAATGGTGTTTCCATATGCAGAAGAGGACAGAGAAGAATTTCCTATAATACATATTCATTTGTGTTATCCATAAATATATATTGAACCTCAAAATCCCTGGCATTGATATCATTAGGAATATAAAGGCAAGAAATACATATGTTTTCTGCTTTTATAGTTTTGAGTTACTGAAAAATGCAGAAAATAAACAGGCAATTACAATACATGGTGTGGAGAGATATCTTGAGATACTTATCAAAGTTCCCTTTTTAGTCCTTAACTTTTTCTTTTCCTCTATTCAATCAGCTTTCATTGTTTTTGACTTTGAGAGGAAAGTGTGTACAGAAATAAAACATAACTTAAAATCTCTCTCACTTTCCCTTCTAAAACACCGAGCCCTTAGGGAAGCCTAATGTTTTTGTGGAGTAGGTTAAAGGTGGATAATTCAGGGAACTTGACAAAAGCCTTCGGGAGCAGCAGTGTGTGAATGCGACACCTCCCTCTCTGTAACCAGAAAGAAGCTACCCTGAGTAAGAGGGAGCAGAGAAAAGTGAGGAAGCTGGACCAGGGATGTAGTGAAACTGCTGATGAGAAATGAAAGTGTAAAGACATCTGGGCGTGAGGTGCACGGCTGGTCCTCAGGGAGAGGCTGGCAGAGTGGCTGGAAACATGGGAAATGGAAAAAGAAAATGTATATAATTCTCCCAAGAAGTTTAGGATTTCCAATTTTCTGGTGTTGTTTTTTCTTTTCTAGATTTCTCATAAAAAAAAAAAAAGAACAAATAGGCAATACCTCATATAAGTTACACAAACAAAAAATATAAGCACTTCTACCTGGGTGAAATATTGGGGCTGCACAAGATGAGGACCCTTGTTCTATTCATTCAAGAGCAAAGTAGAGAAAGTATTGAAATAACTTTACTGAAATAATTATTAATTGGCTAGATCCCAAGTAGAACTAATAAGCATGTTTTTTGAATATCAGGTTGGTCACGAAAATTTTAGGAAGGTAGTTTGGTACATTTAAGGAGACAGAATTTATGACGAGGTAGAAAAACCCCACATGGACTAAATACATAAATATCATCAATCAAAGTCCATGGAGCAGCTCCACTCACTGAGGGTAATACAGAGCTTTCCATGTCCTTTATGAAGAAACTTTCTCATGTAGCAGGAATTTACTCTGCAACATGTTGGACACAGGATTCCCATTCACTTTGATGTCTCTGATTATATGTTACTAATTTTGAGGTTTTTCAATCTGCAGGTCAGAACATGTCATTTCTCTGCTTGAACTCTCTGGTGGCTTCTTTCTTACTTGTAATAAAAGTCAAAGTCCTTAGCAGAGCTTACAAAGTTCTGGATGACGTGGCCTATTTTATCATCTATGACCCTTCCTCTTTTATAGCCACAGTCTTCTCCTTGCTTTTCCTTTAATATGTGACGCATACTCCCAACGCAAGTCTTTTGCATTTGCCAATCATTCTTCCTTAAATTGTTTCCCAGATGTAATAGCATAAGTTGTTTATATGCTTCAAGTGTTTGCTCAAATTTCTCCCTACCAGTCTATACTCTTAAATCGCAAACTTAATTCCTAATTTCTTGAGCGTCATTTTTCAGTACTTAGCATCTAATATATGACATGTGGCTAATGGTTATCTATTAGACAGAGCATCTGCATCCTCAAAGAAAGTTCTAATGGACCATACTGGTCTAGAACAATGTTTGAATAGGGTTGGTGCTCAGCAAAATGTTTTCTGATAATGCAAATCACATTCCTTTTGTTGTGTTATACCCAGAGCGATTACAACCTGAGGAAATAGTATCAACCACTTGGGATAATAGAAAAATGTCTGTTTCTTGGTAGACCAAGAAATTTAGATAATTGAAAAGAAATATTTTTCTTCCACTCTCCTTTTTACTAGTACACAGACATAAGCAAACACACACACATACACACACATACTTCCTCATTTTTAGAAGGCATAAAATTTATGGTAACTGTGGGAGGTAAAGCTTACGAAGGCTAGAAAGAAAATTGTGAAGCATTTCCTAACCTATTAAAGAATGTGTTAGGCTGACAATAGTGCATTTCTAGTATGAGTTTGACTCTCGCTTTGTAAAAATTAAAGTAAAATATCCCTTGCCGGCTTTGCAACTGCCTATATTCTTGGCAATATCAATGCAGAATCATAGAAACTAAGATGTTTTTGCCACTGTTTACATTATCTATGGTTCTATGTATATTCACTCATTTAATTCCTGTCTTATCAGACAGATAATAATCTTTTCTATATCAGACACACAGTTCTGCTTTCTTTGCAATAGCAAGCAGTGGCTATATGGGTTTTCACACACCAGGTATTCATTGTACATGATTGGATTTACAAACAGATTTCAAGGTTATTTTTTTCTTGCTATTAGCTAGTTTAAAATAATTTTTTGTTACTATAAAGAAGGAGTGCAATAAACATAGTTAGGAAAAAATAGATAATAATCTGATGGCATTATTTCCCTCTATTTACTCTTTAATATTTGTCTTTATGAGAATAAGGCAGAATTTACCAAGTGTGGGCGGGAAATAATATACACACACACATGTACATAACCACTATTCTGAGTACTAGGAGAATAAAATCAAGGCACTGTAAATCAAATGGCATTCAAATTACTGTGCCTAAAATATTGCCAGCATATATAAATTGCTCAATATGCGCTTTATTTACTTACTTAATTATTACGGAAAGGCTAGTTCCCTCTTTGATCTGATGGGCAGATCACTTATTCCTCTTTTTCAAGAAAAAAACTTATAATTTATATGATTGATAATACTGGAAGTTGTACAGTTTATCTTAGAGATAGCCAATTCAATCATAGTGTTTGAAATATCCCTGTTTTACTTTTAAGGAAATATTTAATTTCTGCCATGAAAATAAGTCTGCAAGGTTTCAAAGGCATGTCTCGGTGTATTGTGTGCCAAGACACATCGTCTTTTTTCTGATCAACATTGAATGTATTTAAGGCTTTTTTTTTCATGAGTATCCCTACCACCAATAATTAAACACTGTGAATTTTGCCCCCTACTTAAAACCCTCTGCACATGCATGTACTTAAAAACAAAAATTCTGCCATCATTTGCCTATAGTACAGCATGCACAATCTCATTCTGTATCTTTTTAATGCTAAGAGATCTGAGGAATTAAAATGAATAACATAAAACTGATGTTGGTTTGCTAGGGCTGCTATGAAAAATACTCCACAATAGGTTGTCTTAAATAATAAAAAATGTATTGGCTCATAGGCCAGAAGTTCCAAATCAAGGCACCTGCACAGTTACGCTTTCTCCCAGGGTTGAAAGCATTCTGTAGATGGCAGGCCCCCTTCACACGGCAATTTGATTCCTTGGTCTCTTCCTGCAGCTTTCTCTGACATTTGGCCTCTATTCTCTGACTGCATCCAAATTTCCTCTTTATAAGATAGCCAGTAATGTGAAATAAGGCCCACCCTAATTCAGTTCCGCCACATTTAAATAGTAGTTGAGAAGATCTTCATAAATGAGTCCACACCTTAACTGATAATACATCTTCAGAGGTCCTATTTGCAGATGGGTTCACACCCACAGGAAGGGGATAAAGATTGAAAGCCTCTCTTTTGCTGTGGTACATAGTTCAACCTACCAAATCTGGCGATCTGAGATGAAAAATTAGATTATTTAAAACCAGAACAGTTCTGCCCTTCATGCAAGCTTAATTTTTTTTGGGGGGGTGGGGTACATGGTCCAGGAATTTAACCTGGGTCTCCCTCATGGAAGGCGGGAATTCTAACCACTGAACTATCCATACACCCCATGCAAGCTTAAATTTTATGTATCATTTATTAATACCTTTATATGGTTGCCACTCTGGGTAAAATATATTTTGTCCTATGTACACTGATGTACTTAATATTTGAGTTATTACATAGTGGTCTGCTATATTAATGGAAACATCTTGGTCTACTAATGGCATTTCTTGGGTATGTAACTAATTTGCCCTTAAAATCTCAATACAATGATTTTAATATATAGTAGTTAATATACCGATGCTTGTAAGAATTATGCATACTAGAGTATGCATATATTCATATATTATACTCAATATAGTATATTGAGTAAAAGCATGATCAATTTTTGCCCAAAGGTAGTGGGAAAAATATGAAATGGTATGTGGTATTTAGAAATAAGATTTATTGAAACTGACTACTGAATTTTGGCAATGGTTTATTAGATTGCTATGAATCAGCCCTATTTCTGAAAGCAACTAGAAAACCTATATGACAAGGGGGGAAAAAGGCCTGTTAGAAGGTACTGAGGACTTGTATTCCCAAATGTCAGAGATAAAAGAAACCCAGATAAATTAGCTTGGCATTTGGTGCTGATTTTCTCATTGACATGTTTATTAATTTAAAGCTGTCGAGAGCTGAACAGAACATTCCACAATCTCATAGGGCTGGAGGTACAAATCTTGGGATCTAAAAGTTGGAGGGACTCTGGAATAGACTCCAGTTATTCAGTCAGGCCTCTGAAGGACTGACTTCACCATAGGTATGTGTGAGATAGAGTAATTTTCACAAAGAATGAAACCTATCTTCAAATCATCCCCGATTTATTCTCTGATCACAGTGGAATTCATTGAAAAATAGATAACACATTTTTATTAGAAATATTGAAAATTAGAGACTTCCTGGAAGATGGCGGCTTAGTAAGACGCACGGATCTTAGTTTCTTCTCCAGGACAGATACTAGGGGAGTAGAAACGATACAGAAAGTGCCCAAAGCCACAACAGAGATAAAAAAGACAGCGTACCCAATCCTGGAACAGCTGGCTGGCTGAGAGAAGCAGCTCGGGTGAGATCGCCGAGGCGCGCGGGCCTCACCAGGCGGGGCGGCAAGCGGCCGGAGTTACTTCCTTCCCCCTTCCCAGGCCGGCTGGGAGAATTGGAGAGGCGGTCCCCTGAAACCAAGGCGGCTGGCGCCCACACCACGCACAGCCCCCCGGACCAACTGAGAGAATTGGATCGGAAATCCCCAGGCCGCGGAGAACGGTGACGGGTGGGGGAGGCCCCTTCCAAACCCGTGACTCCCGGGGAACGTGCACTCTCTCGGGCGGGCCGCTGCCGCTGGCGCCCTCCCGCCACGCTTGTCGCCCAGGGCTGACTAGGAAATTCGGACGGGCTCTTTCCCGGGCTGCGGCGACCAGCAACCCTCCCTGCGTTTGGACCCCGGGCCGGCTCAAGCCGCTTCGGCTAGCGAACCCCCCGGACGGCAAGAGTTTTCCAAAGTTTAAGGTCCCACAGCACCTTTTACTGGTGGGACCCGCAGACAAACGTGTGCCACGAGCGCCACCTACTGGGCAGGATAAGAAAAACAGAACCCAGAGATTTCACAGAAAAATCTTCCAAACTTTTGGATCCAATACCCAGGGAAATCTGTCTAAATGCGCAGACGCCAACAGAAGATAACGGATCACGCTCAAATAATTGAAAATATGGCCCAGTCAAAGGAACAAACCAATAGTTCAAATGAGATACAGGAGCTGAGACAACTAATGCTAAATATACGAACAGAAATGGAAAACCTCTTCAAAAACGAAATCGATAAATTGAGGGAGGACATGAAGAAGACATGGGCTGAACATAAAGAAGAAATAGAAAAACTGAAAAAACAAATCACAGAACTTATGGAAGTGAAGGACAAAGTAGAAAAGATAGAAAAAACAATGGATACCTACAATGATAGATTCAAAGAGACAGAAGATAGAATTAGTGATTTGGAGGATGGAACATCTGAATTCCAAAAACAAATAGAAACTATCGGGAAAAGAATGGAAAAATGTGAACAGGGTATCAGGGAACTCAAGGACAATATGAACCGCACAAATATACGTGTTGTGGGTGTCCCAGAAGGAGAAGAGAAGGGAAAAGGAGGAGAAAAACTAATGGAAGAAATTTTCACTGAAAATTTCCCAACTCTTATGAAAGACCTAAAATTACAGATCCAAGAAGTGCAGCGCACCCCAAAGAGATTAGACCCAAATAGGCGTTCTCCAAGACACTTACTAGTTAGAATGTCAGAGGTCAAAGAGAAAGAGAGGATCTTGAAAGCAGCAAGAGAAAAACAATCCATCACATACAATGGAAACCCAATAAGACTATGTGTAGATTTCTCAGCAGAAACCATGGAGGCTAGAAGACAGTGGAATGATATATTTAAATTACTAAAAGAGAAAAACTGCCAGCCAAGACTCCTATATCCAGCAAAATTGTCCTTCAAAAATGAGGGAGAAATTAAAACATTCTCAGACAAAAAGTCACTGAGAGAATTTGTGACCAAGAGACCAGCTCTGCAAGAAATACTAAAGGGAGCACTAGAGTCAGAACTGAAAAGACAGAAGAGAGATGTATGGAGAAGAGTGTAGAAAGAAGGAAAGTCAGATATGATATATATAATACAAAAGGCAAAATGGTAGAGGAAAATATTATCCAAACAGTAATAACACTAAATGTTAATGGACTGAATTCCCCAATCAAAAGACATAGAATAGCAGAATGGATTAAAAAACAGGATCCTTCTATATGCTGTCTACAGGAAACACATCTTAGACCCAAAGATAAACATAGGTTGAAAGTGAAAGGTTGGGAAAAGATATTTCATGCAAATAACAACCAGAAAATAGCAGGAGTGGCTATACTAATATCCAACAAGTTAGACTTCAAATGTAAAACAGTTAAAAGAGACAAAGAAGGACACTATATACTAATAAAAGGAACAATTAAACAAGAAGACATAACAATCATAAATATTTACACACCGAACCAGAATGCCCCAAAATACGTGAGGAATACACTGCAAACACTGAAAAGGGAAATAGACACAAATACCATAATAGTTGGAGACTTCAATTCCCCACTCTCATCAATGGACAGAACATCTAGACAGAGGATCAATAAAGAACTAGAGAATCTGAATATTACTATAAATGAGCTAGACTTAACAGACATTTATAGGACATTAAATCCCACAACAGCAAGATACACCTTTTTCTCAAGTGCTCATGGATCATTCTCAAAGATAGACCATATGCTGGGTCACAAAGCAAGTCTTAACAAATTTAAAAAGATTGAAATCATACACAACACTTTCTCGGATCATAAAGGAATGAAGTTGGAAATCAATAATAGGCAGAATGCCAGAAAATTCACAAATATGTGGAGGCTCAACAACACACTCTTAAACAACGAGTGGGTCAAAGAAGAAATTGCAAGAGAAATTAGTAAATACCTTGAGGCAAATGAAAATGAAAACACAACATATCAAAACTTATGGGATGCAGCAAAGGCAGTGCTAAGAGGGAAATTTATTGCCCTAAATGCCTATATCAGAAAAGAAGAAAAGGCAAAAATGCAGGAATTAACTGTTCACTTGGAAGAACTGGAGAAAGAACAGCAAACTAATCCCAAAGCAAGCAAAAGGAAAGAAATAACAAAGATCAGAGCAGAAATAAATGAAATTGAAAACATGAAAACAGTAGAGAGAATCAATAAGACCAGAAGTTGGTTCTATGAGAAAATCAATAAGATTGATGGGCCCTTATCAAGATTGACAAAAAGAAGAAGAGAGAGGATGCAAATAAATAAGATCAGAAATGGAAGAGGAGACATAACTACTGACCTCACAGAAATAAAGGAGGTAATAACAGGATACTATGAACAACTTTATGCTAATAAATACAACAATTTACATGAAATGGATGGGTTCCTGGAAAGACAAGAACAACCAACTTTGACTCAAGAAGACATAGATGACCTCAACAAACCAATCACAAGTAAAGAAATTGAATTAGTCATTCAAAATCTTCCTAAAAAGAAAAGTCCAGGACCAGATGGCTTCACATGTGAATTCTACCAAGCGTTCCAGAAAGAATTAGTACCAATTCTCCTCAAACTCTTCAAAAAAATCGAAGCGGAGGGAAAACTACCTAATTCATTCCATGAAGCCAACATCACCCTCATACCAAAACCAGGCAAAGATATTACAAAAAAAGAAAACTACAGGCCAATCTCTCTAATGAATATAGATGCAAAAATCCTCAATAAAATTCTAGCAAATCGTATCCAACAACACATTAAAAGAATTATACATCATGACCAAGTAGGATTCATCCCAGCTATGCAAGGATGGTTCAACATAAGAAAATCAATTAATGTAATACACCATATCAACAAATCAAAGCTGAAAAATCACATGATCATCTCAATTGATGCAGAGAAGGCATTTGACAAGATTCAACATCCTTTCCTGTTGAAAACACTTCAAAAGATAGGAATACAAGGGAACTTCCTTAAAATGATAGAGGGAATATATGAAAAACCCACAGCTAATATCATCCTCAATGAGGAAAAATTGAAAACTTTCCCCCTAAGATCAGGAACAAGACAAGGATGTCCACTATCACCACTATTATTCAACATTGTGTTGGAGGTTCTTGCCAGAGCAATTAGACAAGAAAAAGAAATACAAGGCATCAAAATTGGAAAGGAAGAAGTAAAACTATCACTGTTTGCAGACGACATGATACTATGCTTCGAAAACCCGGAAAAATCCACAACAAAACTACTAGAGCTAATAAATGAGTACAGCAAAGTAGCAGGTTACAAGATCAACATTCAAAAATCTGTAGCATCTATACACTAGCAATGAACAAGCTGAGGGGGAAATCAAGAAACGAATCCCATTTCTAAATGGGATTGCAACTAAAAGAATAAAATACCTAGGAATAAATTTAACTAAAGAGACAAAAGACCTATACAAAGAAAACTACAAAAAACTGTTAAAAGAAATCACAGAAGACCTAAATAGATGGAAGGGCATACCGTGTTCATGGATTGGAAGACTAAATATAGTTAAGATGTCAATCCTACCTAAATTGATTTACAGATTCAATGCAATACCAATCAAAATCCCAACAACTTATTTTTCAGAAATAGAAAAACCAATAAGCAAATTTATCTGGAAGGGCAGGGTGCCCCGAATTGCTAAAAACATCTTGAGGAAAAAAAACGAAGCTGGAGGTCTCGCGCTGCCTGACTTTAAGGCATATTATGAAGCCACAGTGGTCAAAACAGCATGGTATTGGCATAAAGATAGATATATCGACCAATGGAATCGAATAGAGTGCTCAGATATAGACCCTCTCATCTATGGACATTTGATCTTTGATAAGGCAGTCAAGCCAACTCACCTGGGACAGAGCAGTCTCTTCAATAAATGGTGCCTAGAGAACTGGATATCCATGTGTAAAAGAATGAAAGAAGACCCATCTCTCACACCCTATACAAAAGTTAACTCAAAATGGATCAAAGATCTAAACATTAGGTCTAAGACCATAAAACAGATAGAGGAAAATGTTGGGAGATATCTTATGGATCTTACAACTGGAGGCGGTTTTATGGATCTTAAACCTAAAGCAAGAGCACTGAAGAAGGAAATAAATAAATGGGAACTCCTCAAAATTAAACACTTTTGTGCATCAAAGAATTTCATCAAGAAAGTAGAAAGACAGCCTTCACAATGGGAGACAATATTTGGAAATTATATATCAGAAAAAGGTTATATATTATATATCCAGAATTTATAAAGAGATTGTTCATCTCAACAACAAAAAGACAGCCAATCCAATTACAAAATGGGAAAAAGACTTGAACAGACACCTATCAGAAGAGGAAATACAAATGGCCAAAAGGCACATGAAGAGATGCTCAATGTCCCTGGCCATTAGAGAAATGCAAATCAAAACCACAATGAGATATCATCTCACACCCACCAGAATGGCCATTATCAACAAAACAGAAAATGACAAGTGCTGGAGAGGATGCGGAGAAAGAGACACACTTATCCACTGTTGGTGGGAATGTCAAATGGTGTAACCACTGTGGAAGGCAGTTTGGCGGTTCCTCAAAAACTGAATATAGAATTACCATACGACCCAGCAATACCATTGCTGGGAATATACTCAAAGGACTTAAGGGCAAAGACACAAACGGATATTTGCACACCAATGTTTATAGCAGCGTTATTTACAATTGCAAAGAGATGGAAACAGCCAAAATCTCCATCAACAGAAGAGTGGCTAAACAAACTGTGGTATATACATACGATGGAATACTATGCAGCTTTAAGACAGGATAAACTTATGAAGCATGTAATAACATGGATGGACCTAGAGAACATTATGCTGAGTGAGTCTAGCCAAAAACTAAAGGACAAATACTGTATGGTCCCACTGATGTGAACAGACATTCGAGAATAAATTTGGAATATGTCCTTGATAACAGAGTCCAGCAGGAGGTAGAAACAGGGTAAGATAATGGCCAATTGGAGTTGAAGGGATACAGACGGTGTAACAGGACTAGATACAAAAACTCAAAAATGGACAGCACAATAATACCTAATTGTAAAGAAATCATGTTAAAACACTGAATGAAGCTGCATCTGAGCTATAGGTTTTTGTTTTGTTTTGTTTTGTTTTGTTTTGTTTTGATTTTACTATTGTTACTTTTATTTTTTTCTCTATATTAACATTTTATATCTTTTTCGGTTATGTTGCTAGTTCTTCTAAACCAATGCATATGTACTAAGAAATGATGATCATGCATCTATGTGATGATGTTAAGAATTAATGATTGCATATGTAGAATGGTATGATCTCTAAATGTTGGGTTAATTTCTTTTTTTCCGTTAATTAAAAAAAAAAAAAAGAGAAGGGATAATTGGAGCTGAAGGGATACAGACTGTACAACGGGACTGGATATAAAAGCTCAGAAATGGACAGCACAATACTACCCAATTGTAATGCAATTATGTTAAAACACTGAATGAAGCTGCATGTGAGGTATAGGTTTTTTGTTTTTGTTTTTTTTTTTTTCTTTTTCTTTCTATTATTGTTTTAATTCTTATTCTGTTGTCTTTTTATTTCTTTTTCTAAATCGATGCAAATGTACTAAGAAATGATGAATATGCAACTATGTGATGTTATTAAGAATTACTGATTGTACATGTAGATTGGAATGATTTCTAATTGTTTTGTTAATTCTTTTTTTAATTAATAAAAAAAGAAAAAAAAGAAAAAAAATATTGAAAATTAATTAATATCCTGTAAATCTCATCAATTAAATAAGTAATCAAAATGGAAATTAGAAAATATTTTATTAGTGATAAATCAAACTATGACATATCAAAATTCATGGGATACTGATAAGTAGTGATTAGAGGAAAATGGACGATCTTAAAAACATGGAAATAAGAAAGTTTGAAAAGGCGATGACCTAAATATGTATCCTAAGATATCATAAAAGTAACAGATCAAAAGAAAGAAAAATACAAGCAATTTACATAATAAGACCAGAAATAAAATAATTTTAAACATGAAATAGAGACAAGAAAACCAGAGTTGGCTTTTTTGAACAGAACTGATAAAATCGATAACAACTGGATAAGACTAGGAAGAAAAAAAGGAGTAAGAATAAACAAAATCACATTTGATGCAAGGAATGGTATTAAAAACTTTTAACAATAAAGCAATAATACCATTTAAAAGAAAACTATAGACTAGTACACAGCTTTGTACTAATAAACATAAAAATTTTATGCAATGTACACAATCCCTGAAATGCACAAAGTACACATGAAGAGAAACTAGATGATCCTCTACAATTAAAAACTGAATTCATATCTATCATCCTTCCACAAAGGAAACTCATGATCCAAATGACTTGAATATGATTGTTCTAACCATTTAAGAAAGAAGCATCATCTCACAACTAACTCATATTTATTCTTGGAATGTGAGTTGAGTTAACATCGAAAAATCAGCATAGTGGCTAAACAAACTGTGGAATGGATATACGATGGAATATTATGCAGCTTTAAAACAGAATAAACTTATGAAGCATGTAATAACATGGATGGACCTAGAGAACATTATGCTGAGTGAGACTAGCCAAAAACTAAAGGACAAATACTGTATGGTCCCACTCATGTGAACCGACATTAGAGAATAAACTTGGAATATCTCATTGGTAACAGAGACTATCAGGAGTTAGAAACAGGGTAAGACAATGGGTAATTGGAGCTGAAGGGTTACAGACTGTGCAACAGAACTAGATACAAAAACTCAAAAATGGACAGCACAATACTATCTAATTGTAATGTAATTATGTTAAAACACTGAATGAAGCTGCATCTGAGCTATAGTTTTTTGTTTGTTTGTGTTTTTTGTTTTTTTCCTTTTTTTATATATTTTTTATTTTTTATTTTTAATATTATTTTTATTTTTTCTCTATATTATCATGCTATATCTTTTTCTGTTGTTTTGCTAGTTCTTTTCCTAAATCGATGCAAATGTACTAAGAAATGATCACACATCTATGTGATGATATTAAGAATTACTGATTGCATATGTAGAATGGAATGATTTCTAAATGTTGTTAGTTAATTTTTTTAATTAATAAAAAAATCAGCATAGTTCATTATTTCTACAAAATGCTGGAGGAGAAATAAAACATATATTTTTATTAACACAGAAATAATTCAGCAACGTAGAATACAGATATCTGGTTAAACAAAAATAATTTTAAAAACTAGAGCCAGAAAGAAATGTTATTTTTCTGATAAAGGATGTTTACTTAATAACTAGAGCAGGCATCTTACTTAATTGGACAATATTGAAAAATATGCCCTTCAACTCAGGAACAAGAATGTCAGCTATTAACTTTTCTATTTATCATTCTGCTGGAGGCTGTAATTGGTGTGATAAGATAATCAAAACAACCACCATAATAAACATGTAAATGTGCCAACCGTTAAGTTTTCTCTCATCCCTAAACCAGTTTTTTACGTTCTCTTCTGTGATTCTGGATTTGGGGGTATGGCAAACCATATTTCTCATTTGTAGTTTGTACCAATAGGGGGAACTACAGAGAGAATGGAAAGCTGTTCATTTACTAGTCCCAAGGTCAGTGTCGAAGCAAGTAGGGGAAGTGAGGTAGATGCAGAAGTCAGGCAGTGCATAAAAGTTTTGATAGTTATGAAACCAACTTTTTCAAAGCTTGCAGTTCCAGCCTAATTATTCCGATCATCAGAGACATCAGCGCCAGATGGCAAAAACTGCTTCTCCAGATCTATAGGTCCCAGGTCCACGAGCCTTCCTCATATAGTAATATACTAGCATCATCTGAGCAGCACCCACTACTTAGAAACCTGAGTTACAGTTCCATATAGCCCCTCTTCTAACTTCTAAGTTTTCATTATTCTCACCTCTTCGCTTTATTTCCCCAGACCTATGTACAGGGAGGGAGAGGGGATGGCTGCTTCTTGGCTTTTCTCCTACTGTGACAGCTGTTTTCTCTTATTTACTTTTCAGCTACTTAACAATTATATCCATGACTAAAAATTATGTATCTTTATTCAAATAAATGGTGTGATTTCTGTCCCTTGATTGGTCCCTGACTGATACACAGCTACTAGAAAGGAAGAAATAAAACTGTTAATATTTACAAATATCCATAACTGTGTACACAGAAGTCCAAAAGAATCTACAGACTCACTATAAGAATTAATAAATATATTTAGCAAAATTGCTTGACACAAGGTCAAAATACAAAAATCAATTGAGAGTGGTACGAGGTGTTAAGAAGATGGGGAAGTTATTGTTTAGATGTAGAGTTTCTTTTGAGGTAATGAAATAGGTGGTGTAATGGATGTTGGTGATGGTATCACAATATTGTGAATGCAATTAATGCCACTGAATTTTATGGTTGAAAGTGGCTAAAATGGGAAATGGGAAATTCTGAGTTGCATTTATGTTTCTACAATAAAAAGATTTTAAAAATCAAGTTTAAAAATAAAAGATAAATAAAAAACCAAACAGCTTGGAATGAATCTGACAAAAGGTAGTCATTCTTGCTACACTGGAAAATAAATTATGAAGAAAAAGTTTAGAAACTTCAGTTGAAAAGAGGGTCATGCTATATCCGTGAATTGAAACACTTCCATTGTAATGATGTAAGTCCTTTCCATGTTAGGTTTTTTCAGATCTCCTCTTCTCTGGAATTATTTAGAGTTAATGGATTTTACCAGGTTTTAAAGATGTGGATTGTGGATAAGAGGTAGGTAAGTGTTAGATCTAGTTCTTGGTCATCCAATGACACATATATCCTACATGAAGCCTTGCTTATTACCCAATTCTCCATGCTCCATTCATGCTTGGTAGCTCCCCGGTTGTTCCTTTATTGTGTAGTCCATTTTGCAGCCATTTCTACCCTGTGATCTTATCACATTTCTGGCAAGAAATAATATTCAGAATCAGAACACAGGTCACAGGTTCTTTGGGTCCCTCTTCTCTATAGACCCAGAAACAATTTAATTTTTTTTTTTATGCTTCTGACTTAGAAGAATCTCTTCTCACTGTGGGGGAAATTGCCCTGCATTCATGACAGTCAGTCTAACCAGGAAATTTTCTTGTTCTTTGGCTGTGTTCCTCATAAAGTCTGTTCAACACTGTCAGAGACTCATCCTGTCACAAACTCTTGTTCCCTTGTCCTAAGGAACTCAGAATGTGCTATTTCTTAACAGGTGGGTAATAAAACTTGGAAAAAAAGAAAAGAAGGAAAAATGACCAAATAAATGGAAAATATTCCCCAGGAAAAAAATGTGCTTTTATGGAGCTGATACTCTGGTGAAGGTGAATAACAAAATTCAAACAAAGAAAGGAAAACATGCAGGCAAAAATTGTGATGATACAATAATGTCAATGATACATGTTTGATGACAGAGAATAACAGATGGCATATTTTTTGTGATTCAGAAATGATTTCTTTTTTTTGATATTTTTATTAATAAAGCAAGATAAAAACATACAAAATTCTTGACATGTGAGCATTCCATACATGGTGTACAATCAATGGCTCACAATATCATCACATAGTTGTGTATTCATCACCATACTCATTTTCTTTTTTTTTTTTAAAGAACGGAATAGAGACACTGAGAAGTGAGCCATCAAGGCATCAAGGTATGTTTTAGTGGCAGTGTAAGTGGATAGCACACCATGGAAAGGAGTTGCCTACTCAGAGTCCTTGACTTGTGTTAAAGGAACAGAAATATATCTGAAATGTGGTGGAAAGAGGGGGAGAATATAATAAGGTGGTGTGGTAGAGATGAGCAAAGGCCTAATGCTGCAAACTTAAAATATATTTTCCTTATCATGTCTTTAATTCCATATTTATTTTGATGGCCACCAAATCTACATATAGCCATTCTGGATTTTAAGAAAGATACCTGGTCTAGTGAGGTCAGTTCAGGACTTGAGGATTGATCAATGAGGTGGTGATAGCCCAAAATGAGTTTTTTGGGGCAATTGGACAAGTTTGCTTGAGAGGGGAAGTTTCTTCCAGTAAGAGGCTTTTCTGAGGCCACACCAGAAGTGGAAGAGGACAATGAGATCCCTGGAAACGTGGGGGATCAGAGAGTGAGCGACATGGCTAGGTGATATCACTCAGTGGCACGACAAGGAGTCTCTGGGTCAGAAAGCTTCAAAGGGCAGCAGCAATTTGGGGTGTTTATAGCCACAGGGTTTGTCTTATCTATGGCTAGCAGCTGTTGGGCAGTTTTGCAAGATATGCAAAACAGACAGGCTTTAAATGGCTGAAATATGCTAACTTGGCTGGTACTATACTTAAAACAATTGGATGTGTAAGAATTTAAGCTTGACACTGCCAAGGGCTTTTTGTTAATGGTACTAGCCTGCTGTGAAGAAGTAACCACTGTAGGGGCTGTTCTAGTTTGCAAGTTGCCAGAATGTGATACACCAGAAATGGAGTGGCTTATTTAATAAAATTTAATAAAATTTTGCAATTTATTAAGTTGCAAAATTCATGTCCTAAGGCTGTGAAAAGGCCCAAATTAAAGCAAGGCTATAGAATTGCCCAACCTAAGGCATCCAGGGTAAGATACCTTGGGTTAAGAAGGTCGATGATGTTCAGAGTTTCTCTCTCAATGGAAAGGCACATGGCGAATGTTGATGTCTACTAGCTTTCTCTCCAGGTTTCTTGTTTCATGAAGCTCCCCCAGGGGCATTTTCCTTCTTCATCTCTGAAGGTCTCTGGCTGTGTGGGCTCTGATGGTTCTGATAGCTCTAAAGCTTTTTCCGAAATGATTCCCTCTTAAAGGGTTCCAGTAAGCAAACCCCACCTTGAATGGATGGAGACATATCTTCATGGAAACCATCTAATCAAAAGTTACCGCTCACAATTGGAAGGGTCACATCTCCATGGATAATTAAAAAGCTCCCATCCAGCAATACTGAATGAGGATTAAAGGACATGGCTTTTCTGGGGTACACAATAGATTCAAACTGGCACAGGGGTTAATACACAGGGTCAGCTTTGCCACATTTCCACAACAGCTGGGAATATAACTTTGGGAGAATGTATATGTTATTTAAAGTCATGAGGCTGAAAAAGATCAGAAATTAATGAAAGACTCAAGTACATAAAAGAGAAAGATATTGGGGCTCTATAACCTTTATTGATCTGAAAATGAACAGAAGCCAGCAAAAGACACTGAGAAGAGTACAAACGATAAGGGGAAAAGCAGCAGACTGGCGTGTCCTGGAAGCCTGGTGAAAATGTGGTCAAGGAGAAGAACATGATCAAATCTGTGAAATGTTTTTGGGAGATTAATTAAGAATAGAAAACTGCCCATTAGTTTTTCAGTAAAATTAAGATTATTGGTGGCCTTCACCAGAGAAATTTTGGCATGGGGAAAATGAGAGAAGAATCATAGTTAACTAGTACATATCTGTGTGTATATGGGTATGTGCATGTTATTAAAATACATGTGTCTGTTATTTATATATAAAAGCATTTTGCTATTGTATAGGGTAGTAGAGAAATGTGCAAATAGAGGATATCATGGGGCCAAGAGAAAACCATTTTTGAATACAACGTGTATTCATGTTGTAGAATACATGTTTGTATTCTGACATAATGATGCACTAGAGAGGGAAAGTAGATAATTCAGAGACAGAAGAGAAAATGATTTGAGGGGTTCTCTAGAGGATGAGATTTAGTGGACAAGCAGAGGATATGAACATGAACAATTCATTTAATACATGTACTACATTTATAAAATGACAAATAAAAAAATCAGCTATGATTCCTACATTGTGTTTATTGACTTGTGGGGCTAGGATTGAATGAGATGAAGTTCTGCCAGGTTTCAATAGGGACAGAGAAAATAACCATAATCTGCTAACCAAGGGCAGCAGATTTCTATAACAGAGCATCCTGAAACCTATTTATGCTCTAGCTGCAAGCGCTATCAGTAGAAAATGCAGTGAAAGATGGAAAATAACAATGCTCACATTTTTCCAAGGGTCTGTATAGATTGTGGTCTGAGATTCTACTATATTGCTAAAAAGAAAACTAAAAGATCAAATACTGGATCTTTGATTTGCTCTCTTTTTTACATATTATGTGGTTTGAATTATTTTGTACCCCCAGAAAAGCCATATTTTAATTCTGATCCAAGTTTTTGGAAACAGTCATTTCTTTTAATCCTGATTCAACATTGTAGGGTGGAAACATCTGATTGGATTATCTCAATGGAAGTGTGGCTTGCTGGGTGTGCGTTTTGATTAGATGGAGATGTGACTCCATTCATTCCAGGTGGGCCTTGATTAGTTTACTGGAGTCCTTTACAAGAGGAAACATTTTGGAAAGAGCTTGGAACAGTGCCAACAGAGTGAGCAAATACAGGTGCTTAGAGAGGAAAGCACAGGAAACAGAGGCTGAAAGCAATGAAGCCCAGGGAACAAGGGACCAGCAGATGTCAGCCAGATGCCTTCCCAACTAATAAAGGTATTAGATACCCACCAAGCTTTCTTGAATTGCGGTGTCTTTTCCTGGATGCTTTAGTTTGGATATTTTTATAGCCTTAGAGCTGTAAACTTGCAACTTATTAAATTCACTTTTTAAAAGCCATTTCGTTTCTGGTATATTGCTTTCCAGCAGCATTAACAAGATAATACACCTGTACTACTCAAAATGATAGAGTAAATTAATTTATTTTGAATACTGTTATAACAAAATTTATACATTTTGAGAAAAAGCAAAATGAGAGGAGCAGTGTATTATTTAGGTTAGGCTAGTCTATTCCTCAGTAATAACAACTCTAAAATGCCAGGGGCTGCAGTGACAAAAGTGTTCCTCCTTCTATAATGTCCATTGCATGCCAACATGAATCACTATGGCAGCACTTTTTCTTCTTGATGGTTGTGGTGTGGGGAATGGAGCTAATGAGTCAGGCAGCTTCTATCTGGTGACAACTTCATCTCAACAAGGGCTTCAAGATTAACCATAATAGGAGAAGTTATGCTTGCATTTCACAACACCAATTAAATGCCTTGGCCCCTAAATGACACTCATCATTTCTGTTCAAAGTGTGAACTGGAAGATGTGGTGGTGGAAGTGGCAGTCTGCTAATAACAAAGCAGAACTGAACATGGGAAAACGCATGGATTCTCCAGCATGAGGACCACAACGAAAGAACAAAAACTTATCTACATACCCATAACTTCACATCAGGGGCAAAACATGGAAGTATTTGTTATGATTACTGGTTTGGTTTTACAGAAGGAAAGGATGATCACTAGAGTAAAGAGAAATAAAACAAATTGTATTTTTACAATTGTTTTCAAGTATCATGACAGATTTATACATAGAAACTGTCACAGGATGCTGAAGAGTGAGCACAATGAAACTAGGAAGCAAAAACAAGTCCTACCTGCAATTTCTTTTCATAGTCCTTGACTGGTAAACCTTAGCATTGTGCCAGCAGGAAAAGGAAATTAAAGTAAATTAAATTTAAGGGCTCACTTTATTTTCCCAGAGCAGACAGAAAGGGTGAATTTGAAGTTGAGTGGCCATAGATCAACAACTAGTAATATTCCCATTATATACAACAATAGTTCTGAACCAGGGTTGATTCTGTCCACCAAGGGACATTTGGGAATGTCTGGAGACATTTTATATATATATATATGTTTTATGTTTGGGGTTATTACTGGCATTTACTGTGGAGAGGCCAGTTATGGAACTAAACATCCTGTAACACAAAGGGTCTTCCCCCACAAAGAATTACCCAACCCAATACATCAATAGGGGTGAGGTTAAGAAACACTGGTGAACATGAATGAAGTAACACTTTGTGTGAAGTAAGTTATGCAGGAGAAACATCCAAGAAATGGCATAGTGAAGATGCAAACTCAGATCTACCTCTTTTCATTCAGATCTTATGCTTTTTACATAATAGTTATTCTGCCTAAGATTGCTACATTATACTTCAGTCAAGATAAATCTCTAAAAGGAGGGGAAAAAAAAGAAAAAAAGGAAACAAATCCCCCGGGATGGAAAAAAATAGATAAATCTCTAATGTGAAACATTTTCTTTATAACAAGCTTCTCACGAATTGAGGTCATATTTTCGGTAGAGAATATACCCAGTAGCCTGAATTTCATGTTTCTTTCTTGTAACCATTAATGTAATACACTTCACCAAGAAGAGACAAATTTAATAGTAGTTGTATCAGCACTAATAGCAGTAGCATTGAAAGTAAGATTAATTTATAAATTGTAAAGGATTTGATACTGAGCACTCTTGATTCCACTTTGAACCAAGCGTTATTATTATTTGAATCTTACACACTAGGAAACTGTCACACGAAGGATTAGACCATTTTCAGATATCACCCAAGTGGTATATTCCGGAGACAGAATTTGAAATTAGCCTGTTTCTATGCCTCTAAAACATGAACATAGAATCATTATACTATATTGCCTTCCAGGATTTTGGACCTGTAATTGCTATATCTATAGTGCATTAAATATGAAATCATCTTTTTTTTTTTGCAACTGAAGATAACATTTGGCTTAAAATCCTTAAAAATAATTTGGTGGATAAATTGTGATATTTGACAATTTAGTAACAAGATGAACAATGACAGAGCTAACTAATCAACTCTGGCCCACTTTACCTTATCCAGGAGATAACACATGTTTTTGGCACTGGGCATATCCTTGTGAGCTTCTTCTGTGCTCATACAAATGTATCCCAACTATCCATAGATTGGGCTTCTGTCGTTATTTGTTCTTCATAATGTAATATACACAACCTACTTAGTGTACCTGATATGGATACCATTAAGAGTAAATAGATCGAGACTTAATTTATCATTTTCCCTGTTTCCTCATTTACACACTTATTTATATAAATATTATTATTTATATACTTATATGTGATATTTTATTATTTATATGGATGCATGCAATTATACATCAAAGGTATATGTTTTCTCTCAAAGAGGGACCTTTTTTCCTTGTATCGTAACTCTTTTTCCTTAAAATGCATTGCAACCCCCAACCCCCATGAACAATTTAAGTGTATTCGTCTTTCTATTTTTCTTCCTGTGTTTATATAGGTATGCTTCATATATATATATATATATATTTAACTTTTTTTATTAATTAAAAAATTAACAAACAAAACATTAAGAGATCATTCCGTTCTACATATACAATCAGTAATTCTTAATATCATCACATAGTTGCATATTCATCATTTCTTAGAACATTTGCATCAATTTAGAAAAAGAAATAAAAAGACAACAGAAAAAGAAATAAAACGATAACAGAGAAAAAAAAAATTATACATACCATATCCCTTACCCCTTGCTTTCATTTACAACTGGCATTTCAAACTAAATTTATTTTAACATTTGTTCCCCCTATTATTTATTTTTATTCCATATGTTCTACTCTTCTGCTGATATAGTAGCTAAAAGGAGCATCAGACACAAGGTTTTCACATTCGCAGAGTCTCATTGTGAAAGCTATATCATTGTTCAATCATCATCAAGAAACATGGCTACTGGAACACAGCTCTACATTTTCAGGCAGTTCCCTCCAGCCTCTCCACTACATCTTGACCAACAAGGTGATATCTACTTAATGCATAAGAATAACCTCCAGGATAACCGCTCGACTCTGTTTGGAATCTCTCAGCCATTGACACTTAGTCTCATTTCACTCTTCCCCCTTTGGTCGAGAAGGTTCTCTCAATCCCTTGATGTTAATTCTCAGCTCATTCTAGGGTTTTTCTCAGTCCCTTGATGCTGAGTCTCAGCTCATTCCAGGATCTCTGTCCCACATTGCCAGGAAGGTCCACACCCCTGGGAGTCATGTCCCACGCAGAGAGGGAAAGGGTGGTGAGACTGCTCGTTGTGTTGGCTGGAGAGAGAGGCCACATCTGAGCAACAAAGGAGGCTCTCTTGGGGGTGACTCTTAGACCTAAATTTTAAGTAGACTTGACCTATCCTTTGTGGGGTTAAGTTTCATGTGAACAAACCCCAAGCCTGGGGGTTTAGCCTATAGCTTTGGTTGTCCACACTGCTTGTGAGAATATCAAGAATTCAACTTGGGGAAGTTGAATTTCTCCCCACTCTCACCATGCCCTGAAGGGGGCTTGCAAATACTTTTCCAGTCACTGATCATATCACTCTGGGATTCATCAGGGCATCACTCTGGACAAACCAACAAAATATCATGTGCTACCTGAGATTCCAAGTACTTATGACATTCAATCAAACTATCTACATGAGTTATATTAGGAAATGCTCTAGTCAAAATATAAATTTTATAACAAATAAACATTTTTTGCTTTAGTCTCACACATAAGGTGACATTTTAAAGTATTAATTATCATCTATTTTCAACACCCTGCAATAATGACATTCCTTTGTTCTTCCTCAGGCAAAAACATTTCTTAAATTTGTACATTGTACATTTCACTATTATTATACACTCTAGGCATTCCTAGATTATACCATCTCGATCTTTACCATCTATCTTTCTTTCTGATTTCATTTATGTCCCCAGTCCTCCTCCCTCTATCATTCTCACATGCAGGTTCATTCAGTGTTTTAACATAATTACATTACTGTTAGGTAGTATTGTGCTGTCCATATCTGAGATTTTATATTCAGTCCTGTTGCACAATCTGTATCCCTTCAGCTCCAATCACCCAATATCTCACCCTATTTCTGTCTTCTGATGGTCTCTGTTACCAAGGAAATATTCTAAGTTTATTCACTAACGTCAGTTCATGTCAGTGAGACCATACAGTATTTGTCCTTTTGTTTCTGGCTAATCACACTCAGCATAATGTCCTTAAGGTCCATTCATGTTGTTACATACTTCATAATTTTATTCTGTCTTACAGCTGCATAATATTCCATCTTATGTAAATGCCACAGTTTGTTTAGTCAACTGTCTGTTGATGGACATTTTGGCTGTTTCCATCACTTGGTAATTGTTAATAATGCTGCTATAAACATGTAAATGTCCATTTGTGTCCTTGGCCTCGTGACCTTTGAGTAGAGACAGCATATACATGGGTCCTGTTTTTTAAACCATTCTGCCAGACTATGTCTTTTGATTGGAGAGTTTAATCCGTTAACATTCAGTGTTATTACTGTATGGGTAGTACTTTCTTCTAATATTTTGCCTTCTGGATTTTATATGTCATATCTAATTTTCCTTCCTTTTACCTTTACTCATAGTCTTCCTTTCTACACTCTTCTCCACACCTCTCTCTTCTGTCTTCGTATCTGTCTCTAGTGTTCCCTTTAGTATTTCTTGCAGAGCTGGTCTCTTGGTCACAAATTCTCTCAGTGATTTTTTGTCTGAAAATGTTTTCATTTCTCCCTCATTTTTGAAGGACAATTTTGCTGGATATAGAATTCTTGGTTGACAGTTTTTCTCTTTTAATAATTTAAATATATTATCCCACTGTCTTCTCGCCTCCATGGTTTCTGCTGAGAGATCTGCACATAGTCTTATTGGGTTTCCCTTGTATGTGATGGATTGCTTTTCTCTTGCTGCTTTCAAGATCTTCTCTTTCTCTTTGACCTTGGACATTCTGATTATTAAATGTCTTGGAGTATGTCTATTTGGATCTGTTCTCTTTGGGGTACGCTGCACTTCTTGAATCTGTAATTTTAAGTCTTTCCTAAGAGTTGGGAAATTTTCAGTGATAATTTCCTCCATTAGTTTTTCTCCTCCTTTTCCATTCTCTTCTCCTTCTGGGATACCCACAACACGTATATTCATGCGCTTCATATTGTCTTTCAATTCCCTGAGTCCCTGCTCATATTTTTCCATTTTTTTTCCTATAGTTTCTGTTTCTTGTTGGATTCATTAATCCTATGTTCTGCCTCTCGAAATTTACCATTGTAGGTTTCCATTGTTTTTGTCATCTCTTCTACTGTGTCTTTCATTCCCATAAGTTCTGTGATTTGTTTTTTCAGACTTTCAGTTTCTTCTTTTTGTTCATTCCTTGCCTTTTTTATATCCTCCCTCAATTCATTGATTTGGTTTTTGATGAGGTTTTCCATGTCTGTTCGTATATTCTGAATTAGTTGTTTCAGCTCCTGTATGTCATTTGAATTGTTGGTTTGTTCCTTTGACTGGGCCATATCTTCAATTTCCTTAGTGTGATTTTTTATTTTTTGCTGGCGTCTAGGCATTTAATTACCTTAATTAGTTTATTCTGGAGATTGCTTTCACTTCTTTTATCTAGGGTTTTCTTGCTGGATGAATTTGTTGTCTATCTGTTCTTTGACATTCTGTTCAGCTTTATCTGAACCTTTAGCTTAAGTTTTGTTTAACAGAGGAGAATTTTTCAGTTCTTGTTTTCTTGTTTCTTGCCCTGCTTGTGTGGTACCTTTCCCCCCCACACACTTAGGAGGGTGTGCTTAGATATTATAGACCCCAGCCAGATTTTCCCAGACCAAACTGGCCTCCTATCAGGAGGAAAGAGTCTCCTGCGTCGGTTTTCCCTGAGCATTAGACCCAGCAGGTTGAAAGACTTTCCTGTGAAGTCTCTGGACTCTGTTTTTTTTATCTTGCCCAGTATGTGGCGCTTGTCTGACTGCAGGTCCCACCAGCATAAGATGATGCGGTACCTTTAACTTTGGCTAGGGGTTTGTTGGAGACAGAGGAGAGGTTGTAGGCTGGTTTTAATAGCTTCAAATTACCAAGCACTGGTGTCTGAATTCCTTGATGGAGGGATTTCACCTGGGTGGGCCTTCACCCCTCCCCTGGGGAAGGCACAGGCTCCAGATAAGCCCCCAAAAGAGCCCACTTCTGCCTATGCCTGAGGCAGTTGTAGTCTGAAAAGTCCTGCTGCTGTATCCAGAGGCGGTCAAGCCTTTGTAGATACATAGCCACAAAAACCTGTTTCCTTCTTTTTTTTTCCCCCCTTTTTCTGTCAGTCCTGCCCCCTTGGTGCTGGGGCAAAAATGAGCAACCTCTGCTTTGATCGGGTTCACCTAAGCTGGGGGCCCATTTTTAGTAGTCAGAATTTGTTAATTATTTCCACAATTGGCGTTTGATTGTGCTCAGTCACTGCTGCTGGTAAAGTCCTTTCCTTTCCCTTCTGGGAAGCGGCCTGTGGGGGAGAGGCGCTGGCTGCCGCAGCTTTGGGAACTCACGGTTTTGGGGGGTGCTCGCAGCCAGTCCAGCTGGTCCAGACTGGGGTACGCTGTGTGTCTGGTCACTGACGTGGCCCCAGGAGCTGTTCTGTACTGTTTCTGGTTATTTAGCAGTTGTTCTGGAGGACGAACTAAAACGCACACATTGTTAAGCCGCCATCTTTACCCGGAAGCCATATATGTTTTTAATAGCTATAAACACATGTAGATAAAAATATGCAAATCCATACATACTAATATGGAATATTGTTGCCTATTTACTTTCTAGAAACTGAATAATATTATGCAAAATGATTTTATCTTATTTTGTTTACTTAATAATAACTCATGAAATCCCTCAAAATAATCTCATGTAAAATGCATTAATTCATTTTAACGGTTGCAAAATATCCCATTGGGTAGATGTACCCTAATTTTTCAATCATTTCTCTATTGATGGATTTACTGGGACCTCACTAGAAACAGTGCTGGAAGAAACCTATTACATTTATGTCCTTAACTATTTGTGCTTAAAAATAACTGTGCTAGACTGCTGGAAAGAAGGACGAGTATGTATGGCGCATTTTTAGTGATGTTGACAGATTGCTTTCCAGAATGTCACAATTCACATATCCACCAGCTTATGATAGTTCACTTTCCTCTGATTCTCCAACAGTAATATATATCATTGCACTTCTAATTTTTCCAGGTCAGGAATTTTTCTAAGGTCTGTTGAGACTTATGTCTTTTTGTTCCCATCAGTCCCTTCTGGAATTAGTTGAGCACTTTCAACTAATCAGGTCTTTCTTCGGCGTTGGGGAATTTTTTTTTCTATTACTTGTTTAATAATCATCTGTTTCCTGGTCTCCTGATGGAATTATTTTCACATGTGGTTTAAGCTTTTAGATTTATCTCACACCTTTTCAAACTTCATGATTTTTATATTTTTGATATTTTTCTATTCTTGTCCTTGATTTTTATCACAGAGCCTCTTAATTTTCCAGGCTACAAATTTAAATCTTACCAGTTACTAACTTCTTTGCAAATCATAGGCAGATTTATTTTAAGTTCCAGAGAATCTATTTTTAATGTAATGTGCTTAAATATTGTGCTTCCTTCCACATTTAGTCAAGTTCTTCTCTGAAGGAAATTCCAGTGACTGTATTTTCTTTGAGATGTATTTTAATTATGCTGATTCTTTCTAACTCTCTGACTTCGGAATCCTATTGTCTTGTTATCATTTACTTTATAAAATATTCAACTATACGGAAAATTATAGATAAGAATATTGAGCACCTCTCTGCCAATATCACGTGTTTTCATAATTTGTCATTTTCACTTCACAGCCTTATTTTTCATTTAATAAATAAAGATTATGCAGAAATCATCTATGACATATGCTTGTTCCAGTCCCTATTCCCTTCTTTATTCCAAACCACAGGTAACAACACTTCTGTATTTGACGTTTATCATTGGACACATCTTTACGTATTTTTTCTCAATAACTACTTATTCATTTTAAGTTTATAAGTATTGTTTTGCCTGTTTTAATCACACACATTTATATACATATTAACTTTACATTTTTGTGCCAACTTTAGTTTTGGAAATTGAGATTCATATATGTTGATGCATATAATTCCAATTTCAAAACTTTCATCACTGTAATAGCTTACAAATTTAGACTGTTCCCAATGTTTTTCTAACAGAAATAGTGCTATAATGAACATTTTCTACATGCTTTCTTGGATAATTAATATGAGATTTTCTAGGAAATAGACCTAGAAAGGAAAATGCTGGATCACAGCATATTCACATTTTAAACTTTACTAGGTATCACCAGCCAAATTGCTAACTAAAGTAGTTCTACCAAATTATACTCTGACCAGCAGTGTGAGAATGTTTATTGTCCTACCTCACTGCCAGCTCTCCATGTTTCCAGTCTAATTTTTGCCAATCTGATGTTTGTGAAATGTTTCCACATATCAATTTAAATTTGGATTTGTTTGCTTACTAGTGAGATGGAATATGTTGTCATATGATTTATGACCATTTGATTTTTCTCTTCTCTAAATTGTTTGTGCAATAACTTACTTTTTTTAATTTCTGAAATTGTATATATTGTGTTGCTGTAGTTTTATCAACTTTTTTTTGATGAGTGTTTTCTTGATATTATTTTCATCCTTTTCCAGTGTTTAGATATGACACATAAACTCTGATAATCTTTTAACATATTGCTTGTGAGTAATTTTATATTTTGATATTTTGCCTGCACATTCACAATTGCTGCTGATTTTAAAGCATCTTGGTTTTAGTTGGGGAGAAACATCCCACTTTTAACTCCCCACATCATGCAGACCCAAGGCCTTTTCTTCTATCCCCATGTGAACATAGAGTTTCAGCCTCCTTAATTATTCATCCCGCATCCCCTCTAAATGAAGCTCAGGGTCAATTTATTGTCACATCACTTTGTTTATTATTATGGTTTTCATTTCCATTTTTGCCTCTAGCCCTTGGTAATTATGCTTAATTTCTACCAAGTTCATTTATTTATTTAAAATCATGTTTATTATATTTTTTCATTCATTGTGTGTATATATTTTTAGTGTGAATTTTAATTTCCATATTTCCAAGATCAGAAGCCTACTACTTAAAGTGTATTCATTTGGAATTCAGGATTACCTGCTAAGGGACTTCAGAGAGTGATCTAGGCATAGTCTAAATCCCACATGCTATAAACTGCTACGGAAAGTTTGTCAATTTTTCATGACATCCTAGGAGAAAGCCTCTTTTTTCACTAGTCTCTCAAATCTCTCTTCCTCTGAGGTTTGGGCCTTTCATTTTTGGTCCTTGAGTCTCAGGGAAACATGTTCCACTCATACATGCCTGTTTATCCTCCTCTCTTGCATCTGTGTGACCCAAACTGTCTCTAGAATATTGTGCTGGTTTGAAAGGATGTATGTACCCTAGAAAAGCCATGTTTTAATGTTGCTTTCTGTTGAAACAGAGCTCGAAGGATATTAAGGAATGATGAGAAAGAAAGAAAGGAAGAAGGAGAGAAAGAAAGACACAGACGGGCTCAGGGGGTCTGAAGCTTGAGTTTACTTCAGACAGACTTCAGACAACTTTATTTTCAACCAGATCTTAGTTATACACCACAGGATGTCAATAGATATGCAGGCATTTCCTGAGGGAGCAAGATTCTTATCTCACAGTGTTCTTCATACTTAACATAACTGTTTGGGGTAAACATTCTCTTCCTCCCAGACTGCTCTACATAACAATCGCCACAGTTTACCGCTGCCATCCCTAGGCCAGCAGCTTGCAACAAATTCTGTAGGTCTTGCTTTAAACTCTTGGCTTCTACATTTTAATCCTAATCCCATTTTATAAATGCAACTGTTTCTCCTAATCCCTATTCAGTATGGTAATTACAGAATCCGCAATTAGATCATCTCTCTGGAGATGTCACTCAATCCAGAGCGGTTGTTAAACTGGATTAGGTGGAGATATGTCTCCACCCATTCGGGTGGGTCTTGATTAGTTTACTGGAATATTACAAAAGAGGAAACATTTTGGGGAAAGCTGGAGATTCTGAGAGAGCAGAGAATGACGTAGTCATGAGAAGCAGAGTGCCCACCAGCCAGTGACCTTTGGAGATGAAAAGGAAAATGTCTCCCAGGGAGCTTCATGAAACAGGAAGCCAGAAGAGAAAGCTAGCAGATGATGCCGTTTTTGCCATGTGCCCTTCCAGCTGAGAGAGAAGCCCTGACTGTGTTCACCATGTGCCTTCTCACTTGAGAGAGAAACCCTGAATTTCACTGGCCTTCTCGAACCAAGGTGTCTTTCTCTGGATGCCTTTGATTGGACGCTTCTATAGATTTGTTTTAATTGAGATATTTTCTCAATTTTACAACTGTAAACTAGCAACTTTTTAATTCCCCTTTTTAAAAAGCCATTCTGTTTCTGGTAATGTTGCATTCCAGCAGCTAGCAAACTAGAACAAATATGCTCTGTTAAATATGTGTCCCAGATATGTCCCATGCTGGATGCCAGTGATATAAACAGAAGATAAATATGCAATGTCATGCTAGTTGACTTTCTCTACATCTTCTCCACTTTTCAGCCTTAGTGATTGCCTCACTTAGAAGCATTGATTGGACTAAGCTGCTATCATATATTAGATATTTGAGAATAGTTTTACAAATTGCTTGAATTGCGGTGTTATAGATTAATTTGTTGCTTTCTCAACTTTTATAAGACACAAGTATAAGGTAGTATGATAGGCATGATGCTTAATATTTGTAATTTTCTAAGTAAGTTTACAGAGTATAATTACATGGTAAAAATAATTTTTTTTTGCCATTTGAGCTGAGTGAGAATTAAATGGTGAGGAACCATTAAATTCCTAAAGAGTCAGCAATGGAATTCGATTTAAAGAGAGAAATCCAGTTACCCAATTACATAGTTAAATTTAAGTAATACATAAGTACAAAAGGGTTGAGAAAATTCAGCTAAATTCAAATCTTTACAAGCAAGCCCTCTGTATTGTGTAACTTTTGGAGCTGCTGTGTACACATTTTGGCTTTCTGACTCAATATTTGATAACTTAGAAAAATATTCTGAAACCTAATATATTGTATGCAAAATGAGGAAAATAGCACTTGCCTTACAGAAGGCACTGCATATCATATATAGCAAAATAAAGAACACAGTGCCTGGTTCATGCTAAATTCAGTAAATGATAACTAACTGTGCCCTGAGTCATCAAGAAACATTTAAACTGCAAATTATTTTCCATAAGTAAAAAATATTTTTATAAAATTGTGATTTGATAAAATTTTATAAAACTGTGATTTAATGCAGAACAATTTAGCAGCTCAAAATAAATCTCATTCTCCTCTTCCCTTGTGATATGTCCAACAGGAATAAGGTATAAACAAATATACTTTGGATTCCTTCAAATACAATCATTCTCATGAAGTTAAACATAACAGAAATGTGGAGTAGATGGTGATCAATTGATTCAATTGCTATTAACTAGTATTGGCAGCTTATCATAAATTAAATTATTTTAAGGAAAGTAAAATAATCAAACCAATACTTTTTTGCATCATCCTCAGCATATGCCTCATGGAAAAGAAATGACCTAAGAAGAGCCCTTTTGCAGTAAAGGAGGAATAAGAAAAATAAAAATGTTGCCTAAGATCTTAATACTAAGTACTCACAAGTACTGGTTTCACCTCCATATACTACCTACACTAATTAGCTTTTTATGTGTGTGTTATGGAATGAGTTTTTTTTTTTCTTTCTGTTAAATTAAACTAACATTTGTTTCATGTGTTCATAAAGGCTATTGATAAACCATTTTCTTCGATATTCCTACTTTCTTGTGTTTATTTTATGCGATATGATACACTTCTGAATAAAACAGTAATTTACAGATTGTTTAGCATACCATCTGGACTTCAAAAAGTAATAACAGTTTTGCATGAGTTTCATTGGGAAATAATATGAACTTTTAAAAAGCTCTCTGGAGAATGCATCCTATAATAAAAGAATAAGAAAATAACTTTATAGAAAAACTGAGCTGTAAAGGGGATAATTAACTTTATAACTTCTACAACTTTAGGTGTGTGCTTTACTTCCCTTCTCCTTAAAATATAAATAACCTTTAAGTTTTGACTTTTATTTAAATTAAAATGATTTTTAGTCTACTAGCAGCTTATCTATTTAAAAACGCACAAACATACATAGACAAATAATTTTGAAAGTGACTTATTTAAGTGTAGCTATAACTGCAGAGCTCATCAAATAATATTTTCAAAATTGATGTTGAATATGATTTACAGGAATGTATTCATACTTTATTCTTACTTAATTGTGATCTTCTGAACAGAAAAGCGTGACTTATTTATTTTTAATATTACACACGTTACCCAACACAGTGCTGGGGACATGGAAGACATTCAGAATAATATAGAGAAAAAATCTACAAGTATTTGAATAAAACGTTTTAGCACTTTGAAATATTTAAATACATGATGCAAAATGTGAGATTATGCACAACATTAAAAAATTAAGTGAAATGATAACGGAAACAACTACTACCAAGGATAGTTTAAAAATCAAGAACAATTGTATACTTTAAGTATTGTAAGCATTTGTTAATATGTATTTTCTTATTTGGCAAAAGCTAATTTTGGCAAATGGACTCTGCTGTTTGATGATTTATTGTATGATAGAACTAAGAATTGAACTACAGCCTACAGAAGCATAAACAAGGATGGATTTCTCCCCAATACAGTCATGAATATTTAATGTTTATTTACCACTGGCTTCACAAATTAACATTCATTGCTGATTTAATAAGTGTACAAGTAAAAGCTTGATAAAAAGTAGCACTGAATCACTTTGTTGAGCTAAATGGAATAATACATTAAGTGTAAAATGGTCTTAGACAATTTATTCTTCAAATGTCCCCCCCATTTTTTTTTTCTTTTTGCGCAATGTAGTAGCTTCGTGAAAGCTTGACATTTAAATTTATTTGAAGAGGACATTGGCATTATGAAAAGACCTAGAAAATACAGAAATGAAAAAAGAAAAAAGAAACTAAAAAGGAACAAAATCAAAAAGGAACAAGAATTGTACATTTTAAAGGCTGAAACTCTGCAAGAATAAAAACTATTTCAAGGTTACTAGATAATTATATTTATGAATGAGATTTAGCTATTTGATACTTTTATATTTATTAAACCAAACTGAACTTCTTCATAAAGAGGAGAGAAAAGTAGCATTCACCTAATGAGGGTGAAATAATTGGAGAAAATTATCAGCACATTATAAATTAGTCAATCTAAAGTATCTAAAGCACCTAGAAGTCCTCCTGTCTTCATAACCTGAAGTACAGTTACAGCAAAATTAATGACATAATTTAATAGTATATTATATATAAAGTTTTTGATTCTATATGCAACAGGAAAATACGTCTATCCATTTCATTATTTTTCTGTTAATTTAGAAATGTTTGTTATTGTCCATCATTAACATTGGAGAGCTTTGTCGAGATCACAAAACATCTGTATTCTGAGGGAATCTATTTTAATAACTATACAAATAAATTAAAATCCTTCAAATTTAGGTGGCTTAAAAATTAAAAATAACAAATTATATAACCAACATTTTCTTAAAAATTGGGGAAAGGGTACTACTTATTAATAGAATGCTGTTAATATAGTGCATTCTCATACATTTTTTAAATTAGAATTTCATTTTCTGTAACTGGGCCTACCATAAAAACAAGAAACATCCTGTCACATATGCCTGTAGATTGGAAATTAATTACCTCTATGCTAAAAGATTTGAAATTTTAAAATATTATATTCTTATACTGTCACCCATTCTCACTCTTTTGCTCTTCCTTTCATATTGTAAAACCCTCATTTCTCTTCCGAACTCCTATATGCCTACATACACGCACATATTGCACATCCTCCAAAATATAACAAACAATTGACAATAATTTGTTATAAGTAAAGTATATCCTGGATAGTAGCCAGTGCTTTAATTAATGGAAGAACTCAAAGGACCCTATTATAACGTTTCATTTCCAAGAGGCTTCACAGAGCAAACCTTGAGAACAGAGCTAAATCCTCTTGAATTTTGATGAATCTTGGTATAAAAATCAAATGTGAAAGAGGGTTGAACATATAGACTTAAAATAATGACAACTTTGTAATGGACAAAGGGTATGAAGAGGCAATTCCCAAAAAGATATAAAAGTAAGATTGCACCATTAGACCTGAGGTAACTCTCAAGCTAACCTACATTTCAGCAATGCTAGATGACCATAAATAGACTTTAAATAAAGAAACAACAGCAAATAAAAATCAAACAATACAAAATAAAAAAGAAACATTACTGAACTGTGGGAGCAATTGAAAATCTCACACACTGCTGGTGGGAATGTAAATTTTACAGCCACCTTTTGAGATTCTTTAGCAATATCTAAGCAAACTGAACATATGCAAATACTATAACCCAGTAAATCTGCACTTAGGAATATACCACCAGAACATTGTATATTCACAAGGAAATATTTGTAACATTTTTCACAAAAGCACAAATTGTAATAGCCTCAAACTGTAAAACCAGATGTCTGATAAAAATAAATTGAGTGAATAAAGTCCACTAAAGTCATGCAATGAAGTATGGTAAAAGAAGTATGAGAAAACTATAACCATAAATAACAAAATGCATGTTTCTTATAAGCATAATGCTGAAACAAAGAACATAATCATAAAAGAGTATATACTATGTGATTCCATTTCTACAGAGTTCAAAACCAAGAAAAATGAATATTTTTTCAGAATTGTAAAGGTAGTTATATGTGAATAGATAATGACTGCAATGGGTCCTAGAAATGGGAAGAATTCTGGGGTACTGGGTTCCATGTAATGATTGTGGTGCGTTACATAAACATCTTCTCTTTGTGAAAATACCTCTTTTTTACCATTATATTCCTGAAGTAAGGGAATGTATTCCTTTTAGGTTTAGTTTTATTGAAAGTTAATACACATACAAAAAAGTACACAAATCATGATGAGTTTTCTCAGTGTATATGATAATGATATGATAAATAGGATATGATTTTTCCTTCCTTCTTTCTATTATTGACAGTATCCATTTTAGTAAGCTGTTTTTAAAAATATTAACACTTCCACAAAAATATTCCAAATTTAAACATGAAGTCATTAACAATATTTTCTTATTTTTAATAAATGTAGATTCTATAATTAAATTCGTTCTTTCACTCTGTATATTGACAATCTATGCCTTCTTTCAGTTTCTTTTTTTTGTAGTAAACTGGCTAGTGCATTTTCAATTTTATTAATTGCCACCAGGAACCAACTTTGTTACATGTTTACTTGTCATGTCATTGAATTCTATTTTACCCTTAACATTTTTTCGCATAATTGGTTTTGATTTGTGGTTAATTTTTCTGCTATTTAAATTGGACGCTTAGACTACTGACTTTCATCTTTCTTGTTTTCTATGTATGTGTTTTAATCTATAAACTTTTTTCTAATTTATATCTTTCAAGTTTGGTATACTGTGTATTATTATCACTCAAGCTAAGATATTTTCTAATGTCTTATGAAAATATATATTTTTATTTTACTACCAGTTGGGTGTTTTCCAGTCATTGTTTATTATTTTTATTTGTGACTTACTTCCACTGTGGACAGAAATTTGAATGATTTCAATACTTTGCAGTGTGTTGGAGCCATATATAAAATACTTTGGTAAATGTTCCATGTTAGGTTTGAAAAGATTGTGCATCCTGACACTTTTGGACATAGTGTTCTAAATATTTTAATTGGGTCGAGTTTGGGGATGTGTTGCCCAGATCTTATTTAGGAATCATCTATTGAGAATACCATTCAAAAACTCCCCCACGAATTGTGAATTAGTCCATGTATCTTTTTAGTTCTGTCAATTTTCATTTTACATAGTTCGATGTTATATCATGGAACTAATACAATATTAGAATTGCTGTGGTGCTTATGGTAGATTGTACACTTAAATCTGTCTCCAAAGATGCTTCTTACCTTAAAGAATCATTTGACATTAGCATAATTCTATGTAATGATACACCCCAGAATACGGAAGCCAAGTAACTGGGGACCACAGGGTTGCTTAAATTTTTGAGGATGCACAGTGTTCTAGTTTGCTAGCTGCCAAAATGCAATGTGCTAGAAACAGAATGACTTTTAAAAAGGGGAATTTAATAAGTTGCTAACTTACAGTTTTCAGGCCATGGAAATGTCCCAATTAAAGCAAGTCTATAAAAATGTCCAATCAGGCATCCAGGGAGAGATACCTTGGTTCAAGAAGGCCGATGAGATTCAGGGTTTCTCTCTCAGCTGGAAAGGCACATGGTGAACATGGTGACGTCTAGCTTCCTCTCCAGGCTTCTTGCTTCATGAACTCCCCTGGCAGCATTTTCCTTCTTCATCTCCAAAGGGCACTGGCTGGTGGACTCTCTGCATCTCATGGCTCTATCATTCTCTTTCTCTCTTAGAATCTCCATCCTTTTCCAAAATGCTTCCTCTTTTAAAGGACCAGTAAAGTAATCAAGACCAACCTGGAATGGGTGGAAGCATGTCTTCATCTAATCAAATTTAATACCTACAATTGATTGAGTCACATCTCTGTGGAGATAATGCAATCAAGTTTCGAACCTACATTGTTGAATAGGGATTAAGAGAAACAGTTGCTTCCCCAAGATTAATTAGGATTAAAACATGGCTTTTTGGGATACATAAATCCTTTCAAACCAGCACACACAAAAAACATGTATCAGATACTGCCAAAACTACTAGGTGGGAATATTTCCACAACTTTAACATTAGATCACACTACATTTCTCTCTATGAATCACATTTTTGCAAAGCTAGGTTTTCAATTGTTGCTATAATAAAAACAATTATGTACCATTTGAAAAATCAACACAGAACAGGAAACAAAGGTGGTGGTGCCTAGTTTAAATCCAAGGTTTGCTGATATGTTCATTATGAAACAGGCACACACATCTCATTAGCAATACTTGTGGTTTAAGATTATAATGAACTTTTTCTTTTAATGTCTTTCAAACTACTTTTTTCATTTTTTTAATCATCCATGGTTCTAGAGTGAATCAGAACAGAATGTGCGTGTGTGTGTGTGTGTGTGTGTATGTGTGTATGATGAGATTTATTATTTAAATATATAAAGGACTTCTTATAGGAAATTGGCTCATGTGATTGAGGGGACTAGAAATCCAAATCCTTTCAGGCTGGCCAGAGGAGAATGAAAATTCTGGTAGGATTAATGTTTAAGTCTTGAGTCTGAATTCCTCAGGCTAAAAATACAGGAAGGAGTGGAGGGTATAGTCTTGAGGCAGAACTTCTGAGCCTTTGTGACATGCATTTTCCGGATGAGAGAGAAACCCTGACCGTGTTTGCCATGTGCCTCCTCACTTAAGAGAGAAACACTCAAACTTAGATTGGACATTTCTATAGATTTGTTTTAGTTGGGACATTTTCTCAGCCTTAGAATTGTAAAATAGCAACTTATTAAATTCTCTTTTTTAAAAGCCATTCATTTCAGGTATATTGCATTCCAGCGGCTAACAAATTAGAACAGATACTAATCCCATTTATGAGATAACTCCAGCAGCGATTAGGCCAGTGTTTGAACAAAGAACTGGACAGCATAACCTAGACAAGTTGACACATAAAATCAACCATCATAACATGGTTCTTAAATTTTTAGACGACAAATACTTAAGTTTTTTTGGACCTAAAAGTGCTTTATAAATGGATAGGCAGCTGGAGCTAAATATTTTATAAACTGAAATGGAAGGTACTCATTTTACCACACAGGCAGCAGCAGGGGTTGGGGGGAGCATACTATGAACACCACAAACCAAGAAAGTTCAGGATCCTCTGTATAGCTATACCAATATAGTTTAGTGTATAAATTGCCCAATTTACATTTTGTCATGCTTTTATTTTTACCCTTTCTGTGACATAATAAACGTGTGTCATAAATATTAACAGCTGCATGCTTTGTTTTTTCATCCCATTTGACAATCTTAGTCTTTCAGTAAGATTATTTAGAACATGTATAGTGAACATAATTACTGATATATTTAGGCTTATATTTACCATTTGTGTGAACAGCTTCTTTTTATGCTGTTTTTTTCCCCTCTGTGGTTGCTTTCTTTTAGAGTAATAAAGTATTTTTCTTTCCTTTTTCCTTTTACTAACTGGTTAGCTATATCTTCTTTCACTTTCTCTTTGCTGATTACTTTAGAGCTTACAGTGTGATTATTTGACTTGACACAATGCAATAAAATTATTACTTTTACCAATTTCCTGATAATGTTAAAACTTTAGACTACTTCTACCGCATTTAAACTTTTATGGTTTTTGGCATGCATGCATTTTAAACCTCATAAAACCCTCATATGATTTTGCTTTGTAGCCAATATTCAACCAACATCAATTTGCAGTCGCTAAATATTTATCCTTCCCTTTGTTCTTAATTTCTTCCTGCAATTATGTATTTCCTTCTCAGATTACTTCTTTTTTGCCTAAAAAAAAAAATCTTTATTATTGGTCTTAGTGTAGATTTTTTGGATATAAATTTTTTACTTTATGTTTCTCTGCATAAACATTTATTTCTCCCCCATTTTTTTTTGAAAAAAAAAAGTTTGCTGTGATTGTTATATATTTATTTCAAGCTTGTCAATATATCATTTCATTCTCTTCCAGCTTTTGCTTAAAGGTGGAAATCCTCTGGAATGCATATGAATCTTGGGAGACAAATATCAGTGGGAAGGCCATGAGAGACACAGCACTTTCTAATTTGAAAGCTCTGTAGGGTCATGTAACTACCAGAGAGGGATTGAGCCTTATCAGAGTTGCATACTACCTGTGAGTGAGCACAGTCCCTATTTAATTAAAGAGAGACAATACTACATTCTCTGACTAGTTGGGGAATACTCTAACTCTTAATGGAAAAAGAGTAAAGCATAGGACCCTTTAAATTTTTTTAGACAATGTCCAGTAGTCAATAAACAAATACTAGACATGCCAAAAGAGTAGACTACATGATCAAAGCTTAAGACAGAGAAAAAAATTGAAATAAAATCACAAATGATGCAATTATTAGAATTACCTGACAGAGACCATATAATTCCTCTAATAAATTTGTATTTGAAAAAAATTAAAAGGTGGGAAATAGATGGTGATATGAAGAGGTTGATGATAAATGAATCAATTAAAATTAAGTGGAAATTTCAAACCTGCAAGAGACAATATGTAAATCTAAGAACTCATGAGTTTGTTTTGGAATATCTAATAAGCAAAAGGCAAGATTAGTGACTGAAGAACATTTTTAGAGAAAAACATCAAAACTTAAGCACAGAGATACAAAGGAATAAAATAAACCCTAAAGAGAGTCATGAGAGAAACATTGGAAAGCTCTAACATATGTGTAACCCTAGAGAGTACAGTCCTAGAATGAGAGGAGAGAGAGAATTATAACCTCCAGAATCTCAGGGCTACTCCGGAAGCAATGAGTGGATATTTGTCTTACACTTACAGCAAAATATTTTGGGGAGGATACTCATTTTCATGACAGCTTCTGTATTTCTTCTTCTTTTGTCAGTAAAGAAACTTTGCAATACTCTGGTGGTTTTAGTAAGAAAGAAGCAGAAACATTACATCAGAAATTCCTCCACCTAAGTGGATTGATTGAGTTATTAAGGTGCTGACATGGATGAAGAAAAAGGTGAAGAGCTCCTTGATGAACTGCTTAGTATGGAGAAACATACCAAGAAATGGGAAATGTCCCAGGAGCCATGGGAACAACAACACCTGTCTAGAAGAGCACTCAATGGGGGTGATGACCTACCATTTTTGAAAAAGATTCCAAGGTCCCAAACACGGCATAGAAGAAGAAACAATTTTCAGACCTTAAGGAACTGGAAGAAAGGGTATCTCAGGAGTAGCCACTGGAATTCAAGCCTTTAGAATTATATAAGTACCTTTAGCACTTACAGGGACCTTGTCTTTGGAATGCTGTATGCTCAACAGGAGCAGGACTTCCAGTAGACATCAGATGAATGCCATTGAATGAATGAATGCATGAATGAATGACTAGCATCTTGGAACTTCTGCACAAGTTGATGGGATATGGAGGAAAGGTAATTTCAGAAAGACAAAATGGATGTCCAACCAAGAAGATTAAATTGATTTGGTTAAAAAAAATAGAAATTCATTATTTCATGGCTGCTGTGGAACAGTCTTAGATTTACATCCATCACAGACGTTTAGATGCATACAAGGTAACTATGATTTTGTTCCCAGAACAACAACAGCAACAAAAGATGCACAAATAAAACAACTACTCACTTTTAAATTAAAATAACCAAACTACATAAACTGTGGCAGAAGCAGTAGAGTTTCTCCTCTCAGGGCATTCTGCTGCAGTTGCATTTTTTGCTATAAGTTATACAGCCATTAACTCTCCCATGAAGATAAAGTAGTATTTGTTTATTTTAAGTTATGACAGGCTGACTAATGGTGTTTTCCTGATTAGGTCACGCTTTCTCACACCTCTGTGCCATTGCACATGCTGCTTCATGGGCTCAAATGACTTCTAACCATTGGAAACTGCTAATTTCCAATTCACAGTTTATGATTTTGCTTAGACATCTCATCTTCCAAGAAGCTTTTCTTAGAAAATAATTTTTTGTAGAGGAGAAAGACCATGAAAGCACTGGTAGGTGACTGCAACTAGGGATAAAGAAAGGAAGGGAAGAAAAAAATGTATATAGTAGGAAAAGGAAAGAAAAGGCAACAGAACTAATTGTTAAAATATTTTACTACTTTTAAATTTTGCTTATACTGATCTTATCTATACAACTTATCTAACATTTTAAAAATTGGACAGTATATTTTAATTAGTATTTTATTATAGAATTCCAACACCTTCACTGACAGTATATCTAGATTTTAATGCTAAGAGCTCATTTCCTTGAAAGCAGAGTGTAAATGATACATATTATTAGTTCAGCAATTAATGTCTTCAGAATGTGAATTTTAGAAACAATTTTTTATACATAGCTATAAGTATTTATTTACTTGCATAGTTAGATCATGGCATTTGATAATCAAATAAAAATTTCAGTTGAAGGATAGTACCCCAGAGAAAACAGAATTTTAGTATCCTATCCCACCAATTTATATCTAGTACCCTTTAGCCTCTATTAATACCATTATTTTGCTCTTCTAAATAATCACATTTTCACTAAACTTTATCAATTGATGAACCTCCCAGCATTTGTTAGGATTAACTGTCTTCAGTTAATTGAAAACATATTATTATGGACATAAAAAAAGACAGAGATATTCATAATCTAGAAGTGTGCTATCACTCTAACCAGCAAAAGCACTAATGCTGGTATCTTTACTGAATAGGTTGTTGCTAATGGTTAGCAGGAAAATTATTGCCTTCTTTAAATATATTTTTCAATCATTACTTCATTAGGTATGCTAGAATTACCCTCGGGATAAAATCTAATTAGTAGGAGAATTTCGGATTCTGCAATTCTTAACATTCAAAGTAAGTGTTAAAGTCATCCAGTCCTGTGATCCTCAGCCTGAGACCAAACCTTATACAGAATTTGAGGTGTGTGTGTGTGTGTGTGTGTGTGTGTGTGTGTGTGTGTGTTCATATGGATAGGTGGGGCTTTGGGTAAGGGTCATAAAATCTTAGGCAGAGGAGAGATGTGTTTATGTTTATGCTGTTCCTTAACTTATTTTACTTTCAGAGTTATCATTTTAAGGTAAATAAGTACAGCAGAGGATCACCTATATTTATAAAATATTGTGTATCTTGCATAGCTTGCTTCAGTAAACTCAGAATATACTAAGAAAGTCAAACAGAAAATAAGCAGAAGTTTCCAAATCTCTGTATACAAAATAGGATTAAATTCTTGCTAATTTGATATGAAGATTTTTGTTCAATGGAACACAGAAATCTTTTGAAATAGCTCCTTAGAGGGTGAGATCATTGACTTGCCAAGAGGGAAAAATGACTGTGCAAACATGGTAGGAAACGAAGGTTTGATTATTGACAGTATCACTGGGTCACTAATTTTACTTGGAACTTCTGAACTATGACAATCTTCTACAATGTGACAAAATTTGGTTAAAATTAATAAGGTACCACAGAAGTGCATGTTCAGCGACTCAAGTAAAAAAGTATATGAATCAAATCCACATGTAGCACAGATGCTCCAGTGTACCTGGGGATAAACGTATTACAGATTTTAAAAAAACATCATACCATCTTTAAAGTTATGAGGACCTGTGTGTGAAAGTGGCTGGAGTGTAAGATTATTTCTGATTTGGGGTTATATTTGGAATATATATATATTTCATTTTTCAAATATTTGTCAAAATGTTCATATAATTTTCTATCAGTTCAGAACTCAAATTTTCCATTAGATACTTCAAATTTCATAGTACCATTTAAAATTTATATTCATTTTGTCTACACACATTTCTCTTTTATCTACATGGCATTTACTAAAATGTCCATAAGAAGATCAAATAATAGTCATCTTTTTTTAAATATAGTTTGTGGAGAATTTGGCCTAGGCTAAGTGAAGTGTTATCCGTACTGATATTATGACCATGTGAACCTGAAATATTTTGTGACTTTCATGTAGATGTGTGGGCTCTGTATTTCAATTATAGTTCTTCGTGAGTCCACCTGCCAATCAAATAAAATTGTAAATGTGAAATTAAATTCAAACTAATATTTCAAAATAAAAAATTTCATTTTTTCAAAAAACTGAAAATTTTTTCAGTTTTCAAATTACATCAACATTCTCTGCTCCCCAATTTTTTATAACTCTTGTGGAAACTACATAAAGGAGTGGTAACTAGTATGCTGCAATAACAATGACAGGAAATTCAATACTATTGTTGTCTTCTCCAGCATTCAATTTTTCAAAGCGGGTATAAATTTGTGAAACTCACATTTTTTGTGTATTAGAAAAGTGACATTTCAAAAAGGAACACACAATTATATCCTGTTTTGACTGGCAAATGCTTTCATTTTCTTTCAAAGATAATGCAATAAAAAGTATAATAAATAACATTTGCAGAGTAGCCAGGTTTCTGTCCTGGCTTGTAATATCCAGATGACACTTAGAAAAAAGTTTTTTTAAAAAACAATCAGGACTTCCGGGAAGATGGCTGAATAGAATAGTTTGAGATTAGCCCTGCTCCAAGGAAAAGTTAGAGAAGGGACAGGAGGGCTCTGAGATGGCGATTCGGGAGAGCAACTAACCTGGGAGAGCTGTCTGTACCACATGGGGCACCCCTGGTTGCAGAGGCTGAGGAACCGAGAGACAGAAAGGTGGAGCCTGGCGCCGAGACGCAAAAGACGCAGAGCCCGTGGGAGTACAAGGACCAAAGCTGGAACTTGGGGACTAGCAAGTAAAGGAGGCCACATTCCTTGGGTGTACTACCCTCACCAGTGCAGCCCCATGACCGGCGACTCACCCCACACCCCATGGATCCGAATCCCATCACCTGCTCCTATTCCCCACTCTCCAGGTACCCCCACCCCACCCGCCCCCAGTGCACACCCCAACCCTAAGTGCAGACCAGCATACCTCCCTGCACCCTTCCTGAGCACTACCACCCCATCCCTCTTCCCTGTAGGCTGTTGCCAGTGAATAAAGGCTGCGGGCATTAACTTCATACCAGGCTACCCCGCCCCTCTGCCCATAGTGTTGCACAGCCTTACACAGATCCCACCATGAGAGTCTCGCATCCATTTACAACACTCTTAGGCTCACACATGCGCATGGCCCCAATCACTTCATTCAGCTCTAGTGACCACACTTTACAGCCGTCCTAGAACCACACATGCGCAAGGTCTTCAGCCACACTTCCCAGCTCTGAGAAAGTGTTGACCTGCACAGCCGGGTCACTCTGCCCCCAATCCATGAAAGCATGGCACCAACCTGCTGCCACAGCTCTGTGCATGCACACAAAGGGCTCCATGCCTTACACCAGAGCACACCAGGGATACGCCCCCCAGACTGGTGCGCCCTAACAACTACATCCTCCCTGGCCACTAGGCACCATGATCACAAACATCAAACTTTCTTAATTGATACCGAAAAAACACACAACAAAATTCAGCATCCTTTTCTGATAAAAATACTCCAAAAGATATGAATCAAAGTTAACTTCCTCAATATGATGAAGGGAATATATGAAAAACTGATAGCCAACATCATTCTCAATGGAGAGAGACTGAAAGCTTTCCCCCTAAGATCAGGAACAAGACAAGTATGCCCACTGTCACCACTATTATTCAAATTGTACTAGAAGTTCTAGTCTAGAGCAATCAGGCAGGACAAAGACATAAAAGACATCCAAATTGGAAAGGAAGAACTAAAACTCTCATTATTTGCAGATGATAAGATACTATACTTGGATGATCCTGAGAAATCTACAACAAAGTTACTTGAGCCTATAAACAAATTCAGCAAGGTGGCAGGAAATAAAATAAAATAAAAAAAGTTACATTTCTATACACAAGAAATGACCTAGCTGAGAATTCAGTTAAGGAAAAAAATTCCATTCAAAATAACAACTAAAAGAATCAAGTACTTAGGAATGAACTTAACTAGGGATGTAAACATCTTATAAACAGAAAACTATATAACATTGCTAAAAGAAATCAAAGGAGATCTACATAGGTGGAAAGACATTTTCTGCTCATGGATAGGAAGGATAAATGTAGTTAAGAAGTCAATTTTCCCTAAATTGATCTAAAGATTCAACCCAGTACCAATCAAAATTCCAACAACCTACTTTGAAGATTTGGAAAAGTTAACTACCAAATTTATCTAGAAGGGAAAGAGACCCGAACAGCTAAAAGAATTCTGAAAAAGAAGAATGGAGTGGGAAGATTGACACTTCCTGACTTTAAAACCTATTATAAAGCCAGAGTGGTGAAAACAGCATGGTGCTGGCACAAAGATAGACGCATTGACCAATGGAATCGAATTGAGAGTGCAGAAATTGACCACCAAGTCTATGGTCAACTGATTGTCCCAAATCCTCTGAACTGGGACAAAACAGTCTTTTGAATAATTGGACATGGAAGAACTGGATATCAACAACCAAAAGATTGAAAGAGGACCCATATCTTACACCCTATGCAAAAATGAGATCAAAGTGAATCATACACCTAAATATAAGAACTTGCACCAGAAAACTTTTTGAAGAAAATGCAGGGAAACATCTTCAAGACATAGTAATAGGAGTTCTTTGTGTGTTCTTTTTGTTTTGTTTTGTTCTTTTATTTTTTTATTTTATTCTTTTAAATACAAAAAAAAAAACCCAAATAAACTCAAACATTTCTATTGTGATCATTCCATTCCAAAGCACAAGAAACAAGAACAATAACAACAACAACAAAAATGGATAAATGGGAACTCCTCAAAATCAAATGCTTCTGCACCTCAAAAGACTCTGTCAAAAAGGTGACGAGGCAGCCAATTCAATGGGAGAAAATATTTGGAAATCACATATCAGACAAAGGTTTGATTTCATGTATATACAAAGAAATCAGACAATTCAACCACAAAAGAACAAACAACCCATTTATAAAATGGGCTAAAGATATGAATAGGCATTTTTTGAAAGAGCAAATACACATGGCTCAAAAGCACATGAAGAGATGCTCATTTTCATTGGCTATAAGGAGAATGCAGATCAAGACTACAATGAGATACCACCTCACACCTATATAAATGGCTGCTATTAAAGAAACAGGAAACTTTAAATGTTGGAGAGGATGTGGAGAACCTGGGACATTTGTGCACTGCTGGTGGGAATATTTAATGGTGCAGCCACTGTGAAGGAATGTTTGGCATTTCCTTAGGAAACTTTATATCAAGTTGCCCTATGTCCCAGCAATAGCACTACTTGGTATATACCCAGAAGAGCTGAAAGTAGCCACACAAACAGACATTTGCTCACCAACGTTCATAGCAGCATTATTCACCATTGCTAAAAGGTGGAAACAGACCAAATGCCCATCTACAGACGAGTGGATCAACAAAATGTGGTATACACATATGATGGAATATTATGCAGCAGCATGACAAAATGATGTCCTGAGGCACATGAAAAGATGGATAAGCCTTGAGGACATAATACTGAATGAAATTAGCCAGATACAAAAGGATAGATACTGTATGGTTCCAATTTTATGACCAACATAAAAATATAATCAGAGGCTTCTAATACAGAATGTGGGGGACTTAGAGATGCATAGAAGCTAGAAATGGGTGAATCATTAGCAAATGAGGTTGAACTCTGGTGTAAGGAAATAGATGCGTGAAGGTGATTCTTTAGTGGGTCTATAAGTAATATTACCATATTGGGGATGAATAAGATTGACAGGGGTTTTATAGACCTATGTGTCCCACTGATTAACACTAGAAATATGAATTAGTTCTTGCAGGAATTACTTCAAAGGTATGATTCTTGTAAAAATAATTTCCAGGGTACAGGGGGAAAACTGTTATTGCATGTTATGAGCTGTGTTCAAAAGGAAACCATCAGCACTACCACAGCAACAGCAGAGTTAAATAATGGGGGAGGGACAAGAGTTAAGAAGAAGCTTTAGATTTTGTATTTGGTGAGGGTGTGTTTATTGGTTTTCCTTCTCTTGTGAACAATGAAATGATCTAAAACTGAGAATGTTGATGTACTATGGACTTTGGGCCCTATACCTGATGCCTAATGAAAGCAGGTGATTGAAGGATGCACTGGCTGAGAAGTAGATTGGTGGATGATGGTGTATACTTATGAAAAAAGTTTGTGCTGCTACAAAAAGGAAAAAAGTCATGAGGCACACAATGGTGTTAATGAACATATGGGACATTTGGTGAGACAAAATAAGCCAGAAACAAAAGAACATGAATTGTATGGTCATCTTTAGAAAAGGCTTATAAGAAAACAAGGTCCTAGATTGTAAGCTTTTAGAGCAGAGACATTAAGTCCAGAGTGATGATTATTATTTCTGGATTTTGAGAGGCTGTTTTATATATATAACCTGATATTTAGAGATAATAACAAAGCCAAACAGTTTGGGGTTAAAGTAATTCAGAACACAGGGGTAAGGAAGACCCATGTGTATATTTTAGAACCACACATATTCTTTGAGATCAATGAAAGATTTACTTTGGTCTGGAAGTGAAATTTTCTGTAGTGCATAATCTAATTCAATCTCTCTATATAGCTCATTTGTGAAATACAGGGAGACCAGAATAAGTAGAGGTCCTTTAATCCTGTATATATTATTGTAATGCCTGGATACATCCTAGAGTATATTAAGCAGACAATCAAAAAGTATTAGCATAGTCCCCTAAGGGATGGGAGAAAGAATATGGAACTATTAAACCTTACCATCAGGGAGTCCCCTGATATTGTGTCAAACTCTAGGGACACCCAAATCAATAGGCTATGCTCTCAATCATGGGACTTACTCTTATGAAGCTTATGTAGCTAACAGAGAAGCTTAGACCACCTATAGGCAATACTGAGAGTTACTCCGGAGGGCCTCTTTTGTTGCTCAGACATGGCCTCAATCTCTCTAAGTCTAGATCTTCAAGTGAAATCATTGCCCTCCTCCCTACATGGGACAGGACTTACAGGGGTGAATGTCTTCCTAGTGACATGGGAGATGACTCCCAGGGATGAATCCAGACCTGGCACCATGGGATCAACAATTCCGTCCTGACCAAAAGGGGGAAAAGAAGTGTAATTAATAAAGTATCAGTGGCAGAGAGAATTAAAATAGTGTTGAGAGGCTACTATGGAGGTTGCTCTTACACAAACTTCATTTAGACCTTGCTACCTATCATAACCTGCCAACCCCCAACAAGGACTATTCCAGCCAATCCTAAAGAACACCTAGGGCAATATATAAGATTCCACATGGGTTCCAGGCACTAGAGTAACTTTCCAGAAACCTACACCCTCTAGATGTGCCCTGGTCCAGATAGGTTCTGAAAACTAGCCCAGCCTCTCCAGAACATCAGATAGTTCCATCTCCCTACCACATATTAAAACAGGCTCTTCCAATATGAAAAATTCAGCATTGTCATAGCCCAAACACCCCTAAAGAGAGAGATGGAAAGAGCAAAGATAATGATGGAGTTATACAGAGAAGGTAGGATTTAACAAATGAATATATAGGTTGAATCATTAAATTGATATCTCTTTTAGTCTCCAGTAGTTTAGCTAGAAGTAAAAACCTAAAATTGTGGAATTGTAACCCATGTCAAAGTCTGAAATCTGTTCTACAACTAATTGTGTGCCTTGAAATTCATAGCTTTATTTTATATATATTATTTTTCACAAAAAAATAAGGGAAAAATTGGATTGTGATGATAAATATTTAAGCCCTCCAACCTCCTATATTCTGGAGCAGCTAAAAGGAAAAATATGAGAGGATTGTGTGGTAGCCCACGACAAACTCTGAAGTCTGTCCTGTAGCCACTTGTTGAAGAGTGTTTTGAAAACTATTGCTTTTTTATTTCTTTGCTTTGTATATATGTTACACTATACAATAAAAAAGTTAAAAATCAAAAAGGAAAAAGAAAAAATCAGTATTGACATGTTATCTATATTTTCCTCCATAATACCAAATAAATATTTGTTACCAAATACTAATATTAAATAATGATATTAATATTATGTTATGTACCATCAAGCTTGAGACATTGTTCTACAAACTTTACAAAAAAGATGCTCTTATTCATACACTTTCGTAGGTCAAAAAAGTGAAGATATGTAAAATTTGCCTGCCCAGGGCAAGAGTGGCAACCCAGACAGGTTTTCATTGTTGTTGTTGTTGTGTGTGTGTGTGTGTGTGTATTTTAATCACTATCCTAACTATGTAAATTATCATCCTCTACTCTTGTTCTAGGACCTGTGGTCCCCATATTTCATTGATAGTTGTTAATAACTATGAATAATACATTTCTAAGATAGTTTTGGGGCTAATATGACATTAGCTGATTTTATTTATCAGTGACGGTCTTGTTGAAGCCTGACTCCACTATTTATTAGCTCTGTGACAGTGAGGTTTCTTAAGCTGTCTCTGCCTCATATGCTGTACCTTTAGTGTGTACATAACAATAATAATAATCATAATCACTTACTTGAAGAGTTGTTGTGAGATTAAATTTCATAATCTATGTAAAATTAGATTTTCAAGTGTTTGTAATTTCAGAATTGTAATTTCAGAGGGTGGCGATTACATAGTAATCAATAAATATTAGCTACATTAATAATATTTGTAATATTATTAGAAAATGACAAATACTTTGCTGAGTTCTTAAATTTCTAAGATGGATATTGTAGAATCTTAGTGTACAAAATAATTTTGAAAAGACAAATGTGGACAAATAACAGGCAAATAGCAATAATATCATTGATTCCATTTGGAATGCCAAATGGAACAACTACCTTGGAAGACAACTTGGACATTGTATATAGGACAATATAGAGTTACCATTCAACACACCAATTTGACTTCTATGCCTTCACTTGAATAAACTGAACATTTATGTTCACATAAAAGCCTGTAAATGAATGCTTATAACAGACTGATCCATAACTTCCCCAAAATGACAGCTCAACCAATATGCCCTTCAATTGGGAAATGGATAAAATATAATACCCCCATATAATGAAATAGTCTATTCAATGATAAAAAGGAAAAGCTATTGATTCACAAAAAGGCATAGATGAATTTTAGCATTTTGCTAAGGGAAAGGATACAGGCAAAAAAAAAAAAAAAACTACAAATTGCATGATCATATTCATATGACATTCTGGAATGGGCCAATATATAGGAACAGAAACCAGGTCAGTGGTAAGAGGTTGGAGGAATGGGGAGTGGTTTGACTACAAAGGGGACATGCAGAAGAATTTTTAAGTGATGTAACCGTTCTACATGGTACCGAGGTGCTGGGTACATCCCTTTATGCAATTGTCAAAATCCATACATGACAAACGTATATCATAAAGAGTGAACTTGAATGCATTCAAATTTAAAAAAAGAAGAATGTCAGAGGATCCTGATCCCAAAATGGAAAGCAAACTGGGACAAATGGATCTAACTGTATTATAAATGTATGATATAACTTCTCTCAAAGAAGTGGAGTGAGAAAGGAGCTGACCTAAGTAACTTCTGAAAACACTAAAGCACTAAGGCTACCAACCAAAATAAATATACATGAACACTTGCACTTTTTTTCCCTCACAGAGAGATTTTTTTTCTCACAGACGTACAGATTAACAATTCTACAACTACTTTATACCTATATCACAGTTGGAAAAATAAGTTATAAATGCTTAAGAATGGGATGGGAGCCAGGCTTCTAACTGTCAGAGAAAGAAGTTACAAATAAGCACAGGGTAAGGCTAGAATGATCCCTGTAGTGATGGGTTAGAGTCAGAGTTATGAGGAGGAATTCATGGTTAGTTTCATACATATATGAACACAGACATTTGTGTCTATACATTAGTTAATGCACATACCTAAATTTCCGAGTACTGTCTGCTGACATGGTATCTTAGTTTGCAAGCTTCTGGAATGCAATATACCAGAAACAGAACCGTTTTTTTAAACAGGGGATTTATTAAGTTGCAGGTTTACAGTTCTAAGGCCATGAGAATGTCCAAATTAAGGCAAGGTTATATGCCATCCAGGGAAAGATACTTTGCTTCAAGAATGTCTTTGATGTTTGGGGTTTCTCTCTCAGCTGGAAAGGCGCATGGCAACATCTGCTAGTTTTTTCTCCAGGAATCTTCAATGACTTTCCTGGGGTCCTTTTCTTTCTTCACCTCCAATGTGTGGGCTTTGTTGGCTCTCTGGCTCTTAAGCTTTTTCCAAAATGGTTCCTTCTTAAAGGGCTCCAGTAAGCAATCCCCTCGAATGGGTGGAGATGCACCTCCAAGGAAACCATCTAATCAAAAGTTACCACCCATGATTGGGTGGGCCACATCTCCATGGAAACAATAAGAAAGATCTCACCCAGTAATACTGAATGAGAATTAAAGGACACAACTTTTCTGGGGTACATAAGAGCTTCAAACCAGCACACAAGCCTAGAAGTAGTGATCTCAGTAGCAATGAACACACCCAGAACCTAAATCCTAGTTTCAAAATTTAGATCTCCAAAAACACACAACCAGAGCTCCTTGGAAAAATAGCTGATTCTAGGGATGGGTAAAAAAAATACAATGAGCCTGGAGCTTTTCATAGTGACAGAAAATAAGAAAGTGTCAAAAAGCAAAAAAGATGTAAACATATCAAAGGGACACAAGATCCTACTCAAAAATTCTCCCACAGACCAAAACTGGAACAATTTGGGACAGCAACATAAATATACTCAAAAGAATAAAATAAAAATCCATGGGTTCATATTGATATAAATAAAATGATTGAATGGAACAAATAAGTAAACAAACAAATGAAAAGCGTCCCAAATAATGTTTGTAGAAGCCTCCTGTAGTCTAGGGGGTGGAGAATAATCTTCCCTGCCCTTTCAGTGTGGACTTGACTTATGGCCTGCTTCCAGAACAGTGACGCATAGGAACTTAGCAGTGCAGAAGCCTGGAAAGCACTAATATAACCAAGTGATCAAAGTTATCATCCTTAGTGATGTCATTTGGAAATCAAGTACCTCTGATGTGACAAAAAGGGACCTTGACCTCTATATTTTCTTTCCCCAAATCCACAGCCCCAGTGCAATTTTGAGGAAAACATCAGACAAACTTAAGATGAAGAACATTTAACAAAACATCTGACCAGTAATCTTGAAAACTGTGAAAGACATGAAAAGAAAGAAATACTGAGAAATCATCACAGACCCAGAGAATTTAAGGAGACATGAGGATAAAATGCAACTTGGTGTCCTAGATGGAGTCCTGGAGGACTTTAGTGGAAAAACTCATGAAACCTGAATAAATTATTTTGACAAATGTATCACGGTTATTGGAAATTGGCTAAAGTGTATATGGAAAGTGTAGACTTTGCAACTTTTCCGTGAAATTAAATTTATTTCAAAATAAAAAAATACCTTAAAAATGCATAGAAGTTATTGTAAAAATCCATTGTAAACATCGTGCATACATTAAAGGGGAATCAATAACTGCTTACTCATGAAATATCGAGTTTCTATATAATAAAATTGATTTAAAAACTTTTTCTATTGCAGGGCAATGCTAAGATTGTGTCTGAACTATAATATGCCAATCAATATATAGCAATCTATAGTTTCAAACTTGTAACCACAAACTTGCTAACTTGACATCACACATTTTTACCTAATCAAGCAATTTTATTGTTACTCACTCCATAATTTTAAAGATGTCCTAGAAACTTTCATATCTCTAGATTATCAAATTTATTTTCTTATATGCAAGCAAACACTTTTTAATCTGATCAAAAAATCTTTAAACACATTTCATAGAGTTTGGTATTATTTTGAAATTTCATATATAAAATATCTTTAAATTCAGTACATGTAAAGAAACATTATCATTTAAATTCAATGAAAAAAGGTTCATACCCCTTCATGGTAATTTCCCAATTCAGTTTAATCTCTTTTGCTGACTCTCCAAATAATTTTTCTTCTTTTTTCTCCCCTACTCCATTGATTATGGTGGATTGGAAATATTGGTAACTTACTTATTCTCATTTATTTTTACAAGGCATACTATTCAGCTAAAGAAGTGAAAAAAATACATATATTTTGGGCCAAAATAAATGTTTGAATTTTTGAATCATTCATTAACTACTAAAACATTTATTGTTAGCATTTAGAAATCACACCATAAAATGCAATGTCCTGCCAAGTATACTTTTTATAACTAATGTTCGGATGGATGTTCTTGAAAGATTAGCTGCTATGAAAACTACTCCTGAGTGTGGATCATTTAAAATCATAACTTATAAGGTTTTTCTGACTATACAGAAATCTCTCTCATTTCCTGGTATACTTACTAGTAGAGAGCATGGAGATGTCTTCACAAGTTAATACATTTGAATATTATTTATCCTCAATACCTAATTGCATGTAGAATAAAAACATGACCATCTAAGAATGATTCTTTAGGAAAAAGTAAGCTTGGTTGTAAACATAAACTCTCCCTTGGCAGACTGGCTTACCTATTGTGTTGATAGAATCTAGAAGGTATAAGATCATGGAATTAAGATATTTTAAAGAAGCAGAAAATTTGACATATAGAGAGTTTGCGATCCCTGGAAAAGAAGTTTCTCCTTAAAGATCAACTTTCTAGCTAGGTTTGCAACTACTATGTGGAAATGTGAGCAAAAGTGATTCAACCTCAGCTTAACTAAAAAAATAAAATATTTTTTAAAAAAAACCACGCACAAAGCACTGGAACTGGAAAAAACAAAAGCTTTAGTTCTGAGGAGAGGAAATACTCTTACATAGAGCCAACAGCCTGAGAAAGCATGAAAGTATCTTTATAAAAATGCAAACCTCCAAGTGGTTAGACCCTGCCAAAAAAATACTTCTAGAAGCATACAGAGAGCTAGAACTTGACATGCATAAAATATGCTGGAAAATTAAAATAATCAAAACCCCACACAAGATAGAAAATCATTATATATAATTTCATATGTTTTTTTAATTATTTTCTATGCAATATACCTATGAAACTCTTGACAAAATGGCCTATCACATATTGTTTTTATCCTGCTTTTATTAATAAATATGCACACTTCTATTTGTTCCTAATCTATACTTCCAATGAAAGCCTAACATATTAGTAACTTAATATATATAGATACATGTTAACATTAACAACTTTATATATATAGATTTATAGGCTTATAGTCTTTTTTTTGTATGCTATATTGGAGAGTCACATTTCATTATTTTTCCATGTAAGTATCCTGTTGCTGCAGCACCATTTGTTGAATTTTTGTTTGTTTGTTTTTGTTTGTTTTGCTTATTTGTTTGCTTTTTGGAAGTGCTTGGGCCGGTAATCGAACCCAGGTCTCTCATATGGCAGGCAAGAATTCTACTGTTGAACAACCTTGTACCCTCAGGTCTGTAGATTGTTATATCAATAATTAGAAGAAATTTCTCTCCCAGGTCTTCTACCTTCTCTGAAAGTGGGAAGTAAGATCATCTGCTGGGAATGTAGAGATATGTGGAAAATAGAGAAGGTTTGAAATAATAACTATGGAGATATAAGAGAGCAGGCTACTTTGAGAAACTCTGTAAGATTTCTAGCTCTCTTGGCTAGAAAACCATGAATGCATATTGGTGCTGGCTACCTGTTCTTATAGACGGCAGCATGCAGCTGCCATTGTGCAGACATGGAGAGGGCAGATGACTGGTTTCATTTAGGGGTACAGTTTTGCTGGAATGGATGATAAAAGAACAGGGAATTTTAAGGGATTTTTAAATAGTGATGGGGGACTGGAAAGACTTTGGAAATTAAACTGCATTGGTAGGCAGAGAAATTTAGATGGAAAGATAACTTCAAAGAGAAAGTCAATCGTGTAGCTGTCTACTACTGCCCTCATTTATGCAGAAAACAAGCAAACGTCCACACTACTGAGGTAGTATCTTCCTTTCACCACCATGGTAGCATCAAAGAATGATTTACAAAAAGTTAAAAACATGACTCATATAGGTGTAAAATGAATTTAATGAGAAAATAAACAGGTTAATAGAGCTGTTTGAAAGAAGATTTGAGAACCAGAGATTGATATAGTCAGCCAAGAAAGGCTAGAGTAAAAACTGACTAATATTCCATAAGGAACAAATCTGAAAACCTCTGGCATTATCTTCTCTACCAAACAGAAATCATGTTAATTTCTTATTGGGCAAAATATATGCACATAAACATGTAGCAACATCTTGAAGTCTAGGCCCTTGTCAATGATAGATAGCAAGATGAAAAACAACAAAAAATATTTTCCTTAGAGAGTTAAATAGTCTGTATGTGGTCCTGTTTGGCAGTGTTACAATATGATATTAAAAAGACATCAAGTCCATCCTTTTGTGTTATATCCAAGTTTGGATTATTTTTCTTAACAAAGATAATATATATTACCTCTTAAAAACCTCAGATCCAAGCCTAAATTCCTGCTAGACTTTTCCCTCTTCTTAACTCTGATTAGACACTGATATTCTCAAAAGCATGTTTCCACTTATTTTCCAATCAGTTATTTTTCTGGGATTTTCAGTCTCATCCTGGATGTAGAAGCTGTGACAAGGAAGGGGAGTGCAGTGGGTTCCTCTCCTTTTACAGGTTGTCATGGAGCAAAAGTTCTGTATGCCAAACCCTGAGCTACGACCTCCATGCCAGCTCTGCTTTCTCATTTCAAGCCAATCAAATTTTGGCATTTGCTTGATCATGCATCTAATGCTTTTGAATTTCCACCTTTTCTGTGTCCTCATAAGGAGATATGTATACTACTTCATCACTGTAGGAAGTGTAGGAGACCTCACTTCACTGTCCTTAGAGTGCTTGGAGTGTCACTATTTATTCAGCGTTTAAGATATGGGTTAAAAAAAAGAATTAATTTCAGAGGTTATTTTGAGTTGCCCTATATGCAAACCCGTCCTCCACAGGTTTCTGATCAATGTTATACTTTTCCGTCACATGAAATTCTTAAGGGAGTCAGGTTTTTATATTCTCACTCCTACTCAAAATGGTTACTTTTGTAGTAGATTTCGTATATACACATATTAATCTTTTGTCACAGAAGATAAAATTTGGACTTTAGATGGTGAGGTTTAAATTTATTAATAAGCAGCTTGGCCATAATTTTAATAAATCACTCTTTGTTGAAAAGCTACCTTTCAAAGAGGTCAATGAACTAAAATCTGGAAATAAAACAAAACAAAACAGAATGAAAGGGTGCTGTAAGCCTGGACAGTTGCTGCTTTTCATAGCACTCCAATATAGTCATGCATCTTTAATGAATGTTTGTGAATCCGTATTTCCAATTATTCATTAAAATTCATTGTTAGATGCTATGAATATGCTAACACATGAATTTCCATGACTATAAAATGAAAATCAAGACACATGATATTAAATCTTCAGAAACATTTCCACAAAATGATACTAGGGCTCATGATTAAAATACTTTATAAAATTCCGTAGCTTTACTGACATTTTGTCATTTGAAATTAATTGCATCTTATTGCACATTACCTGAGAAGAATGCTAAAAATCAATTATTAAAGTAAAAAATATTGAACCTGTTGCTTTAATTGCCTCCTTTTTACCCTGTTTCTGAGAGAAGGATCCCTATCCTCAATTTGTGGGACTCACTGAACACATGGCATCTGACACTGGACAGATGAGATGGTAAGTTATTACTGATATTCCCACTTTAGAGAAAGAGGACACTACATGCCATGCAGTACCACCAGCAGGTTGCACTTGGGAACAAAGTGAACAAGCAGGGACCATGGTATACCAACATTATAGTAACAAGGGGGTGGAGGTGGGGGTGCCTTGTTCTTGTGGGAAGATGCAAGTGGAGTGTTTCAATGAGTAAACTGGCAAGGAGGTAACTGAAGTACGCTACTCAGGTATAAGCAGGAACTGCATCTGGTCCCTTTAATATGGATGGTTGTTTAGCTAAGGGACGTGATCCATGGGAGAAGGTTAGGGAGGAGAATTTGTGATTAGGTCTTCTGAGGCCTTCTTGATTCCACTAGATGTCAAAATAGCAATACTATTAGGCTTTCTTAAACCTCTCCCACTATCATATACCAGAATCTGTTCCTTCATAACCAACTAACTCAAAGCTCTCACTGTGACATAAGACAACTATTTTCTTACATCTCATAAATTCCTCTACATTAAGAATAGGGACTAGGCTCAGCAGGATCTTTCTGGTGACTCATAGTCTCAACTGAGACATAGATGTTGATCAGTCAAGCTTAGCTGGAGCATGGGCTGGTTTGGAGGAACCGAGGTACCTTTATTCACTGTCTGATGCCAGCATGGGGAATGGCTGGAATCATCAATATAAAATGCCCAGACGTGGTTTCACTGACATGATGTAGACTGGTCTCAGAGCAAGTGTCCCAGCATAACCAAGAAGAAACTACTTCTTACCAAGCCTCAGAAGCCAATCAAAGTCCTTCCTCCCCCACCATTCCCAAAACATCTTTAATCTCTTCAACTCCTGGGTGAGAGGTTACCAGAACCCCTAGAACAATAGCATATAAACCTGGAAGGGTTTTGACTAATTCTAGATTAGGCCCAGAGAAGAGAAGGGAGTTTTCCAGGGTCCTACTTCCAGTAGGTGGCAGAGTTCTGGCTAACATACCACAAAAAGCAGTCTTCTCTGGGACCTCAGAAATGTTAACAGTTTGCTTCGCATTTCTGACTGCCTTGAGACTAATGCCACTTGTTTCTGTTTTACAACCATTGCCTCACCACTACAATTTTATTTTGGCCTGCTGGGTCAAGGGGTGAAACCAATGATGTCAGGCTTCTGCACTCCAAGAGACCTATCTCAGCCCTGAGCCTAGTGAGACTTCAGAGATGGATGAGATGTGGATGGAGCAAATCATTATCAATGAGGCCATCCCCTCCATCCAGCCCTCTTCAACTTCAAAGCAAGTAGCTCCTTTCTGATCCAAAGCCCAAGTATCCTCTGAGCCCTAATATTGGCTAGCATTATACGGACAAATTTTTAACATTTCTGATCATGTGGGGATGGTGAATATAATTCACTCTGTTGACAACTGATGTTGGGCTGAGGATACATCTGAAATGACATAGGCTGAAAAGGCACAACTTTAAATCCAGGCCCAAAAGACAACAGCTCCATTATGTTAAAGTCTGTTTCCTCTGATAGGAACACCAAGGAAGAGGAGACAAGGCCCAGAGGAGATCCTAGGATAGCTCCCATCTATCTCATATCATCAGAGGCTACATCTTGAGGGGAAGAGCAAGGGCTGGAGAAGATGCAGAGCATTGGCACAATTGTTCTGGGATCTGAACAACTAATGATGTGAGGAATAACCTGCCAAGAAGCATCTCAAATATTTTTAATCCTCAAGCTCTAGGCCTCAAGACTGTTTAGGCTGTGACATGGGTGTATTCCCAGGGCAGTCATTTTGGGGCAACTGTGAGAGTCCCTAATGCCATCTGTGTGATTTTGGCAGGGCCAGAGAGGGTATCTGTGAGGACTGTGTTGATAAATCATTTGAAGGAATTATGTGTATTGATATAGTCTATCACATCCTTTAAGGGAAAGACCATGTTCTCAGGCCTAGCATAGATATGGGGCATAATGGCACATATAAGGTGCTCCATAAATGATTGTTATGAGGGTCACTGGTCATTTCCCTCCATACAGACACAATTGTGGCAAAGGATTCAGGACATTCATGAATCCTCTCCTCCCATACACCTTCTAGCAGCCCTCATCTCACTGGTGGGAGTTTCAGGACATGGAGAGATACTGTGTGCCAGTTTGAAAGGATTTATGTAACCTAGAAAAGCCATGTTTTAATCCTGATCAATTTTGTGAGAGCAATCATTTCTTCTAATCCCTATTCAGTACTATAGGTTGAAAGCTTGATTAAGTTATTGCTACAGAGATGTGACTCACCCATTTGAAGTATACTTTTGAAATATTCAGAAGTATTAACTTTTGAAATATAAAAAAATTTTTGACTTTTGAATAGATGGAGATGTGACCCCACCCATTCCAGGTGGGTCTTGATTACTTTACTGGAATCCTTTAAAAGAGGAAGCATTTTGGAGAGAACTTGAGAATGATGAGAACAACAGAGACAAGAGAACCACTCACCAGCCAGCAACCTTTGAAGATGATGTAGAATGCCCCCTGCAGGAGCTTTATGAAGCAAGAGGCTTGGAGAGGAAGCTAGAAGATGTCACCATGTGCCTTTCCAGTTGAGAGAGAAACCTTGAACATCACTGACCCTTCCTGAGTGAAGGTAACCTCTAGTTGGTGCCTTAATTTGGATATTTTTATAGACTTGCTTTAATTGGGATATTTTCTTGGCTTTAGAACTGTGAACTCACAATTTATTAAATTCCCCTTTTAAAAAGCCATTCCATTACTGGTATATTACATTCTGGCAGTTAGCAAACTAGAACAAGCCAGGAGCTCTAAGGAGTACCTGGGCTCAGAGAAATAGCCCCAGAAATCCTATTCCAAGGTTAAATAAAGAACCCTATGATCTCAGAATGGCATTCTGTGTTCTATTTGACTTTCCATGTCTGTCAGCCTAGCAGTGACCTCAATTGTTCCACAGCTATGTTCAATTAAGAGGAACTACACCTCACACATGCTTGGCAGAGCTCCAATGAGCACTTGGGAGAGCTCCACATGCTAACTCCTCTCTGGTTTTGGCTTCTGAGGGTGCTAGCTGAAAGTGAGACTGTGGGCTGGGAAACTCTACCACCACTATGTTGCTCTTTTTTCAAAATTTGTTCATCCTGAAGCTCCATAAACAATAGTAGGGGCTCATACTCCTGTGAATATTCAGAGCGAAATGATAGTGCAGTAGCATTTGTTGCAATTAGAACAAGGAAGATCAGCAATTCCACTCCCACATATATATATCCTGGAGAAACTGTCACACATTTTGTAGAAGTTTATTTAAATAACATGTTCTTTTAATACTGACAGGTCACAGGGAAGGAGCTCGGGCCCCCACCCACTCCTCACCCTGCAGCAATGGCTGAAACTCATGGTCCACTTGTGACCCTTTCCCTTCCCCCTCCTCCTTGCCACAATGCTAATGCCTCTTGCCAAATGTTGCTCAGGGCAATACCCAGAGCAAAAAACCACATCAAAGAAGGACTTACAGAACAAACTCCACCAACAAAGAGCCAACAGGTCAGGACAGGCACAAAGAGAAGTAAGCAAAAATACTAGCCAAAGGCAATCAGATGCGTAGCCAAATGCAGAAGTCAGGACCAATAAGGGTCGGTGAATTTCAGAGTATAAAAGGAGAAACACATTACACTGCAGGTGGACATTTTCTGCAGGTTCTTGGAGAAATTGTTCCTTTCCCCTTTTCCCCTTCCCACTTTCTCTTTCCCCCCACCCCTCCTCCTCATCCCCCTCCCTCCTTTACAATAAACCCCTTTCAACCTCAGTTCGCTGGGTTATGAGTGTTGGACTGAACCAACCCCCAATTTGTTCTAACAAATATGAATCTAATATAGTGAGTAAAGACCTATTTCAGTGGGACCTTTAGATTAGATGGTTTCCTTGGAGATGTGAACTACCCAACTGTGGGTGGGACTATTTGAATAGGTTGTTCCCAGAGGGAAGTGATCCCACCAATTCAAGGTGGGTCTTAATATGCTTACTTGAGTCCTTTAAGAATTTTTTTACAAAGGCTCAGAACTTACACAAACCAAGAAATTTGGAAACATACAAGAAAATGCTCCAGAGGAAGCTGTTTAAAACCAGAAGCTGGGGGAGGAGGCACAGCAGATGTCACCAGTTGCCTTCCTACATGACAGAGAAATCATGATTACCATCAACCTTTCTTCAGGTTCAAGATACCTTTCTCTGGTGCCTTAGTTAGGTCATATTTATAGTCATAGATCTGTAAACTTGTAACTTAATATATTCCTTTGTATAAGCCAACTTATTACTGGTATATTGCATTTTGAAAGCATTAACAAATTGAAACACCAACTCTTCAGGAACTTTCTCCTTTTGTGGTCCCTTCAAATACTTAAGTCCTATGTCATGGAGAAGATTCTGAGCTAGAACACACCTTGATTGTTGTGTGGATGTTCACAGGATTTTCCTAATGCCTCTTTTGGGGAAAGCTATAGGCCCATTCAAGGGAGTTAGGGGGAGGCTCTCCTGTTAGTGGAAGAAATGGTAGGCATTTGGAGGAGGAACTGTTGAAAAGTGAAGAGGCCTTGAGAACTACAGGCACCCACCATCTCCTCTTATAAGATTCCTGCTCCTAAAATCAAGAACTGTTAGAGAAAAGTTATTAAGAAGGGATAGAAGATGTTCTATATTATTCAGAAGTATTAACTTTTGAAATATAAAAAATTTTTGACTTTTGAATAGATGGAGATGTGACCCCACCCATTCCAGGTGGGTCTTGATTACTTTATTGGAATTCTTTAAAAGAGGAAGCATTGGCTCTGGGAGAAAACAGTATTAGAATCATTAATTCCAGGGCTTCAGAGAAGATAAGGGGTCCTTTTGGAGACAGAAAAAAAGAGGTTTACTCTCGATCATTTTTCCCCATGACTCAAGGTGGAGAAATTACAAAAATATCACATTGAGAATTCCTTTGTTCTAAGATTCCATAGAGGTAACTGTATTTAAACATTAGAAGAAGATGCAATAAAAATATTGGCCATTTATACAGGCTTTTAAAATGTATAAACTCTCTTCTGATTCGCAAAACTCTCCAATTTCCAGAAGAGCAAATGAAGTTCAGCGCATTTAAAGGGTTTACCCAAGGTTGAAGATGATGGTGCAAAATTACTGGTGACACAAACAGTCATCCTGTTACCCCCTCCCCTCCAGCCCTGTGCCTCACCACCACCTGCCCCTGAACTCTTCTTGAGAAGAGATCATTATCTGATGAAGCTGAAGCTGAAGCAATGGCCAGGAAATGAGAGAAATGGGCTGGTGAGCAAGCATTTGGGAGGAGCCTCCTGTCAAGGTGTGTGAGAGGTTCCAAATCCAGTACAACACTTTCCATGTAGCACCTACTATATCCCTGTAGGTGCCATAAGGAAACAAAGCCAGGGGCAGAGGAAGGGCAGGTATATGAGTAATTATTACCACTTTGAATAACAATGAGATGTACATATTCAGGGATGGGGTTCTTTCAGAGGCAGGATTCTAGGAAGGGAAAGGAGTTGTAGGTGAGGAGATGCTTCACAGAGGAACACGCAGTTTTGAAGGATGAATAGGGCTCTTCCCAGGGAAGAAAGTATTGGGAGAGGATACCAGACATGGAAAATAACTTGTCCAAAGCACAAAGGCTGGAAACATTATGGTGTTTTCCTGGAAATTACAAGTATTTCAGTTTTGTTGGTCAGAGGACAAAAGGAGAGGAAGCACAGAAGGCTGACTATCAGGCAGCTGAATCTTAGGGGATCTGGGGTACTGTGTGAGTGGCTGGGACTTTGGTAATACCTAAAGACCAGCTTCTCATGGGAGTGATATCTGTCTGTCTCCAGAGGAAAGAGGATATGGGCAAGGAATCCTCTCGGAAGCACTAATCTTGGCCAGATAAGCTGAATTCTAAACTGGGTAGCAACTGTGGGGTCAAGGTAGGAGTGGACCAGGAGATTTGGAGATGAAACAGGATAATATCGCATCCCACATCTGGCAAGACAGAGAGCTCATGGCTTGGCTGAGCACTGAAGGAGGTGGAACAAAAGAAAGTGATTTCCCTCTATGGTGACTGCTGGTCCATAAGCAAGAAGAGGGATTCACATGAAAGAAAGAAGGAACATGTTAGATATATAACAACAGGTTGTAGACTGCTAACGGGTAAAACACTGGGATATGACAGCCACAGGGAACTGGGGCTTCAGTGCTTGGAGATGTCAGAGAGAAAAGACCACCCAACCATTTCTTGACTCCTTTGCCTGCTCAAGCACCCCTTATATCGACATCTCCTCCATTCCCAGTAGATCCCCTTGTGGCTGCAAGCTGTTACTGCAAATTGGCACTTGAAAGACTGGAACCAAGCCTGAGGCTGTCACGATTACCCATTCCCTTTGTCACAACGCAATTAACCTACTGCTGATTCATTGGCAGTTAGCCCAGTCCCTCAGGGGACAGCAGCCCCTACAGCTGAGGTCCTCCAGAGGTGTGAACAATTGATATTATCACTTTCATTTTAGCAATTCTGATAGCTCTTTATAAAAAAAAAATGTTAAAATATACTTTCAAAATGTAATATGGTGACCCATAGAAGATGGTAGCCTTGCTGCAATGTCCTAAGGGGGGAATATTAAAAGTGTGCTACAAAATCAGCTTTGAAAGTTCACAAGACTCTAAAATCTCATTCATATATGTTTAAGGATTTGTCTTTACTATTTGAGGTTTGGGAGCTTATTTTCTTAAACCTCTCCTACTATCAAATTCCAGAAATTTTTGCTTCATAAGCAATTAACTCAAAACTGTTTTGCTTGAAACAACAATCATTTTCTTATATCTCGTAAATTTCTCTGTACTAGGTATTGGGGCTGCGCTCAGTAGGGTCCTTCTGGTGGCCTCATAGCCTCAACAGAGGCACAGATGTTGATCAATCACGCCTTGCTGGAGCACGGGCTTATTTGGAGGGACCAAGGTAGCTTGATTCACCCACCTTGTGGCAGCCTGGGAAATGGCTGGAATTGTCAATATTAGATGCTAAATGTGGTTTCTCTGACCTGATGGTGTAAGACTAGACTTGCCTTAAAGTAAGTGTCCCAGGATAACCAAGTAGAGGCTACATCTTACCAAGGCTCAGAAACCACCCAGAACAACTTCTATCACATTTTATTGGTTACAAGCAAGTCATATGACCAGTCCTGATTTAAAGGGAGAGAAATTAGACTCCACCTTTTCATAGAGAAATGATAGTCTACATTGTAGCAGCCTTCATTGGGCTAATTGTGGTGGCGACCACAATGTATCTTTTGCACTTTCCCTCCTCCTTACCTCCCTCTCTTTACACTCCTCTTTTCTGTCCTTCTTCACTTCATTTCCTTCTTCCCTTTTTCCCTCCCCTTTTGGCAAACTCACAAGGGCTCCCTCTAGACATTACTTAGTCCCTTTCTCCCCCACCCTTCCCCACACGTATTGAATCTCTTCAACTTCTGAGTGAGAGATAGCTTGATGGACCCCTAGGAACAGCATATCAGCCTGAAAGGTTTTAGCTAATTCTAGATGTCTTTTACACATGAAGAGGTGGGGGCCCAGAGGCCCAGAGAAGACCAGAGCATTTCCCAGGGTCTTATTCAAGCAAATAGCAGAGTTCTGGCTAGCACACCACGGTATGTACACTGTAGTGGAGTCTTAAAGGTTCAACATGTTGCTTTCCATTTTTGACTGACTGAGACTAATGCCACTTGTCTCTGTTTAACATTCATCACCTCACCATTACAGTTTTCTTGAGTGCTTGGTCAAGCAGTCTTCTGCACCTAGAAGAACCATTCTCAGCCCTAGCCTGGGTCCTAGACATCAGTGATGGATGAGTGACCCTTTAGGGGAAAGGCCATGCTTTATTGGGTTCTGGGTCCCCAGGCTTAGCATATATATGGGGCATAATGGTGCACAAAGGAGTTTCAAAAATGTTCACTATATAGGCCTCTGCTGGTCACTAGTCATTTTTCTGCATCCAGGCCCAATTCTTGCCAAGAATTTGGCCATCCACGAGTTCTTTCCTCCCACACTTCTGACCTCACTGGTGGGAGGTCGAAGGCATGGAGAGATAATGCTAATGATTTTCAGCCCCTCTTTACCCACAGACATCAGATGAGCCAAGCTACCCCAGGGCCTCTCTCATGTGGAGGCTCCTGGGCTCTTGTTCCTGCTGATGTCCTTTCCACTGGCCCATGCATTTCTTTCTGCCAAACAAATAAATGGGAAATTCCTTTGCCTTCACACTCCCCTTCTGAGGAAAAAATGAAAATAAAGAAAGGAAGGAAAATCATTAAACCAAGAGAAAGAACATAAACTGAGAGTATAATTTCCCAGCTTCTCAGTGGCCAGAGCCCATAATAGTCCCTTATCCATGTGGCCTGCTGCTGTGTCTGCTGCAACTCTTGGAATAGTTGAAAGCATGATAGAAGGTAGGAACAGAGGTGGCCACCTGGAAAATTTCAGCCTGGATTCAACCTAGCCACAGAGAAGAGTGCCTGAAGGGGTTGTCCTGGCTTCTCCAAAACACATACACACATAGAGAGACTTATATGAATTACAACACTGGTCTTGTTGATTTGCTTGGTGACTATTAATCAGTCTAACCTGAGAGCATTTAGATGGCCCCAGTCATCTTTGTGAAACCAAGTATTGTGGCCATTTAGAACAAGGGCTCTAGAGACAGCTGGACCTGGATTCAAAGGCTGCCTCCACCACCTATTAGTGCTGCCACTGAAGGCAAGTTGTACAATTTCAGTTTCTCTACCTAGAAAGTGAGGGCAGGGACAATAGTACCAAACTCAATAGGTTCTGATGATAATAGTGAAAAGCACAGATAGCATGGTGCCTAGGAGAAGCAACTTTTAAAGTTTTTATTAGAGGCCATCATTGAGATTTGATGAAAGGTTGAGCTAGGCACCAAGCTTGCCAATTCTTGATTATTCAATAAATTTTAAAAATGAGCTCAAATGGGCAAATTTGTCCTGCCATCTGGACGTCTGTAATCTTTGTTTAGTTGCTGAATGTTTGAATTTAGGGGGCAGAAAATGAGCACCTATACAAAATTATCCATTTTATTTTGGCATCGCCCTAAGTGCATCCCTAGCAGGATGAGCCCATCTTCTGTGGAAGCAATGCACTGTGTGTAGGGGAGGACGGTGGTACTGCACTGAAGGGACAGCTGGGGGGCAAGGACAAAGGCTGTGTGAAAGTGACAGCTCACAAAGGGCAGCAGAGTGTAAACTCAGCTGTGCAAGGGGAATAGGCTGAGTAGTTATTTCTCTTGCCAGCTCTGCAGTGAATCTGTTGAAACCCACTCTCCAGCTCCATGGCCTAGGAGAGATTCGGTCTGAGGTCCAAAGTCCCTACTGCAACCTCTGCCCCAGCAATACTCTGTGCCCCCACCACCCACCCTGCTCCCTGGGAGGCTCTGAAGCATAATGGGTACCCTCTGGGGTGTAACAACTTTGGGAAACTCCTGGGGAGCCACCTCCAGGACTCAGTGTTTGCTCATCCCCCATCTGCCAACCAGATCAAGGAAGACTCAATGACCCACCTTGCCAGTGCTCCCATTGCAACACAAGCTTACCGTGAGCAGTGACTTTCTGCTTGCATACTGCATGGCACAGAGCAGCCCTGCAGTGGGTATGTTCAGCACTACCATGGGGAACATGCAGGGCCAGCTATACAAGAAGGAGTATGATTTATTCAAGTATGCCCCAATCTTTGAGAGAGGCTTTATCCAGATCACCAAGAGGGGAGAAGGAGTTGATGTGCACAACTGTGTTCAAATGGTGGCCATGGACATCGTATGTACCATGCCCCTCCTTCCACTCCCTGATGTCATGCTGCCACCAGCTGCAAGTGCCAGACCAACAAGGAGAGAGGTCGCAATGCTAATAAGACCGTAGAGCTCAACAGGCTCCTATCCTTGACGTTTATAAGGCTCTCCATGTTTGGGAGAAACAGCAGCTGCACCTAAAGTTCTCAATTGGCCATTCTTGTGTCTCTCTCTAGATGTCTGGTGAGAACTCTTTGGCTATTGGGAACAACTAATTTTTCTCCTGCAACTACTGATGGACAGTAACGGTGGACAGTAACAGTAGAACCCTGCCATTCCCGCAAGGGATATTATCTGCGTGCCCATGTGTGAGGGAGAGGACTGGGTGAGCATAGCAACTCTGGATTTCCATGGAGAGGGGGATCTGAACTAAGTCAACATCAGGCGCCTCCACATACTGTCTGAGTTGTCTGGCATCTCACCTCTGCTGCTTTTGCTGGGGAAGAAGTGATCACATATTGTGTTAGTTAGATTCAGTTGTCAACTTGGCCAGGTGAGCATACCTAATCTTGTTGCTGCAGACATAAGCCAACCGTACGTGAACCTCATCTGTTGCCAATTACATCTGCAGTCGGCTAGGGGGCGTGTCTGCTGCAATGAGTGATGTTTGACTTAATTGGCTGGTGCTTAAATGAGAGAACGCAATGTAGCACAGTCTAGCAGCTTGGCATTCCTCATCTCAGCACTTGCAGCTCGGCCCGGGCCCTTGGAGATGGAGAAAGAAATCACCCCGGGGAAAGTTGTTGGAACCCAGGGGCCTGGAGAGAAGACCAGCAGAGACCATCCTGTGCCTTCCATGTAAGAAAGAACCTCAGTGGAAAGTTAGCTGCCTTTCCTCTGAAGAACCAACAAAATAAATCCCCGTTTATTAAAAGCCAATCCGTCTCTGGTGTGTTGCATTCCAGCAGCTAGCAAACTAGAACACATATATAGAAACCAGGAACCCCAAACCTGCACAGCCTCCCAAAGCAACAGCATCTGGGACAATATCAAGCACAGCAGCAAAGGGCAGCACAGCAGGCACCATAAGCGCAACAGCACTGAAGTATGCAGATTCTGAACAAATCAGTGCAGTAATAGCAGGAACAGTCTCCAAGGGTCCAGGAGGAAGGACAAGAAGTGTGGCCACTGTGGGTGTCACCAATGTGTCCTCCAAGAACATTAGCCATGGCAAGAGCTCTAAGCAAGACCTCAGTGGACTTCCAGCATGGTGGTGTTAGCCACACTCTCTTGGGAGAGCAGCATGAATGTGGTGATTGCACAAACAACATCTCCAAGCAAGACTATTGCAGAAACAGTTCAAAACCCAGCAGTGGAAACATCTGTCTCCATGTCAGTGAGTGAAGGTCACAAGACCAGACAGGAGGTATGCCAGGGAGTCTTCCAGAGCAATGCAGAGGTCAGGAAGGAAAAAAGGGAAAAGAGGGAAAGAAGGGAAAAGGGCAGAGTCCCTGGGGAGAAGAGGAGTTCCTGTCACTCCAGGATCAGTGAAAGACATCACAAGTCAAGGGCATGCAAAGTATGCTAAAAATCATCGGACCAGTCCTCGTCCAGCTGCAGATCCACTAGGGAGGATAAAAGGAAAAAGCCTGTGGGGGCAGCAGGCAAACTTCTGCTCACAAGAGCACTAGCTGCAAGCCCATAACAAAGGAGTCCAGGACGTCTGGCAAATCGAGGAGGAGCATATCCACAGGTAGTGGTAGCTGGGGCTCTACAAATAAGAGACTTGGAAGGATCAGCTCTGGCTTGAAGAATGTCAAAGCCAGTCTTTCTACAAAATCAGCAACTTTGGCCTGCGGTGGAGCTGTGGACATTGTATTGACAACGGTGGAGAGGAGCAGCATGGAGGCCAGTGGAGTGTGACAGTGGAGTGTGACCATGGGGTGTTTATTGGTGCTGTGACTTCTGAGACAATAGAATCAGTGGCCTTTGAAGCCCATGAAATATGAGCTAGAGCCAGGAGTTCTAAGCAGGACCTGAGCTCAGAGAAATATCCTCAGAGATCTTATTCGAAGTTTAAATAAAGAACCTATGATATCAAAATGATCTGCTATTGTGTTCTACTTGACTTTTCAAGTCCCTCAGTCTAGTGGCAACCTCACAGTGGATTGTGATGTCAAATATTCCACAGCTATATCTGATTAGAGGAACCCACATCATACGTGCTTGGCAAAGCTGCACTGAGCACTTGGGAGGGCTCCATATTGCCAACCCCTTTCTGGTTTTAGCTTTTCGGGGCCCTGGCGTGAAGTCTGTCTGTGGGCTGGGAAACTCCACCGTCACAGTATATGTCACTTTTTTTCCAAAATGTCATCTTTTTCCAAAATTTGTTCCTCCTGAAGGTCCATAACAAAGCAACAGCAGGACTCATACTCCCTTGGATATTAGGGTAGGTGGGAGTGCAGTAGCATTTGTTGCAATCACAACAGGGAAGACCAGCAATTCCACCCCTAGGTGAAACTGTCACAGGTTTTCTAGGAGACAACTATGAGAATGTTTATAGAAAATAATGTGCAATAGCAAAACAGTAGGAACAGCCCACACTTCCACCAACAGAATTGATGGTACATGGGATATGAATAGTGATATATTATACAATAGTGAAAAATGAATAGAAATTATGCACATTTGGCATAGATGAATCCCATAAAAATCAACTCACGATACATGATAATTTCACTTATAGAACAGTTCATAACTAAATCAAATAGACCGTACAAATCTGTACGTAGAAATGACAGAAAAGAAAACATGATCAATGGATAATGGTTCTCTACAAAGAAAGCTTTGGGAGATGGGGTCAAGGGGTGGGCATAAATACTTCAAGAGTGTCAAATTGTCGAATTCTCAAATTAAGGTGTTAATGTATTTTTTTTTTCACATTTTAACATCTCTGCAATGACCCTATTACTTCAAACATATGCTTTCTCTAAGTTTTCACTTTTATGTGTGCACAAGAATGATTATACATGCACAAGAGTGACATATGACAAAATTCTAAGCTATCAAAAATTGTAAATGAGGAACATTTTAGATAAATTACCAAGAAATTTTGGTTGATTATAATATCCCCATTTCATTTTGGTTGATTATGATATCCATTTCCTAAATGAGGACAGTGAAGCTCAGAAGAGGCAAAATTTTTGAGTCACAGTGGAACCTTGGCACAAGAGCCACCAGCCCGCCTCTGTATGTAAAGCCTGGCCTTTGGCATGGTGGTCAGCAAAGCAAACAATCTAAGTTTTGCTCTAAGGGGCATCACAGCAACCCAAGACATCTGCATTCAGCACTGGGATCCAGAAATCTACATAGAAGAACACCAAAATGCCAGCTATTTACTGAATGGATTGGAGACAGATATAGGGAGCTAGGGAAGCTCCTGTGAGTGACCCAGTCTCTTGGTTTGTGAACTTGAGTGAGGTCAAAGTCCTTAGTTACCTTAATTGAAGAGCATCCAGACTGCCCAAGATAGGGGCTGGCACCCAGGCTTCTCTCCCCAGGGCTGGTGGTGTGACCCACACGGCAGTTATAGAACAAACTCCTCTGTTCACACCTAGGACTGCCTCTGATAGAGCCCAGTCTTCCCTCAGCCCGACTCAGAATGGTTTTGCCATGATAAATCTGCTGGTTTGAACCCCAGAAATGCCTTGTTCTTTTACTACAAGTCCAATATGGTGAGTGCAGACCTATTTTGGTGGGACATTTAGATCAGGTGGCTTCCATAGAGATTTGTCCCACCCAACTGTGAATGGGACAATTAAAACAGATTGTTCCATGGAGATGAGATCTCACTAATTCAGGGTGGGTCTTAATCTGCTTACTCGAGTCCCTTGAGAGGGAACCATTTTGAAAGAGGCTCAGAACAGACACAAACCAAGAAATTTCGAGATGTAGAAGAAAATGCTCCAGAGGAAGCTGTTTAAAACCAGAAGCTGGGAGATGAGGCAAAGCATATGTCACCTGTTGCCTTCCCGCATGACAGAGAAATCATGATTATTATCAACCTTTCTTCAGATTCAAAATACTTTCTCTGTTGCATTTGTGTGGACATTATTATGGCCATAGATCTGTAAACTTGTCACTTAATAAAAGCCAAGTCATTACTGGTATATTGCATTTTGACAGTTTTAGCAAATGGAAATACCAAATCTTCAGGAACTTTTTTCTTTTGTGTTACCTTCAAATCCTTAAATTCTATTTCATCAAAAAGATTCTGAGCTAGAACACAGCATGATTGCTGTGTGGCTATTCACAGGTATTTCCTAATGCTGCTTTTGGGGAAAGCCACAGATGCATGTAAACGGGTTGGGGGCAGGTCTCCTGCTAGTGGAAAGAATGGTAGGTGTGCTGGTTTGAACCTGTTGTGTACTCCAGAAAAGCCAAGTTCTTTGATCCTCACTTAATATTGCTGGGCAGGAGCTTTTTGATTGTGTCCTTGGAGATGTGACCCATCCAATTGTGGGCAGCAATTTTTGATTAGACAGTTTCCATGGATATGTGCCTGGAGCCCTTTAAGAGGGTACCACTTTGGAAAAAGCTTTAGAGCCCATGCAGCCAGAGATATTTGGAGATGAAGAAGAAAAAGGTCCCCTGGGACACCCACGAAACATGAAACTGGAAGAGAAAGCTAGCAGACTTCACCATGTGGCCTTCTAGCTGAGAGAGAAACCCTGAACTTCATCATCCTTTCTTGAGTGAAAGTAACCTCTTGTTGGTGCCTTAATTGTACACTTTCATGGCCTTGCCTTAATTTGGACATTTTCATGGCCTTAGAACTGTAAAAGTGCAACTTCCATTTCTGGTATATCACATTCTGGCAGCTAACAAACTACAACAATAGGTATTTGGAGGGGGACATTTGAAAAGGAAATAGGGCCTGAGAACTACCTGCACCCATCATCTGCTCTTATAAGGCTTCTGCTCCTAAGAAGGAGAAATATTTGAGAAAAGTTATTAAGAAGATGTTCTAGTTTGTTAGCTGCCAGAATGAAGAATGACTTTTAAAGGGGGGATTCATTCAGCTGCAAATTTATAGTTCTAATAAAATGATCCAGTTAAAGCAAGGATATAGAAATGTCCAATCTAAGCCATCCAGGGAAAGATACTTTGGTTCAAGAAGGCTGCTGATGTTCAAATTTCCTCTCTCAACTGGGAAGGCACATGGCAAACATGGCGATGTCTGCTAGCTCTCTCTCCAGGCTTCTTGATCCATGAAACTTCCCCTTATTCATCTCCAAAGATCTCTGGTTAAGTGGGCTCTTCTGGTTCTCATGTCTCTCAAGCTTTTTCCAAAAATGTTTGCTCTTCTAAAAGTTTTCAGTAAAGTAATCAAGGCCCACCTGGAATTGGTGGAGTCACATCTCCCACTAATCAAAGGTTAATATCCACAATTGGGTACATCATCTCCATGGAGATAAACTAATCAAGTCTCAAACCTACAGTACTTTTTTTTTTATTAACGGAAAGAAAAAAAAAAGAAATTAACACAACATTTAGAAATCATACCATTCTACATATGCACTCAGTAATTCTTAACATCATCACATAGATGCATGATCATCGTTTCTTAGTACAGGGTTAAAAGAAATGGCTACTTCCACAAGATGGATCAAGATTAACACATGGCTTTTCTAGGGCACATAATCCTTTCAAACCAGCACAGAAAAGATAGAAGGTGCCAAAGTTAATTTGTGAATTTGCTCTGGGAGTAAACAACCCTTGAACCATTTCCCAGACTTCAGAGAAAATAGCATGTGTGCACATGTGGGGGTTGGGGGGAGCTGCTGGAATAGTTGTTTACAACTTGACCAGTTTTCCCCTTGACTGAAGGTGGGGAAACTACAAAAAATTCACATCACATTCCTTTCATCTTATGATTTCCACAGAGGCAACTGTAGGTAAACACTAGAAGAAGAAGATGCAATAACAGTATTTCCATAATTTTTGGCCATTTTTACAGCTAGTTAATAAATGTATATGCTCTCATCTGATTCTCCCAGACCTTGCTTAACGTTGGAAGAGAGAAATAATAAAATAACATTCCACATTTGCCCAATAAGATGTCCCCACTGCCCTTTGGGAAGATTTACTGGCCTTCATAGAAGGCCCGTTTACATAATATGAAAAAGCTGCCTTCAACTCTCCCACCAATCTCCTAAAAGAAAGCTTTTGTCACATTTAGCTATCTAGATGTAATGAGGTTGCCGATCTATGATTAATAGAAATAGAAAATCAGATGTCTTCTAATGCCCATTTGTTAGGAAAAAAAGCCATAGAAATGTCTTTTTGAAATGGCTTTGGAAATGGAATTTAGACTGCTTCTGAAAGGAACACTAGATGACATGCATCCACTGGTTCTGTGGGCTGGGTGACATGGAGCAGAAGGCTGAAAAGAGGAAGAGAAGAAGGTTCTATACTAGATTGGTCATATTTAGAAGATATTGTCATACTATAATGACTATTCTGTGTGTGAACTTTATTCATCACTACTCTCTAAATAGTCTCTAAGTACGTTTTGTAATATCTCCTCCTCCTAGATGTTCTGAAGTACCTGCAATTTTAGAGGCAGAGGTAGTAAAAGAACACCTTTTGTATTTATCTTTTTGTTAAAATTCATATAAAATATTCTGGGTTTTAAAAAAAATTATAATAAAGAAACTATTCCAAAAGCTGACATCAATAACAGGGACATATAACGGGTATGGGATTTTTTTTTTTCTTTAAGAAATGAGAATGTTCACATTATTGATTGTGGTGGTGAATGCATAACTATGTGATTATGCTGAGAACCATTGGTTGAGCACTTAGGATGGACTTAATGGTGTGTAAATGAAAGTCATTTATGAAATGTTAAACGTATAGTAATTTTTAAAATCAACTACTCAGGAGTGAATTCACACTGAGGTTAAAAGGAGCATTAGTGGTTATTGCTACTAACAGCTAACATTTATTGAGTAAGGCACTACATAAGTAACTTTCATGGGTTATCTCATTGACTCCTCAAGGCAACAGTTACTATCTCCACTTTACAGATGAAATGGGGAGTTAGGCAACTTGATTAAGTGGCATGTTTTCAACTATAATATTTCTAAGCAGGTGTGTGTTTTGTGTGTATATGTGTGGCAAATGCACATAATATTAAATTTATCATTTAAACCATTTAAAAGTGTACCATTTCCTTCACTAAATACAGTCACAATGTTGTGCAACTGTCACCGCTGTCTACTTCCAGTATATTTTCATGACTCCAAATGAAAACTCCATACCTATTAGCAGTCATTTTTTCCCCCATTCCCTGCCGCCCCTGGCAACCACTGATCTTCTGTATTTTTAGATTTTCCTATTCTGCATATTTCATATAAACTGAATCATGTGATATGTGGTCTTTTGTGGCTGTCTTCTTTCACTTAGTAAAATGGTTTCAAGGTTCATCCACGTTATGCCATTTAACTACAGGAACGTATAATACCTAAACTTTTCTAGAGTTCTTTCCACTTTCATTTATCTAAAAATTATAGATTTTTATAGTATGTATGAGAGGCTACAGTAATTTAAGGTTGGAAATATTTTTTAAAACTCAGGTCATTTAAATTCAACAATAAATGAAATGATTTAAATGTATATAAATAATATTTATGCACCATCACTGACTTCATTTTTCTTAGATGAAGTAGAGAGAAAAAATGCTATTTGTTTATATTCTAGCACTAATTCATGGATTAAAAGGATAATATAGCAAATGTGTGCAAAAACATTTTGAGAAATATACAGTCCTATGGAAATTCAAGGTATTGTTATTATTGTTAATGTTTTAAATATCCATTATTATTGTCCTTAATACTGCCACTATTCTAGAATATATTTATAACCTGTTCTAAAAGACTGAAAAGCCAATGACAAAAAAAGAAAAAAATTAAAAAATTACAAGTTCCTTGAGGCGAAACGTCTTATTTCTCCTCATATTCTCTATCTTTATTATGTCATTGATACAATATCGCTAGCACTTAATAAATACTGATGACATTGACAACAAAATAAATATATGTTTATATACAGATATATTGCACAATTGATATAATAGATAATATAAAATACAAGGTATCAATATATAAGATATTTAGAGGTAATGATATTGAAAAAGTATATAACTTTCTACATTAAAGATGCTTTATGAATATCAACAATTATTAAATATTTATTTTGACTACATTAAGATATTTAAACTGACATGAATATATATAATGTATTTATGTATACTTAAGCATATTTCTGTATTTGTGTGTATGTTTATTTTCATTTGTACTGTTATATTTAATGCGGATGTTTTTTAAAAGTACTTTAGATCCTTAATGCATTATACTATATTTTGACTACAATTGGAATTGTGATTTATAACATCTTTTAAGAAAATATTTTTATTGAGAAACCCTTATACACATACGGTCCATACACCATGCTCTAGTTGTAAGCTGCCACAATGTGATACACCAGAAATGGGATGGCTTTTGAAAAGGGGAATGTATAAGTTGCAAGTTTACAGTTCTAAAGCCATGAAAATGTCCAAATTAAGGTAAAGCTATAAAAATATCCAAATTAAGGTATTCAAGTAAAAATACCTTGGTTCAAGAATGCCAATGATATTCAGGATTTCTCTTTCATCTGGAAAGGCACATGGAGATGTCTGCTACTTTTCTCTCAAGGCTTCTTCACTGGCTTTCCTGGGTGTGTTTTCTTCATGCATCCTCAAAGGTTTCTGGCTGTGTGGGCTCTGTTGGTTCTAAAACTTTTCCAATATGCTTCACTCTTAAAGGAATCCAGTAAGCAACCCCACCCTGAATGGGTAGAGACACATCTCCATGGAAACCAACTAATCAAAAGTTACCACCCAACAATGGATGAGTCACATCTCCACGGAAACAATAAGAAAAATCCCACCCAAATATATTGAATGAAAATTAAAGGATATGGCTTTCTGGGATACATAATAGTTTCAAGAAAGCACATTCCACCCAGTGGACCCCAAAAAGACATGTTTCTTTCCAAATGCAAAATACATTCACTGCATCACAATATCACAAATCACAATATCACAAAGCCTTAAACAATTTCAGTAGCAATATAAATACAGTACAAAGCCAGAAATAGTACAAAATCTCAACAAAGTCAGCTACAGGCATGGTTTGTCCTAAAGCCAAATTCTCTTCTGGCTCTGGATGTGTAAAATCTCAGGACAAGTTATCTGCTGTCAACATACAAAGAAGGAGCAGTCATAGCACAGATGTTCCCATTTCTATAGAGAGAAATTAGAAGGAACACAGAGGTCATTGGACCCAAACAGTTTCAAAAACCAACAGGGCTGACTCCATTGGATTTCAAAGTCTGAGAGTCATTGATTCTCGGGGTTTGGGGCCTATGCAGTGGTGTGGCTCTCTCCAAATGCTACCTTTTCTTGACTTCACCCTCTCTAAACTTTGGGGCTGTGCCTAGACTCCAACGCCTTCTGAACAGTGTGGTGGCAGCCAGGTTATCCCCAGTCCCCAAGGAATGTACCCTACCCTCTCCAAGGACCTATGCAGTGGCCTGACTCTCTCCAAATGAAACCTTGGGGGACACTGGGGAGACCACCTTTTTCTTGGTTCTACCCTTTCTAAGCATTGGGGCTGCACCCAGGTTCCAACCCCTGAACAGTGTGGTGGCAGCCAGGCTCTCCCCAGCTCCCAAGTAATGTGCCTCCCCCAAGGCCTGGGGCACAACTCTGCCCAAACAGCAAGGTGGAAGGCCCACCCTCTGCCTTCAGGGCTAACTCACCCTCTCCAAGTACTTGCGTGGGTGTGATCTCCTGGCTGGAGTTTTCTTGTCTTCATATTTTAACTTCCATGGTTCTGCCTCTGAATTATTTTTTCTTCAATTTGTCTCTTTTCTGTTTCTTTTAGTCCAGACTAATAGTAATTTATTTTATTCAAATCATACAACACTCTTGTTGGTTTTCTATACAATATATCAGGATCACAGCCATCAGACAACAGGACTTGCCAAAACTCCTTACTGGATAACTCCAATCCTTTCTTTTTCTGAAATGGCTAAATGGCTCCATGTTTGGTTAAATCCTCATGGTGGGCATTCTTCTCTGGTGCCTCTCTTTCTGGAAGCCCAAAACTTTCCAGATCATCAATTTCTGGTTTCTCTATACCCAAGAGTTCAGTTCTCAACTTATGTTTTTCATCTCATATTTTATATCAGCTGCAAGAAGCAGTGTGCTGGTATGAAAAACTGTATGCCCTAGAAGAGCCATGCTTTAATCTAAATTCCATTTTGTAATGGCAGAATAATCCTTATTCAGTACTGTATGTTTGAATCTGTAATCAGATCATCTCCCTGGACATGTAACCCAATCAAGAGTGGTTGTTAAACTGGATTAGGTGACAACATTTCTCCACCCATTTGTGTGATTCTTGATTAGTTTGTGAAGTCCTATAAAAGAGGCAACATTTTGGGGAATGGGAGAGATTCAGAGAGATCAGAGCAGAATGACATAGCCAAGAGAAGCAGAGTCCATGACCCAGTGACTTTTGGAGATGAAGAAGGAAAACGCCTCCCAGGGAGCTTCATAAAACAGAAAGCCAGGAGAAAACAGATGATGCTGTGTTAGCCATGTGCCCTTCCAGATGAGAGAGAAACCTTGACCATGTTCACCATATGCCTTTCCAGATGAGAGAGAAACTCTCTGTTTGCCATGTGCCCTTTCACTTGAGAGAGAAACCCTGAACTTCATTGGCCTTCTTGAACCAAGGTATCTTTCCCTGAATGCCTTTGATTGGACATTTCTATAGACTTGTTTTGATTGGGACATTTTCTCGGCCTTAGAACTGTAGACTAGCAACTCATTAAATTCCCCTTTTTAAAAGCCATTCTGTTTCTAGTATATTGCATTCTGGCAGCTAGCAAATTAGAACATGCAGTCAGGCTACATTTTCCATGCTTAGTTTGGAAATTCCTCAGCTAAGTACTCCAGGTTGTTGCCCTTAACTTCCAAGTTCTGTCCAAAAGCAGTACAGAATTTTGCAAGACTTTTTGTCACTGTAAAACAAGGATCACCTTCCTTCCAGTTTACAATAACACATGCATCATTTCTGCCTAAGGCATTATCACAGATACTTTAGAGTCCACATTTCTACCAACAGTCTCTTCAAGGCATTCTAGGCCTTCTCTAACAAGCTCCTCAGAATCTTCCCCTTATCCATTTAAAAAACCATTCCAACATGTTTGGTATTTGCAAACCACACTACCCCACTCTTAGTACCAAAATCTGTTCTAGTTTGTAAGTTGCCAGAGTGCAATATACAGGAAGAAGAATGTTTTTAAAAAGGGGAATTTATTGAATTGCACGTTTAGAGTTCTGAGATCATGAAAATGTTCAAATTAAGACAACGCCCTAAAAATGTCCAAACTAAGGCATCCATGGAAAGATTCCTTTATTCAAAAAAGCCAATAACATTTGGGGTTTCACTTTCAGCTGGAAAGAAACATGGTGACATCTGCTAGCTTTCTTTCCAGGCTTCTTCAACATCTTCCCCAGGGGCGTTTTTTTAATGCATCTCCATGGAAATTAAAATGTGAAGACAAGAAAACTCCAGCCAGGAGATCACACCCACGCAAGTACTTGGAGAGGGTGAGTTAGCCCTGAAGGCAGAGGGTGGGCCTTCCACCTTGCTGTTTGGGCAGAGTTGTGCCCCAGGCCTTGGGGAAGGCACATTCCTTGGGGGCTGGGGAGAGCCTGGCTGCCACCACACTGTTCAGGGGTTGGAACCTGGGTGCAGCCCCAATGCTTAGAAAGGGTAGAACCAAGAAAAAGTTGGTCTCCCCAGTGTCCCCCAAGGTTTCATTTGGAGAGAGTCAGGCCACTGCATAGGTCCTTGGAGAGGGTAGGGTACATTCCTTGGGGACTGGGGATAACCTGGCTGCCACCACACTGTTCAGAAGGCGTTGGAGTCTAGGCACAGCCCCAATGTTTAGAGAGGGTGAAGTCAAGAAAAGGTAGCATTTGGAGAGAGCCACACCACTGCATAGGCCCCAAACCCCGAGAATCAATGACTCTCAGACTTTGAAATCCAATGGAGTCAGCCCTGTTGGTTTTTGAAACTGTTTGGGTCCAATGACCTCTGTGTTCCTTCTAATTTCTCTCTATGGAAATGGGAACATCTGTGCTATGACTGCTCCTTCTTTGTATGTTGACAGCAGATAACTTGTCCTGAGATTTTACACATCCAGAGCCAGAAGAGAATTTGGCTTTAGGACAAACCATGCCTGTAGCTGACTTTGTTGAGATTTTGTACTATTTCTGGCTTTGTACTGTATTTATATTGCTACTGAAATTGTTTAAGGCTTTGTGATATTGTGATTTGTGATATTGTGATGCAGTGAATGTATTTTGCATTTGGAAAGACATGCCTTTTTGGGGTCCACTGGGTGGAATGTGCTTTCTTGAAACTATTATGTATCCCAGAAAAGCCATATCCTTTATGGCTGTGTGGACTCTGTCGGTTCTAAAGCTATTTCCAAAATAGTCCCCTCTCAAAGGGCTCTAGTAAGTACCCTCACCTTGAATGGATGACGACCAATCTCCATGGAAACCATCTGTGCTAGTTTGAAATGATTATGTGCCCTAGAAAAGATATATTTTAATCCTGATCCATCTTATGAAGCAGTCATTTCTTTTAATCCCTATTCAGCACTGTAGGTAGGAAATTTGATTAGATTATCTCCACAGAGATGTGACACACCCAATTGTGGGTATTAACCTTTGATTAAAGGGAGATGTGACTCCGTGCCTTCCAGGTGGGCCTTGATTAGTTTATTGGAATCCTTTAAAAGAGGAAACATTTTGGAAAAAGCTTAAGGGCCACGAGAATTACAAGAGCCCAAGTAGCCAGTGACCTTTGGAGATGAAGAAGGAAAATGCCCCCAAGGGAACTTCATGATACCAGAAGCTTAGAGAGAAAGCCAGCAGATGTCACCATGTGCCTTTCCACACCATTGGCCTCTCTTGAGTGAAGGTAACCTCCTGTTGGTGCCTTAATTTTGACAATTTTATAGAATTGCTTTAATTTGGACATATTCACAACCTTAGAACTTTAAACTTGCAACTTAATAAATTCCCCTTTTTAAAGCCATTCTGTTTCTGGTATATTGCGTTCCACCAGCTAGCAAACTAAAACACCATCTAATCAAAAGCTACCACCTATAACTGGGTGGGTCAGTTCTTGATGGGAATAATAAAAAAGAAGATCCCACTCAACAATATTGAATGTGGATTAAAGGACATGGTTTTACTAGAGCACAGAATAGCTTCAAATCAGCACACATGGTATGCAATCAATAGCTCACAATATCATCACATAGTTGTGTAGTTATCACTATGATTATTTCTATAATATTTGCATCACTCTGGAAAAAGAAAAACTCATATGTCTCATATCCCTTACCCCTCTCTCTCATTGACCACTAGTATTACAATATACCCATTTTATTTTACTCCTTATTTCCCCTATTACTTATTTACTTTTTATCCTTATTCTTTTTACTCATCTTTCTATATCCTTGATAAAAGGGACATCAGACAGGGTTTTCACAATCACACAGTCACAATGTAAAAGCTCTATTATTATACAATTGTCTTCAGAAATTAAAGCTACTGGAAAACAGATCATCAGTTTCAGGTACTTCCCTCCAGTCACTCCAATACACCATAAACTGAAAAGGAATATCTATATAATGAATGAAAATAACCTCCAGGATAACATCTCAATTCTATTTGAAATCTCTAAGTCACTGATACTTTATTTTGTCTCAGTTCTAACTTCCAGGATAACATCTTGATTCTATTTGAAATCTCTCAGACACTGATACTTTATTTTGTCTCAGTTCTCTCTTCCCCCTTTTGTCAAGAAGGCTTTCTAATCCTAGAATGCTGGGTTCTGTCCCACCTTGTCAGGGAGATTTACACCCTGGGAGTCACGATCTATGTAGGTGGGAGGGCAGTGAGTTCACCTGCCAAGTTGACTTAGAGAGAGAGGCCATATCTGAGCAAAAAAGAGTTTTTTAGGGGGTGACCCTTAGGCATAATTATAAGTAGGCTTAGCCTATCCTATGCAGGAATAAGCTTCATAGGGGCATACACCAAGATCGAGGGCTCAGTCTATTGATTCAGTTGTCCCCACTGGTTGCAAGAATATCAAGAATTCTCCGAAAAGGTGAAATGAATATTTCTTTTTTCTCCCCAGTCCCCCAATGGGACTTTGCCAATACTTCTTTATTCACTGTCTAGATTACTCTGGAATATATTGGGGTATCGCACTAACCTGGAAAAACCAACAAGACCTCACACCCTATTCAAGATTCCGTGTACTTATGGTGTTCAACTAAATTGACCGTACAAGTTAAATTAGGTAATGTGCTATCCAAATTATACATTTTGCACCAAATAAGCATCTCTCTCTTTTGTCTCACACAGTATAATACATTTTTAAATGTACTTTTACTAGAGAAACATTGAAAGATTCATAGAACCAGAAGAGGCCTGCAAGATATTATCCCCTTAGTAAAAATAGAGGAACTTAAAATACAAGGCACTATAATCAAAATTAAATCATGTATATTGAATTCATATAGTATAATTCTGCATTAAATAAATTCAACTCTATCTTGTGATGACAGTGTCTCCCCATGAATAATTTTCTGCATGAGAACTAGAAACTTTGGAAATAATTTTAACTAACTCTTTTAAGTTACTGGCTTTTTAAAAATATTCCTGGCATTCTAGATAGTGAAATGATTGAATATATTCTTAAGGAGAGATTTTAAAGGGTAAATGATATCTTTTTATATAATGAAAATAGCAAAAAAGAGTAGTTACTTGATATTGGGAACAAACCAGTTGAAGAAGAGTGTATGTGGCCCATGTGGACTTCTTAGTAAGCTTTTATGATAGGACCAAAAAGATGAGGTCCACTTAGGAAGCTTTTTTGTTAGTGCCACTATGTAGTCATCTAAATAATGCAAATGGTAACTCATGATTAGGTTTTTCTCAACTTATTGAGGAATGTGCTAATGAATAGCATCATGGTGATAATTTAATTCAAATGGGTTCTGCTTAATAAAGTATTCTGTGAAACATGTAAGTTGATTGTTTCTCTGGCAATGTGGAAAATATTTTCAGTTAAAGTTAGTGATTGCTTACAAATGAAATACTCCAAATAATTTGGCTTTGCATCTGTGAGTGATAAATAATTGACTGAGAAGATAATTCAGTCATGTTTATTATCTGTTAATTGACAGCAGTCCTTGGTTTCTCACAGCAGAGGATGAAGCCTGTGTTTGGGGGACCTGGTTAATGGGTTCCTTTATTCCAACAGTAACTTGATTGGTACATCTGACATTCAGATCAGCAACAAAAGTTCTTTAAAAGTTTGTGTTTTCATTTCCTAGCCACTAAAACAGATATCACACAATGAGTTGCTTCAACAACAGGAATTTATTGGTTTAAAGTTTCAGAGGCTAGAAGGCTTGCTTCCTTCCAGAGTAGATATCTTCTGGTTGGATGGAAACCGTTGGGTTCCTCGATTTTCTATTACATGGAATGCACATAGTGGCATTTCTCCTTTCTCTTCCAGTTCTGTTGAGTTCTGGCTGCTTCCAGTGGCTTTTCTTTCTAGGTCAAATTTCCTTTGCTAATAAGAACTTCAACCATGTCTGATTAATGCCCACCTTTATTCAGTTTGGAAACACCTTATGCAATAACATTTTCAAAGTACCTATTTACATATGTGTTCTGTTATGGTCAGGTTCATGTGCCAGTTTGGCTAGGTGGTGGTACCTGTTTGTCTTGTTGGGCAAGTGCTAGCCTGTCTGTTGCTATGAGAACAATTCATAGAATTAAATCATGACCATGTTGGCTGCATTCACAGCTGATTGCATTTGTAATCAGCCAAGAGGAGTGTCTTCTGCAATGAGTGATGTTTAATCTCATCACTGGAAGGCTTTGAAGGGAGATTCAGAAGAGACAGTCTTTCTTCCTGCTTCAGCTGGCGAGCCTCTCCTGTGGAGTTCATCCAGATCCTCCATCGAATTCATTAGCTTCACAGTCTGTCCTATGGATTTTGTTTAAGTTTCCAAGCTTACATGAGACATTTCTATAAATGATATATCTACAGAGATTTCCTGCTCATTCTGTCTCTATAGAGAACCCCAGCTAATACATGATCATACTCACAGAACCAAAGATTGGGACTTGAACATACTTTATGTGGGTAATATGATTCAATCTCCAACAATTTGTATGTCAGTTATTAATCTGCTATTTCTTCATTTCTATCCTCCACTTTTATGACACTGGGATTGGGTTCTGCAAGCCATATTTCTCCATTTGGAGCTCATTCTCATCTGGATTTTGTTAATATGGGTCGCTAGAGGGAAACTAGAAAGATAGAGAAGAGACTTGCTCTTCCTGTTTGATATGGGCTCCCATTAGTGTCATCCTCTTGGAGATTCTTCATACAGTCATGAGAGTTGATCCAATTTCCAGTGTTTTTCCACCTCTTCCAGAACCATTCCCATGGTACCCCTCAGAAATCTCTGCACCAACTGGTATTAGAGGAAATCTCTTAAAGATGTCCTTTTATTTTTTATCTTTTTGTAGAAATCTGTCTCTTCCTATGGTTTACCAGTGAGAATAGCTATACAGGTAATTTTCTAGAACATGCATTGGACATAAAATTCATATCTGAATTCTTGAATTAGCAATATATATAAGAATTAGTGAATTGGGAAATAATAATGACCAGAACTAGATAGATGTGGTTGATGGAATTTGTGCATGTTAATATGTGAACTTTGAGTAATTGCAGCTATTGTGAAGTCTTTTAGATTCTTCATGAGTTGACTGGTCAAACGTGAGAAAAAAATTGTCTTAAGACTTGAGAGATGGTCAACTATTGATGGAAAATCAGGTGAAGAAAGTAGATATGTTAGAAATGGATCAAACCTAAGTTTTGGGTTAAGAGATTATTCAAAATTCCAAGTAGAAATACTTAAATAATTGTCTGTGTTATTTAGTAGTTATGACTTATCTGACTTATCTCTTCTTTCAAACAAAAGAAAACAAAAAATGAGGTTAACTCTCATCATTAGAAACAATACAGTTTCTTCAGTAGTTAAACAAAACAATCATGTGATAATGAATGCAATTGAAATTTTAATGCAAAAATGCACAATAAAAGTACAGGCAAAATAAATCAATATTAACAAAGCAAATGGTGCATGAAATTGCAACTACTATACACCGACAAAGTATGAGTTTTTTGAAAGAAGACCATAACACTATAATGCCAACTCTACATGTAAGAAATTCGTGGCTTGGTTGTGCTCTTTTTTATACCCAGCTGTTCTCAAGCCTTGGGAAATCTAAATTAGGTCAATCATGCAAAGAAATGCCTCCCAGAAAGAAGTAAGTCCCTGTAATATCAAATTCTTGTAAAACAAATGGGCATATTTCTGGTTATATATGTTTGATAAGTTTTTCATTCTTTCCAATATTCATATCATTTTGAATTTAGTCAAAGAGAATTGGCTGACACTGCTACAATGTTAACAAATTAGTAGTAGTCAGCACCTTGGTTTTTTGCATATATTAATAAGAAGTTCATGTGCTTAACCATTAATTATGATGACACCTTTATCTCTCCCTCGTTCTTATTCTTTCTCTATTCATGCACAGATAAAAAGATAGAAATAAATATTGAGATATATAAACAGTTACAAAAATGGAAATTATTTTACTGAAAGTATCCAGTTTCTCATTATCTTCTAAAGTAGTGTACTTAGATTTTTTTCTCTGTGGCTGAAGTGGTCACCATTTTTATTGTATTACGCCTTTTTTGTTGCCTAAAATTTTGTTTGTTTGCTTGTTACTGTTTTCCTCAAGGATCCATGGACACTAAAAATCCATTCACATTTGCGTATTTCAACATATCTTCTGTTATGTTTCAACTTAGATGAAATTTTGGTTGGTATAATGAGTTGAATAATTACCCTTCCAAAAGATATGTACAACTCCCATAAACTGTGAATGTGAATGTATTAAGAAAAAGGGTCTTTGCAGAGCTATTTAAGTTAGTGATGTGGACATGAGGTTATTCTGGATTATCTGGGTAGAACTAGCTCCAACAAGTGCCCTTAAAAGAAACACACAGAGGGAAGACAAAGACATATGACTGACGGTCATGTGAAGATGAAGGTAGAAAATGGAGTTATGCACCACAAACACAGGAATTCCTGGAGCCACCATAGCTAGAAGAGGCAAGGAAGGATTTTCCCCTGCAGTTTTAGCAGAGAACATGGCTCTGTCAGTACCTGGCTTTCAAATATATGGTCTCCAAAATTATGAGAGAATGCATTTCTATTGTTAAACCATCCCATTTATGGGAATTTGTTATGGCACCTCTAGGAAACTAGTCTGAACTGAAAATAAAATCTATGTGACATTTTATTCTGCTGAGATTTTTATAATCTAATCTGAACTTTGAGGATTTAGGTTTTCCCCCATGGATATTCTTTAGTCTGTGTGCTCAGAATTTTTGCTTTTTTTTTTTTTCAATGAAATCTAGCAAATTAAAAAGCAAAACAAAACTATATTGGTATTGTTCTGTTTTAATCATGTTTTCCAAGAGTCAAGTAGTGTCCTTTTAAGGAATGAAATTTGTTTTCATTTTCTGTTTCATGTTCATTATTGCTTTCTAGATTTTACTACTCTTTATTTTCTTTTCCATTTTGTTCACTATTTACTTGGCCCTATTTGCAAACTCATTCTGATGTTATCAGTAAGTCCTCTCCTTCCATCCCCTCTCTTTCACTCGTCTCCTATGTTCTCCTTTACTCTCTTTCCATTTTCTTTCTTTTCTTATGTTTTACCTTGTTGTCCACTAGCAATGTAATCTTCATTTCCTGAAGAATGCTTGTTTTTCTTGCATAAACTCTGTAGATCAAAACTGATCTCTTCCTGTCGTGGATCATTTCTTCTTTGAGCATTGCAGATCTGCTCCGGGGCCTTTCGATACAGAGACCATATTGTTAGATTTCATGGGCAATGATTTATTTAAACTTTTAATCTCTTTTTCACAGCAATTCTGTGTTCCATGTGGGAAAATTCAAATGTCTATAGAATTTTATCCTCAAATGATAAAGAGAGGCAGCTGTAGGTTTTTTTTTTTCTCTCCATCTACATTCTCTCTCTACCCTGCCCTACCTTAGTCTGCTTTGTGCAAAGTTGGCATATCTGAGAGTCTTCTTGTTCATCATCAAATACTTATACTTTGCCCTTCTGGGATATCAGACCAAGGCCAGGAAAGCAGGTTCAATTTCACATCCAGATCACACATCCCAACTTGGTTGTTGCAAATATGGCACTATGCGATGCCCTTCATGGAGCGCTGTCTATTTAGTGGAACTCTGTGCTTTGGCTGCTTTGCAAAACAAAAGCGAAAAGGAGAGAACTTTATTAGAAATATTATATAAAATCTCAATATCAGAATGACTATCTTCCAGAGGAGAAATGAATCTTTAGAAGATTGGAAATTTAACTGGAATTAGAAATGGGTAAGGGTGGTATCAATTGAGAAATAGGTGATGGGTAGAACAGTATTTCAGGTTTTTATTTGAATTTTTTATATTTGTAGCTTCCAGGTTTTGCGTCAAAAAGCTTCCAGCTCTTTGGCTTGCAATTTTGTTAAATAAATTGATAATACACCTTAAACATTCATGTCAAACACATTCTTACTGGATGTGTTCAAAACTACACTAGGTGGGAAAATAATGCAAAGTTTATGAAAGAAGGATCGGAATTCCTCTTGATTGCTGAAGGGCTTTATAGCAAACGTAGTGATGGACAGGAATACAAAAAAATCAGATGATGAAAGAAAATCTTCAAAGATGGCTTTATTTACTAAAGCTAATCATTTTGGAATTTATATGAAATTTTAATAAAATTCAAAAAATTGTTTAATCCTATATATTCTAGAAAACAGTATCAATCAAAATGTAAAAGTTGAAAAAAATCTATAAATATCTATTTTTAATAATTTTTTTTTGCATGGACTGGAACCAGTAATTGAACCCAATTAATTGGGTAATTGAATTCAGTAATTGAATCCGGCAAGGCAGGCAAGATTTCTACCACTGAGCCACCATCGAACCACCCTAGGATATCTATTTTGAAATGCCAGTTTCATGGGGTAAACCAAAAAATGGAAGAGAATTCCATCCAAGGTATTAGAATGCACTATTAAGAAAGATGTTTCAGTCTAACAATTAAGATTCTAGACTTAGGTGCCAGAGTATGGGGTTTGAATACTTTATCACCCCTAGCAATGAGATCAGCAAGGTAATTGAAAGAACTATGACACAATTTCCTCATCTATAAATTACTGATATTAATAGTAACTTTGGCAAAGGGTCTATAGGGTTATTAAACTACTTAACTCTCAAAAGTACTTAGAACAATGACTCATACATTATAAATACTACACATCTGTTTGTCATTATCAATATTACCATTATAAAATTTACTAATAAATGTAGTAGTAGTAATAAAATCAGACTGTAGAAAATAAATCAGAAATGGAGAAGAAAATAAAAGAGAATAACAGGAAGTTGGAAAGAATGTTGCATCAAGATCTTGTAGAAAATTATATACTGAAATATAGTTAAACTGTGGTCAAAATAAACTTGATATGATTCTAAGGAAATGGGCTCAGAATTACAAGGTAGGGGTTTGGGAGAAGCTGATTATAGCTTTTGGAAGACAAATCCGAGAAGAAGCTAAATTCCCAGACCCCAAAATTGCAGTACTGTGTAAGCTAATTCAGAGAATCATGAATAAAGAAAAATATTTGAAACTTAATCAAAAAAGTGATTTAGGTCACAGGAAAAATCCAAAAATTAAGTATTGGGGCAAAATATCAGAACATACTGAAAGAAAGACTTACTTGAGGTTTTGAAGCCTAAATTTTGCCTCTGGCTTCCAAAATATCTTAAGTTAATTGAATGTAGATTGAAAACTTCTTCTATTATCAACCCTATATCAATATTTATCAGAAGTTATTTTCAGAAACAAAGAAAAAAGTCAAACTTACCTCTTTTCCTTCCTTCCTTCCCTCTTTCCTTTCCTTGAAACACCCTGCTCTTTCTCTCTTCCTCTCTTCCTCCTTTACTCTTTTCCTTCCTCTCTCTCTTTTTTCTATCTTTTCCACTCAAAAAAATATATTTTTAGAGCAATGACTAGATGCCAGTCATTGTTCCAAGAGCTGGCAAGAGAGTATCAAAAAAAAGAGACCGAATCTGCACTCATGGAGCTCATGTTCTATAAGAGTAAAACCAAAATTTAGTATATATGCAATGATATCTACTTTGGGAAAAACTAAAGCAGGCTAAGGAAATAGACTGGGGGTGTTTGGATGTTTGAGCTATTTCAGCAAGTAGTCAGAGAGAGCTGTTGTGATAAAGTGGCACTAAGCACAGAGTAGATGGAAGTGAGGAGTTGAAGATACTGAAGAGAAGTGGCAGCAGAGGACTAGTAAAGGGAAAAGCAAGAGAGAAGGCCTTGGCATTTGGACCAGAAGAGAAGCCTCCCTTTGCTGCTTTTACATGCACTGCAGGTTAAATTTTATGCTAATCCAATGAAGTACAGAAATCATCTGTCACCAGGGAACAAAATAATAAGGCAATAATCTTAAGTAAAATTTTTGCTGTTTTATTCTCTAGTAATATTTATTTTTTAAATATATTGATTCTAATGAGGCTACACAGAAACACCATTATGTGACAGTATTTTCTTTTCAGTTTTACCTTAGAGAATTTTCTTCAGTTTAAGCTTATTTAAAAACTTAACTTTGAAACATTTAGTTTCTTTGCTTGCTGACAAATCAATTTTAAGAACATTAAAATTCAAAGCAAATAACTTCAGAAATATTATTACAAATATTTTCTAATTTAATAGTTTGTATTTAGACATTTCAACTGCATAGGGATCCTTAAATGTCATGGTAATCTTTTCCAACAAACCTTGTACACTAAATTATATCAGTCTGCTGGAAATTTAAAAGTATTCCAATATACATAGTAATTGTTCTACTTTGAGTTCATTTGGATTTATTTTATAGGAAAAACAATGAAGATACATAACTCTAATTCTGCTTTCTAGGATTCAGTTAGATCATCTTTCAAAGTGTCTCTACCAAGGATGCTTCCAGTACTTTGGTACAATTCCTCAATTGTTTTTTTTAATCATACGTTTCAATTAAGAATGTGATCCCATGCAAAACTAACTTTCCATGCTGAAAATATAATTATGACAATCTACTAAGGTTAGAATAATAATTTTGAATACTATGAAGTTTCATCCAAATTAGTTACTATCTTTAGAGTTGCGCTAAATTAATGCCAAATTAACTTCAGAGCCAACTGAAGTCAAATCGATACACAAACCACACAGCGAATATCTCTAAGAGCATTCTTAATAGATGTTAGCTGCCATAGAGTTTGAACGTGTTGTAATTCAAAAGATAATTCTCTTTAAAGTAATTTCTCATATAATGCAAATTTAAGGACATTTCCTAGAAAGCATTCCTTTCCAATTCCTATGTAATTCCTCCAATATCACTTTTGTTTAGTGAAACAAAATTTCTATTGGGAATAGCACAACAAACCATGCCATTCAGCTTTAGTTGCAACTCTTTCATCTACTGAAAAACATTTTGTCATTTTAAGGGAAATAATTGAATTACAAAGTAAGAGTGAAGAGAATATGAAAGGGATTCTTGATCATTCTACTTTTAATTGTAGAGTGCTTTTGAATTACCAGCTAAGATAAGAACTTAGTATTCTTACATTATAAAGAATGTTACAAATTGTTACAAATTGGCTTAATTGTATATGCTTTCTGTCTTATTATTGATGATAACCTACTCTTAGGTTCTAATAAAAATAAATTTTTACAGAATCTTAACCAACAGTAAACCAGTAGGACAATAGTAAAAGCTAATTGCTTCATTGTTTTTTGTTTTTTTTTTTTTTAGTGCCCAATTTGAAGTAAGTGAATATGGTCCCAGTTATTCCTGTAAGCAGAAGATACAAACACTACATCCTGCCAGTTTCTGGTTATACACACCTGTTCTAGTTTGCTAGCTGCTGGAATGCAACACCCCAGAGACAGATTGGCTTTTAATAAAAGGGGATTTATTTCATTAGTTCTTCAGAAGAAAGGCAGCTAACTTTCATCTGAGGTTCTTTCTTATGTGGGAAGGCACAGGGTGATCTCTGCTGGCCTTCTCTCCAGGCCTCTGGGTTCCAACAACTTTCCCCAGGGTGATTCCTTTCTGCATCTCCAATGGCCTGGGCTGAGCAGTGAGTGCTGAGATGAGGTATGCCGAGCTGCTTGGGCTGTGCTATGTTACACTCTCTCATTTAAGCACCAGCCAATTAAGTCAAATGTCATTCGCTGCAGAAGGCATGCCTCCTAGCTGACTGCAGATGTAAATCAGCAAACAGATGAGGTTCACGTACCATTGGCTCATGTCCGCAGCAACAAACTAGGTGCCTTCACCTGGCCAAGTTGACAACTGAATCTAACTACCACACCACCTTATACACTACACATCATTTATATAGATCTAGTGGAGCATAATAATTTAACAGTAATCCTCACTGGTAATCCTCACAGTTTAAGTATTAGATTTCTAAATTAATAATGTCCAAATCCATGCAAAATTACAAAATATATCTATACCATTTCACTCTCTTGTAAAATATTCCCTTTTATTACATTTTTTCAGTGTTTTTTGAATATGCAATTAGCCTGAAGGACATGAATTAAGGTCTTATAACTTTTAGTTCAGATGCTGGCTTTCTTGTACATGTGTACATTTCTTAAAACATTGGCCTTGGTATCCTAACATCCTCACCAAATAAACATTAGCTGCTTTGGAATTGTAAAAGTCGTTTGTTGTTGCTTTAGTTGTGATGGTTGTCATTGTTATTATGTGTACATGTGCTCGCAATTTTGTTGGTATCAGTTTAGATTTTCACACAGTTAAACAATATAATGGAGAAGAGTTTAAGTTAAAAGAAAATGTCTTTAAATTCTGTCACCCTTATTACTGCTCCTCAGAGTAGTAATTTTTGTTCTAACATTTTTCTGGAGATTATTTTCATATTTCAAATGATCAGCCTGAATTGCTATTTCTTAGTTAACTCCACTCGTTACACATTGACCTAATAGTAATGAGAAATGAAGAACTAACTAATATCTCCATGCCTTCAATAAGTTCTCCCGCTTTATGCTAATTGCATCATTATTTTTAATACCTTAGCTGGCTATTTTTTACCTTTAAATAAGCTTAAATATGCCTATCTTGCTTTATCACCATAGAACAGTGACTATTATCTCTCCTTTTTAAAATAAGATCCGAATTTTTACCATTCCTCTTCCTCTCCTCTTCAACTTTTCCCTTTCTACATAATTTCTGATGCATGCTGATCTTACCTTTCGTTAACAACATATATCATTTTTAATCATAATTAAATCCTCTGTGCCTTACATTTTTTATCTAAAACTTGAATAGCAATACATTATATTTAATATATATGTCTACATACATATTATTTACTGCAGATCCAATTACTGAGTATCTGTGTGTGTTTGGCCCTCTGTAATTCTAAAGAGAAAGTTCCTGGAAGCAAGGTCAAGTAGATTTTCTTTTTAAATCCCACTAATCGCTCAGAGCCAGTTTCATTTATAGCTGATGTTTCTGTGTAGGATTTTTGTTTGGTTTTGTTTATTCCTGGAATCTCCAGTTGCCTTTTTAATTACTTGTTGGACTTTGGATTGTATTTCTTCTTTCTCATGCTCGCAAAACTTTGTTTGATTTTCAGAATCCATTCTAATCTTCAGGAAGGACATTCCCTTACTTATGAATTTTTTGCTCTAATATTGGCCCACTTGCCTTTCAGTTCTGCTGCTTTCCTTATTTTTCTCACAAATGAGCTAAATACATTTATTTCTCATTTACTACACACTCCTCATTCTTGACTTCCGAGTTACTTCCTTTGAGTGGAATTACGGGACATAAGATTTATTAATCTTAACAGTTCTATAAATGACTATATTTTTCTCACATTTGATGCATATTGTTTGCTGGGAAGCAGGATTCAAATTAGAAACCATTTTTCTTTAGAACTTTTAAACCATTGCTCCAGTCCTGTAGCATTGATTGGTGCTGGTCTGTAACAGGATCCAATGTCAAGGATGACCAGAGATGAGGAGGGTCTTTTCCAAAACAAGTGTGGAGTTGATGTGAGTAAACTTCCAGAGAAGGAGAGTAGGGGATAAGCATGCTGGGGATATCTCTAAAGTGATTTAAACAAGGCTCTATCAGTAAGATAGTGTGATTTTAAGTACCCTCTTAACTTTATTTTTTTTTTCATTTTTAGTATGAAATTTCCAAATATATGTAAGTTGATAGCATAGTGTTATAAATTCTTACATACTCATTACCCAAGCACAGCAATTAACAATATCTATCAGAATTGTTTAATCTATTCCTCCTATTGCTTTTTACATGTTTCTGACATATTTTAAACAAATAATACATCTCTTAATTTCACCTTTACATAATCCATAGGCATCTCTTTAAAAATGTGCATTTCCCAATTAATTGTGATGCCATTTTCATATAGAGTAATTCAATATAATTCCTTAATATCTTCTAATAGTCCATCCAAATTCAAATTTCCCCAGCTATCTTGAAAATGTCTTTGTACAGTTGGTTTGTTCAAATCTTCACCCAAATATGGACTCCACATTTCACTTGATTGACCTGTAGAATACCCCATATTGTAAATATGTGGTTAGCTTTTTTTTTTTTTTTTTTTTTTAAAGAGAGAGGGAGGAAAGGAAGGAAAGACAGAGAGAAGGAAGGAAGGATGGAAGGAAGGAAGGGAGGAAGAAAGGGAGACATCTTTAAACATTTTCTTGTTTTATTATATTTTGTTTGTTTGTTTGTTTCTTACATGGGCTGGGGCCGGGAATCGAACCGCGGTCCTCCGGCATAGCAGGCAAGCACTCTTGCCCACTGAGCCACCGCGGCCCGCCAGGTGGTTAGCTTTTTAATGGGGTTATTTAAATTATTTTTCAATTTGTGTTTCCTATTAAATTTACAATGATAAATCTAATAAAATAAACCCAGCTCTTGTAGCTTAAATACATTTTGTTCTTAAAAAAGGTTTTGCAAGGATATTTTATTGGCATTATGAGTACTTCAGAAAATGGTTAAACAGTCTTAAACATTAAACCTGCAACTACATATGATCTAGCTACTATACTCCCAGGTATTTGCCCAAAATAAATAAAAGCACATGCTCATACAAAGACTTGTACACCGATGCCTATAGAAGCTTTAGTTGTAATTGTTATAAAAAGCACAGACAACCCAGATTTACATCAACAGATGAATGGATAAATAAAATTTGGCACATCCATATCACAGAATGCTTCACAGCAAAATAAAAAAAGAAATAAGCTATCAATATGTGCAAAAATTTTGTTTCACAATAATTATGCTGAAATGAGTATATACTGTATAATACCAATTATAAAAAAGTATAGAAAATGAATCCATACTAAGAGAAAGAAGATATTGAACCTGATATTTTCCCCTGATGTTTCTTTTAAAGAAAACTCCAGATTTAGATTGGAGAATTTCCCTAATCTTTTAAGAAAAAAATAATAATACTAAATTAAGCAAATTCTTCCAGAGAATAAAATATACATTTTCTCACAAACCTATTTTCAAAGACAGGCATAACTCTGATATCAAAACTTGTTCAGGACATTACAAAAAAGGAAACATGCAAAAAAGGAAACTTGAGCTCTCTAATGACTATAAATATAAAAATCCAAACCAAATATGAATAACAGAACGTAGAAATATGTAAAAACACAACTAAATGAGGCTTGTTCTAGGATGCAAGACTAGTTGTACATTAAAAATCACTGCACTAAAATTAGTGCAATAAAAAATACTTATATTCAAAACTGGAAATTAATATTTATAGTAGGTCTAATCAAAGTCAACCCAAACTGGAAACAACACAAATGTTCATTAATAAATGAATGTCTAAACAAACTGCGGCATATTTGTACAATTTAATACTACTAAATTATAAAAGTGAGCAAACTAGTGACACATCCAAAAACATGAATGAATTCCAACGTGTTATACTAACTGAATGTAACCAGTCTCAAAATGTTTTTACTGCCTGATTTCATAATTTAAGTTTCTAGAAAAAGTAGTCTATTGGAACTAAGTTATTGATGGGGACTAGGGAAGATTTTGACTACAAAGAGAACAGCATAAGAGAGTTTTTTTGACTAATGAAGAGTTCTGTATTCTGATTTTGGTGGTGGATATACAAACTTATATAATTGCGTAGAACCATACAACAAAAATGTATATTGCATGATATGTACTCATAAATTAATAATAATCTTAAAGCTCACAGCAACTTGGGAACTGGAAGAGGTCTTATTTAATCTGATAAAGAGTACAATGAAATACAACAAATATCGTATTATAATGAATTAATGAAAGCTTTCCTTCCAGTGAGACAATGCTGTCTGCTAGTGCTATCTGGTAAAGTGTTGTACTAAAGGTTCTAAACTATACAAAGATTGGAAATGAAGAAATAAATATATTCATTTTACAGATGACTTGAAAGTGTACATAGAAAATCCAAAAAAAATACCAACAATCGGCTACAGCTAATACATGAATTTAACTTGTATATTCAATAAAAAATTAGAAAGAAGAAGAGTGCAAGGAGGAGAGAAATAAGATAAAAGAAAAAATTGATGACTTAGAGAAAGTTTTGGAGTAGGCTGAACTGCAGTATCAAATAGAAAGGAGAATTCAATCATTGGTAGATGAGGTATAAACTTAGAGTGGATAGGAATTTTTGTACTGAGAGAAAAATGCAAAAGTGAAGGATGGTAATTTTGTCTATTGCATCTGTAGTTTACTTCCAAATCTATTTTTTAAAGCTAAAAATCCTAAGCAAAATGAGCAAAGACTTAAAATCAAAACAATTCCTGCTGATATCAGCAAAACTAAAGTTTTCAATTTTGAAATCATATAACAATTCTACTCTTTAAAGCTCAGAGCCAAAAAGAAAGTTAATAAAAAGAAAAAAAGAAGTTTATGATAAAGAAAAGCTATGATCATTTGACAATTTAGTAGGAAAAATTAAAATGATTTTTAAATATGTAAATTTAGCTCTATATTTAATCTTTTTTTGCTTTAAAATCATAGACATAGGGGGCGGGGCCAAGATGGCGGCTTAGTAAGGTACGTGTGTCTTAGTTCCTCCTCCAAAGCAACTACTGGGTGAACTGAAAAAGTGCAGAACAGCTCCCAGGGCCAGGGCAGGGAATGGACACACAGCGTACCCCAGTCTGAACTGGCTAGTCTGACTGCGAGACTCAGCTGGGGTGAGATCCCCAAGCGGCATGCGATTTCCCGAGCAGCGGCAGCTGTGGCGGCCGGAGCTCCTCCCTCCCTCCTTCCCGGGCCGGCTGAGAGTCTCGGAGAGGCAAGTTTCCCAAGCCGAAGCGGCCGGTGCTCCTCTTTTGTGGGCAGCTTCCTGGTCCAGCTACGAGTCTCGGATCTGAGGGCTACCCAAGCCGTGGTGGCCCTCCCCTGCGGGCAGCTTCCTGGTCTAGTGGGGAATTCCACAGGCCGCAGTGGCTGGTGACCGACGCCCCTCCCCCGTGGATGACTTCCTGGTCCGGTGGCGAATTCCCCAGGCCCGCTGCGGCTGGCGACCAGCCACAGGGACCCCTCAAGCCGCGGTGGCTGATGCCCCCACCACGCGCGGCCCCCCGAACCAACGGAGAGAATTGGATCAGAAATCCCCAGGCCGCGGAGAATGGTGACCAGGGGGATCCCTTCGAAACACGTGAGACAAACATGTGCCACGAGCGCCACCTACTGGGCAGGATAAGAAAAACAGAACCCAGAGATTTCACAGAAAAATCTTACAAACTTGTTGGGTCCAACACCCAGGGAAATCTGACTAAATGCCCAGACGCCAGCAGCTGAAGAGAATGGTCCATGCTCAGAAGATTGAGGATATGGCCCAGTCAAAGGAACAAACCAATAGTTCAAATGAGATACAAGACCTGAGACAACTAATGTTGAATATACGAACAGAAATGGAAAACCTCTTCAAAAATGAAATCAACAAATTGAGGGAGGACATGAAGAAGACATGGGCTGAACATAAAGAAGAAATAGAAAAACTGAAAAAACAAATCACAGAACTTATGGAAGTGAAGGATAAAGTAGAAAAGATGGAAAAAACAATGGATACCTACAATGATAGATTTAAAGAGACAGAAGATAGAATTAGTGATTTGGAGGATGGAACATCTGAATTCCAAAAAGAAACAGAAACAATCAGGAAAAGAATGGAAAAATTTGAACAGGTTATCAGGGAACTCAAGGACAATATGAACCACACAAATATATGTGTTGTGGGTGTCCTAGAAGGAGAGGAGAAGGGAAAAGGAGGAGAAAAACTAATGGAAGAAATTATCACTGAAAATTTCCCAACTCTTATGAAAGACCTAAAATTACAGATCTAAGAAGTGCAGCGCACCCCAAAGAGATTAGACCCAAATAGGCATTCTCCAAGACACTTACTAGTTAGAATGTCAGAGGTCAAAGAGAAAGAGACGATCTTGAAAGCAGCAAGAGAAAAACAATCCATCACATACAAGGGAAACCCAATAAGACTATGTGTAGATTTCTCAGCAGAAACCATGGAAGCTAGAAGACAGTGGGATGATATATTTAAATTACTAAAAGAGAAAAACTGCCAACCAAGACTCCTATATCCAGCAAAATTGTCCTTCAAAAATGAGGGAGAAATTAAAACATTCTCAGACAAAAAGTCACTGAGAGAATTTGTGACCAAGAGACCAGCTCTGCAAGAAATACTAAAGGGAGCATTAGAGTCAGATACAAAAAGACAGAAGAGAGAGGTATGGAGAAGAGTGTAGAAAGAAGGAAAATCAGATATGATATATATAATACAAAAGGCAAAATGGTAGAAGAAAATATTATCCAAACAGTAATAACACTAAATGTTAATGGACTGAATTCCCCAATCAAAAGACATAGATTGGCAGAATGGATTAAAAAACAGGATCCTTCTATATACTGTCTACAGGAAACACATCTTAGACCCAGAGATAAACATAGGTTGAAAGTGAAAGGTTGGGAAAAGATATTTCATGCAAATAACAACCAGAAAAGAGCAGGAGTGGCTATACTAATATCCAACAAATTAGACTTCAAATGTACAACAGTTAAAAGAGACAAAGAAGGACACTATATACTAATAAAAGGAACAATTAAACAAGAAGATATAACAATCATAAATATTTATGCACTGAACCAGAATGCCCCAAAATACATGAGGAATACATTCAAACACTGAAAAGGGAAATAGACTCATATACCATAATAGTTGGAGACTTCAATTCACCACTCTCATCAATGGACAGAACATCTAGACAGAGGATCAATAAAGAAATAGAGAATCTGAATATTACTATAAAGGAGCTAGACTTAACAGACATTTATAGGACATTACATCCCACAACAGCAGGATACACCTTTTTCTCAAGTGCTCATGGATCATTCTCAAAGATAGACCATACGCTGGGTCACAAAGCAAGTCTTAACAAATTTAAAAAGATTGAAATCATACACAACACTTTATCGGATCATAAAGGAATGAAGTTGGAAATCAATAATAGGTGGAGTGCCAGAAAATTCACAAATACATGGAGGCTCAACAACACACTCCTAAACAACAAGTGGGTCAAAGAAGAAATTGCTAGAGAAATTAGTAAATACCTCGAGGTGAATGAAAATGAAAACACAACATATCAAAACTTATGGGACGCAGCAAAGGCAGCGCTACGAGGGAAATTTATTGCCCTAAATGCCTATATCAGAAAAGAAGAAAAGGCAAAAATGCAGGAATTAACTGTCCACTTGGAAGAACTGGAGAAAGAACAGCAAACTAATCCCAAAGCAAGCAAAAGGAAAGAAATAACAAAGATTAGAGCAGAAATAAATGAAATTGAAAACATGAAAACAATAGAAAAAATCAATAAGACCAGAAGTTGGTTCTACGAGAAAATCAATAAGATTGATGGGCCCTTAGCAAGATTGACAAAAAGAAGAAGAGAGAGGATGCAAATAAATAAGATCAGAAATGGAAGAGGAGACATAAGCACTGACCTCACAGAAATAAAGGAGGTAATAACAGGATACTATTAACAACTTTACGCTAATAAATACAACAATTTAGAGGAAATGGACAGGTTCCTGGAAAGATATGAAAAACCAACTTTGACTCAAGAAGACATAGATGACCTCAACAAACCAATCATAAGTAAAGAAATTGAATCAACATTCAAAAGCTTCCCAAAAAGAAAAGTCCAGGATCAGACGGCTTCACATGTGAATTCTATCAAACATTCCAGAAAGAATTAGTACCAACTCTCCACAAACTCTTCAAAAAAATCGAAGTGGAGGGAAAACTACCTAATTCATTCCATGAAGCCAACATCACTCTCATACCAAAACCAGGCAAAGATATTACAAAAAAAGAAAACTACAGGCCAATCTCTCTAATGACTATAGATGCAAAAATCCTCAATAAAATTCTAGCAAATCGTATCCAACAACACATTAAAAGAATTACACATCATGACCAAGTAGGATTCATCCCAGGTATGCAAGGATGGTTCAACATAAGAAAATCAATTAATGTAATACACCATATCAACAAATCAAAGCAGAAAAATCACATGATCATCTCAATTGATGCAGAGAAGGCATTTGACAAGATTCAACATCCTTTCCTGTTGAAAACACTTCAAAGGATAGGAATAAAAGGGAACTTCCTTAAAATGATAGAGGGAATATATGAAAAACCCACAGCTAATATCATCCTCAATGGGGAAAAATTGAAAACTTTCCCCCTAAGATCAGGAACAAGATAAGGATGTCCACTATCACCACTATTATTCAGCATTGTGTTGGAGGTTCTAGACAGAGCAATTAGACAAGAAAGAGAAATACAAGGCATCAAAATTGGAAAGGAAGAAGTAAAACTATCACTGTTTGCAGACGATATGATACTATACGTCGAAAACCCGGAAAATCCACAACAAAGCTACTAAAGCTAATAAATGAGTACAGCAAAGTAGCAGGTTACAAGATCAACATTCAAAAATCTGTAGCATTTCTATACACTAGCAATGAACAAGCGGAGGGGGAAATCAAGAAACGAACCCCATTTACAATTGCAACTAAAAGAATAAAATACCTAGGAATAAATTTAACTAAAGAGACAAAAAACCTATATAAAGAAAACTACAAAAAACTGCTAAAAGAAATCACAGAAGACCTAAATAGATGGAAGGACATACCGTGTTCATGGATTGGAAGACTAAATATAGTTAAGATGTCAATCCTACCTAAATTGATTTACAGATTCAATGCAATACCAATCAAAATCCCAACAACTTATTTTTCAGAAATAGAAAAACCAATAAGCAAATTTATCTGGAAGGGCAGGGTGCCCCGAATTGCTAAAAACATCTTGAGGAAAAAAAACGAAGCTGGAGGTCTTGCACTGCCTGACTTTAAGGCATATTATGAAGCCACAGTGGTCAAAACAGCATGGTATTGGCATAAAGATAGATATATCGACCAATGGAATCGAATAGAGTGCTCAGATATAGACCCTCTCATCTATGGACATTTGATCTTTGATAAGGCAGTCAAGCCAACTCACCTGGGACAGAGCAGTCTCTTCAATAAATGGTGCCTAGAGAACTGGATATCCATGTGCAAAAGAATGAAAGAAGACCCATATCTCACACCCTACACAAAAGTTAACTCAAAATGGATCACAGATCTAAACATTAGGTCTAAGACCATAAAACGGTTAGAGGAAAATCTACGGAGATATCTTTTGAATCTTACAATTGGAGGCAGTTTTATGGACCTTAAACCTAAAGCAAGAGCACTGAAGAAGGAAATAAATAAATGGGAACTCCTCAAAATTAAACACTTTTGTGCATCAAAGAACTTCATCAAGAAAGTAGAAAGACAACCTACACAATGGGAAACAATGTTTGGAAACGACATACCAGACAAAGGTCTAGTATCCAGAATTTATAAAGAGATTTTTCAACTCAACAACAAAAAGACAGCCAACCCAATTACAAAATGGGAAAAATACTTGAATAGACACCTCTCATAGGAGGAAATACAAATGGCCAAAAGGCACATGAAGAGATGCTCAATGTTCCTGGCCGTTAGAGAAATGCAAATCAAAACCACAATGAGATATCATCTCACACCCACCAGAATGGCCATTATCAACAAAACAGAAAATGACTAGTGCTGGAGAGGATGTGGGTAAAGAGGCACACTTATCCACTGTTGGTGGGAATGTCAAATGGTGCAACCACTGTGGAAGGCAGTTTGGCAGTTCCTCAAAAAGCTGAATATAGAATTGCCATACGACCCAGCAATACCATTGCTGGGAATCTACTCAAAGGAATTAAGGGCAAAAACTCAAACGGACATTTGCACACCAATGTTTATAGCAGCGTTATTTACAATTGCAAAGAGATGGAAACAGCCAAAATCTTCATCAACAGACGAGTGGCTAAACAAACTGTGGTATATACATACGATGGAATATTATGCAGTTTTAAGACAGGATAAAATTATGAAGCATGTAATAACATGGATGGACCTAGAGAACATTATGCTTAGTGAGTCTAGCCAAAAACTATCAGACAAATACTGTATGGTCCCAATCATGTGAATCAACATTCGAGAATAAACTTGGAATATGTCATTGGTAACAGAGTTCAGCAGGAGTTAGAAACAGGGTAAGATAATGGGTAATTGGAGCTGATGGGATACAGACTGTGCAACAGGACTAGATACAAAAACTCAAAAATGGACAGCACAATAATACCTAATTGTAAAGTAATCATGTTAAAAAACTGAATGAAAGTGCATCCGAACTATAGGTTTTTGTTTTCTTTTGTTTTGTTTTGTTCTCACTATTATTACTTTTATTTTTTTCTCTCTATTAACATTCTACATCTTTTTCTGTTGTGTTGATTGTTCTTCTAAACTGATGCAAATGTACTAAGAAATGATGATCATACATCTATGTGATGATGTTAAGATTTACTGATTGCATATGTAGAATGGTATGATTTCTAAATGTTCGGTTAATTTCTTTTTTTCCGTTAATCAATAAAAAAAATAACAAAAAAAATCATAGAGGTAATTAATCTTTTTTTGCTTTAAAATCATAGACATATGAAAGATGAGGGGTTGATAGATGAAGTATTGGCATGATCTCTTTTTTACTTTTTAGAATATATTACTTTTATTCAACATCAATTATTGACCATTTAATAAACACTTGCCAACATTTGCTAGCATAGCAATTTCTTCTTGGATAAACACCTAGAAACACGAGTGTGCAATATATTTTTAAAAAATGCTACCCAGATATACATACAAAATACCTGAAATTCATAACAAAATATCAGAGTTAAAGTCAAGTATTTCAAGTTGTATTTAAACCTATTTTCTTCCTTTCATGTATGAAATGTTTGAAATCTTGAGGGCAGTGTTGTAATAAAGGGATCTATAAACTATGGACCATGGGACAAATCCAAACCACTGGATTTGTACTTTCTGCAAGCTAGGAATAGCTTTTATATTTTTAAATGGTTAGGAAAAAAATAAAAAGGTGACTATATTCATTGATGTGAAAATATTTGAAATTCAAATTTAAATAAAATTTTATTGGAGTACAACCACATCACCTTGTTTATATATAGTTTATAGCTGCCTTCACTCCATAACTGCTAAGTTGAGGAGTTGTGACAGAGACCATTCAACCTGCAGTGTAGACAATATTTATTATCTAGTCCTATACAAAAAAAGTTTGCGAACCCCTGCTTTAGCAGATAGCACACTGGGAGAAGATACCGTTGTCATCTGGGCACATGGCTTTAAAAGGAATCAAAGCAGCAGAAATGTTCAAATATTTTTGAATGTCTTATGTAAATATGAAATAAACTTCCATTGAGTCTCTGCCTAATAGCTGTAACACACAGCTTCCCATTTAGAGAAGTTGGCAGTATCACACAGGATAATGCAATAGATAAATGTTTTGGGGGGTTAATGCACATTTTGCATGCTGAATGTGATTCTCATGCCTCTAATGATTTTTGCAAGCTTATTTCAGGGTGATGCTAATTAACAAATATATATCACGAATGGTTTGCAGCCATTGCCATCTTTGTTATAACAGTGCACTAACACTGACCTTTCTTTAGGGATCCATACATCCCCAATTCCATTCAGAAGAGCAATGACTAAATTAAACCAGTAGGAGTCTCCAATGGGAGTACTGTTTTGGCAAACAAGAAAGAAATGAAGTTTTTAACCTCTAAGAACCTGAGTTCATCATATAAGATGTTCCTTTTGTGTCATTATTCCACATCAATATGTCCAGTTGGGCTCAATAGAAGAGAATGATGCACACATTCACAGAAGTTACATGCAGAGAATAGTCAAGTGAAAGTGTTAGAGATCTAGGGGTATGGTTTAAACACCTGGGATGAAAGGTGTATCCATAGATATCTTAGTTGCAGGAGCCCATAAAATTGTCATTTCTTCCTTAACGTAATCTAGTTGCTAGTGGATTCTCTATTTTTGTAAGTAATTTATCCTTGCTGAGAAAGTCAGGTTCTAGATTTGAATTTACTCTTTCAGGATTTTTCTCCTTTTATGATCCTCTGGATGTGAAAATATATATACTCTTTAAATTAATTTTTTAAAATAAATTACTTCTGTTATTCTTGCTTCATGATTGTTACCTAAGACACAGTGGTCTATTTCAATAATGGATATAGTTCATATAAATGTTTCTCTGTATTTCTGCCATTTCCCTTTATGATATGGTGCAATATATTTGAACTAGTTCCTAAAATGATTAAGCTTTTGTGCGCCTCTAATCAGCTAATTGATATAAAAACATTTAGATAAGTTGACCAATCCATGGGGTTACATTTAATTTTATCATTGCCTTACAAGATCTATTTTACTGTTTATTGCTGTTGTGTATTGTTTTCTAATTTGAGAATGTATTTCAAGACTGTAATACATTGATTAGCAATAAGAAGAGGTAAGATAAGAGGAGATGTATCACACAAGGGGCATCATAATAACATGCTGTCAGCAGCCTGATTTTATAACTTCTATGACTCCTAATAGAAATGTATTTGGACTGTAAGAATATAGCTAAATGAAAAAGCATAGATACTGCCTATTAGTGAATCAAATTGAAAAGATGTTGAAGAACAATGGAAAAAATCTGAAGCTAATTTAGCAGTGCAGTATATCCTTTACAATAATGAACTACTTATCAGGAGAGTTTATGGGAACCCATGCTTCTCATAGAAAACATGATAAAAAGCTTGAATCCATTGCTTTTTTTTTAGAGTACTAATGACTGTTATTTTGCTGACTCTGGTCAAAAAAGGAATAACATGTTGCAAATGATTAATCAAGGTCAGTTTTGCTATGTATATTTGGAAATTTATCGTCTAGAAAAATGTATAGAAAATAATTGGAAACCTATTTCTCCTATGCTTAGGCAATATCATAAAATTCAATTATGTATCATTTATTGTAGTTTTAAACCCCAGAAAGTTTGCAGCATGTACAATATAGAAAAATAATAACATGATTTGAATGTATGGACTATTTTGGTGGCTTAATCACCATTAAATTCTGTGGTCCATTTTCAAATTACGTCTCTGACAGACTGCAATCTGAAACTCAGAACAGAGTAAATTATTTCCAAAAATTCATTTACTTAAAATATATACTCACAAAGCCTGCTATTGAAGGAGAATGGAAATAATAAGTAGAGAGTGAGTTCTAGCTATCCTTACTAGAAGAAATACCTAAGTACATCTTAATTTTTTGTACTACACAAACCAGGCTATACACAACAAAAGTAAATATCAAAAAGTGACTTTCTATTTATAAAGGTAGGAAAATCAATTCAAATATTGTTAAAATGTGGCAATCTGATTTAAGAAAATGCATCCTATATATGTCATTGTCAGGGATGGCCAAAAGTATATGACATATAGGAATAGAACAAAACTCAAATGGAATAAATGATGGCATATGTGTTTATATAAAAAGAAGAAGTAGGAAAAGAGGGATTAGAGGAATTATCCTATATAATGGATATATTTTCAAAGACCAAATAAAGGATTGGGCAACCAAAGCAATCTAGGAATTTTTTTTTAAAGAATTGTCTGGGGGTTGAAAGTGGATACCTTTTTGGGAACCTCAGGGCTGAGGAAATAGTGGAAAGCAGCCAACTGCAGCAAGTAATACCATTTCACAGTAAATGCAATTGGGTCTGCAATTGGAGAGAAAGAACCCTCATCATGGATTGAATCATGTCCCCCACAAACATATGGTCAAGTTCTAACCCCTGGTCCTGTGGATGTGAACCCATATATAAATAGGAACTTCGAAGATGCTGTTAAGGTGAGGCCAAAGTGCATCAAGGTGGACCTTCATCCAATACCACAGAAGTTCTTATAAAATCCAGTATGGCTGGAGTTCCATAAACAAAGGAAATTTGGACTCAGGAGTAATAGGAAGCAGCAGGAGACAGATGGCCAAAGCACAGAAACAGAGACTGAGTTATGGATTGCCAGCAAGTCATTGCCAGAATGTCACAGATTTCAGAGAAAGCATAATGCTGCCAACACCATGATTTTGGACTTTTAGCCTCCAAAGTTGTGGGGAAAAAATGAATTCCTGTTTTTTAAACCAACTAGTATATGGTAATTTGTTGCAGCTATGCTAACAAACTAACACTATAACAAATATCTGTCAATTGCACATTTGCCATAAGAGGGTTATAACACAAAAAAAACCCTTCTACCACTCAGGTAAGAGCTAAGCATCAGATTATTTCTCCTCTGTCTCCCAGTCCCATCTCCTTTTACAGAAGCAAAAAATATTGGGTGTAGAGCAGAACAGGAGGACACAGACAGGAAAAATAAGTCCTCTCATAACTGCATGATTTATGATCTGAGATGAGATTGTGTTGGCATTGGGAAGAAACTATAAACTGAATTTAAAGAAAAAGTTTTAATATTAAGATGAAAGAGATCATTTAATTACTGAAAAAAGTTCCTACTTGGAATTGACATGGACAAAAATAAAGCTATGAGAACTCAAAAATTCATCCAGGGGCTCAAAAGAGAAAAAAAAAAAAGTCTAGATCAAAGATTTAAAAGGTTTATGGGAAATAAAATCACTGTCCGCTCATTTTCAAGAAGGCCAACCTATTCACATGATAATGATTACAGTGTCATGTGAGAGCTGGGACCCCAGGGGACCATATGGAAATGACAAAGGAGAGAAAGCAATTAGAAGAGAAATGAATGTACACTGACGACACATTATGATAATGTCCCAAGTTGAATAGGGACAGTCTTCAATATGAGTTCAAGTTATGTCTCCTTCATGAAGAAAGGCAAGCTGAAAAATCTTTGCCACATAATTGCTTATCTTGTTGACTATTTAGCTAATCTTTTCCTGTAATGTTATTTTCTTTCATAGATCTAATGAAATCATTTACATACTGCCATAGGACCTTATTCACTATTAGCCATTGGGACACCTCCGTACAATATTTATTTTTCTGATTGATTCTCTGTCTTGACTTCTTTCTCTTAAGAATTCTGCTTAGGCTCCTTCATTTAACTTAATGAACGTGGGCATTTGGTTAGTTACTCCTTTTCTTTTTATAAAAGAGTATGCTGATATATTGGGAAAGATAAACAAATAAACCATCAAATAAGCAAACAGATTGCTGAAACTTTTTATCAACTCTGTGGTCGATAATCATTTCTTTTGTGAAGATTCCTGAAAGAGAGAATTAATACTCCTAAATTAAAAGATGTGGAAGAGTCCCTTCCTCCTATTTATTTATTATAATTATTTGTTAATCACTTATTTTGTGCTAAGCATAGGGGTGAGAGTGTAGTGAATTAAGCAGGCAGAATTCCTTCATGAATGACACTTTACAGGAGGGGAGATAAATAATTAGTCAGAAAAAATATGTACAACTCTGATACATGCTACAAGCGTAACATAAATGTGTTAAAAGATCTGCACTTTGGCCAAGATAGAATCCCAGAGAAGTAACCTCTGAGGAATAGCTATTTCAAATGAAACCTGAAGGATATGTAAGAGTTTTCCAGGTGAGGAAACAAACAAACAAACAAAAAAAGCAGGAGTATTCCAAGTGAGTTAATTGCCTGTGTGAAAGCCCTTAGGAGAAAGAAACAAGGAGCTTTAGAAAAGTGGGGGGGGGGGGGGGGATTATTGCACATGAAGCAAGGATGCAAGGGGAGAAAGTAAAAAGTAAGAAAGGGCCAAATCATTTAGGGCTTCATAAGTCAACGTAAAGATTCTGGAAATGTATGCTAAGAACAGTGGATGAAACCATTGAAGAGTTTCAAACTCATGGGTGAAATAATCAAACACTGTCACAGTTACTGATTTTACCTTTAAAAGTATTCTCTGTTCCTATGTGCACTACACTCAGTTCTAAAGGTGACTAATTAATCTTTTATGTGGTGTGAATATATGGCTTGAATATTTACATAATTCTAATTTTTTAAATATTACTAAATTATGTTGTATTTCTAAACTTTGCTAATGATGCCTGAGATCATTTAGATTATACTTTTATTCTCTATGAATGTATCATCAGACAATACCTATGAATTTCTTTAGGGTATCTATTCTGGATGAGCCACAATTCTAGTTTGCCCAGACCTTTCCTGGATTCAGTCCTGAAAGTATCACATTCCAGGAAACTCTCTGAGCCAGGCAAACCAAGATGGTGGGTCACCATTTTTATCTGATATAATTAGCAATTAGAATGGAGGAAAAGAGAGTCTAGAACTCTGGTAGTTTCCTAGAGAAACAAAATCTATCATTTCTACCTCAATACGCACTTTAAAATGTGTGGAAAGACCTAATCTTAATGTAACTATTGATTTAACTCAATAGCTGCTCATTAAGAGCTCATTGTATATGAACTTCAAGGCCTGGTTGTGGAGTATAGAAATAAATAGGGACATTGCCTTCTCTACTCAGAAAAGAAAAGCAAGAACAATAATTGCCCAATTAGGTTCTTATGTCAGAAAAACACAAGACTTGAATGTAAAGTTATGAAAGTTCAGTAGAAAAAAGCAATGATATAAAGAACCAGGTTGAGGAGCACACAAAGAAGACATTTGCATGGTGCTTGAATTTGAAATTGTTATGTACCCCAGGAAAGGCCATGTTCTTTTAATCCATTCTTGTGGGCGCAGACCTAGTGTAGGTGGGATGATTGGGTTAGGTTATTTCAATTGAGATGTGGCCCATTCCATTTAAGGTGGGTCTTAATCCTTTTTCTGGAGTCCTTTATGAGAGGATAAAAGCCAGAAAAAAAACCAGACAGCTGGAAGAAGCCCCACAGAAGCTGAAAGACAAGGACTTACTCAGAGAAGCTGAGAGAGCTACTGAAGCCAGAAAACCCGGGAGAGAAAGACCAGCAGATGCAGGCCATGTGCCTTCCCATGTGAAAGTGTCTCAGACACCAGCAGTGTGTTAGTTAGATTCAGTTGTCAACTTGGGCAGGTGAGCATACCTAATGCTGTGGACATGAGCCAATAGTACGTGAACCTCATCTGTTGCTAATTACATCTGCAGTGGGCTAGGAGGCATGCCTGCTGCAATGAATGATGTTTGATTTAATTGGCTGGTGCTTAAATGAGAGAGAGCAACATAGCACAGCCCAAGCAGCTCAGTATACCTCATCTCATCACTTGCAGCTCAGCCCAGGCCTTTGGAGATGCAGAGAGAAGTCACCCCGGGGAAAGTTGTTGGAACCCAGGGGCCTGGGGAGAAGACCAGCAGAGACCATCTTGTGTCTTTCACATAAGAAAGAACCTCAGTGGAAAGTTAGCTGCCTTTCCTCTGAAGAACCAACAAAATAAATCCCCTTTTATTAAAAGCCAATCCGTCTCTGGTGTATTGCATTCCGGCAGCTAGCAAACTAGAACAAGCAGCCTTTTTTTAGAGAAGGTATCCTCCCTTGATTTCTTAATTTGAACGTTTTCATGACCTTAGAATTGTAACTTGTAACAAATCCACATTGTTAAAAGCCTGTCCACTTCTCGTATATTGCATTCTAGCAGTTTTAGCAAACCAAAACACATGGAAAATGCACCCAGTTAGAGAAAAATGACCTTACCATTAGGCAGTACATACATGATAAGTCTTTATGGCAATGAGGTGTAAAAAGTGAAAGATATAATAAGTCCCATGGAGAAACATTTATTAGTCACAAGAAAAATAAGAATACTAAAAATTAACATTTATTGAACACTTTTTTTGTGTCAGGCACTGTATTCTGTGCTTTACCAGAATAATCCCAATTTCTCTTCACAATACCCTTCTGTGACAATTGTGTTCTTTACAGGAACCAGTGGAGGCATAGAAACAGATGACCTAATATAATATCTTAATTTGTATCCCTATTGGTTATACGTAAACACACAGTATTCAGAGTATGAATTAACTTTAATTTTTAAATATATCATTAAATCATTTCAAAATGCAGTTATTATGGATTCGTGTCAACACACTTTGTATGAAGTGACTGATTGTGATAGTTTCAAATTTAAGTAGAAGCCTCAATATACATGAACTTATTTTTAGGCAGATAAAGCTGTTAACATAACTTCTGCCATAAAAATCTTCAGACATTCTCTGTCATGTATAAGTTTTGTAGATTTGCCTGTAATGCACAACCAAATCATGTGGGCCTTCAAGATATGTGGCAGAATGCAGTACCACAAAGCTCAATCTCAAGCCACGTTCTCTGTGATTGAACATATGTATACACTGGACCAGAAAGGGCACTGTCAGCCTCATCTTATCCACAAACACAGTTTGAGTTTGAGAGAAGCTGAAAGCACTCACATAAAATAAAATTAAAATAAAAAAATAATTATAATTTGAGATAAAACCAGAACACAGATATAAATTGAAAATTATGGAAGTTATGAATTAGTTGAAAAAAGTTCACTGAATAAAATGTTTCATATATATTGCTGATGCTTGAAAGTAAAAAAGAAAGCATTGAGACTAATAAGTAAAATTATTTGGGTGATACACAAAAGCAGCAAATATTCTGAAGACAAGAGAGAGAAGGTTCACATTGGAAAATTTTTATTAAATCAAGTAATATTTAAAAGAAGGATGGGAAAACCACCTAATCTTTGAAATGTAAATTTGTGTTAATTACTTTATTCTAATTTACAATCAATTTATATTTTAAATGGGCATTCAATGCTGTAACATATGAAAAGCACTCTACACACTTAATGCCAACAGATGTATTCATTTATATTGTGGTCTATTATCCATTATTTGTTTTCTTTAGAAAAGATCTCATTATACTAGAAAAACCAGAAGTTGGCCAGATATTTTGATCCAGAGTCTGAAAAGTCTTTTTCTCTTGAGATCCGTGCTGCCTAATTAGTCAATAATACCGTCTAACAGTGAGTATTGCAAAGTTCAGACATAAAGCCCTAGAAATGCAATCATGGTGTAAGGGCACACCTTGCACATTAATCTGGTAGTATAAAAACTTAGCATGTAATAAATAACTCTGAAAAACATTCCAATGCTAACTTCACAAATAAAATCTTTCAAAACCTCCCCCAGAGACAAGTTCCGAAACGACTATGTTCTACAGTATGGAAAATTGTAACCTTCTCTGATCCTTTAAAGGTAAATAGTTGGCAATGTTAAGTGCAAATTAAGTGTTAATAATCATGGAAGGGAAGGTCTCAGTTAAAAGCCCATTGGATACAGATCTCCAGGTTATAAGCAAATTTATTAATCACAGGTTTTGTTTGTATTTCTCTCTCACATACACATACATACTAGGAAAACATGTAGATACCCATATTCTGTAGATATGAAAATCTATTCAGTGATTTTCACTGCACTGACTTTCTCTTTTCATAATTCTTTTTTAAGAAGTCAGCAAAATGTATTGGATTTCTGTCCTTACCGAACTGTGCTTCTCTGTACAATTTGTCAATCTAATTCATTAATGTGGTATGGAGCCGGGAAATGTACGGACTTGATGATGGTGATTGAGGGATGCTATGTTTGTTAAGCCTTAAGTACGATTGCCAGAGGTCCTGGTTGCAGGGACTAGTGTTACTCTTTCTTGTGTTGTCATTCACTCGGTAAATCGCTCATTCCCTTCCTTTCTTTTCTTTGATCCATTTGCATCAAATATAAGTTTGCTATCCTAACCATGATTCATAATAACATCACAACTTTTGGTAAAAAAATATATCATGTTCAGTCTTACGTTACATCTAAAAATCAAGATTACCTGTACAAAATAGTCTTGCCATAGGATTTAGCTAACCCATGGTCTCCTAAGTGTCAGTGTAAAGATAATCTCCAGGCAAGAAATTCCTGGAACTCTTCAGTTCAAACTGCATGATTTTGCCATTATTAATCATAGTACCTTAGGTAATTTTCTTCACACTTTGAAATCAATTTTACACGTTTACTTCATTTGTTGTCTGTCTCTCCTCCTCTTGAATATAACCTGCATGGGAAGTAGGTCTCTAATATTTTCATTACTGAATTTCCAAAATGTAGAACAATACTTGAAAAATATTAGGAATTATTTTGATATATGAATGAAAACATGTAAATATCACTTTTTTGTTTAGGGTGTGAGTGGGACAAAGTATTCCAAAACGATTCTATAAAATTAAGAAGTGACTACATATATGCCAGAATTGGCTAATGCACGACTAATTTTCTTAATGCCAAGGGCCTGACTGCCTCTTCGTATTCTGCACAGAATAGGTTTTATAAAGTTAAAAATAATGGTGCTTTAAAATGTATTTTAAAGAGTTAAAATATTTTTAGTTATAAACTGCCATATTATATTAAATGCCATTCAAATAAAAAAATATATGTAAGAATACATAGGGCCACCATATAAAAGTTGGACAAGTTACATACTGCACAACAACATTTGTAAGGCATTGCCATTCACATAACTAAGATTTTAGATTTAATATTTATTACAACATATTTCCAGGCAGTCACAGTAAAATGCCTTGTCATGCAAAAATATTTATTATACTCTCTGACAACAGTCTTCTAACACATCGGGCTAAACCCATTTCTGCAAAGGTACCAGATGAACTGGGGCAGTTATGGAGATCTAGAGCAGCACTCTTGGTGCACAAGAAAATTTAATACTTTTTTGAACTCATTATTAAATATATTAAAAATAATCAGGTAATGCTCTGACTAATATATATGTATTTAATTATACAGTTTCTACCATCATTAAATGAAGAGTGAACTCCTAAAATCAAGTTCACTGTCAATAACTTTGACTCTACCTGGCCATAGTTTATTTGACCTGATGTGAAAACCTGGCCCAGATTGTCACATAATTTATATAGTAGACTGGGACCCTCAGGTTCTTTATTTTTCCCTTTTTAAATAATTTTCATTGTATCAGTAAATTGGTATAAAGGTATTCTCCAATACATGCATAGAAAAACAAAGAAGGTTAGATGGCAGAAGAAAAGGTGAATGAAATAGTGCCCAGAGAGTAGCACATGGCCAGAGAGAGAGTTGAGTATATAGATGCTTTGCCTTGGGAATGGCCGGGATTTCCAATTGCAGTCCTTCAAGCGTAGGGGTTCTTCCAACCCTTAAGTTCATGTCTACATTTGTGCTGGTTTGAAAGGAAGCATGCCCCCTAAGAAAAGCCATGTTTTAATATAAATCCCATTTCATAAAGATAGAATAATCTCTATTCAATGCTGTATGTTTGAAACTGTAATGAGATCATCTCCTTGGTTGATGTGATTTAGTCAAGAATGGTTGTTAAACTGGATTAGGGGATGACATGTCTCCACCCATTTGAGTGGGTCTTGATTAGTTTCTGAAGCTCTATAAAAGAGGAAACATTTTGGAGAGAGAGACTCAGAGAGGGCAGAGAATGCTGCAGCACCACGAAGCAGAGTCCGCCAGCCAGTGACCTTTGGAGATGAAGAAGGAAAATGCCTCCCGGGGAGCTTCACGAAATAGGAAGCCAGGAGAGAAAGCTAGCAGATGATGCTGTATTTGCCATGTGCCCTTCCAGCTGAGAGAGAAGCCCTGACTGTGTTTGCCATGTGCCATCTCACTTGAGAGAGAAACCCTGAACTTCATCGGCCTTCTTGAACCAAGGTATCTTTCCCTGGATGCCTTTGATTGGACATTACTCTAGACTTGTTGTAATTGGGACATTTTCTCGGCCTTAGAACTATAAACTAGCAACTCATTAAATCACCCCTTTTAAAAGCCATTCCGTTTCTGGTACATTGCATTCCAGCAGCTAGCAAACTAGAACAACATTCAATAATTCACTCTTTTCTTCTCTTAAAATTAATGAAATTACATTTCTATTATTTATAATCAAAGAGAGACTAACACTGTCTTCATTATTTGCTGAATATTTGATTTGTTCCAAACAGTTTAAATTTTCTCTGAAATGTCATGCACATGGAAAACAAAAAATATGTATCATGAAGATTTATGAGTTATATGTAGTTTAATGCAGACATTCAATATGCAGTATTTAGCATATTGTTTTACTTATGACTTTAAAATTTTTTGCCTGTTTTTCTCATCTTTTATAGCAAAAAAGTTCTGAGGGACAAAGGAGGAAGTTAGTAAATTTACATTTGTTCAAACCATGTACTCTGAATTTCGGTACTATTTTTCATAATTGGAAACTGCATACACTGGCTGGTAGAGTTTTAAGATAGAGGGAAGCTTACCTACTGCAGTTCAATGAAAATTATGGTAAAATTTTTAAAAAGATGAATTTTCAGATTTATTGAGCAGTTAATCCAGGCATTATCTAAGATAGTCTGAAAACAAATAGCTTAGGTTTAACAGAAAAAGATTTGCCAGGACATTTCATTGTCCATATACTTCCCATATGGAAATATATTCAAAGAACATAACATAGTATTCAGCTCTTATCATGTATTAATTCTTATTCTAGTTTGCTAGCTGCCGGAATGCAACACACCAGCCAATTAAGTCAAACATCACTCATTGCAGCAGACACGCCTCCTAGCTGACTGCAGATGTAATTAGCAACAGATGAGGTTCACATACCATTGGCTTATGTCCTCAGCAACAAGACTAGGTATGCTCACCTGGCCAAGTTGACAACTGAATCTAACTAACACATGTCCACCCCTTGTCAGCTTGGCAACTTCAAGAATCACCTTACACAGATGTAAAAAATTCTCTTACTGTGGACCTGTGAATCTCAAAACAAGTCCGGTGCCAATAAGCAAAGGAGGATATTCACAGGATACAGATTTTCACTTCCATAGGGAGAAATTGGAAGAAACATAGATGTAAAACCTGCAGGGCAAGCGCCATAGGATTTCAAAGTTTGAAAGTCATTCATTCTTTGGCTATAGAAAGTGGCAGTCCCACCCCTTCCAAGGGCCTATGCAGTGGCTGGCTTCTTTCCAAATCAACCTCGGGGAACATCGAGGAGACCACCTCTGGGCTCCACTCTCTCCAGGCATCAGGGCCACCCCTGGGCTTTCTGCCATTTCTGGGGCACACGCTCAACCCCTCCACATGGTGGCAGCCAGACTCTCCCAGTCCCCCAAGGAGCGTGCTATGCCTTTTCTAAGGCCCGAGGCTGCACAACTCTTCCACTGCAATGAGAGGGGAGACTCATCCTTGCCCTTCAGGGTAAACTCACCCTCTCCATGTATATGGGTGGGTCCACTCTCCTGTCCAAGGTTTCTTGGCTTCAGACCCGAGCTTCCATGGTTCTCACTCTGCAAACTTCATTTTTTTCCCTTTTGTGTCCTCCTTTGCCAAGATTGGCAGTGGTTCCATTTACACCAACAGTCTCTTCAAGCCCTCCAGGACTTCTCCATCAATCTCTTCACAGTTTCTCCAAAGTCTTCCCCTTAGCTATCCAAAACACCGTTCCAATAGGTCTGGTATTTGCAAACCGCAACAGCACCCCACTCTCCGGTACCAAATCTGTTCTAGTTTGCTAGCTGCCAGAATGCAACACTCGAGCCAATTAAGTCAAAGATCACTCATTGCAGCAGACACGTCTCCTAGCCGACTGCAGATGTAATTAGCAACAGATGAGGTTCACGTACCATTGTCTTATGTCCTCAGCAACAAGACTAGGTATGCCCACCTGGCCAAGTTGACAACTGAATCTAACTAACACAATTCTATTGGATCCCACCACCACTACTCTTTATAGTTGAGACTAATAATTAGTTCTGTGACTTTTCTTGATTCAATCAGACCATATGTCATGAAATGCTCAAAGAAAGCAACAAGCTAGGACAAATGAGGTAATAGTAGTGAGTAAGAAAAATGGGCTCTGGAATGGCTCAGAAATAAAACAGAGTAACAAATCTTTTAGTCCAGAGACAAGAACTAGAAAAACACTTAAAGTTTTATTGCCAAAGCAAGGTAGATACTTCTTTCTAGTCTAAGATAGGATTTAAGATAAAATATAAAGTAAAAAATAGGTATTAATTTTACTGCATTTTAAAAAAATGAAACTAGCCAAATCAACAGTGATTGTATAATCACTCTTTAGGAAGAGATTGTAACGTAGGTAGTACAGCAGATCCCATGAATTACAAGTAGGTATCCCTTAAATCTTTCAATTCCTCAATAACTGTACTGTTACTCTGTTCTAGTTTGCTAGCTGTCAGAGTGCAACATGCCAGAAACAGAATGGCTTTTCAAAAGGGGAATTTAATAAGTTGCTAGTTTACAGTTCTAAGGCCTAGAAAATGTCCCAATCAAAACAAGTCTATAGAAATGTCCAATTTAAGGCATCCAGGGAAAGATACCTTGGTTCAATATGGCCAATGAAGTTCAGAGTTTCTTTCTCATCTGGAAAGGCACATGGCGAACACAGTCATAGTTTTTCTCTTGGCTGGAAGGGTACATGGCAAGTGAGGCATCATCTGCTACTTTCTCTCCTGGCTTCCTGTTTCATGAAGCTCCCTGGGAGGCATTTTCCTTATTCATCTCCAAAGGTCTTTGGAAGATTGTGGACTTTGCTTCATAGTGCTGCAGCATTCTCTGCTCTCTCTGAATCTCTTTCATTCTCCAAAATATTTCCTCTTTTATAGCACTCCAATAAACCAATCAAGACCCACCCAAATGGGTGGAGATATGTCGTCCCCTAATCCAGTTTAACAACCATTCTTGACTAAATCACATCATCCAAGGAGATGATCTGATTACAGTTTCAAATATACAGTATTGAATAGAGATTATTCTACCTTTATGAAATGATATTTTGATTAAAACATGGCTTTCCTAGGGGGCATACTTCCTTTCAAACCAGCACATACTCTAACTGGAAATATGGCTGCTACTAAATTTGGGAATTAATAATAATTTTCATATATAGAACTTCAGCATCAGTTGTTCAGTTCTCTTCAAGGGTACATCTATAAGATAATAACTGAGTTATTTATACAAAAGATGTATAAGAATATAACATATAATTTAAGATTGGAATAAGTCCAAAATTATATCCCTTTCCTTTCTCTCCTCCCACTTTGTAAAACTCAATGTTTAATGATTCGTTTTTAAAAATAGGTAAATATTGAAATGTTGATCATTCCTTGTGACTGTAAAAAGAAATTGCCAGATATGTATGTCTGTTTTGTTTGCTCATGCATCTCTAGCACCTAGAACTATGTCTGAGACATCATGTCACTCAATAAATATTTTATGAATAGACAAATAACAGTAACTAGCTTGTAAGACCCGAATTTTTAAAAAAGCTTAAATTATCTTTTAGAGTAGTAAAAATTTCAGCTTTAAAGGTAAACTATCATGTAAACATGATGAAAATAATTCAAAATTTAGATTTTAATGGCATAGTAATGAAAGTGAAACTTACTCTATTTTATGAGTATTAATTTAGTGGCATACACTGGCCACATTACTTTATAACACAACAATTAACCAAGTAAAATTTATTGAATTGTTAAAGCAAATTGGAAACTTTTAATAGTACTGAAAACCAGTAGACAATATGATAGGACAAAGCAATACAAGAGCCAAAGGAGTCATTGTGTAATATTTAACTACAAAGGTTACAACTTTTGAGGTAATTTGCAAGGTCCTTACTAAAACTGCTACAAAACAAAGATGGATACTGAAATCAGAGGCCAAAAAGTAAATAACTATCATTGATAAAGTACTTCATTTTAGAATATAGATAGATGTGGGGAATGTAAATTACCCAAAGTAAGACCAAATCAAAATATTTTATTGCAAACAAATTCTGATTATATATATATATATATATATATATATATATATATATATATATATATATATTCACCTCATCTTTTCCAGTCTGTCAGATATGAAATAAGAATGTACCTTCAACTCTGCTAAACAAGATCAACTTATATGTCAATATAAATATTTTGAAATGTATCAATGCCTTCATGACAAATAACGATATGGTATAGAAATAATGTATTAGGAAAAGATGACCCAATAACAATGATTTCACCAAGAGAAACTGTTGCTTTTGATGCAAAATCTAGTCATGGCCATGGCACTTGATTCCAGAGATATATAAGAAGTGTTAAGAGACATACTTAAAATAAAGCTGGTGATATTTTAAATTATGGTAGGGATTTCAATGAATTCTAGATTGTTTTTCTGATATTGTCCAAGTAATGAACATTGACTATTAAATGTTACTGTTTCAAACTGAAATTTATTGGCTGCATTATGGGGAAAGTTCTGAGTATTCAACTAAGTTGAATAATAATCTTATTTTGGGGGGATGAAAATTTCTAACTATGAGGAATTCTACATCACACACAATGGATTCACACATTACCAACTTTTTCTGATTCATTGTGATGTTTTTGAAAATGATTGCATCTCGGTTTGGATTGTGTTTCTGGCTTTCACAAATAAGCACTGGAGTTTCTTATTGATGTTGAACAGAATCTTTGTCTTAAACTGAAAAAAATTAGCCAGATATTTCTGTGGCTATGATTTTTTTTTAGAGTTCTCCTCTTCTCAATAAGGAATTTGTATTTGTGATTTGTTAAAATGGAAATAATTGTATTTCATTACGTTTAATAAAATATGATTTTCATTAAGTATCTTGAAATATATTAAGATTAAGTTGGATTGCAAGTAAAAACAACACTCAAAATAAATGTGCTTTGAGAAACATGCAATTTTATTTCTCACGTATGAGTCCATAGTTATAAGGTCAAAGACTATAAGAGGATTCTCTTGCCAATGAACTTGATAATTTCCTGGATGTGAAGAGGTTAGGGAAAAGAAAGAATCAGGGTGATTGTGAGGTTTAGCTTGAATAAATGAATGGACTGAATATGGTAAGTGAAAGGCGAAGGATAATGAGTTGACATTTAGATATGATGTGGTGCAGATAAAAATACAGAGAATTTTAAATTTTGATCTGGATATTGGAAGAAAATTTTTGTCTAGAATGCTATATTTGAGAGTCATCTATTGAACAAGGAAGTTTGGTCTGCTTTTGTTTGTTTTTCAGACAATTGATTCAATTGTGTATCTTGCAGTATAAGTCTGGATTGTCTCAAAATTTATGATAGAAAAAGCCATGGCAGAAGAAAGAATCTTAATATTAGGGCAACCACCAGAGTGACAAATATGATTCTGGCAAGGATCTCCTATGATGTAATTTGTAGAAAGTAATGCAGATAAAAATGTATTATCAAGGGTGGGATATTTAAGAAGGAAAGTGATATTTTCATGAATGGTCCTGGTAAATCAGCAATGTCCTCAAAACTTCCCAATGGTAAATGGAAGCAGGGCCATAGTCAGAAGAAAAGCTGTTATGGGGGATGGGGAGGAAAAAGTATAGAAGAGGAATATCAAATGACAAAAAATAACTATATAAGTAAAATGATAACTAATCAGAAGAATAGTAACCACATGGTCCATGGGATAGGAAAAGAAGAAGAGGGTGATGATATGGGACCAAATTAGGAACTTATCAAAGAAGTAGGGAAATTGTATTGATACATCTGAACCAATAACTTAAGTGTGTGTATATGGGCACAGAAAGGGATGTTTTTCCCTGAGGGCTATTGAAACTGCACTGAATTATTGACTAAGGGTGAGTTTTGGTGAGAAAATGTCAGGCAAGGAAAAAGAAAATGCGGGATGGAAGGTCCTATGGGCCTGCAGCATCTGCTCAGATTCCATGTTTATGGTGGCTGTTGGCCACCAAGAGACTCAACTTTGGTACCTGCTTTGTGTATCATTTAGGACTACTCAGACTGTTGTCCATGGTGCTGAAGCGTCAATGTTCCAAATTTTGGTCAGCTTGCTCTTACCCATTGAACACCGTTGTCTCTTTTTTCGATGTCAGGCAAAGCAAAAGTGTTTTTCTGCAAATATTTGAAACAGCAAAGGAATCCACTGAATTTATCCTGAGTCTAATAAATAGTACGAGATTCCTCCTCATTTCTTAACTTGCTTTACTTTTAGAATGATAAGATAAAGTTTCTACTTCATTCCTTCCTTCTATTTAGTGAAATATCTATCTACATTATCTATCCCAATGAGCAACAATTTTTAAGAAGAAAACAGACTTTTGATTAATAATTGTATCTCTAAGTATTTTCAAGGCAATATGAAAGTGATCCAATTCATAGATTTATTTACATAAACTTTATTTAAATATCTAGAAAACAAAAATATTAATAGACCTTGATTCTTGCCATGGTCAGGTAATCTATTAGTTAGAGTTCTCTATAGAAACAAAATCAACAGGGAACACTCACAAATATAAAATGTATAAAATGTCTCATGTGACCGCGGGAACTCAGAGTCCAAAGTCCATAGGGCAGGCTGTGAAGCCAACGATTCCGATGGAGGGTCTGAATGAACTCCACAGGAGAGGCTCGCCAGCCAAAGCAGGAAGAGAGCCTGTCTCTTCTGAATCCTTCTTAAAAGGCTTCCAGTGATTAGATTGAGCAGAAAGCATTCCCTTTGACTGATTGCAAATGGAATCAGCTGTGGATGCAACTGACCTGAACATAATCTAATTCTATGAAATGTCCTCATCACAGCAGACAGGCCAGCACTTGCCCAACCAGACAAACAGGTACCACCATTTGGCCAAGTTGGCACATGAACTTGACCATGACAGGTAACATTGTCTATTTATCAGTATGTGCCAGGCAAAGTGTACCTGTACTCACATGCTCATCCATTTATGCATTCACACATAGATTTGACAGAAATTTTGATGCTTGCTACCTGTAATGCACTCTGCTTGGAGTTAGGTGTAGCATAATGAAACAGGCAGGTTGAAACTTGCAATGAGTTTACTGAACTCATTGGGGAGAGAAAGGAAACAAAAATAGTGATGCAGGTGTATAATTACACACCACAAAAAGCATACTAATGCAAACTCAGAGGGAGGTATAGGGAATATTATTTAGCTCTGGGTGATTAGAGGGAGCATCCATGAGAAAGTGATATCAGAGCTGAATTCTGAATGCTGAATGAGAATTAACTGAACAAAAATGGGAGTGATAGAAAGCATTTCACACAGAGGAAAGAGGCAGTCCAAAAACCCTGGAAAAAGGGAAGAATGATTAATTCCAGGGGTGTAGAGAGCTTGCAGGGGAAGGCTTTGAAATGAGACTGCAGGCAAAGTAGGGGCAAGAACTGACAGGGAACCACAGACCATGTTAGAGATTTTGTTCTGTATCCTAGGACGGAGAAATTATAACATCATATCTGCAATTTGAAAATATCATTCTGCCTGCAATTTGGAGAGGGAAAAACAAATCCAGACAAATAATTTGAAGGCAGCTGTAGTATTTCAACTAACAGATGCTTGTAGCTTGGACTAGGGAGAGATTGAGATGGAGGCAAGTGGACTAATTTGACAAATATTTAGGATGTGGAGCATGTATGAACTATGACACTGTTATGAAAACATGTTTGACACTTTTCTATAGCATATATTGCTTTTCTTTTATATCCATGCTTGGTGGAGGCAAAGGATTATGGGAATTATAGGAAAAATGGATAAGACTAAACTTGTCAGTGAAAAATCACTCAATCCACTTCAGTTTAACATCCAAATTTTCTTTTGGGTTATTACTCAGTCCGTATTCAAACACCCAGTAAATGTTATTTCTTCTTTGTTAACATGATTTCTCTTCCCTCACAGATGCCGTGGGGAAGGCTACCTATGTAGACTTATATACAATCTAGCTAGTGGAAGAAGGGTCTGTATGGATCTTGCTGTCCTTTTAGGGCTTCACCGTGTTGTCCTTCACACTGACTGATAAATGAGGTCCTCGGGCTGTCCTCTTAATTGACATCTATTCTGTCATTGGAAAAACAGAATACTTGTCCTCAGTAATTCTGGATTATCCCTAACAGGAGGTGTTGTTCCTCCTGTTATGGATTGAACTAAGACCCCCAAAGATATGTTGGAGTCCTAATTCTCAGTACCTCAGTATTTTAGTTTATCAAGGCTGCCGGAATTCAATACATCAGAAATGGATTGGTTTTATAAAGGGAATTTATTAAGTCACAAATGTACAGTGCTTTGGAGAAAAGGCAACTTGCTTTCATCTGGGTTTCTCTGTCACATGGGAAGGCACATGGCAGTATCAGCTGGCCCTCTCTCCAGGCTTCTAAGTTCAAATGACTTTCCTGGGGAAATCTCTTCTCTGCATCTCCAAAGGTCTGGATCTGAGTTCTGAGCTCTTCTCTTCTGACTCCACCATTTAAGCTTCACTCGTTGTGGACAGCACTCCCCTTAGCCAACCATAGACGTAATCAGCCATAGATGAAATTCACATGCTGATGATTTTAGGCCACAGTAACAGAACAACTGGGCACCATCACCTTGTCAAGTTGACACCTGAACCAAACTACTACATTCACAATGTGACCTTATTTGGAAATAGGGTTGTGTTCCATTTTGCTGGCTGCTGGAATGGAATATACCAGAAGCAGAATGGCTTTTAAAAAGGGGAATTTAATAAGTTGGTAGTTTACGGTTCTAAGACCAAGAAAATGTCCCAATTAAAGCAAGTCTGTAGAAATGTCCAATCTAAGGCATCCAGGGAAAGATACCTTGGTTCAGAAAGGCCGACAGAGTTCAGGGTTTCTTTCTCAAGTGGAAGGGTACATGGCGAACATAGTCAGAGTTTCTCTCTCAGCTGGAAGGGTACATGGTGAGCAAGGCATCATCTGCTACCTTTCTCTCCTGGCTTCCTGTTTCATGAAGCTCCTCGGGAGGCATTTTCCTACTTCATCTCCAAAGGTCACTCTCTCTGAATCTCTATCATTCTCCAAAATGTTCTTTCTTTTATAGGACTTCAGAAACTAATCAAGATCCATTCAAATGGGTGGAGACATGTCATCATCTAATCCAGTTTAACAACCACTCTTAATTAAATCACATCTCCAGGGAGATGAGCTAATTATAGTTTCAGACATATAATACTGAATAAGGATTAGAAGAAACTGCTTTACAAAATGGGATTAGGATTAAAACATGGCTTTCTAGGATACGTACATCATTTCAAACCAGCACAGGTTGTTACAGATAGAATTAGGCATATTAAAATGAGATTATATTGGAATGTCCCTAATACAATATAACCGATGTCCTTGCAGGTGGAGGAAATTTGGAGAGCCAGCAACCCACCTGAAGCAAGAAGGGGAATGGAACACATTCTTCTCTGCAGACTTTGAAGGAAGCATGGCCATACCACCACCTTGATTTCAGACTTTTAGCTACCAGAACTGTGAGACAATATGTTTCTTTTATTTTAAGCATCCCAGTATATGGTACTTTATTATACCAGCCCTAGCAAACTAAGACATCTACCTATCTATCTGAGGTTTAGATCTCAGAGGGGAAACCAGAATATTTGCTTCTGTATTCCTAAACATTTGTCTTTTTCCCACCATTTATCTTAAAAGTTTTTCTTATTTCTTTTACGAAAAAACTTCCTCTATATGGTATCTTATATATCCATGACAGAAATCCTCCTTGAAAAGACTTTATCAGAATAAAATTTATACTTTACTTCCCAAGTCTTGTTCTTGGAATGTAATTATAAACCTTTAGAATGGAAAGACTTTTGTCTAGTTCTATAAAACCTGCATTGTAAGATTAGCATTGTGTCATATGCACAAACTAAATTCTAATTTGAAAGTCAAAGTTGGACAAAGACCTATTTGTTCTTGACTATATTTCCCCTGCACAGGATGTAATGATTCAAGAGCTGGGAAAATGGGAATGCGTAATGGAATTACATTTGCATGGAATAAAAATATATAAATGTGTTCAGTATCTCAACATATGTATCTGGTTAAATCTTTTTCTCTGTCTAAGAAAGCTATTCTCTTTCTTCACAAAATGGTATCTGAGTACACAGTGATGCTTAGCTTTCATCAGTAGGTTGGACAGAAAGTCCATGAATTGCACATATGTGCTAGCCTGTTTAGATGTCCCTTTCCAACACCCTCTTGATCATGGAACTGAAGATAATTAATGTATGATTGATCCATTGTAACACTTTTTCTTCATTTTTATATCAAGCGGGCAGTAGGGATCATGCACTTTGCCATTATCTCCAAGCATAACATCATGTGATGATCTTATCTTATTCCCAACTTCATTTTGATCCTTCCTTTCCTCAGCACTTCAACTTTTAATACATACCTCCTTTCGGGAATTTTTCCCTGTTGGGATGGATGAAAAATCAACCACCTTAGTAGGGGAGAAAGGTCAGAGGAAAATATGAGGCATATAGAAAATATTTTGCCAATATGAATAAATAAAATGGCTCTGTTTATAAGCAGATTTTAAATATATTTTAGACAAAAATATCCCCCTAGAATTAGCCTAATTTATCATATGAAATATCACATATAATTATAGATTCTCTCAGGAAAAGAAATTCAAAAAAGCTAAATCCTTCAATTCAACAAGTTATGTTTCATTCTTTTATGTTAAATACATGTAGTAAGGGGAAAACTTATCTTGGGCATATATGCATAAAAGAAATACTTTTAGAAAGAAAAACATGAATATACCGCAAAAGAGAAACATTGATAAGTTTCTTTGATTTATGAAAGTGTATACACAAACATGTACACACACATACATATGTAGGAAAACAGAAGTACCAACCTTATTTTTTTAATCTGATAATTTATCATCTAAGTATTATAAATAAAAGTATTTTTAAATTCCATTAACAGCCAACTAATACTTCAAGTGAACTTCTTTTGAAAAGCTTTAATGTATTTTAAATAAATAGCTACAATATATGGCAACCTTATTGGCATAGACTATACATCAGGCTTTCTAAGACATAATGTAACGACTGAAGAAAGAAAAAATTATCTGAACAGTTCTAATAACTGTTAGGTTGGAAAAACCTGGAGAAAAGAAATATATGCACATTGAAGGATTTAGGTCATTGGAAAAAAATAATCTCAATATTTGAGTGAGCTTTTGCACCTTTGAAAATGTTATATTAATTGATAAAGCATGTGTGCTGGTTTGAAAGGATTTATGTACCCTAGAAAAGCCATGTTTTAATCCTAATCAATCTTGTGGGAGCAACAGTGTCCTCTAATTCCTGTTCAGTTCTATAGGTTGGAAACTGGAATAGGTTATCTCCATGGAAATGTGACTCAATCAATTGTGAGTATTAAACTTGATTAAATGGAGATGTGTCTCCACCCATTCTACTAGGATCTTGATTTGTTTACTGGAATTCTATAAAAGAGGAAGCATTTTGGAAAAGGCTGGATATTCTGAGAGAGCAGAGAATGATGACAGAATGAAGAGAGCCATGAAACAGAGCACCTAAACCATCAGAGACCTTTAGAGATGAAGAAGGACTACGTCCCCTGGGGAGCTTCATGAAACAAGAAGCTGGGAGAGAAGCTAGCAGACTGTTGCCATGTTCACCGTGTGCCTTCCCAGTTGAGAGAGAAATGCTGAACTCATTAGCCTTTCTTAAGTGAAGGTAACCTCTTGATGGTGCCTTAGCTTGGACATTTTTACAGACTTGCTTTAATTTGGAGATTTCCACGGCCTTAGAACGGTAAGCTAGTAAACTCCAACTGCATGCTAAAGTATATAAAATGTTATACTTTTTTATGTTAGACTATTTTATGTTATTTTATGTTAGACTATTGAGTTGTGATTTTATATCTAAATCAATAATACAGAACCTTTGAAATTCGCTATTGAGATTCCAGCTTCAGCTTTTTCTATTCTTTTTTTTTTTTTAACTCAGGTCAATAGAAACACAAACGCCTCATAAATCTTAATGTTACTTCTAAAGTAAGGTGTTTTCACTTTCCTCTACCACCACCTGTCCCTTCCTCCCTAGTGTAAACATTGCTTAAGTGTTTTGAGTTCTTCAATGGGATCAAGCGAAGGGAGCAAATGAATTACATTGTAAAAGACAGTTACGGAGCACTAATGTTCAGAGAGAACAGTGGGTATGAACATCATGTAGGTTTCCAACTGTTAAAAAGAATCTTGGTAAAGTGGACTCCAGCTGTGTTATTCCAGATGCCCATTTTCACTTAATGACCATTAGGCACAGGCAACGAAACAATTAGTGGGTCTATCTAATGCAGGAAAAAAAAAAAAAACTGTGGAGTAAATCAACTTCTAAATGCCTTTGTTTGTAAGATAAAATAAACAAAAATGTGATAAAATTATTTTTCATTTAATGTAAACCTTACACAAACTTTTTTCAAATACTGTCTTTTCCCTAGAATACTTTATATGGGATTTAATAAAATAGAAACACACAAAATCAAAGTGGCTTTATAGCAGGGTGTGATACTAGCAACTACTTCACTCAGTAACCAAACATCCTCCTAAAGCAAGATTTCTTTTTGCCATATCTTAAACAGATTACAATTTACACTCTACTTGGATAGTCTAAAAACTGAAACTCACTTCTTCGTTAAAAATAATTTCATTATTGGATCATTTGCTGTTTAATAAATTCTAATTATTAACTGGAAATCTGCACTATGTAACTACATCACAATGATTTTAACTACACTTTTTGATGCAAAGCAAAAATTATATTTCTTTTCATATGACAGACTCAAATATTTGATGCCAGCATATGAACAGGGGAGATGATATCAGCGCTTCCGTTTCCTCCTCCCTTCTCCAATATCAAAATTTCCAATGCCTTCAAAACATTCCTTTTATAAAATGAGTAACTATAGATATCATACTAATAAATCTTAAAGTTCATATATCACTCTACATTAGTGTATTTCTACAATACAAAGTCAATTTGTTTCAGCTCTTTACATACATAATTCCCTATACTCTTGACCATGATATTAAATAATTAAAACTAGATTAGGGTTTATTATCAACATCTTACTGTGCTTGGAAACTTTCATAATCAAAGTTTAGTTTTGACCTCATTTATTAAAGAACAGCTAGCAATACCGTCACTTAAATGACAAAGTTAATGGGATCTAGGTCTCCTACCTTGAGCAATTATGTATCATTAGATCATAACTATTTTAAGGGTTGATGCATATCTAATTAACAGAAAGAATTGAATGACATGAAGAGGAACTATAAAACTATTATACAATATAGACTTGTTTTTTTATTTCAATTTTTGATCTTTAACTTGTTTTAACTTAAGTATCACTTAGCCTAGTTTAGATTGAGAAATAAATAAGCAATATATTGAGCCTCTGCCTACTTTCTGTCCTATCATGACTCACTTGAGTTTAGAGGGAACTTTCCCCTTGTACCATGAGAGAGTGGTGGAAAATTATCTCTGTATATACTTATCTATGAAACAAGTGTGTCTTTGTATTTATATGTGCATACTTTTACTGTGCTTACAAAGTGCCACATAAGAAGTTAACTTTGGGAAATACTCGAAGGTAGAAAGAAAGTGCTTACAGCGACCAGAGGAAACCAAATTATAGCCCTTGTAGGAGCGTATACTCGTGAAAGTGGGAGCACTTTAATGTGCACTCAAAGCACAGATTCAAAGGATAAAATAAAAGCAGAAAGGTCCTTTGGGTAACTGGGTGATTAATTGTGAATTTGTGTGAGTAGCACCTTTCCTTCATTTTCCACCACTTGTCTTCAGCTAAAGGAAGCAGCCGTATTTGCACTCCCCCGCATGCATGAAAGTGGAGTTTGAAACTAAGAGAGGCAGGAAGAGAGGCAGGACAGATATCCAAGGTAAAGAGCAGGAATGCAGACGAGGCCTGATTTTAGAAGATGGGTTACCTACATTCCGTAAAAAGCAGTACACACTACCCGACCCCACCTCTGTAGGGATATCTCTGGAATCAATATCTGTGAATGATTTATGGAGAGACAAATAAAGATCCTCACAATGAGGACCAAATATTCAGAAAAATCAACATTATCTAAAAGAAGAAAAAACTCCATTTAAAAAAGCTTATATGGAAATAGGATGAGGAAAAATAGCTATTAAATAAAAGCAATTGCTATATATATAACTTTTGTAAATAATGATCTTAGAAATTTAAAATATGAGCATCAATATCAATACCCAATTTGATGAGTTTCAATTCAAACCAAGAAACCTGGAGAAATATGAGTTGATTGGGGAAATTTGAACATTCTTTGAATATTTGTTGATATTATGGAATTATTGTTATATTTTATTTGAAATAGCATTTTGCTCACTTTTCAAAGAAAGTCTCTTTATTCTTCAGCACTATATTAACATATTTTAGAAGAAATTATACAATATCTGGGATTTTCTTCAAAAAAATCCATGGTAGACTAGGAGGGGGATGTGGATGAAAATAGAGATGAAACAAGATTGACCATGATTGACAATGAAATTGGATGAGGGTAGGTGAGACCTTCTTACACTGTATTAATTACACTACCCTCTTATGATTTAAACTTCCATTTAAAGGTCAAATTTTTACTGACAGGCAGAAAAGCAGAGATTACTAAGCTAAAGGTCAATTTAGTGAGTTAGAAAAGATAGTTGATAAAATCAGAGGTGATAAGGCAATAGGTAGCACCCTTAAAGTTTAGTTGTAGATGAATAATTCACAAGTTTGACTAATTGATATTCTGAAAAGAGATAATAAAAAATATATAAGGGCATAATGAAGAGTAAAGAAAAAAACAGAACCAGAACTAAAAAATGATTGTCTTCAGAATTAACCACTGAGTTAAAGTAGTACAAATGAAAAAAAAAATCCAATTTGATACATCATGGAAGGATTTCTAAGTCACAGAGAATAGAGAAGAAGTTCAAAAATATAGTAAAAGAAATAAAATAGGTCAATTATTTGAGAAAAGAACAAACAATCAAAGCACAAACTAGAACCTTACATCAACCACACTACATTTAGAGAGCAGAACAAAAACTTGAGGGAAATTCATTTTAAAGCTAAGACAGATTTTATATAGGAGGGCAAAGTAAAGTTTTATATCTGCAAAAAATTAATATGTATGTCAAAAAAACTAATCTCAAACAATTATTGAGGCTTTACTCCAGCAGGGTAAAATATGAATATAGATGGAGAAGGTATGAGTAAGAAAACCAGAAAAACTTACACTTTTTGAATTATACTGAGAGATAGTGTAGTGTGTGGAAAAAATAAAAGTAAAAACTAATAGTTTTGTTTTCAGGACAATACTGAAGATGCCTGTGGAAAACACAAATCAATGAAATATTAACTATAAATAAGAAATAATTAAAAGCAGGTTGTAGTGGGCGTGAGGGTAGTTCAGTGGTAGAATACTTGCCTGCCATGCAGGAGACTGAGGTTTTATGTCTGGCCCATGTACTTCCAAAACAAACAAAGAAGCGGACAAAACAAACAAACAAACAAATTCAACAAATGGTGCTGCAATAATGGATACTCATATTGAAAAAGAATGAAATGTGACCTTGTCATATAGCATACAAGAAAAAAAAAAACAGGTTGTATAATTTCCAAACCATAAAATTATATATTTTTAAAAAATGATACAAAGAATAACAGAGATAGAAAGGGCACATGCACATCTTAACAAGAATAGGAAATATATTTTAAAGAATGAAAAAAAATCCCCAAGATTTTATATTCACAATTTTTGTGAATAAGTTTTATTTTCCTATTCAAAGGATGGGATCCTGAGAACAGTTAAAGCACAACAACAACAACAGCAAATGACATTTACCATTTACAAGGAATAGGATTACAATCAAACAATAGAAAACAAGTGTGGCAAACACCAAAATAAATCCCAAATAAAGGAGAAAAATAGAAAGATGGAAAAGAAAATCAAATAAATTTCTGCTTTTCAAATTTCTTTGAAAGCCTAAAAATGTCTCTGTTTCTTAAAAATTTTTCCAGAGTGAATGAAAGTTTAGGAAGGAACTCCTTCAAAAATAGCATGTTCCTGAAACAAAAGAGAAAGGCCAAGTTTATTCTAATGTAGATATGACACTAGCAAATTAAATATTGCAGTATATGAATAATATATTATGACAAAATATAAATGATCCCAAGAATGCAATCATTGTCCAATGTGGAAAACCTATTAATATAATGCACTATATTAAGAGATAAGAAAAAAAGTAATATTTCAGGCAGAAACAAGCAAATAAAGAGTAACTGACAAATGCATGACTCATTTGTGATTAAAAGCAACAAGCAAACAAACACAATACAATCTAGCTAGGAAGAGCCCAACACATGATGAAAGAAGCTATATGGGTATTTGATACCAGATATTTTTAATTGTGACACAGTGGACCATTCTTATGAAGAGGAAAACTAGGAAAGGCAAAGATTACAACTATCACTACAATTCCTGGTCAATTCAGACTTAAATTCAATGTTAAGTTGTGTATCTTTTACATATATAGTAAATGAGGAAGGGGACAAGAACTGTTATTACATTCAGATGATAGACTATCTACACAGAATATCTAAGAAAATCAATAGCAGAGACACTCAGGAAAGGTAGCATATATTTATTGAAAAATAAAAACAAAACGATTTCCTATAATCTGGGAATAATCAGTTACCAGCAAACCATGGGTCGAATTCAGCCCATGCCCCCCCCCTTTTTAATGATCCTAGAATTTAAATAGCTTCTACATTTTTAAAGCACTGTGGAAAATATTAAAACGATAATTTTTTGACAGAAAAGTCATGTGGTCTACAAAGCTTAACATATTGACTCTCCTTTCCTTAGCTGCCTCAAAGAGGCTCAGTTCTTCTGAACTGTCTAAACCCACATTGGAGCAAGGCGCTCGCTCCATCCCTCAACCAGCACCGCCCCTGGCAGCAGCAGGCCCAGCGCCGGAGCTCTCCATGGCCTGGGACTCGCATTTCGCCTGCATCCGCTTGGCCCTCCGAGGTTGATGAGGTCACCTTCAAGGATGATAAGACTACTGCCCCCGTTAAAGCTCCTGGAGTAAATGGTGAACCTTTCTGGCCCTGCTCGTGGGTAAAGAACCTGGCCATCATCAACATCGGGACCCTCATCCGCCATGCAGGGGCCGGGGGTGGACTTGCCCCAGCAGCGGGCTGCACTGTTGCACCAACGGGATGTTCTGTCCGCCGCACAGTTTCGCCAGCTGACGAGAAGAAAGGGGAAGCAAACGAAGAATCTGAGTTGTCTGGTGATGACATAGACTTTGGTCTTTTTTTACTAAATCCCGTGTGAAATGTGTTAAAAAAAAAAAAAGAGCTGAACTAAAAAAAAAAAAATAAAAAAGGATTAACTGGCCATTTTACACAAAACTTGCTGACTTCTGAGTTAGACAATGTAATTAAAAAATATTTTCATAATATTGAGCAAGCCTAAAAATATTATGTAAATCCAAAATTTAAAAATATTAATTGTACTTTGAAGGACACAATAGAGAGTCACATATTTGGAGAGAAACCAGATTCATAATGAGAAGACAAAATATTTGAAGAAATTTTACCTCCAATTAAGTTATACTAAATTCAAAACAGCCTCAATCAAAACAATTATAGAATCTCTATGTTGACTGTTAGAATATCCTTAATTTCATGTGGATGAGATAATGTAAAAATAAAGCCAAAAAAAAGGAAAGATTTCCCCTTCCATATTTTCAGAAGATAACATACATTTGAAGTTATTTTAAGAAATGTGTTATTGATCCAGATATATACAGATGCATATAAAAAAATAGATTAGAACATTCAGAAAAATACTCATGTATAAAGACCTTTGTTTTCTAACAGAGAGGACATTTTGAGACAATAGAAAACATGTTTTGTTTAATAAATGATGTTGACAATATCAGCCAACCATTTCTTTTTACAGAAAAGCAAAATAACAACATGGTATGTTTTATTCCTACCTTACACCATAGAGAAAGCTGTCAAACGAAATGAAGTGTTGTGTTCAAAATAGAACTTTAAAATATTACAGAAAAAAAATCATGGAAATATTTTTATATTCTTGACAGGGAAAGGCTTCTCAGTAAGACCCAAAATCATAATCCATAGGCAAAAAAATGATCTTTAAATGCACAAGTGCTTTAAACTTCCATAATTTAAATAAGGTTTTAACAAAGTTAAAAGACTGTCAACTGTCTGGGGAATATATTTACAACTTAGGTTACATATAAATAGTCATTAAGGATATAATGTGATGAGGCAAAAATCAATATTTTTAAAATAGACATTTAATAGAAGGAAAACCACCAAATTGATGAGCAAACATTTCACAGACAGCAGTAAACAAATGATTCATAATCATCTAAAAAGGTCTTTAATCCTCTGTTTTGGAGCAGCTAGAAGGAAAAATCTGAAATAGTGGAATAACCCACGACAAACTCTGAAATCTGTTCTGTAACTATTTAAGTGTACTTTGAGAGTTACTGCTCTTTCATTCTTTTCTTTGTACATATGTTATATTTCACAATAAAAAAAAATTACAAAAAAGATCCTTAATCTCATTTGTAGTCACGGCAAAAGAAATTTAAAAAAACAATGGGGGAAAAAACCAATGGGGCATAATTTTACCTATCAGATTGGCACAATTTCTAAAGGCTTTCATTCACAGGTGGCCATGTTCATTCATTAAAACTTTCCTTGGAAAGCAATTTGGCATTATCTATTAGCATGAGGTATGTTCATATAGTTCTATTTCAAGGGTTATGTTTCAAGAACATTTTCAAACACATATTAATTAAAAGAATGTTCACTCCAATATTGATTGCAGTTCTAAATAACTGGAAAACAAATACACAAAGGTAAAATTTTAAATGAGCTTTCATATTTCTGCAATTTGGACAAGCATTTGCTGTTAAAATAATTACACATATGTTTTATATATGTGTGTGCTAAATTTTCTATACAACATACATATATACATATTTTATTCTGAAAGTTATTTATTCTGAAAGTTACATAGGACACATTTTAAATATCTTATGTACATATATAAGTAATAATGCATATAGAAACAATAGAAAGACACATATAAAACAAACAAACATAGCTATCTCTTCGTGCAGAAAATAGGATTGGGAGGAAAAGTGAAGAATATTTTCGTGTTTTGCTCTTTGAATTATTCTTTACAATAAATTATTCTTATTATAAAGTTTTATTGTTATGGTTTATTATTTATAATATGGCATTCCTCACATTATCAAATATATTAAAAATAGAAAACAAATATTTAAATTGATCAATGCCAACTATATATCTTCAGACCAAGAATGGTAAAAGTCTAAAATGGGATGGTGGATCCTAAGGAGAGGTAGATGCTAGGGGGCCAAAAGCTAAACTCAAAAAAACTGTAAGACTGAGTGATGAAATTTTATGATTAGAGATAACAGTTCATTGAATCGTTGATTTAATTATTCATCTGTCTTCCGTTTTTATTGGGCTCACATGTCAAACACATGTCTCAGAGACTTTTCACTTGCTGTCCTTCTGTCTAGACGATTATTGCCCTAGTGACTGCAAGACTGCCTTCTCCCCTCCTGTCACTTTATTGAGGCCTCAGCTCAAATATCACCTTATCAGAGAGACTTTTTTAACCACATTATCTAATATAATTGCCATGGCCTTATTTGCATTTTCTAGTTCTTTGCTTGCTTCAGTTTTCTACAAAATAATTAAATTCTCATGACATGGTTTACCTAAGAATTCGTTTGTTTGTCATTTCCCACTAGGATATAAGCTCCATTAAATCATCTAGAACAGGGTTTGACACTAGTACAAAACAGGAAACGTTATTAATTATTTAAAGTCTTGCAAAGAAAATAGCTGAGACCCCCCACAAATGCTTCTCTGGGAAATGACTGTTACTTGTTAACATACAAAGGACGAAATAATACAGGAAGAAATATTTTCTTTATATCTTTTATAAATCTTAAAGAAAGAACGTGAATAAGAAATATGACATATGGAATTCAATAACATGTTCTTCATTGATTTAACTCCATGTCTCTAAATCTACTACTTACAAACTAAATTGACAAAATAAATTTGTTTCTATTTGCATTTCACAAAAGCAAATCTTATTTTCAAAAAAACCTTTCTCCTGTATTTAACATATTATGAAATGGCATTTCAGGAATTGAACCATAAATTTCATATAAAGGCAAAATTGTATACCCTTTATATATTTTGATCTTTGTGAACTCAACAAAGCAGTATTTTTTTTTTTTCTTTTCTTTTACATGGGCAGGCACTGATAAACAAACCCGGGTCTCTTTATGGCAGGTGAGAACTCTGCCCCTGAACCACCATTGCCCAGCAGTATCTTTTGTGACAACCTCTGGCTCTGGGTCAAATATTTATTATGGAAAGTATTTTCTATGCACAAAGAACTCTTTTCTCCCTAGGCTTTTCTTTTCTGATAAGTATTCCCCATAACTTAGTGATGAATGCCTATTGGTTTAATATAGCATATTTGTAACATTTTCCATTATTCACTTGGTTGCCACTTGTTTCCTGTTGATGGACTATATGAATTTACCTACCAGTGGTATCTTCAGATCTTCCCTGAGTGCAGGGGAGCTACAGTGGTGGAGCCATCTGGCCACTGCCTCCTTAAGGTGATCCTTTGCCCCCAGGCCATGTGAAGGGAGCATAACAGTGCTTCAATATTAAAAGTGGGAAATATTTTCACTATCAAATGGAACATCAATATTCTTCACAATCTTTATATATTCTGAAGACGATGGATGATCAGAGATCTTGATAACATTACTTGTCTCACTTCATTAATCAATGTAGTATCAGAAATTACCATCAAAGAATTTACTGTTGAAGTATGATTATCCTTTTAAGTCAACTTCAAAAAGTCCTATTTTTCCTTTACAACGTATAGAATCAACGTATAATTCTAACATTTCAGCAATGGTAATATTTTCTGTCTACAGCATCTCATAAAATCTAAGAGTTTCATAATTTTGCCTAATAAAAAAGTAGTGCATTTATGTTGAACCATTTCAATTTAGAGTCAGGATATAGAAAAATATAAAATTATATTTGCTGAGTACCTTCAATGGGCTGGACCCTGTCAGGTATTATAAATTCTGTTCTACAGATTAGGAAACAAAGTCTTTGAGAGTTTTTGAAGCTCTTTCAATTCACTCAGTGAGTAAGTGGCTGAGCTGAAATTTAAATCCAGAACTGGCTGCCCCCAGAGTAAACTCTATCTGCATCATTTTAAGATTTTGACAGATTTTGATAATGTTCCTTCAATTTAGTCAACATTGAAGTTTTATATCATACCTCTTCTCTTTAGGTAGTTCCTTGTTCTCTGTATTATTTTAGTTTCATCTTTCTGGACTTTCTTCGATTCTATTATCTTTGCTATATACTCTTCTGAGATACCCCAACATATATACACCACAATTTTCTAAAAGTATATAAAGAATGTGGGGTTTTCTTTCATTATAAACATTGAAAGAAATGTTGATTTTGACTTATGGAGAATTTCTATTTCTTTGCTGATCAGCAGTACTAGCTTTATGAACCTTTTCTTCTTAAGGCTAATCTTGATGCAGATCCATGTCTAAGAAAGAAAGAAGATAATAGATGGCACTAAGTGTTTTATTCAGTTAATACTAATACTAATACTTCAATGTTGGAAAAATTGTGAACTTTGAATTCAGAAAGTTTCAATTGCAGGTTGAATGTGAATACTAGAGGAGCAAATGATAATAAAATTTAGTTGAACTTTAGTTAAACTTCAGGAGAATTGAAGCAAGACTGGTAGAAGAGTAAAATTTTAAAGATTGCCCAGATACAATTTCTGGAATACATGAAAACAGGACTCAATTCGATTTTACTATCCACTTTTCTTACTTGGATACTTGTTAATCATAAACATCTTATCTCAATATTTGCAAGAAGAAATCAACGTGCTGTGGTACTATTAGAAGATCTAGACCTTAATCCTTGTAATGCTAGGCACTACAATAAAATTTTCACAAGTTACACCATTTTTAAATTTTTGGTTTAATTATCTAGAAAAGAATATTAACTTTCTCTTTTGTTTTGCAAAATTGCTCCTTACCACAAAATCATTTCACTTCATTCTTTATGTCAAGCTTTTGTCTGATCCAGTGTTCTAGTTTGCTAGCTGCTAGAATGTGATATGCTAGAACTGGAACGGTTTTTACAAAAGGGAAATTTAATAAGCTACAAGTTTACAGTTCTCAGGAAGTGAGTGTCCAAATTAAGGCACCAACAAGAGTTTACCTTCACATAAGAAAGGCTGACTGGTCAGGAACACCTCTGTCAACTGGGTAGGCATGTAGCTGGCTTCCGTCGGTCCCTTCCTCCTGGGCGCCGTTGTTTTCCATATCTGTCCATGTGGCTGTCCCTTACTTTGCTTCTCTGGGACTGGCTTTCATCTCTTGGGACCCCTTGGCTCTCTCCACGTTCTGTCTCGCTCAATATCTCATGGTGATATCTGCTGGGCTCCAAACATCCATATCTCTGTTCTATACATATCCGCATCTGTGTCAGTTCCATTATGAAGTTTCTGTCAGCTCTGAGGCCTCTGTCATTTATCCAAAATGTTTCCTCTTTCAAAGGATTCCAACAAACTAATCAAGACCCACCTGGAATGGGTGGAGTCACATCTCCATCTAATCAAAAGTTAGTACCCATAATTGGGTGTGTCACATCTCCATGGAGATAATCTAATAAGAAGTTTCCAACCTACAGTATTGAATCAGGATTAAAAGAAACAGATCAGGATTAAAACACAGATTTTCTGGGGTGTATAATACCTTCAAACCGGCACACCCAGGGTATTTGAACATCATATTTCCTCTAACTTCAAAGCTCTTCCCATTGTTTACTTCTTTTCATCCCTCAAGTCTCAGCCTTAATATCACTTCTATGGAGTGCTAATTTTCCCTCTGGGTCATCAGAATTTATAAAGTGGCATAACTTTTGTTAAACTGCTTTATAAACAAAAATCCTGTACTGTAATTTACATCTATTCATAAAATAAATTCTAATTGTTACAGTAAACTAAAATTATACCTCTGTATAAAAATAAGCATTAAATTATCCAACTTTTTATTTACTAACTTTATTACTGAATGAGCCATGGCAACATTATGGGATTTGTCTCAGAGAAGAAAATATTCCCAAATGTTACATTTCTTTTTTTGGCTCTTGCATTTCTTGAATCCAAGCTATGTGATCTAAAAGCAGCAAAAAGTTAAATTATATGTCATCTCTGTGCTTCCGACCTTCCTTAATTTTCCGTGGTAGGTAGACTTAAAATTTCATATTACCAATAACAACTCTTATACCTTCTCTTGCCCTCTCTTTCCCATCAGCTCATGAACAGTAAATGGTCTTTATCCCTTTATATTCCTCCAATGTCCCATGTTCTTTACTGCTTAAGAGACTTTCAGTAGCTGATCCACCCTTCTGCTTTGCTCTTCCTCCTACTTTTATGTTAAATATCTCTTTCTATCTTTGCATCTTATCTCACTTTTCCCTATCTCTTCATCTGTTGTTTTCTATCTCTTCTATCCTTCAGATTACAACTAATGCCAACTTTTCAGGGAAGGTGGGTCTAAGGATTCTATTCAAAGTAGAGAGAACTGTCCCACAATGTCATCGCCTATCTCAACAAATCATTTACCTCATAGCACTAACCAAAATTTGTAATTTTTTAACAGTTTCTTTAGTAGTTCACAGCTTTTCTCCACAAATAAAATATAGGTTCTATGTGGGCAATAGGACACTCCCCTTAGTATGGGCACATAATAATGGCTTACTAATTATTGTTCCACTATTGAGTATGTTCCCAAAATTTTATGACACTAAGTCACACATTTAATCCCTTCACCAAACAGTCAAAATTATCACTTAAAATTTAGTAAAATCAATTTAGATAGTCTAGATCTAAAAGACAGATCATTAAAAGTGACTGTTCTACTGAAGGCTATTGGTAGTTCTCTCCTTAACGTTAAATTCACATTTCTCCCCTCTTTTAATTCTATACGACCTTTCTGAGGACAAAATTGTTGATCATCCACATACTAAGTTTCCCTTCTTGACTTCTGTTGAAACATTCTATTGAGAGTGGGGCTGCATTATTTCAATGAGACCTTCAATATTTACATCCTCGCAATAATAGTAATGATATAATAGCATTTTTTAAAACTCTATAACTGTAATTCAATGACTACTATAAATTTACTCCACTTGAAGTATTGAAACTGTTTTTTTAAAATTGTGCAAAAATGCTATTGTGATGGTTAATTTCATGTCAAATTGGCTAGTTAAGATGCCCAGTTTGACCACTCACTGACCTGAAATGTGAGAGTATTCCATACCTGGATAAGCATATATAGCCAGTTGATTTCATCTATGACTGATTGCATCTACAATCAACAAAGAAGTTTTCCCTTAGCAATAAGGGGTATTCCTCATCCAATTTGTCAGAGATCTTAAAGCCTGAATTGAGGATTTCAAAAGTCAGACAAAAAATGTCTCCCCCTCTTTTTCAGCCAACTAGGTTCTCTAGGGAATTCAACATCATCTTCAACAGATTTTCCAGTTTGCCACTTGCCCATGAATATGTACTTTTCAATCCCCACAGTCATGTGAGCCAATGTCTATATGTCCTTTTGGTTCTGTTTCTCTGTACAACCCTGACTAATACAGTCATTTGCACATAAGCTTATCTACTTTTTGCCATAAAGAAAAAAATGACAAAATATTTTGACTTCAATACCTTGAATTACTTTCAAACTCATGAATATATAACTGTGTATATGTGTATAAACACATATGTACACACACATACACTGTGGGTCGAATCATAAACAATCAGTCTACACTTCAATGACAGCTTTATTCTATGGATTTTCTAGACATATATACTCATAGCAAAGGGAAGGAGACTCCGAGATGAATCATTAAAATACAATTTCAGATAGAGGAAGAAGGCAACTTTGGGTGTTTTATATTATGTATGAAAATGGAATTGTCACAAACTTGTATAAATTTATGTAATTATCTCTAGTTTACAAAAGAAACAGATTCAGGCATGGCCGACTGCAAGTTTGTAGACTTGGGTGATTACTAATCAGTCTCTCTAAGCTTCATTTTTCCAAATTTTGGAAATAAGTGTGTGAAACAGTTGTGCAAGATAGCTGGCAAAGCTGTATGTACACTATAAAAATTAGAAAAATTAAAAAAATATATTATTTTGTAGGTTAGCCATAATTTTAAATCTCTCATTTTTTTCCAGTATCATCCACCACAATATGTCCTCACTTCGCAATATACTCTTCACTGCACAATTTACTCTTCAGGGTTTTCAATTAGCTCTGCCTGACTAGGCATTTCTGTGAGTGTCAGAAATCCATAGATTGGGTTTGCAATGCTCATGTGGAAGCTTCGATTTGTAGCAGTAGATCAGAAGTAATGAATCTTCAGATTTAGCTGTTTTGCTGAATGTAAACATCAATCTTAGATTATTCAGGCAGGAATCTTGAAAGTTAGAGGAAATTTTAAGTCTATCCTATGATGTAAATTGTGTTATTAATTAATCTATTTACATAAATAACATTAGTAAGGAATATTCAGTAGTTGGAATTTTAATTCATTAAAACAAAATAAACTTTGCATTTTCCCTGAAATATGACTAACTTTTTTATGCAAAACCAGCATTTTGACTAGCACACATACTTCATTTAACTAAATTTTTACTGTAAATAAAAACACAACTATGACCCTATAATGCATCATATACAACAGTTAATATTCATAAATTTCATGTATCCAGTTCAACAAATATTAATGGACAAGTTCTACAATAGACAAAATAGTCTTCATTTCCTTAGAAAAATTGTTTCATTTGTACGATCATGGAATAACTAAATGTACTATAATTTCTCTTAAATTCCTCACTGTTAAATGTCAAGATTTTGTGTGTGTGTGTGCGTGTGATCTCTAATTTTATTTATTTATTACTTTCTCATTATCCTTCCTACTCACAGGAAAGAATAAAATTAACTTAAGCAATTTATCAAGATAAGCAAGTATTTAAACTATATTTTTCCTACTGAAATGATATATTTTATATACAGATTTCTATGAATGGTGGCTATTCCTAAAACAAAACTATGTGAAAGATTGATTTTCATTTTTTAATACACTTGAAAAATTCTTCACATCAGAAAAGTAACACTTTTAATCAAGAATCATATATTATGAATACTCAAGTGTATAATAATTTGTATTTACCAAATGTGAAATTGAATGTTTTATTTCTAAAACCAAGAGGAGGACTAATGAAATATATTATGAATTTTTGAAACAAAAATAAAAATATCTACCATTAATTAAGTACCAATAAAGTGCTAGTTGCCTAGGAGGTTTTATTTTTATTTAATCCACATAAAAAATTTAATGGGTTACTTCATTAACTTCCTTTATGCATATGATAAACGTGAGGCTCAGAGAAATTCAGTAGGTTGTCTAAAGTTACACAGCTAGCAAATAACAGTGAAGGATTCGGCTCATAGTTTAATTTCAAAGCCAGAGAAGTTTCCACTCTGCAATGCTGCTTCCCAGTCAAAGGGCAACAAAGAGGAATTACACAGATAGTAATGCTTAGCAAATGTTGTGATTAAGAGATTGTTATGCAAACAATATATGCAAATGTTTTATAAAATGGAAATACATTTCTAGCCAGGTGTTCTATTTTTCCTCATTAATCACATTATTTATTTTGGGCCCATATGGCATACTGCATGTGGTTGATTTATAATACTTAATGCAATGTCTCAGAATTTTTTGTTCACAGGTGTATCTATTTATTGGCCTATGAGTATTCATATTTGTATCCTCATTGCCTGGCACTTTGCTGGGCATTTAGTTAGTGCTTGATAAACATTTGCTGAATAAATGAAATATATAGATAAAGATGAAGTCAGTATTTTTTTATCTTATACTTTTCCTTCAGAACCCAATCACAAACTCTTTAGCAATCACCTCTCAAAAGTATGTGATACAAAATTCTACATGTGTTTTTATTTGGCCCTATGGTCAAACTTAATCATTGTTTAATAACATACACATACAAATATTAAGAAACATATATGGTGAAGGGGATTTCAAGAACAAGAAAGAAGAATCCCATCTCTGGAAAAAAAAAGTATGTACTGTCCTGCCAACAGGCCTCAAATTTTCACAATTAAATTCACTCTCAGATTGTATTATTTTCCAACTTTTTTTAATAGTAAAAGCTCTTCAGAAATAAAGGCTTATACAGAAGCTCAATTTATTAAACGGGTAAAAGTGAGAGTACCTTTATTCACGCTGGGATTCGCCACTCACAGCCCAGTCCATTTCTGCTTTTCTTACCCCTAAATTTTCCATCAATCCTTCAAGTATGATGAGGGCCTATAGGTATCCTTCTGATCAAATTTGAAAAACCCTGGGTACAGGCATGGTTCTTTAATGAATCATGATGAAATACAAATTATTTTACCTGGTAGAATATGCCATTGGTACTGAAGCATGACTTCAATTCTGCAAGCATCCTACATAAATGTACAAGATCAGAAAAAAAGGGGAGATACAGTTTGTATTTGAGGAACAAAAGATAGACAGGATTTACATTGTCTAAAGCATAGTTACCTATCTAGAAAAGTAGTAAAGGACCATGAGTTTTGAGGACCACTCATGTTGCCTTGGAATCAGAACTTTGCCACAACTCCATATGTTAGCGCATATTAGTACCTACTGGTTCAGTCTATGTCATCTCTCATCTCCTACTTGGTTTCCTTTTTCCTACCTTGGTTTCCTTTTCCCCATCAAGCTTTCCTCTTTTTATTCTAACACATATACAACAGTGATCTTAGAAAATGCAAGTCATTTTTTTCTCCAAATCCTTCAACGGCTTCCTATCTCATTTAAAATGAACTGAAGTCCCTGCATTTGCCTGCAAAATCTATTTGGTGCTTGCTGCTTCCCTGATCTCAACTCTGTCTCCTCTCTCGCCTACTGTGTTCCAGCCTCTCTGGCCCCTTAAAAATGGCAACATTCGTCATGCCATAGGGCCCTTACTTTTTATTCCTTTTGCCTAGGGCACTGCCCCAGATACACTGGCAGCATCAGGCTTTCCCTCCCTTCAGGATATTGCTGACTTGTGACCTAAACAATGAGGCTTGATCATTCAGACAACTTTAATGGCTAACCCCTCACTTCACAATCCTGTCTTTCTTCTCTGATTTTTGTCTCCAATGTATTTTTCATCATTGGATACTTGTTAACTTTTAGCTTCTAGTTCACAACTCAAGAATGTAAGCTCATTAAAAGCACAGATTTTGGTTTACTTCATTTTATTTTATTTTAGTGCCACATCCCCATCACCATTAACTGGACCTGGCACATAATAAGTGTCCATTAAAAAGTGTATTTAAATAAATGAAAGAATGGATGGATGAAAGTTTAATCTAATTAAAGTGTATGAGTTTAAGTATGAAGCCTTTTTAAATAAAGTGGAAACAACAATTACACTGGAAATCATCCCTAAATATTTTGCACATTTCATTACCTATCTCTTAAACTGAATATTTAGAGTATATGTTGAATTTCTCTAGAGTGTTTTAGCATTCTTTAGGAATATAAATGAGAGTACCAAAATATTCCAGAAACCATTGAGTTTTATAAATCTATTTGTTCTTCTACAAGGCACAAGCTTTTATAGTACTTAAGAAAAAAATATTACTGTTTGTCAGCCTTCTCTTTCACTGTGAAGTGCCAATTCCTCCAAAACTGGGCATATGTATTAGTTCAGAAAAGATCAATTGAGTTCCCATAGCATTATAAGCACTGCAAATTAAAAGTTAAATTGGTCATACTCTGTCCTCCATAACATCTTATCCTAATAGGAAAATTCTCTCTATTTTTTTCACATAGTATTGTTTAAAAATGAAATATTTTATTTCAAGTCATGAAATATATGTGCGTGTGTCTAAAAGGAAAATTTTCCAGTCATATGACATATGTGTGTATGCATGTACTAGTATCATAAAGCTCAATTTTGAGAATTCTAATAGAAGTATCTCTTCTACTTCAGCACAACAAACTCATAGCATTAGAAATACGTCATACAATTCATGAACGTATTCTTGCGAGACTACCCTTAACAACTGTGCTATTTCTTTATTTTACTTCTGTACATGAGGGGAAAAAATAGATAATCTAAGATAAATAATAAAAGAAAATTTCCTTAGGCAAGTGGAATTTTATAATATTTTTCTTCTTACATAGTGTTTTATAATGTCTACCCACTAAGATTTTTATGAGGATTAAATAAAATAGTGCTTGATACTTAATAGGATGTCATGAAGTGATAATTTGATTCTAAGTTCTCTTGGAACATCATTTAAGAAAAAATAATTATAATATTCAATAATCTATCTTTATCTAACTGTTGAAAAACTATTGCATATTTAATCTGAGACTCTATGGAGTGTGAAGATATTTAAAGACTAGAATCTATGCTGCAAAATTACCATTTATTTTGCCTCAGTCACCTTCATTTATTTGACCTAGACCTATATACTAGAACTTAAGTTAGACTACAATTTCAGAAATTATTAACAGTGTCGTGATTTTCAGACTTATCTGTCCTAATATTTTCTGAATTTCACAGAATGCCTGTACACAATGCACGTCATATTTTTCATGCCGTATAGAAAGTAAGAATTTCCATCTTTCACCAAAGCTAATAACTCCTGTAACAAGAGAGGAGGGCTCAAGGGCAAGGGTTTGTTGATTCGTTTCCCACAGAACTGACAAAAAATAATGTCCTTTGGACTAGGGGCCAATGGCAATTGTGACTGGTCAGAATCAGGAAGATAATTTGGTTGCTTTGGGTTATGATATCAAATTAGAAATTAGGAGCCAGTTTATTTAGAATAACAATGTTCAGACGGAATTGGATTTCTGAGAATAATCCCCTCAAAGCATTTTAAATAAATGCTTAATTGAAATAAAAACCACAGTACGAATTCTGAAACAGAATCTTTTGAAAATGTTCTTAGTTCTATAAATTCTATAACTTAGCTTTATAAATTCACATGACTTACATATGGACTTGTGGAAAAGAAAAAAGAGTATGTGAAAACTATTTGTATTTTAAATTGTATTCTTAATCAGAATTATGTTAAAGCAAACAGGATTTCAGATTTTAAGTTATGCTTTTTCTGCCCCAGATTTTTTAAAAGATCATTTAACAATGCAGACAAATGCAAGTATAAAGGCATGTTAGATGTGTCCTAAGATGGAAAGAGAAGTATAGAAATATTACATGAGAAAATCTATTACAATTTTTAAAAGCCCACTTGGTTTTTCAAATGAGACATGCGAGAATAAAATTTTACCCACAAATTCGCTCAAGACTGACAAAATAATTTCAGGTCTCCTCCATAGGAAAAGATAATTCTTCCAAGTTGAAGTTAATATTTTAAATTTCTGTTAATTTATCCATGTTTAATCAGACCACTAGATTTTTAAGTAATTTTCAAACATATTATATACACTATAATCTTATACTTTATGTTGATAATGGTTAAAGTTGCAGGGAACACACAATACTTTACAGTGATACTGGCAAATTAAAGTACATCTTGCAAAATAATTAAACTTTCTTTACACTACACTATGGAAATCTCAACACATTTGAAAATATAAATAATTATTAAATGAAGTTTCTCTTTAAAAGTTCAGATATTACACAAAATGAGATATATGATACTCCCAAACATTTTTTACAATAGGAAACATTCTTGGAAAATAATTATGTAATTATGTATAGGTGTATGTTTTCACTCTAGAAATGTTTTCATAGAAGGATAGGGGTTCCCCTAATCATACCATATGTCCTTGATTAACCAGTGTGATTAACCAAACAAGACCCACTAAATACATACAAATAATGAAATTTTATAAACCACCTTCAATATTCTACACAAAAATTGGGGAAATAAAAAAAAAACATAAATAAAACCCAGATCGTCGGTAATATGAATGTATTATTTTAATGTCATTTTGTACTCACACATTCATGCAATTAACACAGTAATTTACATTTGCGGATTTCTCAAGTATACACATTTATTGCCAGAGACAAAACAAAAGGTCAGATAAACCAGAGGTAGAGAGGACTTAAAATGTACCCCAAGAATCAATTAACACCTGCAAATGTTTATTAAATAGTCATTTGATTGCTACTTAACTAAACTATACCTACCCTATAATGAAGATTAATAAAGTCTGAACAGGTTGTTTATTTTTCATAAGATAGAAGTGCATGATATTACACATGTGATAACAGCATTGGTGCTCTATGGTTCTGCTTTAATCCTTTTAGGAAAGAAAATTCCATTATAAAGTGTTTAATTTATTCATTGCTAAAGCAAGTACCATGCAATGGGTTGGCAAAACAGTGGCTCACTGTTTTGAGGATAGGAGAAGTCTAAATCAAGTCATCAACGTGATGCTTTCTTCTCAAAGACTGGAGTTCTGGGGCTGGCTGCCCGCTGTCCTTGGTCCTGGACTCCTCTGCACTTGACAATGGACGTGGCAGCCTCTCTGGCCTCTCCCTTCTCTTTTAGGGTCCCTTGACTTTCAGCTTCTAGGTGCTCCCTCAATGGCTTTTTTCTCTCTGTGACCTTCCCTGTGAGGCCATTAGTAAACAGGATTAAGACCCATCCTCAGCCACACTTTATCTGAAGTAACCTCTTAAAGAGATCTTATTTACAATGGGTCCATATCCACAGGAATGGATTAAATTTAAGAATGTGTTTTTCTGGAGTACATAGTTCCAAATCACTACACAAAGATGTCTCTATTTAATTTCCATATCCAGAATGTCATGCACTTGTTTTAAGTGCCACGCTCCATTTTAAATATTTTCTATTAATTTGCATAGGTAAGTTTCATTAATAAAAAACAAAGACAAAAACAAACAAAAAATACAGACGCCATACTGAGACATGAAATTTCACAATAGTCTAATTAATTATTCAAATGTTTTTGTTGCTTATTATTATGTAGGAAGCAAATTACTAGATATTGTGGAAGACCTGAGTTAAGAGGATCAGAAAACACTTCTCCTAAATAACTACACACCCAATGAGTCTGTTTAGAAAACAATTATTGAATGAAATTTTGAGGCAAGAAAATGTTTGGTGTTAAATCCAATTTTATTTATTAGTTCAATATTTGAGCTGTAGGAACTTTCATTGTGGTATATGTATACCCGGGTTGCATCAAATGATTACATGAAGAGCTTTATTGTAAAAAATGTTCAAGCAATTTCCAGATTTCCAGTCCCTAGATTAGCCTTTCTTGCAAAAATTGTGTCAAAGAACTTGTAATTTGTAGATGGCAAACAAAAAAAGGATATTCATCTGGAAACTTCGAGTGATCAAAATGACAGTTCAATTTTGTTAAACAGTATTAGAATAATTCAGTTGGTCTATCTTAAAAGAAAGTGCAAAGTGATCCTTAGGATCCTTCAAAGTGAGCTTTATTATGTCAATGTCCTCATCTCTGTGAATTTGAATATCTTAAAACTTGATTTAATTCATTTAAATTATGACTAGTTAAACAATTGTCCTTTTAAGCTCTTCCACCAGATTCAGTTTTTGATGGCAGGTAAACCTAGCTTTTTCATTGCCTACTATTGTTGGACATTGGGCTCCATTTATGATAAGTATTCAATTAATAGTATGCATAATATAAATACAAATATAATTAATGCAGTAAAAATATTTTTATATATTGTGAATAAAATAAATGGATAATGTGAAACATTTTTACAAAGATTATATCTAATATAAAAAAGCTAAGTCTAATCCAAATTAATTATTTAATTTCTTCTTCTTTTCTTTTCTTTGCTTCCTTCTTTCTTTCTTATTTTCTCCCTTCCTTCCTTCCTTCCTTCTCCTCTCTCTTTTTCCTTTTCTTCTTCCCTCCCTCCCTTTCTTTTCTTCCTTCCATTCTTTCTTCCCCTCTGTCCCTGAAACAGTATGGTGACAATAAAGTTGAGAGGATATAATTGCATTTTTTCCAATTGATATTTCACTTTAGTTAACATAATTTCAAACATACTTAATTTTCTAAATCATAAATCTGTTCATTTGATAGTTTGAATGGATTATATTTAAATATTTTCCTCATCAAAAATAATTATTTCCTATGCACATATTTTATGTAGATTGATAAATTTAGAAGGTATCTACATTTAAATAATAGACTGCAACAATACCTTAAACATACTGAAAACTACCACAGGACTAACAAATAAATACTACTTATTATCTGCAGAATGTATCTTATTACTTTGGTTCATTTTCTTTTATACAAACCTCAATCTTAGACCTCTTCTGGATCATATAAAACACTTTAATATGTTTTAAGGTAACTTTTTAAATTATAATATGGCAATATTTGCATTGCAGGGTAACAGGCAAATGGAAAAAGGGAATTTCAGAATTACAACAAAAATGAATTCTATGTTACATTTCAAATGGTGATATATAAGTGAAGATACATATATGTAATGGATTTTTATAATGTATATCTTTTGACATTATTCGTAAATAAATTAAAATTATAGCAAGTTGGAAAATCCATGAAGCACCAATTTCTATACAAATCATTCAGTTATATGCACTTTCAATTTTCACACCACCTCTGTCCTGTTTCTATGCATAATGTCATACACTGATTTCTTCCCTAAGGGAAATACTTGATTCAGTTCCTGGATAAAAATGATCTGTCACCACTGTTTGCTTTAAAGTGTTTCTTACTTTATTTTTTTTTAACACTGAATACTGAGAGAAAAATGAAGGCACAGGGGACTGCAGTCCAGCTGATGTGACATAAATCAATATTTAAAATGCGCAATAGTGAGGGATTTTGTCTCCTGAAATTAGGGCTTTGTGCGCTTGCTTTCCTGTTTAATTAAAGTGCCCAACTTATTCTAGGAAGAATTTCCCATTGAGATTTGGTTTCTAAGTTTATTATTCAACATTAGGTAATGGAAGAGTAATAAAAGTGTGCTTTAATGTTTGACTGCTGTGCCCCCTTGGGGGGCTGCTGAAACTGAATTTCATGAACCCACAGCAAACATATTCCTGGCTGAGCTAGGGAACCCATTGCTTTCACGACCCCCTTGCCTTCATGAAAGGTTACCTGGTTCTACTTTAATGGTTCATTAAGGGAAAAGATGAAAAAAATGACCAAGTATTCATATCTAGCAAGGGATCACAATTTCCATAATGCTAAATATAGCTATAAGGGAAAAAAGAAATCTTCCCTTCCTCAAACAACTATTATCAGGATAGGAAATTTTGGATATGCTCGTTTATTGCCTAAAGTCTCCCATATATTTTATATCATGATTTCTGTACTAGAAAGTGATGCCTTGAAATTCTATTTTCGTCCAGTTCTCGATTTACACTGAGAACAGCTTTCATTCATAGGCTATACAACAAACGCACTGGTTTTTCAAAACCCGCCCCCTGTGCTCAGATGCCCATCTTCAAATTTCTGCCGTAAGCCTCTGGCCCCCAGGGTGAAGCACCGCCGGAGTGCATTCATGACAGAATCACAATGTTAGTGTCAGGATGGTGTCATAGCACTTTGACGCCAGAATCCCTGTTTCTTGTGTCTCTCACTACAGAGGAAGTAAGGCTAAAGGGTAAAGCATTCGGTTTATTAAATAATTCAAGTCATTAACCTGCAACCTGAAAACGATGCCAGTCTATTAAGTTTGCGCTGTCATGATTTGTGCTTGGTGTTTACTCATCTAAGGCATAATGCCTGCTTGCTTTGCTGTTATGGCTACACAGTAATATAGTGAGGAAAGAGGGTGGAAAAAGGTGACAGGACCCACGCAAGGGGACAATAAGAGCAGCAGACTCACTTGCATAAAGAAGATTGAAGCCTTCCCTCCCTCCCTCCACTCTCCGTATAGGCCCCAGCGCACATCTGCGTCACTTACGGGGGAGGAGGAGGCGCTGAGGCAGAGAGAAAATTGTACTGTGAGGACGTTGACAGCTTCACGGGCGGGCTTTTTCCTTTTGCCTCCTTATATTTTCTGGAATATATATTTTTTCTCTTTTACAAACTGACTGTATAAACCACCCCTTCTCGCACTGGAGGAGGCATTGGACTTTCTCCGAGATAACGCGGCCAGCTCTTAGGGCGTCCCGGAGAGGCCAGGGCAGGGGCTCAGGTGCGCCAAGAAGGCTGGGGGCGCGCGGCTCCGCGAGTTAAGGTTTTCTCTCTCTCTCAGCTCCCGGGGTTGAACTGGGAGCTTCAAGGACAGAAGCGCCGACACCTTCCCTGCTAAGACTCTGTCAAGGGTGCATGCCCGGGAGGTGTCTCCAGCCGCCACCGCCTCGGAGCTTCCCAGGACGCAGACCTTTCTCTTTGCGCACCTCCAGTCTTCCCGCCCGGGGCCGCGGATCGTCGGTCCCCGGCGCCCGGCTCTTGCCTCGGCTACCGGTCGGTGGGCTCCCCCCACCCAGGTCCCCCGGACCGCGGCTTTGTCGGGTGGGAGCCTGGCAGGGCGCGCAGCCCGCCTGGCCTCGCTTCTGGCTTCGAAGTGCAGCAGGCGCCTCCCGCCGCCTCCTCAGCGCCCGCGCTCCGCCGGCCTCCCCCACTTGCTGGCGCGAGCTGCGCTCCTCTCGCCTTCCTAACATAAAGCATGTCAGGCTCCGGGCGAAAGGACTTCGATGTGAAGCACATCCTTCGGCTCCGCTGGAAACTCTTCAGCCACCCGTCGCCGTCCCCTGGCGGTCCGGCGGGGGGCGGCTGCCTGCAACAGGACGGCAGCAGCGGCTTCGAGCACTGGGGGCCCAGCCAGAGCCGCCTGCTCAAAAGCCAGGAGAGGAGCAGTCTGGGCACTTTCTGGAAGAAGTCTTCCTCTTCGTCCTCCTCTTCCTCCTCCTCCCCATCCTCTTCTTCCTCTTCCTTCAACCCGCTGAATGGCACCCTGCTGCCAGTGGCCACGAGGCTGCAGCAAGGGGCGCCCGGGCAAGGCCTCCAGCAGCCGGCCAGGACACTGTTCTACGTGGAGTCCCTAGAGGAGGAGGTGGTGCCACGCATGGACTTACCTGGAGAACACGAGAAAGGGCTGATCTTGCAGGAGCTCAAAGTGGAGCCGGCCAACTCGAGCCAGGCAACAGGTGAAGGATGTGGACACAGGTACAGTAAATCCCTATAGGACATCCAGGCGTCTCCTAATTTTCACACGTTTCCCGATGTGCTCTTGTGGTTTCTAAGTCTAAAACTTTTCAGGTTGATAGGTTGGTTAAGCGAGGCCAGCCCCGTTTTTACTACCAAAGTAGTTTTCAATCACCAAGTTTTTAAAAGTTTGCTCATTAATTTCTTTTGGCTCATACATATTACTTTTCTTTTTGCCAGTTTTCAGTGGTAACCACAAAGTGAACATAAATGCCCTTATGTTGATCTTCAGGTGATATGGTCCTCATATTTCTGAGATTAAAGTATTCTGTCATTGAATTATATCATATTCCATTATCTGATGTGAAAAGAAATTGTGTTTAATACCATCAAAATGCATCTCTCATACTGACCCACCAACATAGCAAGTAATCTAGGAACCTTGAGGCTGGAATCTATGTCAGGAGCATGAGGTCCCTGGACAGCAACATAATTTCCTTTCTTTATCTCTCTCTTCATTAAATTCAGTGTAATTTTTCTCTATCCCAGTTTCTTTTTTGGTCCTACTTTGTGCTCACTTTTGTCTTCTTCAGAGTAAGTCTTAGATTTAAACTGTTGCCAAGCACCTTTGCATTTAGCTGACATGCTTTGTAGGCTCATTGTTGGGATTGTGTGTCCTTAGGCAGGCAGGTCAACATTTATTTCTAGTTTATTTCTACTATTGCAACACCTCGTGTAGGGTTTGGTTGCCTTCAAGATTTGCTGAATACCTTTCATATAGAGAATTTCTTATGGTTACAGTTTTAGAGAATCTACTCATTATTATTCTGCACTCTAGTACTACTAATTCTGTGTATAGTGGGAATAGGAAAAGATTTGCACTTAGATTCTTCTGCTACCAGAACACACATTGAAGGAGAAATACAGAAAAAACAGTAAAATGGTAAAGAATATGTTAGCATGTTTTAATTACCTCTCCTTAAATTGGAAACAATTACTTTTTTTAAAAGCTGATTAAGTATCAAAGTGTATATAAAACATAAATTAATATGTACAGATACTGTTTATGTTAACAAATGTGATATTAGAGACACAACAAAATTTTCCTTAAAATATTTCAACTGCTTATAAGGATTTAAATTTTAATCTTAAAAGACTGGAAAATAATCTAGCATAAATTTTAAGATATTTAATAAAATGTAAGAAATTGTTTTAATGAAGAAGTTTATTCTTCAATTTTCAAGTATGAGGAAGTTTTTACCCACATATATATATAAACTATAAACCCATGTATCACTAAATATGTAAACTTTTTAGCAAAAGTTATAATTTTGCATCCCATGCAGTTATTTGATTAATATACTCACTATTCCTAAAATTTTATGACTTTGTTTTTATTAAATGTGTTGGGTTTTATCATCTTTAATTGAGTAAATGTAAAGTTTTTTTCGACTTGCAAATATCATTCATAAACATTTAGCGATCATCTTATGTACTTAAAAGAAAATAAATTGGATAAAATGTTTACTAATTTTCTACTTTATTGAAACTGATTCTTTTTTTGTGGCTCAGTTCAGAAAAAAAAAGATCACCAGGTTTTGTTTCTTCAGATTTGTAGATCCTTCCAATCAGCTTGAAATATCTGACCTTCTGAGAATATTAGTAGTTGATAAAATGTTTATAAAATACTGTTTGCTTTATAACAAATACATTTTTAAAGTAAGTGAAACATATTTGGCATGAGTAATTTCTGAAGACTTCCATGTAAGTTGGAGAATTGGAAAATACTAATAGGGTACTGACTTAAGAAATTATAGTTAATATAACATTTTTGTAAAACTTATGACCCATGACTCAATTTGGGATAAGAAGACCATTCAGGTTTAACTTCAGGTTCCTCATTTTTAAAAATCTGGCTGTGTTTTCATTCACAAAGAGATATATGATTGCAATTCTGAATATAAGTGATGTTACATCCAAAAAAGCATCTTTTTTGAGATTTGTGTGTCCTCTGAGATCTTTCATGTAGAATATATTGAAAATCAGGTCCCGTTTTATTTTACATTTTTTATTAGTACTTAAATGCCTGAGATAATTCTGAATTTGTCATTAGACAAATCAGTTACACTGTATTTGGTGGATTTTGTGTGTTTCTAAAACTTTCATAGTGCATTTGTTACTATCTATCTATCTATATATGTGCGTGTGTGTGTGTGTATATATATATATATATATATACAATTTGTAGCAAGAATAAAGTTCATTGCTTGGGATAAGGCACAGCATTTTCAAAGTGAAATTCAGAATGAAAACTCTATTATACTAAAGAACTTTATATGAATAATCAGTAATGTGGATTTAGTTTTTTTTTTTTTTCTGTCATAACGCATTCAGAAAGCTGTATGGTATTTCTGATGATCAGAGAGTAAACAGGAAAAAAAAAGTCTGCACGATAATTGTGATTTCATGAATCACTATTTTATCACCAAATAATGATGTCTCATCTGATATTTAGCATTTTGTTTTATCAATTCTGACGTCTATGATAAATTAATCTTCATATATCAAACAGGGGTTTGCCCCTTTTTGGGTATTCATTCTTTCTCTGTATTCAGTGGGCCTCACGTTAGTCAGAGACATTGTTTTAGACAAGTATGAGTTGCTCAGTTGGTTTACTGGACGCATCTCAGTGGAAGGTTGCTCTTAATCTCTGGAAGATCCAATTATCATGGGCTGAAACGGAAAGGTAGTGAGTGGGAGGGTGGTAAGCATGATTTACTGCCCAAGTCTAGCATGTGTCTTATTCTACTCTACCAGCCATACATAAACAGATCTCAGGACTCTAGTACATTGGCCATAATATCATTAAGAATTCTAAGCTTTACAGTAATAAGCTGCTGACCTTTGCTATAATTCATTTTTCTACCTCCTGTTGGAAAATATAAAATGTCCTGTCTATTCAGGTCACTATCTATTTTTGTTGTGGGTACTTCTTCCAAAATCCCATATGTAGGAAACTAAGATTTCTATACAAAAAAAAAAAAAAAAAAAAAACAGTATTTTGGGTTTGTAGTGGTATGAGTGGAGGGAGAAATGTCAAGTTTTAACTGCTTGCTTTTTTCTGTTTTCTAAAGTTCTTCCTGAGCGCCGTCATCAGATTCCATGGTTTTAGTTACTACCTGTAAGCTGTACTTACGAATTTGTATCTTTAAGCCTAGATCTCTGGAGCTCTGGTCCCACATATATACCTTTCTATTTGACATCTCTGGTGAATAGCACAGAGTCAATTTATATACAATATATACAAAATTAAGATTATAATCGCTCTTCTCTTATGCATAATTTCCTTCTTCTCTATCTCAGAGCATAGCTTTCCTCACATTATATTGTACAAGCCAGAAATCTGGAATTGTATTTGCCAACGTTCTCTTTCTCATAATTTTCAATACTCTACTAAGCCCTGTCACTTTTACCTAGAAATTATCCCCTCTTTGTATTACTGTTTTACATCTCTATTGGTTACACCTAATTTAATCTATCATCTTTCAGCTGTATTTGTGTGTCATCTGCATCATCTCCACTCACTACGTTTCCTTTCTGCAGTATATTTTTTGCACTCATGCCATTGCAGATCCTAAAATGAAAATCTGAACCATTTTACTACATCTAATTCTCTCTGTGTTTTTCAGAGGATATCCACAAGTCTCTGTTTATAATCTAAAATATAGACCACTAGGTCCTGAATGAACTGTCCTTTGCTGTCTAGGCTCTTCATTTACCATCTTCCCTCTTCCCCTCTTACTTTCAGACTCATTTCCCTTCTCTGTACTTCCTCATTGCCTTGAACCTTACAAACTTGGTTCCTCTTGTATAGGTGGGCTGAACCCACCGTTTTCTGAGTTCTTTCCTATTGATGATTGAGATATCTTGGATATAAGCTGTGTAGTTTTCTGAAAGAATCATTTCTTGATTCTGCAGGCTACTCTCAAATTCTCTGTTTTACGTTCTTATAGTAAACGTTCTCTACTTTTTCTTCAAAATCTTATCAGAATGTGTAACACTATATTAATTTCTTCATTGGTTTTATCATTTGTCTCTAACTCTAATTGCACAGGGGCATGTCTGTTTAGCTAATCATTCTGGGCCTATCATAGGGCATGTTGTTATTCAATAAATATTGTTGAATGAAAAATTATTTTATCATAATCATAATGAATGACATTGATTAAGAACTTAGTATTTGTCAAATAGCATGTTGAATACTTATATTGTGTAAATTACTGTTCAAAACAGTCCAATGAGCCCGGTACAATTGTGTATCCCTCTTGCACAATGATTACATAAATGAGAAAATTGAGATTTAGAGACATCAATTAATTTGTCTAAGATCAGTCTTTTTAAGTAATAAAAATGGAATTATAATCCTTGCTGCCTAACTCCAGATGCCACATTAAGAATGCTGTGCCAACCCTTCTTTCCAAAGAAACAAAAGAACAAAGGGCAAGAAGTTTACCATGGTTATATAGGAGAAGTTCTCTTATCCTCTTGGTGGAAATTATGTTCCATAATTATATTGAAGATAGTTTTCTTAAGATGACAGCACTGGATACTGCTGGAGAACACCCGATTTGAGTTCAAATAGGACTTCTTTGCACTAGTTAAAAAGACATGCTTATTTCCTGAATTTTAGTTCATTCAGTGCATTTTGTTTTATGATTGAACTAAGATCTGTAGGAATAACCTGCATAGGGAAAAGGAATTTAATTTGGATTCTAAAAGAGCTTCACCATAAAAAAAATGTATTTCTAAAAATCAGCAGAATTAATACAGATAAATTTCAGAGAAAGAGAGAGCTTACAGGGTAAAATTCTCTTGAAGGTTAGGTGAGACCTGAACCAGTGGTTTGTTTAGAATGAAAAAAAGTTCTGCTTCAGTCAAAGGAAAACCAACTTTAAAAATGGTGAGGGACTGCTTCTTCAGTGAAATGGTTCCCCAACTATGCTTCTATGGAACATTAAAATTGAATAATATTCACTTTTCTCCACCCTTCCCTCCCCCATAAATTCAGAGTGAAAAAAAAAAGAGTATAATAGAGGGACTTTACTCAATTTCACATTTATTGTTGCTAATTTATCCTAGGCTTGGATGTCTTATTGTTACTTTTATTTAAACCTGAACTAGCATTAGATGATACCTTGTTGGAGAAAGCTTATTTTATTTATTTTAGGATGAATTTATCAACATTATATGATATTCTGAAAAGAAGGTCACAATTTCCCATCTTCTCTCTTCTGAGCAAGTTTGTTCCAGGTAAATGAAGATCATAAGGAAAAAGAAATAGAGCTACTGGATTGGATTTGAAGTCATCCAGAATCCTAGAGCTGTCTGAGGAAAAGATGTAAATATAAGATTGGTACAGGATGAAGTAAGAATTACAATTCTTAACTATAAAATGGAAAACGTAGTTAAGGGACAATATCTGGATTACCGTTTACACTTTTTAAATGAATAGTTTAGAAACTATATTATTAATTAGCCCCTTTGATTTAAAAACATTTAAAAAAACCTTCTAATCCAATACAAATGAACATTTAACTAAGATAGGGTATTATATTGATCATATATTTTTGTTTGTTTTTTCTGTTTGTAGATTAAAAACTTCTGACAATTACATGTCAGGAAAAATTTCATTGTTTTTATGGAGGGTTCTTATAGAGTTTACAGAACACTGCAGTATGCAGATAATTTTGGGTTAAAGTAAGTTTCTGGCTATGAAAATGTACAACATTTTAAAGAGTCTCAAAATACTGCCCAATATATCATTCTATTAGTTTTACTGTACCATCCGAAATAATTTTAGTTAATTCTGGGACAATTTTTTGAAACAAAAATGTACTGGAAGTTACATATTCATTTAGGCCAGGTACTAATTCATCTTTTTGCATTTGAGATAATGTTAGTCAAAACCATGAAGGAAACATCTAATGTGAATATAGATAAACCAAGCAGGTTCAATGAGGTATTTGAAGATCTTGTAAATCAAGGATATACAAAAGCCTATTTACACAAGTAGGGTTGATGTGCAATACCTTTGCTAATTTTTTCTGGTCAGAATCTAAAAACAAACCTAGCTAAATGCTTATGTTAGTTCAAGAGAGGCAAACTTAACCAGAGAGAGGCATGCTTTATGACTGCAAAACACTGAGAAAAAACTTCTTTAGTGATAAATCTATGAGGCAGATCATTTGAATTGAAGATTCTGTTTTGAAGATGGTGCCATTTGAAAATGATCTGAAGGTCCTCAATGATAGTAAAGCTTGGAACTAGTTTATGTTAATTCTAAATTCAGTGTTTCACACTCTACAGATAGTCTTAGCTCAATTTTTATAACTGATTATCATGGGAAAACTTTCAATTCAATTGTGTATAATACTTGATTGAAGCACTGTGTTCTGGTAGACTACCCTGGCACCTTTCTGTTAGCGATGTTGATAGCTCTTTGTTCGCATGAACTGGCATTTCCATATTGCCTAAAATATGATGAAACAACTTAAATCATGTGATCAGAAAATTGGCAGGGTATGTAGTGCAAGTGAATAGAATAGTGCAATTTTACAGTTTTCAGTAGGTACACATCAATGTTTGCTTTTGTAAACAGAAAATGTGTATGTTTTGTTTGTCCATTTCTTAAGTAGATTCTAATTATTCTCCAACATCTAAGAAATCTCTTCAATTCACTATCTTTAGAAAAAAAATAACTTTGGAGAGGAAATCTTATTTTTTAATGTATATTTTGAAATTTATGAATGCAAATGTCATCCTGACTTTGTATCTCTGAGGTTCAACTTTGAACTCTATTTTGTTTGAAAATAAATTTAGAGCATATTTTATCAGTTGTAATAAAATTTATATGTGATTCTTATTTCTTAGTTAATTTGAATTTGATATGTCAGCATGTAATTTCATTGGAGTTTATACAAATTAGAAACTAGACAGTTGTCACTTTCTGATCCATTGATGAGTTTTAAACTTTTATTTTCATAATTTTGTAATCAAATGGGCTGACTTTTTTTGGTATCATAAATACTTCATGATTCTGGTTTGCAGTGGTTTTGATTAGGTGAATAACTGTTAAAAACAATGTGAATATATCCATATTATTTGCCTAAGAAATAAGAATTTTGAAAAAACGGTTAAGGCAAAAAAAAAAAAAAAACCCAAAACTTTGGGGACAGAGCAGGGGGTATCTCAGAAAAATAATAAAATTAAAAGAGAAAAAAACAATATGTGAAACAATGTTTATTAAGATGCCTGCCAGACATCAGGTATGAGAGGAGAGTTCTTCTGGAGACACGGAACACCGATGAGGTGAGTCCTATCATTGCTCCAGCTCACCACCTTGAGAGACAGTCTAGGCAGTAATACAGAAAAAGGGGATCAGTAGGAATCCACCAGACATCCAGAGCTGAGGAAATGGAGCTGAAAATCCATGAAGGGTTCATGGGGCAGAATGCCAGAAAAGAGAGAGTTGCACAGAAAGAAAATTTGGGGACTTTGAGTGTTCAGCAAATCAGGGTTCAGCAGAATAATGATCAGTACATGTGTTTGAGAAAATGGCCCAAAGTTAGGGGAAAAACAATTTGATAAGATTAAAGGGAATAGTATCTGTTCCTACCAACTATAATGTGACTTGTGACTCAGGGAACTGGATAAAGTACTAAGAAGGGACCTGCTTCAGTAATGGAAAATAAGTAGCCTAAGATTATAGACTCCTGGGGTTTCACCAAACAAATCTCTGAAAGAAGTCACAAAATGATGAAATTGTTTCCAAGTTCCTTAATTGTGTCCTGGACAAAGCTCAAGAATAATTCACATATACAAAAATATCCAAACAAGATAAAATATACATTGTCTAGTTTCTAATCAAAGATTACCAGACATGCAAAGATGTCTAAAAATTTGAGCCATAATAAGGAGCAGAATTCAGAAAGTATTAAAATACTATTAATCATTATATTCCATATATTCAAAGTTAAATACAAAAATGGTAGATATTAAAAATACCTAAATCAAACTTCTAGATGAAAGTTAAACTTCAAACTACAATGTGTGAGGTGACACATTCACTGGGTGAAATTAATTATAGCATAGCAATTTCAGAAAAAATAAAATAGTGAACTTGAAAATGAGCAATAAAGCTGTCCAAAATGAAAACCAGAGTGTATTTCGAAAACTATAAAAGAATATCAGTGAGCTCACTGATAATTTTAAGAGGTCTAATATGTATCTAGTTGAAACTCCCAAAGAAGAGTAAAGAATAGAAGGAGATAGAAAAAGTATTTAAAGATATAATGGCTGAAATTTTCTAAATGGAAATGAAATGATCCACCCAGATTCACAAATCTCAATGAATTTTAAGCACAAGAAACATGAAGGAAGCTACCCTGAGGCACATAATAAGAAAATTACTCAAAATCACTGATAAACAGAAAACATTAAAGCAATCATGGAAAAAGATAGAATATATATAGAGAGATAAAGATAAGGATGATGGGATAATTTTCATCAGAATCCATGTGAGTGAGAAGAGAGTGGAGCAGTATTTTTTACAGTTCTTCAAGAAAAAAGAACACTTTCAGATGTAGTGTATCCACTATAATATATTTTTTAATTCAGATGAAGTAAAGATTTTTTTTTTCAAATATGAAGAAGCTGAAACAATTCTTCAGCAACAGACATACTACACAAAAAGTGTTAAAGGAAGTCCTTCAGGCACAAGGAAAATGACAGCAATTGTAAATACAGATAGGCACAAACGAGTGAAGAGCATCAAAAATGGTAACTACATAGATAAGGAAATACAATTTTCCCTTCTCATTTACATCTATGTAAAGTATAATTGACAGTTTTTTTAACATGTTTTTTAACATATGTGTAATTTAAATGTGTGACAACAGTGGTATCAAGAGTAAGGGGATAAATCGAAGCCTAGTATTATAATATTTTATACTAAATGTGATGTGGTGTAGTATGAGAAAGTCGCTTAAGAAGTATATCACAAATTTTAAAGCAGTCATGAATATAATAAAACAAAAAAGTAGCTAGCAATCCAACAAAGAAGATCAAATGTGATCCCCAAAATTATTCAATTAAATAAAAAAAAATAAAAAAGAAAGAAAGAGGAATTGAGAACAAAGAGAATATGGGACAAGCAGAGCACAAATATAACAATAATTCTCTGAAACCTGTCCATGTAAATAATACACTAGAAGTAATTGGTTCAAATACCTACAATGAAAATGTAGAAATAACCAGATTGGATAAAAGCAAGACCCAAGTATATGATGCTTACAAGACATGTGCTTTAAATATAAACACACAAATAGGTTAAAAATTTAAAAATGGAAACAGTGTACTGTGCTAACACTAATTTAAAAAAGGTAGAGTGACTAATATCAAATAATATTTCAGATCAAACCAATATCACTACAAATAAAGAAGATCATTTCATAATAAAAAGGGATCAATTTACAAAGAGAACATACCACTCCTAAGTGTTTATGCACCTAATTGTAAAGTTTCTAAATATATCATAGTGAATTTGGGTTTATTCAAAGATGCATGGTTGTTTTAACATTTGAAATATATCAGTGTAATTAACCAGGTTAACAAATTTAAAAAGACAAAGCATCTCAATATATTCAGAAAAAAATGTGAAAAATCCAACATCCATTCTTGATCAAATTATCAAACTAGGAAAAAGAAACAAATTCCTCAATCACTAGAGGGAATCTATGAAAAGCCTATCTCTGAAATCATAATTATGAAACATTAAATTTGTCTCCTCTGAGATCAGGAAGACAATGAAGATGTCTTCTGTCACCACTTGCATTCAGCACTATACTGAAGATGCTAGTGAGTGCCAAAAGAAAATAAAAGATAACCACATCAAAAAGGAAAATAGAAAAGTGTTTCATTTGCAGACAAAATTATCATGTATGTAAAAAGGAAGAATCTGAGTTTATTTGTGGACATGATAGGCAGGGGGAAATTTGCAGGAATCTACAAAAATATATAGTTTAACAATATAAAAATCAATTATATTTATATATGCTATCAATGAACAATTGGAAATTGAAATAAAAACAATATCTTTCATAATAATATAAATAAAATAAGTAATACTTAGAAATGAATATGATAAAAGGTGCAAAAAACTCGTATATTGATAACAAAATCATGCTTAGAGAGATTACAGAAACAGATAATGGAGAGATATTATGTTCATGAAAGATTTATTGTCAGTTCTTTATAAATTGATGTATACATTGAATACTTCCCCCATGAAAATTTCTGCTTGCTTTTTTTTCTTAGAAATTGACATTCTAAAATTAATTTGGAAATTAAAATAACCTAGAATAAGCAAAACAAACATGAAAATAATAAACAAATTGAGGACTAACATTAACTGATTTGTAAGCTTGTTATGAAGCTTTATTAGTCAAGACAGCACGGTATCAGTGTCAAAATATAAAAATTGACTTTTTTAGAATAGATAAAATAAATTTGATAATGCCATGTAATGAAATACTATTCAGTCACAGGGAATAAAAAAACAAACTACTATTTATGCATGCAATACTCTGATTGAATTAAAGCATACTATGTTGAGCCAAAGCTCAACATGTGGTGTATTTTTCATTAATATTTATTTATTATAAATCAATAAATATATCCATTATATTTATTATTCATACTTTGAATAGAATTTTCATTCTAACTTGGTTTGAATGCTATATTAAAGTCATAAAATCTCTTGAGTTTGATATATTCTCTTAAGAGCCACACTTTGTGACATTTGCCTTGTAGAACGTGATGCTGAAATACTCGCATTGAGTCTTTTGCTGCCTTCTTCTTTGCAATAGATGAGAAAGAAGAGAAGGCTGAACAATTTTGTAGTAAGAGTCTCTGAACAGAAAGCTCAGAAGGCTCTACAGTGTGACCACATGGGACTTTTATCTTTAGAAAGCCAATAATAGGGATGCAGTGGAGAGCAAAATACTGCCTATGAGCTTTAGCTTAATATCAGGAAAAGGGATGCGCTATGCTGTCCTATTCCCTGACTCCACTTAAAATCACCACAGCCCCCCCCCAAAAGAGTTAACTTTCCACTGTATCTCATTGTCCTAACAGATATAAAATATTTACATGTAATTTTTCTACCTAACAGCTTTTGAACAGCTTGTGGTTTTTAAGTTAGAAGACATCAAAAATACTTTTTCATTTATGAAATTGAATCTGCATTGTTATGGAGCCTTTCAAAGAAAACAATTTAAAATTTTTTCTGAATGTAAATTTTCTTTCTCTATTCCCAGTATTGATTCACGTTCTTAAAATCTTGACTACAGTTGAAGATACACCTATATCTACACTTATCCTGTGTTCCCTCACATTATTTTATTTGTTTCATACCAAATTTCCCTCTTAGTATGCTCAGCATTCTACTCATATCCATCAATGAACTCCAGAAAAATCTTTGATCTTTATAATACCACAAACCGAAAATATGTATTATCTATAAACATCTGTAATTCGATTTTTCAAGCGTGCACTTCTTTAGGTTAATAATATTGTCTCCTTTATTCTAATATATATGCACCTACAGTTACATGTTAAAGTAGAAAGAAAAATGGATTAGGCTTTAAGAAAAACTAAGTTTTACAGTAAATTCTGCTTTTACAGGAAAAGGTCATCATTAAGTTGAATAAATTGCCCATTATCTCATTATCTTATTTTCTCATTGAAATAATGGGAGAGGCTCTAAAATGCATCATCTCTAAAGTCTTCCAGCCCTGGCAAGGAAAGAAAATGCAATGGAATTTTCCCTATAGTTGGCTCAGCTTGACACTTAGCACATCTGCATGCACTTTGTATCATGGCTTTGTATCCAAAGGCTGCACTTTGGATACTTTCTACAAATTTTAATCTCTATCTGAACACTTAAGTTTTGTCCTAAGTCAAATATACCCCCGGCAAAAACTGATTTTTTTTTTCACTAAAAGAAGACTATTTTGAACTAGTTACTCTTCCCAGACAATGAATAAGCCTTCTAAAGTACAAAGGGGTAAATAAACCAATCTTTTTTTCTACGAAGTAAAATTTTATTAATAGTAATAAAATAGATAAGTAATTATAGAAATTTAATTTGTACAATACTAAAGGTATACATTGAGGCATTCTTAAAGGTATAAAAGGAAAAGGACTTCCTCTAAGGGGTGTAATAATTTCAGACCAGCACTGGTATATATAGTTCTAACAAAAAGAAAATGCCAATTGAAGCAGGACACTTGGCTGAAATTTTATGTAAAATAGCTGAGCCGGGGGACCACAGTCAGGGGACAAGGAGCCTTTTAGATGATATTAAAGACTTTCAATTTTACTTAGAGTACCTGGGAATCAATTAATCTGGCTGATGAGCTTCAAATATAGAAAATCTTTCTGGTATAGTGTGGAAGATAGACGTGAGAAGAAAAGAGTGAAACTGAACTTAGAGAGACCTCTTAAAAGTCTGAGATAGCAGTCCTGCTGATGAATTATTACCGAGACAGAGGGATAGAAGGAAAGAAAGAATTTGGAAAATAAGAATGCCGGGACTCCCAATCAACTGAAGGTTTACTTGTAAAGTAGGAGGAGAGATAAGCTGGTTTTTACAATTCTGGATGAGCAACTGTATGGTTGTAGTTCTCCAAAATAGGCAATTGAGGGGAAGAAAATAATTTTAGTTTTGAACAATCTGATTCTGCTAAGTAGCTGACATATATTTTAAGTGGTTTTTGTAAGGCCTTAGGGAATAATTGTAGTGTGGTGAATGAAATAAATAAAAAATTAGCTAATTTTAGTAAGAGAATATATTGGAAATAAGATTTCACCTGAGGAAGGAACCTGAGTAGTGTCCACCTGAAATATGTGCCTATGAGAACGAATTTGAAAACTTGGGATGAAGATGTGAAAGGAACTGGAACCGGGGGGTAAGTTGTTTGATGAGTCATCTAGAGAAATTTGAAGCTGCCGGATTATAGGTTGATTTGAGGAGTCTCAAAACCTTGGTTATATAAATGGCAATCGGAGGTAAATTATTGCAAGGCAAACAAGTGACCTAAGTCCTCAAAAATTAAAGGACTTCTTTTCCTGAGGATGAGAGGCTGACAGTGTCGATGTATCTCTAGAGTACTAGATGCTTCCAGACACTGTCTCCACTTGAATATCAATAACTTACCCAAGAGAGGGATATAAGGGAAGCACTGTCATGAATTGAGCACTTTTGAAAGGGAAATTAAGTTTCAAATTGAGAATTTCAGGAAAGCATCTCAGTTAAAAGCTCAAGGATTTATGTTTGTATGAGGTAATGAGAGAATAAATAGTGAGGCATTTTGTATAATGGCCAAAGGTCATAAGGATTAGGAGCACGCATGAGATTAATTAGGTATAGGTCAATAATAAAAATTAGTAGGAACAGTACTTCAGGTACACTCATAGAGGCTGTGCATATCTCAGCTGGAAGATTTTCATGGGTTAGTCTGTAAGGATGGGTTATGTGACTTCGAATGGGTTTAGATCAGCTTTATAATCTGGGTGCAGGAGTGCAAAATGAAAATGCAATGCCTCCTGTTAAAAAAGTTAAGAGTTTACATACTTTGAGTGTAGAGCAGAAAACCAAGCCTGAGGTGCTTGTGACTGAGCCATCTGCGCCTGCACAGGTCACACACCTGTGAAGCTGGCATAGGGTGATAGGCTTGCGACTATCGTTATGATTTGTATATATGAAGATGGCAAATTCGGTAAAGAGACCTGCTTAACGCAACACTAGGAATAAGGCGCATGTTGAATTAACAAACATGTAAAATCACTTCTAGCTGAAATAACTTCGTCTTTAAACAGTGTCACTAAATTAAAGTTTATGAATGGCCTTTGTTTTAGTTTGTCAGGGATGCTGTTCTAGTTTGCTAGCTGCCGAATGCAATATACCAAAAACGGAATGGCTTTTAAAAAGGGGAATTTAATGAGTTACTAGTTTACAGTTCTAAGGCCGATAAAATGTCCCAATTAAAACAAGTCTATAGAAATGTCCAATCAAAGGCATCCAGGGAAAGATACCTTGGTTCAAGAAGGCCGATGAAGTTCAGGTTTTCTCTCTCATCTGGAAAGGCACATGGCGAACACGGCATAGGACTTCTCTCTTGGCTGGAAGGGCACATGGCAAATATGGCATCATCTGCTAGCTTTCTCTTCTGGCTTCCAGTTTCATGAAGCTCCCCGGGAGGCGTTTTCCTTCTTCATCTCCAAAGGTTGCTGGTTGGTGGAACTCTCTGCTTCGTAGTGTTGCTCTCTCTGAATCTCTCATTCTCCAAAATGTTTCCTCTTTTATAGGACTTCAGAAACTAATCAAGACTCACCCAAATGGGTGGAGACATGTCATCCCGTGATCCAGTTTAACAACCATTCTTGACTAAATCACATCATCCAGGGAGATGATCTCATTACAGCTTCAAACATACAGTATTGAATAGAGATTATTCTACCTTTATGAAATGATATGTTGATTAAAACATGGCTTTTCTAGGAGGCATATTTCCTTTCAGACCAGCACAGATGCTATAACAAATAGCTTCACCCAGACTGATTGGCTTAAAGAACAGGAATTTATTTTCTCACAGCTTGGTAGGCTTGAAGTCCAAAATCACGGTATTGGTAAGAGCATGCTATTTCTGAAGTCTGCAGCATTCTGTACAATCTATAACTCAGTCTCTGACTCTGTCACATAGCCATCCCTTTCCTTCAGTCTGTCTCCTTTTACTACTCTATCCAAACTTCCTGTCGTAAGGATTGCAGTGATACTGCATTAAGGGCCACCCTAATTCATTCTGGCTTTATCTTAAAAGCCTATTCAAAGATCTTATTTGCAAATTAGTTCACATCCACAGGAGCAGTAGTCATGACATGAAGATGTCTTTCTGGATGATATGACTCAATTTCATATGAACCTCACGTAATTATGAATCTCAGAAATACTTACTCATTAATATGCTTTCCAATTCATTAATCTAAGTGGTATATTACTGCCCCAAAGACTGCAGTGCATCTTAAATGTCCAACATATTATTTCACTTGAAGAAAAGACTATTGAAACCATGAGGCAAGCATTAAAAGCACAAGCCTTGGGGAACTTGAAATAAGGAAGTAATGGTGAGATCTTCATAGTGTAATAAACCTAAATGATAAGCTATGAGTATACTATGAAAACTAAGGTATGCAGATGATGGTAAGTGAATTAACAGTGGAGTCTTCTAGTCAACTGCTACCCTAGTCAAGCTAAAGCTCACTAACAATAATCATGATTAGATTACACATTGCAAATTGTTGAATAGTCTGATCTGAAACCAAACTTTATATAACTTCATGGCTTTTGTGATTTGATGTGCTGAGTACCATATGGGCAAGTCCTCATTTGAGAAACAGATTCTTCGAAGAGGCGCTTTCATCCATTTTATAAATCCTGAGTGTTAAGTGCTGATGACAGTTTCAGATCTTGTTCCCAATTCTGATATCTTATAGTCTTATAAATCGATGATCTTCTCAGTCATTTGAGAATATTTATAAATCAATGAAAAAGCATGTATTTGCTTTTTTTCCTGATTTAACACTAGTTTTGTTGTTAACCAAAATCAGTGTTATTAAGGTTTCTTTAAAAAACTTTTAAGGGCGGGCCGCGGTGGCTCAGCGGGCAAAGTGTTTGCCTGCTATGCCGGAGGACCTCGGTTTGATTCCCGGCCCCAGCCCATGTAACAAAAAACGGAAAAACAAAATACAATAAAACAAGAAAGTGTTTAAAGATGTTTCCCTTTCTTCCTTCCTTCCTTCCTTCTCTCTGTCTTTCCTTTAAAAAAAAAAAAAAAACTTTTAAATCTTGAAATTTGCCCTGCTGAGGTAGCACAAAGAAATCTCAATCATCTATATTGAAATATATTAACTAAAGCAGAAGTTAGGTAAAATGATTTCTTTCCTTGATTACTTATATTTGGACACAAGTCCAGAGATATCATAAGACTTGCTTGAGAGTAAAAATATTACCTTGCATTACTGGTTTAATTTTTTATAAAACACTGGAAGTATGTTTTGTGATGAGTGCTATAAAAATGATTTTTGAGCTTTTCAAAAATTATGCTACATAAATCTAGCTTCTGAGTAGTGTACATATCTTCAGGAAAAAAGTATGTTGTCAGCTCTACTTCCAAATATTGTTCAGTAGTTCAAAGCATGACTATAATTTTCTATATTGAGATCCAGTATATTAATACAAATTATTCCTAATTCTATTATTCTGAGTAAGGAATATATGCAGAGTGTTATATTTCACTCAGCTTTATACAATTTTATACTATGTTGGATAATTGCATAAGTCCAGAAGCCCAGCCAAACAGAAGTATACCAAAGTGAGCCGAAGCGTGACATCTTATACAGAAGGCTGTCAAAGAGTATATTCTTTCCCTCTGACTAATCAATGATTGTCAAGTCTCAGGAGGCATCCTTCTTATCATTTCTATTGACTACAATTATCTTTTATTTTGAAGTTAAATATAACTCTCCTTTTAAAATATTTCATTATACTTAATAGGCAGATACATTTAATTGCATATATAAATACAAATTGACAATTCTGAGCATTCTTTTCTCAAGTAGAAGAACTCTGACAGTTAAAATTTAGAAGGGGGTGCACTGGTGGTTAAGTAGTAGAATGCTTGTCTTCCATGTGGGAGACCCAGGTTCGATTTCTGGATCATGCACCCCTCCCCCCCAAAAAAAGGTTAGATAGAAGATCGTTGCATTTAATATTACAACTGCCCAATTTCTTAAAATAACAATTAGGAAATCCTTCCAAATTTCAGAGCTCCATATTGTTGATATTCAATGTTCAATTGAGGAAAGTCCAGCAACACTTTGCATTGTACGTCCAACAAAAGAATCTGAATGAGTACACAGGAATAATAATGATGCTTCTTGACCTTTAAAAGGAGAATCATAAAATCATTTTAAAGGATTTAAATTAGTAACTGAATACAGAGAGTGAAAATGTATTTTTTTTTTACTTGTGAATACAATGCAAATGTCAATTCAATAAGCATTCTAAATGTTAGATAACGGATAAAATCATTTTAATGATGGTATAGTAAAATAATTTTCTGAGAGCATCCAAAAATAATAATAGGGCTTTGCCTTATTCTGTATTATAATTTTTGCAAAGTTATGTAATAAAACAGCATTGTCTGGGTAATTCTTAGATAAATAGATTGTGAATCAGAATAAAGAGCCCAGAAATAAAGGATATACACATGGAAATGATAAAGGGGCATTTCCATAAAATAATAATAATGTTTTATTTAATAAATGGAACTGCCATTGTTGGCTTCTCATATGGAAGAAACAATGTTAGACCCTCTGCTCAAAACATATACCAGATTAAATCATTAGATGGAATGAAGCCAATTTTTATTGAATTATTAGAGGTAATTAAGAAAACAAATTGATAAATTAAAACATTAAAATTAAAAATATTTGTATGAATTAAAATCATTTGTCATTTGACTTGAAAAAATTGGAGCATATATGATGGAAAGAGTAATATCTCTCAAATAGTAAATACTTCTAAATTAGAAATCATGTCATGATATTCAAGTCTTTAATCATTAGGGGAATGGCCTAAACTTATATAGATACAATAGTCAATGTTAGAAAAAAAATCAGGAATATTTCACTACTGGTGGGAACATAAATTGCTGAAATTTTGGGGGGAAAGCAACAGGACAGTTATCTATTGGAATTAGAAAACAAGGGTCTTTTAATTCAGAAGTGCAAAATTTGGGAATATATCTTACAGAAAGTAAAGCACTAGAAGTTAAGGGACAACCTTGATTTCACATCAATAGGAGAATAACAATAAATCATTTTATATCCATTGTCTAAAAATGTGACTGCATTTTCACATGTGTAGAATGGCTAGGAATGCAGTAGTGTTCAATACATAAAGCAACCTATGAAATAATGCATGTAGTATGACCACATTATGCTAAAAATTACAACAATAGTTCTCCACATACATGTTTATATGTGCAATTGCCTTTGTAAGATCTAAGAGAATAGTGTGGAGGTAAAAAGTCATGTTTTTTTTTCTGTATTTATTTGAAAGTTATAAGATTGGTTCTTTTTTCTTGAATTGTTAGATTGAACATATGCTGCTATTATTTTTTTAGTTAATAAATGAAGGAAAATTACAAAAAAAGTTAATACTGACTTTAATTATAATGTTAAAAAGTTGAGTAGATGCCTGAAGAGGGTGTTCAGAAAAGGTCAATAGAGCCATCTAGTGGTTATTTATTCACATTGAAGCTACATGGTCCCTTGAAAAAATGTGAGGATGCTCAAGCAGTTAAAATTACATAAATAGCAAATAGATAGTAACTTCAAAATGCTGTAAGATAGTAACAAATTCTGTATGAAATCTTTTTTCTTCCATTACTTATCTTCAATTTTCATAACACTGAGTAAATAAAAGATTCTATTTCTTTCACTGAGTAAATAAAAGATTCTATTTCTTTGTGATAATTAAAGGTACATCTCTGGAAGGTAGTTTAGTCAATTGAATATGCTGAATTACCAATTCTAACAGAGAACTGTTAGAAGGTAAAATTTAAATCAGTATTTAATCTCCAACTTTTCAAATATTACCAAAATTCCTTAACTTTTTTAATAACAAAATTGAAATACAATCTCTACTTTATAAAATGCAGTAATTTCAATTACATACTATTTTACATAAGTACAATGTTTAAGTATAATATTAAAAGGGTATTACTTATATTTCAAATTATAAATGCAATGTGCTATTTTAACACAACTACATATTTAAATGTTGCCGGCCAATTTTACAGACTATATTATCAAAAGTAAAAACTGTATGCTACTTTAATAGCATTTCCAAGTTTGTGTCTCCATGAATTACCTGAGATTGCCAAGTCCTATTTATCCACCTCATATGCATGTTTATTGAGAAAACTGTGGCAGAATATCTGACAGCAATTGGAGACATTGACACATTAAACCATAGCAGTTGAGCTAGCAGCATTGTAGTGAGAGCCATAGTACCAGCATTGATGAAACTAGATTGAAAGTGCTTGGAGCATGTCATTTTCCCTATTAGGTAGAAATCTGGCTGGACTTCAACATTGTCATCTGTAATTTGCTACAGAATTTTATATAGGATTGTGTTAGCAAAGTGTGTAATCTTTGCAAATTATCACTTAACTAATAACCTGAGAGTTTTCTCTGCAAGATCCATCAGCTATTTTTCAAAGAAACAAACAAAAAAACACTAGACCCTCTTTAATTCTCTTTACCTCTCTCACAGTAACAGATTTTGCAGTACAATATGAGAACAACTGCTGAGAATTTCTAAATAAGCAACGTGTTTGTTACTTTAGGTCTACCTATGTCTTTCGAAGTCACCTTGCCCTGAAGCTAGCAGTTTTGACTAGAGTATTCTCATTTAGTTAATTGTTACTGAAGTACTCGGAATTACATTATGTTCTTATTCAGATTAGATAATGTGGCAACTGATTCTACTCTTAGTCTTCCTTCAAAAGAAACTCTGAACTGAAAATCCACTGCTAACCGTAGCCCACTCTTACCTGAAATGTGAAGTCAAATTATAATATGCAGAGTACAGGACTTTTCCTAAGCTTTTCAGTTTTGTTGTTAGTGATGCTTGTTTTTTGTTTTTTTTTTTTATTTTAAATCTGTTCTTGTCACAGTAAATACTTTTCAGGACTCCCACATTTGGAAGAATTTTTCTCACTAAGTAGAAATCCTTGCCAGTTCCTAAAATGGAGGTGTTCCAAAAGGTGTATTGAATTTTCTCCAAAGGATAGCAGTGAAAAGTTCTAAGATCCCTTAATGTGTATTAATCACAATAGAATTGAATCACTGCACTGGAAATGTCTTTAAAGTTCTAAGCTTGGCAACTGTTGAAAATGTTTAAAAAGTGATCAGAGCGTGGGGCCACGGTGACTCAGCAGGCTGAATTCTTGCCTGCCATGCCGGAGACCCGGGTTCTATTCCCGGTGCCTGCCCATGTAAAAATAAATAAATAAATAAGTGATCAGACTTCAACTAAAGATATGAATGAAGCTGAGCTGGATAGGACTAAGGTAAATCAGAATATAGGTAAAGGATGATATCTTTTATAATTTAAAACTTCAACTTCTGTGTGACACCAAAGGAAGAGATGCTTATTGGGTACAAAATTTATATTTTTGGCAGCACAATATCTAATTTAACTTATATGGTCAGTGTATTCAAATGCCATAATTACATGGAATCGTGAGTAGGATATGAGATCTTGTTGGTTTGTACAAGGTCAGAGTGTACATATCAGAGTAGTATGGGCAGAGAATAAAAAAGTATTTGCAGAGTCCCCTGGAAGGACTGTGGAGAAAAGAGGAAATATTAAATTTCCCTACCTGGGGAATTCCTGATATTCTGGCAAACACTGAGCCCTCAATCTTGGGGCTTGCCCCTATGAAATTTATTCCTGAAAAGGAGAAACTCAACCTAGTTATAATCATACCTAGGAGTCACCCCCAGAGAACCTTTGTTTGTTTTGTTTTTAGTCATGTTTATCCGGATCATTTTCCACACAGGATTATTTACACTTTTTAGGGTACAGCTCTGTGAGTTTTGAAAATGCCTGCTATCAACCACTATACAATCAGGACATAGGAGACTTCCATCACCCCCCAAATTCCCTTGTACCTCTTAGTAGCCAACTTCTTCCTGGCAACCACTCAACTTTTTGCTTCTGTAGTTTTGTCTTTACGGAATGCCATATAAATGGAATCACACAATATGCAGCCTTTTGAATCCAGCTTTTTTCATTAGCATAATTGCATTGGCGATCCATCCTTGTGGTTGTGTGTATCAACAGTTTGTTCCTTGTTACCACTGAGTAATATTCCATTGTATGGAGGTGACACAATTTGTTTATCCATTCATAAGTAGAAGGGTATTTGGGTGATTTCCCTTTTGGCAATTATGAATAAAGCCACTATAAACATTTGCCAACAGGTTTGGGTAAGTGTAGTTTTCATTTCCCTTGGGTAAATACGTAAGATTGGGATTGCTGAGTGGTATGTTAAATGTATGTTAACTTTATGAGAGACAGTCCAACTGTTTTCCAAAGTGCCTGTACTGTTTTCAGTTCTCATTGGTAATTCATGAAAACTCAAGGTGCTCCACATCCTTTCTGGCACCTGGCATTGTTATCGTGTTCTTGTGGTTAAAAAAATTAAAATTTCAGCCATTCTAAAAAGCTGTGTAGTGATACCTCTTTATGAGGCAGGTTAGATAGGGTAGAGGGTAGGGGAAGTGACCCTAAGACCCATAACACAAAGTTCCTTTTGGCATGCACACTGTCTCCACACATCTAGCCCTCAACTCAGGTCAGTGCCTGAAAAGAACCAAGAGAAGTGCAGCTCACAATCCCTTATTAGCATAGCCAGAGCGGAAGGACCACCACCCTCCACCCCCACCAAGTCCTTTTAATGCAAGGATCCGGCTTCAGACTGCTTCTACTCCTTTGGAGAATGCCTGTGCTCATCTTTGAGTGTGTATCTTAGCTGCACATTAGCATTTAAATTTGAGCTGTACACACTGACTGGTCTTTGGATTGTTTGTCTGCACACATTTTCTAGTCCTCAAATTCTTTCCTGAGACTGAGTCAAGTACCCTTGGTTGAGATCTTGATTTCTCCCAAAACTCCTGGAGCTGTATGGCTTCAGCTATGCTTTAATATGCATTTCCCTAATGAGAATGCTGAACATCTTTTCATTTGCTTATTATTTGCCATCCAGCCATCTTCTTTTGTGAAGTATCTTCAAACTTTTTGTCTATTTTTTACTGTGTTGTTTTATTGAGATTTGAGAGTTCTTTAAATATTCTGAATATGAGTCTTTTATATATTTTGCAAATATTTTCTCTTAGACTGTGACTTATCTTTTCATTTTCTTAAAGTGCCTTTTGAAGAGAAGTTGTAAATTTCATCCTATTTATCAATTAAAAAAAAGTATCTAACCCAAGGTCACAAAACTTTCCCCCTAAGTATTCTTCTAGAAATGCTATCATTTTAGTTTTTACATTTAGGTTTGCAAACCATTTTTGATTAATTTTTAAGTTCTATTTGTAGTGCAAAATATGGGTAAAGTTTCATTTATTTGCATCTGAATTCCCAGTTGTTCCACAAACTAATTGAAAATCTCATCCTTTCCCATTAAGTGCTTTGTCACCTATGTCACTAACAGAGTCCACGTGGGTCGACTTCGGAACCCTCTTCATGCTTCATCCACGTAGGAATCTGTCACTTCACCACTGCTGCCCCTGACGTGGCCGGGGTACCCCAGGGTCACCTGTCTCCCCCATCAAGGTAGCGGGGCTGAAGAGTCTACCAGGTGGGCCCTGGCTGACTGCGGCCATGTGTTGGGTGCTGTCCTCCATCCCACCATCCAGGCCCGGTCCCCACCATCAAGGAGGATGTGAACATGCTGGCTTCAGCCACACCTGAAAGAGGGAGGCCTGGGTTGCCATGACAACCGCCCCTACTGCGAGTGGGGGTTGTGGACTGATTTCCAGACTCTCGTGAAGTCCGAGTTGTGCCAGCCTGGAATCTGGGTTGAGCCCTCCTTTGCCACCTGGCTGCTGGTGTTGGATGACCCACCATTTTATACCTGAGAAGGCCAGAGAACCTCTTTTGTTGCTCATATGTGACCTTTCTCTCTCTAAACCAACTGTGTAGGTGAACTGCTTGCCCTCCCCTCTATGTGGGACATGACTCCCAGGGATGTAAATCTCCCTGGCAATGTGGGACAGGACAGGGATGAGCTGGGACCTGGCATCATGGGATTGAGAAAGCCTTCTTGACCAAAGTGGGGAAGATAGAAATGAGACAAAATTTCAGTGGCTGGACAAAATTTATAGGAGGGCATAAAGTGTAAAAAAATTGGTTAGATTGCAGTACTAGTGGTCAATGGTAGGGAGATGGAAGGAGTATGGAATATATGAGTTTTTCTTTTTTTTCTTTTTATTTCTTTTTCTGGAGTGACGCAAATGTTCTAAAAATGATCATGGTGATGAATACACAATTATGTGATGATATCGTGAGCCATGGATTGTATACTTTGGATGGACAGTATGGTGTGTGGAGATTTCTTAATAGAAATAGATTTTAAAATTTCTAGCTCAGGAATTCTAGGATAATATGATTCCTCAATAGCATTCCGGCATTGGAATCAGTGATTCATTTTACTTACCATTAGGAACAAAACCTAATGTGGCTCCAAACTGCCACTGGATTCTTCTGTTACCTATGGAATCCAGTCCGTACTCTTCCTGTTCTTCTTAAGAATTACAGACTGAGATTATTGATCTTTTCAATCTTTCTTTTGCTGTTCACTTTTGCTATAAGATTTCCCCCATCCTGAGCTACAATAAAAGGTAGTAAGTTGTGTTGTGATTTCTCTCCATCAAGCTTGTCTTTGAAACAATCACAAATTAGAACTCTATTTTTCAGTGATTAGCGTAACTGCAAAAAATAAAAAGAGAAGTGACATGCTATAAAAAGAAATGTTAAAAGTGTCAAGACCTCACAAAAAAACTAATTATTGAAAATGTTCCTGACAGATCCAGCTCCATGGGTGTGCAGTGCTCACGGGGTCACAGTGCCTTGTGCTTATAATGGTCTTACATTTGGTTTGATGCTTTACTTTATTGAAATTCTTAATAATATTTGGACAAGGAGCCCTGCATTTTTGTTTTGCACTTGGTCCCTCGATTATGTAGTCAGTTCCTGAAAATCGCGAGAATATAAGTAGAACGAGTCCTTCTCTTTCCTATGCCATTAACTTTCATTAACATCATTAACTTTCCTCTAGAGAACTCTACCGACCACTGTAACACCTTTTATTCTAAAATTCATGCACCCAGCCCTCTTGAAGTACCCAAGTCGCACAACTTTCCCGAATTTCAATTAGGTCCTGTGTTGAACAGACCAATGTATGAAACCATTCTCATTATTTTGAATATTAATTAGACTTTCAATCATTTATCAGGCTTCATTCATCAGTGCTGTGTCACAGTAGCTGTGAAAAAGGAGATGGCCAGGACTGGAGGCTGACAATGAGGCTACTTTTAGCAGCAGTGTGGACTGGGTAGAGGAGATGATTATTATGATTTATTGGACTCCATCCTTGCTGTCTTCTCTTGTCATTACTTTGGTTAGCTCAGTATTAAGGTGAGCTGAAAGAGGGATAATCTTTACTTTAGGGCAGGATGAATGAACAAGCAAGTAGACAGGCAAGAAAAAGATTGGCAATGATAGATTTGCAATGGCAACAGCAGAGGAAGGAGTGATGGGGAACAAAAGGATGGCCCAGGGTCACTTGGCCATCCAGGGATGCCATCATTGAGTTGACATCTAAAGATGGCAATTCTGTAACTTTCTCCCAAATAAGGCAAAGTAGACCCAGATTAGAATGACTGTACCTGATTTAGTTGGGGAGCTGCTGTATGAGGTCTTATAACTTAATTCTAGACCTTTATAGATTGTTTTATAACCAACTACCACAAATTCAGTGGCTTAAAGCAATACTCATTTTTTACCTCACAGTTTGCATGAGTCAAGATTAGGGGCACATTTTAGCTGGGTCATCAGCTTGGAATATTACAAGACTGAAATCAAGGTGCCAATGAGGCTATGTTCTCATCTGAGGGAGCTAAAGTAAAAAGAATCAGAGCAGACTCCCTTGCAGGCTCACTCAGTTGTTGTCAGAATCCATTTCCTTCTGGCCATATGACTGAGGACTCTCAACTTTTTACTGGCTGTTAGGTGGAGATTACACTCACCTCTTAGGGTTTTGCTTGCAGTTCCTATCACATGGCCCTCTCCAAGGGCAGCTCACTGCATGGTTACCTGCTTCTCCAAAATAGGAAGGAAAATTTCCTTCTACAGTGTGCTAAGAAAGAGCATCATATTGCATAACCTAATCAACATCGTTGACATCTTCTATACCCTAGAAAGGAGTTTCAGATTCCACTCGCACACAAGGGGATGGGAATATACAAAGGCATGGATGTTGGAGGTTTACCTTAGGGTGTGTCCTCCACACAAATCTACTTATAACTCTTTTGCAAAATATATTAGACTTAATATTGCCAATAACTGGTGGCCTTTACACATTTTTTAGTAGATGCACACTAAAAATTGAGTGAGTGCTTTGGGAATAGAAGTTCTAGTGTGGGATGCAGAGAACAGTGACTCAAGTCATCTGGTACAGCTCATCAATCAGGTGAGGTAATCAGTTCAATGTTTGAGTGGAACTAAAGTAAAAAGGATCAGGTAAAAATAACACTTTGAATTGCTATGGATATGAAGTCATAGAGCCCTGTAATTGAGTGGCAGCTTCTGTAGTTTGAGAGAGTCACAGCAGTGATTAGGGAAACTGAAAAGAACTAGGGATGCTGATTTTCTCTGTCTTAGGAACTTAAACTGGAGCACAGGTGAGACACACCAGTGATGCATCTGTAATTTGAGAAAGGAGGGCAAAATTTACAAAGACTTTAGGGGTGACAAAGAAAATAGAGAAGAAAATTATTCACCGAAGTTATAAGTGAAAATAGGAATGGTGCAATATCATTTAAGTTTAGAGAATTTCTAGAAAAGGAGAATTTTATCAAAAGTTCCAAGTATTTAAAAATGGGGAAAAGATTAGTGGCTACCCAGAACTGGGGAGTTCAGGAACAAAAGAGAATAACTTTTAATGGGTTTGGGGTTTCATTTTGAGGTGATGAAAATGTTCTAAAATAGATTGTGGTGATGGTTGCACAAATTGGTGTATGTACTAAAATCTTTGGATTGTATACTCTACATAGGTGAATTGCATGGTATGTAAGTTGTATCTTTTTTTTTTTTTATCTTACTTTGGAGGGGATAATCTGGTATACTCCTGACTACAGGAACCCTAAAAATCTTTACTGAACTGGTAATTCCCAGAGTCTTTGTAGGGTTTATGTCCCATCTGTTGGAGTGCATGTATTTTACCAGGACCAAAATCATACTAGCCGTCTCTTGCTTGCCCTGTTTAATCAGTGCAAGCAATACATTGATATCATCAATGTAATGTATTAAAGGATATTCAGTGGGATGTCCAGATAGCTATATCTACAGCCATAACATCCATCTTGTTTCTGTAGGGTCCAGACTAATTCAACAGAGATATAACATGGGTCACAACTTATGTATCTTTATGTTCTTAATGGTGGCACTAATATTTACCACCCCTACCCCCATGCAATGTGATAAATTGTTTTTAATTTACTATTTAGGCTGGAGGGAGTGAGGAGAATTGTAAGAACATCTGCTTGGTCTTCCCCACTATGATGTCTCTTTTAACTCTGGTCCAGGACCCAATGTAGAAGTTATTCCAAATCTCTAATAAATCAATCCCAGTTTTAGATTCAGAAACTGGAAAGATGACCACTGTGTGGACTTACTATGAACTGATTATATATGACCATAAATTTGCCTTGGAACTCCAGATACCATTGCCAATTCAGGCCTCCAGATACCATTGCCAATCCAATAGTCCTCTAAATGTCTGGATATTTCCCATAACTTTGTAAGTTATATCTTAATAGAGCTGTCATATAAAACAGGAAAATATTTTTAATGAATCAAAACTGGCATTTATAAAGTCTTGTCATGCATAGATATTTTAGATATTCCTAAAATCTCAGGAGTAGGGGTGTTTAAACCTAATAAATTAATATAATGAGGCCTTGAATATACAATTATAACTATTTTAATGCAATAGTCAATTTAAGATCCAACTTATAAGAATAACTGGTAGACATTACATAGGATAAAGCCAAGACATAGCTGTAAATTGTATTAAAATAAACAACAAAAAACTTAACATGGATTTCTATTTGAATAGTGGTAAAATAAACTACTTGGTCTACATTTTTCCATTTATTTATTTATTTACTTATTTTTGTTGGAATTGGATGGTGGTTATTTTTATATTAGTCAATGCTCTTGCCCATATACACTCTTATAAGATGTTATTTGAAATTATAAACCACAAATAATCTCTAATAAAAATAGTTATCATTTAATATTCTCCATGTGCTAGGCACCTTACTAAGACTTTTCCATAAATCATTTTATTTGATCCTCAAAAAGTCCCTATGGTCCCAGAGTCCTGATGACCAAAGACCTCTTCATTATTTAAGGAAGAACTGGATGGAAAAGCAGAGAAACTAGGACTGCAAAATTAGAGTAATGTATACAACCATGATCATCCCTAATGTCCGTTGCCATACAACTGGCCAAATCAGGCAGCTAAAAAGTGGAAACCCCTGCTTCAGAGAGGTGGGGTGAGGACTCATAGCCTAGCATTTCCGGGCAGGAACCCGGGAGCAAGTAGACTCATTTGTGCCACATGTACAGAGCCTGTTATGGTGCCCAGTGACTATTCACCATCCCTGGTGCAGGCCACTGCAGGTACCTGGACTTGGAGTAGTTTGGGAAGCCCTTCCCCGGATAAGAGAGGGGACTTAGAGCAGGGCCAATCTGACAATTGGCTAGTGAAAGAGGCCCTCTAGGTCCTGGTTTCTTGATCCTTTTGTTATCAGAAGAAGGTTGTAGGTTCTTTTTCCTTACATCCTCAAAAACCAATTTCTGAGACACCAGAGTTTCAAAGAAACAAAGAGTTTTTTACTAGGTGCGTAGTAGGAGAACAGATGGCTTAGTGGCCCAAAATCTATTTTCCTGAACTGCAGCATTCAGGTAGTTTTATTAGAGAAAAGATGGGCAGGGTTTAGAATAATGAGCACAGTAGCCCAGCTGATGTGATTAGAGGTGATCTGATTATTGAACAGTGCAGATTGATTACATGCTTAGTCAGAGAATGTCTGAAAGAAAATGGTGGAATGGGGTATAGGTGACACACAGGTTGAAGTCTAAACTACTGCGCATGTCAGGTGGGTCCACTTTGGTTAGATCCAGTCTCAGTCATCAAGATAATTTTAGATTTGGGTTGGCTAGTTCTGGGCTGACCCAAAGCCCTTCATTAATAAACATTAGGGGCTGTCTTTAGTGATTACAAGTTTCTAAAGTTGAAAAACTGGATAACTGGGTATAAATGTCAGTCAGTCACAAGGTTTTTACAAGCACAGGGGCAGAAGATAAGGGCTGTACAACCATTATCAGAGATCAAGGCAGCTGGATTACAATTTAGAGATTTCAGAAGTTTTCCTCTGTCTACTCCAATATACCAGAAAGCAAAAAGAAATATCTATATAATGATTCAATAATCAAAATCATCTCTTATATCCAAATTTCTCAGTTAGACTATCTACACAGAGGCTCAGGGCACTTACTGCATACAAGGGCAGAAGTAGGGTGAGGGAGCTTCATTGCAATGCTGAGTGCCACTCCCCCACCCCCAGGTGGTTTTGCGTGCCAGCTAAAAGCAGAGTACTCAGGCTCCAGCTGCTCGCTGGCGAAGTCAAACCTCCTGGTCCCTCAGCCTGGGGTCTTTCCACAAAGGAGTATGGAAATCACCAGGCCCATTGCCCCCACAAGCCGTAGTCTGTGTCACAGTGCACAATCTCCATCCCCCATGCCCAGAGCTATTGGCTTTCAAAGTTGGGGCGCTACACCCTTGGCTGAATTTTCACCTGGTCTGGACGCTGCCCAATCAGCTGCAGCTGTTTAGATGTAGAATTGTTGATAAGAGGTGGCACAACAGCGTCATCTGCTGGGGAAAGTACAGACTGGAAAGCTGCTTCTCTGACCAGATTTTTGAAAATGGTTGCTCCCTCTGAGATAGGCCCTGACCTTGGTTTGGGTTTGCGTGGGAATTACTGATAAACCAGGTGCCAAAGGAGGCCTTCAAAGCAAACCCACGCAAAAACAAATAATTAGATGAGTGAGGGAAACCAATTTTCAAAATAACCTTATTGAGATAATCAAATGCCAAGAAGCCAACAACAAAAAATCACAAACCATATGAATAAGAAAGAAGATACGACCAAACCAAATGATCAAAATTAAAAGCCAGAGAAGACAGAATTTGGAACAATTAATCAGTAATGTTCCAACACATCTCTTATGTAATTTCAATGAATGTCTACAGAGATAAAGGATATCAAGAAGACATTAGAAGAGCATAAAAAGAATTTGAAAGAATAAATTGAAAAATAAAATAGCTTATGCAAATGAAAAATACTAGATTAAGTTAAAAATATACTAGAGGCATACAAGAGCAGACTTGAGGAGGCAAAAAAAAAGAATTGGCAAACTAAAGAACACAGCAACTGAATTCAAATGTACAAAAGGACAAACGGTGAAAATGATGGAAACATTTGAAGTGGATCTCAGGAAAATGATGGACAACACAAAGCGCTTTAACATAAGAATTGTTGGTGTCTCAGAAGGAGTAGAGAAGAGTAAAAGGTTAAAAAGATTGTTTGAAGAGATAATTGGGGAAAGCTTCCCAACCCTTATAAAAGACATAAACATGCAAATCAAAGAAGCCCAATGAACTCTAAATAGAATAAATACAAATAGATTAATCCAAGACACGTCCTACTTACACTATCTAATGGTGAAGAGGAGATAAGCCTGAGAGCAGCAAGAGAAAAGTGATTCACCACATATGAAGGAAGTCACAGAAGACTAAGCACTGACTGCTCTTCAGCTCCATGGAAATGAGAAGGCAGTAGAATGATACATTTAAGTTGGTGAAAGAGAAAATAGTCCAGTCAAGAATTCTGTATCCAGCAACACTGTCCTTCAAAAGTGAGGGAAAGTTTAAAATTTTCACAGGTAAAAAAAAAATACTGAGAACGGTGCATGGGTAGTTCAGTGGTTAGAATGCCCACCTCCCATGCGGGAGAACTGGGTTTGATTTCAAGACCATGCACCCCCCAAAAAAATACTGAGAGAATTTCTTAACAAGACACCTGTCCTGCAAGAAATGCTAAAAGGAGTTCTATTAGCTGAAAGAAACAAAGACAGGAGAGAGAGAGAGAGAGAGAAAGAGAGAGAGAGAGAGAGAGAGAGAGAGAGAGAGAGAGAGAGAGAGAGAGAGAGAGAGAGAGAGAGACTTGGAGGAGAGTATAGAAATGAGGATTATCAGTAACAGAAACTAAAAGAATGAAAAGAGAGAAAGATACTAAATCTAGCAAATAAAAGCCAAAGGATAAAATGGAGGAAGCAAGGACAGTTTTTTTTTTTTAGTAATAACACTGAATGTTATTGGATTAAACTCCCAAATTGGCAGAGTAGATAAAAAATTTGATCCATCTATATGCTGTTTACAAGAGACTTACTTTAGATCCAAAGATACAAATGGGTTGAGAATGAGTTGAAAAGAAATATTCCACACAAACAATAAACAAAAAAAAAAAAGCAGGGGTAGCTACATTAATATCAGATAAAATAGACTTTAAATGCAAAGATGTTATAAGAGACGAGGAAGGACACTATATGTTAATAAAAGGAATAATCAATCAAGAGGAAATAACAATAATAAACATCTATGCATTCAATCAAGGTGCTCTAAGTACGTGCGGCAAACCCTGCAAAACTGAAGGGAATAATAGATATTTCTACATTGATAGTGGGATACTTCAACACCCCTCTCTCTTCAATAGCTAGAACAACTAGACAGAGGATTGAAAAGGAAATAGAGAACCTAAACAATATGATAAATGAATTAGACCTAACAGACACATATAGATCTTTGATTCCTGAAATAGCAGGATATACATTCTTCTCAAGTGCTTATGGAACATTCTCCAGGATAGCTCATATGCTGAGACATAAAACAAGTCTTAATTATTTTTAAAAGATTGAAATTATTGAAAGCACAGTCTCCAATCACAAAGGAATGATGTTAGAAATCAATAACCCCTGAAGAAACAGAACTTTCACAAACATATGGAAGTTAAACAATACACTCTTAAACAATCAGTGGATCAAAGAAGAAATTGCAAGACAAATGAGTAAGTATCTGGAGATGAATGAAAATAGAATATATCACAACTTATGGGATGCAGTGGAAGTGGTGCTGAGAGGGAAATTTATAACTCTAAACATTTACATTAAAAAGGAACAAAGAGTTAAAAACCAAAGGTCAAACTGAGATGTGACCCAGTCCATTCAAGTGCATCTTAATCCCTTTATTGGAGTCCTTTGTGAGAGGATAAAATGTAGAAACACAGAGAGAAAGTTAAAAGAGGAATGTCCCAGAGATGCCAAGCAAGGACCCACAGAAACTAAAAAGCCACTGGAACCAGGAGCTAAACGCAATGAACCTGGGAGAGAAGGACAAGCAGACACCAGCCATGTGCCTTTCCATGTGACAGAGGAATCCCGAATGCCAGCAACCTTTCTTCAAAGAAGGTATTTTTCTCTTGATTCCTTAATTTAGACATTTGTTTACAACTGTAAATTTGTAAACTAATAAATCCTTATTGGAAAATCGAATCGATTTCTTTGATATTGTTTCTGGCAGCTCAGGCAAACTGAAACACATACAAACATCCTATATGGACTCATGAAGAAATAGAAAACCTCAACAAACCAATCACAAGTAAAGAGATTCAATTAGTCATCAAAAACTTTCTTATAAAGGAAAGTCCAGGGCCAAATGGCTTCACAGGGAAATCTTATTAAACTTTCTAAGAAGAATTAACACCATTTTTGCTCAAACTCTTCCAAAAAATTGAAGAAAAGGGAAGAGTACCTAATTCATTCTATGAAGCTAATATCACTCTAATACTAAAATCTAATAAAGGTATGACAAGAAAGAAAGACTACTAATGAATAATATATGTGAATATAGATGCAAAAATTCTTAACAAAATACTTGCAGATCACATCCAATGGCACATCAAAAGAATTATACACCACGATAAAGTGGGGTTTATTCCAGGTCTGTAAAGGTGGTTCAACACCAGAAAATCAATTAATGTAATAAGCCCTATTAATGAATCAAAAAGGGAAAGCCACATGATCATCTTGATTGACACTGAAAATGCATTTGACAAGATTCAGTATCCTTTCTCAGTAAACACGCTTCAAAAGGTAGGAATTCAAGGAAACTTCCTCAGTATGATAAAGGACATACATGAAAACTTGCAGCCAACCTCATAGTCAATGGGGAGACTGAAAGCCTTCCTTTTGAGAGCAAGAATGAGACAAGGATGTCCACTGACACCACTGTTATTCAATATTGTACTTAGGTCTAATGAGGGCAGTTAGGCAGGACAAAGAAATAAAAGGCATCCAAATTGGAAAGGAAGAAGTAAAACTCTCATTATTTTCAGATGACATGATCCTATATTTGGAAAATCCCAAGAAATCTACAATGAAGCCACTTGAGTTAATAAATAAATTCAGCAAAGTGGTGAGATACAGGATCAAGGCACAAAAATCAGTAATGTTTCTCTACACTAGGAATGAGCTAACTGAGGAGACAATTAAGAAGAAAATTTCATTCACAATAGCAACTAAAAGAATCAAGTACCTAGGGATAAACTTAACCAAGATGTAAGGGAGCTGCACTCATAAAACTAGAAAACATTGCCTAAATTAAACAAAGAAGAACCAAATAGGTGGAAAGAAATTCTGTGTTCATGGATAAGAAAGCTAAATGTTGTTAAGATGTCAATTCTACCCAAATCAATCTATATAGTCAATGCAATAGCAAACAGAATTCCAACAACCTACTTTGCAGAATCAGAAAAGTTAGTTATCAGATTTATTTGGAAGGGAAAAAGGGGTTGAGAATAGCCAAAAAGTCCTGAAAAAGAAGAATGAAGTGGAAGGTCTTATACTTCCTTAATTTAAAGCTTTTTTATTATAAAGCCACAGTGTTAAAAACAGCATAGTACTGGCACAAAGATAGACACATTGATTAATGGAATTGAATTGAAAGTAGAGACAGAGCCTCCAGTTCTATGGTCATTTGACTTTTTATTATACCCCAAATCCACTGAACTGGGACAGAATAGTATCTTCAGAATACTGGTGGGAGAACTGGATATCCATATACAAAAGAACGAAAGAGGTCCCCTACCTCACACCCTATACAAAAGTTAATTCAAAATGGATCAAAGAATGATATAAGAGCCAATCAAATAAAACATTCCTAAAATAAAATATAGCAAAGCATCTTCAAGACCTACTGATGGGATGTAGCGTCTTAAACCTTACACCCAAAGCACAAGGAAGAAAAGAAAAAATATAGATAAATGGGAATTCCTCAAGCTTTCACACTTCTGTCCTTCAAAAGGCTCTGTCAAAAGGATGAAGAAACAGCCCACTCAATGGGAGAAAATATTTGGTAACCATGTATTTGAGGAGGGTTTGATATCCAGTATATATAAAGAAATCCTACAACTCACTAAGGACAAACAACCCAAGTATAAAATGGGCAAGATATATGAATAAACATTTCTACAAAGTGGAAATACAAATGGCTATAAAAACACATGTTAAGATGTCCATCTTCATGAGCAATTAGGGAAATGCAAATCAGAACCAGAATGAGATATCATTTTACACCTATAAGAATGGCCTCTATTTAACAACAACCAAAAAAAGAAACTACAAATTTTCAAGAGGATGTGGAGAAATAGGAATACTTTTCTTTGCTGGTGGGAGTGTAAAATGATACAACCACTGTGAAAAACAACTCGATGGTTCCTCAGAAAACTAAATGCTGAGTTGCCATATATATATATATATATATATATCATATATAATATATCTGCTCCTCAGTATATATCCAGAAGATCTGAAAGCAGAGACACAAACAGACATTGTACACCAATGTTCATAGCGGCATTGTTCACAATTACCAGAAGATGCAACAATCCATCAACAGGTGAATGGATAAACAAAACGTGATATGTACATATGATGCAATATTATGCAGCAATAAGAAGAAATATGGTCCAGCAGAATGCAAAAAGATGGATGAATCTTGAGGACATAATGCTAAGTGAAATAAGTCAGACATGAAAGGACAGATGTATGGTTTCACTAAAATGAGCTAACTAGAATATGTAAACTTAGCATCTTAAAATGTAGAATATAGAATACCTAGAAAGAGAATGAAGTTAGAGAAGGGGGAGTGGTAACCTAATTGGTTCAGAATTTATAACGAGGTTGAATTTTAAATGTTTGGGAACAGATGTGGAGTGAGGGCAGCTCATTAATAGGATTATAAGGAATAGTGTTGTTTTATTTGTGATTTTGGTCGAAAGGGGTTGTTTAGAGTCATGTATGTCACCAATTAACACCACAAATTTAAATAAGTACTTGCATCACCTGGTGCAAATGTATGACACTGGTACAAAGAGTTAATAACAGGACTCTATTGCAAACTACAAACTATAGTTAACAATAATATCTTAAAATTATTTCATCAACAGTACCCAGTGTACCACACCAATACAAGGGGTCAATAATAGGGGGAGATAAGGATTATGGAGTATTTGGGATTTTCTTATTTTGCGTCTTTCTGATAACTTCCTTTTTGGTATAAAGAAAATAATCTAAGAGTGAATTGTGATTGCACAATTAAGTGATGATACCGTGAGATATTGATCATATAATTTGAATGAAATATAGGATAAATGAATATATCTCAAAGTCTGTAAAGTATCTTTGTAAGGTATATAATATTGTTATTTTCATTTTCCAGTTGAGAAAACTGAGGGACAGGTAGGTTGCAAAACCTAATACTTGTCACAGAGAAGACTTCATATTAGATATTCTGATGTTCACATGGGTATGTCTATGTGTCTGTAACTATTTAGCTTTATAGAATTTTTCTTTCCACTTGATTACAACAAGGGAATTTATATCTCTAATCAATAATAACAATTTAAACTTTACCTCATAGAGAAAATATTAATAAAAGTTTCTAGTACAATTTCATTGATTGAGAATGAACAGATCATCTATTACCATGAAATGTATCCGCTGTCTAAGATGCATGTATTTTCTATGAAAAAAAGAGTCCACCTCTAAAGGCTACTGTACTTGCTGTAAATCTAACTTCTCTGGTTGACTTGTTTTCTCTACATGTGCTTATACTTGTATACCAGGTAGAATGCACCCACATGTTTTGCTCTTACAGACATTGAATCCTTTGTGAATTCTGGGAAGTATTGAATTTTGCTCTTTTATAGGACATAATTGAAATGAGAATCGAAAAGATTTGAGTTCTACCCTGTTTCTATCACTTATAAGCTACGTAGTCCGAGGTGAATTTTACCCACTCAGTCCTATATGTTCTATTTTGTTAAATGAGGGACTCAGAGGACACTGTTTTTAAAAGTCAGAAGAGCCCTTTAATCTGCATATTTTCTTTTTCGCCATAATTATTCCCTTTAAATTTCTATAGCAGTAGCTTGCTGAATTTAATAGATGCTGGTTACAGGACCCATTCAAATGTTTGGATTTTCACCTGAACCTTGATATTTGACCTGTTCAAGCTAAGTGCTTCCCGCTCATTGGTTGAGGTTGCTTAAATTGCAGTTATGAGATTTCTTCATATTGCTGGGTACCATGGAAGGCTGAGTTAGGAGGAAATAGGAAGTTTTAAAACAACTTTCTCGTCCCTACTAAGAGACCTTCCTGAGTTCTCATCCTATATCAGGTGTGAAAGTTTATAGTTGGCTTTAAATTGCCTGCCTCAAACCTACCACAAAGGGCAAGAGAAAGAAAGTAGGGGATAATGATCTGTCCATAAATATGCCTTAACTTCGTCTTCTCTGTTTTGTCAATAATCCTTGAATATGATATTTTTCTGTGTTCTTAGATGGACTTATAGATTTTTATTTTTATATCCCCACTTTTGTACAGTATTTATGCTGGACTATCTTCTTTCCCACACCTTCTTTCATACCCATCTTATAAAAGCCTTAAACCTCAGTTCTTCTCTGAAACCCTGTTCTCAAAGCCACCTAAAATCAGCTCACTAGCCTCTGAAACACGGAGCACTCATGATGCAAATCGTCAATTTGGTGCTGATCACATTCTGACTTTATTGTTAGTTGCTGTTTTATGTGTCATATCTATTCAGTCACATTGCAATTTCCTGAAGGTAGGGAATATGTTCTTCCCCAGAGACTCTCAAACATATAAACAAATTATTCCTGAATGCCTTTAATAAGTTAGTTATTTAGGGAATACAGTTGATTTCCCATGGAAAAGCAAATGTAGGTAGTGTTCCAAAACAGTTAATTCTATTAGCAATATCATTGATTAAATGGATTTTTGGAGTGGATTTAGAAATAAAGATAAGACGGGGGCTGATTGGTGGAGTTAATTAAAGGATTATAACTAATATGTAGTTTTCATTTCTTTAACGCAATGCATTCTATTTCCAACAAGGAAGCATGGGCTGATTCTTTCTCATCTTTACATTGCCTTGATTATAAGAAGAAAGCAGACTATGTGACACGGTGTGTTTTCTATTCCTTTGTTACTGCTTAATTTCATCACTTAGAAGATTGAGACAAGCACGTGATCTCTTGTGGAATATAGCTAACTTTTTTTTTTTTTAAGCCAGAAGTATGTTTTGTAAAATCATGAGTTGACTATACAAAAATTAGATGGTTTTATATCAATGTTTTGAAACAATTTAAGATAGAGTTATACACTTGGGTTTTATATATAGTGGAAGCTTGTATGTAAAATCAAGAATGGATATTTAGCATAGAAATTCATGTTTTATCTCCTGGAATCAAGCTATTTTAAAGATCTGGAGGTATGTATTTGATGCATTCACCAGTAAGATCAAGGTCAAACTGGACAGGCCAAAAGGCCAAGAAGAAGTCAAAATGGTTAGAATCTTATATTCCTCCTAATAATATTCTCTGAGATATATTTCCTATTTTTAATGTGCCACCTCTTCTGGGTTTCTCCTAATATTTCATTAAAAGATAACTAGACAAAACAACAAAAATTACTAAAACACCTTTGGTTTTTTAAGGGCTTTAAGACAGTATCTGAAATTGCTCAATATAAGCCAATGAGTGTATCTAAGCTGTCAAGAAATAGTTCCCAGGAAATTCAGGGTAAACCAGGACTCAGCAGTTACTTTGGAGCAACATTCAACAAATTGCCACTCATCCTTCCATTCACTAGCATTACTCCCTGTGGCCTACTACATGAGCCGGATTGCTTCTATGCTAGTAGGTTCTGGTTAGTAAGTGGTAAGTAAACAGACATAATTACTTCCCTGGTGGGTTTTATGAGTTATTAGGGGAGATTGGTAATAAGAATTTAAATTTGTGATTTTGAACATAAAGGTCAATTTAGAGATATAAATATATTTATGGCCCATGGTTTGTTTTACCCTACAAAAGTGGTAATAACTTTGATGAGCCTTAAGAGAGAAAAATCTATCTTTTATACATGTACAGGAACATAAAATGATCAATGAGAAATTATTCAATATGTTAAAAATAGCGGCATATTTTGATAATGCAAATGCAAAGACATTTTTTAATTTAAAAGTATTTTCATATTTGTCTGTATTTTAGAATTTGAAAAGTATTATTATTGTTCTTCCCAAGTAACGTTTACCTAGCATCTCTTTGGAGTCATGCTTCTTTCTAGAAACTGGGGACTAAGACATAACTAAAGATCGCTCGCTTATTCTCTGTGCCCCTTAGTTCGTACATTTCCCTCTGAGTGATCAATGATCTGCTTTTAGTTTGTCAAAAGGGCGTGTTGCTTAGTGCTCCAAATGTTATTCTCCATGATTTTTAACTCCTTGGCTTCTTCTTCAAGCAATAACTACAAAGGGAGAGAGGGCATTATCAGATGTTGAGTTTGTTAGACTTACATCACAATTAATTTTCTTTTTTATTTCAACGTCCCTTCAACATCTTTTCTTCCACATGCAGTGTCCTCAAGGAAAGCTGAAAAACCTCTGTGTGAGATTCCTGTTAATCATCAATTTGGCTATAGCAAATCATGGACTTTGCCATTTCTCCTCTTCTGGGCTGACTCTCAGGTTGCTACACCTCTCGGCTCACCCAGAGATGATGTGATGCTACCCACCATGTGTTCAGGTTGCCACAGGTTGAAAACTGAGAATATTATTTTTTCTCAAATCTACTTTTCTTCCTTTATTCCAAATTTCACTTATGCAGTATAAGTCTTCATGCCGTCAGCCAAACCAGAAATATAGTCATCATCTTTCAAACCTGACTTTCCCTCTCTCAAGGGCTGACCCGCCCCCAGTTGTTTTTCCCTCTTGTAATTTCTCTTCTTATTTCCAACACATCTCACTTGCCAGCATAGGTCTTCTCCTCATGTCACTCTGGCTCTAGTCTTGTCCCACTACAGTCTATTCTCCCCACAAGTCCATGTGATCTTTCCAAAACTCAAAACTGAACATGTCATTCCCATACCAATAGTGCTTTACAAGACTGTTCCTGATTTAGGGTCCGTTCTCTTTTCATGCTCTTCCTGCGATTTCTGCACACTCAACCCTTACTGACTCTTAGTATCACAGACATTTAGGAATGATGGACTCAAAATGACTTGCTTCTCCAGAACTTATGAAAGAGCTCAAGAAATATTAGCATGCTCATCTCACCATGAACCTGCCTACCCTGAAGACAATGCGTAAGTGGTGTGGTTTGAAAAGAGGCTGATGAAGACAGTCATGGGCTGTGATTAGAATCCAGAAAGTAAACTATGATTATGTCCTCTCCTCCTTTGTGACTATTGCTTTAACCTCTCCCTCTGGGGCCAAAACATGGGCCTGGAGACCATTTGCTTCACGACATAATTTTAGTCTACTCTTATCCTAGCCCCTATGATAAGCCACATTGACCTTTTACCCTTCTTTTCTCACTGAAGGCGTCTCAGTGTATAGGGACTCCAGTTATATACATTTCCCTGGAGAAAAGATTGCCATATTCATATGAAATACTACTCATGCTTATTTGTACTCCTCTTAATTGAAATCATTATGTAAATTATGTAATTCTGAAATATATATAGCTAGAAGTAAATTAAACTTTATTTAGCAGTATAAAATGTCTGTCACCATAGATGAGTTTCACATAATCCACTCCTTTGAATGTTTTAGAGATATTAATTAATGATTTATATAGCAAAGGTAAATATAAAGTAATTAAAAATTAAAAATAGTTTTATCAAATAGCAATCTTTATTCATCTTCTTTGATATAGACATTTTTCCCACAGTACACGAAATATGAGAACTATGCTTTATATAGCAAATGATTTATATAGCAAAGGTAAATATAAAGTAATTAAAAATTAAAAATAAATAGTTTTATCAAATAGCAATCTTTATTCATCTTCTTTGATATAGACATTTTTCCCACAGTACACAAAATATGAGAACTATGCTTTAATAACGCTGTCCTGAATAGCACCTGAAAGCTTCATATAGTGTACCTGCTCTTGTAATGCTGAATTTTCTTTCAAAGAATGCAATTATAGAAATGGTGATGTTCAATTTTAACTACTTTAGGGTCTATATTCTAGGTGTAAAAAGCCTGCCCTCATCTCCAATACAGTCTCGTTGTGTGTATTTTCAGGGGCTGTGTATACACGCACACACTCACATACACATGTGCACATGGACACTAACATATTCATTTATTTATAAACACCATATTTATAGGTTATATATCCTAAGTCACATACAAATATATGCCCTTAGTATCTTTGTTTGGGCATTCCAAATTTAGGTATTGGAATATTCATGCTTTCAGTGTGTGGAATATATTCCATTCATTAGCTGAATTAAACTCTCCTACACTTTATTTCCTACATGTAGGTACCAAGAGGAAGTTCTTCAAAAATCAAACCACTTTAGATTTTTTTTTTAGAAATATTAAATTTATTATAAGAAAACAGAATTCTTAAAAAACAGGTGTAGGACTTTCTTCAGATTTTAAAAGTAGCTTTGAAGTAGCTTTATCAAATGAGAAGTAAACTAGGAGACATCAGTAGGAATGAGAACAATACAGCAAATGCTTTGGTGGATCTTCCATTTACATTTCCTTTAGTAGGTGCAATTATCCAGCCCTTAGTATATGCCAGGCATAGTTCTAAGCTTTGGGGTGCATTATCTCACTAAATTCCCATAAAAGCTCTATGGGATACTTACTGTTATCCCTCCATAACCACAGTTTCACACTCTCTCATGCATATGATCTGTCCATTAAGACACATGGATATTATTTTAAATTGTTACTTTCATTGTAGCTCTTGAATAGCTTTAATTTTGTGACTCTTTGAAAGCAAACAAAATTCTTCCTTTCAAAAATTGACTTTGATTTTGTGGTCAAAATGACTCATACACTGAGTTGGGAAATTCCATCCTTTTCTATTCCTTCAGGAACCCCTGTAAGATTGGATAAATCTATTCTCTGAATGCCTGTTGGAACCCATTTGTAAAAACATATAGGCCATGCCTTCTGATTCTGGGTTTTATTACTATGATATTGGGAAAAGTAGATTTTCAAACCATAATTTTATTCTTGTAATATTTGAATGATTAGGCTATGATATAATATATCATAAAAATATATGATATGAGTATTTTCTTTTTCTTGATTCTATTTTGCTAAATTATATAGGTATTTTGATTTCTTATTTTTCCAATTTTAAAAACAAATTGACAGCCCTTCATTTATTCTAATATTTTTTCTCTCTACCATGTATTTGATTGTATTTCCTATTATATTCCTAAACTTTGCTTTTATTTTTTCTTGATGAATCTACCCAAGGCTTTTAGATTTTAGTAGACTTTTCAAAGAACTTTTAGCCTGTATTATTATATGAATTCTTTATCTGAATTTATTATCTGAATTTTACCTGATGTGATTTAATTATTTCATTATTTTCTGCACTCATTTCTAATTTGTGTGGGTTTATTCTCTTTAACTTCTTGGCACCTTATTTTTTAATATATGGTTTTAAGCCTATAAATGAACTTATAACCATTACTTTAGTTGAATTTCACAAGATTTGATATGTAGGTTTTTAAAATACGGTTTCTAATTTCTACTAATTTTCTTTGACCCCTGTGCCAGTTTGAATCTTTTGTGTACCCCAGAAAAGCCATGTCCTTTAATCCTTATTCAATATTGCTGGGTGGTATCTTTTTTATTGTTTCCATGAAGATGTGACCCACCCTATTGTGGATAACTTCTGATTAGATGGTTTCCATGGAGATGTGTCTCCACCTATTCAAAGTGCTTACTGGAGCCCTTTAAGAGGGAATTATTTTGAAAAAAGCTTCAGAACCACAAGAGCCGCCAGAAACAACAGAGACAACAGAATAGAGAGAGCCCTGGGGAAGCCATTAAAGAAAAAGCTGGCAGATCTCACCATGTGCCTTTCCAGTTGAGAGAGAAACCATGAAAGTCATTGGCCTTCTTGAGCCAAGGTATCTATCCCTGGATGCCTTAGATTGGACATTTTTATAGCCTTGCTTTAATTTGTACATTTTCATGACCTTAGAACTGTGAACTTACAACTAAATAAATTTCCCCTTTTAAAAGCCATTCCATTTCTGGTATATTCTATTCCAGCAACTAATAAACTAGAACAGCCCCTGGTCTAATTAATATTGTATATGCTTTTGTTCTTCCAAATATTTAGGCTCTTCTTAGATTTTGTAATTTTTTTAACTTGATTTCATTGAAGTCAGAGAACATGGTGTATATGATATGAGTTTTTGATATTTACTGTTTCTTCATACCCTAGCACATTGCTACTTGCGTTTATGCCTGCTTGAAATATATATGGTTATACAAAATTATGTTTTTTTGTCCTTATATATTCATGAAACCAAAGTTTGTAATTACGATTTTCAATTCTTTATCTTTACTATTTTTTTTATCTGATGATTTATCAATCCTTGAAAAAGCTATGTGGTGGTTAGGTTCAGATGTCAGCTTGGCTAGGTGAAGGTGCCTGGCTATATTACTGTGGACATGAGCCAATGGTATGTGAACCTTATCTGTTGATGATTACATCCGCAGTCAGCTAGGAGGTGTGCCTGCTGCAATGAATGATGTTTGATTTAATTGGCTGGTGTTTAAATGAGAGACCTCAACATAGCACAGCTGAAGCAGTTCAGCATACTTCATCTCAGCACTCGCACCTCAGCCCAGGCCTTTGGAGATGCAGAAAGGAATCACCCAGGGGAAAGTTGTTGGGACCCAAGAGGTCTGGAGAGAAGGCTTGCAGAGATTGCCCTGTGCCTTCCCACATACGAAAGAACCTCAATTGAAAGTTAGCTGCCTTTCCTCTGTAGAACTATACATTAGCTAAATAAATCCCCTTTTATTGAAAGCTAATTCATCTCTGGTGTGTTGCATTCCAGCAGCTAGCAAACTAGAGCAAGCTATGTTTCAAATCTTCTAGTCCCATACTGGATTTTTTAATGTCTACTTGTAATTTCATCAAGCTATGCATTGACATCTTTAGGTAATATCATAAATTCTAGCTATTTTAGATTAGAAGCATCTTCCTTATAGCTTGAAATGCATAACTCTAAAGCATTAGTGCTTTTAAAAAGTACTTTGCAATAAAATTGCGTTGATATTAATATCGAAACCAACAGTTTTTCTTGTTAAGTATCTGTCTAAAATCCATGTTCCCGTCTCCTTTCTCTATCATTTCTGTTTCTTTGTAGCTGAGACAAATGTCTTGTAAAGAGTATATATGAGGATTTCTTTTTATCCTAGAGTTATAAGCTTTATTTTTTTATTTTGTTATGTTTTTTGGGAGGAAATACAGGGTCTGGGAATTTAACCTGGGTCTCCCACATGGCAGGTGCAAATTATACCATTGAGCTACCCTTGCACCGCCCTAGAATTATAAGCTTTATTTTTAAGTGGAATGAATTACTGCAATGTTTGTTGTGATTGCTGACTTATTTGGATACAAATCTACACTCTCTGTTGGAAAAATTATATTCATCTACTTTTTTTATGCTTTCGTTTACCATACCATCTGTTCAATTGACTAAAGTTTTTTTTCTCTGATAATTTAGTTTTTTCCCTCAGATAGTTTAGAGAATATTCACACTATTTCTTATCTTTTAGTAGTTGTCATCATGACTTTAAGATTCATACAAAATCTACAAGGTCCAAAATTAATAAATACTTCTCCCTCCTTCAGAATTATATACAAACATATGACTGCTTTAACTGTAATATTTTCTCTTTTATATAGTTTTGATCATTTTTGTATGCCCTCCAAATTAGTAATTTGTAAATAATCATTTAGATCCATTTCTGTGCTAACTGGTTTCTTTGTTCATCATTACTTCATATTCAGAAGTCTGGGATAATTTTTCTTCTTTCTTAGGTATTCTCCATAAAAGTTTCTTTAGTGGAGAGTTTGTTTACATAGGCCCACTCAGCTTTTGTTTTTCTGTATATTTTGTACCTTATAGTTGAATAAGAGTACTTTTTTCTCAGGTCATTTAAAATTTTCTTCTACTACTTTTGGCTTTAACTGTGATGGTAAGTTTCTGTGGTAGTCTCAGTTCCAGTTCCCGCTTTGGGAAAGCCTTAGTCTTCTTCCCCTGTCCCTTACCAGAACTTGATCCTAAGACCACATACCCATGGACAAGCTCCTACTCTGGTTTCCTTCTCCTTCTTTGTAGCCCCCATGTAAGCTCTGGCATAATTAAGTGTATCAATTTTCCTTGCTGCATAAAAAATTAGCAAAAGCTTAGTGTCCTAAAAATACACACTGGTTATTTTACCGTTTCTATAGAACAGGCCTTGGCACAGTTGAACTGGCCTATTTGCTTCAAGATCTTGCCAGGCTATAATCCAAGTTTCATTCCGAACTTTGATTCCAACAGAGACTCTACTGGGAAAAAAAAATCTGCTTCCAAATTCTATCAGGTTGTTGACATAATCAGGCTCAATAGAGAGAGTTTCAAGTGGAACTTGTAAGTAATGAATATGATTATATTTCCAAGCAAAGTGTCACAGATATTGTCTGATTTCTTCTTGCTACTTAGAGTTAAATTCAACAAGAGTGATAACTTGAGAAAATAACTATTATATAAAAAGGAAGCAATACCTGATGATTTTGAAAATTTGCAGCCCCTCCAGATGGCAAACGACACTAAAATCGAGTGATTCACTCTCAGGAAAATATTCTCTAGAGAAGAAAAAACCAGGGTGTGGCAGAACAACCTTCTGCTAAAATCTCAGAAATAGCAAGCATTTACACTATTCACTTATACAAAGAACTCTTTTCAGAGATTGTGTGCCTCATGGATCCTCTCACTCTTACCACAAAGCTGAAATCTATTGTCTCTCAGCCATTCTGGCTGGAGACCAAAGTACAGAAGGGTTTGTCACAAACATCTATGGATGTTGCTTTGGCCTACTGGCACAAACCCAACTTGAAATTCACAGAAAACCCACAAAGCTTTTGAGGAATTTATTTCAGCAGAAACATAGCTAGGGTGGATTAAAAGGGTCTGAGACAGTATAAAATGAACGGAAAATGTTGGGCAAAATTCCTCAGGCCATGGAGTATAATTTCCAAGCTCTGAGTTTTAATCAAGGAACTCAAGCTAGAGTTTCCCAGCTATATTTCAGAACTTGCCAGACCAGTGACATCTTTTGACCTTCCATCCGTTTCCTTCTTGAATGAGAGTAATGGTAGCCATAATTCCCCTCCAGATGGCCTGTCTCACTATTATGTATTGGAAATGTTGGGGGCAGATAATTTGACTCTAGTTTTATAAATCCACAGGTGGAAAGAAATAATGCTCCAGTAGCTGTTCTTAATGCATTCCATCAGCTGTTCTTAATGCATTCCACCCAGAAGTTTTATTCACAACTGGGCTTGATTTAAATGATGAGATGTTGAGAATTTGAGTGATACTATAATGAGATGAAATTCTTGGGAAATTTGGGAGGGGAGTGAATGTGTTTTGCATGTGGGAGTTATGTGTGGACTGTGGCAGACAGAAATTAGTACCTCATGTTTATATTGTGCAAACCCTTCTCTTTTTTTTTTTTTTTTTTTTTTTGCAAACCCTTCTCTTTGCGTGCGAAGAAGACACGTGGCTTGCTTCTAACCCACAAAATGGCTTAGATGGGATTAAATGATGGGATTTAACTTCCATCCTGTATGTACATATATATGTATGCATATGTATCTGTGTAGATATAAATAATGTATATATATATGACTCCATCCTGCTAACAGACACAAGAGAAACTCTCTCTTTGCTGGCCTTGAAGAAATGTCATGCCGTGTTTTGAGAGGATCTATACATATAGACATGTTGCTAACATCTTTACTGTAATCTTGTGAGATCCAGAGCAAAGGACTTAGTTTTCCAGGATGTTTGACCTTAGAAAACTGTAAGAGAAGAAATGTGTGCAGTGTTTTAAACTGCCGAGTTTGTGATAGTGTTCTATACAGCAGAAGGAAACCAATATGCCAAGCCTCTGAGTTTACCTAAAACTGAAATTTTAACCACCATACAGGATTTTCAGTTTTAAATCTTGAAAATTCCCAGGCAAACTGAGCCAAGTTAGCTATGCTAAAGCTCCTTGGCTTTCTTGTGAGTTCAGATATGCACTTTATGAGATATTTGTTATAATTTTATCATGAATTTCTAAGAATGTATGCAAAAATATTATTTTTTCATGATATCTAGTCTGCAATATTTCTGGAAAAAAGAAGTCACTAAAGTACTACACCTACTGCATTGCTAGAGATAACATTAAGACTAGACAATGATCTTTTAAAATGGTTGAACATTAAAAATCTGAGCAGTAATATGATTGTGGCTGAGCTATTTATCTTTCTGTCAACATATTTATTAAACTAATTTGAGCAGATGTTCCAGTATGAAGAGGGAATACAACAAAGCTAAGAACATTATAAAAAAATAATAATAAAAAAGAACATTATGCTGCTGAGTTTCTTTGCTAGATGTACAATGATGGCTTTGCTTTAAAACAAAAATAGTAAATGATTTAATTGTAAAGATCTTCTCCCCGATTATCATACCTCTTTCTGCCTTTATAATATCCTTTTGGGAAGTGTAAATAACTCTGTGGTCACTTAACGGCTGTGCTCTCTGAGCCTTTGCCAAGTGTTGACAGGTGTCTGAAATAAGAGCCAACACTATACTGGCATGATCCGCGGATTCATTCCCTGGGCCAATCAGCCAGTGCTCAGCCTGGCAGACACACGAAGACAATGTGTGACCTAGGCCAACGTGGATCCTCTCAGACTGCCAGACTCTTACACCAGGCTGCACATTGACTAATGAACAGCATGCTGTATGAGTAGCTGCCACACAAGACACATCTTGGTGCCTGTCCATAAATCCCTTATTTAGTCTCCTGAACCAGAGGTGGAATCAAGAGCTATGAGATACAATATTATGTCCTGATCTGAACCTGCACTATGAATCTAGAACCATTTTTAAAAAACCTCCAAAAGAGTGAGTTGAGTTAAATAGCATGAGAAGACCATATAGAGTGTATGGGTTAAGAGCACAAGAGCCCTGAGTTCACATCTGAACACAACTTTTTTTAGCCATAGGACCACAAGCAAATTACCTAACCTTTTTTGCACATGAGTTTTCTGACTTGTAAATGGGGATACTGATATTACCTATTTCAATGGGTTGTTGTAAAGACAGAATGAATTAATATTCTTAAAGCACTCAGAACAGTGTCAGATACACTGTAATCATAACATAAATGTTTGCTGTTATTATTATTCTCATCCTGAAAATGTTGAAACTATAAGATATGTGTGTAGCCTTAAAAATAATATTTATATCCTTGTTGCATTGATGAAGCTAAAATAAAATAAATGAAATGGACATATCATTGATTAGATGGTGCATGAACAAAGAAAGTAATTTTGGAGACATTTATTATGAATGAAAAATTAAGTAGCATAGATAACAGCGGCATTACAGACTGTTTAGAGGGTCGTTTATCTTGATACATTACTAGGTCTCTACCACAGAGTCCATGCTATGGGGTAAAACCTTCAGAATACAGGGGAACTACCAGGGGATGTTTCAACAGTAAATATCACTAAGCTTCTCTCCAGGAGATTCTGATTCAGTGAATCTGAGATGGGTTCTGGAAAGAGAATTTAAGAATTTTTAAAAATGATTCTCAGGGTCGGGTTTGGACAGAACTGATTGGAACGCACTTACTGAATTTCTTGAGCCGACATGGGTCCAGATCTCATTCTAGGAAATCTTGAAGCACATATATCAACTGCAGTATATATATTGACAATTGTCTGGTTTGTGTGTCTGTCAAATTCTTTAGAATAATGCCTTATTAATTCCTTGAGTTGAATCTCTTAAAACTGCTCCATTCATCTGCTGACCACCAAACAAACTACCCAGCTAATCAAATGGACAAGTTGATAGTTTGATGGTAATGAGACCAGGGTGCATATCATGAGATAGAGTATTTTAGAATAATGGTTGTTTAAATTGATTCATTTTAACGTAAATACATTTTGCATTTTTGTTATTGAATAAAGTATAGTAATGAAATCACTCTGTATATTTATATTCTTATTTTTATTTTAGGTGAAATAATTGCACTTAAAACGAATTTATAATTTCAAAGAAGATGTTTATACCAGTGTACAGAATGGAGTGACAGCCTTAAAAGAATAGTAGAGCTGGCAGTGGTCTAGGAGATCAGCTGGCCCTGAATTCTCATTTTATAGATGAGAAAGCCAGCAGCCTCTGAAATGTTAATTGACCTTTACGAGGTCACACATGTCATTCTTGGCTTTCCAGATTCTAGAAAACTGTTTGACTCCAAAGCCAATACACTTTGCTAAGCTCTGTGGCTTCTAGATAACTCTAGTTGACATTTTTGTTGTTGTATTTTTTATTAATGTTGAGAAATATTTGGAAGTTAAAACAATGGACATTTCCTAGGAAAAAACTTGTCATTATAAACCTAATGGGGTATTTAAGTAAGTCTTCTTGGAACATCAATTTGCTAATCCCAATTTTTTTTTTTTCATTAATAAGATCCTGTCAATGTGACCTTTGGAATATAAGCAAATGAAATTGAATCTGCTTTTCTCTCTGTGAATGTTGTAATAAAATGATTGAGTGGTGCTTAAGTGGTCCAAGAATCTTCTGTGCTATTTTTTTTCTTCTTTGCCCAGATTGAGTTAATTCCCTTCATTAGAGCATGCTAGCCAGACATAGGGAGCTGAGCTTTGCCAACTCTGTAAATCCTGCATTTCTCAGCTTAGATCAGGCTGAATGGTGCAGAGATGCTGCCAGGGGAAAAAAATGACTATCTAGCAGGGCACCTGTAGAGAACAGGTTAATAGAATCTTTTCCAGTATAAGATTTGTAAAGAAAAATAAACGTGGACTGAATTCTACATGACCTTTTATTTAATGAGAAGAAAGTATTTTAAAAGAACACAAATCCTAACAAGGTAAATATCACAGAAAGGGCAGAGAACATACGCAGAGGTTTTGTATGAATTTTATTTCATTGGAAAGGATATTTTTCTTTAACTTTGTGTGCTTGTAATGCAGGGGCTAATATTTTAGCTATAAGATTGTTATTTTGTGGATGAAAAGACTGATAATGTTAGCAAATCAAATAATCTTAGTAAACTATTTACATTAAATCATTACCAAACTTTTAGTTTAGAATTCATATAAAGCTAGAAGCTTTTTAGTTCTGTCATAGATGAAGAGAAATATCTTCTCTATTTTAACTCACAAAAAGGCATTTCTATACAACTATGATGTATGTACACTCACTGCACAAAATGATCCCAAATATAATATTGAAACTTTCTTCTAGCAAGGTGACCTTTTTGAAGGTTAACTTGGGGTCTAAACATCAAATATAGGGCACTGTATGAGATAAAGAATTTGAAAATAATTAACTCTCCATAATACAGAATATCCTTTAATGTCCTAATAAAATCATCATATAATTTATTGATTCATATGTCACTATATTACTATGAAAAATCCCATTTTTACTTGCACTGTTTGTTATCTCCAGTGCTCAAACCTTGAGAAAACAACATATAGATTATCATGACTGAAGAAGTTTGAAAAGGAATGGCAAATTATTTTGGAAGTATAACTCTGTGACAATGCTTATTAACGTTTAATACACTGTACTAAGTTAGGAGAGTTCACACATCTCTGCTGCTTTTTAAAAAAAATTCTAATTTTAACAACTATAATATTACTTAAGTAATACTTAGGAAAATGTATAATTCTCATAATTATTAACTACTGCTTGTCAAATTTAATATTTAAAATTAACAGGCTTGGTTTCCATTTGATAATTGGGTATCTGAGTGCACATGCATTAGAGTGATCCTTAGGAAAACAAACCAAGCATTTTTATTTTTTTTACATTGAAAATAGCCTATCAGTTATCAGAGTAATTAAGCCTGCCAAATGCTCTCCCACAGAGGTGGCTGGGGAATAATGGTATTCAATATGTCTGAGAAGGTCTGAATGTTCAAGAGGGTGGGTGTATCTGGACTGGTCACTGTGCAGGTTGCCAGCATTTCTGGAGTATTCTTGTTTCCTAGGATTCCAGGGGTGGCAATTTTAGCTTCTTATTTCTTCTCTACTTCCTTCTAAGACTGGATAATGGTTTTCTCCACTAATTGGGCATGTGACCTGAGGTCAGGGATGAGTATGGTGGATATAGTAGTAGAGGATGGTGGCTTTCCTAGGCTCTAACCAAATTCTGGATTCCACAGCTTTTAGAAAATTCCAGCTTCTCTACTCAGCACCTAACAACCTTCTATAAAGGTTGTTATTATATCCGTAGCTCCTTCCTAGCATTGTCTGCTTCTATCTGTCCTATAACACGGCATTCTACTTGACATACCTGTTAATGGTTTGATCCCCACGTCAACAGCAGGTGATCTGGATAGTAGGAATAATATCCACTCCTCACAGACTCCCCGCAACCCCAACCAGAGTTCAAGTTCTTGGGTAGTCACTTAGTTATTGTGCAACATTAAGCATGCTTCTTACCTTCTCAGATCTTGAATTTTATGTCTATAAAATGGAATAAAAATAGAAATAGAACCTACCTTATCAACAGTTTTGAAAATTAAAGAAGATGGTCTTCTTAACCCAATGTGTTACATAAGGTAAACACACTAGTTATCTCATTTAATTTCTTTTCTTCCTAAATTATAATATGGCAATGCTTAGACATGTTTCTCTGGGTCTCATGAGTGTGGTCTTCTGTAGATGTTGAATACTTGTGTAGTCACTATTTGAATGATCACGTAATGAAAGCCTTATTCAACTGAACTAGATTGTAAAGCTCAGTACTGTGGGAACTAGACTTTAGGTACCATGAGGGTAGGGGCTTTGTTTTCTTGTACCACATGCCCAGAGCCTATGAGTGCCTTGAACATGTATGCACTTATTTATAATGTAGTTTTATAAATAAAATATGGAAAACAATACTAGTAGATTCGTAATAAAAACATGACTCTCTGAACAAAGGGAATGTGCCTAGCTAAGTAGTCAGAAAGATTAGGATTCAAGAGCTGTTATATCAAATGAGTGATGTTCATTCCTTTATAGTACAATTTTGGCATTTTTGACAGAGATACAACCTGCACTGTCATTTACACATAGAATCTAAGAATTTGGCAGAGTCCGTAATGTATTAAGTAAGTTATTGATTCTAAATTCCAACACTGAAGTAACAAGGACTCTTTTGTAGTATCTTTGTGAACCTCTCTAGTATTATCTAAAATAAACTTTTCCCACTACCAAGAAATGATTATGAATCTGTGAGCAAAACACAGGTGGTACCCGGAGTTTCTGATTCCCAAACCTGTGTTCTAAAGAGAATTTTTGCTCATTTTTGTAATACAATGTGTTAGTGACCTGGATCTAAATAAATCATCAAAAACCCATCTCATCGTGTCTTCCTTTTTATTATAGTCACAGTCAACATGACTTACACAAGTTCATATCCCCATGCTGCACACAGTTCCTGGTATATACTAGGTGTTCAATAGATGCTTGTTAGGCATGCATTCATAATGTTTTATGAAAAAACAGATCTCATTGCCAGATTTAGAGTGACTGAATTAGTAATTTCACCCTTAATATGTTTCTAAATCTATCTTCAATTTTCCATCACCTCTTTAAGAATTCAAATCTTGAATGTAGATTCATGGTACAGACAGAAAAAAGCACAGCTGGCAAACCACAGGGCAAATTTACAAACCCTTGTGTTGCTTCATTTAGTTAAGTTAATTACTGTTTATTTTGAATAATTATGTTATAGTCTGGAGTTTAAAAAACATTGTGTCTGAGTGAACTGATAGAAGTATTTATCACTGTCTTTAGTCAATGCTTTTGTTTCCCCCAGATAATCACTGTGAAATGCAAAATTTAGGTCACTAGTCTTCATAACGGGAGCTAATAAATGCTTTACTCTCTTTTAAATATTTTTTGCTTTGTCTTGATTTTGATAAAGCAATGAGTGCTTGTGGTAAACTTGGGAATTCTGACTACCATCTGTCTGATCCACCTGCCAAGTAAGGGCTTATGTCAATGATGCTCAGGTGTTATGGAACAAAGGCATTGCTTCTGACATTAAAATCAACTGTAAAAGGTCTGCATTCTCCTCTTTGAACAGTTCATTGCCTCAACATCACTTGGATTAAAGAATAAAAATTAAAGGGACATCTTTTGGGTTTCCCTAAAACTTTCCTTTTTCTTTAAAATTCCATTTTAAGTAATAATAACTGCTGCAAGGTCTATGTCTTCCTCTTCCCCACTGTTAATGAATGAAAATATTAGATAAAAGAACGACTGCTTTCTGTTAACTGGTTGTGCTAGGAATAGGCAAGCACATCAGTATTGTGCCTTCCATCCTTGACCAGCTGCTACCAACTTCTTCCGTCTCTGTTGCTCTCTACCAAATATGGCTTGAGGTGTAGCAGATTAGCCAATGTGTTTATAGAGAATCCATCAAGAAACTGGAGTGATTGTGCTGTGGCTATCACCTGTAAGCACAGTGCTTGACCCTGAATCACATAAAGATGTGAAAGCACACATAGGAGTTTCATATTTTAGTAACTTGAATAGTATTTAATTTGACCTTTGACAATATATATAGACAGGTATGGTTAATTTTTTTTTTCTGTAAACACAAAGGAATCACTGAAGGAAGAACTTTGGTGCATATAGATTTAAGTAGCATTGTTCCTAATGGCTCTGGTATTAGAGACAATAAATAGAAGTACAGTATCAAGACAGTGTCATTTGATCATGGTGCAGATGCTTGTCAAAATCCTTGTATCCTTTCTTGCAATCCTCTATTCATTCTTCTACACATACTTTTTATAACTGTAATTAAATAATAGTTATGTATTTAGTAATTTAATATTGTTTACCCTGTTAGCATGTAAGACCCTAAAGACCAGAAACATGTTGCTTTGTTGACAGATATAGAGTCTTGAACCTAGAAACAAAGTCTTGAAAAACATATTAGGTTAGTTCATGAAGACTGTAAAGAAATATAAAAAGGTGGAAATTCAAGTTTATTCTTTTCTTAGTTTCCCAAATTTGCTTTCTTGTTCCCTCTAATAACCTGTTAATGTTAAGGGAGAGACTCTGGTTTGGAATGAAGAACTGGCATGGGGAAGAACTGAAGGCAGGCCAGGAATTGACAATGAAGCAGGTGGGCCAAAAGGACCTCGATCCAATTTGTAGTGTGTTTTAGAAAATATGAAGGGAAGTGGGGCAGCAAATTCGACTTTGATGAGAGCCTTCTCTTTGTAAGAATTAAAATTATGAACTATCTTTCCTCACCTTCCAATGCATATAGGCACATATTAAAAACCACTCAAAGAATTCACAGACCCCTGATGCCATGAATGCACCATAGACTGGAAAATATAATAGTCATAAGTCTGAGAGCTGTAGATTGAAGTCAGGAAGACAAATCTGTAAATAACCTTTATGTTCATCAACAGGAGAATGTGCAATTTTTAAAATCATTGCTATATATATTTTTTTCAATGGAATACTTAGCAGCAGCAAAAAAGGATGAATCACAAAAAAAATACTTCTTGAGTCAAGAAGTCTGATGCAAAGGGGTGTATACTGTGTGACTTCATTCATATGAAGTCCTAAAGCAGACAGACATAATCTAGGGTGACAGAAATCAGATCAGTCTGCCTGCTTTGGGGATAGGATAAGGATTAACTACAGAGAAGCCAAAGGAAAGTTTCTTGGATGCTAGAAATGACTGTAATTAAGATGGGGTGTTGGTTTCACACATGACACATTATTCAAAATTAATCAAACTCTACATTTAAAATGAGCAGATTTTATTGCATGGAAATTATACCTCAATAAAGTAAATTCAAAGAAAATAAATAATCAAGGAACCTGAAGAACTGAAAACCTCAGGCAATAGTGTCAAGGAGACTTTTTTAGGAGAAAGCTTCTTTCTCCCTGCTTCAGACCTAATTCATGGATGGCCAGGAAAATCCATCAGGCACAGGTCAAATATATTTAAAATATATTTACTTTACTAGATATTGTGTTATGCATGATGATACAATCATATGAAAGAGACATGTCACTTACCTTGTGAAGCATATAGTCAAGTGAACATTAGTCAGACAACTGTAAATATGAAAAATTACAGCCATGACAGAACTGTGAGGACTGTCACAATAGGTGAGTGGACCAACACTGAGCAGCTGCTTCTGAATGACTAGTTATTGTACCTCTGTAAATGCTAACCTGAAACACATTGTGGAATTTGGAAGTATTTAATATTCTCCTCTGAAAAGATTTCTCTGACCAGAGCAGCCCATCGTACCCCAGCTTCAACTTACTACATCTCTGAAGAGACAAGTACACAAGCCCCCTTTTAGATTACCCTGTATTCATTTATATTTATGGCACTTAACTGATTTTTAAAACATTTGTATAAGTTTCACTGGCATTATACTTCTAAAATAATTTGAATTCCTGGAGTATTGTCTTACTCATTTTTTAATCCAAGAAACCGAGCATGTTTTCTGACACTAACTGGCCAAAATAAATATTTGCTTTGGTCAGTCTATTTCCATGCTGGTTAACTAGTCCTCTACCTAAAACTTGATAGTTAATTAATTCTCAGAATAGCTATGTTTTATAACTTTCTATTATTATTTTAATACTTCAATGGATGTTCTCCTAAAAGAAACAACTTTTCATAATTTTGGGGTTGCTTTGAGTAATCCCTGCTGATTTTATTCTTAAATAAAATCTGCCCCTAGGAAAAAAATAAACCATCCTGTTATATAAGCCCATCTATAAATATAATCAAAGCTGAAATTTAATATTTTCAAAATTTATTCTCTATGACAGGACAATTCAAATGTTATATAGCAAAGGTACTCATACATATCAGTCAGTCATGAGATAGCTTGCAAGAATCTGTGATTAGCAATGAAGGAACTGAGTGTTTTCATGTGCTGTTTTTCTTCAAAATTAGAATGAATACAAAATTATCTCGATAACTTTCTTATTTTTTCTTGGGCTTTTTGGCTATAAAAAGGTGAGATTACAACAATTGCAAAATCAGGAATTTGATGAAATCAAAATCCTATTTTACTTATGTTGAAGTTTCTGATGAAGTATGCCTTTAATTGAGGTGGAATTTGAGGATTATCCAGAGGTTATAGATTATGGTTTTAGAGTTCTTTTCTTTTTCATTTATATTTTTTTACCACTGGGTATATGTTTAGTAACAAAATGCATTGGTGTAATGAGGGTATGAGGATGTGAAAGTATAAACATAATTTGTAAATAACAGCTCATTAGTTATAATCATCAAATCAGAATCCATTTGTTTCAGTACAATTCTTTGTAAATTTTTTTTTTACGATACAATGCATTATATGTAAAAACCTGTAAAAGCTGCATTTGTAAAAAGTGAAGTTTGTCCTTTTTATATTAAAAAATGTTCTCCTGTTATTAATATAGTCAGTGAAGTGGCTACCTGGAAAAAACAAAGTTCTTAGAAAAATAAGTATTGAAATATAGGAAACACTTTTTTCTCTCAAGGGATTTATGAATCACATTTACAACAGTCTGCTGAAGGGGAGCAATCAGAGGTGGACTTGAAGGATTAGAGGTTTAGGAGAAAGTTTGGAATCACTGAAGAATTAAAGCTGTGTTGTGTTCAGGGGGAAAGTGAGTTATCATGCGGAAAGATCAGAATGGGTGGCTGAGTTTAACAGTACTAAGTCTGTCAAGGAAGTAACGATGATACGAGTAGGAAAGCTAGCACAAAGAGCTTTAGAAGAGAAAATAAAATTCTCTGTTAAGTGAAGGTAAAAAGAAAACCAAGGAAAATATCACATACTTTTAAACAGGAGAAAAATCTTATAATTGAAAGAAGTAGATGTGTTTAATATTTAAAATTCTTTTTCTTCTCTAAGAAACTTTAACTGTATTCACATAAACACATTTTTACAAATGTGAACATGAAAGGAAATTATTAAAATTGATAGGAATAGTGTGTTTATCCAAGAAGCAAGTCCAAAACATTAAAAATAAAACTAAACTATGCAAATAAAAATGTTAAGATAAGCATAGATACAAGCCGGAATAAGATTACCCCCTGACCCCAGTTGATTTTTTTTTTTAAACTTATGTCAAAAACAAACAAATGCACAAAACCAAAAAAAACTAAGACAGGAAGGATCTGGGGATGCAAGGTCATGGAGTGCAGAAAATGGAACAAGCGTGCACTCTTTACTTACAGATACTAGTCACCGTCAAGGCTTTTGCAAAGTCATTGGCCAGGTATGGAAGCTGAGTAAGAAACCACTATTTGAAGATTACGGTAGCTTCACCAAGAAAAGAATAATTGCATTTAAGGCTACCAAGCAAGCCAGGACTTGAGAATCCAAGTCCCTGGAGAAAAGAGAGCCATGGGAGTGAGCCTGACATACATTCCCCCTTGAGGCAATTGCGGATTAATATGCTACTCATGTATTAGAAGAGACTGCAATAATAAACCAAACAATAAACAACTAGTAGGGGATAAAAACTAAACAGAAATTTCGGAAATCTCATGGTGCTGGTAAAACACAACCAGCAATTCAGGCCTGTCGACGGGGAGAGACTGAGGAGCACACCCAGGCTCTTAGGTGTGACCCAGAAAGGGCTCTCCTGAAAGGAAGGGCAAACTGTATTTTGACTTTCCTCACCTGTACAAAGGTGAGCTGCCCATATTTACCTGCCTACTAAAAGAAAATTGAATCATCTTATAAGAATCACCTTATTTTTATACATAGTGACTGTTCTTCAATAAACAGTACCAGGCATACAAGAAAAAACATAATCAAATGAGCAAAACCAAGAAAAAATTAAATTTTAAACATAAATAAATTTGAGGTAGAGATTGGAGTCGTGAGATAAAAGCTTTGAAATAATTTTGATTAATATGTTAGTAAAATAGATTAGAAAAGTGGAAAATTTCGAAGGAAAATTAGATTCCATAAATAGGAAATAGAAATCCTAGAAAAAAAAAATGACATCCCTAAATGTTTTATGAATACTTTTAACAAGAGAATAGATACTACAAATCATAAAATCAGTGAACTTAGTTATGGTTTACTATAGACTGTTCACATTGAAGCAGAGAGAAAAGGAAAAAAAACTGTAGGGCTCAAAGTATAAGAAACAAATAAGATAATGGTATAGTATCTACCATTAAAAGGTAGGGAAAATATGGTTGAGTATTTATTGAAATATTGAAAATATAGAGAATACATAGAAAATGAGCATTTTTAAAAACTAATAAAAAGTATAAGATTCATGGACCTCTAAGAACTCAAAGGATAACTTTAAAAGAAACTAAATTAAGCAACTTATAAACAATCTAATTAAAATAAGCAGAAAAATAAGGTGATATTTAAATTCAATAAGAGAAGGGAAAAGGGATATTTTACCTTCAATGAGCAACAATAAAAAGGAGGTCTGAATTTTCAAAGGAAGTGATAGAAGCCATAATATTTTTCAAACTTTGGAAGAAAAAATTAGCAACAAATAATAATATGCCTTATGACAATATGCTTCAAAATGAAGTACAAATAATGCTGTTTTCAAAAAAACAAAATCTTACCAGAGCAGTCCTGCTCTGAAATAAAAATGTGGATGGCATAATGAAGAGTAATTATAAATGTACATAGGAATAAAATATAAATGGACATTTGTTTTACAAAATAATAACAGTGATTGATTTTGGAGTGTAAATATACAATTAAAATTAGTAACCTCAAGTGCAAAATAAAAGCAAAAGAGGGTACATTTGGTATAAATGTTCACATATTATAAGATTGTTGTTTGGGAAGTGGTGAAAGTGCTAGTAGAAGCTAAGAGGTAAAAAATACATATTGTAATAAAATAATGTATTGCTGATAAGATCATATTTGTGAAAATTAAATAAAAATTAGATTCAAAATAAGACAAGAGATTGGGAACATTGAGTATCTGGGACAAAGTGAAAACAAATAGCAAAATGGCAGATTTACATCTAAATGTATAATTGGTTACAATATGTTTAAATGAACTATAAGCATTACCTAAAATAAAAATATTGTGACTTCAGACTAGATAAAACACATCAATTTATGAAGTTGAAAAAATGAAGAAAGATATATCATGTAAACTCTAAAAAAAGAAAGCTGGTATAGATGTTTATTACCAAACTAAAGAACTTTTGAGACATAAAAGTATTATCTCTTAAAAGGGGCATGGTATAATAAGAAAATATTATAAACATTTTATGCCCATTATTTTGACAATATGTACGATATCATGGCTTGAATCTACAAAGCAAAACAAAAAAATGTCCACATCCTAACCTCCAAATTTGTAAATCTTACCATATTTGGAAAAGTGTCTTTGCATTAATAATTAGGTTTAGAATCTTGAGATGAGAAATTTGCCCAGGATTATCTGTGTGTGTCCTTTATCCAAAGACAAGCATCCTTGTAAGATAGATCAACAGAAAAGAAGACACACACATACAGGAGAAGGTGATAGGAAGGCAAGGCAGAAATTGGAATGATGTAGTTATAAGCCAGCAAAGCCAAAGAATGCTGACAGCCACCAGAATCCGAAAATGACAAGGAAGAATTCTCCACTAGAGCATCCAGAGGTAATACAGCTCCACCAATACCTCAATTTTGGACTTCTAGACTCCAAAACCGAAAGAATAAATCTCTGCAGTTTAAAGCCACTCAGTTTGTGGTAATGTGTTGCAGCAGCCATAGTAATGTAATGGATTCATGGACAATTCCTTGAAAAATATCTTACCAAGTCAATGCAAGAAAAGATGGTCAGATTTCTCTTGTAGCTATAAGGAAATTGAATCTGTAGTTTAAAATGTTACAAAAAAGAAAACAACTGGCACAAATGATTTCCCTTGATAATTCATAAAAATATTTTAGAAAAAGTACCACCAGTCATATGCAAGCATTTCCAGGGAATAGAAAAGATTCAAACACTTCCCAATTCGTTTCTTGAAGTCTAGAAAATTTTGATATAAAAATCTGAGCTTATAAAAAATAAAATTTACACCATTTTATTCATCATATACAGAGTAAAGCATCAGTAAATCAATATATAAAAGAAACTCATTATGATCAACTTTATGGTTCCAGGTTAGTTTAATGCATGAATATCAATCTAAGCATTTCTCTACTCTAATAGTTTAAAGAAGAAACTTTTCTTTATTATTTTAGTAGATTCAAAACAAAGGTTGATAAAATTCAATGTTTTCAAAATACAACCTCCTGGTAAGCAAGGAATTAAAGATGATTGTCTTAATGCAATCAAAACTATATACATTGTTCTTAATTGTAAATTATTGAAAATATTTCCTCTGAATTAAAGAATAAAACAGGAAAATTTGTTCAATATTGTTTAAAGATTTCAGTGGAATAAGTTTATTAAACTGTTGTTATCTGCAGACGGGGTACTTGTGTTTGTAAAAATCCCACAGAATCTGCAGATAAATTTACCTTAATGAATGAATGATGTAAGGTCGCTGGATTTCTGTTCAATATATAAAAATCAATTCAACTCCTCTAATTCAAAATAAATGATCAGAAAATTAAATTTGGGTTAATTTTTATAAAAACATTGAAATTAATTAAATACCAAACAAGTGCTCTAATAAAAGATATGCAAGAAGTCTATTTTGAAAACTGTAAGGATGACTGAGGAAAAATTAAGAAAATCTGAATAAGTGGAAAATTATAGCATATTGAGGAATGAGAAGATTGAATATGTGAAGGCATTCATTCTTCCCAAATTATATATGAAATTGAATTCTATTCCAATTAAAATCACTGCTATTTTGGTAGCACTTATTGAGGATCAAAACAGTTTAAACAATCTTTAAGAATTGTTCTATGAGATGTCAAATCTTATAAAAATAAAAGAATTAAAACATAGTGCACTTGTACTAAGATAGATGAATAATTACTTGAAATAGAGAACCAGAACCAAGACTGCCTATAAACAGTTGCCTGATACATGACAAGCCTACCTTTGCAGTATTGTGGAGGAAAATATTGTTTTTGATAAATAATGTTAGGTCAGTTTAGTATCAACTTCCAAAAGAATGATCTGAATCCATATAATTCATCTAGCATGAATAAAACAATAAATTAAGCAATAGAATATCTAGAACACAATATGACTTATATAATACATAAAATTCAAAGCAGTCATGGGTTTAACTTGTAAAATTTCTATTTTGTCAGTAAAATTTTACCGTGATAAGTAAGTTGTCTTTTCTGACACTTTTTCTTCTACATAAAATGGAGATAATACTTATCACGTTATTTTCCATATAGTCCTCAAAGAAAATAAATAAGATGTCATGTGCAGAATAACTAGTACAATGTGTGACATACACTAAATGTCAGTGAAGGCTCTCCCTGATTTTTTCACTTGAATCTGTTCAGAACCTGTTCTTTATCTCAGTCATACCCATATTTATTCAGTCCTCTTCTTTTACCTCCAACATTAATAGTCATTAATCCCTTTTATCTGTCAAACATGTCACCACACATTTCCTTTTCATTTTATCCATTACTTCTGCTTATACTTTCACAAGAGTGTCACGATTCATTTCCCTGTCTTTAGCCTCTTTCCCTACTAAGGAATACCCTTGAGAAAACTCTCTGAATTAAATTTCTAAAACACGTAAATTATTTTCACTTATTTACAAAGATTTCAGTATCTCCATTGCTCATACGCTAAAGAATAAACTATTTTTATATTCCATACAATGCTCTTTAAATCTGGCACTCACCTATCTTTCACATCTGTATTACCACTAGATAGTCAAAGGTTCATCAAGCCTAATATTTTAATACTTCCTGGAAAATTCTTGTAGTTACCTCTTTCTGTGTTTTGTTCATGAAATCTAGAATATTCTTTATCACCTTGATACCATATTTATTTATTTTTTTATATTCTACATCTTCTTCAAGACTTCATCAAGAAATCTCACCATTTCCACTTAATGTTTCTGTCTCTTCATCAATCTTAGTTAACAGTCTATATATCTTTTTGTACCCACAGCATTTAATTTAGTGTATTTAAGACTGCAAGCAATCTACCTTGTATACATATCTGTTAAGTGTATATTTATGTTTTTCCCACTCAAGTGTCGGCAAGAATCATTTCTAATTTATCTTCTTCTATCCTTTGTATTCAAGATCAGCATTTTGCCCTTGGTCGGTCCCCTACCTCCAACCCAAAGATGTTGAACTGAATGTAAGGCTTATGTATGGCATTGAAAAAATGGAAGGAGACCCTGTTTCCAAAAAACAGATCAGAGTTAGATTTTTGCTTTCTTTTCTAAAAGAATGCAAAAAAGAGAAATCTCATTTTTTAACTAAATTTGTTCATGGTTCATATATTGACATGCAATTTTATATATTCAAAATACATTGAAGAGTAACTAATATTAAACTACATCATGGTGTATAGGATCTTTATTTTTAGCAAAACCATTTTTATCCAATACGAATTTTAAGTAATGGGTTCAAATTTGGTAATCTCAATTTGATAGTGGCTCCTTCTACATTTGTAAGATAAAAAAAAAAAGGTACTAATTTTTTTCTTAGAGTTTATCCACATTCACAGAAGTCTCTTTTAAAATATTTTAGAATACGGCAGCTCCAAAAACCTTATAAATACTGAAGAAAAGTGAAACAAATGTAAACATTCAGGATTGTATCCTTTTCTTTCTCATCAGTTCTCATGGGGCTGATATTTTTATTTTAATGTTGTTATATCATGGTTAGGAGTATAATTTGCAACCTTAGAGATGGAATACCCAATATACTTCATCAACAAGAACTATAACCCATATTTCATTAAGGCTTCATTAACTTCTAATTCCACTGCTGACTAAGCAAACACATTTTCTTTGCATCAGAACTTCTGTTGCTTACCCAGAATCTGAATTTCAGGACAAACCAAAGTGAACTTTAATGCCTTATGCATCCTCTGAGAAACTAAAGCACAATAACAAATTATGTGAAATATAGGTTCTGAAATATTGAAAATATTTTTCTTTTTGGAAATGAAAATTAAACTCAGCTTAGTGGAGTTCAACAAGCCAAAAATAACTTTCTACAGAATCAAGGATGGACATACACTTTTGATTTCACTTATTTTTAAGTTAGGAATTTTTTTTGTTTTGGATGATACAACAAAACAGATTAAATTTCAAGAATCATCTTAACAATTTCCCACCAACTCTGAAGAAAAATCAGAATGCACTGGCAGGAATTGTATATTCTTCAAGGTTATATAGAATCATAAATTACAGATGGGAAGGGACTCCAAAACATGTAGTCCATCTATTCAACTAGTCCAAGAAACTCTTCTAAAACATTTTCATCAAGTGCCCCATTAATCTACATTTAAACATTTCAAATAATTTGTAACTCACTACCTCCTTTATGCAATGTCAGTGCTGGAGTTTTCTTCCTTGATCTGAATTAAACTTGATTCATGGAGGGCCCATGTAAAATGTTAGGCTTTTTCACAGTCAAGTTCCTGTACTTTCAGGTATCTGCAATATCAAGTATCTACAGCACTGGCTTTTCCAAAATAAATTTTAATGGCTAAGAACACCACATAGAAAGAACACCAGGAAAACAGTAAGATTTTTTCTTATCAAAAGGTAAATCCAATGAGCTTACAGCATCTTTTAAGGAAGGATATGAACATCTGTCATTCATTTCAAAAAGTATGGGTAGAAAGAAAAGTTTCATCCAATGGTTGTCTTGTGCAATTTTGTTTTTAGGCAAAACATAATGTTAGTAATTTTGATTAAATGTAATGATAGCATCTTTACTTGATAAAACTATATAATATTCAGAATGACATATCAGATCATATCAGTTTTTTTAACCTTTTAAGTTGTATAATATAACATGTTTACAAAGCAAAGAAAGAAAAAGGCAACAGTTTTCAAAGCACTCTTCAACAAGTAGTTACAAGACAGATCCCACAGTTTGTCATAGGCTGCCATACCACCATCTCAGATGTTTCTTTCTAGCTGCTCCAGAATATTGGAGGCTAGAAGTAATATATATTTTTTATCATCACTTTTTTCTTTTTTGTGAAAAATAACATATATACAGAAAAAGCAATAAATTTCAAAGCACAGCACAACAATTAGTTGTAGATCAGATTTCAGAGTTTAGTATGGGTTACAATTCCACAATTTTAGGTTTCTACTTTTAGCTAAGATGCTGTAAACTAAAAGAAGCATCAATATAATGATTCAGCATCATACTCGTTTGTTCAACCCTACCTTCTCTGTATAACTCCACCATCACCTGTGATCTTCCCCCACTCTTTAGAGGTATTTGGCTATGCCCATTCTAACTTTTTCATGTTGGGAAAGTTGTCAATAACAAATGAGAAGGGACATGGAACTAGCTGATGTTCTAGAAAGGCTGGCACCTCCAGGTTTCAGGACTTATCTGGTTCAGGGACCCATGTGGAAGTTGTAGGTAACTGGAAAGTTACCTGAGTGCATGCAACCTTCATAGAATCTTATACGTTGCCCTAGGTGTTCTTTAAGATTGGATGGAATGATCCTGGTTGAGGTTTGGCAGGTTATGATAGGTAGCAATGTCTACCTCAAGTTTGCATACCAGCAAACTCCAGAGTAGCCTCTCAACTGTATTTGAACTCTCAGTCACTGATTACCCTATCTGTTACACTTCTTTCCCCCAGTTTGGTCAGGATGGCATTGTTGATCCCACGGTGCCAGGGCCAGGTTCTTCCCTGGGGGTCATCTTCCATGCCTCCAGGGAGACTTTCACCATGGATGTCATGTCTCACATACAAGGGAGGGCAATGATTTCACTTGCAGAGTTGGGCTTGGAGAGAGTGAGGCCACATCTGAACAACAAAACAGGTCCTCTAGAGGTGACTCTTAGGCATACCTATAGGTAGGTAGGCTAAATTTTTCTGCTACATACATAAGCTTACAAGAACAAGCCTCAAGATCAAGGGTTTAGGAGCCCCCAAATTTTTGCAGGAGAAAATATATTAAGAATTATTTAGTAGAACCATCTTAACCTCCACGCCCATACATTTATTTTATTGAAATTTGTGACTTAATACATATCTAATATCTTTCCCAACGTACACGTTATATTCTAAACTTGGCACTGGAGCCTACTAGCCTCCTTATACTTTGGATACTATTTTCTCTTTATAGTTCTCTTATAATGGTAGGAAAGAGTCACTTCTCTGCTGCAATCATCTGTGGAAAATACAAAATTGAATTTCTTAGGAATAATAATTATTATCACAAAACTAGATAACATATAAAAGCACTCTCAAAATGTCAAAGTTCCACACGTACATTAATGATGATATGATGAAGATCACTGTGATATTGTTCTTATGAAGGCATGCGATGTTTATGGTTTAATAGTTAATAATTACCAGGTTAATATTTTTCTTTTGATCATGATTTTGGATGATTTTTAGAATGTTATGTAGGCTGGAAAAGTAGAAGTTTACATCGCCATAATTAAACTCAACTATAGAAATAAATTAGAAATTAAAATCAAGGTAGCTAATGGCCATATTAATATTTATTTTGACCACATTTAGAATAACAGTTATGACATATAAAAGGGAAATCAGTCGATCACCATTGTCCTTTAGGGAATTTCTCAAGTACACTGTATTTCAGGTTTCATATTCTTTATGAAGAAAAGATTAAAAGTTAGAAATAGGAAAGCTTCATCTTATTTCCTTTAACTGAACATATCAGAATCTCAACCCTCATTTTAAATATTTTATCATCCTAAACCTTATAAAACTTTAACTCTCTAGATAAAAGTTTAATACACTAGAAGAGGCTTGCTTCTGAAGAAGAATGTTATGGAAAGATTTCTTAAGAAAGGAAGAAAGCACCAGAATCATATGTACATATTTCATACAACATGGCCAGTTTCAATCAATAGGTTTCCCTCAAACTTTTGACATATAGGACATCAAAAGAAGCTTTTAAACTTTGGATAGGTTCTACTACTAATACAAGGCTGTTTCTTTTTTACCACTTCATATGATCAATTAAAAAAATCAATTAAAGGTAACAGTTTTTTTTCACTGTAAATTGATGGCTTATAGTTTTAATTCTATATTTACAGTGTTGAAAAATACTTTGCCAAATTGTCCTTTCCAAATAAATTTGTCTATTAGTCTGCTTCCTTTCTCGTTTTCTCATTTTTTCTCCCATTTTATTGTATCTGTGGATTCTTTGACAGTCTTTTTGTTTTATTTTGTTTTATTTTTGGAGCAACCAAAACAAATTTGAACACTGAATTTGAACTTCTGAGTTGGTGTACTGAGAACACAACATAACATAGTTCATCTTGGCCTCATTTTCTCATATATAAAATTGTTACAAAAATACCTCCTTCCTTCTAAGTTTATTATGAAGTTAAAATGGAATATTGCATATAAAACACATTATAAAGCCTAAAATCCTGTAGAAATAAACTATCATAAATTTATAGACCTTAGAATAGTATCATTAATGTATAAATTAAAAATGCTTGTATTTATGATGAGGATGATGATGACTACACTCCAGCAGATGGTGGGAGCAAAAGTGAAATAGCTGCAATTTTTTTGCATGTGCTGATTGAGGAACTCATTAACATTTTTATTAGCAATTCAGAACAAGCTCAAGTACTAAGTGCTGGAAGAAATCTAACAAATTGCTGTGTATTTTAAACTTTAGGTAGAGGATTTTAAAAAAGAAAAATATGGTTTGAACCAGTACCAATTACTTTTCTTCAACTTAGATTTTAGAGAGAAAAGGAAATAAAACGTTGGGTTCAGTAAAAGACAGGAATATTGGTTTTGTCACTTAGCAGCTCTATCATGGTGGATATCATCTCAACCTCGTTAGCCTCAAGGCCCCATAGCTACAAAATCAGATTTAACCTTCCTTTGGGTCCTGGGGAAAAAAATACAGGAATTCAAAATGAAATAATGAATAAAGAACTACTCTCTAAACTATAATTTTCCATTTAAATATTTATTATTAGTAGTAGAGGTACTCTATTCAGTGAAATGCGAACCACCTGTCAGAAATGAATTTAACTTTGAGAAAGTATACTTAAATCAAAAATGTAGGCCAACTTCAAGTAAAACAAAAGTAGATAAAATGATTTTTCTAGACTTACCACTATACCTAGCTCCTTTTTTTTTTTTTTTTGCTTAGTTTTGTCCTTTTTAAAGTACTCTCCTTAGGTATCAAAATCTTTCTAGAAGGCTTTCTTAACAGCTAAAGTTGATATAATGTTATACTTCTAATGCCTAAGAAATCACTCTGCTTACCAAACAATGTGAATTGAATCAATATATTCTTTATTATTCAAGTATGCTAAAAGGTAAGCTTAGAGATAATCATAAAATTAAAGCTGAATCTTAAAATGTATTTTAAAATATACCCAGAAATTAGATGGTTGCATGTTGCAAGTGACATTAGCATTTCTGGCAGCTGGATCGTCACACGTTGTGTCAAGTTTGGGGTTATCAAGGTTCCCATTTCTTGTCAGGCCAGTCAGGCTTACTGAAAATCTAGGGAGTATATATATGAGTTGAATTTCTGGAAAATGAAATTTATGCAGTAGTATTATGCTTCCATTCCTAAGATTTGTCTTGAGGCAGCATGCCAAATTGTAGGGTGATCGATGCCAGAGATAAAGAGCTGAAATATTCCCCCCAAAGGAACAGAAATGCTGTGCCTTGGATTTATTTGAATAGTTAAATTCTAACATGGCAGAGCTGAAGTCCAGAGAGTGTGCCCAAGGTTTTGACGTTGATCACTCAAAGCTCAAACCTAGGCCCCAGGCAATTTTTCCATGGCTCCTGTCAATGTTAACTGCCTGGAAATATGGAAGCAGCTGAAGAGGAAGAAATAGGATATAGGTACAAACACCTATGAGGGAGGAAAATTATATTTTGAAGTTAAAGAATTAATTTTGTTTTCAGTATGAATAACCAATTCATTTGTTTCACCATTACTTTTTAAGAAATGTGTTCAGAATTTCTTTTGTTAAATTGAAATTGCTGAAACATGATATAATCAGACTATTGTCTGGAGGTTTACAGAATTTGCCTTTCTTGATTTAGAATTTAGTGCTTAAAGAATAAATTCTCTACATTATTGAGAAATAATGAAAGAGTAGAGGAATGCATTGCTGGAAACATGGCCTTCATGAATTCTGCTACAAGGGGCCAACTTTGCACTTATGTAGTTATTATAAATATGTTAATGAAGTCATTTCCATTTTAAACTAATTTAGGTAATATGGATATTTGTGTATAATAAGTTTGTTTCTAGGTTGGAATATAGTCTCCACTTAACCTAAAGTTGTGTGTTCTTTTTTCTTTTGTTTAAAATTAAATTAATCAAACTGGGTTCTAAATGGTATCTTATCTTTTGTTTCCATGATACTTTATTTATGTGGAAAGATATAGTATAGGGCAGGTATTTTAGACCCTGAATAAGTATTCATTTAATGAGTTTATCAAAGAAGGTCAATATAACCTGGGTTTGTTATCAGAGAATGACAATACAGCATGAATAATCTCTGGAAAAATAGTTGCTTGAGTGCAAGTTGCAACTTCAGTGCTCAGTGTCATAAGGCATAAAAGACTTGGCTGTGAAGTCAGACAAACCTGGGTCCAAGTCCAGGTTATGCTACTGTGTCTGTGGGACATTAGCGTGTAGTCTATCTCTCTCTAGGCGTCACATTCTACATTTGCAAGATGGGACAATTATCTTTACTTTTCAGAGGCTTTTGGAAGTTAAATAAGATAATTAATGTAAAACACCATTGCAACTTCTGTCACTGGTTCTCCTGAGCATATATTTTATGCCACCTTATTCTCTGTGACCTTTTCTCTCATATCCAAGCTCAATAACAGAAACACATGAAACGTTTATGTCCTTTGAGTGTCTTTTTTACTGGCTGTTCTCTCTTCCTGGACTTTTCTGTTCTGCTAACCTGCATGCCAGTTCGAATCTTTTTATGGACAGCTTGCCCTGCTCCCAAAAGGGTATTTAACATTATATCCCCTTAGTATTTTGAGACAAAGAGTTGAGAAAGAACAAGTTAACCAAAGATTTTGCCAAAGAGGTCAGTTTAAAGTTTAGTTAAATGAAGGGGAGTTTTACTGAATTGAGGCAGTTTTCAGACACAGAGTTTAAACTTGATTAAACAGTTTGACCAAACTGGTAGAACAAAGTTTCTCTGCTTCTCTGGAAACTAAACATTGTCTGTTTTCCTAATGAAAAAACAGAGATAGGGAAGCTGCCCATGATGGAAAAGAACTGATGTGAAGCATTTGATTTCACCAACCAGGAGATATGTATAATGGGATATCCATTAGCTATTTATGAGAGATATTTCTTTTATTCTAGATATGTATTTATAAGAGTAAACCTAATAATGGTTTAACCATTTAAACATTTTATGCACCTAGTAAAACATTAGAAGTACAGTCAGGATGTCATGTTTTGTTTTCATTTGTTCTGCTTTAATAGACTACAAATTATGATTATTTATTTCTCTTTCTCACACTTAATTGTGTGTGAAGTCTGAGACCTTCATTTATTTATCTTGCACTCCTTTAAATCTGTCTGATAGACACTAATTCTTCCATAAAGGTTTAATGAATAAATAGTGATTTTGTCTTCAGAAGAAAATAGGGGCAAATATATTTTGAGAGTACATTTGCTAAGTGGTTATGGGAATGCTCACAGTTGAAAAATTGTACTTACAAAAAAGAAAAAGGATTGAAAGACCAAGAAAAAATCATAAAAGAACATCTATGTGCTGAGTTTCTTGGATTTGTCATAGATTATGTTACTCCTGATTGCAGTATGTTTGACTTAATGCTTTTAGAAAGGAGTCCAATTTCTCCCTTGGAAAGTTATATCACCTTAGCAAAACAGCTTACAGCCTTTCAGATGATGGATATGTGAATCAAGGCCAAATTCTTTGAGCTGTATGATGACTTGTAACAGTTCAAATAGCAATTTCTGCTGTATGAGTGAAGATCTTCAAAATGACTTCTCATATGAATTATTGTACACAACAGCCATGAGAAGTAAATATTGCCATTTACTTTTTATACCAAGAAAATGTGGTCATAGTAAGTTAAGAAACTTTCCCAATGTTACTCAATGAGTCATAATCAAACCTGGAAATAGAGCCCAGGGGTCCAGTTCTGTTCTATGACTCCTGCTATGCTGACTATTTAAGACTATATTGACCAGAGGCTCACTAGTCACATTACTGTATAATGATAAAGATAAATTATGTAGTCTTACTTTAATCCTTAAATTATTGCAAATTAGAGTGGAGCAATGGTGGCTCAGTGATAGAATTCTCACCTACCGTGCCAGAGATCCGGGTTCGATTCCCAAAGCCTGCCCATGCCAAGAAATAATTAAAAATAAAAAATTTAAATCCTTGCAAATTAGAAAATTCAGTACAAATAATACTCAAAATAATTCCAACCAGCTCACTTAAATTATTTTAGACAGAGGAACTTATTCTCTACCATGCAACTCACTATCAAGACCACTTGTTCATGCATTCTGGAAATGTGAATGTTATTTTTAAAAAACAAAAATGTAGCTTATATCTAGGCTTTTCTATTGTTACCAGATGTTTTGAAGGGAATTTTCAGCAAACTATTGAGGAAAAAAATGTATACATATAAATAATCATATGCTTATGCTATTTTTTCATGAGAAACTAGTTATTAAATTTAAATGATTTAATTTAATTCAACTAATATTTATTGAGTACCTGCTGTTTTACTGTTTCCATAAAAATAAAAATAAAATAGGTAAGAAGACTCGGGGTGACAGGGTGGTGGTGCTATTCTAGACAGGTTGGCTGGCAAGAAGCATATCATGGAGATTTCATATAAGCAGAAACTGAAATGCAATGAAAAAGTGAGTTATGTTAATAACTGGGACACTTGTATTGCAGAGAGAGAAGAACAAATGTAATGCGTTTAGACGGGAGTACGTGTGGAGTATTCCAAGAACATAAACAGATGCCAAAAAGCCAAAGCAAGCTGCACCACAACTTGCTCCCCCCCCACCCCACCCAAGCCTCTAGCTAAACCATGGTGAATGTTCCATTCTAGGAAGGTGTGGTGGCAAAGAAAACAGGCCTCACCCTCTTTCCTTAAATAACAACACAGCTATACAGTAACTCACTGAGTGGGGAGGCCAGTACAATTTCTCAATAGTCCAACTCCCAGATCCAAGTTGAGAAAGCATGGTTTGATGTTGAATGTCTAGCTTCTGAAACTTTAAGTAAATAAATTCCTGTTGTTAAAGTCAACTCATCGTGTAATATTTGTTATAGCAGGCTGTAAACTAAGAAATTAATCCACTGTATCAACAGACAAAAAAAAAAAGATCAAATCAATATCCAAAAAAAAAAGGATTTGACAAGATTTGATATCTATTCACTAAGAAAATTAGAGATATAGGGGGACTCATTCAACTTGCTAAAAAAAATCTGCAAACATCTAAAAAACATCTGCAGCTACCATCATTCTCAATGGTGAAGGAATGAATGAATACTTTCCCCCAGAGATTGTACATAAGTCAAGGATGTCCACTCTCATCACTGCTGCTCCGTTGTATAGCAATGGGATTTCTAAACTGTTTAATAAAGCAAGAAAAGTAAATATATGAGGATTAGAAAAAAAAAATACAACTGTTCCTCTTTGCAGATGACATGATAGTCTATGTAGAACATCCCAAGGAATCTACAAAACATCCCTGAGAATTAATATGTGGTTGAACAAGGTTGAAGGATTCAAGGATATCAATTTTATTTGTATATATTCACAACAAACCTATGGAAACTGAAATTAAAATATAATGTCATAGATAAATGGGACCTCATCAAAATTAAAAACATTTCAATATCAAAGGATTTTATTACAAAAGTAAAAAAGTACCCTACTCAATGGGAGAAAATGTTTGGAAAACACATGTCTGAAAAGAGTTAAATACACAAAATATAGAAGAAATCCTACAGCTCAGCAGTAAGAAGATAACTCAATTAAGAAATGGGCAAAAGATTTGAATAGACATTTCTTGAAAGAAAATATACAAATGGCTAAAAAGTAAGATCATTAGCTTTTAGGGTAATGTAAAACAAAACCAAAATGAGATACCATTTCCTATCCAACAGAAAGACTACTATTAAAAAGAACAGAAAACAGACTTCCAGAGAAGATGGCAGCTTAGTAAGGTGCGCGCGTCTTAGTTCCTCCTCCAGAACAGCTACTAAATAACTAGAAACAGTACAGAACAGCTCCTGGAGCCACGACAGAGACCGGACACACAGTGTACCCCAGTCTGGACTGGCTGGACCGGCTGCGAGACTCCGCTGTGGTGAGGTCCCCGAGTGGCGTGCGCTTCCTCGGGCCATGGCGGGTGGCAGCCGGCGCCCCTCCCTCCCTCCTTCCCAATCCGGCTGAGAGACTCGGAGAGGTGAGTTCCCCAAGCCGCAGCAGCCGGCGGCCGGCGCCCCTCCCACACACGTGGCTTCCCGGGAGCCTCGGATCAGCAGTTCCCCAAGCTGTGGTGGCCGGTGCCCCTCCCCCACAGGCAACTTCCCGGAGGGAAAGGAAAGAGTCTCCAACAGTAGTAGAGACTGAGTCCAACCTAACACCAATAGTGGCATTAATGAACAACTTCTGACTACTAAAAATAGGCCCTCAGCTCAGGCAAAACTGATCAAGGCAGAAGTCGCTTATTGGGCTAACTGAAAAAGAGGAAAGGGGGCGAAACAGAGCCTTCTGCGGCTGTTTCTACACAGGCTTGGTTGCCTCTGGGCCCAGCACTGGGATTACACAGGTTGCAACTGCCCCAAATGCAAAAACAGGCTGCTTTCAGGGCTCTCTACCACCTGAACCTTCCCCCCGGGAGGGGTGAAATGTAACTCAGGTGGAATTCCTCTCTCAAGGAATTCAGATCCCAGGACTTCACAATTTGAAGCCATTAAAACCAGCCTACAACCTTTCCTCTATCTCCACCACACACCCAGCAGTGAGAGTCTTCCAAAGTTAAAGGAGCCACAACATCTTTTACTGGTGGGACCCACAGACAGACGAGCACCACATACTGGGCAGGATAAGAAAAACAGAGCCCAGAGACTTCTGAGGAAAGTCTTTCAACCTGCTTGGTCCCACACTCTGGGAAATCTGATTAAATGCCCAGACGCCAGCAAAAAATAAAAATCACACCAGGAAAATTGAAGATATGGCCCAGTCAAAGGAACAAACCAATAGTTCAAATGAGATACAGGAGCGAAGACAACTAATTCTGAATATACGAACAGAAATGGAAAACCTCTTCAAAAACCAAATCAATAAATTGAGGGAGGACATGAAGAAGGCAATGGATGAACAAAAAGAAGAAATGGAAAGTCAGAAAAAACAAATCACAGAACTTACGGGAGTGAAAGATACAGTAGAAGAGATGAAAAAACAATCGAAACCTACAATGGTAGATTTCAAGAGACAGAGGTTAGAATTAGTGAACTGGAGGATGGAACATCTGAAATCCAAAAAGAAACAGAAACTATAGGGAAAAGAATGGAAAAATTTGAGCAGGGGCTCAGGGAATTGAATGATAACATGAAGTGCACAAATACACATGTGGTGGGTGTCCCAGAAGGAGAAGAAAAAGGAAAAGGAGGAGAAAAACTAATGGAAGAAATTATCACTGAAAATTTCCCAACTCTTATGAAAGACCTAAAATTAGAGATCCAAGAAGTGCAGCGCACCCCAAAGAGAATAGATCCAAATAGGCATTCTCCAAGACACTTACTAGTTAGAAAGTCAGAGGTCAAAGAGAAAGAGACGATCTTGAAAGCAGCAAGAGAAAAACAATCCATCACATACAAGGGAAACCCAATAAGACTATGTGTAGATTTCTCAGCAGAAACCATGGAGGCAAGAAGACAGTGGGATGATATATTTAAATTATAAAAGAGAAAAACTGCCAACCAAGACTTCTATATCCAGCAAAATTGTCCTTCAAAAATGAGGGAGAAATTAAAACATTCTCAGACAAAAAGTCACTGAGAGAATTTGTGACCAAGAGACAAGCTCTACAAGAAATACTAAAAGGAGCACTAGAGTCAGATACGAAAAGACAGAAGAGAGAGGTATGGAGAAGAGTGTAGAAAGAAGGAAAATCAGATATGATATATATAATACAAAAGGCAAAATGGTATAGGAAAGTATTACCCAAACAGTAATAACATTAAATGTTAATGGACTGAATTCCCCAATCAAAAGACATAGACTGGCGGAATGGATTAAAAAACAGGATCCTTCTATATGCTGTCTACAGGAAACACATCTTAGACCCAAAGATAAACATAGGTTGAAAGTGAAAGGTTGGGAAAAGATATTTCATGCAAATAACAACCAGAAAAGAGCAGGAGTGGCTATACTAATATCCAACAAATTAGACTTCAAATGTAAAACAGTTAAAAGAGACAAAGAAGGATACTATCTACTAATAAAATGAACAATTAAACAAGAAAACATAACAATCATAAATATTTACTCACCGAATCAGAATGCCCCAAAATACATGAGGAATACACTGCAATTACTGAAAAGGGAAATAGACACATCTACCATAATAGTTGGAGACTTCAATTCCCCACTCTCATCAATGGACAGAACATCTAGACAGAGGATCAATAAAGAAACAGAGAATTTGAATATTACAATAAATGAGCTAGACTTAACAGACATTTATAGGACATTACACCCCACAACAGCAGGATACAACTTTTTCTCAAGTGCTTATGGATCATTCTCAAAGATAGACCATATACTGGGTCACAAAGCAAGTCTCACAGATTTAAAAAGATTGAAATCATACACAACACTTTCTCGGATCATAAAGGAATGAAGTTGGAAATCAATAATAGGCAGAGTGCCAGAAAATTCACAAATACGTGGAGACTCAACAACACACTCTTAAACAACCAGTGAGTCAAGGAAGAAATTACAAGAGAAATTAGTAAATATCTCGAGGCGAATGAAAATGAAAACACAACATATCAAAACCTATGGGACGCAGCAAAGGCAGTGCTAAGAGGGAAATTTATTGCCCTAAATGCCTATATCAGAAAAGAAGAAAAGGCAAAAATGCAGGAATTAACTGTTCAATTGGAAGAACTGGAGAAAGAACAGCAAACTAACCCCAAAGCAAGCAAAAGGAAAGAAATAACAAAGATTAGAGCAGAAATAAATGAAATTGAGAACATGAAAACAATAGAGAAAATCAATAAGACCAGAACTTGGTTCTATGAGAAAATCAACAAGATTGATGGGCCCTTAGCAAGATTGACAAAAAGAAGAAGAGAGAGGACACAAATAAATAGGATCAGAAATGGAAGAGGAGACATAACCACTGACCTCACAGAAATAAAGGAGGTAATAACCGGATACTATGAACAACTTTACGCTAATAAATACAACAATGTAGATGAAATTGACAATTCCTAGAAAGGCATGAACAACCAACTTTGACTCAAGAAGAAAGAGATGACCTCAACAAACCAATCACAAGTAAAGGAATTGAATCAGTCATTCAAAAGCTTCCCCAAAAGAAAAGTCCAGGACCAGACGGCTTCACATGTGAATTCTTCCAAACATTCCAGAAAGAATTAGTACCAACTCCCCTCAAACTCTTCAAAAAAATTGAAGTGGAGGGAAAGCTACCTAATTCATTCTATGAAGCCAACATCGCCCTCATACCAAAACCAGGCAAAGATATTACAAAAAAAGAAAACTACAGACCAATCTCTCTAATGAATGTAGATGCAAAAATCCTGAACAAAATTCTAGCAAATCGAATCCAGCAACACAGTAAAAGAATTATACATCATGACCAAGTAGGATTCATCCCAGGTATGCAAGGATGGTTCAACATAAGAAAATCAATTAATGTAATACACCATATCAACAAATGAAAGCAGAAAAATCACATGATCATCTCAATTGATGCAAAGAAGGCATTTGACAAGATTCAACATCCTTTCTTGTTGAAAACACTTCAAAGAATAGGAATACAAGGGAACTTCCTTAAAATGATAGAGGGAATATATGAAAAACCCACAGCTAATATCATCCTCAATGGGGAAAAATTGAAAACTTTCCCCCTAAGATCAGGAACAAGACAAGGATGTCCATTATCACCACTGTTATTCAACATTGTGTTGGAGGTTCTAGCCAGAGCAATTAAACAAGAAAAAGAAATACAAGGCATCAAAGTTGGAAAGGAATAAGTAAAACTATCACTGTTTGCAGACGATATGATACTATATTTTGAAAACCCGGAAAAATCCACAACAAAACTACTAGAGCTAATAAATGAGTACAGCAAAGTAGCAGGTTACAAGATCAACATTCAAAAATATGTAGTGTTTCTATACACTAGCAATGAACAAGCTGAGGGGGAAATCAAGAAACAAATTCTGTTTACAATTGCAACTAAAAGAATAAAATACTTAGGAATAAATTTAACTAAAGAGACAAAAGACCTATGCAAAAAAAACTACAAAAAACTGTTAAAAGAAATCACAGAAGACCTAAATAGATGGAAGGGCATAACGTGTTCATGGATTGGAAGACTAAATATAGTTAAGATGTCAATTCTACCTAAATTGATTTACAGATTCAACGCAATACCAATCAAAATCCCAACAACTTATTTTTCAGAAATAGAAAAACCAATAAGCAAATTTATCTGGAAGGGCAGGGTGCCCCGAATTGCTAAAAGTATCTTGAGGAAAAAAAACAAAGCTGGAGGTCTCACGCTGCCTAACTTTAAGGCATATTATGAAGCCACAGTGGTCAAAACAGCATGGTACTGACATAAAGATAGATATATCGACCAATGGAATCAAATAGAGTGCTCAGATATAGACCCTCTCATCTATGGACATTTGATCTTTGATAAGGCAGTCAAGCCAACTCACCTGGAACAGAACAGTCTCTTCAATAAATGGTGCCTAGAGAACTGGATATCCATATGCAAAAGAATGAAAGAGGACCCGTATCTCACACCCTATACAAAAGTTAACTCAAAATGGATCAAAAATCTAAACATTAGGTCTAAGACCATAAAACAGTTAGAGGAAAATGTAGGGAGGTATCTTATGAATCTTACAACTGGAGGCAGTTTTATGGACCTTAAACCTAAAGCAAGAGCACTGAAGAAAGAAATAAATAAATGGGAGCTCCTCAAAATTAAACACTTCTGTGCATCAAAGAACTTCATCAAGAAAGTAGAAAGACAGCCTACACAATGGGAGACAATATTTGGAAACGACATATTGGATAAAGGTCTAGTATCCAGAATTTATAAAGAGATTGTTCAATTCAGCAACAAAATGGGAAAAGACTTGAACAGACACCTCTCAGAAGAGGAAATACAAATGGCCAAAAGGCACATGAAGAGATGCTCGATGTCCCTGGCCATTAGAGAAATGCAAATCAAAACCACAATGAGATATCATCTCACACCCACCAGAATGGCCATTATCCACAAAACAGAAAATGACAAGTGCTGGAGAGGATGCGGAGTAAGAGGCACACTTATCCACTGTTGGTGGGAATGTCAAATGGTGCAACCACTGTGGAAGGCAGTTTGGCAGTTCCTCAAAAAGCTGAATATAGAATTGCCATACGACCCAGCAATACCATTGCTAGGTATCTACTCAGAGGACTTAAGGGCAAAAACACAAACGGACATTTGCACACCAATATTTATAGCAGCAATTTTTACAATTGCAAAGAGATGGAAACAGCCAAAATGTCCATCAACAGACAAGTGGCTAAACAAACTGTGGTATATACATACGATGGAATATTATGCAGCTTTAAGACAGAATATACTTATGAAGAGTGTAATAACATGGATGGGCCTAGAGAACATTATGCTGAGTGAGATTAGCCAAAAACTAAAGGACAAATACTGTATGGTCCCACTGATGTGAACCGACATTAGAGAATAAACTTGGAATATGTCATTGGTAACGGAGACCATCAGGAGTTAGAAATAGGGTAAGATAATGGGTAATTGGAGCTGAAGGGATACAGACTGTGCAACAGAACTGGATACAGAATCTCAAAAATGGACAGCACAATACTACCTAATTGTAATGTAATTATGTTAAAACACTGAATGAAGCTGCATCTGAGCTATAGTTTTTTTTGTTGTTGTTGTTTTGTTTTGTTTTAATATATTTTTTATTTATTTGTTTATTTTTTATTTTTATTTTTTCTCTGTATTATCATTTTATTTCTTTTTCTGTTGTCTTGCTATTTCTTTTTCTAAATTGATGCAAATGTACTAAGAAATGATGATCATACATCTATGTGATGATATTAAGAATTACTGATTGTATATGTTGAATGGAATGATTTCTAAATGTTGTGTTAGTTAATTTTTTTTTTAATTAATAAAAAAAAGAACAGAAAATAGCAAGTGTTAAAAGAATGTGGAGAAATGGTAACACTCATTTATTGTTGGTGGGAATATAAAATAGTGCAGCCACTGCGGAAGACAGTTTGGCAATTCCTCAGAAAGCTAAGTATAGAATTACTGTATGACTTCGCAATCTTACTACTAGGTACATGCCCAAAATAATTGAAAGCAGGGACTCAGATATTTTCACACTGATCTTCATAGCAGCATTTTACGCAATTGCCAGAAGTTAGAAACAATCCAAGTGCCCTTCAACTGTTGAATAGATAAACAAAATATGATATATTTGTACCATTAAAAAGGATTTATATTCTAATTCCTGCAACAACATGGATGAACCTTGAAGACATGTTAAGTGAAATAAACCAGATAGAAAAGGACAAATATTGTATAATTTCACCAATCTGAAATAATTAGAATATGAAAACTCATAGAGTCCGAATCTAGAATATGGGTTACCAGGGGCTGGGTTGGGCATAGGGAATGGGGAGTTGGCTCTTATATTGTACAGAATTTCTATTTGGGTTGTTCTTAAACTTTTGGTAATGGATGCTGGTGATGGTAACACATCATTGTGAATGTAATTAGCAGCACTGAGTTATCTACGTGAATGTGATTAAAAGGGGAGATTTCAAGTCATATATATGCTATTAGAATAAAAATTTTAAAATAAAATAATGAGAACAACATAATTAAATATGTTCTTGGAATATATGTGTATCTGCTTTATTGGATAATGTGTAAAAGACATTTTCCTATTTACAATTAGCCATTCTTTATTTTATGTTTAAAATTCAAATCTTGTAAAATCATTCAAAATATGCCAGGTATTTTAGTAGTTGCTGTCTTATTGTGGAAGTGGTACATATTTCCCCCTCAAAATTAATAAAATAATATGCAAGCAATTTTCAGAAATAAAAATACAATGTCATTTAATATTGCTGAAAAAAACAGTTATAAACTTTACACAACATGCCTGTATCTATATGCTAAGAACTACATATTGCTGATGCAAGAAATAAAAAGGTCTAAATTAATGGGCAGATATATTGTGTGCACAAATTGTATGACACAACATTGTAAATATGCTAAGTTTCTTCAAATTAAAAGGATTAAGACCATGCTTATCAAAATCCCAGAAATGTTTTTTTTTTGAAGATAGGCAAGATTATTCTAAAATTTATATGGAGATTCAAAGAAACTAAAAGGGCTAAAATAATTTTGAAAAAAGAGAATAAATTGGGGGGGACGATTTTACCTGATCTGAAGACTTATTATATAGCTACAATAATCAAGACTATGTGAAACTAGCAGACAGATAGCCAAATAGATTCAGGGACTATTATAAATAGCACAGAAATAGCCCTGTTTGTTTAAAATAAACAGAAATATCAGTTAGTGAATATGCAAAAACACAAAGTATTTCACATAGAGAAAAAGAAATGACAAATAAGCACATGAAAAGCTGTTCATTATCACTAATCATTGAGAAAAATGCAAAGTAAGGCCACAGTATCACTACACACATATTAGAACAGCTATAATAAAACAATGTGACAATATCAAATGTTGGCGAAGATGCAGAGAAACTGGATCTCTCCTACACTGCTGGTGGGAATGTAAAAAGGTTCAAACACTCTGGACAGTTTTTTTTAAAATAATAAACGCAAACTTAACATATAACCCAACAATTTACCCAATAAAAATGAAAACTTAGGTATGTACAAAACCTATATATGATTGTTCATAACAGTTTTGTTTGGAATAGCCAAAAATAATCCAGATGTCCTTCAGATGAATGGTTAAACAAACTCTGTTATATCTATACCATGGAATACAACTCAGCAATAAAGAGAAGTAAGCTATTGATACATAAAACAGCTAGGATGGATCTCAAGGGGATAATGCTTTGTGAAGAAAAGCCAATCTCAGAAGGTCACTTAGTGTATGAAGGAATTCATAAAATAGTCTTAAAAATGTCATAATTATAGAGATGGAAAAGAGATTACTGTTTGCTAGGGGGTAGGAATTGTCTTGATAAAGTCTTGATAAAGTCTAAAATCATCTGACATGATTCCCCAAAATGAAAAGTTAACATCAAAGATTTTGCACTTCCCTTCTTAAACTCAGGCTCATTTGTGCATTCTATAGTATTGCACTAGTCTCCTTTCCCTAATTTTCTACATCCTCTGCCCCTTTTTAGAGTGTTCAGTAGCTCTGTCCTGTCTCTACAAGCCTTCATAAATGGATCTGCCAGTAAACAAAAGGTTGTTCATTTATCATTTGCCAGGACTGATCCTCCTTAAAGGATTGTGATATTATTTTCCCTATCTCTTATACTTCACATACAATTTTAACTTAAATTAGCATTACTTACAAATGCTATTTCATTTTGTTACTATCACATTTTAAGGAGTATGCGATGTTATTCTCTAAGTACCATAAAAATGAGTATTTGACCTTGTACAAAACACTTGATTTAAATTACAGAATGGATTTTATGAATGACAAGTCCCTTTACTCTAATTCTATGACTTTGCTATAACATTTATTTTCAGATACACATAGAAAGATTAAAGGTCTATTTAAATCATTGGCTTAATGAGTAATCTTGTTTCAATTTCCAATAATTCAATTAGGATACAAAATATACTGATATTTTATTAAACTTTACATAGCAATTTAATGAAATATAGATACATGTATGTTTCAGGAAAAGAATAATGGCTCATAATTTCCTAAAAGAATGCTATCTTCCTTCTTATTCATAGCGCATATACACAAATAAATGCATCCATCCAGTTTTTACTTGGTAAAGAAGAACGGGAAGTTTTATTTTTCGGCGTTTCCTGTTTCTGACAAGGGAATGTTTTTTCTTAGTCCTGCTTCTGATCCCATACCAACAAGGGTGCATATAATGCAATTTCCACAAACTTGAAACAAATCCATATGTCTACTAACTGCTGAGTCCCACTGGTCAATAAACAGCAGAATTCTCAGCATACAGAAAGATATCCCAGATTAATACACTTCATTTATTCTGTCTCTTCTGACCTGAAGAATCCATTCTTCACAGGGAAGAAAGATTCTTTCTCTTTCTATGGCTTGAAAGTCAATAATAGATTACATTCTACATCCAAAATTCTTTAAAGTCTGTTCTGTGTGAAGGATATTGTAGTCAAGTGTTTATTTAAACCTTCAATAAGATAGCAACAATAACTCATTCAGAGGTAAAGTTATTCATAGATTGAAACAACTACAATTATGAGTGATTTAAAAAGTCATGATATGGCTAGAAAGTTTTTGAAAGCTAGGTTGCATGTATCATTGGAACATTGGAGGTAAATTTTAATACTTAAATACCAAGAAGCATTATTTTTGCCTTTCTACCTTCTAGGGAAGTACCACATTTCACAGGAGTGTCCTAGGCTGGATTTGAGTCAAGACAGACTATTCTGAAGATTTGATATTTAGTCTTAGAGGTTGGATTTTTGTCACCCAACAATATCATAGGCTTAACAGCCACCTACTACAGGGCTTAAGGATGATACAAAGAAAATTACAGTGTTTTAATCATTAGTTACTTAGATCAAGGAGAGTAAAAACTTTTCTTCTGACATAGCCCAATGAAACATGATTATTCAAGGACTACAAAAAAGGAAATAAACAGTTCAGAGAGAAAGTATTTGAGAAAGAAAACAACATAATTAAAAGACAGTTAAATACATGTTATGAAATTGATTTTATAGATTCAGATTGATAAGTGCTAATATTCAGAAAGTAAGCTCAATGAATTCCAGAGGTAAAATCTTGATTTTCACGGATTGGTATTTTCCCATATGAACTATGTCATGCTCAAAAGGTAAAAGTGCAATTAACATCTAAGAAAACTGAAAGATTCTAATTATATTTGTTGATCACAGAAAGGAATGCTAGATAACTGAAAAAAATCAGAAATTGCAGTTATGGTATTTGGTAAAGGGTCTATTTTAGTCATTATTTTGAGTGAAAGTCAAGTCAGTGAGGATACATAATTTTGCATAGACATATTTGGTGAATACCCAAATGCATAAAAAACAATATTTGAATTTTTTTTTCAAAACTCATTTAATCACTTGGTGATTTTTCTGAAATATATATATATATGCGTGTGTATATATATTTAAATTAAGCACACATTCAAGTACATAATGGCTATGGAGCTTTAAGATATCATTTCACTAATATAATATATAAGAATAATAAACTAAAATATTCACAGGACACTAATAGAATCTTATTTGGCAAAATGACATACAGACATTATGTGGCAGTATACTTGCTCATTTTTATGAAATTGGAGTCCAGTGTGCTCATTTCTTCAAGCTGCTCTCTCATTATACTGTCTACCAGGATTTATCCTGAAATAAGATGTAATAAAATGTTGGCAGAATCTACAGGTTGAAATTTAAACAAGTTGGCTTCAGTTCATTTCTGTGGTAGTGAGGGAAAGAAACACCTGTTTTACAACAATGTGTAATTTAGGTTTTGGGAATCTTGTATATCCCACATATCAATATATTAACTACCACTTTCTCCATCAAGCCACTTCTTATTTTCTTGCATCCCTCCATCACTCCACATTCATAAGCATCTAGTAATGTGTTAGATCCTATGCTTAACACTTGATCCACATTTTATAGACTGTTATGTTGAAGTATACATTGGTTAAAATGACTTGCCCATATCTATGTAAACATGTTATGACTTGAAGCAGGATTCAAGCCCATGTCTCTCATTTTCTGAACCATGCCTCTTTCTTCTCTGCCCCATTTCTCTCTTTACTCTGGCAACCGTATGATACTTTTGACTCACTGTTTAGCTTATGCTTTGCCTTAATATTATTGTCATGAATATATCTTAATAATACATTGTAGATGGAGTCAGAAATGCCTTTATTTTTACCTTTTGCATTTTCTAGCATAATCCCTTACCCATTGTATGGCATAATATCATTCTAGAACAACTGAGGAAAACACAATTTCCAATCAAAGAGCCTATTATCCCTCTTCCTCTCTAGCAAAAAGTGGTGTGTGGTTAGGTATATTATTATTCAGAACGGCCAATACATATCTAGTTTAGTATCCTGTGAAACCAACACCCCTTTGCAAGGAGTGCAGAGAACCACCCTGTCCTTGGCTGATATTTGGAAACCATTATGCTAAATCTCATTTCTCCTTAACACTATTTTAGACCATGCCTAAGGGGGAAGAAGAACTATTTTTTTTTATTCTAGAGAGTTTTACCTCATATAAATGAGTCACCTTTTGCTTCAGTAATTTTAAGTAACTATCTTGCAAAAATATCAATTGATTTTGTGAATAATTTTTCTCACCCAATAGCCTGTTGAATAGCTCTACTCCAGGTTATGGGTTGAGTTCAGGTCAGCCCCACATGTGTTCATATAATGAGTCCAAGCTGAAAGAGTACCTCCTACCTGAGATGTTTATTTCTTATGGTGGAGAGCGGGAGCTTAGAGAGCTGGATGATGCTTGCATTACATCTTAAAGTCTCTGCACAGAACTGCTATGTTATTTGATAAAGTGTCTATTTTATGGATCAAGGCATAGACTGGACAAATCCAATAGCTGAAAATTCAATTACTAAACTTCACATCCTTCACCTCCCTCAGCTTAGGGTGGAAAGTGGAGAGCTAATATTGACTGATCTACAATATATGTTATTGTTGTCTGATTCTTGGACACAAAAATTTACTTTTCACAACCCTTCCTTCTGCAAACAACATAACACTTAGCTTGCCCAAGAAAGACACCCTGAAATTTTCATCTAATCACGGCATCAAGCTCAGAGCCCAGGGCAGTCACCCCATCAGTCTAGATGTGAGCTATCTAACCCTACTCTGTGTTTGCACATGCAACATATAATAGTGAAAGAGGGCCAAAATAACTCCAATAACACTCCAGGTGAGAAAGGGAGAAAATGGGAAGCCCATTGTAGATACTCATCAACGCAATCCTTAAATACTGCTAGTGTCAGAAAGTAGTAAATATTACTTGATTTGGCCTCACTATTGTTCCCTGGAAGTTGCTTCTCCAGTCATAGCTCTTGGCTCCACCATCTGGATAAATATTTCTTGTCCATTATCCTCCTTGGCTACATTTACTGGTAGAACTAGGAAATATTCGTTCCTTATCATCTGAGCAGTACTTTCAGACTTGTCCCTTCCTGTAGAAAATTAAGCATCTAAGGCCATTTTACATTTCCAATTGCCAAGGTCTCTTTTCATCCAACTTTTCACCCTCAAAAAACATTAAAAAAAAATTATTTCAATCCAATCAGGCATATATGCCCATGACCAAACCAACAATTCTTTTCCAGATGTGTTTTTCTGTATATAAACTCAACCACAAAAAATTTGAAATTATCAATCTTCCATGGACTTCACCCTTGCCCACTTTCCATTGCACATTATTTCCAAATTGAAAAGAATTAAGGTGGGGGCCACTTTAATCCAATCAGAATTCTTAACAAAAGTTTCGAGTCTCAAAGTGTTTCTGGAGTTTATTTTTCACTGGTAGGAAAGAGGCAATGGTTTTATTTTTTATTCCTCCAATTCCTGGACTTTCTAGATTCTTTTCTCATCCTTCATTTATTCCTCAAGTGGGACAACTTTTTTTTTTCTGACATCCTTTGTGTTGTATCCAAAACAGTTAATAAATAATAACTCCTTCTAGTGAGTCTCTTCGAAGAATTTCTTTGGCCAGAGTCATAACTTCATTAAGTACATATTCTGTCTTTCAAATTATCTTAGACAATAGGTTTATCTAATGTTTCATGATAATGTAAGATAACCATTATTACTTGAAGTTTGATAACTGTTTTCTCACTGAGAACCACCTAGAACCACCTGAGTTCACCCATTTCAGATTATCTTTAGTCAACTATTGCAGTGATAATTCTACTTAACAAACCTCCAGTTCTCAGAGGCTTAAAACAGATTTCTAATTTGCAGGTTGCAAATTGTATAAAGAGGTTCTTCTTCAGGCTAGGAAAAAAAAATCGTTCAGTTCATGAAAACTTTTCATTCTCTGTTCTTTAAAAATGCCCTGTTGGATGACTTTAAAGGGCTTTTGAGAGGGTATGAACTGTCACGGTAGAATAGCAATATTGTTTTTTGGGATAGTTTTTCCTCCATTCAACTAGATGAAATGCAATCACGTCAGACTGCTACAATGTAGAACTTATATTTGTATTCATATGTTGCCTGGTTTTGTGACTGCACAATTCTATCTAGAAGAAATGTGGGCTTTGTTGGTAGTCACGCATGGAAGAGGAAAAAGAGAATTATGCTTCTACGTTCTCCTTATGCATTTTCTGCACCAAAGCAGTCACTGTATCTCTATGCTTTCTCATTTCTTCTCTCTTCTTCCAGGTCAGCATACAAAGAAAATAAATTTATAAATGAGAAGTAGCTCCATTTTTCTACCTTTAAAAAGTATTAAATTTTTAAAAATAAGCAAGTAGTTATTTTTATTTTAAACATTCTAATTCATTCTGTCATATCTCTCCACTTAATCCTTCATATTTGCTCTCATATTTGCGAATATTCCTTTATTACCTCACTCTGTAAATTGTCAATTTATTCACATTGTGACGCACCTGACACATACACAACTTTATGGCATGAACTCAATAACTATTGTTATTTGGGACTTTCTAAGCATAAGATGGGAGGTTTGCACATTTTAGAAAGTGGATAAATCTTAGAAATCTAGTCCAAGTGTATAATTTTGTATCATACTTTCCAACTACACTACATTCTCATTCCTACATACTTTGTTGTTGCTTCTTTCCTTTATGTTTTGTTTTTCTCACTTTCAATAATCCATTCTACAATACACAACTCAAATGGTGTCACTTCCTCATCATTTATACTCTCTTCTCTATCACAAACATACACATACACACAGTACTCTAAATTCTTAAATGATGGCAATTCTTATTCACCTTTGACTTCCTAGCAACTCCAAGAATGTAAATGTCTGGTCTTTTATTAGGTGGCTTATGAATATTTATTATATTATTTTTCAGATGAGAAGGGGGGGCCCACATAGGTTAAGTGATTTGTTCAATATCACTGTCCACATACACTAACTCTCAATCCAGTGTTGCTTAATATGTAATATATGAATAAATGTAGCAAAAAACATAAATTAGAACTTGTGAAATCATTCTGTATTTCTGAAACTTTAGTATCAAATTTCTGAAAAATCACTTGCATTTTCCATTTTAACTCTACATGACAATATCTTTTTGGTGTTAAAACAATCTGAAAACAATGGATGGCATTTTGCTCATTTTATAATAGCCAGCATCAACTGTTTTTTTTTAACAGTTTCAATGATGTATTTGCTTTTCCTAATATGCTGAAACAATCGTGATTTGCAATTCTTTTGAATTTCTATGTGTAACCTCCTTTGGGAGTATCAAGCATCTTCTTTACTAACTTGTTTACTTATTGCTAACTGTGATATGCTTTAACAAAAAATGCTTTTAACACAAAATGTCTAGCAGTCAAACAGAGCAAGGCATTTTTGGATTAACTCAAATGGAAGGTCAGTGTGAGGAGACAATGTTTGCGTTGCCTTACCTGATGCTTCAAAACATTTTACATGAGTCAGTGTTTCAGGGACTGGTGCTTTATCAGCTTCGGCACTTCCACTGAGAATGTTCCATCTCTGTTATTTCATAAAATAGTTTGTAGAGGCTACAGGTTTATAAACTGGGGTTATTTTCTGAATTAAAATGAAATTTTCCATTTTATCTTTTCTTAACTTATACATAAGAGTTTGATTCATGTGTCTGGTTCAGTAGTAAGGGAATATAATAAGGAACAAAAGCAGACTGAACCTTTTTATATAGCATGTGCCAGAGTTCTTAAGGATAAGAGATAAGTGAAAAATCAATGTGAATATCCATTGTGATGCATAGAATAATTCCGCCACACAATCAGCTAAAGAAGATAACCAGGTAGAATCACAATCTATCCTTTGAATAAGTAGATAGAGGCCCTGATCCTCTTCAGCACATCGTACACATGTGTTAGGCACAGACTTGTTAAAGGATTCCATGAGATAATGAGTCAAAGCGTAAGGGGGTTATTGCTGGAGAGAAATAGATTGACAGCAAAGGGAGAGCAGGCAGGTGGGAGCCAGCAAAACGTGCTAGCGAAAGAGAAAGGAAAATGGCTCCAACTCTTTCTGACAGCTTATGGTTTCAAAGGAAAAACCATGCCCAGAGGGGTGGGGGTGATGTGGGGCTGCAGGCGTCACCAGGAGACATCAGGCTGGTGCACATCATGACTTCGTGCTCATGGTTATCTGGTCTGGCCTCTGGCGGGTGGAGTGTTGGTGCTTTGTTCTCACTACCTTGGTGTCACATCAGGTCCTGTCAGAAGAGCTGCTGAGGAGAGAAACTGAAGGGGCCCCCATACTACAGAGTCCATTTTGTACATCAAGTTTTATTTTCTGATACCTGACAACATGGTCACGTGCAGGCATATTGAAGCTTCTACATTAGAAATATATTATCTTCTTCAGGTGACTGTTATGAGGTCTGTAACAATGTTAAAATGTCTGGCACATGTTAGAAGCCCAGAAAATACTAGTTATTATTCCAGTGATTGTCCTTTAGATCAAAGGTCTTCACCCTGGAGCACACAGATCCTTAGAGGCACAAGAAAGTTCTTTCAGAGCTAACAGGCTTGGAATATTTTTAAGGGGATCAATTCGCAGATCTTTAACTTTGAGTACTCCTTCTCAAAATTGACTTGTATAAGAAAGCATCTTGTGAGGGCAAATTTTCCTTTTCCAACTCTCTCACAATTGTCAGTCTCCTGTTTTACTAACATAGAGAAAAAAAAAAAGAAATAAAAATTGCTCTCCTCCAGCCAGAATCTTGTAGTGGAGCCTTGTCTAGAGGGTGTAATAACCCTCTGGGTACTAGAGACAATTATATAATGAATTTCTTTTGACAAGGAGCACCAGAAAAGCAAAGCAAAGAAACCTTCTTGAACAAAAACTTAAATGGACACGCTATGTCACTCAGCCTACAAATTCATGGATATCCCCCTTGGTGCCCATTTCCCTCCACTTGCTCCAACTCCCTTCCTGCATGTGAATTACAGTTCATGAGATGGTTATGATAGAAACATGTTTCTGTGAATTAAAAAAAGTCAACCTTTTAAAATTAAAATTAAGTCTTATCTGCCTGAGTCATTTGCTAATTCAGTTAAATGAGAACTCTTTCTATACATTAAATGACCTAAATTTGCAATTTCTTCAAGGTTTTGAAAAAATATATTGAATAATATGCAAATGACTAAAATATATGTCCCTTGGAACTAAACTCATGATGAACAATTTCCATGTCAACATAAAAATGTGTGAGAAGGCAAATTCCAAGAAAAGAACGCACATTTATAATGAAGGCATCTGGTAATCTACCACCTTAGGCTAGTGATCAAATTTAGCATAACTAAGAATGGGAAATGTGACATTATCCAGCAACGGATTGAAGTAATGCATCATCTGTACTTGCAAAAAATATTTAATTCTAGACCTAAATTTTCATTTACTGGCAATACAAAGGGTGTAAAATCAAGTTAGATAAAACCATGAGAAAGTTGTTGCACAAATTCATATGTAAGCTCTTCTACAGAGACTGTCCAGGGTACTAGAACAAAGTCAATGTTATGGAAAAGCATAAAGGGATGTTTGGAAGGTATACAGGGGCTCTAGGTTAGAGGATTCCAAAGAGAAATGACACACAAAAATAATCTATGAACTTGTTTGGATCCTAGATTCAAAATAATTATAGCATAAAAAATATTTGGGGCAATTTGGGAAACTTCAATATGAATTTAGATTCTGTTGTGGAGTTATTGTTAATTTTCTAGGTGATGAAGATGATATTGTGGTTAGGTCACGGAATATCTTCAGGCTAAGGAAGTTTGTGCTGAAGTAGTTTGTGGTAAAATGTCATTATATATTCAACACAGTACTTAGTGTTTTAGGAAAAATGTGTGTGTGTGTATGGGTGTGTGTAAAGCAATGAAACAATAAAGCACACGCGACAAACTTTAACAATGATTCTGATAAAGGGCACATGATATATGTAGTATTCTTTCAACTGTTTGATAGGTTGGAAAAGTTTCTAAATAAAAAACTGTTAAAAACATTATGTAACTCCTCCGAAACATGTGAAGAAAGACATCCTTTCTTAACAAGTATAGGTGTAGTAACAAAGTATATGAATAAAAGACACTGAAGAAAATTCTTTAAACAGAACTCCCTAGAAGAAGATAGATGCACTACCAAATGTAAAACATGGTACAAACTGTAAGAAAAAAAAGACTGCAAAAGATTGGACATTGTGATATAGTTTTCTTTGGTGTAGGTTTTGCCTTTCTTGAGAACTCAATACAATTACAGTTGGCCAGATTGCTTGCCTTATAAACTATGCATCAAAGAAGACATGAAATTAAGGCATAAAAAGGCTTAAGCCTCAACATATGCTTAGAGAATAACTTCACATCTGTCCATTTCAGATGGTAGCACATAGTGTAACTAGCTCTGTGCTTTGCTAAATTCATCTAACGTTACCGTCAATCCCACTCATTTGTACATATAAAAAACCTAGGATTTTTGCTTACATTCTATTGCTGTAATATATTTAAGGTTATACAAATAGTTAATTTTCAGGATAAATTTTTAAATAATTGACACTTTGATTAGTTCTTTGTCTGACTTTTGCTCAGAACATGCCTGCCTACCACTCATATTTTATTTCAGGCAAATTATTTTTCACATCTTGATCTAAGTAACTAAAAAATAAAGACTAAAGATATTTTAATATTTTGACATGTTCTGTAAATTAAATTGTTTTTGATCCCATCCCAAAATGCAGGTGAATGTCATTTGTCACAGTGGTGTTAAGAAGGAAATACACAACAACCAACTTAATTCATTTTCAGGGTAAGACAACAACATACATATTAAAATAAAGCATTTCAGCCAATACTCTACTGACATATCAATAACACCATTTTAATATGTATAAAGAAGAACTTCTACTTAATGCATTCATCAGACTTGCACAGCTTATGTACTTGAATTGAACAGGCTCTGGGTTTCAGGTATAAATGAACCAACTTCCTTACTCCAGGTAGTCTCTGCATAGAGAGGCAGGTAGTTGAGTTAACTCACATGCTGCAGGTAAGTGTGGTGAGAGATCTCCACTCATGGTGCTTCATACTGAGAAAGATCCTTAGCCTCTAACATAAGGGCAGAGAAAAGGGGATTACAGAATATTTTTAAGGAAGCAATATGTTCTGGTTTGAAACTTATGTACCCCAGGAAAGCCATGCTTTTTAATGCTGACTCAATAATGTTGGGTGAGATCTTACTGATTATTTCCATGGAGATGTGACTCACCCAATTGTGGATGGGATTTTTGATTAGGTAGTTGCCATGGAAATGCATCTGCACCTATTCAAAGTGGTTTGCTTATTGGAGTCCTTTAAGAGGGAACCATTTTGGAAAAAGCTTCAGAGCCAACACAAAAAGAGACATTTGGAAATGCAGAAACAAAATGCCCCAGGGAAAATGTTTGAACAGAGAAGCCAGGAAAAAGAGCTAGCAGTTGTTACCATGTGCCTTCCCAGATGACAAAGAAACCCCAAACATCATCGGCCTTTTCCTAAGTCCAAGTATCTTTTTCTGGATGCCTTAGTTTACACATTTTATGGCCTTAGAACTATAAAATTGTAGTTTAATAAATTCCTTTTATAAAAGCCAACCCATTTCTGGTATATTGCATTTATGGTAACATTAGGAAACTAAAAACAGTGATTTTACGTGACTCTTGAAAAACTAATGTGAAATATCTGAGGAGGAGAAAGAAGGGCATTTCAGAAGGAAATGGTAACATTTCTTTGAGCTACCTCAGCTAGTGTACCATACTGGAGAAAAGCATATCATTTTGCATTTTGGTGCCTGTCCTAGTTTGCTGTTCTGCTATGAAGAATACCATCCACTAGATTAAATTACATACAGGAATTTACAGGGTAATGTTTTGTTGCTGAAAATGGCTTCCTAGGTTCTTGGCCATACCATGAGAAAGAATTCATGGGCACAATGCAAACTGAGTAAGCAGATAGAAAGTTCATCTTTCTTGTATGTAAAAGAACATGCCGACATTCCAGCAAAAAAAGATGGATGAGAAGCGAGAGGCCCCAACCTGTGGAATCATCTGCTTTTAGAGATTTTTGTTTCTTTCGTCATTTTTATTAACTATTTTGCTACCCTCCCCTTTTCTTCCTTGGTGGATGCTTGATGGTAGATGACTCACTCACATGGGTCCCTTTGCCCTCCAGGTGCTGTTTATTGCTATTCTTCTCAGAGACATCTTTCTCCTTAAGGCCTGGCTTCCTGAAATTTGCCTTTTGCTCAGCCAGCTACCTGCCCTAATTCTAACCCTCCCTCTGTCAGGAAGGCTTAGAAGTTCAAAATTAAGGTGTCAGTTAAGCTATGCTTTCTCCCCCAAATCTGTAGCATTCTGTGCCGGCATGCCATAATCCTTGGGGTTCCTTAACTTGAATTACTACTTTCTGTGATCTTTTGCTCCTTGTGTCCTCTCTTCTGGTTTCCACTGACTTCCGTCTTCTGTCTTTGGTCTTCTCTGACACACTGCATCCGAATTTCTTCTTCTTCTAAATGAGTCCAATATATGGATTAAGGCCCACTTTTATTCAGTAGGGCCACATTTTACCTAATAATACATCTTCCAATGAGTTCACACCCACATGAATGCAGATTAAGATTAAAAACATGTTTCTGTTATGGCACATAATTTTATTTACCTCAGCGCCATTATGATTATTGGTATTTCAACTCACCCTTTTGATGCACCTGGGAAAACATTTCAGTTTTCCTTAAACAGACTTTTTTTCACATTTAAATTTTTAAAGATTTCTAGTGTACCAGACCAGTACAGTATATTAGTTAAATCATAAAATTAAATTCCCTGGATTCACACCAGTTAATTTTACAAACTATAGCTTTGGACAAGTTATTTACCTATTTATTCCTAAATTACATAGTTTTGTTAAAATGTATGAAATGGTAGCACTTACTGCTTAGGATAGTTGTGAAAATTAAATGAGATCACACTTGTAAAGTATTTACCACATCATTAGTCATAGAATAAGTATTTAATGCATGTTACTGCTATTATTATTCTTTTCCCAAGTCCTGTGACCCAACACTAGCATTCAGTATTAGTAAGTAACCCTGCCTGTTACTACACCAAGATAAATGAGGCCTGAGAACATGTTCAACTTTCTCTTCTTGTCTTCTATAAAATAAGTACTTCAGTTTGGGATCTTCCTTAATTCAGTTCTTTGATCCTCTACCCTCCTTGTTTCGGGATCCTTTCCCTACCTTTATTTCTTCTCTCCACCCTTACTCCAATTGCATATCTTCAGCATATTCCTTTTCTACTAGTTCTAGAATAAGGAATTTTAAACATCTCAAGCCTCTCCCAACTCAAAAAACCAAAAACAAATTACCTGGATTAGAAGCTTCTCCATGGTCACTTCTCAAGGCTTTTATGCATGGTCAAATTTCTTAAGGTACTACTCTACCTCAAGACTCCCATTTCTTAAAATCCATATTTCTATAGATGCACCTATATTTATATTTCTTTATCTCTATATCCTACTGCTTCCAGGTTTCCAGTTAAAGGATGAATTCTGATCATGTTTGTGAATCACTTCTCATTAGCATAAAGTAAATTTCTTAAAGTTTTTTAAAAATTTTTACCCTTTTATTTTTTGTGCTTGGATTTCTTTCCTCAGTAGTGCTGTCTGTGTTGTAATATTGTTTGTTATTTTAAAATTGTTTAAAATGCTGGGCAGTAATACATGCTATTTGAAACCTATTACAATGAAGGGGGAAAATGAGCTAACATATCATTTATAGCAGCATACTTGTTCCTACTATAACAAATGCATTCTGACTGTATGTGTATCAGTTTTACCTATTCTATACTTCTATCCCTGAAGCTCCGAGAAGATTTGTAAACAACTAGCAGCATCATTATCATTATTAATTCACTACATTTCTATAAAACGTCACAATATTTTAACTACATTAGTGTATAGGAAAATTCCTTAGCAATGAGAAGAATGTTTTGAACCTTGGAGATTCTCATATATGCCTATATAATAATGTGAAGAAATATAAAAAACATTCAGACTTTATTTTGCACTCCCTTATCATTTTCGCTAGCTTTCAACTTGACAGACTCGATAATTTTCTTAGCTGTCACACTCAAAATATCATCAGATAAATACTATTAGGATTCTTATTATGAGCTGCTCCGGAAGTAAATTCTGACATTCCTCAAATTAAAAATGATGAATTTTGTATTCCTATAAAATAATTGATACTTGTTAAAGTTGTGCGTTTATTTTAGCTTTAGTATCCACTCGTTTATGTCACTGAGCGTATTATTAACTTTGATTATTATGAGAATAAATTGCATCCTATTGTTTTAACACAAAATTAATACAAAAATTGAAAACACTAAATTTTAGATCACTTTTGCCTGTTTCTCAAAAAATTTTGTTCTTTTTCTCATTTAAATGCATTAATCCACATATTAAGAACCTGAAAATTAACATTTTATTTTCTTGTATATTGTGTGTTAAATGCTATCAGCCTTTTATTTTATAGAGTATTGTGTTTTCATAGACAATATAAGATTGAATTTGTTTTTTGTCCTCAAATTTGCTTCCCAACACTGCTTATCTTAACCACAAAATAAATACAAAGTATTGTGCAGAGAATTGTACATCTGTATTTCTGCAGTTATAGTTTTTAAGTTGTATACCATGACGTCTTCCTAAATGGCTGCTTTTGGCGTCTATCATAAGTAGTGATACAGTGCACTTGCTTTATTAAATCTGGATTTGTATCACATGTAAAAGCCATATTTTATGTATTTGGAATTGTTCTATGGTATATAGTTACACGGCGTCATAGATATCTGTGATATAACAAGCTTCTAGTTTAATAGAATTTAAATAATACACACTAGGAATTTGTGTTTAGCAGCTTTCAAATATTTATAAGGTTTAAAAGGTAAATATGATACTAAATTTCTATTAAGAAACTCTCACTATGTATACATATATACATATATAACATGACTCATTTTGTATGTCAACTCAGAAAAAAGAGAGAAATTTTAAAAAGGAAACAAACAGAAACACTAGAGTTGCAGACCCCTACAGTTGAAATGAATATTCCCTTAGAGAGTTTCAGTAGGAGATCGGAGCTGGCAGAAGAAAAAAATCAGTGAACTCTAAGATAAGAAAGTGGAAATGATTCAGGCTCTAGACTAGGAAGAAAAAAGAAAGAAAAAAAAACTACAATGGATGAAAGGTTTTACAAATCATTTGTCTTGATTACATATAAGTAGCATCCAAGATAGTATTTATACTAATTGAAGAAAAAGAACAAGCTAGTTGGCTCACTACATGTGCTTTGATTTAAGAAATTTGTACAAAATGAGGCCTTATTTTACTATGTACTAGGTAGCATTTGAATTATATACACTTTCTATGCATGAAGAAAATGTACTTTAAAATACGCACTTTCCATTTCACACAACCTGTGCAACCAAAATTGTTTTGTATATTTACATGAAATTTCCTTTAATGACCCTCTAGCGATGACACTTTTTTGTTTAATTTTTGTCACAATATTTTCCTTCCTCCTAATATGTAAATTCAATTAAATCCTCAATATGGAACACTAGAATAAAAATGAGCTTTCTTTTCCAGCTATTTCTCTCTGTTTTTTTCCAAAGAACAGGAAATCTGAAGTAATCAGAATGCTATAATTCCAGGAAATTTTTTAATATTTTAAACTCATGATGTATATTTTTACTTCATATTTGAGTATATAAGAAAAAAGTTTACTCTTGATTTTTGAAAAGGAAAGAACTTTTAGAACATAGGTAATTAAAAAGAAATGAAACAATTAATGTATTTCCATAGTGAGTTGTTTTCTTCCATTTTCAAATATTTTTGGCCCATAAATATTTTATATAAGTAGAAAGTAATGGTATTAGTAAGCTTGTTGAATTTTTTTAAAGTTTATTGGAGTAACATATAAACAACATAAAATTTCCCCTTTTTACCACTTTAAAGTATGCAATTTTCTGGTATCAATTACTTTCACAATAGCATGCATCATCCATTACCAAAATTCTTCCATCACCCCAAACAGAAACTCTGTGCCCCAAAAGCATTATATCCTAATTCCTCATTCTTATCCCCACCTATGGTAATCTGTAATCTACTTTTTCTATCTATACATTTAAGTATTCTAGGTATTTCATGTAAATGAAATTATACAATATTTGTTCCCTTATGTCTGGCTTATTTCACTCAGCTTTATGTCTTTCATATTCATCCATGTTGTAGTAAGTATCAAAACTTAATTTCTGTTTTATAGCAGAAAAATACTCGATTGTATGTACATACCACATTTTGCTTTTACATTCATCTATTCATGGACGGTTGCTTCTACCTTTTGGCTATTGCAAATAATACAATAATAAAATAATAATTGTACAAATATCTTCTTGAGTTCCTGCTTTCACCTCCTTTGGATTTATACCTAGAAGTGGAATTGCTAGATCATGTGGCAATTCTATACTTCACTTTCTAAGGAACTGCCAATTTGTTTTCCACAATGGCTGTGCCATCTTACTTTCCTAGTAACAATGTATATGTCTTCCTATGTATCTTTATTAGCACTTGCTATTTTCCATTTCTATAATAATAAACTTCCTTATGTGTGTGAAGTGTCACATTGGGGTTTTGAGTTGCATTTCCCCAATAGTTAACGATGTTGCACATCTTTTCATGTGCTTATTGACCATGTGTCTATCTATACAATCCTTTTGTCCAGTTTTAATTGGGTTGTTATTTTTTAAACTTTGATCTATCTTCAGACTGAGTAAAAATCGTCCATATTTTTCTGATATGTGATTATAAGAAAAATGTTGGAAAAATTATATCCACATTTTACCATAGGAGAACAAAATTTGCCACAGATTCACAATGTCCATTTTGCTGTGTTTTGGTTTAAATGATGTTAAAACTCATTTATTTTTTGAGAGTCATGTTAGCAAAAGCTAGAAAATAGAGTACATTTGTTGAAATGAATTACATAGTAAAATATAAACTTGAAATAATTTGCAATATGAAATATAGGAACAAATAGAATGTAAATCAGCATGCTGCAAATTCCATTGCAGTGTTCATAAATGAAGCACATCTTTGACTCTAGATCTCTTTACTCATAAGTTGAACATTTAAATGTCAAGTAGTCCTTCTTTGAGGAAAAAAAGAAGTGCAAGTTCCTGAGGTAAGCAAAGTTAATCCTGGAAACTGCTGTAAAGAAATGGGACTTCGTTTGGAGACAGTGAGATAATACATAATTAACATCCCCAACAGTATTGCTGTAGAAATTCAATACTCAGTTTCCAAAACACTGCCCTTTAGAACATCCTCTCGAAAAAAAAAACTGAGGATAAACCTACAATTCAATTTAATGGAGGAACTATTGAATTGAATTAAACTAATTAATGCTCTTTCATTGAATCAGGAGTTCCTATATCTACAATGTCAGGTAATTTTAAATGTAGCTAACAAAAGTATTCATTCATCAAAATATTTTGTATTAAGCCTTTACTATATATTGATTTACCTGACTAATTTCTAGGTTTACTAAAATGAGCAAAAAACTATCTCTGGTTCTCAAAGCCTTTAAAGTTGAAAAAGATCTAAATATTAAGAAAATAAAACGTTGAATGATGTCAGTCATATCCATACACTGAGGACACGAGGTAGAACTATACAGGTGTTCTACCTATACACAAGGTAGAACAGAATATGAAATATGAAGAAGTAAAACTCAAGACTTGAAGTTAGGTGCAAAGTCCATCAAAAAGAAGAAGTGGAATTTACAGGGTCTGTTTTCTCCACATATGTTACTTCTGGGTCCTTGGCTAGATACAGTATAGAGAGGGGCACAAAGTAAACTGAATACAGAACTCAGATTCCACCGGATGACCCTGAATTCACAGATTTTTTTTATAGGGGCTCTAAAATGAGGTTTGAGAAAGTATTTCACTTTGAATTGTGCTACTTCATCCAAAGATTAAATTGTAGAGGCAAAAAAAGCCCTTTCATGATCTGAAACCTGTTTACCTTTCAATATTTATCACTTGTTGTGCTATTTTTCATATGCCAAATTAATTGTAATTCTTCCTTAAAAGGATCATATTATTAGTACTTCCCTATCCGTGTTTGTGAGTATTCAGGCATTCCTCTACCTGAAATAGCCCCTTTTACCATCCCTCCTATCACATACACATTCTCATGTAATGAGCCTTACTGCAAGAATTACTTCTCTACTGAAGATTATTCTGAATCCCCAAAGAATCATAGATCACTTATTTTGTGTTCCCATCAGACTCTGTACAGAGCTCTATCATTGGAATTTATTCATCTTATTGACAAATTTCATTTAACTCTGGTATATATTCAATTATGTTAAATCAAAACTGATCCTCAAGTTTCAAATTATCATAGCAAAATATTATTTTGTTTACCTAAATTTTAATGTAGGTTATATATTTCTCCTAATACCTAGTGACAAATAGTTTTAAAGATAGTTAGAAGTTGCATGATTAGAGTTACATTTGAGATGGGAAATTATCCATATTCATCTTTAGTTTATTAAGAACTTCAAAATAAAAAATCATCAGAGAATAATAAATCTGGATAGGTCACAAGAATGAGTGGGAAAACTGTTTAAGAGGTTACTACAAAAAGATATAATTGATTTAATCTGATTTAATGTTAACCTCATGGAATACTAGTATATAAATAAATTCTTAATTATATAGGTTAAAATTTCACTTACAGTAGAAAGTGACATCTTGAAAAAAGACATAGCATTTGGAAATATTTATGCCGATTTAAGTAACTGAATAAAATTACTGTAGTCATAAAATCAAAACTGATTTAGAAGTAATTGTCAAAAATAATTTCCTATAATGTACTTAAAATTAATACTTATACATGTCAAAATATTTTTTGTTTTGGTCATAATAAATTTTCTTCAGTAATATTAATTCCTAGAAGATGTGGTAAAAAGGTTTATTTTAATAACATGATTAGCAGACAGTGAATTCTTCATATAACATTAAAATACTTATTTTACAACTAGAGCTCATAGAAAATATCTTCAACTAGTGCTCATAGAAAATATCTTATCAGAAATAAAAACATTTTTGGATTTGGAGGAGTATAATAAAATATAAATGAGCTCACTAGAAAAATGCATTTTGTCATTGAAGGAATATTTACCAGCAAAATATCATATGCAAAAATGTTACATCCATCTCCTCAAGCATTCTCTATATATCTCTCCCCTTTTCCTGTATATTTTTCTTTATATCCCAAACAGAAATACTACATACTATTCTTATTTCCTTAGTGTCTGTCCTGGACTAGATGGTAAGCTCTAAGAATGTACACTTTATTGTAATCAAAACACATGTTAACATACTGTAAATAAATAGAGTTGAATGCATGAATAGATCCATGAGTCAGAGGGAAAGTAAGGTTTTTATGGTGGAGTAAATAAAGTGTAACTTTACTTAAGATGATGATTTCTCACTGTGTTGTGTCTTAAATAGGGTTTGTATCAGTCAGGGTTCTCTAGACAAGCAGAACCAACAGGAGATACCAGCAAATATGTGAATTATAAATGTGTCTCATGCAACCATGGAAATGCAAGAGTCCAAAATCTGTAGGGCAGACTGTGAAGCTGACAGCTCTGATGAAAGGTCTTGGTGAACTTCACAGGAGAGGATTGCTGGTGGAAGCAGTGAAAAGTCTCTCTTCTTCCTTAAAAGTTTTCAATTGTTGGATTATCTCATTTGTGGAACATGCGCCCTGTTCTAGTTTGCTGGTTGCTGGAATGCAATATACCAGAAACAGAATTGTTTTTAAAAGGGAGAATTTAATGAGTTGCAAGTTTACAGTTCTAAGGCTGAGAACATGTCCCAATTAAAACAAGTCTATAGAAAGTCCAATCTAAGGCATCCAGAGAAAGATACCTTGGTTCAAGAAGGCCGATGAAGTTCAGGGCTTCTCTCTCAAGTGAGAAGGCACAGGGCGAACACAGTCAGGGTTTTTCTCTTGGCTGAAAGGGCACATGGTGGACAAGGCATCATCTGCTAGCTTTCTCTCCTGGCTTCCGGTTTCATGAAACTCCCCGGGAGGCATTTTCCTTCTTCATCCCCAAAGGTCTCTGGCTGGTGGACTCTCTGCTTCGTGGTGCTGCAGCGTTCTCTGCTCTTTCTGAATCTCTTATTCCCCTTTTATAGGACTCCAGTAAACCAATCAAGACCCACCCAAATGGGTGGAGACATGTCATCACCTAATCCCGTTTAACAACCACTCTTGACTATATCACATCATCCAGGGAGATGATCTGATTACAGTTTCAAACATACAGTATTGAATAGGGATTATTTTACCTTTATGAAATGGGATTTATATCAAAACATGACTTTTCTTAGGGGGCATACTTCCTTTCAAACCAGCACATGCCCTTAGTTGATCATAGGTGCAATTAGCCATAGCTGCAATCAACCAGTTTATAAGTTAATAGTCCAGACTTCTGGTTTATCAACTAGACATGAAATATCCTTGCAACAACAAATAAGCCAGTTCATACTTGGCCAGACCACTGTGCATGATTACCTGGCCACGTTGACACCAGAACCTAACCATTACAGTTCATCCCTTGTCAACATGGCAGCTGTACACATCACCTCGAAGCATGCTTAATTTCTAAACAGAACACAATAATAGACATGTTTCACCTAACAATACTCAACTGTCCTGCATACAACTGAACATGCACTACCTCTTTCCAGAATATGGTGCAAATCCTTAGGCAGCATCCACTCTTTCATTATTTTTTTTTGTTCTTTTTAATTATTTTTGACATGGGCAGGCTCCAGGAAATGAACCTGGGTCTCCAGCTCGGCAGGTGAGAATTCTTGTCACTGAGCCACCATCGCACTGCCCATCATCCACTCTTAAACTTAATATTCTGTAACTTAAATACTATAACAGGAACAATACCATTTATGCCTTTTGACAAGAAGAAAACAAGGTATTTGCTTTATGTACAAATAGAAACATTCTCATAACCAAACAAGGGAGAAATATTCAAACCATCACAGTCATCATTTCTATAAGTGGTATATGGAATTAGTTCATATTTATCACTACCTTCTTCCACTCCCATTCCATGCCCCCTTTACCCTCAGCAAGCACTTCAGCTGGCCATGGTTCTTTATTGTTGGGGCTATCCAAACCTTCATTTCTGAAGTTTCTGGATCATTGGCACTTCTTCCTGAACTGAGTTGTTGCAGTTTTCTATTAACTTTAATACAGGGCATTGTAGTACTAAGAGAGACACTAGGGAATCACCTGTATTCCAGGAAAACTCTACCTCCATTGTATAGTTGCAGTCTTTTTTCCCTTTGATAGTCGGGATCAATTACTCCAGGCAGCAGAGTAATTCCCTTTCATGCCTATAGATTCAGAAGCATGAGAAGCTCAAAGTGGCCAGGTGACAGACTTAACTTCCAGTTCAATGAAATCATTGTTGTGTCTCCTAGTAGGAGCACTCCTCATTTTGGAACTAAGACCTACAGACCAGCAGAGCTTAAGATTTCAGAGACAGGAAGCAAAAATATTTTGAGTGGATTATAGGGGTAATAATGAGTGGTGCCACTCCTGTTTTTACCCCTTGATTCCTAGACCTGTGAATCCTGGCTATGGGAAAAATAACACCATATAGTGGATGCTGATTCAGCATCTTGGAGAACACTGCCCCAGACCTACAAGGTAATGCCACCTATTTGGCCCTGTAATTGGGTCTTCAAAAGGCCATTCCACCATTCTTTCAACCCAGCTGCCTCTGGATGATAGGGGATATGGTAAGAACAGAGAACTCCATGAGTATATGCCCATTCCCAAACTTCATTTTCTGTGAAGTGGGTTCTTTGATCAGAAGAAATTCTGTGTGGAATAACACGATAATGGATAAGGCATTTCATAAGTCCATGGTTGGTAGGTTTGGCATAAGCAATGCTTGCAGGGAAGGCAAACCCATATCTGGAATATGTGTCTATTCTGGTTAGTACAAATTGCTGCCCTTTCCATCATGGAAGTGGTCCAATGTAATCAACCTGCCACCAGGTAACAGGTTGATCACCTTGGTGAATGGTGCCATATCAGGGACTGATTGTGGGTCTCTGCTGCTATCAGATTGGGCACTCAGCAGTGGTCATAGCCAGTTCAGCCTTGATGAGTCAAAGTCTATGTTGCTGAGCTCATGCATAACTTCCCACTCTACTACCATGCCCACTTTGTTCAAGAGTCCCTTGGACAATGGCAGAAGTGGTTGGGGAAAGAGGATAACTTGTAACCAGAGAATGGGTCATCTTATTCACTTGATTATTAATACCTTCCTCTGCTAAAGTCACCATCTGTTGAGCATCACATGGTACACAAATATTTCCACGACTTTTTGCCAACTCAGAAAGGTCTATCCACATACCTCCTCCCCAGACCTCTTTGTAACCAATTTTCCAATCATGCTCCTTCCAAATCCCTAACCACCCAGCCAAACCATTAGCAACAGTCCATGAATCAGTATACAAATGTACTTCTGGCCAGTTCTTCCCAGCAAAATTAACAACCAGATGCACTGCCCAAGGTTCTGCCCACTGCATGGATTTCTCCTTACCACTGTCCTTTAAGGACATCCCAGAAAGTGGTTATAATGCTGACACTGTCCATTTCTGAGTGGTACCTGCATATTGTACAGAACCAAATGTAAACCAGGCCTGAGTTGTTTCTTTCCCAGTTAACTAATTATAAGGAACTCCCCAAGAGGTCATAGCTCTGATCTGACAAAGAGAAGGTAATATGGCAAGGGTGGGGACTATGGGCATTTGAACCACTTCCTCATGCAAGTTACTTGTGCCTTCATGACATGTTTGAACTCTCTTATATACCTTTTTCATTTTATGATGGAGTGCTGCTCTGCATTCCAGAATTTATGGCTTGGTGGGTCAGACAACACTCAGCTCATGATAGGCAACTCTAGGTTCATGGAAATGATGGCCCATGGTTAAGTATTCAGTCTTACTAAGGTCCAGTAGCAGGCCAAAAGCTATTTCTCAAAAGGAGAGTAGTTATCTGCAGTGGGTGGTAAGTTTTTACTCTAAAATTCTAAGGGTTTTGGTGTGGATCTCATACAAGGTCCTGCCAAAGGCTCCAGATAGCACCTCTATTTGCTACTGACACTTTCAGTACTAGTGAGTCTGCTGCATCATATCATCCAAATGGTGGAGCAACTTGCATGGCAGCCTGAACTTGTCACAGAGCTTCCTTTTGTTCTGATCCCCACTCAAAACTAGCAGTTTTTTCTGGTCACTCAGTAAATGGACCACAGTAGCACACTGAAATGCAGAATATGTTGTATCCAAAATCCAAAGCGGTCAACTAGGCATTGTGCCTCTTTTTGGTTGTAGGAAGGACCAGATGCAACAGTTATCCTTCACCTTAGATGGGATAGCTCGACATGACCTACACCACTGGACATGTAGAAATTTCACTGAGGTACAGGGCATCTGTATTTTTTGTTGGATTTATCTCCCATCCTTGACATGCAATGCTTACCAATAAGTCTAGAGTAGTTCCTACTTCTTACTCACTATGTCCAATCAACATGATATCAATATAATGGACCAGTGAGATATGTTGTAGGAGGGAGAAATAATCAAGTTTCCTGCGAACAAGATTGATACCAGGAGTGGTTCTTGAGAAATAGAATCTTAAAAAAGTGTTTCTAAGTTGGTTTCCCACTCTTAGTAGATTCAAAGGGACTAATGACTCTGTTTCCAATAATCAAGTTAGCACTGGAAGTCCATGGGATGAGTTGGCAAGAAAAATATGCAAAATCCATGTGATTCTGCTAGTTATATGCTTATACAAGTCAAGGCTCTGGGTGAGAGTGTTATGACACCTTAATGGAGATTTGTGGAATTAATTGTGGAATTAAGAGGCATATTATACATATTGTTGTTAGATATGCTGGATACAGTTATGAGGGAAAGGAATAAGAAGAAGGCTTCAAATTTTCAAGTCGTATGAAAGATGTAAAAGTTTCCATGTGTCCCCTGAAAGAAAATCCTATTTCCTGTGGTCACAGACTTGAGATCTCTGAAATCAGACACAAAGCTTCATTGTACAAGATGCAAATTAATAATATAAACTAAATTCTTAACTTGGAAAGTGTCTGCTATTAACATAAGGATTTGATTGGAAAAGTATGGGATCCTGAAACTTGGGATGGGGACATATGGCATGATAATGATGGCAATGGGGACATGGAAACCCTGGAATCTGCTGCACATGTGCTAGATAGACCTGTAATGGACTGTCCTGAGGAAATAGCCTCCCCACTCCCAGTACCAGCTGTAGTAGTCAGGGTTCTCTAGAGAAACAGAACCAACAGGAGATATCTGTAAATATGAAATGTATCAAGGTATCTCAATGCAACTGTGGGAATGCAAGAATTCAAAATCTGTAGGGCAGGTGGTGAAGCTGTCAGCTTCAATGAAAGGTCTCAACAAGCTCCACAGAAAAGGCTCACTGGCTGAAGAAGCAGTGAAAAGTCTCTCTTTTTCCTTAAAAGTCTTCAATTAATTAGATAATCTCATTTCTGGGAGATGTGCCCTTAATTGAGTGTAGATAAAATCAGCTACAGTTACAATCAACTGACTGATGATTTAATAAACCAGACTTCCAGTTTATCAAGCACCCATGAAATATCTTTGCAGCAATGGTTAGGCCAGTGCTTGCCTGACCAGACCACCGGGCATCATCATTTGGCCAAGTTGACACCGGAACCTAAATATTACAGGGGTGGTAAGATGTGAAAGAAAAAATTATGTTGATATATCAATAAAGCCCATATCTTGAAAATTAGAGTCCACAAATGTTTGTTGAATTAACCCAACCTGAAGAATATCACATGGCTATTTTTCAAGTAATTGGGGAGCATTGATCCTGACCATGTTCACAACTTTCCTGGGACATCCTTAATGTACATATTATGACTCCTCATCTTTCAATCTTTTTAAGTTTGCAATTCTCCCTTATCCAATGACCATTTTAATCTCTCTATTTACATCACAATCCTCAAGTAGATGTTTTCCTTGCCACATAGCTCAGACCCAGTGAGTTCCCATTGTCTGCCATTAAGAAAAGGAAGGGACTATTTCTCTCCCTATATCAACTACTTCCCTGGCCACTGTATTGACTATGTATATTCTATCTTGTAAAGAGATTAAAATAATTGCATTAAAGGCCTCCAATAGTGAATCTACACCATATATATTGGATGTGTATATTTGATCAAATTGTTATGCTCAATAGTCTTTTTTTTTTTTTTTTTTTTTTTTTTTAAATATTACTCTGTATAATAGTATGGAGCTCACAACCAAAGTATCAGGATACCATTCCATAGATGTTCAGTAGGCTGGAAGGCAGTGCCCATTTTTTTATTCTTCCATTTTTTTTCACCACCACCCTCCAAGAATTCTGCCTTTTAAGAATTTCGTTATCCTGAAGTCTCTATTTCTTATGTTTTGGTCCCATTACTTCCAAGTTCACTGAGCCCAAGTCTCTTCATTTTTTCTTATCAGTATTGATGTTCTTATTTTCAGTTGTGACTGAAGATTTTCTTTCTCCTGCTTTTGTCTGCTTCTGGGAAGAAAAGAAAGAAAGATTTGTTTCTTGAGGACTGAAATAAAGAGGTTGTTGGGCTCATGTCATGATTTGGATTTTAGGCTTATTACTATTTTTCTTATTTTGAATCTCTTTTACTTTTCTTAAATTTGTCATTGTTTTCATGCAATAGGAGAAAAGAATAACAAAAAAGACCAACTACATTGTGCAGTTGAGAAATACCCTAGAATATATTGTGATACCAATAAGACAAGAAACTTATTGTAAAATTTTGTGTATTTTTCTTGTTATTTTCACATTTATCTTCTCATATAGCATGTAAAATACTTCAATCATTTTAAAATAAACAAAACTGTGTTTTTAATCACTAAAACATGCAAATTGCTTATGTTGTACACATGAAAAATAGTAGCACATGCTTCTAAAATGATTTTTTTAAATATTTTAAACAGGGACATAATAATTTTAGGAAAAATAACCTTAGTAAAGCAAATCTTTGCATTATTTTACTATTGCTTATGCAGATTCACCTTACAATTCATCCTTTGAAATTAACCAAAACACTTTATTTACTGTGAAAGTAAATATTTATTTTGTTCAACATCTGATTCTCAATCATCTAATTCGAATAGTTATAAATATCTTGAGTGTATGTGTATATACTTGTTTTGAAAGTATGTTTTTACTGTTTAATTTGTGGGGAGGGGCATTTCTGCATTTTGCTGGAGACTAGCTATGTGATTTTTGGTGTGTCTAATATAGATGTGAACATTCCTTTATCTGTTTGTTTCTGAGAAAAAACTGACCCAAGTGAATTTTTTGCTCAGTTTTCTGGGAAATTTGTGTGTGAAAATCACTTATCTGTACTTATTTTCTCAAAAAATATATAAGAAACATATTATGCCCTATTATATGTTAATGCTCTAATGAGTTTTGAAACTTATATAAGCAGAATGTATTGCATGTCTATTAAGAAATGAAATTGAGAATACATCTTGATTTCAAAGACTTTTGCAACATAATATCACTCTAAAAACCTAGTTATTTCCTAAGTAAGACAGTGCAGTAAATGGCTTTACCTTCTGTGATGGGTTGACTTGTGTATCCTGATTTAGACACATTCTTGGTCTTGACCCATATTCCTTTGGGTATGAAACCATTGCAAATAGGATCTCCTGAAGATGTTATTTTAGTTAAGGTGTGGCCCAACTTACTGAGTGTGAGACTTAGCACACATTACTAGAGTCCTTTATAGGCAAAAAAAATTTAGACTTAGACAAACCACAGGAAGGAGCCTGAAGCCGAAAGTCAACACAAACTGGAAGAGAAAGCAAAAGGAAACTGCCATGTGACTAGAAAGCCTAGCAGCCCAAGGACTACCAGCCACTCCAAAACTACTATCCTCAGAGGAAGGAAATATTCTAACCGATGCTTTGATTTGGACTTCCGGCCTCTGAAATCATGAGCTAATAAATGCACTTTCTTAAAGCCCATCCCTTGTGTGGTACTTATCATAGCAGTCTGGAAAGCTAAGATACCTTTTTATTTGAAAATAACCAGAATTTATATATACACACACACACACACACACACACACACACACACAAACACATACATATATGATGTCTACATATATATATATATATATGTATATGTATATATATATATATATATCATGTATTGGCAGCAATTTTAATTTTTAATTATAGATGTAATTATCAAAATGAGTTTCAAATTTAGCGTTTTAGATAGTAATGTATTTTGTTTACTCCAATGCAACATTTTATTTCATATGATAAAATTACTTGGGGATAATAAAAAGTAGAAAAACAATAACATCTGTCTGGGTCTGAGTTTGTGATAGACTCCAGAAAAGCCATGCCCTTTGATCCTCATTCAATATTGCTGGGTGGGAGCATTTTGATAGTTTCCATGAAAATGTGACTCACCCAATTGCGGGTGGTAACTTTGATTAGATGATTTCCATGGAGGTGTGTCTCCACCCACTGAAGGTAGAGTTGCTTGCTGGAATCTTTTAAAAGAGGAAACATTTTGGAGAGAGTCCCTTTTTGGTAGAGCCACTTGAAAGCCAGAAGATGCTGCCATGTTCACCATGTGCCATTCCAGCTAGAGATAAACGTTGAATAACATCAGCCTTCTTGAACCAAGGTATCTTTCCCTGGATGCCTTAGATTGGACATTTCTATAGACTTGTTTTAATTGGGACATTTTCTCGGCCTTAGAACTGTAAACTAGCAACTCATTAAATTCCCCTTGTTTAAAGTCATTCTGTTTCTGGTATATTGCACTCCAGCAGTTAGCAAATTAGAACATCTAACAAAAGGATATTTACAGCTAAGATATTTTACTTTCAAGAACCATTGAATAACTTTTAAATATATCATAGCAGGCCTTGGTACAGACTAAAGTTGTGATGCAGGAATAGAACTGATTGATTAGCGTGAACAGAATACTTCTCACTACTGGCATCTATTTCCATGACCCAATCACTGCATAATAAATTTCTGTTTAGAATAATAGTCTGAAACGTCTCACTTAATACCACCTAATGGGTATCAGTTGGCATTAAGATAAGATGTGTTATAGCCAGTATAGATAAAGTAGTAAACAAGTGTGAGACTGTTGTATGTGATTTTTTTGGGGGGATGCATGGTCTGGAAATTGAACCTAGGTCTCCTGGATGGGAGGTGAGCTTTCTACCATCAAACTACTCATACACCCCATATTGTGTTTGACTTAATAGCTAAGGATGGGTTTATCCAAATCCGTGTACTGACCATCATGCTTTGTGGATTTTGCCTCCATTATATTTCCTGATTCCAGGTCCATTCTCTCAACAACATTCCTATTTTAATTCTGCTCTTGGTCCCAGTCTACATCATCTTTTCCCTTGATTATTAAAATAAATATTCCAAGGCATCCCCTGTCTTCAATTTCACTTTTCTCTTTAATCCACACATAGAACTATTTTTCCCCTGCCTTCAAATAGATAAATGCTTAAAACAGCTTCTTCCAAAGTGTTCTATGGTGCATACATTGCATTAAAGATTAATAAGGTGCTACTCTCCTCCCTGAAAAATAAGCATATATAATAAAAACTAAATAGTATTCAATGATAAATTCCTTTGGGAGAATGGATCTAAACACAATTAAACTCATTTTGTTTCTTCTTCTTATCCTTTATTATTTGTAATCATAATAAGAATCTCCTAAGGGAAATGGTAAATTTGACATTTTCCAAATTGATAATATGTATTTTGATCAAATGATACAAGTAGCCCATAAAAAAAGACTTTAATTGATGCAGGTTAAAGATAAATCTCTTTAATCCATCTCTCCATATTCGTGTGTCTGATTGCTTCCTCCTATCTGAACATAACATCCGCATTTATCTGACTCTTATTTCTCCTTTGGAATTTAATTTCTATATCTATCAAGCAAAGTTTTCATCATGCTTCAAAGTAAAGTTTGAATGTTGTTTGATTATCAAGCATATTAAACTATTTCTAGCATTGTGGGCAAAAATTATTTGTATCTTGCATGCTTAGAATTTTTATTGAGTTTGAACAAGTTTTCAAATCATTGGTTTTCATTTCTCTTTATGAACTGAATGAAAATACCCCTTGTCTATTTTTCTATTTTCCTTTTTTGTGGTGCTTTTTTATTTTGTATGCTGTATGGCATGATCACATTTCATTATTTTTCCATGCGAGTATCCCATTATTGCAGCACCATTTCTTAATTTTTGTTTGTTTTTCGTTTTGCTTGTCTGTTGTTTTGGGAGAAGTGCATGGACCAGGAATCAAACATAGCAGGTGAGAATTCTACCACTGAACTACCCCTATACCCCGTTTTTATTTATTTTTTAAAAGTGCTTTATAAAATATAGGTATTATCCCTTTGAGTAATGTATAAGGTTAAATATTTCTGGACAGGCCATGGTGGTTCAGTAGGTAGAGTTCTCACCTGCCATGCTGGAGACCCTGGTTCCAATTCCTGGTGCCTGCCTGTGCAATAAAAAAAAAAGGTAAATATTTCTCCAAGTGTGTGGCTAATGTTTAAATGTGTTCATGGGTTTCTCTTATGAATATGACTAAAATATTTTGTTGTCCTTTTTCCTTTAGGACGTCTGGAATTTATGGCTTTCTTGGGCACATTCCCACTCAAATCATATAAAAGTATGTTTTCTTCCCAAACCTTTCTTCTAAGTGTCAAAGGTTTTGCCTTTTATGGTTAGAATTTGAGCATATCATAAGTTTATGATGTCAGGTAGTGATCTACTTGGTTTAAACAAGTTGTCTCAAAATCATTTAGTGGATCATGTATTCTTTTCTGACTTTGAAGTACTTCCTTGGTGCCTTCATGTATTTTTCCTGCTTGGGACTGAGATAGTTTAGACCTGTAGATCTAAAATCTATCATCTATGGGATCTGAGATCCCATATCATCAGATATGGGAAGATTTTTGACCATTGTTTCATTAAATATTTTATTTGCCTCATTTCTCTGATCTTGCTTCTGGAACTTAAGCTACATTGTGGTAGATTGATATTTGCCCACATACTGTGTCTTTGTTTATTTTTTTCAAATCTTTACTTCTGTTTTTCACTGACCCTTTCTTCTGCCAACTCCAGTCTGCTATTTAACTCATCAGTGGATTTTAATTTTAGATATGGTATATATATATGTGTATATATATTACATATATATATAATATATATGTGTAATATATATACACATATATATACATATATTTATTTATTTAGAATAACACCTTTAAAGCCATGTCTACTATTCAAAAATCTCAGTCATTTGAGAGCTTTTCTCTTTTTTTTGCTTTTCTTCTTGATTATTGGCCGCATTTTCACTTTCTTCACAGATCTAGTTATTTTTTATTGCACCAGGATATTGTGTTTATGTAATAAAGAGAAAGCATTATGTCAACTTCTTTTAAACTGAGTTGAATTATGTTCTATCAAGCAGTTATTTTATCGGCAGCCTGCTTTGATACTATTGAGGATTGGCTTTAGACTTTATTAGGGAGAGTATAGAGTGGATCTGACTATACTGGATGGTACTTACTCCCAAGATATGATCTTTCTGGTGTCACAGCAGAATGTCAGATATTTTAAGCTGTATTTGATTTAATACCTAAAATTTTGACTGAATGCAAATACCAATATCCTGCACTGTGTAGCCTCTGGCATCTCTGCTCTTATATCAGCCCATAGCAGCTGTACCTTGCATATGTGCAGCCCACCTCTTGGCCAAATAGCTACAGAGAACCACCCCACCTATTTCAAGACACCCCTTTTCTGAACCCCACCTCTGGGCAGACCCCTCTTCTCCAGTACACTGTCCCATTAGTTTCACAGCTTCAACAACCTCAAACTCCATTATGCCCCCCACCCCAGTGGAACCAAAATGGTTAGCTTAGGCCCCACCTCCCTGTATCACAGTTGGTAAGTTGCCCCCAGGTAGAGAGCTAGAGCACAGTTCAATTAAAATATTTCCCTTCTAATAAGGATTGCACTCTGTCACTACCTATTTTCCAATACCTGAAAAGAGTTATCACACACATTTGATCCTGTTGTATAGCTCTATATGGTGGGAGGGCAGGTCTGGTACCATCTCCTTTGTCATGGCTGGAAGCCTGTCACTGATTTGAACAGCCAACTCTATTATGACTAGATTCCCTATGTCCATGATTCACCTCTTTTATCTCTATATTTTTCCTACTGATCTGTCTGTCTATGCTTAAGCTATTTTAATTACTTTATTATCACAGCATATTTTATATCAATTTGCATACACTGCCCTCTTCTCTTTCAAAATTATCTTGACCGTTTTCAGATCATTTGAAAATCAGTTTAACTGTATAGTAAAATCTGTTGTAGTTTTATGATTGACATCATTAAAATACTGAACATTTTAATTCAGAAACAGTAGCTCTTGTTACATACAGTTCTTTCTTATGATTATCTTTGTGTGTGCATGTGTGTGTTGTGTCTTTAATTAAATATAAACTATATATATTTCTTGACAGAATTATTCTGGTTTTTTTATATAATTGTTATATTATGTTTTATTTCCTTTTAAGCTTCATTTAATTTTTAAGGAGGTTGAATTATCCTTAACATTATCTGGGCCAAAAGTTTGTGGGAAGCAGCTTTATGAAAAATGTCTCTGTTTCTGCAATGGAAATTGGTTTACTAGAGTCAGTGTAACAAAATTACATTATTCTTGAAAACTGTTCTTTTCATCTAAGTCTTCAGATTTATTTACAGAATGTTAGCTAAGATACTCACTTAGAATTGTTTCCATTTTTCTGTGTTGCTACTGTTTTTTCTCCCTTATTATTTCGCTCAGATAGGAAGCATCTTTCTTTGTTGCTGACTTCAACTGTATTTTGGATGTGTAATCCTTAAGCATAATGTTTTCCCTAGCTTTCTGCTAGGCAAGGATAATCAAGTAAGTTTAAGGATCATTGTATTGTATCACATAATTTTTGTTTTCAAGATCTACTGAGATGGTCTGATGAGGGCTTTTAAAATCTATGAATGTGATCTGTCACGTGTATGTTTTTTTCAGTGAGGAAACATTCTTGCAATCCTGGCATGAATCACAAATGCCATCATGTGTTAACTTCTAAATATGTAGATGTACAAATCAACATTATAAATGAGATTTAGTTTATACTTTCCTTCCCTTGCTCTGCCTTTTAGTTGTTTATAGAATCATTTCTACTAGTCTCATAAATTAGAAAGTTCTCTATATTTTTTTCTTGTATGGGAATGATTTCTATAACATTTTGGTCAACTTTGATCTATGGATGTTTGCAGAATTAATAAGTCAAATTATTTAGGAGTGCTAAGTTCTTAAAATGTAAATATTTGACTACGGGTTTCTTTGATCCAATTCTTAGCCTATTAAAGTATTCTCTTAATTAATACTTTCTCTTTAGTATTTTCATAGAAAGGTTAATCTTTTATAGACTTTAAAATTTATTTGAATAGTACTATAGAAATATTTTATAAAATAAATAGATAAATCATAAAATGTTCTTACTACTGGTAGTATGTATTCTTTATTTTCTTTTGGTCTGTAATATCTTCTATCTTCTGTGTTATATTTCTTAATCATACTTGCAAATTATTTTCCCATTATCACTGGCAGTATTAAGGTACTGTTTTTTTATTTTTTATTGATACATTTCCAGTTTTTTTTTTAGTAAGGTATCCTTTTATGTTTACTAATTGCTATTTTGTTTTATGTTTCATTCTTTTAAAAATTATTTGATTTTAAAGCTTAAAACTCTTTAATAGGGTGGGCAGCGGTGGCTCAGTGGCAGAATTCTCACCTGCCTTGAAAGATACTTGGGTTCGAGTCTCGAAGCCTGCCCATGCAAAAAACAAAACAAAACAAAACAAACTCTTGAATATTCATCTTTCCTTTTTTGAATAAACATACACAAAGCTGTACAGTTTCCTCAGTGTAACATTTCAACTTCATCATACATGCATTCTAAATTCAATGCTATTTGCATACATTTCTAGTAATTGTATTGTCATCTGCGATTTCTTCTTTGTTCAGTAATAATTAGAATTTCTTAGTGGAAGAACATCATAGCTATATTTTCTTCTAATTTTCAGGTATACTGCATGTAGTCAGAGAATGTTTCTGGTGTCTTTTATTTATTACGTTATACAAAGTAATTTTGACAAATATTCCAATTGTAGGTGAAGAGACCAGACATTCTTTCTTGTGCCCAGAGGTCTCTCTATATTTAGTAAATTAAATACTTCTAGAAATTTTTGCCGTATATATTAAAGCATTTTTAGCTACATTTATGTTCTTAATTTCTTCTTGAGGGACTACAAGGTATATAAATATGAACTATTTCTCTTTCTCTTTGCTAATGTTTTTGCCATAAATTCGGTGTCTCTGATATCCATATTATCAGCATCTCTTTGTTTTGTTGTAATTTGCCTCTTAAATCTTTTCCTTTTCTTAATTTCAACTTTTCACATTTTTAGAGATGTCTAAATGACTGTACATTATCCCGGTATTCATGCCTAGTCATGCACACGTGTTTGGGGAGGTGTAGGTATGGCTCTGGGTATAGATTTACATGGAAGCCTGGTTGTGGATGCAGGTGGATGCCTCATTTTAGGTTTAGGTCTATGTCCATATCCATTTCTGTCTCAATTTATTTTATTGGCATTACTAAAATCTTAAATATTTTGAATTTTTCCTGAAACTTCATATTATGTTTTTTATTTACATAATTCATTTTAGTATTTTCGATATCTGCTTTTTGCCTTTTGTTGGATGGTCAAAATTTTTTTTCTTTTCTTTTTTTGGGGGAGTGTGGAGTAAAGGGTTAGGCCTTTTGTTGATTTGGATCTATACAATTTGCATTTATTCCATTTATGCTCCAGTAATTTTAGATACATTTTAGCTATCATCAAAAGTTTTTAAAAGTTTCTATCAACATATAGACTTATAGTTTTCTATATCTTTCCCCAAGACAGCATACGAACATTTGCCTGATTTTACTCTTCTCCTTTCTCTTTGGTCCCAAACCCTATTTCCAGGACTTCCAAGTAGGTGTCCTGTGGGATATTGCTGATTTTTTAAAAGCAGATTATAAGTCAACAATTATTTATTTTTTCAAGTTATATATTTTTACTGGCATTTTGATCATGACTTTTTAGATCCTTTTTCATAGAATATGCAAAACTTTGAGTACATCCTTAAGTAATACTTTCAGAATGTCTCTATTCATCATATAGCTTTGTAAACTTACAGGCTTAAATATAGTTTTGTTTTGTCCTTCCATTTGAATATTATTTTGGGGGCTATATAGAACTCTAGCTTCAAAATCATCTTCTGCAGACTATACAGATAATGCATCACTGTTTTGTAAAATCCATTGTTAATGTGGAGAAGTATGATGATAATAATATATTCATTCCTTTATAAAATATCTTACTTTATTATTTTTCTTTTTCAATGTATTTAAGAAATTGTTTCACTTCAATATTCACAAATTATAATATTATGTGTTTATTTATTGACAATAAACATTCTATTTAAATTGTCAAGTTACTTTCAATATGATAATGTTTGTTTACTTCTGGAAAATTAATCATATTATTTAATTCATCCATTCTCTATTCTTACCTTCTGAAACTATATTAAATTTATTTGGAACTTTCTCCAAAATTTTAATATTTGCTAATATTGTGTATTCACTCTTACTATCGATATTACATCTTGGGAAAATTCTTCAACAAAAATTTCTAGCTTCCTCTGATATTCCTTGTTGCTCTTCTATTATCCAGCTAAATTAATTTTCAATGCTGATTCTCATTACAACAATTGCATCTGATCACTTCTAGCAGCCTATATGGGATGATGTAATTTATTTTTAAATTCCTTCTGAGGATATTAATCATATATATATTATAATATATAGATATACATTTAGGTTACCTTTGCCATTTTCTGAGTGTTCATTTTTGTATATGTAGCATTTCATGCACTTTTCATGAGATCAGTTTTCTTCAAACTTTTTTTTAATTTTGTGCTTATCTTAAAGTGTGAGAGCATAATATTTCATGTTCACTATTCAAGGATAATGATATTATATCAAGCATTTCCTTAAACTCTACTATGTATCAAATACTTGGTGCTTTATATGAATTTGACATGAATATTTATTCTAATTACTTGAATTTGTCTCTGGTGTTTGTGAAGGAAAAATGAAAATGTCATAGTTTTCTGGTTCGGGGCACTCCCAGTCCACTCTTGCGATTTCTTGCTACTTGGGGCACTTATTTGCCTATTGAGCAGAGATTAAAGAAGCTATTACTTATCTTGTGGGTAAGAGCCTCTACTGCTTGCTATTTGTTACAGGTAGGTAAAGGAGTAGCTGAACCCCAATTTGAAAATTCTTGTGTATTCATTTGTATCTGTCCTACTATTGAGAGGTTAGTGAAAGATGGATGAGATCTATTTCTTTTTGAATTCCAATTGCTTACCACAGTGATTGAGTCAATAAATGTTAGTTGAATGTGGATTTTCTACTGAATAGCGACTGTTATTTCTACCAAACAGATGGCTTTTGCAATTACTTGAACCATTGAGGAGTTATAACAAGGAATAAATATATTCCATAGGTCACTTATATGTATATAACTCCAATTCCATGTAGGTTATCTCCTACTAAACTTCAGATCCTACCTAAGAAAATTGACAGAATATTGACTCTTTCATCTAGAATGAGTACCAAGTCTAATTAAAAAGCTGAATTTTAACACTTTTTTGGCTTGTTATTAAAAAATTGTAATTTTAATATCAAATTATGATTTGCTTTAGAACCAATTTTAGACATTTCATTATAGTTTATAAAACAGAACATTTAGAAAACTATAAGCTTAAATTAATTTGAGGTCATTAAATGTATGGTGTATTAAATGCATAGCCAAACATGCAAGAATAGTTATTGAAAGGAAAACTTTTCCCATTGTATTAATATGTGAAAAAGGGGAAGTATATGTTTTAAAAACCATATTTAGAATATCTTCCTCATTTTTCAAGGGTAAATAATCACAGATTTTCTCTGATGTACAGATTTTCGTCTCATTAAATAATGTCTAAGCATTTATGAACTTACTATATTATAAGCACAGACAGTGTCAGGATTAAATACATTGGAAATAACATATAAAAGTATAACCTACTGATCATAGATTCATACAGGTTAGAGATTTATTTGCTTATTTAAAAGAATCTCCATAAAGTGAGCAATAGAGGTAAACTGTAAACAACCTCTATTGGGATTTATCATGGAAGACTCTTGTTCACTAGCATTCACAATTGCTTCACTGGAAACAATCTATTGCCCCTCCTCTATCTGGTGATTTCCCATATAATTTTTCAAAACAGCTCAAACGTCACTTCTTTAATCCCGAGGCAGGGTGAAACTCCCCAAACCTGGACTGGTGCAGTACTTATTTACATGGATGCCCAGCTGTTCTCACCTTATATGTTGGATTTGCTGAATTTTCCTGCTTTTAATTATGGAATATTTCAAATCTGAAGAAGTTTTGAAAATAATAGAAATATTACATTTACAAAAAATCAGCACTGATATTTTTGCTGGGTTTGCCTCAAATCTTAATTTTTGGGAACACATGCAGCTACAGTTTTAACCTCCTTCCCTATTACTTTTGCCTCTCAATAAAACTGGAAATGGCTTCATACTTAGGGAGACGTGGATCATTCCCACACATGATTTTATAGTTTTAATTTTTCATTTTAAAAAAGTAGCAAAATGAATAAAAATCTAGGGTTGGATTCCTTAGACATAGAACATAAGGCAATGGACCCTAGTGAAAGCTATGCACAGAGAATTTAAATGAATTTTCAAAATTTACCCATTAAGTGAAAGTATGGATTTTTTTTTTCAGAACTTTAACTTCAAATGATGATAAATATGAAATCCAGATCTTGGGTTGTGGGTTAGAGTTAGAGGAACCCAACTGTCTTCATTAGAAGGGGAATGAAGCCGAGATTAACTGATATTGAGTGACATGCTGAAGCTATGAATCATGAGAGCAGCAGCACATTGGTACTTGGTTTTCCTAATTGCTGGGCTTCCATTCTTTTTGCTTAATCTAATAGTTTAGAGGATATGTTTGGAGTATAAGGTTTTAAATCTTGAACCCACCCCTTACTAGGTATTTAAATGTAGGAAATCAGTTTAACAGTTTTGGGATTCAACACTTAGGTTTTTAATATGGAGTAATCATTAATATATATTTCAAAGTTCTACTGTGATGACTAGAGGAAGAATGACTAGCATTCCTCTCCTACTGATCAATCACGTTTATTGTCTGAACTCAAGATAAAGATCAGTTGTCACTGCGAATTTGCAGACTGAGGAGACAAACTCCTCTATAGCACACTAGCCCACATACATGTATATATACATACACACACACACACACACACGCACACATATATATATGATATTGAAGGGTCAGGTAAATTTAAATATATATTTATATTTACATTCTGGGAAAAACTAAAATAATGTAAGAATTATTATGGGGAAACAATTTATAAAGAAAACAGATACCAATAAAAAGAAAGCTTAATACACCAGATAAGATGTATTCTGCTATAAAATTTTTAAATTTAATGAGAGTTCATCTTAATGTCCCAAAATAATATACTTTAAGTGAATTGAGAGGTGTCTTAGACATAGTGGAAGATCGACATCAACTTTTACTTTCTGCATAGACGAAAGGGAGAGAAAGCGTTAAGTAAACCAGGAATTAGAAGATCGGTGTCTTAGATTCAATTCTTTGTTTAAGAGCTCCATGATCTCAGCTCAAGCAGTTAAGTGACTCAGCCTCACACTGGGGAAAATACATGAATCAAAAAATTATTGTAAGTATTAATAGAGACCCTTGAATTTACCTTACATGTATGGGAACAATATAGGATCATTTTTGAGGCCAGCTCTGGATTTGAACCCCTGCTTTGCCGTTTACCAACTCTGTAGTATGGTACAAATTACTTGCTGTCTGTGCATTTGATTTCACATCTCTGATTTGAGCATAAAAATAGTTCCTATTTCATAGAGTAACTGTAAGAATTAAAACAGATAATATATGTAAATCACTAAGAAAAGCACATGCTACATTATAAATGCTCAGTATAGGTTAGCTGTCATTGCCATTATTATTTTAAATTCATTACTTTTTTTATTTTAAATTTAGTCAGAAATGTGATAACCAAAATTAAAAGTTTTATTTGGAAGACTTTACTATTTAGAGAAAGACTGACATTATGGGCTAAAAGATCAACAATAGCAGTCATGTTTTAGGAAAAAAAAATTTTTTTGACTTTGATATTTAGGGCATACAGAATAGTTACTAAAGATTTACCTGTGTTTTATGTTTTGTTTTGTTTTTGCTTCAAAAAACCTTTTTCTCTTTTCGACTTAATAACCATAACAAATAATACCAATAGACAATTTTATATTTACCTTGGTTATATATTTTAACTTTTGATGAAGGGCCAAACTAAGGAAAAATAGGATTTGTCTTCCAAATTACTAATGATAAAATAAAAATATCTTCAATAGGGATCAACGTCTTACTCTATCTGTGGCAAATCTATCTACTGTTTCTTCATGAAATCCATAAAAAGATGGTGAAAGAGAGTTTATTCTGTGGCTGACAAGGAGACTTAGGCTAATAAATATAACCTCTTTAATACACTATCCATTCTGTATAATATTGTCCCCTGACAATACCGTATCTGGTCAGTGCTTTTTACCTGGTGGAATAAGCCAAAACTTTGTTCCTGAAGGTTCCTGTGTTGAATCGGTTGCTAAGTTATCCATTGATATTTATTATTGGCTAGAGAATTGCAAAGTGGCACCCCAGTAAGTTTCTTTCTTTCCAGGGAATATTCTTCTATAGTCATACTTTACAAGTTTAACTTTACAAAATTACCTAGTTTTTCCTTACTAATTGGGATTTATCATCTTAATCAATAGAGTAAACTCTTCCTGCTTGCATATTGATTCACTGCCATGAGTTGTCCAAAAATGGGCAGGTAAGTCTTCATTTGAAAGTAGGACTTCCAAACCTTTCTAGTCCAATGTTTTAGGAATTAAAAGCAAAAATGTCATGCAGTATTAGGTATAATAATGAGATGGGCCACTTGCAACAGACCTATTTATAAAGCAGTCCCATGATTTACCATCTTTTGATAACTGGTCATAGGAATTTGTTTACGAGGTCTTTGGTAGACATGCACTAAAAACGACTGTCAATAATCACTGCCTTCTGGTAAATATGCCTTTATATAACCCTCTCTGCATGAGTGGGACGAGAGCAGTTTCTAGATATTAACCAACAGAATATGGCAAAGGATGTGCTTCCTGTGATTATGCTATGTTATATAAAACTCTGTCTTGAGAATAGTCACACTCTGCAGATCCTTGTACTGGCTTGAGGAAAAAGCAGCCACATTTTTGAGTAAACCCATGTGGTGTGGAGCTGTGGATATTCTCTCGGAACAGTGGGGAGTCTCTAAGGGCTATAGACACCTTAGATGACCACATTTCATATGAAGCCAGCAAAAAACTAGGTCCTCAGTCTTAAAAACACAAAGAAATAAATTTTGCCTACCACATGAGGGCGGTTGGAAGCAGATTCTTCTCCATTTGAACAGCTAGGGAAGAGCTCTGATTGTAGTCTACTTTGACTCTGAGCAGAGGAAGTAGCCAAGTTATATACAGATTCTGGACTGACAGGAGTTGGATTGTTTGATGCTGCTAAGTATGTGGTAATTTATCACCAATAGAAAATTAATACAAGGTTGGTTGAGAAGCGATGAAACAGTAAAAATAGGTACCAAGGAATCTGAGCACCGCCCCCTGCCTCCCCAACACACACACCTTCACGCAATATACTTCTGGATCTGTTTGGGCCAAGTCTCATACTATACCATTTTTATAAAATAACGGAATGCTGATACACACATTCTTGGTTATGACTTAGTGGATCAGGGTAGGCAGATTAACTCCCTGGTCAGCATTTAAATTAACTACGAGGACTCAATGGTAAATCAGGAAAATGTTTATTGGAGGAAGAACTATGACTTCACTTCAAATAATTCTGGACTATAATTCTTCTTTTAGGCAGGGAGGAGTCTGCTTATAGCATTTCTATCTGTGGAAGAAATGCTTCCACAGACATTTCTATTACTATTTGATCTCCTGGGTTATAAAGTATGAAGTACAGAACAGCTTGTACAACAGCTTGGACTCAAGCTAGACCCCTCCTTTGCAGAGTCCTCTTCTGCTTTGGCCCTTCCTCAAAACAAATAGACTTGTAAGCTTATTGGTAGGTTAGAGGAAACAGCATACCTAAATTTTGTCTCCTATATTTCCAAAATCAAAAGAGGGCTCATGAAGCCTGTGCCTTTTTCTTAGTGATAGGTAGTACAAGGTTCATTAGTTTCTCTTTCACTTTAGAAGCAACATCTTAACATGACGAAAGAACTGTACCACTAGAATTTTCACCAATGTAGAAAGCCCCTGAAATTTGGCAAGATTTTTCTCCCACCTTCTGGCTAGTATGTATCTGCTTAAGAAGCCCAAGATACTTGCCATATACTTCCCATCAGATCCAATTGTCGTAATGTCAAAAATATTATGAGAAAGTGTGATATTTTATGGGTAGCAAGGTTATCAAAGTTCCTGCAAGCTATACTGCCATTCTCCTGTGGTTGTTGTTGTGCTTCCATTTCTAATATTGAAGTTGTGCTTCCATTTCTTTTTTTTTTAATAATTTATTTTATTTTATTTTTTTAAATACCAAAAAAACCACCAAATAAATACAAACATTCCTATTTTTATTATTCTGTTCTACATATGTAATCAGTAATTCACAATATCATCACATAGTTGCATATTCATCATCATGATCATTTCTTGGAACATTTGCATCTATTCAGAAAAAGAACTAAAACGAAAACAGAAAAAAAAATGCTTCCATTTCTAATAGGCAAAACGTTGATCATCCCTGATCACTGTGACTGAGTTAAAAGTGTTATGCAGAGTTGATAGCTGCCTATTAAATGTTAGGGGCTATGTGGATTTTCAGCTGTAAAAATAGCACATCTGGAATGTCAGCTACAATAATCATTACTATGTAATTTAATTTATGATAATCTGCAGTCATTCTTCAAGATCCATCTGGCAACTGTATATACCAAATAAGTGAATTTATTTAGTATATAAGCTCCATCGTTTCATAATTATAGCTTTCAATGTAGCACTAATCTTCACAAATTCCATATGAATACAGTATAGTTTTCAGTTTACTATTATAGTAAGTATATGGTGACAGTTCAGGTGACACTTGCTTCTTTAATAGGCTTGACTCCAAGGATTAGGAAATTAATATAAGAATTCTGTCACTTTCCAAATACATGTTTTTTTTTTACTGTGCATTCTGGGACTTAGAAAATAACCACAAATTGGGTCCACAAGTCCAATGAACCCACCAGAATATGGGCTTGTGTCAATATTCCATTTATTCTCTGACTTTCTAAGGTTTCCTCTCTGATTAGTGTTCATAGTGGCATTTTGAGATGTGAAGTATTAGCCCCAATTCAGAGGTAATATTTAATAACATCTGGAATATCTGAGTACGTTCCATTTTCCAATGTCTATTACCCAGATGAATGGCTATGGATTGTCTTGGAGAAACTTGCATAAATATTTCTATTACAAACTTGCAGTCATTTTTTAGGGTTCCTTCTGAAAGGAACCATTTCTTACCATCAAAGAAGAATCTTTGGATCTTGGCACTAATTTAGATAAAGCATTTTGGGGAGATAATATAAATTCCCACTTATGATGACTCAGCTCAGGTTTCTACACAAAAGACATATACTTTTCCCAATTAAATAGTTCAAAAAATAACTTAGTTGGCAGTCCATCTGTTTCATGTAGATGCCTCATGCTCAGTTTGTTAGCTCTACACATCCACACAAGTAACACACACTGATTGCCACTCCATTCCTATGAACTATAAGAGGGACTGGCATTTATTTTTCTGTAAAGGGACAAATAGTAAATAATTTAGGCTTTTAGTGTCATAAGATCTCTATGACAACTACTCAACTCTGCTGATACAACAGGAAAGCAGTCATAGAAAATACATAATAAAATGGATATTGTGCTTCAATAAAATTTTATTCAACAAAGCAGATAGGGTGATAGATTAGATCATTTGCATGACACATAATGATAGTTGGGCCTACATTGTCTCTGCTAAATATCATCAGTTGGCACAATATTGCCATTGAAACCAAAGAGAAACCAATTGTATTGTTGGACTCTGTAGAGTTTAGTTTCCAGAGAGCATACCTTGACAAGGTGTTTCGATGGTGAATTTCTAAATGGTAAAAGGGATGTTTTCTAGTAGTTATGATTAAATAGGTTGGTCATAATAGATGCACTGTATCATTCTTATATACATAAGGTTTCTTATTTCCTCCTCTACAGTATACCTGAAAAATTGCCACATTATGTATTCTAGGACCTTTATTTAATTCGGGTTTCAATGAGCCCATAATAGATGTTAGAGTCACTCCCCTGAATCCTGGGTGAATAGAACCACTTCATTATATTTCACTCAGTTCAACCCTAATCTGATACCTTTAGAACTTTTCCTTCATGTCTATACATATTAGCATAATCTTGTAATTAATTTGTGTGTGGTACATCCTCTGGAGAAGATCTTGTAATTTCTCTTTGAGTTATTTTGGGAGAATTAAGCCCGGAGGCAATAAAGCATGGTGAAGCAGGTACTAAGGAAAAATAGGCATCAAATTGCAAAAAATCTGCTTCTGGTAAAATGACTCCAAAATCATTGAAGAGAGTTGATGCAAGAGGAGGTTAGTTTCCTCAAACAGAGGAGGCAATACTGCTTCTTCAGTCAGGGAAGGATTAGGGGAAGGATTTACATTTCTTGGCTTTGTCAGTGTCTGCACAATTGTTGCCAACTTAAGTCTCAGACTGCTACTCTCATCCAACCATGTCTCATCCATAGCATAAATGATTTGATGATCTTGCATATTAAGCTGACATTATGATTTATATGACAATTAGATTTAGGAGCTGCTCCTTTCCTGTGTTTGTTTTAATGCCACGGGAGATACAGAATTCTTTTAAGACCGTGGAAGCTTTCTATTTCTTTTCTGTGCTTTGAGTTCAGAATCAAAGATCTTAATCTTATCATTATTCCTTTCATTATTCCTTTGTAGACTGTTGAGTCCAATCAACAGTATTTATAATTTTCATTGTTAGAAAAATCGATTAATTTTAGAAGCCAGTTAACCCAAATTCTTGTTATCCATCATTTTTCTGTTCTGTGCATGTACTCTGGATGTTCTGCAAAAACAAACAAACAAAAAGGTGATTCCTAAGTAACGGATTTTTGATGTTCCATTTCTTACTGGCAAGGAGACTGTATTTCCCAATTATGTGAGGCTCTCAAAATCCCATTTTGGTGATCTTGACCTATCATTTCAGGTATCAATTACTGTTACCAGAAAGGGTCTTGTCATGGAATGAATTTACACAGATGTTTCAAATGAAGACATTTTAATAAAGACACTACTTACCTAGGTGTTAGGAGTGTTATGGGAACAAAAAGAATTATAAGACTGAAGCATCCAGACAAGCAAAGGTGGAATTCATTGTCACTCCTAAGCCTGAATGGACAATGGGAAGAGATAATGCCAGAACCCAGAGACAGCTGTGCCATGGAGAATGGGTGGGATGAGACCATGGATATGTGGAGATAATTACCACATTAGGAATGAGATGGGAAAAATGATAAACTGACCTCTCTCACATTCATCATTTATGTCGCTCTCTACTTTTCATTTTCTGAATTCTAAATGAAGGTAGCTATAAGGGATGATGGAGGTGATGAAGGTGATGGAATCAGGCTCACTCCTGGGAACTAAGCAGGGTAGAGGGGTGGAATGTGAATCTGGTCCAGGGTGGGAAGGGAAACAGAGAGACCAACAAATAAACAAACAGAACCTTAAATATCTTTAAAAATGTTTCTCATTCTCAAAATCTCCCTATCAAAATCAATGTGGTTAGTTCATTCAATATAATATATTACATATACAGGTAAATATACAGGGGCAGTTGCAACTAAAAATGGGTAGACCCATATATGGGAGTTTAATTTTATGTGGAATAATTAAAACTAATTCATATGATTAGAAAAATATAATTCAGCCGAGTTAATGACATCTTCAGTAAGTCATATTTTTTCTCTCTGCCTCTGTAGCATATTTATCTAATAAGAATAAAATCATTCTTTTTTTAATGTTTTATATGCGTTTCTATATTAAAGAGTTCATTTCACCTCTAACTGACAATTGTCTAGCAATGGTGAAGTAGCAAGAAGAGCCTTAGCATGAGAATGAAGAAATCTATGATATTCTTGGCCCTCTCCCACTAATACATTTGTGTTTTTTGGCCAGTTTCTTTACCTTTTTGGGATAATGAAGTGAAACAGGGAGAAAAAAGTCTATATTCAGAAAGCTAGACTTGAATTCCAACCTCATTATTTTCCAGTTCTGTGGTCCATAGGGATTTTCTTGGCCTTTCTGAATTTTGGTCTCCTCATTTATTAAGTCAGAATTTGTGAATTGGAATATCCTGCACATCCACTAAGTTTCAGCTAAAATAAATTTTCCTCCACTGAGTCTTTCTTCCATTTCCTCAACATATATGCAGACTCAGGTGATTCCACTTCTTCTCTTAAGTCAGAGTACAGAATATTATTCTATTATTATAGCACTTATCCCTCTTTTAGAAACTATTTCTCTCCTTCAAACTACTCGTTACTCTGGGTTGTTCAAAAAACAGATTTTGCTGAATTCATCTTTGTCTCTCTTGTTCCCAGAAAAGCAGCCCTGATAGTAGGCTTTCAATAAATGTGTGCTGAACTAAATAGTGAACGAATTATTGAAAAAGCAAATGAATTAATATGTATGACATAAAGCTTTTTAAATTGTAAAATACTATATAAATGAATACTCAGAAGTAAAATGAAGTGTTTGAATGAATCTAAGGTTCCTGGCTATGCTGCTTTACAACTGTTTTGTACCCCAGAAAACCATGTTCTTTGAACCTCATTTGATATTGTTGGGTGGTATCATTCTGATTAAGTTGTTCCCATGCAGATATGACCCACCCAATTGTGGCGGGACCTTTTGATTAGGTGTTTTCAGTGGAGATGTATCTCTTCCCATTCAAGTTGGGTCGCATATAGGAGCCCTTTAAAAGAGAACCATTTTGGAAAAAGCTTCAGTGCTGACAGAATTCACATGAAACCCAGACATCTGAAGATACAGAAGAAAAATGCCCCCAGGGAAGCTGTTTGAAATGAAAAGATAAAGACCACAGCAGACACCAGCCGTGTGCCTTCCCAGCTGAAAGAGGTGTTCTGGACCCATTGGTCTTCCTTTGGAGTTAAGGTTTCTTTCTCTGGGTTTGGACATTTTTATAGGCTTAGAACTGTAAACTTGTAATTAATAAATTCCCTTTATAATTGTCAGTCGATTTGTTACATTGCTTTCCAGTAGTTTTAGCAAGCCCAAACACTGACCCAGCCACGTAATAAGTTTGTTTAGGTCAGTGAATTTTGAACTTGATCCTGCATCAGAATCTGTCAGGGCCTGATAAAGTGCAGGCTGCTGTAACCCATTCTTACTTTCTTACATAGTAGGTCTCAGGTAGTGTCCGATAATTTACATTTCCAACAAGTTCACAGGTGATGTTGATACTACTGGTAAAGGGACTATATATATTTTTGGGGGTGGAGAGGGGATTTATATTTTGAAAGCCACAGCTCTAGTATCAACAAAAATGTGTGCAAAAAAAAGTTAAATACTATGTTGTTATCCATGTGCAGTTTCTGCTTTCATCCAGGTAAGGAAACAAAATATATCACTTAAAAATCATATTTGTTTGTGTCAAGCTTGAGATGTAGAGGAAGAAAGAGCTAAAACTGCTTTAAAGACTAGAATGGAAAGATGAATGAAGGGATTATTTAAGTTAAAGTTTGAAAACTGGAAGAATTTAGAATATCTGGGGTTTGCTTTTTGTTTTTGCGAGTTGCTACTGCTATTTTTATTCTTGTGTGTTGCCCTACATTAAAGATGGAAAATGGAATTAGATTCTTCTTTTTCCTGTTATTTTTCAAATTTTGTTCTGGTTTACAATTTTATTTAAAGAAAAAACTGAATACTTGAATTTGCAAATAAAACACATTCATTGTGCTTAAGTTTGTCAGTACCTGGTGTTCCTTTTTGGTGTATCTTTTCATAGTAATTTCATTTCATTACAGTATATTGTAAATTTTTCAGCTGAAGGCGTCTGTATCTACAGATATCTTTAACTCTCTTTCACTTACCTATCTATTTATCTGTCATCTACCTGTCTATCATCTATCCATTTATCTATCATCTATCATTCTAGTCTACCTCTGCGTTTATTCTATGATTTCATTTATATAAATGAATAAATAAATTCACAAACAAGCAAAAGAAATTAGACAATGTTTATCTTTAGATAGAAGAATAATGGGGAAAGGGAAGTTTTAGTGGGCTGGTAATACCTTATTGATTGTTTGATTGGTTTGTTTATAACCAGTTTATGATTATGTGGATGCATTTACTTTATGATACTTCACAAGGAAGACTTTTTACTTTTCTAGACAAAAGTTTAATCATGTTTATTGAATAGCTGAAAATGTAAGTAAAAACCACTCATTTCATTAATATTTTCCAATATCAGTCTGCAAGGCTCTGCCTAGTTCATTTCTCCAAAGTAATTGCTACAAGAAAATATTTTCCCTTTTGTTTTTGTATCAAAGCAAACTAATTACAGCAATATTCATAGCTCTAAGAGATTCTGATTCTGATTTTCAAAGAAAGTAACTGCTGTTTTAATCTTATTAGAAAAACAGATGTGGCACTGTGGGTTTCATTACTATTTTTGTTGAAGTCAGGATATGAATGTAAAATTAGAATAGAACAAAGATATGTCATTTCTAGTAAGCATTAAATGATCTTAAATGAATATGGTACCATGAATAATTTAAAACTATATTTTAAATAGTTCTGTGACCAGTTTTATATGTATATATATATACACATTTCATTATAATTTATTTTCTAGGAAGCTCAGCTCTTTCTCTTAAATATTATTTACTATAACTGACATAATACAAAAACCTCTTTACTACTATAAAAAGATCATTGCTAAACACTATGATAATTGCTGACTAGAATGTCATCAATAGGTGAATCTTAATTTTCACAAATAATAACCATATCTAAATGATTAGTATATTTTACATATTAAGTATTTTGAAAATGACTTTGATTTCCTTTCCTTTTTTTTTTTTCCTTCTCCCAAAGCTAAGTCATTTTTAAGAATCTGGAGTTAGGAAAGCAGAATTGTGGTTGAGAAATTTTTTTATTGTTGTTTTAACTTTCTGGGCTGCTTAAAGCAAATACCAGGAAATGATTCAGCTTTAATGATGGGAATTTATCAACTTAGTTTTGAGGTTGAGAAAGTATCCAGGTCAAGGCATCAGCAAGTTAATAGTCTCATCCCAAAGACTGGCTGCCAGCAATCCTTGTGTTCTCTGCCACATGGCAGCATCTGCTGTCCTCTCTCTTCTCTTCCAGATGTCACTGTTTTCACCTGCTTGCTATCATGGCTTTCTCCCTGATGGAGCTTTAATCTCTTATAAAGGCCCCAGTAATAGGATTCAGAACTATCCTGAGAGAGTGGGTCACACCTCAACTGAAATAACCTCATCAATCATGTCCTATTTACAATGGTTTCACATCTGCAAGTATGGATTAGATTTAAGAATATGTGTTTCTGCAATTATATACAGCTTCAAACCACCACACTCTACCCTCTTGAACCCCAAAAGACATGTTCTTTCCACACACAAAATACATTTATTCCATCACAATATCCCAAAAACTTTAAGTAATTTCAGTAATAATACTAAGTACAAACTCTCATCAAAATGTGTTTTGAATGTGGTCTCTCCTGGGGCACAATTCCCCTCCCTCAGTGGACCTATGAAACCTAAAGAACAAGTTTTCTGTTTCCTATATAAAATGAAGTGGGAAGCATAAGATAAACCTCCCCATTTCCACAGGAGAATTTGGAAGGAAATAAGGATAATGGGTGCCAAGTAATTCCAAATCTCTGCAGGGCACACTCCATTATATTTTGAGATCTGAGAGTCATCTTTGGAATGATGTTTTGTCCTCCAAGCCTGATAGAGAAGCAGCCCCACCCTTTCCAAGTGTTTAACAGCAGCATTGCTCTCCCCAAACACTGGGGTGAAGGCTCCACCATCTCCAATCATAGAGACAGAGGGCAGGCTCTTCTTGAAGACTGAGCACATGCTCCACCCTCATCAAACTTTGGTGTGGTGTCCAGACTCTATGCAATCTCCAGGTCACAGCTGCCACCCTCTGAGAACAATGGGATCTTCCTGAACAACAGCGTAGAAAGATTGCTTTATCTAAGTGCTGGGGCATTGTTAACATTTCAACACACATGGGTTAGCCCAATCTCTTGGTCTGAGAAAATATTTTCCATCTAGACTTCAGTTTCAATGGTTCTGCCTTTAAAGTGAATTTTCCTTCCATGTGTCCCTTTTAATCCAGACTGGGAATGTTTCTGTTCATACAGATATCTCAAAAATCTTGCTAGTTTTGCATGTACTTCACAGGGGTCCAAACCATCGGACAGTAGGACTTTCCATAGATCCTTCCTAGATAGCTGCACCTCCAGTCCTGACTTGCACTGAACTGGCTGACTGGATCCATGTTCAGTTAAACCCTCACATGGAGCATCTTCTCCGGGGACTCAATTTCCAGAAGCTCAGAATTTTCCAAACTAGCAATTTCTGGTTCATTTTTACCCCAGAATTCATTTCTTAGCTTTTATTTCACATTTTAGTACAAGGTACAAGGAAAAATTAGGCTGTAATTTCTACACTTAGCTTGGAGGTCCCCACAGTTACATAGTCAAGCCCATCAATCTCAAATTAGAACTTCCATCTGACATCAGAACTCAATTTGTCCAAGCTCTCTGCCATTTCAAAACAAGGATCACCCTTTTTTACTAGTTTTCAATAATGCATTCATCTTTTCTGTCTAAGGCCTTGCCAGAAGTACCTTTAGGCCTCATTTCTACCAAGAGTCTTTTCAAAGCAATCTAAATCTTTTCTATCAAACAGCCCACAATTCTTCCAGCTACTATGCATCACCCAATCCCAAAGCTGTTTCCGTTGTTTGATATTTGCAATAGCAGCATCCCACTCTCCTAGTACCAAAATCTGCTTTAGTTTCCTAAGCTGGTTAAAGCAAATGCCATGAAATTGTTTGGTTTGAACTATGGGGATTTATTTTATTATTTTACAGTTTTGAGGTGGATAAAATGTCCAAATCAAGGCATCATCAAGGCAATGCTTTCTTCTTGAAAATCAGCTGTCAGTGATCCTAGGATCCTCTGCCACATGGAAAGGCTGTGGTGGTATCTGCTGTTTCTTTTTCACTTCTCTTCTGGGTTTCATTGATTTCAGCTTCTTGCTTCTGTAGCTTTCTCTCTCTGTCTGAATTTCATTCTCTTCTAAAGTCTCCCAGTAATGGAATTAAGACCTACCCTGAATAAACTGGGTCATATCTTATCTAAATAACCTCATATAAAGGTTCTTCTTACAATGAGTTTACATCCACAGGAATGGATTAGATTTAAGAATGTATTTGCTCAGGTGCATACAGTGTTGAATGACAACAAATACATTCAGACAACACTCAAAATGTGTTACAAGACATCAAAAATATCTGATTTTCATAATTGGAAATACACTATTCACTGATACTCCAAAGAAATAAAACAAGTAGCTAAATATAATTACAATAAAATCCTAAATGTATGGCAATTATGTGCTAAAGTAGGATTGGTTTTGTATGGTAAGATACAAATAACTATAGCAAGAGTCATTTTAATTTTAAAATCTTACAATGAATGGAAGATTTTGGTAAAAAAGACCATCAGTGGGGTTCATAGGTGTTAAATTAAGTAACCACTCATTTATCAATTACCAACTACATTGCACATTGGAAAAACTTTCAGAAATGTACAGCATTTGCTATGATCAGAATTTCCCTCTGAAAAGTTGACTTTTCCCAGGTTTCTCCTCTTTTTATTCAGGATTTATATGATTTAATTTTGATTTATTTCTTAACTATCCTCAACCTACTCTTCAACTGCAATTTTCTTTATTATGATTTTAAAGTTCTTGAAAATATTTTAATTAAGTCAATTTTATGTTTGTATATTAAAAAAATACTTCAATAAAAAACCAGTACATCTATAGATTACACATTTTAAAGACTAAGAGGAACATACCAAATGTATTATTTATGCTTCATATGATTGTTATTAAAAGTAGATTTACTTTTTTCAATACACATGCACTGTACTGATGAGTACTTGATTCATGCATGTATTGTTTTTATTTCACAAATACTGTTGGTCACATCAACATTTGGCATTTCCTTGGAAACAGCTTTGATTACAAAGCACTTTCAAATATATAACTCATCTAATTTTTCTTAATTATGTATGTAAATAAGTATGTATAGTATTTATTTGAGTAGTTGCAGGTTTATAGAAAATCATGCAGAAAATACACTTCTATATCCTGCAACCCCTCACACATGAGGTTTTCCCAATTATTTACATCTTCCATTTCTTTGGGGTTTACTGTTTGTAATGTAGAATTCTATGATATTTTGAAAATTTTTGAAATATCTATCACTATTTATACTACTATATATTTTATATTTTTATAATGTATTATAATATATATTTTATATAATAATATTATATTATATTACTATTTTATAATATATTAGTATTATATTATATATTTTATATAATAATAAAATACTATTAACATATAATCTAAAATTTTCCCTTTAACCACATTCAAATATATATATATATATATATATATATATATATATATATATAATTCAGTGGTATTAGTTTTATTCACAATATCATGCCACCATCACAACCATCCAGTACCAAAATGTTTCCATCACCCCAAACAGAAACTCTGTACCAATTTTGCATTAACTCCCCATTCCTTACCTCCATGTCAGCCCCTGATAACCTGTATTCTAGTTTCTTCACTCAGTGAATTTGCTTATCCTAACAATTTGATATAATGAGTTCATACAATATTTTTCCTCTTCTGTCTTGCTTGTTTCACTCAACATGATGTCTTTAAGGTTCATTCACATTGTCACATGTATCAAAATTTCATTCCTTTTTATGGTTGAATAGTGTTCCATGGTATGTCTATAATATATTTTGCTTATCATTCATCCATAGATGGACACTTTGGCTGCTTCTATCTTTTGGAAATTGTGAATAAAGCCACTGTGAACATAAGAGTTCAAATATCTGTTTGAGTCCCTGTTTTCAGTCTTTGGGGTATAAACCTAGAAGTGGGATTTCTGGGATTGTCAGGTCATATGGTAATTATATGATTTCTGAGGAACTGCTAAACTGCTTCTGACAGTGGCTGCACAATTTTACATTCCTACCAATAGTGGGTGGGTTTTAGTTCTTCACATCCTTTCCAACACTTGTAATTTTCCATTTTTTAAATAGTAGCCTGTCTAGTGGGTATGCAATGGCACCTCGTGGTTTTAATTTATATTTCCTTAAAAGCTAATGATATTAAAGATCTTTCCATATACTTATTGCCTACTTACATACCTTCTTTGGATAAATGCCCATTTACATTTTTTGCCCTTTTTTTTTTTTCTTTAACATGAGCAGTCACCAGGAATCGAACCTGGGTCTCTGGCAAAGAATTCTGGAATGCTGCCACTGAGCCACAGTCTCACCACCCATAAATTTTTTGCCCGTGTTTAAATTGGTTTCTTTGTCTTTTATGTTGTTTTAGAGCTTTAGGATTTTGTCATGTATAAGCATGTAGGTGGGGTTCTTAAAGCGCTATTTGTTAAATTAATTAGTAAAGCTATATAGTATAGTGGTAAGAAGAAAGATAAAATAATGAACCTTAGCTTATAATTCACTGGTTCTCTGATGTGAAAAGTCCTTAAATCTCATCCTGAATGAAAGGTCTTGGACAGGGAATCTTAGCATGCTATGAGGAAATGTGCAAACACCATGTTAGTGACTTTATAAGGAAGAAATCGAGTTAAACCAACCTAATCATCTCTATGACCGATTGACTGACCTTCAAGAAAAGTGACTGATTTTCAGATATAATATAGAAGAGATTCAATGCATGAAACCTTTTAGAAAAAAAAAATCTGAAAGTGAAATTGAGTTTTGAAAAATAGTTACGGAGCCTAGTTTCTTCTTTTTTCTTTTGTGGCACATTCTATCAAAAAATATACAAATACTTCAGAAAAGTCCCAGGTCTCCGTCATACAAAGATGGTTAGGGTATGTAGATTTGAAATTAGGCAATAATTAGCTTTTTTGAGTTTCAGAAAATCCTGCCACCTTCTATGCTCATTTTTCATCTGTTTTATTTCTGTGTTACTGAACTCTAAATTGTATTTTTCTCTCTTTCACTGTTTTTCTTCAATGTTGCATCCATCAAAACTTGGGTGATTTCAAGATAAAGTTTATTAAATTGTTTTCTTGGTAACTTTTCCTGAACCATGAAATTCCTAGTGGAGAGTGAAGCTTCCTGCCCCAAATATTTATCTTGTCGGTAGTAAAAATAGGATCTGAGCCTTTATCTTCAGCCCTCTTTAATATAATATGGGACCATTTTGTGGAGATACCCTAATATCTTGACATTTTATACCTATTCAGGTAATCTGGGCACTAGTTCAGAAACATCGGGATCTCTTCTAAGTAGTTTTGAGCTATTTGGCATTCTAATCCTGACTTGATTTTCCTCAGTTACCTGACAACCAGTAACAATATATTTGTTCTAGATTAAAGAAATGGGCCCCACAGGGTATTATGTGACCTTTCTGTTCAGTATGTTCAAATGTAGAAAGAAGCTGTTATTCCTGCTACATTTATGAGAGCTCAATCTTCTAAAATAAATGCTGGGAAATAACAATACTCTAGGATTTAATTTGCAAACTTTTTTTTTAAACATTTATAAAGAAAAGAAAGAAAAGGCAAAGATTTTCAAACTTCACTTCAATAAGAGGTTACAGAATAAATATTATAGCTTGTGATGGGTTACCATTCCATTATTTCAGATTTTTCCTTTAATCTGCTCCAAAATACTGGAGGCTAAAGAAATATGTGTGTATATATACATATATATATATATATATTATGTGTATATATGTATATATATATTATGTGTGTGTATATATATATAATTTATATTTACAAAAAAGAAATGTTTCAAAGTACATCATGACAATTAGTTTTAGAATAGGTTTCAACATTGTAATTTGTAAACTTTTAAATGCAAACTTGCCTAGAACAAATTTATGTTTCAGCAAAATTTATATTAGTTTCAAATCTTTAAAGGAAAACATGCAAAGTGTGATGAAATTAGCCATAATGTGTATAAAAATATTGTGGAATGTGAATTTAATGGATTTTGATTTGTAAATGTGTGTGTAGATATTTCAAGAACTTTATAACAGCCAAACACATCTGGGTATGATAACAATGGTATTTTTTTTCTAACTCTAATGGGCTTTATTCATTTTTTCCTTGCTTACATTGCACTTGGTTGTCCTCTGAAAAAAAATGATAGAAATAGAAAGAACCGATCTCATTTCCGATCTCAAGTAGGAAATGTTTTCAATTAAATATGATGTTTGCTACGTGAATATGTTAGGTACCTTTATGTGATTAAAATGCATGCCTTGATTGAGTCCAATTTATTTAGTGTGCATGAAACTTTTAAAATATTTTTGTACTTTTTTGTTAGCATTTTATTTGGGACTTTTGAACTATGTTTAAGAGAGAAGATGGCCTATGTTTTTCCTTTCTTGAGACATCCGTGTCATGTTTTGTATTAGTGTTACATTTGCCTTATTAAATGAATTGGGAGTGTTTTTTTAATTGTCTAGCAACCTCTAAGAAGGTCATTTATTCCTTGCTTCCCATTGGTTTTACTCTGATATATAATTCTTTTTGTATTTTATCATAGGGTTTATAATGGATCTTGAAATTTAATTTTTATCAAATTAAAAGATAAATTCTTGGTCATTATTTCTTCTGACATTGCTTTTGCCTTGTTCTCTCTCCGTCTTATAACTAACTATAAGTAGATAATATAACTTTTTACCATGTCTTGGATGTTTCTGATACTTTTTTTTAAAAATCTTTTTTCTCTTAAGTAAATTAGTTTGGATATTTTCTATTAATTTATTTTTCAGACCATTACATTTCTCTTTACCTGCATCCATTCAGCCAGTTAAATTCATTTATAGAAATTTTTGCTCAATTATTGTGTTTTTTTATTAAGTTCTATTTAATTTTTTTATAGAACTTTACGTTCTAGTAAAATTCTCTGGCTTGTCATCTCTATTTAACATCAGTGACAGTTAATTTCACATATAATAAATGACTAAATGGGATCCATATATTAAAAGATATCTGTGGGGTGGGCAATGGTGGCTCAGTGGCAGACTTCTCGCCTGCTATGGTGCCTATGTCAGGAAAAAAACAAAGATAGCTGTGGCATTTGGGAGTCTTTATTATTGACTATTTTTTTCTCTAGATCCTAACTTTTTTTTTTTTTAATATCAGGCATTACATGTTCTATATATAGAGAAACATAGGGTCTCTGGGTAAGGTTATCTTCTAAAGAAGATTTTTTTGACTTTTTGAATGCACTTAGATTAGAAGAGCACCGTCATACAATAGGAATTTCACTGAGTCAAGTCTAGGTTTCAGGCTTTGTAATACTGGTCTGTTTCCAGTTCCCAGCACTCCTGGAATGCATTTTTTGCACAACTCTGTTTAACTTCTGAGTCTCATATAAGCCTCTTTCTGCTTCTCTAGCATTTGCAGAGCGAGAGCTGCCATATGGTACATGGAGCGCAAGGCCAGGTGCAACAGGAACTTTCAAGTGATGACTTTACTCCTTATACAGCACCAAGGGCTAAAACAGCAGAATATCATAACACGGAGGTCTCCTGGGGACCCTAACTTTTGGGGTCAGGTTGTACTGCCCCAGGGCGGTGGGGTATTATACATACTATGGGGCGGGCGTCCTGCCACTGAGCAAAAAGCAGCCTCTGTCCATAGTTCCTGCCCTTTTAAGCAACTGATACCACTTATTTCTGGTTTGGGGCTCAAGATTCAGTCAGACCATTCTATTAGAGGTAATGTCACCTCTGGAGGGCAGAATGGAAACATATTGACGCATCTGCACAAAACAGAAAAGGAAGAGAGGGAGGCAGGTGAGGATTGAGGGATGTCAGCCAGGAGTGTCTGTGACTTTGCCAGCAGCATTGCTCAGGAATCAACAAATGCTTCTGAGGGAAAAGTGGCCACACATGACAAGTCGTAATTACGTGAGCTTTCTTCTGTTTTGGGGGATCTTTACCTTGGAGTTTGGACTGCTCTCACAGCCCAGAATTCCAGTATCTGTATTCCCTTCAAAGCCCTGTGATACTGCCAGTAGTAGTGATGAGCTGTCACATTTTGCTCAGCTTCTCAGATTTTCGCCTTAGGTTCCTAATAATTAGGGGATAACTTGTCATGGAAGGAAAAGCAGTGTACAATTTTTGAAATGATTTAAACGAGTTTACTTTTACTCTAGGATGTTGGTTCTTCAAGTTTTGGCTGCTTAATCACTGATAACTTCAAATGGTTATTTTGATATATGAAACTTTTCTTGCATTCTTGGTGAGCAGCTTGGTCTACTAAAAAATTATTCTATTGTAACTGGAAGCAAAATTCTGAATATTATCTTCTATTATAGAATAGATAAATATCTGTTCTAAGATATTGATGTTTCTTGAAATAAGCTATTTCATTTTTTACTTTTGTGTATCTAATTCACTTTCATTTTTAAGTTGTTTTAAAACTTTATCATCAGGCTACTTGATTGGGTGCATGGGACATATCTAGCACTTAAGTATATTGAGTCCTAATTTCTCCTTGATGAAGTAAGGTATTAAAATATCTTAGTGTTTTGAAACCATCTATTACATTAATAGATTGAATAACCAAATTAAATATCATGGATTTTAAACTCTGTTACATATATTTATTAGTGGTTAAAATATTTGTACTGAGTTAGTTCATTGTTTTTGTTTAATAAGTTGACTACTGAATATGAAGATGAACAATTTTCTTTTAAATTTATTTTCAATGTAATTTACAAACCATTTTTCTTATTTTTCAAAACAAGAAGCCATTGCTTCTATGATGAAACATTTAGAACACATCCCAAGAATCATAATTATTTAGAATGGCATAATTAAATTAGTTACTTCAATATCAAGTAGCTGAAACTCACATTTCATTAGTCATCAATTTTAGAAAATCTATGTTTATAACTTACAATTTCTGTCACTTTTTCAGGTTTAGTAATTAACATGTCTTAATAAATATAGACAGTCCATGTAGTTTTTCTGTTAAGCCAATAAAAAAAGATAATTTACAACCCATTCATTGTTTCACAGTTCAAATCATTTAACCCAAATTCGATTTTCCTGACTTTTATTAACAATGATGAAAATAAGACAGATGCATTGGTTTTCTCTTTCAAATTCTAAAAATCTGGGTATAGGTCTGGACCATTAGTGGCACTTTGTGAACACCATATATCTTTTGTGGTTCATAGGCTGTCAGCAACCAGCCATCCGCTGACACCTCAAAGTGACATGGACTCCAGTAGCTCTGAAGAATTCTATCAGGCCATTCACCATGCTGAGCAAACCTTCAGGAAGATGGAAAGTTACCTGAAGCAACAGCAACTCTGTGACGTTATCTTGATTGTTGGGAACCGAAAGATACCTGCACATAGGTATAGTACTCTTTATTGGAAATATGCATTTATTTGTTTACAAGTGATGGACTGTAATTGTAGGATATTCTACTATTAATGCAGAATTAAGCATCTGCATTTCTAAGGGAGCTTGGGTCTTATTTTTCTTTCTCTTTTTTTTGGGGGGGTGAGTTGATGCTACTTTAAGTAGTTAATCTTTTTAGGAATAAAGTACAAATAAATAGTATAAAAATAATTCTTCTTACAACTTGGCATGATACCTATGGAGAAAAAGTACTCTATTGAACTTGACTTATAGTCATAGAAATGGAAACTAATGATAATTTAGGAAGATATATATTTGCCTAACATCTGAAACAAGATATGTTTTTCTGTCAATTTTTAAAGAAAATTAGTTTCATTTGAATGTATATTATTTACTTCAAGTAGGAAATCAATTTGCATCTTTGTTTTGCTTTTATTAAAAACTATAAAATTTATGATGCTGTTAATATTATGCTTAAGGCCCAATGTTTCTGAAAGCTGACAAACTTTAAAATATCCCCTATATATATATGATTTAATTGCAAAGTCAAATTAAGTAACATCTGATTTTGTGTCATATTGATAAGCAATCAGTATCTTTCTGAAAATTATTAAATCTGATGTTGAATTTTACCCTCATCTTTCTAATTTATTTCTTAATATTAAAGTGAGAAATAATTTTATTTTATGTTAATTTGGATACTTATTTTAAATAGTTGAATATATATGCAAACAACTATAGGCCACCTTGAAGTATGTCATGTACAATACTACTAATGAATTAAAAGGAAGGATAGAAAAAATAAGAAGGAAGGCTAGATTATCTAAGTATAAAATGTTTTCAATGTCTTCTTTTACCTGTAATTTTAAACTTAAATGGTATTATCTGAATAATGTACATGCGCTTAAGTGTGAACTATTAAAAGGAAGACAGAAAAATATGGTCCATGTCTACAATGGGAGAAAAATTAAGATGTGAACATTGAATTTGAGTGCATATACTGGAAATTCATAGGAGGGAAATTTGACATTGAATAACTAATGTGGAGTTGGAATTTAGGATGAATTTATTTGGTCAATCTGTCAGCTAACTGAGGAAAATTCTAGCAGTATATAATTCACATTCAGTTTTCAAATGTTACTATGAGAATTGCAAGAAAGCAATTAACACAACTAAACATATTATAGAGTAAAATATTCAATATCATATGTTTGACAAAAAAGGAAATTATTCTAAACTAGCATCTGCTCTTTTTTATTTTATTAGCAGTTTTATTTATTTCAAAATAAATTATAGCCTAAATTAGAGATAGAAATGTTTTTCTTTCTCATTTGAAGCAGTTTAACCAACATATTGACCAATTTTCCTACATTCATATTGTTCCACATATTTTTCTGTATTACTCTTTATCTAAATTACTGTTATTTTCTAAATAATGTGTTTGATTATGCAAATAGTTCTATAATAATCTGATTGACTAGGAAATAAGTTCAATTCATGGTTAAGATTAAGACATCTGAGAAATTTATTACTTATATATGCATTTTTTGAATTTTTAAATATTTAGTATATATTAAAACAGGCATTGATGGTCATCCACATTTCTTAAATGTGAAAAGGAGGATTTTATTTTCTTTTTTATCACGTCTACAATAATTCAAAAAGCATTTATATTTTTTACACTGTTATTAGATCTTTAGCGCTTTCTATTTTACAAGTAAATATACCCTTACAATTCAAAGTTGAACAATTTTGAACAAATATATATAAATATTTACGGAGTACTTGAGAAAGTCAAGCACTGTATTGGATAATTGCAGGCATATTTCATCTCCACATTTACACTTTTGTTCAATGAAACAACTGTCAATACATAGGCATTATTACCTCTTTGCTTACAGCAAATGATCATTTTAACAATAGTAGTGAAATTAATGGATTTTAAAATTATTCTCTTATATTTAGGATAGAGCTGAGTGTTGTCTTTGAGCATAATATGTATGATGATGCAGTAAAACATGTGGAAGTATTATAATCATTTCAAACAATGAAAAGATAATTTATTGTAGAATGTATTGCTCTTTCATGAAAGACAATGAAGCTGCTATCATAAGATCATACATATTTAATTTCATATTAATTATTTCATTATGCAAAATAAAATAAAATTTAACAAATTATTTACATATAGAGGACTCTTTATAAAATTATGTGATCATTATATTATGTATAAGATTTTAAGCTGTTGTAGGTCACAACTATCAGTCCACTTATGAAATGCCCTGTGTATTTACATAGGCTAGGTAATAGCTAGGTATATTTTGAGTAGATAAGCTCTGAATGGCTATTAATACCTAAGGCCATGATACATTAATATATTTTTGCATGAAAAATAATCAAAATTCTGAACTCATCTCTGTTTGAGGTCCTCAGAGAAATCATAATATAAACACAGTCTTCTCACAATCAGTCCAGAATAATTGATTAGCAAGAAGTGAACCAAAACATTTGAAAGTAACTCCCTGAATTCCAAACATAGAGGATTATTTAATACATAGGCTACGTGTAATAAAGGATTCTAAATGCTGCAAATTAGACTGAAAAAAATCAATGTTAATAATTGGACAGTCAAATGCTCAATGGTGAAAGAATTAAAAAGCTTTCAGTGCCCAGTCTGTATAATGTACAAGTATATAATAAAATAGTATTCAGTTAGGAAAAGTTTATTTTTCCTCTTTAGTCATTAATAAGAGTAAATTAATTGGGCAGAAATACATGCAAAAGCTTAAATAACGTACCTATTCTGATTCAGAAACAATGCTATTTCTAATTTAATGTGCGAGAAACAGTCTGGAAGGATATACACCATGCTGTCAGCAAAGGTTGTTCCTGTGAGCAAAATGGAAGAATTAGCATATTTTAAAATATTAAACATATATATTATTTTAATTCTTCAGAACGAGCATGCACTAAATTTATGGATGAATTAAAACAGTAGTGAAAAGAATAATGATATTTAATGAAGGAAAGTATGATCTTGCTCCTTAGATCAAAACATGGATACTTCAAGATACTTTGTATGGTATTTTCAATCTTTGTCCATCTTTGGTAATTTATATATTTATTATCTTCATTTTTAAATAGCGCAATAGTGTCATATAAATAGTTGAGACTAAAATTTGTAATTGAAATGGTGTATCTAGTTCCACCTAAAATGTTTTAAATTCAGTGAAAGTGATTCCTTCCATAAGTAAATTAGATATTAATACCCAAGAAGAAACAAGTAGTATGGCTTCTCTGTGCTGAGGGAACATTTATTTATATAGACTAACTTTGATGGGAGAGGAATAATTTCTAACATTGTATTAAATCCAATGGTCACCTAAATCTTTCAACCAGCTTGACTGTATTATTTCATACCAATTTCAGAAAAAAAAAGTTAGAGAATCTGAAAAACAACTTTTTTTTTACTTTTAACCCATCATTTGGATGTCATGTTTAATGACTTGTTTATGGCTACTACTGATATTCAGCAGTACACAAGGCATCTCTCTTTCTATTAATTTAAATAATTGTTTATCGTATATCTACTGGTATTGATCTATGGCCTGTTGGTGATGCAAAAGGATATAAAACATGCAGTTTTTCCTCATGGAGTTTCCAGTCTACTAGGGGATGTAAGAATAACATATGAGTTATTAGGAAATTATAGTTGGAATTAACTGCGAACTAAAATAAATCTTTCTGATCCAGGTGCAAGAGAAAATCAAGTAAAGAAATGAGTAGCACATGATAGAGTATTCTAAAAAACTTTTCAGAGAAATTAACTTTGAGGTTAACCTAGCGGGAAAAAGTGAGTTTGCTATGTTAGACACAATACATGGAGGGAAAAAAAAATAGAGAACTAAAGAATTTACTTGTGTGAAATTGGTCGGATAATAGCTTGATGATAGCAGAGGAGTTTATATCAGGGAATAGTGGGAAATCAGGCTATAAAAGTAGGGCAAAAGGGACTATAGTAGACCTTGAAAACCAGTAAGAAGCTTGGATTCAAAATAGCATGTGATTAGCTGGCAAGGTGGGACAGAAATCCTAGAATGAGCTGAGACTCAGCATCAAGGGATTGAGAAAACCTTCTCAAACAAAAGGGGGAAGAATGAAATGAGGGAAAGGCTGAGAGATTCCAAACAAAGTCGAGAGGTTATCCTGGAGGTTATTCTTACGCATTAAGTAGATATCACCTTGTTATCCAAGAGGAAATGGAGAGGCTGGAGGGAACTGCCTGAAAATGTAGAGCTGTGTTCCAGTAGCCATGTTTCTTGAAGATGATTGTATAATGATATAGCTTTCACAGTGTGACTGTGTGATTGTGAAAACCTTGTGTCTGATGCTCCTTTTATCTACCTTATCAACAGATGAGTAAAACAAATGGAATAAAAAATAAATAATAGGGGGAACAAATGTTAAAATAAATTTAGATTGAAATGGTAGTGATCAATGAAAGGGAGTGGTAAGGGTTATAGTATTTATGAATTTTTTTCTGTTGTTTTTCTATTTCAGTTTCTGAATTGATACAAATGTTCTAAGAAATGATCATGATGATGAATATGCAACTATGTGATGATGTTGTGAATTACTGATTTTATGTAGAATGGTATGATCATAATAAAAAAAATAGTATGTGTTTAGAAGCTAGTGTAGGTCCTTGAGAATGGAGTAGCTTAAAATACATTCACTGTGGTAAGTGCTAGGTGTTATTTGAAGTGCATTGCACACATGAACTCATTTTGTCCTTTCCATTTGTAAAAAAATCTTATTTTCCCCATTTTATTTATATAATAGAAAACAAATGCCATGGAGAAATTTTTTAAAACTCATTCACGTTATGCATTTCAGTTAGTGGTGGAGCTCTTAGATGCCCGCTCAGGCAGTCTGACTATAGAAATAGTGTCTTTAACCACTGCAATAGTCTGGATACCTTAATTTAGAAAGGCAGCTTTGAAAAATGGCAGGCACAGTTATATAAAATGTCAAAGAGTGTCCCAGGAGAAACCAGTTAATGACCTGGGAAGCTGTTGGCAGTTGATCCAACTATGAAATGAGGACTGTATGAACATAGAGATGAGATGAACTGAGACATACTTAGAAGAAGAGTGTCACAGGTCAGACTTCCTAGACATAGAGCCTGAAACTAGAATTCATAATTGATTTAGAGTGTTCCCAGGAGAAAGGGAGGCAGGATGGAAAAGAGGAAGAAGCAATGAGCAACAATGAAAGGATGGAGTCTTAGCTGGAGACTTGCTTCTGCCTGGTCCCCTAAGATGCTCTGAAGCTTGAGTTCCTTCATAATTAGCCCTACCCTAAGGCAAGAGGGCAAGTATTTTATTCCCGGTTCCATTAAGTCATTGGTTGTGGGCTGACCCACAGGATAAGAGTTGGGGTCAGTGTCTTAGAGGTTGGGGGAAGAGGTTCGGGAGCAGGAACACATAAACTCCCAGGGAACAGCTTCCTTTGGGCCAAGCACAATTATCCAGAGGAAGGCTAGCTGGGGTCTGTCAACTGCAAACATCATCACTGCTGCGGACAAGGTTGTACCTTGTAAAAGAGGTCTCAGAGGGGCAACCTGAAACCTCAATACAAAAGGAGAGCTGGATTTTGTGTCATACTTGATGCAAACAATGAAGTATAAAGAAACTTAGGTGATGATTTCATAATTTCTCTCTGGAAGTTTAATTTATTGGTGGTGCACCTATTAGAAATGGGTAAATGTAAAGGAAAGAATATCTAAGAGGGAAGTTTTTTTTTTTGGTTTTTTTTTTGTTTTTTTTAAGTTAGTTTGTTTGTTTTTTGCATGGGCAGGCTCCAGGAATCGAACCAGGGTCTCCAGCTTGGCAGACAAGAATTCATGCCATCGAGTCACCGTTGCACTGCCCAGGAGGGAGATTTTGAGTTTGGTTTAGGGCGTATTCAAATGCCATTGGAATATCAGATGGGCATTTTCTACAGGCACACAAGATAACAAAGCTAAATTTGAAACCACTCGACAGTGATTATTAAAGCCATGTTCAAGTATGTTTCTGAATCAGTAAGTGGTGTTAAGGTAAAAAATTAGAAACCTGAGGGAAAATAAAAATCTTAGAAAATGAAAGGGTCAAAGTGTAGGAATAAAAAGAGAAGAGGTAAGCTGAGATAAAGTCTGTGCTGCTTTAGCTAAGAAGGGATTTAAGGAAAGAATGAGAGGCCAACAATGTCAAACACTGCAATATATTGGAGTGGAACTTAGAAAAGTTTAATAAATTTGGAAGGAAATAATTTGTGGTGACCTCAATAAGAGGTTTTTCAGAATGGCTGCATGCACACATTTATTTGTGTATATTTTGCTCCTACTTTTCTTTCATTAATAGAAGCTAAATTTGTAAATGTAAATTTATTACTCTCTGTTGTGTATTTAATCCCTCACCTAAAATTTAATTCAAATCTTATGTGTCAATAAGTCTAAATGTTGTATAAATTTTTCCTCATTTCTCTTCCTTAGCAATGTCTGGTATGTTATGGCTAATGGAGAAGATTTCACGTAATTAAGATTAAAATATAAAAGCCATGATTCACATGGCTGCTCTTCTGACACAAATATAGCTTTTGTGTGTGTAGGGTTAAACCCGTTAACTTTAATCTTATAATATAGGAGAGATAGATTGTATATTGTAGCATACAATTTTATATTACTTTTTGATGAATTGAGAATTTGGTAACATTTTATAATAGGTATATAATAGATAATTGAAGACAGCTTCTTAATCATTTTGTCAACCTTTCAGAATCTAAAGAGCTGACATGTAACTTACTAACTGCCCAATTAAAAGTGTGATGAGCTGATACATAGCTCTACATTTTTCTAACATTCTACCATTGAAGACATTAATTTTAATAGAATGGTCCAGTTCATGGATTACAAAGAATACTTCTTGAATGCTTAAAGTACACATTTAAGGACTTATTTCAGTTAAGAGAGGGCATTTGTATCTTTTTTGAAATTGACTGCTATCATGCCATTTCACTTATAGAGCAGATAAAATTGCAAAATAATTACTAAACATATACTTCTTATTTGAAAACTCTTAAACTTTAGATATCAATGCCCTATATTACCCTTTTTTCCTCTCTTTGCTCTTATAGCATTCTTAGTAAGAAAAATACATTCAAAAGGTTCTGTTGTTTTATTAGAGATGCAAGCATTACATGTGGCTCTGCTGTTATGCTCCCATTAATTATTGAGCACTTTCTTACTTTCTGAAACAGAAAGTGTTATAGCCTCATTTTATGCTTTCTCTGCTACTGCCCTGGGGTTAACAATTTTTCCAAGAAGTCTTTTATACATATATGCACAAACACATATACAAATATGCATTTATACATTTATGTTAAGAACCATGAATTTGCACTGAAACCATTTTCAAGCCCACACCACAGCATTTATTTTAGTGTTCTCTTTTTCTATATTTGTAACTCCCTTCTCCATCAGTGAGAGACCTCACTCTCATGATCCTCAAAAACCTTATCAATTCCCTCTACTCTAATTCAAACAAAAATAAATTTCAGGCTTGCTAACAAAAGCCACTGTGCAAAGCAAACCCACTAAATAAAATGCAATCAAATTTTTAATAGCACTCTTTTTCTTTAGAATGCTGGCATAACGTCGTTATTTATTCATTTTTTTGAAACTTATACTATAATTTAGGATGTTAAGGGTCCTGAAAAATCTTCCCTCCTATTAAAACAAAAATAAATTACCAGATAAATAAAATTTTGGTACTTTTTCCTTAAACCTATTGAAAAACTGTGAGTACAAAAAGAGAGGAAGAAAGAAATAATGAAATGTTAGTTTTGCTCCGTTTAGTCTCTGCTATTTTGACACAATCTCTGCCTATGTAATTGAAAGCTATAAAATGTGTGAAAAGCAAGAGAATGAAACCCATGTTCAAGAATTAAATTAGAAAATTCAAACTGACTTTGAGAAGAATCAGATATTAAAATGAACAAAAAAAGGTTTCAAAGTAACTATGACGAATAATTTAGAATACAGTAAAATATGGAAAGGAATGAAGCAATGGGGAAATTCAAAAGATATTTGAAAAGCATAAAAATAGAATTAAAAAGAATAAACTAGAACCATGAAGTGCAATATCCGAAAAAAGTTCATAAAATGAAATCTTCAGCAGATTGGACAAAATGGGAGTAAGTATTTTGAAAAGAATTCAAGCGATTAGGAAGCATCCAAAGTGGAACACAGAGTGAAAGAAAGACTAAATGCGAAATGAACTGAGATTCAGCATCCTGAGATGTACTCTTAATTGTTGAAGTATATATGAAACTGAAGTTAAGAAAAAGTCAGAGAGTGAATCAGAAGGAAAAAGAATGAGAGATACTGTTAGCTGATGATTTTTAAAGGTGATCAAAAGGATCCACCCACTACTCCAGGAAAGCACAGAGAAACATAGCAGAATAAAAGCCAAATAAACCATACCTCAGCATACCATAGTCACATTGCTAAAATACTAGGATAGTAAGAAAAAAATTAAAGTCATTTAGAGATCAGGGGCATATTACAATAGATGAGCAGTGATAGTAATGACAGTTGACTTCCTATTGGATAAAAAATAGAGTTTAGATCAAAAAAGAATTATATCTTTAAAAATATACAGTAACAAACCTGTCAATCTACAATCCCATATCAAACTAAAACAGCATTTAGAAGATATTGTAGATAAGCTAAATGAAGACATTTTCACATATATGAAAGTTAGGAGAGTTTTTTGTTATTGTATTTGTACTGTAAGAAAAACTAAAAGAATATCTTCAGATTAAAGGGTATTATTTCAGCTTCCTTGTTGCTAAAGCAAATACCATGCGATTGGTGGCTTAAATAATGAAAATTTGTTGGCTCACAGTTTTGAGGCCAGAGAAAGTCCAAATTAAGGCTTCATCATGCAATGTTTTCATCCAGAAGACTGGCATTTTAATGCTGGCTGCTGGCAATCCTTGGTCTTTGGCTTCTTTGTCACGTGGCAATGCACATGGCAGCCTCTCCTCACCACTTTTCTTCTCCAGGTTCCTTTGACTTTCAGCTTCTGGCTGCTCCCTATCTGGCCCTTTCCTCTCCCTTTGACCTTCTCTATAAGGCCTTCAGTATTAGGATTAAGAACCATTGTTGGCCATGCCTTATCTGAAGTAACCTCATCTGAAGGTCCTATTTACAGAGGTTCACACCCACAGAAATTAATTAAGTTTAAGAACATGTTTTTGTTGTTGTTGTTGTTATTTTTGGGGGCGGAGATAGGTTGCACCAGCCACTACAGGTTTTGTTGTCAGATTGAAACTTGTTTCTGTAAAAATGAGTGAGGAGCATCACACAAGTTGAATAATAGAAAAAGTTAATATCAACGGCAATTTTGCATAGTTTTTAAATGATAGTTGATTGATTAAAGCAAAAGTAATTTGTAGATCTATAACATGTATGGAAATAATATAATTAAGAACTGAAAAATTAGGAGGGGGTAAATAAAACTATATGGTTGTAAGATTATTATAATATTCATGATGTAATATAATTTATTATTGCTATTAGTTAAAAATGAATACTATAAGACTAGATATCGTCAACAAAGTTCATCCCAGGGGCCATACTTATTTAAATTTTGTTTGGCATGTTAAAGCATTTAAAAATAAAAAGACAAGGAAAATAGGTAACTGAGACTGTACATGTGACATTCAGAGCCTAAAATATTTACTATCTGATGTAAAAAAGAAAACTTTTGCTGATTCCTTTTATAAGAAACCATTTAGAATGCATACACACACACACACAATCACGCATACACGACATACATATTAATAAATGAGATAAAATGGAATGCCTAAAAGGAAATCCAAAAGAACAGATGGAACAAATAAGATAAAATACAAATTAGTAGAATTTAACTCAAACATTATCGATGATTTCATAAAACAGAAATTAAATCAATCTTCTTTGTAGAAAATAGTTTTTTTTTGGTACAGGTTCAAAAAACAAAAGACAGTTATGTGTTTAAAAATTCATTCTAATTATACATTCATAGGCAGGGTTAAAGTAAATGGGTGGTAAACATAGACCATTCAGACACCAATTAAAAAAAAAAAAAAAGAGCATTACCTAAAGTAAAATAGGAAAATATAGAGGGATGGTAAGTTTCAATTCACCAAGAACCTAACAATATTAAATGTGTATTGCTTAAAATCGCATCATAAACCTATAAGAACTAACTTGAGAGAACTAAGACAATAAACAAAACCAAAACATACTGTAGATTTCAACATGAAGACAAAAGCAAAAAAAAAAATAGAGAAGCTATGACTAATATCATAGTCCAAAATAATCTACTTGACATTTAAAGAGCATAAAAGCAAAGAACTGATGAATACATATTCATTTCATAGACATACAGGGCTCTTCAGCAAATCAGACTAACTGCTGTATTATCTAATACATTTAAAAATATTGATATGATAGAGTATATTCTCTGACCATAAAGTATTAAAGTAAAAACCTAACAAAAATATAGAAAAATAACCTGTAAATATTAAGAAATTAAGCAACAACATCTAAATAAGCCATGAGTAAAATAAACTTTCACAAGGAACATTTGAAAATATTTCAGGATAAATGATAATGAAAGCACAAAATAATAAATTTGTGGGTTGCAGATAAAGTGATTCTTAGAGGCAGTTTGTAGTCTGAATTATATATTATGGAACAGAGTATATGAATAAAAGCAATTATCTAAGCTACCTTAAAAAGGCAAGGAAATAGCAAAATAAATCAAAAGTAAGTAGAAAAAAAGAGAAAACAATAGTAAAGAAAAGATAAATGGAAATAAGTAAGATGTCAATTAAATAGAAACAGTCAATTTAGACAATCAAAAAGTCAGAAATCTAAAAAAAAAATTAAAAAGTCAGAAATTTTGGTAAAAATATGGTATTTATAAACTGTTTGCTACAATGATTCAGATAAAATTTGAAGAGAAGACATATATCTCCAAATACATGATTGGAAATAGAGTGTTCACTGTAGACCCTACAGATATTAAAAGAATAATAAAGGATATTCTAATCAACTTAAGAACAATAAATGGCAGCATAGGAAAAAAAAATCACAAAGTCTTCAAAAAACTAAATTTACCAAACCTGATGCTAGAGGAAATCTGAATAGTCTGTCTATTTAAGAAATTGAATTTTTAGTTAAAAACTTCTCTACAAAGAAAACTCTTGGCCTAGATGGTTTCACTGAAAAGGATTTTTGTTGAAATGAGTGTATACATTTGTCATTGTTGATTGAACTCTACCATGAAAGTCTTTGCATCCCTTGCATTGGAAATCATGACTAAATAAAATTAATTCAAAAACACAAAAAGATATATTTCCCTTCTCTGTAGACTTTTCAGTAGAAATCTAGTGAAATTCATTTGATTCTCTTTGTATCTCATGCTATTGTTTCTTCAAAAATATTGTCAGATATTTTTTGAATATGCAAATATTAACATGGTTACAAAAGTTGGAACAATGCAATATATTTTACTCAGAAATGTCATACTGAAGAGTTCTGCATTTATTGGGAATATTAGTCTTTTACTTGTGATATATGTCAGAAATACTTTCCCATATAACTTAGAACATGGTGTTTGTCTATATGTCAAAACATTTTGGTTTTTATATGGTCAAAATGGTTCATCTCTTTTATTGGATCAGCATTTTGGTCCATTTACTGTACCTAGATCCATTGTATTCCATGGAAATTTTTTTTAAAGCCATTTCCCAAATAACTATCTAGTGGTCCTAACAGGATATAGGTGTTAGTGGGTACTTATTTCAGTTTGAAGTTTGTTTCACTTTTATTCTGGTATGTACTTGGATTTAGGGGATAATTTTCAGGAGCTAAACTTAAAATAGCATTTACATCAATTCAATTTTGTGGAGAGAGGTGGATGTTTTAAGATAGTTTACAAGATTTCTGGTTCATACCTTTCTCTTCTGTTCATGTAGTGAAGTGTTGTTTCATAATGGTTGGCTTATTGCTGCTATCTTGGTGGGGATGGTGATGGAAGTGGTCAGGATCGTGTGTTTTCCAGATTTGTTGTATTGGGTTTCATTTGGATCTCCTCTGTTTTCAGAATCTTACATTTTTTTCCTCTTGCTTCCTTTCACCTTAATCACCTAGTCTCCAAAACATATGCCTCATTTTCTTTTAATATTCTTCTCCAGAAAGCCTCTCTCAGTGCCCCGCCGTTCCTGCATAAATGTAACTCCCTGCGATCAGTGCTCTGATCAGTTAGGACTGTTTGACGAAATTTCACACTGAGCCTGGACTTTTCTCCTTCTGGAGATGGTTTGAACTCTATCTTCCAGTTTTCACAGATTCCCCACATCCTCTACTGGAGAGATAATTCTGGAATTTGGTATTTGTTTTCAACTTCTATGCAATGTGAAGTTTGCAGTGTTCTCTGTCTTGTGCATACGCTGAAGGAATGGGTTTTACATGGTTTCATTTGTTCTTTTTGTTGACTGTATAGATTTAGTTTGTATGGAGAGATTCAAAGTTAGACAGCCACCATTATCCTTAAGGTACCAGGAATAAACTGCATTTTAAACTGTTATAAATAACATTTCACATTTGCAAGTTAAGAATCTAGCACAGATTTATGCTTGCCTCCTTTAAAATCAGGTTTGAGAAACCAACCAATTAAAATGGAAATTTGGATTTCAGGACTAACAACAACAACAAAAGTATATAAATCATGAAAATCACCCAGGAAGTCAGGTTCCCTTCACTTGGTATGCGTGCTGAATGTCCTCTGGTAGAGGACAGTCAGTGATGGCAGTGATAGGACAACCTGGAGGAAAACTTCTCCAAAAGCTCTCCTCTTGACTCTCACACATGGCCACATTCTGGTGTGTGTCCTTAGGGCAACATCAGGGGCAGACAATAGCTCTGCTTGGTGAAGAGTTAAAAACAGGGGTGACTGATGACTTTTCCTTGATGTTCTACCACATATTCCTTATTTTTCTATTCTTTAGACATGGCAGATAATCTATAAATTAAAATCATCTCTTAATGTTGCTTCTCTCTAAGGTTTTCAACATGAACCTTCACCAAAGATGTCTTTGGGTGGAGAGGTAACAAAAGTGTCATCAGTAATTTCTGAAGAGCATGCAAATTTTCCCGTTAGATCTCATCCCTTCCCTCTTAGACTCACCAAGATTTACACAGATTAGTGCCTAGCCAACAGTCTTTCCATAATGCCTATTAATAAACAAAATACTTGATAACCACCAGAGATGGTGAGCTAAAAGGCCAAAAAAAATCCAACCTATATATGATAATGTAAGTAAACGAAAGTCAACAAACATGTGAGCTGAAGCAGAATCTTTTAAAAATAAGCTTGCTAAGCATTTTTGATAAGATAAGACATTAATAATAAGTAGCAATAATAAATCATAAAAAATGTGGAATACCTCCTATACACTCAAATTTTACTTAAATGTTTAAAAGAGAGTAAACTCAAAACTAGATGCATTCTAATAAAATTCAAATATGTCTGAGCCCAAAATAAAATTTTAAACTTTTCCAATAAAAGGAGATCAGCTATAGTGCATAAAAGTATAATTTTAAGAAGTTAAAGCCTTGATATTCTTAGAGAAACAGAATAACAGAATGAATGCATGCCAGAGTTATTTAATTCATTAATGAGGAAATAATGAAGATGGTAAAGCTCATTCAAAATAGAAAAATAAAGGAAGGATTTATATAATGCATCAGGAAATACGTACTGAAATGTGCTAAGTTAGAGACAAAACAGTTAGTGACCACCATGTTAATAGCAACAAAAATATTTGGTGTTATTTTCTTTACTGCGCAGAATCATTTGCATCTCTACAGGACAAAAAAATCTGCAGCTTAACAGTCTGGGCCCTAATCAATACTGAATAGTAAATCAAGCAAACACACACATTTCCTTCAAGAATCAAATAACCCTTAGGTTGGCCTGTTAGACAATGCTCAATATGATACTGCAAAGACATGATCCTTCATTTTTCCTTTTTTCCCCAAGATTTACATATTTTTTAACAAGAAGGGCAAGAATCAGATTATCAGATTTCCCCCTTGCAGCCCTAAATGAAAGACCATAATAGAATATTTATAAATGTATTATCAGTCAATATATTTATATTCACCTGAATTGTCATTTAAATGTTAGTATTATAAAACTACTTTGAGCCCATAAAATCCAAAGAGCTTTGCAGTGCAATGATCCTCATTAAAAATATTTATTTTTTCTCTCCTGCATTTGCCTAACTGAAGTCTTCTTCATCAGATTGTCATCAGTTCCATAGATGTAACTTTTTGATACTTTCACACTTTATTTATACTCCTACCCTGTTTTGTATCAAGGATTAGTGTTTTCAGTGCTGGCTTTTATGGGGAATTCAGAGAAAGCTTCATTTTCCAACTCAGGCCTCTGGTTTTTAAACCCTCTGACTCTAAAGATCCAATGAAATACCTTTAAGTCTTTGTTATTGATAGATGCATCCAAGTTTGATATAAATTCACATTTATCCAGGAGATATAATGACTGTAAATATCAAAATGGAAATTGTCTATAGGACTCAAGACTATATGGGCTCCTTCCCAACTAATAAATAGAGCTTGAAATTGGAAGATGGCTCCATTTCTAGGAATTATCTACAGTTACAGAGAGAGAATTGTGCCAAATAAACAACATGGCTGGTAGTGTGTGGCTCTTTCAACCCTGTTGCAGGAAATTGTTCAGTTGCCAACTCCCTCCGTAGGGATATTGAGAGAAGAACATCCAATGAAGGGCATGCTATGGCTATGCCTGATTAGATATCAAATGTAATTCCCTGAATCCATATATTTCTAATATTTTGCCACCAAAATGTTAAAATACACTCTTCCATTTAGGAAAACATAGGCAATTGGCCTAAGGGGATCAATGGATGCATAATTTAGAATCTGTGTCTCTAGGGTCTAGATATTCAGGAGGCAGGCTCAAGGTGGATTTGAGTGAGGTCTGTGTTTCTAACTGGGACCTGGTAACTGAGACAAAGGAAATAGATAAGGGAATATAATATGGGAGAGCCAGTAGTTCTGGTATTGACCCAGCTTCTCTAGCATCGTGGGGAAGATGGTACCCTGGTTTCCACAATAACCCCAAAGTGAATAGAGTCTAAGGGATGTGATGCTTGTGCAATATTCCATTCCTTCAGGTTTAGTACAGCAGCCTCATCACCTGGGTCATGCTTGTCATTAATCAGGGCTTTCCTTGTAGCAAAAGACCCTATCTTCACTCCTTTATCTATAATTCACACTGAGATTTGGCTGACCCTGAGACTTGAACCCTGAGATATTGTTTTACCTTACAGAGTTTTTGGACTGGAGAGTATCAGGAATGAGATATTTCTGGAGTTGCAATAAATAAAGAATATTACCTCTAAAGTATTTCAACTGTATGCACTTCTAATTTCAGAACACTTAAGTGATTTCTTTTTAATTGACAAACCAAAACAACATACAAGCAAGAACATTCCCAACATACAAACATTCCATAAATAGGATACAATCAATGGCTCACAATGTCATCACATAGTTGTATATTTATCACCATGATCACTTTTTAGAACATTTGTATCACTCTAGAATAAGAAACAAACAAACAAAAAAAGCTCATATTCACCATATCCATTACCTGTCCCTCTCACTGACCACTAGTATTTCCATCTACCCAATATATTTGAACTTTTGCACCCCCTATTTTTTTCTGCACCCCTTACCACTCCCTTTCATTGGTCACTAGCATTACAATGTATTCAATTTGTTGTAACATTTGTTCCCCCTATTATTTACTTATATTTTCCCCCTACTATTTATTTATTTATTTACTTTATTATTTCTTTTATTTTATTTTCTCAAAATACTTTTGAGAAAAATTTCAAATAAGTGCTAGAAATAAGGAGCTACTACAATAGAGATGAAAAATAAAGAGAATCTTGATAAATGTTATTATCTTAGAAAATAAAAGGTTAGGGGAAAAAAGTTGTCCTTAGTATCCTAAAACTAAATGACACAACAATATTTACATGAAAAAGACATGAAGAGAGGAGGACACCAAAAGGATATGAGCTGAAGTTACAATACTTGTCTTATTAAGGAAATCTTAGTTACAAACAATATGATTAAATAGATTGAACTATTAATATATTTAGACCCTCCCTCCAACAGTTAAAATAATATACATTATTTTCATCCCAGACATTTACAAAATAGGACAGGCATTATGCCACAGAGAAAATTCTCTGTAAATTTAAGGAATCATTATCTTAATATATTTTTTCACTATATTGCAAAAATATTGAAAATTAATAACATAATGCTGACTTACAAATTCAAATGTTTACCCACAATTATTACTGAATTAACCTCGAATTAAAGACAGAATAATATATGAAGTTAAGTAATAGTAAGAAATGAACGCTAAAGAAAATTCTACATGCAAACATTTGTGGAACACAACCAAAATAGGACTCACAAAGAAATTCAGGTTTTTATATATTTATTGGGAAATGAGAAAGGTTGAAAACAACTGAACTAAAGCTTCAGAACAAAATATATGTACAAAGGAAAACAGAGCATACCCAAAACAGAAAAGTGGGAGATAATAAACAATCACAGACTTAATAAAATAATCAATGAAAAATAAAGTTCAACAAACTAAAAGCTATTTTTGCTTGTCTGTTTTTATAATTGATGAACATTTTGACCACTGGCGGAATTTCTTAGGAAAATAAGAGGGAAGAGGGAAACTTAAGTGAAACACCTAATGGAAAATTACTACCAACTCAACAGAGATTTTAAATAATATGTTTCATGAACACCATACATTAAATTTTAGGACACATTTGAAATGAATAAAGACTTGCAATATAAATATAAAATGTAAATGTCAGTGTAAGAAGAAATAGAGCATCGGAATAAGCCAAAAATTATGGAAAAAATTAAAATGGAATTGAAAGACCACCCTTTCCCCAAATAGTTAAGTCTATGTGTGTTTTTCAGGTAAGTCCCAGAAAATTTTAAAGGAAAGTTCACTTCATTCTTCTACAAGTCATTACACAAAATTAAAGAGTTGAACTGACAGCTCATTTTATGAGGCTGGCCTAATCTTGATTCAAAAATCAGATAAGGAAAACAGAAGAAAAGAAAAGTTTCATTTATCTTATAAATGTAAAAATCCTAAAAGACAAATAAAAATGTCTATTTCATGATTTGATACAGAAATTTGATTAAGATAAAGGACTTTTATAAATTTCAAGAGGTATGTATTATAAAAATATTTAGCCAAGCTTGAAATTGAACATAAGGTGTCTTCCCAACTTGGTAACGCGTATTTAAAAAATACATTCAGCAAGTTTACACTGAATGAAAAAACTTTAGATGGGCTCTTTTTAAGATAGAAGAAAGCATAAATATGCCCCCAACACAGCTACTGTTTAATACAGCAACAGAGGACCTGGACAGAGGCAGGTCAAACTGAGATAGATATATCTAGGAGGGCAAACAGAAGAACCAAAAGGCCAACTGTTAGAACTAGTAAAGTAATTCAGCAAATGTGCCAGAAAAAAGATGGCTCTGTAAAAATTTCAACCAATAGATTCTAAATCGACAAAAACCAGCAATAAAATGGAAGTTAAAAATGAAACAAAACAAAATGCTATATACAATAGCAATAAAACTATACAATGAAAATACTCAATTATAAAGAAAAATTAAAATCCTCATATAGAACAGAAAAGATAACTGGAATAAACAGAGAGATAGTTCACACTTTTGGATAAGATGACATTATATGAATAAAATAGGTCAAAACTCCCCAAATTAAATCAGAAATTTAGTGCAGTCTCCATAAAAATTTCAATTAAATTGTTTGAAGAAGTTAACAAACATATACCAAAATTTAAACAGAAATCTAAAAGTCTACCAGTATTAAATTAAAAGAGAATAAAGAGGAAGAATTTGCCTCATTAGTTATAAACACATATTTTGAATCACAGCATCTAAACAAGAAAGAATAGGCAATTAATGAAAAGAATAGACAAATAAGATTTTTAAAAGAATAGAAATCTCAGAGACAAATTAATGTTTTCAAGACTCAAATACATGACAAATGTAGCATTGTTTTTTATTGGGGCAAATGCAATTCATTAGCAGATAGTGATGTGAAAATGGGTCCATGTGTGGAGAGAAGTAAAATTGGGTTCCTATCAAAAAAAGATTTAAGTCCTATTGTGAAAGGAAAAACCGTATTATAAATGAAAGAAGAAAATGTAGGAGAGTGTTTTGTGACCAAAAGGACTTCCCAAATCAGTTTTGAAAAATACAGTCCATAAGAAACAGCCAATCAAACAGGTTGGTTGCTTGATACTGATTGGTTGTTTGATTGCTCTTGCCCTCTGCACTGCCTTCTGGTTAGCACTTAGCATTTTATGTTTCACCTTCATAACCTAAATTGGAGCCTTTGACTCTTACAGACTTGTTCTGAGCTCAGTCTCCGACTACTTTGCTGCCATGTTTACAAGCGATGTTTGTGAAGCCAAGCAAGAGGAGATCAAGATGGAAGGCATAGACCCCAATGCCCTCTGGGATCTTGTCCAATTTGCATACACAGGTACTGTAAGAGGATTATAACATCATACTGACGTTTTATTGCAAATTTAACTTACTTCTTTTGAGTACAGTTTTGTCCAAATATGATCTTAGCCATTTTGTCAGTTGAAAGAATATCTAGTGGGGAAAAATATCAGACTAACATATCCATTTGCAACAGAAATCACAAAGTACATATATATTTATCAATATATTCTACTCCCTTCTACAGAGGATTTAGAAAGGCTTATCAAAATAAAATAAATAATTGAGGGAATGAGCTTGGGAGAGAAGAAGGGAGTAAATAAATAATTAAGAATTTGTTATATCCATACTAGAGCACTAGGAAAGGAATTATATTTTAATTTCTTTTCTTTTAGAAATCCTAGGCACCTTTCCCCCCAGTAATATATTGTTTCATTGTTATGTTCACAGAATATTTAATGTGGCTTGATAAATTTAGTTGAAATAAAAAGTCCAGATAATCTGGATTGCGAACATGACTAATTTTTGAAGCTTTTATTTTCTGATCCACCATCTTGATGTTTTCTTCTGATCTTTGCACCATATCACATTTAGCATCGTCAAAAATTTTGCCAATTTACCAAATATTTACTGAATGTTGTTCAATGTAAATGGACTATCTGTAGCTGTGGAAAATAAACTAATGAATAAGCCATGTTCCTTGGTCTCTTGCCCTCTAGCAGCTCAAAGTTCACATGCAAAGGATTAGATCAGGGAATATATGTGATGCCATGACAAATTTAAATGCGAGTGTAAAGGCATAAACCATGTTGTTCAGAGCACCACCTGGGTTTAGATTCATTTAAAAGGGAAAATATTTTGCTAACTTTTCAAAAATTAGTATTTCACAAGTGTAATAACTGAGAGAAGGAAAGGAGATTTTATTACAATAAAATCGTGGGAGAGTAGGAAGGACTAGTAGAATAAATGGGTTGTCAGGTTTTTTTGCTGTAGTGTTTGTTAAATAGTATATGGCTCCTTTTGCCTAAGCCTTCTAGTATGATATGAGACCAGTAGAGGAAGGCAGATTAGGGCCTGATTATAAAAACACAGGATCCTTACCCAGTAAATGAAGTTTCTTCAAAGAGAAACATACACATGCTCTGGCTGCTGAATTTCAAAACAGCAACGGTGATGAAAAGATCTAGACATTTGCTGGCCATGGTAATTTTTAATAATTGAAATGTACGTACAGCCTAAAAAAAAAAGTAAAGTAAAATTATATTGTTCTCCAAGTTAAGATAGCAAATGTAATCAACTTACTGTCTCCTGAAAAGGGTAGAATCATGAAAGAGCTAACATTTTAGGAGTTCTTCTAGTAATGGGAAGGCATAGATCCAACACTTAGAGCCTCCATGCCCTGGCAGCCTTGCATTTCTTGCATGCAAAAACTAGGTCAAAAGATACTCGACATCATGCGGCAGGAAGTTGGAAAGTGTTTCAAAGCTCCCTGCTGAATATAATGACCCAGATTTTGGCTCTGTTTTCTAGAGGGCAGGCGGGATCCAAAGCTGCTTCCCAGCTGCTACTGTCATTTTGGCCTTTGCTCCAATATCCATATCTCCTTGGTGGTTAATATATTTCTAATTGTCAGTTTACAGAAATGTGCTAGATAAGCAAATAATTTGTGTACTCTTGTTGGGAGAATTGTAGGCATACCATAAAAATAATAATAACAAAATTGTCTTGTCTTTTGCTGCATATAATGTCATTTATTATAACAGTAGAAGAGTTCAAGTGAGCAACGGTATAGAAAAAGGAGGAATAGGAGGTTTCTGTAATAATCTCTCTATTTAAGTAACTAGCTGGCTGATCTCTAAGATTTTTTTTTTTAAGAAGGCTAAAAATAAAAGCTTCCCCAGAAAGGAAAAAAATAAATAAATGAGCCATCCATCTGGCAATATTTTCTTAAGTTTTGCAGTGCAAATGACTTTGGAGACCAAGGAGAATCAAATGTTAAGATTTGGTAATTAACTATTCTATAGCAGTAACATGTGCAGTAAAGATGGGTCAGGGTGCTTGAAAAAGATTAATCAGATAAAATTTGCCATGAGATTTGGACAATTCACATATAATTAATTAATTTCATTCACTTAGAAATTAAGGAAAAGAATGAAAGAATAAAGTAGTTCAGAGTGAATTTTTGACTAAGATGAGCTTCAATATTTATACGTTTAATAAATTTTGATGTGAAGAAAAGGGAATTGCCTTTTACATAATTTCCTGTAGTATAAATGTGTGCATAAAAAAATGAGGTAAATGCCTATTCTACCTACTCCTCCACTACTTTAATCGCACAGATTAGAGAGAGAAAGAATGGTATCATAGGATTTACAGAGTTTCAATAAGAACTAAAGCAAATAGTTACAGAATTTTTCTGTTAACATGAAAAGTGACTTGGATAGTAAGGGGTGAGGGCAGAGGTGATTATAGCCCAAGGGTAATGTAATATTTTTAAGGAAAAAAATATAATAATTTAAATGCAGAAAATTTAGCAGAATATAAAATAGAATGATGAAAATAATTAAAACATTTTTGGAAGTATGATGGTGAAAGATGCAATTATTAAAAAAATAAAAAGGTAGATTGAAAAAGAAAACATGCCAAATGACTGAAAGTATTAAAATGTACTCCTTTACTTAAAATAGAAGGTACTACAAGGTAAACTTTCAGTCCTTGCAATAGCTCAGATGTGGAAAGGAAATGAACATTTATACTGGTGCTAGAAATAATTGCATATTTAATATGAGTTCCACATCAAATTTTTCAAAATTCTTAATTAGCTGTTTGAACAACTCTAACCTTTTTTCTTTTGAAAATTTCCATCAATTTTTTAAATAATTTTCAGTAGGAAATCTGAATGTGATTTTAACCGTTCATAGGGAGCAAAAGTCCATCTAAGCAAGCATGTGCATTAGATGTCATGCCCTTTCTAATTTGATGTGTTATGTTTAAAGTTATTTAGCTGTAATCAAAGGAGCACAAAAATGTAAGGTTTTCAAAATCAAACCATAATTTGGTTAACAATGTTTAAGCACTTATTGCAAGAAGAGAATTGTGCTGGTACTAGCGGAAGATTCTACAAAATAAAGGATGAATACAGATCAAAATGACATAAACCTTTAAAGAAATTTGGTGATGGATGGAGTTACTGGATCAGGGTAGCATGAAGAGGCTCTTTATTTTCATATCAAAATTGGTAGTATTTATCACTATCCAATTAATGGCATTAGGAGTTGTGCCGAGTGAGCTTACAAACAGTCTTTTGAACATTTAGTCATAGGTATCAGAGCCTCTAACTGTAGTTTTTATCTTGAAAAAAGAGACCCACAATACTCCTCATTTATGTGCAATTAAAGCCTTTGATTCCACAACACTGAAGCCAAGGCTTCTCTGGAGTTATGTTGAATAGCCTCAGAAGCATGGAGTTAGAAAAAAAAAGTATAGTAATGTTTCACAGTTTTGCCACATTCTGTTTTTAAATTCCTTAGAAAGTTAAGAGATGTATAGAACTTTAGAATGTCTTACCTGAACATTTTACATTTTACAAATGAGCATTTTACCATAACTAAGCATATGGTGCAATGAATTTTTTCCAAGAATTACACATTTGACAATTAAAATAAGCATTGATAAATCATTAGAAACATTAGAACCGTGTTGCCTCCTTTGAATTAATGTGAAAGGCCCCATAGTTTTCTTCACTAGTTAAGAGCCTTTAAAATTCTTAATTCAGCCCAGCCGGTGAGATAAATTAACTTGACAAGGAGCAATATTAAGATGTTGAATCTGTTACTAGAATATGAATGTCAAAACACAAGTTGAATGCTATTTTCTCTACCATATTATTGTCCATTTGCAGGGTATCCTTTATGACGGAAATTCATTGGAGAATTTGTGTCAGTTTTACCCTCGAAACAGTTGAGTAGTTGCCTCTCATTTTGCTATGTAGTGGTTGACTACAGACTTGGCTATATTTCCAATCTAATGCTAGTATTTGCTAGCATTAGCAACAGTAGCCATGATGCTTGACAATTTAAGCACATTAATGTTTAATGGCCCTTGTCCTGTGAATGCATTGAATGATGTTCAAGTTTTTTTATATGCCTGCTATGCGCTAAATTCCCTTATGGGCTCTGTGAATCATCCCCGCCTTTAAGGAATTTTGCAATTTAGGATTTAAAATAACTATCCTTTCTTAGCTTCTTTTGGTATAAAGATAATACCTTTTCTTATAAAGACTGGTGTTTCTTCATTAGAATTTGAAACAAAATAAATTTTTAGGGCTCATATGTTGATTTTGCTTATAAATTGTGATTTCAGTGCTAGCTGAAAATTGATGATCTCATTGTGAAAATGAAAGAGGAAACTATATTTGAATCTTTGGGGTTCACTTATTTCAAAGTCGCCTTCAGCTGATAGAAATTTCCTACTAGTTTATCTCTTACATAGTCCCTAGTATCTTGACACACTTGTAAATATACTGTGTTTATTGATGCATAAGGAAATAGAATTCTACAAATATGGGAGATGGAATTGCTGGGTTTCTAACAAAGTGTCAGGGCCTGTAGAGAACTGATAAGGACAAGGTTTAAATAAAGGAAGCTGTCTATCTAGCATGGTATTAAAAAGAGGGGTAGAAAATTAAACTGCCAAATGGTAAACCTTTAATCATTCTGAAGAGTTAACTTCCTTGTAAACAATGTTTGTGTGACACCAAAGTTAATTAAAGTCTTAGTACATGCTAAGGAATGTTAAGATGGCTTCTGCTTACTGCCACATATTTTAATGAAATAAATGCACATGTATAGGAGCTGAGATATTTAATGTTCTGCTTTAATATTAAAGAGTATATATCAATTTTATTCAGCCTGGACTTTACCATCTAAACTCCCTTCAGAAATTTTATTGTAATTAAAAGTAAATTATTGTTTCATTTTTTATTACCAGTTTAATTCAAGTGGCATGAATTATGCAAGTGCATTAGCAGAATATTAGTTTTAAATAGGGCTTTTACTGGATGGCAAAATACTGTCCTCAATTTAAGAAACTGAACCTTTAAAATGGATTTATATATTATAATTACCCATTAGTTAGAAATATTGATTTAAGTAATTTTCATATAATATTGAAACAACCTACGTATTCAGTAAGAAAAAAATTAAATATAAAAATAAAATTAGTATAATTTCCTGTATATTGCCATCATACCACAGCATTTCCATTATTTTACCAAGAAGCTATGTATGTATGCATGTATATGTGTGTGTGTGCAACATTAAATGCAATCTTATTAAACTAATTTGAGAAAAAAATACTGCATCACAATAATCAAAAATGATGTCCATGTTGTGAATAATGTACAGCTTTAGTTATTTTTATTACTCTGCATTGGGCTTTATGCTTTAGGATTTCATAGGGAGGCTGGAAAAGAGAAAATATTAAAAATTGATATTTATTACCTGTAGAGAAATTGTTATGCATTTTTCATACTATAACTCACATTTACTTTCTGAGTTTCCAAGTAAGGACAATCTCTGAGGACTCATCTCATAATCTTAGAACAATTAGTTTCCTAGCTGCTGTACAAATTATCAATGGGTTGGCTTAACGACAGGAATTTATTGGCCCATGGTTTAGGCTGGAAGACTTGCTTACTCCCAGGGTTGGTATCTTCTGGCTGGCTAGCAATCTCTGGGCTTCTTTGGCTTTCCTGTACATGGCAAAGGACATGGCAGCATCTTTCCCTTTCCCTTCGTGTTTCCATTGACTTCCAGCTTCTGGCTGCTCCCTTGGTTTCGCTTTCTGTGTCCAATTTCCTTTGCTTATGAGGACTTCAGACACGTTGTTTTAAGGCCCAGCTTCATTTCATTTAGGCATTCCTTAAATACCTGTATCTTAAAAGGTCTATTGACAAATGGGTTCACACACAGAACTGGGGGTTGTGACCTGAACTGCCTTTTGTGGCAAACATGATTCAAGCCCCAACTGTTTGCTTCCATAGAACATCTGCTTTTATTTTCATGTTATCTTATTTCGTTTCTGTTCTTCATGTTGTAATTGCTTATATTTTGTTCTTTACTTTGATCTAGAAAGATACATAACAAATCAAATTCTACCTTTACAACTGTGCAGGCTACTTGCCATGTATTCTTGTTCATTAATCATATTTGGCTTCATTTTCTGAGGGTTTAGTGAACTTCACTCTAATTCCAAAACCTCTCTATACATTGTATTCCACTGTTGGAAAGGGAATATAATCTAGTGTATGGAATTCAACTTCAGAAATGTATAAGATTTACTAGGGCCTTCACCAGGACTGATATTGTGCCAAAACCCTGTGTGATGGGGCAGTCTAGGGTCCGTTCTGATTATTAACATTTCTGCTAATAGGCGTATACCCATTTCATGTCGCTCATTAAGTTTTTTGTGTATCCCTAGGACTCTTGCATTTTATAGTTGTGGTTCTTAGTTATATTACTTAGCTTTTGTGGGCCTTAAGATTCCTCAACTGTAATATAGGGAAAATAATAGTGTCCGCATAAGGGGGTTGTCTTAAGCAGTAGATGAACTAATAAATGTGAGTTTTTCATAAAGCTTAGATATAGTAAGCACTCAACTGTGGTGACTATTCATAATAATTATTTTTATGCTTCTTAAATTCCTTTGCACAATCTATTGTGCAAAAATAAGAACCAGAATGAAGAAAAACACTGAGAACTGGGGAGAAAATCATCACTTTGTTCATCAAATACTTATTAATTTTGAAATCAATTTGTTATATCCTCCAGTATTAAAATATGATGTTAATGCATATGTAAGATTAGTGTACATTTTTAGTGGTGTCTGCCTGCTTCTTTTAAAACTAGTTGCTTTTAATTTTGCTTCCTTATATGTTTGCAGTGGTTTATGGTATATTACTTTCATTATTTTAGCATATCTTTATTTCATTTGATTTTCATGGCAACATTCTGAGGTGAGCAGCTGGTCATCATCTTATCATCTGATGCAGAAATGAAAACACCTTAACCTATAGGTCAACAAAAATAATTGAATATGAAATCATGGTTCAATATTACCAATTACCAATGTCATTTTAATGTCCTTTCTACTAAACCTAGAGTTACTCAATATTTTGCTTGGATTTATATGAAATGTAATGCGGCTCATATGTACTTAAATTATTGCCTTATTGAGCAAAACATGTGACCTTCCATTTACATAGTACCAACTGCCAGCAAATATCATTTTTCTTTACAATTAATATCATTGTACATGGAATCCTGAGTAACTCTGAGGAAAGTATACAGTTATTACTGAAATCAAGCATTATTTGTGATGTATCTGAGCACTAATAAAAATCTCAACCTCAGGCTTGGACATTAACAATTGCATATCTTTAAAATTTTTTCTAAACATGTTTTATTATTTTATTTAAACCAGAAGAATTCTAAAAATAAAGACTCATTATATTTGTTTAATATTTAACATTTTCAGGGTGTTTTCACATATTTTTCTCTTATACATCACAATATTCAGCCTTATGCTACATATGGGAAAACTGAGATACCAATTTCATGTTTCTAAATAATATATTTGCTTCTAAAATGCTAATTACTTGAGTAAATTATTAATATTTTCACTTTATTATTTGATAAAGCTGATAATATTTGAATATAAAATAGGAAGAAAACAACTAAAAACAGACAAAAAGCTAACCCACAGAACAATCCTTATAACACTTCCATAAATTATCATTTTGCTTGGTTTGCCATACTTACTGCCATTTCATGCTGGGAAAACAAAATTTATAATAAATACCCTTATCACTTTAGTTTTAAAGGCTTTGTGTATCTCAGGTGAAGGATATAAATGTTATCTAACAAAGAAAATAGATTTCAGCCAGAAAAAAAGGGCACATGTTCAAGACATCCTGAATTAATACATGGATCCCTGACCCCTTTAGCCTGTGTGCATGAACTGACTTCTCAGGCTTATTGCAATGACTATTGGACTTTTCTTATTTCTCAGCCAGAGAAAAGAATTTAGCCAAATGACATTCAGACTGGTCTGATATATCTGTCCCACTCTGTTTGAGTTTGTAAACTGCTGGAATATAATATACCAGAAATGGAATGGCTTTTAAAAGGGAATTTAATAAGTTACAACTTGTCAGTTCTAAGGAAGTGAAAGTGTTCAAATTAAGGCATCGCCAAGAGGTTACTTTCACTAAAGAAAGGCTGATGGGTCTCGATTACCTCTGTCAGCTGGAAGGCACGTGGCCGGCAACCACTGGTCCTTTGCTCCTGGGCTCCATTGCTTTCAGCCTCTGTTACTGTGGGGGTTTCTTGCTTTACTTCTCTTGGGCAGACCTTCAGCTCTTGGCTTCCCTTGGCTCTCTCCAGGTTCTGGCTTGCTTAACATCTTATGGTGATGTCTGCTGGGCTCCAAGCATCTCCAAACATCCTTGTCTCTGTTCTTAAAACAGCTATTCTCTGAGCATCTACATCTGTGCTCTCTGTTGGCTCTGAGCCTTCTCCAAAATGTTTCCCCTTTTAAAGATTTCAGTAAACGATTTAATGAAGACACACCTACAATGTGTAGTATCGCATCTCTGGAAAGATAAAAGTTTCTGCCCTACAGTATTGAATCAGGATTAAAAGAAAGAGCTGCTTCCACAATACTGGATCTGGATTGGATCATGGCTTTCTGGGGGACATAATACAAACCGACACACACACACACACCATCTTTTCTTCTCTAGTGAAATGAGTGGGAGGAGTGAGAGGACAGAATAATGCAGAATAAAAATCCATAAAGATATTCTAAAGACTAGTAATAAAAGTTCAAATATGTATGAGGAATTGTTAAAAAACATTTTATACTTGTTTGATGTTTAAATTTTTCATTTCTGATGCATCCTATTCTGAAAAATGAAAACGACATTTTGAAATATATGTGATTAATTATTTTCATATATTCTCCTTGACTATGTAGTCTACTTTTTAATTAATGGGGGTTCTGATTAATAAGCAATTTTTTTAACTTTTTTATTGTATAATATAACATATATACAAAGCAAAGAAAGGAAAAAGCAATAGTTTTCAAAGCACTCTTCAGCAAGTAGTTTCAGAACAGATCCCAGAGTTTGTCATGGGCTACCATACTAACATCTCAGAGTTTTCTTTCTGGCAGTCCAGAACATAGGAGGTTAGAAAGAATAAAATTTTCTTTTATAATCACAATCAACTTTTTTTTTTCTTTTTTGTGAAAAATAACATATATACAAAAAAGCAATACATTTCAAAACACAGCACAACAATTAGTTGTAGAGCAACAGATTTCAGAGTTTGGTATGGGTTACAATGCCATAATTTTAGGTTTTTACTTCTAGCTATTCTAAGTTACTGGAGACCAAAGGAAATATCAATTTAATGATCCAGCAATTAAGTATTTGTTTGTTAAACCCTGCCTTCTCTGTATAACTCCACCATCATCTTTGGTCTTTCTATCTCAATTTTTAGGGGTATTTGGGCTATGTTGGAAGAGCCTGTCAATAATATGGGGTAGGGAGATGGAACTAACTGATGTTCTGGAGAGGCTGGGCCCTCTAGGTTTCAGGACTTTTCTGGTCCAGGGACCCTCCTAGGGGTTGCAGGCTTCTGGAAAGTTACCCTAGTGCATGGAACCTTTGTAAAATGTTATATATTAGAATTGGCTGAAATGGTTTTGGTTGAGGTTTGGCAAGTTATGATAGGTAGCAATATCTAACTGAAGCCTGTGTAAGAGTGACCTCCAGAGTAGCTTCTTGACTGTATTTGAACTCTCTCAGCCACTGATACTTTATTAGTTATCTTCACACAGCACACAGCCCATCCAAAGTATACAATCAATGGCTCACAGTGTCATCACATACCTATGTATTAATCACCATGATCATTTTTAGAACATGTTCATCACTCCAGAAACAGAAATAAAAAGGAAAAAGAGGAAACCCACATTTCCCATACCCCTTACTCCTCCCTCTCATGAGCAAATTTGACTAATATAAGAATGACATAATAGGACATTTTTAAAAATGGAAGACAAATTAGTAGTTAACTTACCAAATTAAGTTAAACATTTACTACTTCAAATAGCAACTTCATCATTTATGTTTCTTTAATTTAAATTTGTCACTTCAAAACACCTTAATATGGCTTCAAAGTAAAATGCATAAGTTAGAAGAAATTAGGTATAAGCTATATTAAATATTATGCATCTGGGTGTGGTAGGGTAGTGTTTTGGGGAAAAATTCACACTTTTTGGGTAACTAACTTTGTACATTCCAAATAATTTCCTTTTTTTTTTTCAAGGAATATAAAACTATTTATTGACCACTGCTCACCAGTATTTACAATAAAGTAAACAATATACAGTTGGATAACATTCTGATTACTACAAAGTTATTGTTTTTCCTGGCTTCTGCTGAACCAGTATACCAAATACGGAAAAGATGGAGCCTGCATGTGAGAAGTGCATTGGGTGTAAAAAATAAAACAAAACCTGCAGGTCAATAATTTAGATTATAAAACTCTGTTTACCCTTTACACCCACTGGTCTTAAATTGCAACATCTTTAATTGTCTGTTAGATTTCTATGAATTATGACCTTTTTAGTCAGTACAGCACAGGGTTTCAAACTTTCCATAAAGGATTGGCTCTCTAGAAGGAACCTTTAAATGGCCTTTTAACTAAGCCTTGCTTGGCTAATGAAAACACAGCAGTGTTTGCCATGTTTTCTCATCTGTGTGTGGTAGAGTTTCTTCTCAGAATTTTGCAAATATCTTGGATTTATATGACTAAAAATATAGACGGATTTTGCTCTGGTTGCTTTAAATTATATAATTTAAATTATTTGAATTATATTAAGTTTTCTAATTAATTACTAAATCGTCTATTTGATTTGAAAGTTTATGACTTTAGGAAAATTTTGTTTAACTTGAAGCTCCTTCTTATTCAGAATGATAGCATCACAGAAGCACCATGGATTTATCCATGGTTGAGAATACCATTTTTTTAAGGGTTTTGTTTTCAATGCATATAAAAAACGATAATAAAAAACAAAACTATATGTGTATGTATATATGTACACATGCGAACAAGTAGATAAAAAAGCCCATGATGGTAAGAAGTTATGATCATTATGGGCTTATGGAAATTTTTCCCACATTTAGAAAAGCTGTTCTCTAATGCAAAGGGAATAACATGCCATGGTATCAAATGCTCTTTTCTGATAAGTGAAGCAACTACAGAAAGCTTTTATTTGTTCAAAGTAATCAGTGATATTGTTGCAAAAGCAAAACAAAAACCAACACCCTCCCCCAAATCTGGCAACTCTCTTAATAATACTACTTGAAAGCAAACATATCAAACTTGATTTGCATCACAATTATTCTTTGCACCAATAAATAAATTTATATAAATTTGTATATATATAAACTAAATAAATATATATATACTCATAAAGCATATGTGTATATATATGAGTGTATATATATATATATATATATATATACTCATAAAGCAATGCAAGCAATTATTGAGCTTCATCTCCTGGACAAGAGTGCCAAATTAATCTCTCTTCATAAAAAGCAATTACACTTCAAGGGCACCCCATGTTTGCCCCTTTTGACAGGTCCAAGTCTGCCTCATCTGAATCTTTCCATTTCATGAAAAACATTAATTTTTCACTGCTGTCTGTGGCACCAATTATGTGTTCAGGATCAAGTCTTCTAATAAAGCTTCTTGGTTTGTCAGAAGCATCTCTTTTCTTCTTTGATTTACTATCATCAGATTTACTATCAGATAAATATTTTCCTTTCGTACCATCTTTTTCTTTACCAGATTTTTGAGAATTAAGAAATGCTTCAATTAGCTCTGGGCAATCTAAATTTTCTCCAGGCTCCACAGAATTGTCATCATCTGTAAATACCTTCCACTTCAGGAAATACTCTACCTTTCCATCCGGTGCACGTCAATTCAGTACTTTTGCCACCACAAATTCTTCAGATTCTGCCTCTTCAACTTTTTTCTCTTTTCATTCTGCTTCTTTCTCATTTTTTGTCAAATGCCTATAGGCTGTTCCAGGTCCTGGGTCTGCAGAATCTCTAGCCCTGTGTGCTTCCAGCTCGAGCCTTCCCTAACATTTTGTGAAGGCTACCCCTACAGATCATAGGAGCTTAGAAATACTGATTATGAATGTGGGTTGTTAGATGCAAAGTTTTTTTTATTGTAGATTTTAATTCAAGAAGTATATGAATCCTTATAGTCAGAAATTGAAAGCGGCAATCTCTGAAAATAACCTATAATCACGGCTATTATTGAGCTTCATTTGGGAGTAAATGGAGTATCCCAAAGAAACCTATTCCTTAAATAAACAAAAAAAATCTATCATCAGAAGCCCTGATGGATGGAGGAAATGGGTATAATGGCCTCATATTCATATCTGGGTTAGGTAATACAACCTCCAATCTGGACAAACTGGCAGAAAATAATCTATTAAAACTGCTGATATTTTCCATGTTACAACCACTCAATTTAGTGCAAAAAAATATTCAAGCACCCAAAGATGGAACAGCCATGCAGACACTTTCAATTTAGCCCATTCTATGAAATCACGATCTTACTTCTCTAACTCAAATCTGTTCAGCAAGAGGTAGTATTCTTTCATCATACCCTTTCTACCTCCCTCCTTTCCATTTTCCTGCTTGTAATAGAGTAGAGAAGAAGGGAAAATCAAGGCTTTTTAAAGAAACCACAAGGTTATTACTTTGATCTTGTTATATTCCTAAATATATATGGGGCATAAGGCTTTAAAATTCAAATCAAGAGGAAATGGAGGCTGATTGGCCTAGATCGTGCTGGGCTATCTCTAGGGTTCCATAACCACAGAATCTCTAATCAACCACAAAACCTAGCAGAGCTAGCCAGAAAAAAATGTAAAGGGCTGTAGTAATTGTGTAAGTGCCAAATTGAGAGAGCACAGCTTTAAAACAGGTAGAAGACGCTTGAAGAGTACCACTATTGGCTCCACGTCAACCCCTGTCTGATGCAGTGTGGAGGCATCCTGTGTTTCCTGTCATGTGTCCCTGGCTGTGTTCTGGAGGGAGGACAGTAGCCCCTGTGCACTTACTGGGATATCTGTTGTATGTTAATGCTAATCTATCTAATGACAGCCTGAAGACTGACCCACAAAACTCATCTCTAGTTAACATTTCCAGAACTTACCCTGCCTGCAGAAGCAACTAGTGGGTAGCTAAAGCAGTAAAAGAAACTAAGTCAAAGCAACCTAGAGCAAAGAATCACAAATTTTAAATCATACAGTAGAGCTCCTTGAGGGGGAGAAAGTCTATTTCATAGAGGATAAAGGGGGCATTCAAATTCCTGTAAACAGTGAAATTCCTAAGGGCACAGTCTAGCACAAACCGAGGCCAATATGCAGTCACAGAAAAGAAATGGAGAAGACCTTGCATTTCAGATTCATCTTAAACTGATATTCTCAGTAGGAGGGTTAAACTTTGAAGGAGAGCACCAGCCAATGCAGCACCAGTGTGAATTTTCCCTATGAAGGTCAAAATATTTTGAGTACCCCTAGGACATTGTATTATTTAGTTCATACATCTTAAATATTTCAAAATAGATATAATAACAAGTTACAGAACTGTTTCTTCTGTGGGCTGGTGCAAGTTAAATGACACTGTCCATGTACACATATCACAAGTAATCTCATATATTAAACAACTGATTATTTAGATGCAAAAAAAAAATTGGGTTCAGGGTACAATCAATTTAAAGAGAGTGGTATTATCTATGCTGAATTCAAGAAGACATGTTCCCTGTAAAGACATCCTCATGTATTTAACATTGCAATGGACAAATGAAGCATATTTGTGGCATGTCTGGAATACAGATTGCCAATTATGTTCTTTAAACTAGAGGTTTAGATCATTTGTATAACCTTGAATTAATTCTTGGTATTTTTTTCCTCATAAATAAAATTTCCTTGATTAGTAAATGACAAACTGTTTTATATTAAACTCCCTGGCAAGTAGTAGAAGGGACAAATCTGTAATTAATTAAGGACAAATTTATAAATTATGATATGCGAAAGATAGGGATATAATTTATCATTCAAGTTGAGGAAGTTAAACACATGTGCATGGAAATGGATGAAGGGAATAAATTTGGACAAGGTCAATATTTTTACTCCAAAGACTATTCCTGAACTTTCCCAATGATGGATAAGTAAAGAAAGTAAACAATGCAAATTCAGTAAATTAGAACTACGGACAGTAGAATTTCATCAGGTGGACAGTTAGAAATGGTAATAGCCTTTGTGGTGGCAACTGGTTTAGGATGATCTTTGCATAGTTCTCTGTGACTTTTCCAACAATGAACCCTTGAGCTCTGATGAACAGAAACTATGCTTTTCTGTGGATGGAAGGCATGCAAAATATTGTTCCTTATTAATGAGCTCTAGGATTAGAGAATTTCAGGGTTAGAGCTTGTGATGATGTTTGGTAAGACTGTCTGGCTATGATTTTTAGAGGACAACCAAGATTTTCTTCCAGATGAGAGAAAGAAATGAGGTCAGGGAGCCAGTGATGTGGCACCTCCTGGCAAAAAAGGAATAATGTAATGGTAGGAATAGCCTCAACTGCAGCACATGTCAATTTCTTTTGGTAACCATTAAAAAAGCATGTAAACCTGCTATAATGTAATAAAATGATGGAAACCAAAATTCCCTTAATGCTTCTGCCTTTATGCAAATAACTACTCAAAAAATAGCCAATGAATTTACCAATATAAATAAGTTTTGAATAAATAAAGAAGAATTGACAAATACCTCATGCAGAAAAATTCTAAATGATTTAAGCAATTATTCCACCTTAAGGAGAGAGAACATGACTCACACTTCTTAAATGTGAGATGCATATATGGAGTTCCCTCCAAAGAGTACACTATAGAAGGGGAGAGAAAGAATAACTTTAGAGTGAAGAAACCTGGCAAACACTACTTCAAATAGGTGATCGAGATTAACATCACCAGTGATAAGTCATATTGATAGTTATATCCTTTATATGATGTGATGAAAATGGCAATTTACTGAGTGATCTTCCTCCCCAAAACCCATAACTCCCACCTAATCTTGAGAAAAACATTAAGCAAATTCCAATTGTGGGATATAGTACAAAATATTTGGCAAAAGCATTTCTCGAAACTACCAATGTCATAAAAAACAAGGAAAGTCTGGGAAACTGACTAAGAGAATCCTAAGGAGATGTGATGACTCAATGAAATGCAATATTGTGAAAACGATCTTGGAACACAAGAACATTAGGTAAAAACTCAGGAAGTCTGAGTAATGTTTGAACTTTAATTAGTAATAATGTAACAACAATAGTTCATATTATGAGCAAATGTACCCTACTGATGTATGCGGTCAATAATAAGGAAAAATGATGAATTGTATATAAACTAAGTTCACAATTTTTCTGTGAATCTAAAACTATTCTGCAATTTTTTAAAGCTTATTTTTAAAAACCCTATGAATCAGTAGCATGTTGAACGTTTTTAAATTTCTAGTACAGAAATATTATTTTTTCTTTCTTTATATTTTGTATGTGTGTGGGTGTATGTACCATTTAATCTATTATTCTTTTGAATTCTATGGATGTTTTTGCACTGGTCTTGTAAAATAAATATTTCTAGTGTAATGCCTTTGGAAACGTGCATTCTTTTTTCGACATAACTGATTTTATAGAATAACTTGGGGGCCACTTTATTAAAAAAATAGAACAGTGGATCTATACATGTAGTATTCACTTTTTCTTTCTTGTTTCATTTTTCATATCTTCATTTCAATTGAGTATGAATGTAACTATACTTTCTTGTTGAAAATAGGAGTTAAAGTCTGCTGATAAGTATTTGAAAGTTTTAGAAGTTTTAGCATTTACTTAAAGTGAGGCTGCAGCTATATATATATAGCATACATTTTTGTTCTCCTACTCAAAAACCATTCCCTTCTTAGTCCCCCCCCTTGGCTAAAAGAAGGGTGGTTCTACATCCAGCTCATAGGGTCAAACAGAGTCATTGGGGTTTTACCCCTTTTGTAAATATTGAATTAGTGATGGGCATGTGACACAATACTTCCCAAGGCAACATGGAGGAAAGATTTTTGGGAGATTTTGACAAAGATTTCTTTACTCATGAAAGAGATACATGCATGAAGGAATAGTTCTTCAGATGGGTATTTTCCTGTCTGAAATTTAAGACTAGAAATGTGGCAACTCTGAAGGAAACTAAGCATGTCACTTGAGAGGATGGCTTTTTTTTGAACTTCAGCAGTTTTATTAATTTTGTTTGTTTATGGTCATATTCTACCTTCTCATGTTAAACATATCCCTCAATACACTGCCCCCTTTTATTCTTTGTGTATTCAATTATTTTCATATCCTGGCTTCATCATCTGACACTCAAGAGATTCTAAAGAGGAGAGCCCTGTTATAACTGAGGAAACTAAAGCTCAGTCAGGTTTGATGGCTCAGCTACGCAACTTAATAATGGGGCTACTGATCTTAGCTCAGTCTAGATTTTTGGCCGTGGAAGCAGCTGCTTGGATCCTTTCAAGAAAGAACTTTCTGTCTAGCTATGAGGAGCATAGCAAACCTAGAGCCTCCAACCACAAACTCACTGCAGTGTCCAAGAAGTTGTGCAAGGTGGGGATGCAAAGATTTGGCTTTTTCTGCCCAACACAGCCTCCTCTAACTAGCGGTTCTTTTCGGGAACTCCCCATTGAGTTGGCCAAGACTTTTCCAGATCTACACCGCAGACTCTCTCTGTCCAATCTTGCTTCCTCCACCTTTCCTCTCACAGCTGTCAGATTACCATGGCAGTCTGAACGCTTTCCCTGCTCAATCCTGCTTCCTCACCCTTCATCTTTCATAAATGTTTATGAGCCTCCTGCTCTCCTGAGTTTCTCTCAATGTCTACTTAACAGAGGACTTAAATTGACCTACCAGATCTTGTTGTTCATGGCATGGATACTGCCTAAAAATGGAGTCAGAAATATTCAAAGAAGAAGAACTCCAGGGCGTTTTCCTACTCCAAAAGCTGAGAGCATCTAATACATCCCAACTGAAGGAGATGACCATGTCACAGGCTTCTCAGGAAATGGGCCTTAAGTGAGATGGTAATCCAGGAAAATCTCTCTGCAAAGAGCATACCTCATCACCTGACAGCCCAGCTGTGGGGTGGGCTCTGTAACCTGCCCCTCAGTCCTCTCGGAGTTAATGATTCCTCCAAGAGCAATTGGAAGTTTGAATTTGCATGCCCAGAAGGAGCATGAAAAATTTGACCGTGAGCTTTCTTCCTGCCTATTCAAGAGATGGATGTTTCTGGAGAGAAGATGCCACGTTCAGACTTTGGTCTGAAGCAGCACAGGGCTCTAGCAGTGGGAGGGGGTGGGGGTGGAGGGTCTGACCATAGACTATGAGTGCCTTGAGTGCACAAACCATTTTTATTCACTGCTGTATCCCTGCTATATGCAAAGTGCCTGGCATATCTGAGCGCTAGTTTAATATGTATTGGCTGAAAGAATCCATACTTTTAGACTTTACTGGTTTACTGTTTTCTATCCTTGGCTCACCTATTCATGTGTCCATCCAGCTACACTGAAACCTCCTTGAAAGCAGGAACCAATAGAAATAAGAACACTAACAGTCACTGTTTCCTAAACTATTGGCCCATGTTCACACAGTCACATGGTCCAGTCAGAAAAGAGCCTGTATTCATATTTATAGATGTTTGAGTCCAAAGTGCAAGTTCATACTTCCATGTCACACTAATGGATGTTATCTAATACATTCAGTGTTTTGCACAGATGAGTAGATTGCAAGTACTAAATATGAACTGAGATCAGCAAGGCTGACACAGGAAGGAGTCACCATTCTAAGGCTGCCCTTTGCCCACCATTGCCCAGCTCCATTCAGGCCTGTCTATCCCAGAAAGTGGTCCATACCTGTTCTTTCTCCCACCAACTGTCTTTATGAAAATATATTTAGTTCACATGCATTGAATGCTAATAATAATATTAATACATATTAATATTTCATAGGCTTCCTCATTTAATTCTCACAATAACCTGAGAAACTCGATTTGAGAATATCCCCATTTGGAAGCTGTGGAAACTGAGACAGGAAGGTTAGGTAACTGGATCCAGATCAGAATGGCTGGTTTTTGATAACGCATTGACCTTGTGAATTGATTTGCTCTAGCGACAACCTTCCTCTGGACTGGTTAATAGAGATTATAATTTCCTTATTATTAAGAATATTTTCTCAGGCTTCTCTATTACTACAGTAAGAGGCTCCTTAGTGTTATTGACATTTCATCTGGATATCAGATGTTTCGAAGCCCTTTTCCGTGACACCTATAGTAAAAAAAAAAAAAAAAAATAGGTTTTCTTTTCTTGGTAAACCTAAAGCAGTTTGTGAACATCATGACTTGAAAGTTAATTCCTGTCCAGCTTGCCAAATCCTGTTGCTGGATTGGCTTCCTAGGTTCTTGGCCATGCCACGAGAAAGAACTCAAGGGCATGGCACAAAATTTGCAGGCAGAAAATGTATTAGAAACACATATGTGAGAGGACATATGGGTGCTCTCTCAAGAAAAGAAAGGTGAGAGGTGAGAGGCCCAGACACTGAGGGCAATCTGCTTTTATAGAGTTTTTTCCTTTTTGTAATTTGTATTAACTATTTTACTACCCTCCCCTTATCCCTCATCTGTGAATGTTTGATTGTAAATGACTCACTAAGGTGGGGTTGGTTGGCTCCACCTTTCTCCTTCTTTGGTGATGCTTGAGGGTAGATGATCCACTCGGGTGGGGGTTGTTTAACCCCAGGTGCTATCTATTGCTGTTCTTCTCAGAGGTATTTTGAGGCCTGACTGTTATTGGAATTTGTCCTTTGATCATCAGCTAGCCACGGCCCTAATTCTAAACCTGCCTCAAAAGGAGAGTAATACCTTTTATATTATTAACATTACTGAGGTTTTTTTTTTTTTAAGTCACATTTAAGTCAAATGCTTGGCAGATTTTTGACTTTTTTACCATTTAAGTCTGCAGAGAAATGACCAGGCTATAGCTGTAAAGAAATATATCATGCATGACGTAGCTCAATTTGTATGCATTCAAGCTCAACACTCAATAATATTCCATTTATGCCTTCTGATTTTACAAATGGGTAGTTTCATTAGATCTATTCCAAATTAGGAAAAAATAGAATATTTTTAACTCTGAGACAAGCAATGCTTGTATCCATCTATTTGTTGCCAAGAACTAACTTTTAGAAAATATTTTACAATTAACCTTTAAAATTCTAAAATTCAAAATTTTCTTCTTTTTTATGGTAAAGGATGGGGAGAGGCCCTGTTCAAACTTTGTCTGAATTATTAACAAGTTCAGTGCTAACCCAAGAATTTGAGTTTCAACTAAAGAATTGTTGTTTTTACAAATAAATAAATTATATTCTATAACTAATTACCTTGACAACATACTACCTCTGTATTTCTTTTCAAGTGTTGATCTGGAAAGTAAAAATATATATATATATATATATTTATATATATATATTACATTTTATAAAACTATTTTAACAATATTTGCCACATATATTTAAATGATAGTAATATAATTAATTTGCCATAATTATAATAATAAATATGTTCTAAAATTGAAAACTCTAAGCAAAGAAAGTATTAGCACATAATCTACCATTTCATCATTTATTTTGATTATAGTATCCTATCATTGTGATTTTGTTAGTAGAGTTCAAATTGTAGCTCTCAGATAGTATTATCTAATAGTTAGCTCAAATCATCTCTATTAACATTTAAGTATACTGAAAAAATTATATTGATGAATAATCAACATACAATAAACAATGCATATTTATCTTGTACAATTTGATATTCATCATGACTTCACTCATAAAACTATCACTGCACTCAAAATAATGAAAATGGCATTCATCCCCAAATGTTTGCTCGGTCCTTTTTAAATGCTCCTTTCATTCTTACCCCCAATCCATAGAAATGCTGAAATCATCTGTTTTCTACCATTATAGATTTGTATTGATTTTCTGGAACTTTAATTAAATGAGATCATAGAGTTTGTACTCATTTTTGTCTCATTTCATTCACTCAGCATAATTATTTGAACTCAGCATAATTAATCATGATTTTGCATATATCAATAGTTCTTTCCTTTTTATTTTGAGTAGGTTCCATTGTATGGATTATACTATATTTTGTTTATTCATTCACCTGTTGAAGAATGTGTGGATTATTTCCAGTTTGGTGCTGCTGCAAATAAAGCTGCTGGGAGCATTCACGTACATATCTTTGTAGTTTACATATTTCATTTCTCTTGAGTAAATACCTAGAAAATGAATGGTTGAGTCATTTGGAAAGTGAAATTGCCAAACTATTGCCAAAGTAGCATTTCATATTCCCACAAATGATTTTACTTGATATGTAGTGATATCTCATTGTGCTTTTACTTACATTCCCCTAAAAATGAAGGCTGTTGAGCATAATTTTTCATTAGCAGAGTTGTGCATTTACAGAACAATCATACATAAAATATAAGATTCCATATACTGTCCTATTATTAAAACTTGTATTGGTGTGGAACATTTGTTACAATTGATTAAGGCATATTTTTATATTTGTATTATTAACAATATTCCATGGTTTTATGTATGGTTCAGTGGATTGTACAGTTCCATGGACTTTTTAAAAATTTTATTCTGTAACTATATACACAATCACATTATTTCTTTTAACCAAATTCAAATATATATTGCAGTGCTGTTAATTACATTCTCAATGTTGTGCTACCACAACCACATCCATTACCTAAATATTTCCATCATTCCAAATAGCAACTCTGTACCTTTTAAGCCTTAACTTCCCATTCCCTGTCCTCATCCCATCCCCTCATAATTTACATTCTGGATTCTGACTCATTAAGTTTGCTTATTCTAATTGTTTCATATCTGTGATATCATCCAATATTTGCCCTTTTGTGTCTGGCTTATTTCACTTAATATGATTTCTGCAGGGGTCATCCATATCGTTGCATGTATCAGAACTTCATTCCTTTTTTATGGCTGAATATTTTATTGTAGGTATATCACACATTTCATTTATCCATTTATCAGTTGAGGAGTTGCTTCCTTCTTTTGGCAATTATGAGTAATGCTGCCATGAATCAATGTTAATTTTACAGTTAACAGATTTGCAAATCTCTTCTATTCTTTTAGGTATATACCTGGTAATGGGACTGTCAAGTATTTTAGATTCCTAAACTGCTTAAAGCATACAACATGAAATGGGTTGGTTTAAACAATGGGAATTTACTAGCTTACAATTTGAAGCTGAGAAAATTTCCAAAGCATCACAATGGCAAAACTTTCTACTTGAAGACTGGCTGCCAGCAATCCTTGTCTCCTCTGCAACATGCAAGGCAAATGATAGAGTCCCCTTGTCTCTTCCTTCTATTCTGAAATCCATTTCAGTTCCTTGCTTTTTGTCTCTCTCTGTTTCTCTCCGTCTCTGTCTGTTTCTCTGTCTCTGTCTCTGTCTCTCTCTCTTTCTCTCTCTCTCTGTATTCCTTCTGTTTATAAAGACTTCCAGTAATAGGATTAAGACCCATCCTGAATGAGGTGGGTCACACATTAACTGAAGTAACCTCATCAAAAGGTCCTGCATATAAGGACTTTACACCCATAGGGACTGATTAGACTTAAGAAGATGTTTTTCTGGGGTACATAGAGCTTTGAACCACTGTTTTGTCATTTTCATGACAAAGATCCAGTTTTCCCAACACTATTTTTTGGCGGGACTATTCTTTCCTAATTGAGTGATCTTGGCCTCTTTGTCAAAATCAGTTGGCTACAAATTTGAGGGTTGATTTCTGAATTCTCAGTTCAAATCCATTGGTTTATAATGTCTGTCCTTGTGCCGGTACCAATCTGCTTTGATTACTGTGGTTTGTTAGAGTATTTGATATTTAATTAATTACTAATTAAATAGTAACAATCAATTATTTGTTTACTAGATATTAATATTAATAATTAAGTTAATAATTAAAATTAGTGTTAATTTTACAGTTAACTTTATGTAAAATGTTAACTGTGCATTTTCCATATATACCCATATATACTTGAAGCAGTTTCCTTCTATTCCTAGTGGTCTAAGATTTTTATAAAGAAAGGTTGCTAAACGAGAAACTAAACTTACTTATAAATTATGCCTAAGAGTCAGCCACAGAATCTCTTTTATTGCTCAGATGTGGCCACTCTCTCTAAGCCAACTCAGCAGGTGAACAGACTTCCCTCTCTCCTACATGGGCCAAGACTCCCAGGGGTATAAATCTCCCTGGCAACATAATAGGTAACTCCTGGGGAGGAGCAGGGACCCATCATCATGGGATTGAGAAAGCCTTCATGACCAAAAGGGAGAAGAGAGAAATGAGACAAAATAGTTGCAGTGGCTGAGAGATTTCAAACAGAGTCAAGAGGTTATCCTGGAGGTTATTCTTATGGATTATATAGATATCCTTTTTTAGTTTATGATGCATTGATGTGGCTGGAGGAAAGTACCTGAAACTGTTGAACTGTGTTCCAGTAGCCTTGATTCTTAAAAAATGATTGTATAATCATGTACCTTTCACAGCATAACTGTGTGATAGTGAAAACCTTGTGTCTGATGCTCCCTTTATCCAGGATGACAGATGAGTAAAAAAAAAATAATGACAAAAATAAATAATAGTGGGCAATAAGGGATAAAAAAAATTGGGTAAATTGAAATACTAGTGGTCGATGAGAGAGAGGGGTAAGAGGTACAGTATGTATGAGTTTTTTCTTTTTTCTTTTTATTTCTTTTTCTGGAGTGGTGCAAATGTTCTAAAAATAATCATGGTGATGAATAAACAACTATGTGATGATATTGTGAGCCATTGACTGTATACTTTGGAAGGATTTATGTGTGTATATATATCTCAATGAAAATATTTTTTTAAAAAACGGGTGCTAGATTTTGTCAATTGCATTTTCTGCATTAGTTAAGATGAATCCAGTTTTTTTTTCCGTCATTCTGTTAGTGTGGTGTATTACATTAATTGACTTTATGTTTAATCACCCTTGTTTATCAACGATAAATCTCAGTTTATCATGGTATATAATCCTATTAATGTGATGTTGAATTTGGTTTGCTGGTATAATGTTGAGGAGTTTTACTTCTATATTCATAAGATATTGGTCTTCAATTTTCTTTTCTTGCCATTATCTTTAAATAGCTTTGGGATTAGTGTGAAATTGACTTCACAGAAAGAGTAACATAGCATTCAATCCTCTTCAATTTTTTTGAAGAGTTTGGGCCAAATTCAAGTTAAACCTTCTTAATTTGAAAGGCCTCAGGTGAGCCACCTGATCCCAGACCTTTATTAATTGGTTTATTAAGATCTTTCATTTCTTCTTGAGTAAAGGAGTTTGTGTTTCTAAGATTTTTTCCATTTTGTCTAGGTTGTGTAATATATTGGCCTGCAGTTGTTCATTAATGTAGTCATTACATAATCCTTTTTATTTCAGTGGAGGTCACTAATAATATCCCCCTTTTCATTTCTGATTTTTGTTATATGTGTCATCTCTCTTCTTTTCTTTGTCAGTCTAACTAAAGGCTTTGAGCATGTTTTTATGCTCTTATTTTTCATCCATACATCTTTGGTAAGGTCTGTTTAAGTCATTGGCAACATTTTTAATTCAGTTTTTTCATTATCTTATTGAGTTTGAAACTTCTTTATACATTCTGGATGTATGGGATGTATGAGGCTTTCTTTATACATTCTGAATATATATCCTTTATGTATCCTCCACACTATGATTTGCAAACATTTTTAACAGTTTAGGGGTAATCTGTTCTTTCAACAGGGTTTTTTATTTATTATTATGATGTCCAATTTATCAATTTTTTCTTTTGTGGGATATGATTTCGGTGTACCAAAGAAATGTTTTATTAACCCAAAGTCACTGATTTTTTTCTCCTATGTTTTCTTATAGAATGCTTATTATTGTAGGTTTCACATTTAGGTCTATTATCTATTTGATTAAATTTGATGTATTGTGTGGGTATGGTTAAAAATTCATTTTTTGCACATGTATATCTGACTGTTACAGCACCATATGTTTAAAGACTATCCTTTCTTAACTGAATTGCCCTTACATCCTTGAAAAATATCAGCTGCCCATATATGTATGAGTATACTTCTAGACTCAATCTTTTTGTTTGATCTACTTGTCTGTTTTCAGGACAACATAATAATTTGATTAATGGTAGCTTTATAATAAATCTTAAAATCGGATGGTATTATTATTATTCCAAATTTGTTCTTTTGAAAAATGTTTTGGTTTTCCTACTCCATTGCGTTGCCATATGCATTTTAGAATCAGTTTTGCAATTTCTACAAAATAACTCCAGCTGGGACTTTCTTCATGGTTATAATAAATACACGTCAATTGGGGGAGAATTGAAAGTCACAATATTGTATCTTCCAACCCATGAGCACAAACTATCCTTATATTCACCTAACACAAGAATTTTTCATTAAAAGTAAAGCAGCCATCCTCCCAATGTTCAGAATTCAAAGAAAAATGGTATCAATAAAGGTGTACCATTAGCATTAATCATTTTTATGTTGCTTTCACAAAATCTGTGTTAAGAAGCATAAAATTATCTTCCTGATGAATTTACTGAACAGCTTTAGGTAAAATTCTTTTAAAGGTTTCAAACACTGATAAAATTTAATGATATATATAAATTAAAAATTGTTATATTTAAAATCAATTATAAAAATAATACAAATTTTAATGTTTTCATATTATCTCCCTTCTATGTATTTCTAGACATATGGCTGCACATTCTGTCATTGATATAAAGTTAATATGAAAAATTTAGTGCCCTATTATCTCCTGAACTTTTTTTTTGGCACTTAGTATTCGAAATCCCTTATATATATATATAAGATTCCTTATGTATATATAGTAGTTACTAGGATTGATGAAATTAGTCAAATTTTATTTGGTACAAATCCTTCAATATCAGATAAATATTTTATTTGGCATAATTATTGAACTATTATGTTATTGATAATGTGAAATATATGCATGTCAAAAAATTTTACTGCTATTGGCAAATATCTCCTCTGATGAATTGTCCCGACAGCCTCAATTTTCTATTAGTTAATAACATCTGAACAATAGGGACTTTGTTTCATTTTACATCTACTTGCTATTTAAATATCTACTTCTAACTTTCATTATCAATCCAATATCCAGCTTTTATATCAAAACAGAAATTTAAGTAGTAAATAACTGAAGTCAACATGTAATGAAAAGTAATTTTAAATTTGCTCTTATTTACTATTCTTTTCAATTTATTGTCTCTACTTCTTCTGGTCATTTTTAAATTCCTTACACTTGGAAGAATGCTTTAGAATCCTTTGCTATCTTATCCTTTTAAAAAAACTCATAAATAAAACATGGGACTCTTTATCTATTAAACATGTTAAGTTATAGGTGAAATGTCACATTTGAGAGCAAAAGTATCCCCTACTCAACAAAGCAAAAATTTCCTTTAAAATGATGAAATCTACAAGACACTGCCCTACAAAGGCATCAGACTTAACACCAACATTAAGGAGGCTCATTGACCTCATGTGTCTCCAGATATACGGCACCTTGCTCAACACCGCTTATCTGATACCCTTTCCAAAAGGCTTCACCTGAATCTAATCATGAGGAAATAATCAGACAAATTCCAAGTGAGGAATTCTACAAAATATTTATCCTGGACCTTCACAATATAAATTTCATGAATGACAAAATGACTGGGAAACTATTCTAAATTAAAGTAGATTTAAGAGACATAAGTTTGATGTGTGATCCTTGCTTATATACTGAAATAAATAAAAGCTATTAAGGATATTATTTGAACATTTGGGGAAATTTGTTTGTTAGCAAATAATTGTGTCCTGTTTCTTAGATGATACATGCTGAAATATTTAGGGATGAAATATCAGAATGGCTGAAAGGAATTCTCAAATAACTCAGCAACTAGAAAATAATCATATGCACATATTCAACACACATATAAATATGGCAAAATGTTAGCACATACTGAAACCACGTGAAGACTATCTGGGTTTTCATTGTATTATTATTGCAATTTTTTGAAGGTTAAAATATTTCAGAATTAAACTTTGGTGGGGTAAAAAAATAGACAGTGTTACAGTGTAGAAATATCTACATTCTATTGATTTTTTAAAAAAATATTGTCTGTGAAAATTAAGTTTTTGAAAATAGACTTCTCTAACAGATTTCATAGAAACTTACAGGATGAGAAAAGGATAAAGAAAAATAAATACTAACATTGCAAAGTTAGAAAATAAACTCCAGCTTACAAGAATACACTTACAAATTTCAATTAGAGGGCAGAATATAAAAATTTCAATTAGAGGGCAGAATATTAATAATCAAGTCTCATCAGAATTATATCTTACCATGGTCTCACACTTGAGTTTCAAATTTGCTGTAGCTTGTCTTCTAAGTTCACAAATGATTTTACTATCATATATGAGCTAATCACCATCATTGACAATTAAAAGTTGCAATGTGTGTCTTATTCAGGCAAAAATTATATAAATAAAACTAGCTTGGGTGATTCCAAGTTCAGTTAAATTTAGAAGGCTCAGAAAGACAAATAAAATAGAACATTCTTTTCTTAGAAAGGCATCTGTAAACATTACACTGTTAAACTGAGAGCATAGGTTCTTATTTTTGTTTAAATATTTAAGCCTTAATTAGTGAAGTTGCATAAAGATGGAAGATTGGAAATAGAAAATCAATAGTCAAGGAAAAATGAAAACATTACTACAAATCTTTCAAATAGTCTGTGCCAGTGTGAAAGTATTATGTATCCCAGAAAAGCCATGTTTTAATCCTGATTCAAACTTAAGGAGGCAATTATTGAGTCCTGACTCAATAATGTGTGCTGGAAACTTCTGATTATATTATCTCCATGGAGATGTTCCATGTCCAATTGTGGGCGTGCATTTGCAAATGTGAAGGGAGATATGAAAATATTACAAAGTTTTCTGGCACAAAAAAAAACATCAAGGACAGAATTTCTAGAAGTAAAAGTAAAATAATTACTGCAGTTTTAATAGTAAGAGTTAGACAAAATATTATGTATTCTGCAGGAAGAATTTATGAATATGATATCCCAGAAAAATAACATACATGGAGGAAAGAATAGGATCATGCAATATATAGCCTTTAGAAAATAAATGGAAATAAAGGTGAGGAAGAATAAATATTTGAATAAAAATTGGATATGAAATTTATCAGAATTAATGAAGGTGTTCATCTTCATATTAATAAGGACAAAAAATTTCTAAACAAAATTCATAAAATAATTACACTCCTAAAATATCCACGTCCATTACCAATTAACACAAACCAAAAAGGTTGATTCTCTAAAAGGCTATTAATTCATTAGACAATTCACTGAAAAGATCAATTACTTTAACAAAAAAGAAATGATAGAAGGCAAAATTAAACAATGCACAGTATAAAAAATTTCATGCAATTAGAGTTACAGGCTAACTAAACTAAAATAAAAGCTTTATAATTTAGAGTATCCTAGACAGCATGAACCAATTAAACTATATATATATATATATATAATGCCCCTAGAACATAGGATTAAATATTCATGTATGTAAGAGTTGGTGTTAGTGGTTCTGGGTGATGACTCAGGGACTTAGGATTCCTAAATCATGTATAGCCTCTATCCATGAAGATTTGTTTTTTTTGCCATCTTTAAGTAACTGGTAGAAAAGAAAACACTCACTTCGTAAATGCCTTTTTCTGATAGTAACACAAATCCATATGCTCATGGCCTACTGATGATGACACATTAAACGTCACACCAAACTCGAATGGAAATATATCTAACAAAGGGCGAGGAATATGGACCACACAAACTAAAATGGAATATACCATTCCTGAGTATGTCTAACTTACAAAAACTCACCGTGATAAAGATACTGCGATACTAATTAAAATCTAACTCCAGATAGAACCAGAAGGTTTTACAGATGAATTCTACAAACATTGCAGACACAGTCCCATTCTTTAACAAACTATTCCAGAAATTAGAAAAAAGAGGAAACACTCAAGAGCTCATGTTGTGAGGTTGAGATAACTCTTTCACAAAGGAAAGAAAAATCATGTGCAACTATAAACATGGATAGAGTAACAAATATTGGCAACCTACATATGTATTTATCCATGAATTATCCACTCATATAAAACACAGTCATCATACACCCATTTATACATTGTCAGAAATTTAGTGGCTCTCTGCTCTCCTACGTTTGTAGACATATTCTGAACCTTTCTGAACCTTATTTCTCCCTTAAAAAAATTACAAACAAGGGAAGAAGAATAACTCCTGCTAAAGCAAATACTGATATTTTAGCTGAAACTGCTTTTATGAATCCTAGATGATTTTTGAACATTACATGTGGTAAGAAATACATCATGCTTAAAACAGTTGCTGGCCTATAGTAAGCTATTGTATTTATCTTGATTAGTAATCTGGGTTCACCTGTTTTCTAGCAGATGGACCTAATGATTTGACTAATACAGTGGTATACGTGATTATGTTTTGTTTTTTAATTTTTAAATTTTTTTAAAATACAAAAAAAAAACACCAAACACAAACATTCTTAACTTTTGATCATTCCATTCTACATATAAAATCAGTAATTCACAATATCATCACATAGTTGCATATTCATCATCATGATCATTTCTTGGAACATTTGCATCTATTCAGAAAAAGAAATAAAAAGAAAACAGAAAAAAATTCATACATACCATACCCCTTACCCCTTCCTTTCATTGATAACTAGCATTTCAATCTAAATTAATTTTAACAATTGTTCCCCCTGTTATTTATTTTTGTTCCATATGTTTTACTCATTCGTTGATAAGGTAGATAAAAGGACCATCAGACACAAGGTTTTCACAATCACACAGTCACATTGTGAAAGCTATATCATTATACAATCATTATACAATCATCTTCAAGAAACATGGCTACTGGAACACAGCTCTACATTTTCAAGTAGTTCCCTCCAGCCTCTCCATTGCATCTTGACTAACAAGGTGATATCTATTTAATGCATAAGAGTAATCTCCAAGATAACCTCTCAACTCTGTTTGGAATGTCTCAGCCACTGATTGACACTTCATTTTGTCTCATTTCACTCTTCCCCCTTTTGGTCGAGAAGGTTTTCTCAATCCCTTGATGCTGAGTCTCAGCTCATTCTAGGGTTTTTCTCAATCCCTTGATGCTGAGTCTCAGCTCATTCTAGAATTTCTCTCTTAAGTTGCCAGGAAGTCATGGGAGGGTGTCCCTGGGAGTCATGTCCCAAAGGGTGGTGAGTTTGCTTGTTGTGTTGCCTGGAGAGAGACGCCACATCTGAACAACAAAAGAGGTTCTCCTGTGGGTGACTCTTAGGTCTAATTTTAAGTAGGCTTGACCTAACCTTTGTAGGGTTAAGTTTCATGTGAACAAACCCCAAGATTGGGGACTCAGCCTATAGCTTTAGTTGTCCACACTGCTTGTGAGAATATCAAGAATTCAGCTTGGGGAAGTTGAATTTTCCCCCTTTCTCACCATTCCCTGAAGGGGACTTTGCAAATACTTTTTTATTCATTGTTCAAATCACTCTGGGATTTATCGGGGCATCACTCTGGACAAACCAACAAAATCTCATGTTCTTCTCAAGGTTCCATGTACTTATGGTGTTCAATTAAGCTGTCTACATAAGTTATATAGGGAATGCACTAGTCAAAATAAAAATTTTGTACCAAATAAACATTTTTTGCTTTAGTCTCATACATAAGTTAAAATTTTAAAATATTAGTTACCATCTATTTTCAGCACCCTACAGTAATGACATTCTTTTGTTCTTCCTCATGCAAAAACATTTTTAAAATTTGTACATTTAATCCCTATCATTGTACACTCTAGGCATTCCTAGATTATACCCTCTCAGTCTTTATCATCTATCTTTCTTTCTGATATCAGTTGTGCCCCCAGCCCTCCTCCCTCTATCATTCTCACATGCAGCTTCATTCAGTGTTTTAACATAATTGTATTACAGTTAGGTAGTATTGTGCTGTCCATTTTTGAGTTTTTACATTCAGTCCTGTTGCACAATTTGTATGCCTTCAGCTCCAATTACCCAATATCTTAGCCTATTTCTATCTCCTAATGGTCTCTGTTACCAATGAAATTCTCCAAGTTTATTCACTAATGTCAGTTCATATCAGTGAGACCATACTGTATTTGTCCTTTTGTTTCTAGCTAATCTCATTCAGCATAATGTCCTTAAGATCCATCCATGCAGGGCGGGCCACGGTGGCTCAGCAGGTAAGAATGCTTGCCTGCCAAGCCCGAGGACCAGGGTTCAATTCCTGGTGCCTGCCCATGTTAAAAAAAAAAAAAAAAAAAAAAAGATCCATCCATGTCGTTACACAGTTCATAACTTTATTCTGTCTTACAGCTGCGTAATATTCCATCGTATGTATAATCCACAGTTTGTTTAGCCACTCATCTGTTGATGGATATTTTGGCTGTTTCCATCTCTTGGCAGTTGTGAATAATGCTACTATAAACATTGGTGTGCAAATGTCCGTTTGTGTCCTTGCCCTCATGTCCTCTGAGTAGATACATAGCAATGGTATTGCCGGATCATACGGCAATTCTCTATTTAGCTTTTTGAGGAACCGCCAAACTGCCTTCCACAGCGGTTGATAATTATGTTTTAAATACAGTTTCATAATTTTCTTCACTTCTATTTAGGTTGTTTGGAATTAAAGGAAGACACCATTGAAAACCTCCTTGCTGCAGCGTGCCTTCTTCAGCTCCCTCAAGTAGTTGATGTATGCTGTCACTTCCTCATGAAACTTCTGCATCCATCTAACTGTTTAGGGATCCGAGCATTTGCTGATGCTCAAGGATGCATTGAATTAATGAAGGTGGCCCACAGCTACACAATGGTAAGGAAATTTAATATTTTAATAATAGAGATATATGCTGTAACATCAGAGGTTAAAATAATTACTATCATGACCTTGAACAACTTTTTAGATCTGAAATGATTTTCGTATACTGCCACATTTTTCATTTGGGAAACAAGTTTCCACATAGTATTTTATAATCTTAAAGTAGAAAAAACACTACACAAAAGATTTTATTGTTGCTGCATGGTTTTAATTACATTTTATAGGCTGTACATATATAGATATTATTTGGAATTTTTACATTGTTTAATGTCAGTTAGTCTTAATTTCTTGCGATATATCTGTCTTTGGATATTTATTTTAGAGGCTGCATTTTCCTCTTTTTCTTCTGGATTTTTCTCTCAACATTTCTATCACAGCATATTATGTTTGATATGACTAGACTGTATGGTTTTTGAGAGAAAAATTAGGTTTTTTACCATGAATATTAGATTCAATCACTCCTGGGAACTTCTATAATCAGGGACAATATTTAGATGTATAAATCAATTAATTTAACTTTCGGTACCATTTTTATAATTTTAAACTGACTGATTACACTCAGTAAATATTATTTAAACTAATTTTTCCTATTTTATACTTTTCACTTTGATTTTTTTATATTTGTTTATTTTTAGCAGCTTTCTTGAGATACTAATAACCATGAACTGTACATTTTAACTGTGTGAAATTTATGGTGTGAGATTCTTTTTTTTTTTTGTATGCTGTATGGCAAGGTCACGTTTCGTTATTTTTCCATGCCCATGTGGGTAGCCCATTATTGCAGCACCATTTATTGGAATTTTGTTTGTTTGTTTGTTTTCTGAGAAGTACATAGACTGGGAACGAACCCGGGTCTCCCGCATGGCAGACGAGAATTCTACCACTGAACTATCCTTCACCCCCACTACCCTTGCACCCCTGAGATTCTTTTTAAAAAAACATTATCTACATTCTAGAAAATAATTGCCAGTTACAACATTTTCATACCTATCATGTTTCGTGCCCTACAGTTAATCATTGTAAAGCACTTAATACAGGGATGGCATACACATACCATAAGCTCTATATAAATGCCAGCCATTTTTGCTGTGATTATTATTATTTTGGTTAATTTAAAGTTATTAATAATTTATTGTTATTATTCAAACACTCAACCACAAATTATAGAAATTTCTCTTTCCAACACAAGGGAAAAGTTTTTATGAGCTTAATCTGCATTAAGCTTTAGAGTTGCTATTTATTACAAAGCTCATATTGTGAAATTTAACACTTTCTCAAATCACTAATGAGAGTCAGCCATTTTAAAGTCTTCTAGTTGTTATTCTTTGAAAGAATTTGAATATTATTTTCATTTTATGCTTTAATCTTTTAAGCAGCTTAGCAAATCAAATGAAAATATGGAAAAGAAGAGAAATATGTAGTTTGTATTTCTATTGCTAAATCCTTCTTTAGAATTTTCCATGACATTGTATGACTATTGAAATTATATGAACCATATAAAATCATTGTAAACAAATACTCGTCAAAGAAAATATCAAATTCCAGCTGCAGTCATTTAATTATGCACATTTCATTACAATTAACAGCTCCTAGTTTAGCTAACCTAAAGAACAATATGCTTCTATACCCAGAGGGATAATGGTCCCTTCTGGTCTAGTTCAAAATTATTAATTTAGTAATAAAAAATGTGCTCCTTACAGCTGCTTGGGTTGTTCTTCAATTTATCACAAAATAGCAACAATTTTTTTTCTTTAGAGACTTTAAAATGTGTATTCTATAGGAAAATACATTTCAAACAGAAATATAGAATAGTTTTGACAAAGACACTCAACATTCTAAACAACTTTGTCTTCATTTACCTTTGAGATAATGAATAGATTATATGTGGCTTCATGTTTATTGACACTTAAATTATTTCAAATTCTTTAAGAAAGACAAAGTCTAAATATTTTCCAGATGCTCATGTCACTATTTTAGTCAAGAAAATTTACTGGCAGTTCTCTTCCTAGATCTTTATTTTCCATTCCAGACATCTAAAATAAGTATTTTGCATCTGATATTATAATCCCTCTTTACATATTTACCTTTTAGTCTTACCCAATCAAACATATGTCCTCATCTACTCTATTCAAGCTGTGCTTTGAAAGCAAGACATTTTTGTGCTAGAAAAATTTTCTTCTTATCTTCTTTAATAGCAAATCATTCTAGTTTTCTTACTAAATTTGAGACAGAATGAGCTTCTTTACTGGCTCTAATTTCTTTGTTTATTTTATGTCAATTTGTTTTTCTATTTTTTTTATTTCTTTATTAGCTTCTAAGTATTCAAGTTCATTAGCTCTTACCTCAATCTTTAGATATCAGATCTTAATTTGCTGTTTATGTGCCTTTGCTCATAATATGCTTGGATATCTTTCCTTTGGAATTCTCATTCACTTAAATGGCTTGAGCTATTGATTTTAGGAGAATGACTGCAAAATCTACTTAGGGAAGTTGATTCAGCTTTGCATTGGCTCATGTGCAAAACACTGGAAAATTGTGATTGCAAGCTCAATGTGAGGCAGAAGTGTGAAACAAATTCTAAAACCTTAATGTAAACTTGGGCTGCATGGGTAATGTGAAAATCACTGAAAAAACAGCCCCACAGTACTGTTAGTGGTCAGATTTCACTATGAGGACTTGCTTAATTCTGAATATCACATTTTTAAAGCAGTAGAGTGGGACAGAAACAGATGAGGATAACAAGAATGTAAATGTTCTATAATCATGTTATATGAAGAAAAATTGGAAAAAAAATATGGGTGCCTATGACTGAATAATATTGGGACATGGTAGTAATCATCTTCATGTAATTGATAAGAATATGGATATTGTTTAAAGCAGTAGTCTTAAGGACTTCTAGTTTTGTTTTTAATTTTTTCACATTATCCCCCAATTAAATTATATACAAAAGCATAGTTTTAGATTGGACCTGCTTTATTTGAAGATGGTACTTGTCTAGGCACTGGGAATCGAGCCTGGGTCTCTGGCATGGCTTACCTATTTTAACTGAGCATCACTGCCACTCCCCTCCAAGGTCAGCTCTGCCTCCTGGAGGAGAAGAATAGAACTACCTTTCCCTAAAACCCTGTCTCCATCTAGTTCTGGGTTAGAATTTGGCAATGAGAGGTATTCATGAAAAATATGAAAGATATTAGAGTAGAGGAGATATTATTTTCTGGAGGCAGTTGCATGCATATATGCCGGCAAATGGAAAGATGAAATATTTTCCAGATAAGACCTTTAGAACTATTTGCTTCAATGCTTTAGACTGAAAGAGTGCTGGGAGCCTTCTGGAAATTCTTGAAGAATAACTTGTCAAGAAGTACTTGGGAGAAAAATTCACCAAAGGTTAAGATTATCAATAGAGACTTCCCCAATGTCCCTCCCAATGCCCTTTTTTTTTTTTTTTTTTAAAGTATTTTTTTATTTTATTATTTTTTGTTTGTTTGTTTGTTTGTTACATGGGCTGGGGCCGGGAATCGAACCGGGGTCCTCCGGCATAGCAGGTAAGCACTCTTGCCCGCTGAGCCACCGCGGCCCGCCCCCAATGCCCTTTTGATCATTTAAGTCTCCAATTCCCTGTCCACAGCCCTTCACATTTAAAAAATTCCAAATCCCGTACTGTATCCAATATACTACTGACCGTACAGCGACTACATTTCATCTCTGTTCCACATTAGATGCTTCATATAAAAAAAGACTTGAGACATAGATTACTTTGGGTAGGTGAATGTTATAAATCTAAAACATAGATAAGAGCAAAGAACTCTGTGAACATTTTGTTTCTCAGTTGTTTTTATTTCCCTTCATTCTCAGTTTCTACCCAATGCTACCAACATGGCCTGCAACATTTCATACTGTTTACACTGGAGGCAGAAGCAGTGGCAATGGCAATAAGACTGATTAGAGGCTGCAGTATTCAATCAGTAGGCTTGGAAAGCAGAGTACTCATAAATGGAGCATAAAGTCTTCCACCATCACGGTTTGCATTTAAGAGTATCTGCTCCTTTAGAGTCTGGGTATTCAGAGAAAAAAAACCTATAGATAGTTTGCTTGTCCTTCAGATCTGTCCTGAAAAAAAGAATAAAATTTATGTGTTTTCTGTTCAGTGTTGAAATACCTGATATTTCTCATGGATTCTAGCTAGCAGCATGCTTTTTATCTTTAATAATAACCCTTCTATTGAATCCTAAATTGCAGTTTGTGTTGGAAAAATAAATGGAATGTAACTTTAAATTTCTTTGCTTTTCCAGGTCATCAAAATAAAGCAGATTTTACCCATACTTTTTTGCAGACTATTAAGTGATGTGTTAGCACTAAAGTTTGTTTTGAATATTGCCCTTCATTTTTCATTTATTATCTTCATCATTCCTATTCAGGGTATTACACACTCTGATCCAAGTGACTACTTTAATAGGTGGAAATTATGCAAAATAAAATCAAATTACAGTTGTGCAAAATGTGGCTTTCAAAAGTTCCCCCAGAAGTTCCTTGTCAATTGGCAAAAAGTGAGAGTATCAGGGTGGCTACTCAGAGTGGTCTGGGGGACAGCTGCCATTGATGCTTAATAATCGGAAACAGTAAGGAAGCATATAGAAGTCTTGGTAGAATGAAACCTCCATTTGTCTTCTCTATTATTGGATATTTTTTCCCTTATCCTGATCTGCCTCAAACTATACTGGCTATACCTTACAAAAGTTCTTTTTTTGTTTGAATTCTAAATCACAAACATCAGTGAAATTCTAGACTACAGGCCATGACTGGAAGTTGATTTAAGCTGAGGAGTAAAATCAGTTTTTAAATTGTATTTGTAGTGATGCCCCAATAGGAGATTCAGATTATGCTGCATAAATTGAAAGAGCAAGATTATTAAATGTAATATTATAATAAATAATAGCTATTCACTGGGTAATAGCAGTTTGACAATGCTAACTTTGTAATTGTTAGGTTTCTATAAAATAACCAAATCAAATGTGTATTCATGAAGATTTAAAAAAAAACACTTAAGCAGAATCACAGAGTAAGTGATGAAAATTATAAGATTTTTAAGAATCCATTTTAGATACAATCCATTTCTTCTGCTCTAACACCGTTAAAATGTGTTTCAACCTCAGGCTCTTGCATCCAAACTAAAGAGCATTCCATTTTAAGGAATAAATTCCTCCGCTTTGTAGTTGCTGATGAAGGTTTCATTTATTTCATTTTCATTTATCCTATGATTTCTTATGTACAAAATAAAGCACACGGCTATGTAGACCACAACACACACATACACACAAAAACAAATCTGATTTTTAAAGTTGATTAGGTTTTCTCCTATTGTAAAGAAGATTAGAAGTTTCTGCAAAGAATCTAAGTCTTGGGTTGATGAGCAAACAGCAATACAACACAATTTCAAGAAGGAGCACTAAAGATTAACAATATCCTATAAACACGCTTTTAAAGGATTTTTGTAATAATTTGCAAATAGTCTCCAAGTGTTTAATGATTTCAATCATTTAATCTATATACCTCCCTTCTTGAAAAGTAATATTCTTACATTAGAAGAATAGTTCAGAAATACTTTCTATGATGTCAGTGGAAAGAAAATGAAGATTTCTTTTAGCTACAGGGTCATTTTCAGTTTGCAAAGCACAGTTCTTTAAGAAATAAAAGCAATAATTTGCTTTTGTTCAAATGAGAAAAGTTCGGGATTCTTTATGTGTATGAAAGCCTCACTTTTTTTTTTTTTTTTTTTTTTTTTAAAGGAAAGACAGAGAGAAGGAAGGAAGGATAGAAGGAAGGAAGGAAGGAAGAAAGGGAAACATCTTTAAACATTTTCTTGTTTTATTGTATTTTGTTTTTCCGTTTTTTGTTACATGGGCTGGGGCCGGGAATCGAACCGAGGTCCTCCGGCATAGCAGGCAAGCACTTTGCCCGCTGAGCCACCGCGGCCCGCCCTGAAAGCCTCACTTTATTTTAATAATTTGCACATTATGAACTAATGTAAAATATTTAATTTTCTCATGAGACAATGAATCACATGTTATATGATTTCTTTTTATGCTTCCTTTTTAGATTTTTCTTGTGATGACATTTTTCTGTTAAGGACTATACTTCTGCTTTAAAGTCTTTAACAGTAAGATTTTAGAGAAATGAAAGTCAGAAGAATCAATTATCATTCAAAAGAAACATAATAAGTCATCTTTGCCTGAAGGGAAAATGACTGACCTTTGTACCTAAAGCAATTGCAGACAGGGCAGGTAGTCTCCTTCAAGGAATGCTTTCACAAATTTATTGTACAGCTGGATAAAGCTTAAAGAAAGCATAACTTCTAATAGGATATCAGATGTTCCTGCATTCCCCCCAATTTTCTCGATATGTTAATGTTATGTATAGAGATAGATTACATGTTCCAAGAGGGCATACTACATCCGCCTTGTTCTCTGTTGTACTCTAAGTGCTCAGTATTTACCTCCTTTACCATTTCAGGCACAAAATAAAGGTTTGTAGAAAGAAAGATTAAAAGAGTAATTTAAAGCATACTAAAATACATTTTAACAACTTTAGGTGAATCACTACTAACATTAGTAATTTTAAACAAAATAGGTGTCCTCATTTCATAGTAATTTTAAAACTATTCATTGCATTCCTACTTTTAGTTTTCATATCTCTTTATTAAATTATATAAATAAATACATGCTAGATGTGCACACGACCTTTAGAGATAATTAACTATTTTATCAGCTATCATATTCTATGTAGTATGCATTAATTTTTTAAATGAAAGTAAATTTTCAGTGGATCTATTTCATATTCAGGGTCCATATTTAATATGTTTGAATGTTTTAAATATCAGTTGCATTTATTTAGATGTAGTTGCTCTGGAAGGTCGGCATGTTCTTATCAATAAGTGTATATAAAACCTGTGGGCCTATATGAGGGACACATACTAATGAAGAGTTAATATTAAGCCCAAAGTATCCTATCTTTATACATGATTGTAGATTAGGTAAAATAACCCAACATAATAGAATTTGCTGGATAATAATGAGTAGAAATGGACAAAAGTTAGATGAATAGAATTAAGATCCTGATTTAAGTAAAGTGAAGGAATAGTACATTAACAGTGTGGGTGATATTCCAGTAAGTATTTAGCACATTATTCCTTGTTTTCTGTTGTTTTGCTTTGTAAAATGATGTTTACTTGAACAACCTGAAAGAGACATTTTAATCCCATTGAAATTATATATTCACAATTGGTAAAGGGGGCTTATTTCTTTAAGATAATGAAGAGCAAATACTTTAAGTAAAATGCACTGTTATCAATACTAAATCTAAATAAATTAATTTAGAGCAGATACTATATTAGTGTAAATATTTGTTAAACACAATTTGCATTTTAATCTATCTAAAGAACATAAAGTTTTCCAACATGGGTGAATAAGGATTTCAGTTTCTTCTTCAGTTCTATTTGAAAGAAGAATAACTTAATTATCAATTTACAAGTGTTGTTTCTATTTTTACTTTTGGTAAATGGATAAAGAAAATAACTAAATGATGAAATAAAAGAAGATAATCTAAAATGTAGGAAAGGATAGTTTTCAAATAGATATATTGCAGTTGAACCAAAAGAAAATCAATAAAGTTGAAATTAGGACATATTGTATATACTCATTTTACTGGTTTGAAAATATTATGTACCCTAGAAAAGCCATGTTTTAATCCTGATCCAATTTTGTGAGAGCAGCCATTTCTTGTTAACCTGATTTAATATCTTAGAATGGAAACTTTTGATTAGATTATCTCCACAATGATGTGGCATGCCTAATTGTGGATATGAACTTTTGACTAGATGGAGACATGACTCCATGCATTCAGGAAAAGTCTTGATTAGTTTACTGGAGTCCTCTAAAAAAGAAAACATTTTTGAAAGAGCTTAGAGCAGAAAGAAATTTCAAAGCAGAGCTGACTGGCAGAGAATAATGGCACAGGTATTTGGAGATGCTTGGAGCCCAGCAGATATCACCATGAGATATTAGACAAGCCAGAACCTGGAGAGAGCCAAGAGATGAAAGCTAGTCTGAAAGAAGCAGAAAGAGGAACTCTCACAGGAACAGTGACTGAAAGCAATGGAGCCCAGGAGCAAGGGATGAGCAGATGCCAGCCACGTGACTTCTTAGATGACAGAGCTGTTCCCGGCCAATCGGACTTCCTTGAATTAGTGTATCCCTCCCTGGATACCTTAGTTCAGACATTTTTATAGACTTAGAATTGTAAACTTACAACTTAATAAATTCCCTTTTTAAAAGCAATTTCTGGAAAATTGCATTCTGGCAGCAAACTAATGCACTCATTGAGTAAGGCATATATATGTATAAATTTGCTTAGCCACATAACACAAATGCCTGTATCAGCATTGACTGCTTATATATTAATCATAAGAAAGGCTATATTTTATGCAGTAAGCTCAATAATTTTGCATAGTTCCTATATATATATAAAATTGAAGTGTGATCATCATCATGTGATACTTTACTTTTTAATTTTTTCATGATTTGAAACAGAGCTAGAAAAAATAAATTTATATGTATAAAACAAATGTAAAATGTGGGAAAGGATGGCTTTCAAATAAATATATTGCAGTTGAACCAAAAGAGATATATGCTTATATATACATGTATGTCTCTACATATAAATATATATGTACATAATGTAGAGACAACAAGAGGGTAATATCCTCATTAGTTAAATTTGCTTTGTCATTTTGCTGGTAGCATTTACTTACTTAGCACTTAAGTAATGATGGCAATTATTCTCAAAGACTCTAAAGCCTGATTTCTAAGTAGTCAATACTGCGTTGAGCATTTGAACATCCTGCTGCAACAGGTAAGTAGCCTTTAGTGATTTGTGATGGTTCAATTGTCAGTAGACTGAGACATTACTTGGAAGGAAAAAATATTATTTCACTAAAACATTTATAATAAAAAATGGGCATTTTGATGAACTCACTTGGAAATTCATCATTAGACATTGACATCTCTCTCTTTGAGCTTTTAAAATCATAAAATATTAACCTATTTTATTTAAAGAAGACAAATATGAGTGTTATATTCTAAGTTACTATAAATAAAGCTTGGTAATCATAACTTAAGCTAAACAGCACTAGACTCTATGAACTTCTCAAAGCAAGTATGTCCTTTGGCAGCATGGGCAATAGGGATAGGAATCAATGAAGCCTCAAATTCAGGCAGGAAAAAAAAGAAAACATTTTCATCTCTGGATGAAAAATCTTGTCAACTCTAAGAATCAACTTAGTTAAGCAGGATAAGATAGGCCGATCTTCAACACTTCATTTCGTAATATTCTTCAATATCAAAAAAAACACGAATTGTCCACTTTTTAACATTAGATATTGTGATCTAAACATTTTATGATGCAACATCATTTTATTAATACCATCAATAAAGAAAAAAAATCTGTTGTTTAAATTATACTATGCAACTGATTGTAAGAAGTCTTATTTCCTATTTTATTTTAATTAAATTTAATTGTAAATTTACAGAAAAATCATGGTGAAAATACACAAACCCCAATTGTTTCATATCAGTGAGCTCATATAATATTTGCCCTTTTGTACTTGTCTTATTTCTCTCAATATGCTGACTTCAGGTTTCTTTATGTTGTTGCATGTATCAGACAGTCATTCCTTTTTTATAGCTGAATAATATTCCATTGAATATACTATATATCGTTTTTCTGTTCATCTACTGTTGGACACATGAGTTACTTCCATTTTTTATCATTTGTAAATAGTGCTGCTACGAGCATCAGTATGCAAATATCTGTTTGGACCTCTTTCAATTCTTTTTTTTTAATTTTTACTTTTTTTATTATCATTCCATTCTACATATATAATCAGTAATTCACAATATCATCACATAATTGCATATTCATCACCACAATCATTCCTTAAAACATTTGTATCAATTCAGAAAAAGAAATAAAAAGACAACAGAAAAATAAATAAAACAAAAACAGAAAAAAAATTATACATACCATACCCCTTACCCCTCCTCCTCATTGATTACTAACATGTCAAACCAAATTTATTTTAACATTTGTTCCCCCATTATTTATTTTTATTCCATATGTTCTACTCGTCTGTTGACAAGGTAGATAAAAGGAGCATCATACACAAGGTTTTCACAATCACACAGTCACATTGTGAAAGCTTTATCATTATTCAATCATCATCAAGAAACATGGCTACTGAAACACAGCTCTACATTTTCAGGCAGTTCCCTCCAGCTTCTCCATTACATGTTGAATAACAAGGTGATATCTACTTTATGTGTAAGAATAACCTCCAGGATAACCTCTCAACTCTGTTTGGAATCTCTAAGCCATTGACACTTTGTCTCATTTCACTCTTCCCCTTTTTGGCCGAGAAGGTTTTCTCAATCCCTTGATGCTGAGTCTCAGCTCATTCTAGGATTTCTGTCCCACGTTGCCAGGAAGGTCCACACCCCTGGGAGTCATGTCCCACATAGACAGGGGGAGGGTGGTGAAGTTGATTGTTGTATTGGCTGGAGAGAGAGGCCACATCTGAGTAACAAAAGAAGCTCTCTTAGGGGTGACTCTTAGGCTTAATTTTAAGTAGGATTGACCTATCCTTTGTGGGGTTAAGTTTCATATAAACAAACCCCAAGACTGGGGGCTCATCCCATAGCTTTGGTTGTCCACACTGCTTGTGAGAATATCAAGAATTCAACTTGGGGAGGTTGAATTTTCTCCCATTCTCACCATTCCTGAAAGGAACTTTACAAATACTTTTCCACTTACTGATCATATCACTCTGGAATTCATCAGCTGCTTTCAGTTCTTTTGGTTATATATTTAGAAATGGGATTGCCAGATCATATGGTAAATCTGTACTTAACTTTCTAAGTATCACTGTTTTCCACAGAGCTGCACCATATTATATGGGCATATAATATGAACTAAAAATGAACAAGCTTTCCTGTGCTCCATATCCTTTCCAGCAATTCTTAATTTTTCCTTTTCTTAAGTAATTGCAACTGTAGTGGATGCGATACAGCATTTTCTTGAGATTTTGATTTGCTTTACACTAATATGTAATGATATTGACCTTACTGGCCGTTTGTGTATCATGTTTGGAGAAATGCCTTTTCAAGTCTTTTGACCATTTTAAAGTGGATTTCTAAAAATGTCTTTTTGTAGTTGAGTTGTTAGGATTTCTTTTTATTTCTTGATATCAAACCCTTATTGGATACTGGTTGAGAACCACTGGGCTAGTGGAATGCACCTTCCCTAGCTGGGCTCCAGAGAATCATTGCACATCAAGTTCCGAGGAAATGAACATCTCCAGGGTGGAAAAAAAAAAAAAAGATTACAACATGCCACAAAGAAGCAATACACCCTTATACCCTGAAGACTGGAAGAAATGAGATTGGATCCATGGTCCTTCAGAGCGTGCTATTGTCAGTTTGAGAATGTGAAAAAACTATGTTTCATATGTCTAAGAAAATAAAAGAGATATTGGAAATATGAACAAGAACAACAACAGCAAAAACCCTTATTAGATACATGGCTTCCAACTATTTTCCTTCCACTACATAGCTTGTATTCTTGCTTTCATGGTAGAGTCCATTGATGTGAAAATATTTTTAATTTTGATGAAGTCCCATCTGTACAGTTTTTCTTTTATTGATTAAACTTTTGGTATAGTCAAAGAAACCACTGCTTAATGTAAGTTCCTGGAGATGTTTCCATAGTTTTTTCCCTAGTAGTATTATAACTTTGATTCTTATATGTAAATTTTTGAACCATTTTGAGTTACTCTTTTTAATATGGTGTGAGGTAGGGGTCTACCTTCATTATTTTACAAATGGATATCCAGTTTTCCCAGCATCTAATGTTGAAAATATGATTATTTCCCTGTAAAGGGACACTTAATACCCTTGTCAAAATCAACTGACCAGAGATGTGAGAGTTTATCTCTGAATTCTCAGTTCAATTCCATTGATGTATATGTCTGTCCTTGTGCCAGTACCATGTTGTTTTGATCATCATTGATTTGCAATAATTTTTATTTTTTTATTGGAGAAGTTGTGGGTTTATAGAATATCAGGCATAAAATATAGGATTCTCATCTACCACCCCACCTCCAGCACCTTGTATTGGTGCAGACCATTTGTTAAAATTGATGAGAGCAATTTTTTGTAACTTAACTATTTTTTAACAGTAGCTATCTCAGTAGCAATTGATGAAAGATTATTAAAGTAGTACTAATAACTTTCATTCATGATTTATTTGGTGCATTTTTCTCATGCCACCTGTGCTGGTTTGAAAATGTTGTGTACCCCAAGAAAGCTATGTCCTTTAATCCTGATTCAGTATTGTAAGGAGAAACTTTTAATTAGGTTGTTTCATGGAGATTGACCCACTCAATTTTAATTAGATGGAGATATGGCTCCACCCATTCACGGTGGGATTTGATTAGATTACCGAGTCATTTTTAAAGGGGAAACGTTAAGAGAGAGCCAAAGCCGAAAGAGACACAGACTTTGGGAATGCCTGGAGTACTGACAAAGAGAGAAGATGCCTGGACACTTATGTTTGGCGATGCAGAGGCTAGCAGATGTTGTCATGTGACTTGTCATGAGATGCTATGCAAGCCAGAATCCAGATATCCTGGAGGAATTAAGTGGAGGCCCTCAGATGCTTAGAGATGAAATCACTGGCATAAGAAGCTGGAAGCAATGGAAACAGGAACAAGGACCAGCAGACACTAGCCACATGCCTTCCCATGTGGCAAACATTGACTTTTCTTGAGCTCAAGGTAACCTTCCTTGGATGCCTTAGTTTGGACGTTTTTATGGCCTTAGTACTGTAAACTTGTAAGTTAAAACAATCCCATTTTAAAAGCTGCTCTATTCCTGATATATTGCATTCTAGCAGCATTTGGCAAAGTAAAACACCACTTTATCATTAATATATGTGTAAATGTCATACATTTGTTATAATTCATGAAAGAACGTTCTTACATGTGTACTATTAACTATAGTCCATTATCTACAATAAGGTTCACTGTGTTATACAGTCCTATATTTTATCTTCCAATTTTAATTCTAATAACATATTTGACCTAATGATTCCCATTTTAATTACACTCACCTATATATATAATACAATGTTGTTAATTACACTCATACTAACATGCCTTTCCAAACCTTTACAATCAACCCAAATAGAAATCCTGTACAAATTAACCATTAACTTGCATCAAGACTACATTGCTTTTTTGCAGATGAATAAAATTCCAATGTATATATAAACTGCATTTTATTTATCCATTCATCATTGATGGACACTTCAGTTGCTTCCATTTTTGGTAATTGTGAATAATGCTGCTGTGACATCAGTGTGTAAATATCTGTTTGAGTCCCTGATTTTAATTCTTCTGGGATATACCTAGTAGTGGGATTGTGAGGTTGTGTGGTTATTCTATTCTAAGCTTTCTGAGGAACTGCCAAACTGTCTTCCACAATGGCTGCACCATTTTACACTTACACCAGCAATGAATGAGTGTTCCTATTTTGCCACATCCTCTCCATCACTTGTAGATTTGTTTTGTTTTGTTTTTTATTTATGAAATAGTAGCCATTCTAGAAGGTGTGAAATAATATCTTGTGGTTTTGTTCTGCATTTTCCTAATCGCTAGTGATGTTGAGCATCTATCTGTTCATACGCTTTTTAGCCATTCGTATATTTTATTTGGAAAGATCATTAAATCTTTTGTCCATTTAAAAACAATTATTGTATAACATATATACAAAGCAAAGAAAGAAAAAAGCAGTAGTTTTCAAAGCACTCTTCAACAACTAGTTACACGACACATCCCAGAGTTCGCCATGGGCTACCATACATCATCTCAGATTTTTCCTTCTAACTGCTCCAGAATATTGGAGGTTAGAAGGAATAAATATTATTTTATCATCAAAATCACTTTTTTTCTTTTTTGTGAAAAATAATGTATACAAAAAACAGTAAATTTCAAAGCACATCATCCCATTAGTTGCAGAACAGATTTCAGAGTTTGGTATGAGTCACAATTCCACAACTTTAGGCTTTTATCTTCAACTGCTCTAAGATACTGGAGACTAAAAGAAATATCAATATAATGATTCAGCAGTCATACTTGTTTGTTAAACCCTACCTTCTCTGTAAAACTACACCATTACCTATGATCTTTCTCCCACTCTTCAGGGGTATTTAGGCTACACCAGTTCTAACTTTTTCATGCTGAAAGGGGCCTTCTGTAATATGGAGTAGGGAGATGGGTCTAGCGGAGGTTCTGGAGAGAATGGCCCCTCTAGTTTCAGGATTTATCTTGTCTAGGAACCCATCTGGAGGCTGGAGGTTGTAGGTTTCTGGAAAGTTACCCTAATGCATGGAAACTTGATAGAATCTTACATATTGCCCTTGTGTTCTTTATGATTGGCTGGAATGATTTTGGTTGGGGTTTGGCAAGTTCTGATAGGTAGCAATTTCTAACTGAAGCTTGTGTAACAGTGACCTCCAGAGTAAACTCTTGACTCTATTTGAAATCCCTCAGCCATTGATACCTTATTTTTTGCACTTTTCCCCCTTTTGGTCAGGATAACATTGTTGATCTCATGGCACAAGGGCCAGACTCATCCGTAGGGGTCATCTCCAATGCCCCCAGGGAGACATTCACCCCTGGATGTCAGGTCCCACATAGTGGGGAGGGCAGTGATTTCACTTGCAGAGTTGGGCATAGAGAGAGTGAGGCTACATTTGAGCAACAAAAGAGGTCTTCTAGAAGTAACTCTTCGGTATACCCATAGGTAGGCTAAGTTTCTCTGCTATGTACATAAACTTTACAAGAACAAGCCGCAAGATCAAGGGCTTGGCCTATTGATTTCAGTGTCCCTAATGGTTGACACAGTATCAGGGGTTTAATAGTTCCATATCTTTTCTCCCATTCCTCAAGATACATTGCCAATACTTTCTGATTATCTGCTTAATGTATTCTAGGATGTGCCCAGGCATTATATTACACTATAAAGGAGTAAAAGCTTTCATTCTTATCCTGGGTTCCCTGTGTTTTGATCGCTTAAATAGGCTATCCAGACAGGTTGAGTTAGATTATGTGCTACAGAAAATTTAGTTTCCAGACAGAATAAATCTTTCTTCCTTTGGTCTCAAAGAGTAGGGGAGGTTCTAAAATGCAGACAATGTCTTCCTTGCCCCTGTTTTCTGAATTACCTTAATCCTAACCTGATCAGCTTTATACTTATCTCTTAATACCAGGTTATACATATACAAAAGAGCCTCTCAAAATCTAGAAATAATAATTACCACTCAGGACTAAATGTGACTGCTATAGGAGCTTACAATCTAGGTGCCTGTTTTCTTACAAGCATTTACTAAAGGAGACCAGACAATAGTTGCTCTTTTGTTTCTGCCTTATTTTGCCTCACCAAATGTCCCACAGGTTCATTCACAATGTTGCATACCTCAAAACTTCATTCCTTTTTGTAGCAGCATGGTATTCAATCATATGTATACATCTTCATTTCCCAATCTACTTCTCAGTCAGTGAATCCTTCAGCTACCTGCATTCATTCGGCATAATGTATAATGTTCAAAGTCCATAGTCCATCAACATTCTCAATTTTAGGTAATTTCAGTGTTCCCAAGAGAAAGGTAAACAATAAATACACACTCAACAAATAGCAAATCTAAACTTCCCCTTAACTCTTGTCCCATCCCCCCATTATTTACCCCTGGTGTTGCTGTGGTACTGCTGATGTTTTTAAGTATAGCCCATAGTATACTATCTATTTTCCCCTATACCTGAACTTAAAACACTCTTTGTACAAGAATCATACTTCTGAAGTAGTTCATGCAAGAACTCTTTTATATTTGTAGTGTTAATCAGTGAGGCACATAGGTCTATACAACCCCTTTCAATCACATTCACCTTCAATATGGTAATATTATGAATAGATCCACTAGTGGACTACCTTCACTTCCATCTATTCCCTTACATTTGAGTTCAACCTCATTAGCTAACTGTCACCCATCTCTAGCTTCCATGCATCTCTAAGTCCCCTATGTATTGTACTATAAGCCTACACTTTTACATTTACCGTGGTCATAAAAGTGAAGTCATACAGTATCTTTCCTTTTATGTCTGGCTTATTTCACTCAGCATTGTGTCCTCAAGGCACATCCATCTTGTCATGTGCTTCAGGATGTCATTTCGTATTACTGCTGCATAATATTCCATCATATGTATATACCACATTTTGTTAAGCCACTCATCTGTTGATGGACACTTGGATTGTTTCCATCTGTAGGTGACTGTGAATAATGCTGTGAACATCGGTGTGCAAATGCCTGTTTGTTGTCACTGCTTTCAGCTCTTCTGAGTATATGTCAAGGAGTGCTATTGTCAGTTTATAGGGCAACTCAATATTTGGTTACCTAAGGAACAGCCAAACTGTCTTCTATAGTGGTTGTATCATTATACATTCCTATCAGCAGTGCAAAAGTGTCCCAATTTCTCCACATCCTCTCCAACATTTGTAGTTTCCTGTTTGTTTAATAGTAGCCATTCTTGTAGGTGTGAGGTGATATGTCATTATAGTCTTGATCTGCATTTCCCTTATAGCTAATGAAAATGAGCATCTCTTCTTATGCTGTTGAGCCATCTGTATTCGCTCTTTAGAAAAATGCCTATTATTATCTTTAGCCCATTATGTAATTGGGCTGTTTGTTCTTTTGTTGAGTTGCATGATTTTCTATGTATACAGGATATCAAACCTTTGTTCAATCTGTGATTTCCAAATATTTCTCCCATTGAGTTGGCTGCCTCTTCACCTTTTTGACAGTCATTTGAGGTGCAGAAGTATTTGATTTTGAGGAGTTCCCATTTATCTGTTTTTTCTTTTGTTGCTTGTGCTTTGGGTGTGAAGTTTTGGAAGCTACCTCCTATTACTAGGTCTTGAAGATGTTTCCCTACATTTTCTTCTAGAAACTTTATGGTACTAGTTATTATATTTGGATGTTTGATCTGCTTTGAGTTAAGAGTGTAAGGTAGGGGTCTTCTTTCATTCTTTTGGCTATTGATATCCTATTCTCCCATGCCTATTTATTGAAAAGACCATTTTGTCCCAATTCAGTGGATTTGGGGCTTTGTGAAAAATCACTTGACTATAGATTTGATGGTCTACTTTTACTATCTCAGTTTGATTGCACGGGTCATAGCTCTATCTTTGTGCCAGTACCCTGCTGTTTTGATTACTGTGGCTTTATAATAAGTTTTAAAATCAGCAAGTGTTGATCCTCCCACTTATTTCTTCCTTTTTAGGATGCTTTTAGCTATTTGGGGTCTCTTTTCCTTCCAGATGAATATGGTGACTAGCTTTTCCAAGTCTTCAAAGTAGGTTGCTGGAAATTTGGTTGGTACTGCATTGAATCTGTAGATCAATTTGGGTAGAATTGACATCTTACCTATATTCAACCTTCCTATCCATGACCAGGGAATGTCTTCCCATCTATTTAGATCTTCTTTGATTTATTTTATCACTGTCGTGTAGTTTTTCCATACAAGTCTTTTACATCCTAGTTAAGTTCATGCCTTTGCACTTGATTCTTTTAGTTGCTATTTTGAATGATTTTTTTTCTTAACCAACTCCTCAGTTAGGTCATTGCTTGTGTATAAAAATGTTACTGATTTTTGTACATTAATTTTATAACCCGCCACCTTGTTAAGTTTGTTTATTAGCTCAAGTAACTTTGTTGTAATTTTCTCAGGATTTTCCAAGTATAGCATCATGTTATCTGCAAATAATGAAAGTTTTACTTCCTCCTTTCCAATTTAAATCTCTTTTTTTCCTGTGTAATTGCTCTCACTAGAAATTCAAGTACAATAATAATCATGACAGAGAGCATCCTTTTCCCATTTTTGATCTTAGGGGCAAAGCTTTCTGTCTCTCTCCATGGAGTACGATGGTAGCTATCAGTTTTTCATATATGCCCTTTCTTATATTGAGGAAGTCACTTTTCTATTTTTGTATGCCATATGGTGGGGGTCACATTTCATTCTTTTTTTCATGTAAGTATCCCATTACTGTAGCACTATTTGTTGAATTCTTTTTGTTTGATTGTTTAATTTTTGTTTGTTGGTTGGTTTGGGGAAGTGCATGGACCAGGAATTTAACCCAGGTTTCCCACATTCTTACAGGTAAGAATTTTACCACTCAAATACCCTTGCACCACTAGGAAGTTACTTTCAATTCCTCTCTTTTGAAGTGTTTTTACCAGAAAAGGATGTTGAATTTTGTCTAATACTTTTTCAGCATTAATCAAGATGATCATGTGATTTTTCCCTTTCAACTTGTTAATGTGCTGTAGTACATTTTGCATCTATGTTCACTAGGGAGCTTGGCTTATAGTTTTCCTTTCACATAGCATCTTTACCCAGTTTTGGTATAAAAATATAAGCTTCATAAAATGAGTTATTAGTGTTTTTTTTCTTTAGCTTTTTGGAAAAGTTTGAGCAGGATTGGTGTTAGTTCTTTTTGGAATGTTTGATAAAATTTCCCTGTGAAGCTATATGGCCCTGGTCCTTTCTTTATAGGAAGATTTTTGATGTCTGATTGAATCTCTTTACTTCTGATTGGTTTGTTGAGATCTTCTGTTTATTCCTGAGTCAATGTAACTGGTTTGTGTGTTTCCAGGAACGTGTCTACTTCATTTAAGTTGTCTAGTTTGCTGGAACATACTTGTTCATAGTTTCATCTCATGGTTTCTTTTATTTCTTCAGGGTCTATGGTAATGCACCCCTTCTCATTTCTGATTTTATTTATTTGCATCCTCTCTTTCTCTTTTCTTTCTTTTTTTTGGTCAGCCTTGCTATGGTCTAGTGATTTTATTGATTTTCTCAAAGAACCAACTTTTGGTTTTATTGTTTCTTCTATTGTTCTTTTGTTCTCTCCTTCATTTAACTCTCCTTTAATCTTTGTTATTTCTCTTCTTCTATTTGCTTTGGAGTTAGTTTGCTTCTCTTTTTCAAGTTCCTCCAGGTGAGCAGTTAAGTCCTCGACCTTTGCCCTTTCTTGTTTTTTAATGTAGGCATTTAGGGCAATGTATTCCTCTCAGCACAGACTTTGCCGCATCCTATAAGTTCTGATATGTTGTATTCTCATTTTCATTCGCCTCCAAGTAGTACTGATTTCTCTAGCAATTTTTTTTTGACCCACTCATTGTCTAAGAGTGTGTTATTTAATCTCTATATATTTGTGAAAGCTCTTGTTCTTTGGTTGTTAGTGATATCCAGCTTCATTCCATTGTGCCCAGAGAAAGTGTTTTAAATAATTTCATGTTCTTAAGTTTATAAAGACCTGTTTTGTGTCCCAGCTTATGGTCTGTACTGGAGAATGTTTCATGAGCACTAGAGAAGAATGTAAATCCTTGTATTTTGTGTGTAATCCATATATATATAAATATATATATATATGTCTATTAGTCTAATTCATTTATCAGGTTATTTAACATCTCTATTTCCTTGTTAATCTTCTGTCTGGTTGTTCCATCTATAGAGGAGAATGGTATATTGAAGTCTCCTACTATTATTGTTGAAACATCTATCCCTCCCTTCAGTTTTGCCAATGTCTGTCTCATGGACTTTCAAGCTCCTTGATTGGGAGCATAAACATTTATGATTGTTATATCTTCTTGGTGAATTGTCGCTTTTATTAATATATAGTGCCCTTCTTTGTCTCTTATTATGTCTTTACATTTAAAGTCTATTTTGTCTGATATTAGTATAGCTACTTCTGCTTTCTTTTGGTTATAACTTGCGTGGAATATCTTTTTCAATCCTTTCACTTTCACTCTATTTATATCCTTGGGTCTAAGATGAGTCTATTGTAAGCATCATATAGCTGGATTATGTTTCTTAATGCATTCAGCCGATCTGAATCTTTTAACTGGTAAATTTAATCCATTCACATTCAAAGCTATTACTGAGAAGGTATTTCTTGATTCCACCATCTTATCCTTTGGATTTCATCTGTCAGCTTTATATATTCTTTTCCCTCTTTCTTTTTTTATCCTGTAAATTACCCTTATAGGTACTCTTCAATTCTGTGCCCTCCTCCAGACCTCTGTCTCCTGCCTTTTTATTTTCAACTGACAGATCTTCCTTTAGTATTTCTTGAAGGACAATCTCCTGTTGACAGTTTCTTTTAGGATTCATTTGTTAACATTTTAACCTATCCCTCAGTTTTGAAGGACAATTTGACTGAGTACAAAATTCTTGACTGGAAGTCTTCCTCTTTCAGGCTCTTAAATATATTATATCACTGCCTTCTCACCTCCACAGTGCCGGTTAAGTAGTCTGAACTCAGTCTTATGTAACTTCCCTTGTATATAGTAGATTGTTTTTCTCTTGCAGCTTTCAGGATTTTCTGCTTCTCTTCAGCATTTGACAGACTGATTAGTATGTGTTTTGGGGAGGGCTTACTTGGATTTATTCTATTTGGAATTTGTTGGGCTTCTTTGATTTATTTATTTATGTCTTTTATAAGGATTGGGAAGTTTTCCCCTACTATATCCTCAACTAATCTTCCTATCCCTTTACTCTTCTCTTCTCCTTCAAATACACCAATGATTCTTATATTTGTGTACTTTGTGTTGGCCATCATTTCCCTGAGACCCAATTCAAAGTTTTCCATCTTTATTGCCAGTTGTTCTTTTGATTGTTCAAAATCAGTTGTCCTGTACTCTAATTCACTTATTCTTTCTTCTGGTGCTATGTGCCTCTAGCATGTTTTTTATTTCATCTACAACATCTTTAATCTCTGTGATAGCTACTGTTTCTCTGTTTATTCTTTCAAATTCCTCTTTATGCTCTTCTAGTGTCCTCTTGATCTCTTTTATGCCATTAACCACCCCATTTATTTTATTTGGCAGTGTTTTAGGAATTTCTATGATTATTTGTTCCAAAGTCTGTGTCTCCTCCAGTGTTTTAATTTGGTTGTTAGGCTGAGTTATATCTGTCTGCATCATGTATGCTTAGTGATCTTCTGTTTCTTCACGGCATGTACATATCTTGATTGGTTTACTTTGGAAATTGATTTCCTTCATTAGTTTGTGTTTTCAGAATGGATGGGGAAAAGGATGTGGATTGTGGGGCAGGGCACAACAGTGTGGGGATGCATTGAGGTCAAAAAGTCAGGCAGAAATGTGTGCACACCCAGCAGTAGGGAGAATGTGGCTCTGCGGGTGTATGGGTCTGGGGAGCTGGGCCCTAGTATGCACTGGTCTAGGGGACAGGGTCCTTGTGCACCCATGTGCAGAGCTTAGGGGCAGCAGGCTGGAGCTGCGCGCCTTCTGTGCTGGGTGCGGAAATGGACTGACCGCGCAGTTCAGCACTTGCCCAGGCCTAGGGGGTATGATTGAGGGCCCTGTGCATGTGTGAATCTGGGAGAGCCATAAGCTCGTGTACATGTGTGCAGAGCTTGGGGAGGGCGAGGTAGGGTTTCACAACTGTATGGGCTCAGGGCGGTGTAGCCTGACTACAAAGGTAAGTACCTTGTAGCCTTCATGCACTGACAACTGCCTGCAGGAGTTGGGGAATTGGGTCTCAGGAAGGTGGGGTGAGACTGTGTTTGGTCAGAGTAGATAGATTGGGCTGGGACAGGCACGCATGCTCCTGGGGTGTGGTTATGGGGCATATAAGTATGGGGGGGGAAGGCTATGGAGTGGGGTGTGGGGTGAGTCGCTGGTCATGGGCTGCACTGGTGAGGGTAGCGTGTTCAGGGAAAAGGCTTGGCTAACGTCCTAGTCCCCATCTCCCCATCCATGCACTCCTGAGGGCTCTGAAATTCCATTTGGAATGGGGCACCTTAGGCTGTTTGCACCAGTAGGCTGACCTCCAGTTCCCTGCATCTCAGTTTTTCATCTTTTGTAACTAGATCCTCCCTATGGGGTGCAAAAGACCCTCCCAGGTCACTTACACCCTGGAATTGCCATCTCAATCACCTTCCTGTCCCTTCTCTTGCTGTTCTTTGGAGCAGGGGTGAATTCAACCTATCCTATCCTGTCATCTTCCCTTTTGCCCATTTTTGAATTGGGTTGTTTGTCTTCTTATTGTTGAGTTGTAGGATTACTTCATATATTCTAGAGATTAAACAATGATAAAATATGTGGTTTCCAGATATTTTCTCCCATTGAGTACCTCATCTTTTCACTTTCTTGAAACAATCCATTGAGACATAAAAGCTTCTAATTTTGAGGAGGTCCCTTTTACGTATGTTTTCTTTCATTTCTTATACATTGGGTATAAAGTCTAAAAAAATTCATTGATAACACAAAATCCCGAAGATATTTCCCTACATTTTCTCCTAGAAGTTCTATAATGCCAATGTTTACAAGGTCTTTGATCCCTTTGAGTTAATTTTTGTGCATGTTATAAAAAGGAGTCTTCTTTCATTTTATGATAACCAATGCTCCCAGCACCTTTTGTTGAAAAGACTGTTCTATTGCAATTGAATGGACTTGGCGGCTTTGTCAAAAATCAATTGGTCATAGAAGGAAAGATCTATTTTTTAGCTCAATTTTATTCCATTTGTTATATCATTATGGCAGTACCATGCAATTTTTACTGGTATAGTTTTGTAATAAAAGTCTGGAAGTGTGAGTCCTCCCACTTCGTTCTTCTTTTCCAAGGTGTTTAATTAGAACTACATACCCTTCCAAATAAATTTAATAATTGGCTCTTCCATTTCTGTAAAATAGGCTGTTGAAATTTTATTGCAAAAGCATTGACTCTGTAAATCAGACTGGATAAAACTGACATCATAATGCTATTTAGTATTTCAATTTATGAACACAGAACATCCTTCTATTTATTTATGTCTTCTTTTAGCAACATTTTGTAGTTTTCTGTATACAAGTCCTTTACATCCTTAGTTAAATTTTTTCCTAGATATTTGATTCTTTTAATTGCTCTTGTAAATGGAATTTCTTTCTTGATTCCCCACTCAGATTATTCTTTACTAGTGCATAGAAACATTAAGTTTTGCATGTTGATCTTGTACCCCACCACTTTGCTAAATTCATTTTTTAGTTCCAGTTTGCTTTGTAGATTTGAGATCTTTTTTGTTTGTTTTGGATTTTCTATATACATGATCATATCATCTGCAAATAGTTAATGTTTTACTTCTTCTTTTCCAATTTGGATGCATTTTATTTTTATCCTTATGTTTTTACTCATCTATCCATACCCTGGATGAAAGGATCATCAGGCACAAGGTTTTCACAAGCACACAATCACACTGTAAAAGATATATTGTTACAGAGTTGTCTTCAAGAATCAAGGCTACCAGAACACAGCTCACCAGTTCCAGGTATTTCCCTCCAGTGACTCCAATACACCATAAACTAAAAAGGGATATATATAATGCATAAGAATAACTTCCAAGATAACCTTTTGATTCTGTTTGAAATCTCTCAGCCTCTGAAACTTTATCTCATTTTTCTCTTCTTCCTTTTGGTCAAGAAGACTTTCTCAATTCCATGCTGGGTCCTGGCTCATCCTGGGAGTTCTGTCTTATGTTGCCAGGGAGATTTACATCCCTGGGAGCCACGTCTATGGATGGTAACTTTTGATTAGATGGTTTTCATGAAGATGTGTCTCTACCCATTCAAGGTGGGGTTGTTTACTGGAGCCCCTTAAGAGGGAACCATTTTGGAAAAAGTTTGAGTGCCAACAGAGCCCACACAGTCAGAGACTTTTGGAGATACAGCAAGAAAATGACCCCAAGGAGGTCTTATGACATGAGAAGAGAAAGCTAGCAGACATCACCATGTGTTGTGGATTCATCGGCCTTTCTTGAATCAAGGTGTATTTTCCTGGATGCCTTAATTTTGAATTTTCATGGCCTAGGAACTATAAACTTGCTACTTAATAAACTCCCCTTTTTAAAAGATTTTTTGTTTCTGGTATATTGCATTCCAGCAGCTTTCACAAACTAAAACAACATATAATTCATCTGTTTAAAGTGCTCAATTCACTTTAATCATCACCAGTTAATTTTAAAGTATTTTTACCAAGGCAAAGAGAAACTCCATACCATTAATAGCCACTTCACATTTCCCTATCCTCCCAGCTCTAGGCAACAATTAATCTATTTTCTGCCTCTGTAGATTTGCCTATTCTGGATATTTCATATAAACGAAATTATACGATAAATGATATTTTGAGATTAGTGTCTTTCAGTTACTATAACGTTTTCAAGTTTCATCTTGGTTATACTTTGTACTAATATTTCATTTGTTTTTGTTGCTAAGTAATATTTCATCCCTTAAATATAGCCTCCTAGGTAAAATGTTCTGCACATATCCACTTTAGCTCCCAGAATGTTTATTTTACTATACTTTCTTGTAACTTTGTTCTTACTTGTGTTGCAGAAGTTATTGCATTTATTTCACTTTATAGGTATTATTTGTTCCAAATTTCTACTAGACATGAAACGTTTTAAGCTATAGACTGTTGTTCCCACTTACGTAAAACTTGGTAAAACCTTATTTTGACTGACTGATTAAGCATTCATGTATGAGGGATACAGATAAATATAATCCATTCCCATGTTTAGAAAAAGGAAAAAAAGAAACAGGGCTAGGATTTGGAAACTTGCTTTTACATTGACCAAGTGTAAACAAATCATGAGCAAAGAAATTTAAGAGAGCTTTGTTTCATGGAATTGGAACATTATAAAATGGTTTCAGAGATAATGATAAGCTTAGATTAATCAGAATGTGCCAACTCTCAGTCCATACACAATATATATATACCATTTGTATGTAAAGTATGTGATAAGTTAGATAGAACTCCACTATTGTCCTTACTTTGCAGAAGAAGGGTTATATCTGCATTAGTAGATTTTCTCCAAGGTACATGCATTATAAACCTTCTCGCAGACAACAGGAACAACCTTTTATCAGATTTCTAGTAAGGTATTTGATAGTGATCCTTTTTTTCTCGAAGAAGAGGTTTTAAATTTATTCCAAACCAAATGCCATTGTAATTGCAACCCAGTTTTAGTTTTTACTAGCCATATTTTCTTATAGAAAAGAAATATATGTCCCCTGTTATTTGGTCAGCAAAATCATTTACTTTTTAACATAACATAGACCCCTCATTATCTGCCAAGTTGGTGCTGAAACAGCAGGAGTTGATTAATTGTCATGCAGAAGCATACTTTATGGATGTGCTAAAATAGGATAAAGGTTAACATTTGTGACTTTTTATGTATTTATATATTTAATGCTACTGTTTTTGCATATGTAACCTTTATTTTATGAGTGCATACAGAGGAGGATTAATGCTTGTGAGATGTTTTGTGTCAGAGATACATGAGCAAATATTTTTTGCTGACCTCTCAAAATACTTCTGAATGAAAAATTTTGGTGAGCAAAATCTTTTTCCTTTATTATTATCCTTTCATTTTGTTTCTGTTTTAAGTGTGAAAAGACATAGCCATATCCATATCAATAATCTAAAAAGCTCAGTGCTGTCATGAATTTGCATAAAATCCATTACTTTCCAAGGACATGTCAAAACCAACAAATGAATATGAGTTCTTTTATGTCTTAATTACTTCATCAATGAAATTAACTTCCTTAATTTTTCCAATGCAAAGAAGTTTTACATTATAATCATTTTCTTAATCTTACTAGATTTTTCTTTCTAGTCATTTGGAATGACTTCTCCAAATCGTTTTTGGCGACATTTGGTTTAGGAATGACATTTTATTATACAATTGACCAGGCAATGTCTGAATAGAGGCTAAAAAGGACAGTGTGAACACAAATGACTGTGCAGGGTTATTATGAAGAGAAAACTCTGTCGAGAAATTATAATTAGCCATCTTTTCTTTTTCTAAAAATTTGGCATTCATGGATGAGAAAGAATAAAAGAATGTATGAATTAAAATTATTTGAAATAAAGTGACCATGTTACTATAGTATCGCCAGTAATATTTAATGAGCAGCAATGAGCTTTTGCTGCCAATGGTAGTGGTTGATATTGATCAAAGATCTTTGGACTGACCAGCTATGAGGATTAACACTAGATATGGGGTTTGCTGGAGTTTTGTTTTGTTTTGTTTTTTAAACATGCAAAAGATTTGAAAAAAATATAATAAATGTCTATCTTGCATTCAGCTTGGTTCTCTAATTGTTAACATTTTATAACACCATATTCTCATTCTTCATGCACATGAGTATACTGTGTGCTTTTTCACCCTAAACAATTGGAAACTAAGTCACAGACATTTAAAATGATCACACCTACATGTTTTAGCCTATATTCTATAATGACGTTCTCCTACATACACACAAGATCATTGCCTGAGTAATTAAACATTTACTCAATAATACTATCCATCTTAAGGTTTTTCCAACTGTTTGAAAAGTATCTTTTAAAGCTGTTTTTTTGTCTACTTCAGAATAAAATATGGTTCATTCATTTCATTTAATTTTGAGATCTTGTTTCTATTCGCTCACCTTTATGCTTTTCATGACATTATAATTTTTAGAGGTTCAAGCAAGCTGTCTTATAGAATGCCACACATTTGTATTATTTTTTAAATTTTTTTCTCTTCATGATTAGATCCAGGTTAAAAGTTTTGAACAACTATGCTAGATAAGTGAGGCTGTATGCTTTCCATTGTACTGGAAGACTTATGTTCATTTGACCAATTATCAGTAATCTCGCTTAATTAGTTCTGAGTATTATGTGCCAGAACTCTTCATTTTAAAGATTTCTTTTGTAAATACTAAGCAATCTGAGACCATGTGTGTATCTGATTTTCTGATAATTTTTCACCAATAATGAAGCATTGACTATTGTCTGAATGAATCAATTATTATATTAGAATTCACAAAATGGTGCTTTTTTTCTATTATGTATCTTCTATTTTTATGACTTACAATTCTTTAGTAATGTATAGCTTTATCTCCACGGACACTCACCCCCATCTTCTCTCATTCCCTTCCTTCCCCTTCCTTCTCTTTTTCACTCCTTTCCCTGTTCTATTTCTATGAATTTATGGATTCTTATATTAGTTGATCTTTATTGTCAAATAAATTCTTTACTTTCTTGATACCCAGTTGTCCCAAATTTGGCAATGGGGGGATTTTCAAGTTGGTTTCTGTCCCTGTTAATATATCCTCATTAGTCTTTTTAGTTTGTGAAAACTTCTCTGCCTATAGGCACAACAATGTACTATAACCTGACCTAATTATGAAATCAGCATTTCTCCAAGAGCACTTCTCCTCTTAACATGTAATGGTATTTAGAAATCAAGATCTGGTGACTTAATGTGTTCTTTGGTAGTTGGGTCTTTTAATTCCAGTTTATTCTTATAGATAGTTTAAGAAAATAGACATTAAAAATAGTTTCATAGTGAAATAATCATACAAATATAATATTGCAGAGAATTTTCTTGTCTTTTAACTTTTGATTTCACTCATGCAAAGCCTTATTTTTACACTAAAAAATCTTGATTTCTAACATTAACTTGATTAGATAATTGCTACAATTTATAATGTAAAGAAAATAGCTGCAAAACAATAATGCCAATATCACTCCTAAAAATAAAGCTACAAAATGAAATATGAAATTTCTTGCCATTCTTTTATTCTTAGAATATATTTAAGAATAGATATTCAAATATTTGCATTCTAGGATCATATATAATTCTTGATTCTCTGGGGTTATGTTACTAGCTTGATATGTACTTTTATTCATTGGCTCACTTTGTTTTTAATTTTCAGGTGCTTTCTTTGTTTTTGTTTTTTAATTTAATTTTATTTGTTGAAAATATGAATATTTACACTGTTTAATAATCAAAACTTCATATTGAAAAGAATATTCATAGAAATCTACTAATTTGATTGTTTTAGATTTTCTGTCAAGCTCTTCCCCACAAATACATCTATGTATATACATACACATATATACATAAAATATGCTTACATAAATGTATATATATACATAAAACAACACACACCTACATATATAAGCATACACATTTGTATGTCCATATGCACATCTATATTTGCTTCTAATTCATATTTTTCCTCAATTTTTAAAATCAAAATTAGCTTACAAACATTTTGCCCTTAGCTCTTTTTGCGTGCAGTTCATTTTGGATATAGCACCTTATAAATATTAATGCTCTAGTAATAGGCCTTTTTGTGCTGATATCTTGCTATCACAAATAATTTTATGGATATTCCATTTCATTTCTTTGTAAATATATCCCTTCACTCTGTGTTATTCTAGTACACAATGCAGAAGACTGCTTGCTTCTTAAATGCTTTTTTTTTTTGCTCAAGCTTGTGAGTTTGTGCCTTTCTAAGAGCTGAAAAGTGGTCTGCTAGTCTAGTTTAAATGTTTATTGCTCTTATATAAATGGGATTAATCATTTTTCCCTATGCCTAGAATCATTGGTACTTATTTTTAATATAAAATGCCTGTTAATATCTGTTTTAATTTGCTAAAGTTGCCAGAATGAAATATACTAGAAATGGGTTGGCTTTTATAAAGGGAATTTATTAAATTACAAATAAATTGTTCTAAGTCTTTAAAAATGTCCAAATTAGGGCATCCCAAGTAAGATACCTTGATTCTGAAGAAAAGGCTGATAGCACTCAGGGTTATCTGTCATATGGGAAGGTACATGGCAAGGTCTGCTGGCTTTCTCTTCTGGCTTCTGGTTTCAAATGTCTTCCCCAGGGGTGTTTTCTTTCTGTGACCCCAAATGTCACTGTCTGTGTTGGCTTTGAGCTTTTTCCAAAATAGTTCTGTTTTAAAGGGCTCCAGTAAGTGGATTAAGACCCGCTTTGAACAGGCACAGACATAGCTCTATGGAAATCATCTAATAAAAATGTTCCAGCCAAACTGGATGGGTCACATCTCCTTGGAAATAATTTAATCAGCAAGATTCCCCAGGAAATTGGTCTGCCTCCACAGAAAAAAGTCATGGCTTTTTTCAGGGGTATACAACATCCTCAAACTAGCACAACATCTTTTACCCATTTTTCTATCAGATTGATGGTCTTTTCCTTGCAATTGTTAAGAAGTCTTTACATATTAGGGCTATTAGCCATTTGCGATATAGCTTGCAATTGAAGCTTTGTCATTTTGTTATTCATTTTGTCATTTAACTTTGATTATAGTACTTAGCTCTATTTTGTTTTCGATAGCAGATAATTCCTTTTGAATATTTGTGTAGTTGATTTTCTTTTCTTTTCTTTTTCTGGAGTTTAAATCATAGTTCAAAAAACTTTAGTCACTAACAGAATAGAAATCATCCATGTTTTATTCTATTATTTGCATCACTTTAGTTTTTATAAGATGCGTTTGATCCATTTGGAATTTATCCGGTTTTTCAAATTAAGGTTCAGCATTTTATTTTTCCAAATTTCACTGATGTTTTTTAGTGATTCAAAATTCCTTTATTATATAATACATTTATATATTTGCCTGGGACCATCTATGGACTTTCTATTCAGTTTCATTGGTTTGCTTGCATGTTTTTCATGTGAAATTTATGCACTATTTAAGTTATAAGACCCATATAATATTCTTAAAGATCTGGTAGGGCTGGGCCTTCTCTGTTGCTCTTCTGGTTTAAGATATTTCTTTTCTGGTATTGCTTGGTTACTGAACCAAATTCATTTTCTTTTCAATTTCTCTGTCTTTCAAAATATATGTTTTTATTGAGAAACACTAAGTGTACAATTAAATTTAGGGAGAATTATATCTTCATAATATTTTGGGTTTTGTTTTGAATATAATTTGGCTTTTCATTTGATAAAGTCCTCTTTTACTTCCCCTATAGTGAAAAACAGCAAAGATGTTTTGACATTTTGTAATGTTCTCCTTGCATGTATCAGGTTGAGTTTAAGTCTTCTCCACTGTGGCCTTCTCTCAATCCTCTAGGCTGTTGATTTCTTTTTTCTTTGTAACATCATTGCAGTCTGCTCATATCACAATGCAGCCTTTTAATCTATTAATTATCTATGCCATTTTGGCCCTCTGTTTATTACTTATTTCACAGTTATAAGGCATTTGTTATTATAATTGTTGTTAACGTTATCTGTTTGATGGTATCTCTTGGACTATCCTCTGACATAGATGTTCGGGATTTTGTTATTTACCTCTAGATTGCCAGGGCTTAATGTAGTGTTTGAAAAGTGCATGTTGAATTGATGGGTCATTGACAATAGCAAAATAGCTAAATAAATTAGTAAATAATTTTTGGAGATGACCAATAAGCCCCTTACTCTACCTTGAACTTAAATATCAGGATCCCATTTTTATATTTATTTTATCTGGAGAGTATTAAAATAGACATTCCAATTCATGATTTATCATAAAATAATATAATGTAAATGTGAGAGTTGCATATCCCTTTGATAATGTGATGGAATGTATGAACCTTTTCCTAAGATAAATTCATGCACACTCTAAGTTTATATACATGTTTATAAGATTTGCAGAGTGCCTGACTTCCGTGAATCTTGATTTCAGATTAAGTCCTTATTCTAATTATTGAATCATAACTGACTAATAGAAAAGAGAATCTAGATTTCTTTTTTTAAGAAAACAGATTCCAGATGCTAGATAGAAAATAGACTCATATAAAAAATTAAATGAGTTAAACTACCATAAGCTGTATAATATGGTAAAAAAGTACAAATTGGTTGAATTGATTCCACTTGGTCACTACATATACTAAGTTCAATTCTCTGACAATGTGATATCTCTAATGATTAGTCAAATCAATAAATAATTATCATTTGATTATTAAATAGGGCCAAGAAGAGTTTACTGTCAAGCTATTTCCTCTAATATTCTTGACTTTTGATTTGTGAGCAAAAAATTCCTTGATATATAACTTGCATTTCAGTAGATAGCAATTTAAGGAAAAGAAAATAAGAATTAAGAATTTCTGAGTATTTTGAGATAAATGGATCCATGAAAATCACAAAATTAATTACAATAATAGGAAAAACAATAAACCATGTACTATAATTCAGTACAATTTTATAAATACTGAAATTCTACAAATGTATAAGGTGAATGTAGATATTCTATGATAAGTGAATGTGTAGTAATTTGTGTAAAAATGCAATTTGCAAATAAAGGAAATTGATTTGCTTATAAAGGAAATAATGTGAAAAGGAGCTATAATTTTGTAGGTTTGAAATTGAACTTAATTAGACCTTCAATTCATTTCCTCCCAGTCTCCTATGTGTGGTCTTTTAAGGAACTTTCAAAAAGTAGCATTGTACAACTAAAGCTCTTTGTACTCTTTTTGAGAGAATCATATGTTTTTCAGAACAAATTCAAAGAAGCAATTTCTGGTACAAAATGCTACATTTCACTGTTTAAGTCATTGGAAAATAAAACTAAAAAGGTATAACTAAAAGTTGCATGCCTCATTGAAAGTAAGCACAAGTCCACTCTTTTGCCAAGAAGTCTGAAAACTTGACTTCAAAGACAGCGAGAAAGAGCAAACTAGAATGTCAAGGAGAAATTAGCAAAATTCCTACACCACATGTAGTTGATCATTCTTTTATGACAAATGAGTGATAACTCAATTTCAAGTTGATTCATATAATTGAAAAGGCCAAGGGTAGGATTAGCTTTAAGTATGGCTTCATGTAAATGCACTGGATGAAACTGCGTTCCCTCTTTTTTATATTTTCATTGACTTGATTGCCTCTACTTCTAAGCTCTTCATCACTGATGTTGTAATTATATCAGCTATCTGAGAAAGCAAGATTACCTGTGCACTAGTTCAAACAGATATCTTTAAAACTATACCTGATTGCCTCAAATTATCCTTAGATAGGTCGTTTGTAAACCTGTAACTTTGACCAGATATAAAATCAAATATATCAGTCATGTGCCCTGCTATTTGAGCCAGAGGTGGTGTCCACTTTCTGGAAAGCCTGCAGCCTTGGAATAGGGTGGGTCTGTATCCCCAAAGCAAAATCAATTTGCTCTTTTTTAAAGAAGTAGAGTCAACTCTGATTTGAAGTTCTTCCCTCTGTGCACTTTCGATTATTTATTAGGTGGGAGAGAGTGGATTCAGATGGATTATTAATGACAAAATATTTCCCATATGTATTTGTGGAAATTTTATCACACAAAATGAGGATGTTTGTTCTCAATGCAAAACATACACTCTCTTATTTGCAGATTACAGTTTTTTACTGACCTTACTTTCATAGAATGGATGCCTCCTGATCTAGGTTAATTGTCGAAAGAAGCCACGGAAATTATGATTAAATAATGGCCGAGTTTGTCATTTCAGGGAGTTGTGCAAAGAACAAAAAGTCAACATAAACAATGAAATTTTCCTGATACTTTCAAGTAATGATTATTACCTTTTTTTTTCTGGGATTATTGTTCAAAGAAAAAGTCTATTATATCAGAAGAGAGAAGTGTGCTAGATTTTATTAGTTAAAAATTTATTATTTCAAATTTGTTCATTTTGAGAGCAGGTTGAAAAAAAATTGGTGAGCGGGAAAAACTGTCCAGTGTTTTCAGCCTTTTAGTATGATGAAAAGATGCTTTCCCCAGAGCGCACAGCTAAATAAATGACACCATGCCCTATGTGAAGAAAACAACCAGTTCTAAAGCTTTCTCCTTCTGTTGCCCAAGAAAATACCATGAAATGTCTCGACTTAAACAATTGGTATGTATTTGCTCTTGGTTTGAAGCCCAAGAAAATGTTCAAATAAAGACATCATCAAAGTAAATGCTTCTCTCCCAAGACTTTGGCATTCTGGAACTGTCTGCTAGTAAACATTGGTTCCTCTGTCACATGGCATGTCACATGGTAGCCTCTCCTGTCTCATCTTTTTCTTTTGGGTTATGTTTCAGCTTCTTGCTTACTATGACTTTCTTTGAATACCATTCCACTTAGAAAGTCCCCTACCAATAGTATTAAGACCCATCCATATTGGACTGCACTATATGTTCTTACTTAAGGAAAAATCATCATAAAACCCTTATTTTAGTTTCCTAACTTCTGGAATGTGATATACACAAGAAACATGTTTTTTAAAAGGGGAAATTTATTAGGTTGCAGGTTTACAGTTCTAAGGTCGTAAAAATATCTCAATTAAATTAAGTCTATAAACATGTCCAAATTAAGGCACCAACAAGAGGTTATCTTTACTCAAGAAAGGCCAGTGAAGTTCATGGTTTTTCTCTCAACTGGAAAAGCACATGGCAAGCATAGAAGCATCTGCTAGCTTTCTCTCCAGGCTTCTTATTTCATTAAGCTCTCCTAGGGGCGTAGTTCTTCTTTATCTCCAAAGGTCTCTGGCTGCCTGGCTCTTGTGGTTCTCATGGCTTTCTCAAGCTTTTTTCAAAATGTTTCCTTTTTTAAAAGCTTCCAGTAAACTAAGCAAGGCCAATCTGGAATGGGTGGAGTCACATCTCCCTCTAATTTTAGGTAAATACCCAAAATTGGGTGTCACATCTCCATGGAGATAATCTAATCAAGTTTCCAACCTACAGTACTGAATAGGGATTAAAAGAAACAGCTGCCTCCACCAGATGGATCAATATTAAAACATGGCTTTTCTAGGGCAAATAATCTTTTCCAACTGGCATAGTCCTACTTACACTGAGTTCATAACCATAGGAATGGATTAAATTTGAGAACATTTTATTGGGTACACTACACACCCTCATTGTTTGCTGAAAGGTTTCCTTTCAAAAAAGCCATTTCAAACATTTACCCCAATGAGCTGAGACTGTCCATTTAAATTGTTTTCTGAAATTAGAACATTGAGAAAAAGAAATGAGCTAAGGAAAAGAAGAATATAAGTTATAAGGTCAAGTTTGAGGAGATCCAAGTTTATAGGGGAAGGTCAACCAAATGGAGCAGAAATATGGGTTAGACTGTTATTTTTAAGATTGTTCCAGTTTATGAGACTACTTCTTATGTTAATTAAAATAGAAGAGTCTTATGTAAATAGAATGAGCAGTAATTGAAGAAAATATCATTTTTGTCTAGTTAGCGCCACCTTGGAGGAGTGTCATGATAAATTTGGGAGATTTTGTGCAATTTCCAAAAATAGAGACTATAAAGAAATGAAAATGGATTTCCTATATCTTGCTATGACCAAAGAGGATTGAAATTACTCAAAATGATACTGGGGAGGTTAAAAAAAAACATTAATATCACCCTTAATGGCTTATATAAAAGTAGCACTCAGTAATATATTTGTATGCACGACAGCGTGAACGGATCACTTCAAGACCAGTATGTCAAAATATTAAGTCTAAGATAGTAGACATTTAAAAATGTCATGCTGTGATTAAAGAGAAAAAAATTGGGAGTTTTACATTTTTTCAACAATTGACTTTTTTTGACATTGATAATTAACTGTTCAATGATGAACCAAAAAATTACAATCATATACAAAAACCAAAAGAGGAAAATGTAGTTGTGTTAGCAGTAAATTCTGTCTATCTGAAAGAAAAATTGATGACATAATATTGTTGGGAAAGAAGAAAGCAAGGAAGAAATGAAGGAATGGAGGGAAGGAGGAAGATAAGAAAGTAAGAAAGAAAGGAGAAAAGTGAAGGGTGAAAGAAAGAAGAAAGAAGGAAAGAAAAAAGAAGGAAAGAAGAGAGAATTGAGAGAAGGAGGGAGGGAGGAAGATAGAGACAGATTACGGCTATTTTACCAAGTGCAAGTTTTCTAGCACACCTAGGTTAACTGATTTTATGTGTTCTAACTTCTTGAAGCTATTTTACTATCAAAGTAATTGCATTGCTATAGTAATACAAATCATTCTTGTCTATAGTGATGCAAATAAATTTTGTCCAGCAGATAAAAAATTGATTCCTGCCCCTTCCTTTTAGAAACCGGTCTCAAATCTATTCATATGTTCATTTCCAGCATTTTCCAATTGCTTTTATATGTGTCTGCTTTTTGGATTTATCTTTGAGCCAGTCTTTAGTATCTTTTTTTTTTTCCTTTTTTTTTATTAATTAAAAAGAATTAACAAAACATTTAGAAATCATTCCATTCTACATGTACAATCAGTAATTCTTGATATTATCACATAGTTGCATATTCATCATTTCTTAGTACATTTGCACCGATTTAGAAAAAGAAATAGAAAGACAACAGAATAAGAATTAAAACGTTAATAGAGAGAAAAAAAAAACCTATATCTCACATGCAGCTTCATTCAATGTTTTAACATAATTGCATTACAATTAGGTAGTATTGTGCTGTCCATTTCTGAGTTTTTATATCCAGTCCTGTAGCACAGTCTGTATCCCTTCAGCTCCAATTACCCCTTTTCTTTTTTTTTTTTTTATTAACGGAATAAAATAAATTAACCCAACATTTAGAAATCATACCATTCTACATATGCAATCAGTAATTCTTAACATCATCACATAGATGCATGATCATCGTTTCTTAGTACATTTGCATCAGTTTAGAAGAACTAGCAACACAACCGAAAAAGATATAGAATGTTAATATAGAGAAAAAATAAAAGTAATAATAGTAAAAACAAAACAAAACAAAACAAAACAAGAACCTATAGCTCAGATGCAGCTTCATTCAGTGTTTTAACATGATTACTTTACAATTAGGTATTATTGTGCTGTCCATTTTTGAGTTTTTGTATCTAGTCCTGTTGCACAGTCTGTATCCCTTCAGCTCCAATTGCCCATTATCTTACCCTGTTTCTACCTCCTGCTGGACTCTGTTACCAATGACATATTCCAAATTTATTCTTAAATGTCTGTTCACATCAGTGCGACCACACAGTATTTGTCCTTTAGTTTTTGGCTAGACTCACTCAGCATAATGTTCTCTAGGTCCATCCATGTTATTACATGCTTCATAAGTTTATCCTGTCTTAAAGCAGCATAATATTCCATCGTATGTATATACCAGTTTGTTTAGCCACTCTTCTGTTGATGGAGATTTTGGCTGTTTCCATCTCTTTGCAATTGTAAATAACGCTGCTATAAACATTGGTGTGCAAATGTCCGTTTGTGTCTTTGCCCTTAAGTCCTTTGAGTATATTCCCAGCAATGGTATTGCTGGGTCGTATGGCAATTCTATATTCAGCTTTTTGAGGAACCGCCAAACTGCCTTCCACAGTGGTTGCACCATTTGACATTCCCACCAACAGTGGATAAGTGTGCCTCTTTCTCCACATCCTCTCCAGCACTTGTCATTTTCTGTTTTGTTGATAATGGCCATTCTGGTGGGTGTGAGATGATATCTCATTGTGGTTTTGATTTGCATTTCTCTAATGGCCAGGGACATTGAGCATCTCTTCATGTGCCTTTTGGCCATTTGTATTTCCTCTTCTGAGAGGTGTCTGTTCAAGTCTTTTTCCCATTTTGTAATTGGGTTGGCTGTCTTTTTGTTGTTGAGTTGAACAATCTCTTTATAAATTCTGGATACTAGACCTTTATCTGATATGTCGTTTCCAAATATTGTCTCCCATTGTGTAGGCTGTCTTTCTACTTTCTTGATGAAGTTCTTTGATGCACAAAAGTGTTTAATTTTGAGGAGCTCCCATTTATTTATTTCCTTGTTCAGTGTTCTTGCTTTAGGTTTAAGGTCCATAAAACCACCTCCAGTTGTAAGATTCATAAGATATCTCCCAACATTTTCCTCTAACTGTTTTATGGTCTTAGACCTAATGTTTAGATCTTTGATCCATTTTGAGTTAACTTTTGTATAGGGTGTGAGACATGGGTCTTCTTTCATTCTTTTGCATATGGATATCCAGTTCTCTAAGCACCATTTATTGAAGAGACTGTTCTGTCCCAGGTGAGTTGGCTTGACTGCCTTATCAAAGATCAAATGTCCATAGATGAGAGGGTCTATATCTGAGCACTCTATTTGATTCCATTGGTCGATATATCTATCTTTATGCCAATACCATGCTGTTTTGACCACTGTGTCTTCATAATATGCCTTAAAGTCAGGCAGCGCGAGACCTCCAGCTTCGCTTTTTTTCCTCAAGATGTTTTTAGCAATTCGGGGCGCACTGCCCTTCCAGATAAATTTGCTTATTGGTTTTTCTATTTCTGAAAAATAAGTTGTTGGGATTTTGATTGGCATTGCATTGAATCTGTAAATCAATTTAGGTAGGATTGACATCTTGACTATATTTAGTCTTCCAATCCATGAACACGGTATGCCTTTCCATCTATTTAGGTCTTCTGTGATTTCTTTTAACAGTTTTTTGTAGTTTTCTTTATATAGGTATTTTGTCTCTTTAGTTAAATTTATTCCTAGGTATTTTATTCTTTTAGTTGCGGTTGTAAATGGGATTCGTTTCTTGATTTCCCCCTCAGCTTGTTCATTACTAGTGTATAGAAATGCTACAGATTTTTGAATGTTGATCTTGTAACCTGCTACTTTGCTGTACTCATTTATTACCTCTAGTAGTTTTGTTGTGGATTTTTCCGGGTTTTCGAAGTATAATATCATATCATCTGCAAACAGTGATAGTTTTACTTCTTCCTTTCCAATTTTGATGCCTTGTATTTCTTTTTCTTACCTAATTGCTCTGGCTAGAACCTCCAACACAATGTTGAATAATAGTGGTGATAGTGGACATCCTTGTCTTGTTCCTGATCTTAGGGGGAAAGTTTTCAATTTTTCCCCATTGAGGATGATATTAGCTGTGGGTTTTTCATATATTCCCTCTATCATTTTAAGGAAGTTCCCTTGTATTCCTATCTTTTGAAGTGTTTTCAACAGGAAAGGATGTTGAATCTTGTCAAATGCCTTCTCTGCGTCAATTGAGATGATCATGTGATTTTTCAGCTTTGATTTGTTGATATGGTGTATTACATTAATTGATTTTCTTATGTTGAACCATCCTTGCATACCTGGGATGAATCCTACTTGGTCATGATGTATAATTCTTTTAATGTGCTGTTGGATACAATTTGCTAGAATTTTATTGAGGATTTTTGCATCTGTATTCATTAGAGAGATTGGTCTGTAGTTTTCTTTTTTTGTAATATCTTTGCCTGGTTTTGGTATGAGGGTGATGTTGGCTTCATAGAATGAATTAGGTAGTTTTCCCTCCACTTCGATTTTTTTGAAGAGTTTGAGGAGAATTGGTACTAATTCTTTCTGGAATGTTTGGTAGAATTCACATGTGAAGCCATCTGGTCCTGGACTTTTCTTTTTAGGAAGATTTTGAATGACTAATTCAATTTCTTTACTTGTGATTGGTTTGTTGAGGTCATCTATGTCTTCTTGAGTCAAAGTTGGTTGTTCATGTCTTTCCAGGAACCCGTCCATTTCATCTAAATTGTTGTATTTATTAGCGTAAAGTTGTTCATAGTATCCTGTTATTATCTCCTTTATTTCTGTGAGGTCAGTAGTTATGTCTCCTCTTCCATTTCTGATCTTATTTATTTGCATCCTCTCTCTTCTTCTTTTTGTCAATCTTGATAAGGGCCCATCAATCTTATTGATTTTCTCATAGAACCAAGTTCTGGTCTTATTAATTTTCTCTATTGTTTTCAATTTCATTTATTTCTGCTCTGATCTTTGTTATTTCTTTCCTTTTGCTTGCTTTGGGATTAGTTTGCTGTTCTTTCTCCAGTTCTTCCAAGTGAACAGTTAATTCCTGCATTTTTGCCTTTTCTTCTTTTCTGATATAGGCATTTAGGGCAATAAATTTCCCTCTTAGCACTGCCTTTGCTGCATCCCATAAGTTTTGATATGTTGTGTTTTCATTTTCATTTGCCTCGAGGTATTTACTAATTTCTTTTGCAATTTCTTCTTTGACCCACTCGTTGTTTAAGAGTGTGTTGTTGAGCCTCCACGTATTCGTGAATTTTCTGGCATTCCGCCTATTATTGATTTCCATCTTCATTCCTTTATGATCAGAGAAAGTGTTGTGTATGATTTCAATCTTTTTAAATTTGTTAAGACTTGCTTTGTGACCCAGCATATGGTCTATCTTTGAGAATGATCCATGAGCACTTGAGAAAAAGGTGTATCTTGCTGTTGTGGGATTTAATGTCCTATAAATGTCTGTTAAGTCTAGCTCCTTTATAGTAATATTCAGATTCTCTATTTCTTTATTGATCCTCTGTCTAGATGTTCTGTTCATTGATGAGAGTGGGGAATTGAAGTTTCCAACTATTATGGTATTTGTGTCTATTTCCCTTTTCAGTGTTTGCAGTGTATTCCTCACGTATTTTGGGGCATTCTGGTTTGGTGCGTAAATATTTATGATTGTTATGTCTTCTTGTTTAATTGTTCCTTTTATTAGTATATAGTGTCCTTCTTTGTCTCTTTTAACTGTTTTACATTTGAAGTCTAACTTGTTGGATATTAGTATAGCCACTCCTGCTCTTTTCTGGTTGTTATTTGCATGAAATATCTTTTCCCAACCTTTCACTTTCAACCTATGTTTATCTTTGGGTCTAAGATGTGTTTCCTGTAGACAGCATATAGAAGGATCCTGTTTTTTAATCCATTCTGTCATTCTATGTCTTTTGATTGGGGAATTCAGTCCATTAACATTTAGTGTTATTACTGTTTGGATAATGTTTTCCTCTACCATTTTGCCTTTTGTATTATATATATATCATATCTGACTTTCCTTCTTTCTACACTCTTCTCCATACCTCTCTCTTCTGTCTTTTCAGTTCTGACTCTAGTGCTCCCTTTAGTATTTCTTGCAGAGCTTGTCTCTTGGTCACAAATTCTCTCAGTGACTTTTTGTCTGAGAATGTTTTAATTTCTCCCTCGTTTTTGAAGGACAATTTTGCTGGATATAGGAGTCTTGGTTGACAGTTTTTCTCTTTTAGTAATTTAAATATATCATCCCACTGTCTTCTAGCCTCCATGGTTTCTGCTGAGAAATCTACACATAGTCTTATTGGGTTTCCCTTGTATGTGATGGGTTGTTTTTCTCTTGCTGCTTTCAAGATCCTCTCTTTCTCTTTGACCTCTGACATTCTAACTAGTAAGTGTCTTGGAGAATGCCTATTTGGGTCTAATCTCTTTGGGGTGCGCTGCACTTCTTGGATCTGTAATTTTAGGTCTTTCATAAGAATTGGGAAATTTTCAGTGAAAATTTCTTCCATTAGTTTTTCTCCTCCTTTTCCCTTCTCTTCTCCTTCTGGGACACCCACAACACGTATATTTGTGCGGTTCATATTGTCCTTGAGTTCCCTGATTCCCTGTTCAAAATTTTCCATTCTTTTCCGGATAGTTTCTGTTTGTTTTTGGAATTCAGATGTTCCATCCTCCAAATCACTAATTCTATCTTCTGTCTCTTTGAATCTATCATTGTAGGTATCCATTTTTTTTTTTCTATCTTTTCTACTTTGTCTTTCACTTCCATAAGTTCTATGATTTGTTTTTTCAGTTTTTCTATTTCTTCTTTATGTTCAGCCCATGTCCTCTTCATGTCCTCCCTCAATTTATCGATTTCGTTTTTGAAGAGGTTTTCCATTTCTGTTCGTATATTCAGCATTAGCTGTCTCAGCTCCTGTATCTCATTAGAACTATTGGTTTGTTACTTTGACTGGGCCATATTCTCAATCTTCTGAGCATGGACTGTTATCTTCTTCTGCTGGCGTCTGGGCATTTAGTCAGATTTCCCTGGGTGTTGGACCCAACAAGGTTGTAAGATTTTTCTGTGAAATCTCTGGGTTCTGTTTTTTCTTATCTTGCCCAGTAGGTGGCGCTCGTGGCACACGTTTGTCTGCGGGTCCCACCAGTAAAAGGTGCTGTGGGTCCTTTAACTTTGGAAAACTCTCGCCGTCCGGGAGGTTCGCTAGCCGAAGCGGCTTGGAAGAGTGTGAGCCGGCCCGGGGTCCGAACGTGGGGAAGGTCGCTGGCCACTGCAGCCCGGGAAAACGCCCGTCGGATTTTCCTAGTCGGCCCGGTGTGACAAGCGCGGCGGGAGGGCGCCAGCAGCAGCGGCCCTCCTGGGAGAGTGCACGCTCCCAGAGAGTCACGGGTTCAGAAGGGGCCCCTCCCCCATCACCGTTCTCCGTGGCCTGGGGACCTCTGATCCAACTCTCTCAGTTGGTCCGGGGGACTGCGCGCGAAGCGGGCACCAGCCGCCGCGGTTTGAGGGGACCGCCCGTCCAACTCTCCCAGCCGGCCCAGGAAGGGGGAAGGGAGCGACTCCGGCCGCCCACCGCCCTGCCTGGGGAAGTCCGCGCCCCTCGGCAACCTCACCAGAGCGAGCTCTCCCAGCCAGCCAGCCACTCCAGGATGGGGTACGCTGTCTTTTTTATCTCTGTCATGGCTTTGGGAGCTGTTCTGTATCGTTTCTACTCCCCTAGTAGCTGTCCTGAAGGAGAAACTAAGATCTGCGCGTCTTACTAAGCCGCCATCTTCTCCGGAAGTCCTTTAGTATCTTTTTATTCCTTCTTCAATTAATTAAATAAGTTGTTTGGCCTGTGTTCATTTTATATTTGTATAGGAGTCAAGATTTTTTTGCCTTTTTAAATAAACTATCCTTTAACATTTCTACGAAGTTGAAATATTTAACTTTCCAGTATTTGCGTGTTATTTACTCATGAACTTCATGGCTGATGGTGGTCTTTAGTGAAAAATTTCACCAGGATTTCTGTCCATTTTTGATAAGCGTATGAAGAATATTGTTCAACCTTGTTTGCCTTGTATAATGTTTTAAATCCACAACTTAGAACAATTCTTGAAACAAATGAGTTACTTCATTAATAAATAATTTTGCTAGCTGTTATATGAATGAATAACGGACAAAATTGCCAAAAATATTTGTTGATTTTGTTAATAACCCATGTTTTAGTTTAATAAAAGTGCTGGAATACAATACACCGGATATGGGTTGACTTTCACAGTTGGGATTTATTAGTTTACAAATTTACATTTCTTAAGGAATAAAAATGTTCCAATTAAGGCATCAAGAGGACAATACCTTCTCTAAAGACAAGCCAATGGCATCTGGACTTCCTCTTTCACATGGGAAGAACCATGCCAGCCTCTACTGGTTCTTCATTACCCAGTTCCATTGCTTTTTCAGCTTCTGATTCCAGTGGCTTCTCTTGCGCATCAGTGGGTCCTTTCTGAGAATCTCCAGGAAATTTCTCTCTCAACTTTCTCTCTTGGTATTACTTCATTTCATCCTCTCATAAGGGGCTCCAGTAAAGGATTAAGACTGAATTTGAATTGAGTGGGTCACATCTCAATTGAAACACCTTAACCAAAAGGTCCTACCCACAATAGATTTGCACCCATAAAAATGAAAAGATCAATGCCTTTTCTGGGGTATTTAACAGCTTCAAAATACCACATTCCACACTATGGACCCCAAAAAGAAATGCTCTTTCCTTATACAAAACACATTCATCCCATAACAAAACCACAGAAGCCTTAAATCATTTCAGTAACAATATTAAGTACAAAGTATTATCAAAATCAATTACAGGTGTGGTCTGTCCTGAGACAAAATTCTTCTCTGACTCTAAGTCTGTGAACTTTAGAACAAGTTATCTTTAGATAACTTTTTATCTAAAGTTCTCTTTATCTTTAGAGAACTTTAGAACAATATACATAGGAGGAACAGTCATAGGATAAACATTCCTATTTCCAAAAGGAGAAATTGGAAGGAAAACAAGGGTCAAAGATCTCAAACAGTTCCAAAAACTTGCATGGCAAACTCCATTTTATTTCAAAGTCTGAGAGTCATTTACAGAAAGACATTTTATGCTCAGGGCTTGAGACAGCAGCAGTCTCACCTGTTCCAAGGGCTTGCACAGCAGTCCTATTCTCTCCAAACATTGGGGAAAGGGTTCCAACATTTCCATGCATTGGGGAGACCACAATGTTTTCTGTTCAACCCTTATCAAGCATGTGGGTGGCAGCCAGACACTCTGCCATCTCCAGGGCAGAGGCTTACCCCTCTCTGAACAGTGGTGTGATGTCCAGGCAATCTCTAATCCCCAGGGGATATGCTCCACCCTCTCTGAAGCCTGGGGTGGCAGCATTATTCCTAAACAATGGGGTGGGGTGGCCAAGCTTCCTTCAATTCTCCAGGCATCTGAGAGTGCTGAGAGGGCCACACTCTATCTAAACAATGGGAGAAAGATAAACCCTGAGCAAACCCTGGTGCAAAGTCACCCTTTCCATGTGCATGGGTAAGTCTGCTCTACTGGCCTGAAGTTTCTTTGCTTGAGACATCTGCTTCCATGGTTCTGCCTTTAAAGTTGCTTTCCCTTCAATCTGTTCCTTTTAGTCCAGACAAGCAGTGGTTCTCTTATACAGATTCTGAAATAAAAGGAGGTTTTGCAGGCAGGACACAGGGGTCCCAACTCTCAGACAATAGGCCCTTCCCATAAATTATTTCTGGATAACTCCATTTCCAATCCTGATTTGTCCTAAAATGGCTGACTGGTTCCATGTTTGTTTAAATCTACACATGGGGTACTGTTTTCTGGGAACTCACTCTCTAGGAGCCCAACATTTTCAAAACCATCAATTTCTGCTGTCTTTGTTCCCAAGAGTTCAGTTTTAGCTTATCCCTTTCCTCTCACATTTTGCTATAAACTGCAAAGATAAGCCAGGCTGCAGCTTCCATATTTAATCTATTTGGCTAAATATTCCAACTCATCACTTTCAAATTCTCCCATCTGTCATCAGGAATAACCTGCCACTTTAAAACAAGGGTCACCTTCCTTCCAGTTTGCAATGACACATTCATTATTTCCATCTACAACTCCAGCAGAAGTATCTTTACTGTCTATATTTCAACAGTCTTTTCAAGGCAATCTAGGCCTTTTCTGTCAAGCTCTTCATGATTCTTCCATAATCTTCCCCTTATCCATTTATAAAGCTGTTCCAACATTTTTGGTATTTGCAATCTTACTTTTCTCGTACCCAAATCTGTTTCAGTTTGCTAAAACTGCTAAAATAGGTTGGCTTTTACAATGGGGATTTATCAGTTTACAAATTTATAGTCTAAGGCCATGAAAATATCCCAATTAAGGCATCCACAGGACAATACTTTCTCTAAAGAAAGACCAATGCCATATGGGGTTCCTCTGCTACATGGGAAGGCACTGGGCCAGCATTTACTGGTCCTTCACTATGGGGTTCCATTGCTTTCAGCTTCTGATTCCACTGGCTTCCTCTTGAGCATCCATGGGTTCTCTCTGAACGTCTCTGGTATGTTTCTTTCAGCTCACTCTCTTAGGATTTCTGCATTGTATTCTTTCATAAAGAGCTCCAGTAAAAAATTAAGGCTGACCTTGAATTGGGTGGGTCACATCTCAGTTGAAACAACCTAACCAGAGCGTCCCACCCACAAGAGATCTGCACCCACAAGAATGGATTAAAAGAACAGGGACTTTTCTGGGATGCATTACTGCTGTAAACTAACAATCCATAAGAATAAACCATGATTTACTAATTCACAAGATAGCCAAGAGCATAAAAACAAAATGACTGGTATGATTGATCTGGACCTCAAACTAGAGTTAAACTGTCCTACTTTGATTGATAGATATACACATCATCACTTCAACAATACAACTTCTTTCACTGATATAAAATCATTATTTTTATCTATTATTATAAATGCTGTATTTCATTTTTACCTAAATTATGTTAGGAATCTTAAAAAAAATCTAAATATAAAATTCTTTATTTGTGGTATAACAACATTAACTAAGAGGTTTGAGAGCACTAAAATTGTGTGAATGACTCCTAAACTTTGGAAGTGAGGGTAGTCTCACACTTTAAGAGCTTGGTATCCAGGCACCTAGTTACAGCTTGTGACACAAAATTGAATAAAAATAACTTTTTCTCCTGCAAAAAGTTTTCAGTGCAATGGGATTTGCCTGACTATTTAGGAGCCAAATAGAAAAGCATCCTTGACTCTGTCTGAGGGTGTTAAGTATGATAATTTAATGCCTGATCTGAAACATGTTGAGGGTGGGGAAGCAGGGAAGGGAGGTGGTGAACAATACAGCAATGAATAAAAACACGTGCTAACATTTGTTACTCATAATTTATGGGTTTAATACATTGCTTTTACTAGCTTTTTAATATGAGTTTTATAAGCAGAGTGTTTAAAATACAATTTTGTGATATGTACTATTGAATTATAAGCCCTGCTAATCTCTGAAATATTTGTAAGCATGTGAAATTATATTTCAGTAGGGGAAAGAGGCCACCTTACTCTAAATAATGTGCTGAAGATAGTTAAAACCAGCATTTTTTCCATTTAAAAACCCTGGTGACTGTCAGAGTCAAACTGACATGGATTTCCAAGAATCGCATTACTCAGGTCTCCTGATTTCTTGATTCACTTTCTCACCATTTCCAACTTCTTCTCAGTCTTTGCTGCCCTTCTGTCCTTCCCTCTCCACCCCAGGTGCTACTTCTATTCTGATTATGCTAAGAGGCCATGAAAACCACAACTTCTGATTCCACCCTTATTCATAAAGGACCAAGTTGAAGTTTTTCAAATTGTTTAGAATGGAATATCATTAAGACAAACACATCTTCCTTTTGCTAATATTACCTCCTTCTCAGCATAAATGTAATCCAATTTATGCTAACACCGTTTTGGCCCCTCCACCCTATTTTATCCACAAATACCTCCAACCAGGGTGAAGGAGAGCAAGAAAAGAGCATTCACTAGCAGAAAAATGTTTACCCTTCATAGAATATATTTTTTCTTTTTTTAAATCTTTTATTAAACTTTTTTATTGTATAGTGTAACATATGTACAAAGCAAAGAAAGAAAAAAAGCAACAGTTTTCAAAGCACTTTTCAACAAGTAGTTACACGACAGATCCCAGAGTTTGTCATGGGCTACCATACGATCATCTCACATTTTTCCTTCTAGCTGCTCCAGAATATAGGAGGCTAGAAGGCTTAATTTTTTTTCATCACAATCTACTTTTTTCTCTCTTTTTTTTGGCGAAAAATAACATATATACAAAAAAGCAACAAATTTCAAAGCACAGCACCACAACTAGTTGTAAAACATATTTCAGAGTTCGACATGGGTTACAGTTCCACAATTTTATGTTTTTACGTCTAGTTGCTTTAAGGTATTGGAAACTAAAACCGTTATCAATTTAATGATTCAGCAATCATATTCATTTGCTAATCTTATCTTCTGTGTATAACTCCACCATCACCTTTGATCTTTCTATACCTCTCTTTAGGATTGTTTGGGCTATGGCCATTCTATCTTTTTCATGTTGGAAGGGCCTGTCACTAATATGGGGTAGGAAGATGAAATCTGATGTTCTGGAGAGGCTAGCCCCTCAAGGTTTCAGGACTTATCTGGTCCAGGGACACATCTGGAGATTGTGGGTTTCTGATAAATTGCTGTAGTGTATGGAACCATTGTGGAATCTTATATATTGCCCTGGCTGTTTTTTAGGATTGGCTGGAATGGTCCTGGTTGGGATTTGGCAGGTTATAAAAAGTAGCAATGTCTAATTGAAACTTGCATAAGAGCAACCTCCAGCGTAGCCTCTTAATTCTATTTGAACTCCCTCTGCCACTGATAATTTATTAGTTACACTTCTTTTCCCCTTTTGGTCAGGATGGAATTGTTGATTTTTTAAAATTCATTATTATGAATGGTCAATGTTAAGATATGAAACATGTAGTAACCGTTGCTTCTGAAGTCATTTGCATACTCTAGCTGCAGGAATGCAACATCTAGTTCATTGCGACACGTGAGTACAGATTTTCTTCCTGGGCCATATGATTTGGACTTTTCTCTTTTTATCAGGGTCATAATAATGAAATCATACTATATGTATCTTTTTGTGTCTGGCTTATTTCATTCAGCATTATATTCTCTAGGCTCATCCATGTTGTCATATGCTTCAGGACTTCATTTCATCTTACTGCTGCATTATATGTTCTCACTGGCAGTGAATATGTATTCCAGTTTCTCCACATCCTTTCCAACATTTATAGTTACCTGTTTGTTTAATAGTAGCCATTCTTAAAAGTGTGAGATGATATCTCATTGTAGTTTTGATTTGCATTTCCTTACAGCTAACAAATTTGAGCATCTCTTCATGTCTTTTTTTTTGCATGGGCAGCACTGGAAATCAAACCTGGGTCTCCGGCATGGTAGGCAAGAATTCTGCCTGCTGAGCCACTGTGGCCTGCCCCATGTATTTTTTTAGACATTTGTATTTGCTCTTTAGAATAATGTTCATTCACATGCTTTACCCATTTTATAATTGTATTTGTTTTTTTGTGTGTTGAGTTATATAATTTCTTTATACACATATGATATCAAACCTTTTTCCAGTATATAGTTACCAAATATTTTCTCCCATTTTCTTGGCTCCCTCTTTACCTTTTTGATGAATTCCTTTGAGATGCAGAAAGTTTTTATTCTGAGGAGTTCCCATTTGCCTATTTTTTTTCTTTTATAGCGTGTGCTTTTGGTGTAAATTTTAAGACACTATCTCCTATCACCAGGCCGTGAAGATGCTTCCCTATATTTTCTTTTAGGAGTTTTATGGTACTGGCCCTTACATTTGGGTCTTTTATCCATTTTAAGTTAATTTTTGTATAAGATGTAAGAGCCCCTTTCATTCTTTTTGCTATTGATATCTAGATTTCTCAGGTCCATTTATTGAAAAGACTATTCTGTCCCAATTCCATGGATTCGGGAATGTTTTTTACATCTTTTAAGATCTTCTTTGATTTCTTTTAGCAAAGTTTCACAGTTTTCTGTGTACAAGTCCTTTACATCTTTGGTTAAGTTTATTCCTAAATAATGATTCTTTTAATGGCTATTTTGAATTGACTTTTTTCCTTAATTGTCTCCTCAGAAAGGTCATTAATGGTATATAGAAAAATTACTGAATATTATTGGCATATTAATCTTGTATCTTGCCACTGTACTGAATACAGCTCAAGTATTTATCAGCTCAAATAGCTTTGTCATAATTTTTTTAGGATTTTCCATGTATAGGACCATCTGCAAATAATGAAAGTTTTACATCGTCCTTTCCTATTTGGATGCCTTTTATTCCTTTCTTCTGCCTCATTTCTTGGACTTCTAGTACAATGTTGAGTATTGGTGGTGATAATGGACCTTCTTGTCTCATTCCCAGTCTTAGGGAGTATGCTTTCCATTTCTCACCATTGACAATAATCTTGGCTGTGGGTTTTTCATAAATGCCCTTTATGGTGTTGGCGAAGTTTCCTTCAATTCCAACCTTTCGATCCTTTTTGTCAGAAAAGTATGCTGAATTTTGTTGACTGCTTTTTCATAATCAATTGATATGATCATGCCATTTTTCCCTTTTGATTTGTTAATGTGCTGTATTACATTTTCTTGTGATTTTCTTGTGTTGAACCACCCTTGCATTCCTGGTATAAATCCCAATTGGTTGTGATGTATAATTATTTTACTGTTTGGATTTGATAATATCCCAAATAGTTTATGCACATTAGTTTTGTAGCAAGCCTATAATTTTAAAGGTTGATCAAGCCATTTGATGAACATGAAAGATATGTAATTTCATCATTTCTTAACTCACTTTAATTATGATGCTTAGTTTAAATTCCTTGACAGAACAATATTGACATAATACTGAGAGGCTTCGGTTACAAAGACCAAAGACATGAATGCTAGTAAAAATTATATACACTTATGTAACTTTTGAGAAAACCTGTTATATAGAGGAGCTTATAGTAGCCTTAGGACATTTTTTTCCACTTTATTTTTCTAGAATAAGTCTTTATCTAGTTGTTAGGAGTAGATAGATTTCTCTCTTCATATACACATATTATACAAGTAACGAAGTGAGACATAACAATTTTAGTATAGAAAGGACAAGATATACTCTTCACCACATAGTTGTACCTTCAAATATGGGATATTTAGTCCATTGAAAAAAAAAGATCTTAAAATTGTTTCAACACCTGAAAATTGTGCATGAAATGAAAAGAATTTGATTGATAAATGTCATTATTATTTAATAAATGGTTGAAGAATTATTTCAAAGGTAATGAGCAAACATTGGACTCTAAGATAATTTTTGTAATTCTCCTCAAAAGGAAAAGAATGGTGAATGTATAGCCTGCATATTTTCTGCTTTGGATTGATTAATAATATTTAGCTTATTTATATTTTGTTGTACATTTTTTGGGGTGGGAAATTTGCCTTCCTTATATTGTAATCTTTTTTTTTTTGGCATGGGCAAGCTCTGGGAATTGAACCTGGGTCTCCAGCATGACAGGCAAGAATTCTGCCACTGAACCACTGTTGCACTGCCTTATATTGTGATTTTAAATACTTTGGAGTAATATTATGTGAAATAGTTTACACTGTAGGAATAATATTTACGTGAATGTAGAGCCACTTGAAATAAAATCTCCCTGCATCTAAAGGTGTGCTTATTCTTCAGAAGTTTTGCCATAAAGCAGAGGCAGTAATGATTACCTCTGAGCTAAAATAAGACACGTAGGCATCTGACTTAAAATTATATTCCCTTTTCTTTTCTTTTTTTCTTCTCTTCTTCTCTTTTTTCTTTCTATTTCCCATTCTCATTTTTCCTCTTTTTAGACCAAATAGGGAATTATTTCTTTTTAATAATTATGGAAATAAATAACTTTAGTTTGTCATAATTTAGATTGTACCACATTCAGAAACTAAGACTTGCTTTTTAAAGGATAAATACTTTAAATTAGCAATATATTATGTGTAGTATATACATATTGAAGACAGTTGTCATTTTACTTTATTTTATTTTTTCTTCAATTATTTTTAATTGAGGTATAATCATACAAAGTGTACAATCAGTTGTTCACAATATCATCATAAAGCTGTGCATTCATCATTACAATAGATTATTTGAGCATTTCCATTACTCCAAAAACAATAAAAATAAGAATAAAAATTCAAGTAAAAAAGAACATCCGAAATCCCATACCTTTATTTATTTATTTATTTATTTTTTCATACTCATCTGTCATACACTGGCTAAAGGAGTGTTAGTCACAAGGTTTTCATGCTCACGTGTTCATACCTTAAAAGCTCTATAGTATTTCAATCATCTTCAAGAATCAAGGTTATTGGATTACAGTTCAACAGTTTCAGGTATTTCCTTCCAGCTACTATAATACACCAAAAACTGAAAAGGGATATCTATATACTGCATTAGAATAGCTTCCAGAAAGATCTCTCAACTCTATTTCAAATTTTTGAGCCACTTTATTTTGGTTTATTTATCATCCCCCTTTTGGTCAAGAAGGCTTTCTCATTCCCATGATGCCAGGGCCAGGCTCATCCTTGGGAGTCATGCCCCATGTTGCCCGTGAGATTTACTTTCCTGGGATCATGTTCTGTTTTAGTGGGGAGGGCAGTGAGTTCACCTGCCTGTGTTGGCTTAGAGAGAGGCCGCATCTGAGCAATAAGAGAGGTTCTCTGGGTGTGACTCTTAGGTATGATTATAAGTAGGCTTAGCTTCTCCTTTGCAGGAATAAATTTCATAAGGGCAAGCCCCAAGATCAAGGGCCTGTTCCATCAAACTGGCAGTCCCTAATCACTGTAAGAATATTAGTTCTTCCCCAGTAGGGAAGTTAATATTTCTACTTTTGTCCCCAGCCCCTCAAAGGGACCTAACAAATATTTTTTAATCTTCTGCCAGCTTACTCTGGGATGCATTGGGGCATCACACCAGTGTGTACAAACTAACAAGATCTCAAAGACAAATATTATCATGCTTCACTAATATGGACTAACTCTAATGTTCAAACTCTGAAGACTATTTTTAAATATAGCTTAAATATATGTGGAAAAGATCATAGTCTAAAAAGGATAAATGCATTATTTTATTAGCATAAAATGATAGGCAAAATATCATCATCAATTCCATGGTATTTAATTAATTTAATATCTTTCTCAGACTTTATTTACCAAAAGAAACAAAAATAATATAAAGTAACATCCTCTGTAACATTGGAAAATAGATGTGCAAATCAGTTAACATAATTAATAGGCATAATAATGCCAACTTTATAATGGCCTGAATGAAACACTTTCATAACACATAAAACAATTAAAAATTTCATATATTATGTTTTTCCTCTTATGCATCAAAATATTTTTTGTTTGTGTACTAGCAAAAAGTTTTTCAAACTTTCTTCTCAAGTTTTTCACAAATTACATTTAGGGAGTGAGTAAACTATAAAATGATTTAATTTCTACTGTATAAAATTTACTATTTGAGACATTAAGTCATTTACAGAGAGATATGTATCACAACAAAAGGCCTCATGTTACCTCTTCTTTCGTACTCTTTCTTCACCATATTAAAATTAAATGGCAACAATAATAACTGATAGTTACACTTTAATTTGTATAGATTTCTAGAAATGAATAATTAATTAAAAAATAATAATTTGTGTAAGTTTCTGATCTGCCACTCTCTAGACTCTCTGATAATGTTTCTCTATCTTTTTCCTTGGCTGCTGTTCATCAACCCCAGGGTTGTGGCTTTGCGCCTCTTCTCTTACAAATCGCTATCTTCTGCCTGTATGATGCCACCTTCACCTAACGGCTTTAGTACTTATTTCAAAGAACACATCTTAAACAGAGGCCTCGCTTCTGAGTGCCATAGCCCACTTCCCAATCTCTGTGTCTAACAAGTACTAATGTTTGGTTTATTCTAATTAACCTTACTGCTTTCTTTGTGAAATCTACTCCAAGTCCCATAATTTCATATAATGGGTTCACCATCTACAAAGAAACATGTGTTAATAACCCAATGCCTGAAACAGATTTCTCCTTCTTCTTCACTCCTCCCACTCAAATAATTTCTGTTTGTGAAATTTAGGTCTGAAATGCCTTTTAAGTATCCCCCTTCTCCAATTTTGCTCCCTTCTAATCTATTCTATGACCTCCTGATGGAATCTTAATTATATGTCAATTTAGTCACTGTCCTGTTTAAAACATACCTTGACTTCCCAGTTCCTACCACAAAAAAACTTAGTCTCCTTACAACGCTCCCGAAGCCCTCTTTACCAATGCTCTATTTCATTAAATCAGCCTATTTCTATCTTCCTCTATTCTCTCCCACTTTTTCCACAGAATGTGCATTCCTTTCCCTTGGAATATGTGTTTATGTTGCAGTTACCCTTTGCTACATTGTCAACAATTGCAAGCTAGTCCTGTACAACAAAGAGATGCTGGTTCATGACTTTCACACATTTATGCAGGCTTTCGGGCAGGTGAAGCAGTATTCATAAGTACAGGAAATTCAAATAAAACCTCAAGTTTGCATATAAACACAAATGTTATTAATATCGTGATGTAAATTAAATATTTCTCAGAATTTTTTCCAAGAATGCAACTACGTTGGAAACAGGAATGATTGTCCTTGTAAATATCTTCTGTTCAGAATATTAGCAGAGATGTCTGCCATTCTGGAAAGTCACAACACCAATGTCGGGGTTGCTCATGGTGTTTGAGTTGCTGATACAAAATTGTTACTTGTAGCTTTTGTCATCACAGTGAATCTATGTAAAATACTATCTTATTTAATACTTGAGATCAGATATAAAAAATAAATATATTGGGTAATAATCTAAACATTCAAAAACTATGTTTGTTTTACAGCTTTGTCTATAAGTGTAAGTGATCAAAGTGCTTGCAGTGCTAAACTGTCAACGTGTGAGTTTTTTCTTTTTTCTTTTCTTTTTAGTTTTTGGCACAGATTAAGAAATGCTGTACAAAAAAAAGGGCTAGAGAATTCAGATACTTTACACTTCCAAAATTTAAGAGAAAGTTTGAAAATCAGATTGCTTTGAATGTGAAAATAAATATTTTAATCAGAACAACAAAAGCTCCTCATTTTTTGTGGAATAGGACAGATGATTTCCAAATATGACAATACACAATATTAGGAAAAATACTCCTAATAACTGAGAAAGATTGCTTACATAATCTAAAACATCCAAATGAAATATATTATTTTCTATTCCTTTAAGAGTGATCCAGTTTTAGAAGACTTGATAAGAAAGAGCAAGTTGTCAAAAGTGTATGTAATAACTGCAGTCCAATAAATTTTCATTACAAGTGGATGAGAATTTGAGCGTGGGAATGAGAGTTTTTCTTTGCTAGCATTCTAACTCCTGTGCCTAAAAGAAGGAACAAATGCATTTCAAACCCAATTCAAAACTATGATCCTCTTCTTTCAACTTATGAAAGAGAGCCGTGGTTGCAATCATTTGAAATGGAAGAGACCAAGGCCTGGCTGCCCAGCCCTCCCATCTGGACAAGTATGTTGGGGGCATAGACGAGCTCATGAGCATACGAGCCCTGCCTGTGTGGTCATCTGCCTGGCATTGCAGGCTGGATGCTTGACCTTGTCCAATTGAGGATGGTTCTAGATGAATAAGGTTTTTTCTATCTATATGTGGTCTTCATGATGGTTTTACTTGTGATGTTCTGGGATAGTGTTTTATCATTATTCAAGTCCTCTATAACTCTAATCAGCACCGAGATAAGGCTCTTCTTTTCTTGTGTCTCCCATGCTTTTTTCTACAGGATAATTAAGATATATATTTTACTTCCTGTATAAGTTACATTGAATCCATAGAGTATTCAATGCTCAAGGTAATTCATTTAAATTAAGCACCTGAAAATCTGTATTTCTTAATTGTTTTTAACAGTTTCCTGTTTTATTATGATGTTTCTTTTGTATTCAGCTACAAATTTATCTTAGTGGGAGACAAGATGCAAATCCTAAGTAACAAATAGAAATAAAATCTCTTATTTTTCAGAAAGAATAAAGTGATAAATAAGTATATAAAATTTATGAGGCAATTTACATTCCAAGGGAAAAATAATATACATTATTTTATTACTTTAATATAAAAAGGCAACTAAGAGCTGTGATTTTAGTCTAAGTAAAATTAGAGACAGAGAAATGTAAAATTAGGGAGCTCAGTGAGAATGCATCAGAAAGCAAATAGAAAGTTTTCCTTTAGGATATCAAGGCAGTAGACAGCTAAGAAATAAGCTAACACAGAAAACCCTATGCTGGGTGAGGGCTTGAAAACTCAACTGTTGCAAAAAGATTTTCTCTTGAAGATAAGAATAAGAACAGTAAAAATACAAAACGGTTCTATAATTTGTTCTCATTGTAAAAAAAATGCTCTTTACAGAAAATTTAGAAAATACAAAAGAGCAAGAAGAATCCAAGAAAATTAAATAACATATCACTACCAAAAGCTGACAATTTTAATATTGTTTACTTTTCCGGTCTTGATTTCCTATACAGCGATTTACAAAGACAGCCCATATTGAAATGGGGTTTGAAGGAGGCGGTAATAATAAACAGATTTTTTTTTTTTTCATAACAGCGTCTGTAAACCTACTTTGTGGGTTCCTTTTTCCTTGCCCCACTGGATAAAATCAGACAGGCACCATACCTGTTTTTATAATTTTCAGCTAATGAAAATTCCCCCAGGAAACCTGAGTCACAGAAATTATCCTCATTTCTCTCATTAAAAAAATCTAGCCTTCTCTAGTATTTATTGGGTGAAGCCTATGGAACCTCAATAACTACTTAATAAGAGGTTGTCTTTGTGGGGTATTGAGAAGGGAAAAAAACACATACTTCATTTATCTATGAAAAATTCACTATGCAAGGCCACTTTGGAAGTCAACATTATTTTTGTTTTTGCTCCATGGGAAATTTTGGTATCCTGATTTAATCTATGGGCATCGATTATTAATGTGGAGATCATGTTAAATGACCTTTTGGACTGCTGTAATAGATAATGAAGTGCTCCTCCTATGTCCATACTTGAACTTATGTATTCCAGAATTCCTCTCCCAGCCCCTTATCAGGGGTTATTAAGTAAAGAGAAGGTGTGGCATGTGCTTAAAAACATGGACTTTAAAGGCAGACTGCCTGAGTTTGTAACATGACCACTTGGGAAAGCTATATAAGGCAAAAAAAAAAATCTTATTGTGCCTCTATGACGGTAGGCAAGACCATTGCTTGGAGACTCTAACGGACATGACCTCTACTAATTAATCTTCAAATTGAAGTAACCCAGGCCATTGTTTCTTTGTAGTTTAGAGGTAGGAAGGAAAATGAATTTCCTCAAAATTGAAAGACGACAAGAAAAGCAATTTTAATTGCTCTCTCAATTTCCTGTTTCAGGTTAACCGTGACGTAGTCAGTTTCATTTTCTTAGCAAGACATTCCATTATTGCAGAGACTGCAGCTACAGGAACTGTCAGATAAAACAGATAATATAAACCATTGGTGGTAAATCTTCCCAGAAAATGAAAGGATTCATATCATGATCATTGATACAAACCCAGTACTAAAACTCTCAAAATTCTCAGTTATAAAGGCCAATCAATGAACTATTTTAAATGTTGGCAAACTAGTTTTTGAAGTTTTGATTAAAATTATCACTCTTAAAAATAGGAAGCGTTTTATTTGTTTATTTATTTGAGGACTTCTCATTTGTTGTTCCTCCCTTTTTGTTTCTTCCTATTTCATCTCTCTTCTCGCGATTGTACTCAATTTCTCCTTGAGTGGTTCTTCTACTTTACAGTCTTCCTGGAACACCTCTTTAAGTGCCTACACGGTTCCAAGCTTTCAGATAATTATTGAATATATAGTCTAGTAGATGGGCTATTTCTTTAAAAAATAAATAGTATAGAAAAGTTATGATATTGGATTCTCTCCTTTTAGCTCTGTAGTTCTCAAAGGAGAATCCTACTTCCGCTCATTATACATCTACCATTCACCGCTTAAAATCTTGCAATCTGGCTTCTATAACCACCACTTTCCTGAAAGTGCTCTTCAAGAATACTAATGGAAAATCAAGAGGCTTTTTTTGAAGTTTTCATTCCCCTTAACTTTCTATATTTTGCAGAGTTGCTGATTAAACTTGCCTGAAATTTTTCTTTGCTTGACTTTTCTGTCTCATGGGTATATTCTTTTCTTCCTGTTGCCTAAATCAATCCTAGTTGGCCAAAACATTAAAAGACTTCAACTGTCTACTAATTAAAATGACTCTGGATCCTTTCTGGCTACTGCTTACCTTTTATATGAACAAGAATCTCTAGGTTCCCACTAAACATTTCTACTCTCTTGTTCTTTACCATTTGTAAAAACTCATATTTTTGCAGATGTTATCTTTCCTCAACTTTTGCAATTCTGCTGAAGTTATCTTCAGTGTACTTGGCAACCAGACACCAAATTGCAGTCAGAATTTAGAGTGGAACCCATAGTCGTTTGTGCCTGACCCCACTATTCTTAGTCTACTTTGCTTTCTTATGCTGTCCCAAAATATGCGATCACTCCTGGATGGTATTATCAGTGTCCCAAAAACATGCATATGCATTTATATCTTTCAAAATGTCTTCCAGTCTTTCTTGTTTAATATGTTTAAGCTATTACCCAACTCTTTTATAGAGATTAACCTGCTTCATCTAACCTACCTTACCACGTCCTTGGTAATATAAATCTATCCCAAGAAGCAAAGTTAAGTGTAATGAGGAAATAAAGATCTGGGTTTTAATTAACCACTTATCTAGATGTGAATTCTTGAAGAGGTTTCTTAATCTCTTGAGTCTCATTACTTATGCAGGGAGAAAGCACTTGTCACAGTGAAATAAATATTAGTTGCTTTTATATTTATTTATATTATACTTGATATTTTTATGATGCTTTTTATTTACTTACTTTCCTATCTTCTCAACTAGCCATTAAAATATGTGAACAAAAACACTGTAAGAGAAAGTAACCAGAGAAGTCTCTGTAGGTAACTAACTCTGTGTAAATGTTATTTTCATCCTTTTTCTCCTATTTTTATGTGCAGCATTTTACAAATATAAACATTTAATGAGTTTCTTGCTTGTGATTGTGGTAATAATTGGATTAGAATTTAATTCCTTCACCTCAATAAGGAAAGATCATAGTTTTCTCAGGATAACAGAACCCAAGACAAAGCTAATGGGCCACAACTTTTTTCGAACGTGCAATGTCAGGGCTGCAAAATTGAAGGGAAAAGGGAAAGTAGACCAGGAAGAAGGGAAAGAAAATGCATTGTGGTGCATTTCTGAGCTTGCCACAGCTTAACCAGAAAACAGAGCTAGTAGTTTATTAATGAGAAATGTCTTTCAAATAGGCTGTATGAAACCATTGTGACTCAGAACTGTCCATCAATGGGATAAAGGAAAAGAGTCATTTGCCAATTCATCTTGTCTTGCCCAAAGAAAAAGTTTTCCCTAGTGTTTGTTATTTTTCTCTCTCTTCCAAATTGTGACCACAGCTCTGCTGGCAGGTACTAGAAAGCTGGAAATTCTGCCCATGATGTAGGGATTTATCTGTGTCTGGCAGGAATAAAACCCTCTTTGTTTCTGTCAGTATAAATGTGGCTGTCATGATGGAGATATAGTGGCAGTATAATGAAACTATGATGCTGAAGCCCATCCCCACAATGGGAGAAGTCTGAAATAACTAATAATATTAGGATATGAATAAATGGCCTTTGCAGCCAAGGCTTCTCATTGAGCAAGCATCTGAGGCAAACTATGTGGAGAGCCCTTAACTTCACCTGTTGTACCTCTTAGGTTCCTCTGCACCCCCTTCCAAAAATAGAGTCTCACAATTAATATGAAATGAAGATCTTCACTCTTTCTTGATATTGGATGTGAAAATCCAATCCTTCAAAATAGAAGACTTTTTAGCAAACTCTTAAAAAGACCTAGAAAAGCAAGCTAGAATAGCTACTGTTGCAACTAATCTAGAGACCATAACTGATTCCCTTTATCTTTCTGCTCCAACACCTATTCTGTATGAACCTAATGCTTGGCCAGCTGTTTGGCTAGTCTACATCATCTTCCTAATAGGTCCATGGATTTGAACATTTGGTTGTGTTGTCCTTTGCTGGCTGTGGTTGCTATAATTGTTTACTTACAGTTATCTTTGCACATGGAAGCAGGGATAAATTGATTCGTAAATCTCCATAATTCCAGATATTCATTCCTACTTTTTCCTCTTTTATGTAAAATGTACAATGTAAAATGTTTAGATGTTGTAATTGATCCAAAAGCTTTCCACATTGCAGACTCAAAATATGACCAATCATGTTGTAATTATTTATTAAATTTGTGATAAACAGAAAAGTACAGGTCACTGCTGAGCAGAGCTTTAAATTCAACATTGTGTTTTAACAGCTTTAAGGCATATCAAGTAGATAAAATATGGTGTTTTGTATTAAAAAGCTTGATATATAAATAATTATATTTATGCAAATTGTGTTATGTTACTTAAACTATACCTACTATAGGGATGACCAAAAGATCAAGAGATACACTTATGACTAGTGTCTTTCTACATGACACTAAAGGAAAACAAAGCAAAAAAGATGAATAAAGTTTTAAGTACAAACATAGATTTGTGGAAGGTCTATATACATATAGAGTATCATGTCCTAATAATGTCTTATTGTTGACTCTAAATCAATTACTTGTCACTGAGGTACCACTTTTGAGGGAATTAAATTTGGCTAGATAATATTAGTATAGATAAATAACCAAATTTGCCTATTTCTCTCTTCAGTTTATAAAAAGCCTGGAAAATAGAGTTCCTTAACAATAAAGCCATTACTTTTCATCTTCATATTTATAGTTGCCAGTGGAGTGCTCAGCATAGTGATATTTATGGTAAAATTCAGACGAATGGCTAAAACTTGGTGAAGCTTTGCCCAGTAAGTCTGCATGGAAACTTGAAAGGCAGGCAAAACTCAAGGAGGCAGAATTCTAAAGAATCCCTACTCTCCTCCCCGCAATGCCTTGGTTATAAGGCCTTTAAAGAACTTGATGTTATATTATTCCGATTATTCAATTTAAAAATGATTTGGTTGTATATTAGTTTCCTACTTCTGTTGTGACAAGGCAAACAAATTTAGTGCCTTAAAGCAACACCTTGATTTTAGCTTTGTGAGAAACAGAGCAGATAACTACCAGCTGAACCATGCTATGCCCATATTTATGACCTACATAACTATGAAATAATAAGTGGTGCTTTTTTTCATTGCACCTTATTTATAAAATATAACGTCCATGGAATATTTGGCACTATTTTTTCATATTTCATGCATTCTATGTAACAATGTATGTTGTAATCTAGCTAATGATTCCTTTATTTGCTGAAAGATAAATTAACACCATACCCTAGATTATTGTTGGAAAACTCAAGGAACATTTATTTTATATTTGTGTACTACCAGGAGGAATGTTTCCTTTTTATGCCAGGTTTTTTCATACAGTAAAATGTACTCATATTAATTTGCATTTTAGGGTTTCTGTTGGAAGAATTTGTATAGGTTACTTTTGATTTTTATTATATTTATGGACAATGATTATAATAATATCTGCTGCTCATTTTTAAAATAGGCTAAATCTAAGAGAATTTATGGCTCTATGATTTTTGTAATATTGGTTGTAAGCAACTAGTAAATTAATCTAGCCCAAAGGGAAATACTCAAATCCTTTTATTAAGTAATAAATGAATGCAAAATGATAATTAAAATTTTACATGCTTCTGTGGACACTATTTAGACCTTAAGATTATAAAATCGTAATGCATTCTTTGTTGGAGAATGCTAATGCTGTTTTTCACTGAGAAATAATCAATGTGGTTATGTAAGCAACTCTTGCATTTTCCTCTCCTTTCTCTTCAACACATTCAATTGCCCCAACTCTCTATTTCAGCTTATGCATATGCCTGACCCCTCAAGGGTAATTCATGCTCATAAGCACAAAGACAAAGAGCTTTATAAACCCGTATTGATAAAACAATCCTTTTGAGTATCGAAAAAAATTTTCAGTTATGATAAAGGATAAACCTTCAATTTCCTTTAAGTATAGAATAAACACTACCTGATAAAATACACACTCCTACAGACAGAAGTACATTCATACAGTTTATTATTTGTAAGAGGTACTGGTAGGGAAGAAAGAAATATTATCTTGCATTAAAATTTTCTTTCTCTCGATAGGTTGAAGAGACTCATTATTTTTATGTTTTCACTGAGAATTCTAACTACTTTAAGAAAATTTTAAGTGATTAAGTCTCCTGGACAGTTTGCCGCAATGTAAAGAAACATCTATGAATACATAGGTATGCCACAGTCTCATGATATAATTGGCAGTGATGCTGTTTCTGCTGTGAGTGGCACAAATATACAGCTTTCATAAGATTTGTACAGAGATTTTAACTCTTCTCCTGTCCCTCCTCTCAGTTGCCATACTCAATAATTTCTGCAATAAATATGATCTGGAGCAGTTTATTAGGAAGAGAGAACTTAGGTTTAGCCCCATGAAAGAGTAAAGGTGACTGATGTTAATAACTACACAAATTTGTACTACTACTCTGACTAATAATTCACATATGAACAGAGATACACAGTTTATACAGCAATGATCATATTTGGGAATAGATAGTAACTTTCTGTAATAGCAAAAATTGGAAGTAGATAATTTTATCTGACTGGAATAGGTTTTTTTTGGTAGTGAATTTTATAAAAAAGCATTGCATTTCCCTTCTATATTAGTAGATAATTTGTACCATATATTGAAACAATATATATAAATTAATATAATGGAGAATAATATACCTCTAAATATCAGAAACAGACCAAATATTACAAAAGATAAAGAATCCCCCCAAATAATTGCATATGCTTTATGTAGGATTGTAAAAGATAAAATTAAAAAAAAATCTCAACGGAGCTTACATAGAAAAGGTGGGCTAGGTAAGGTTATAGAATTCATTTTCAAGATGAGGAGATGTCTCCTTGGGAAGATTAAGTGTCTGTTGCCTGGGAAAGCCATGCTTTTTCTCCCATACCTTACTTTCTGTCTAATACTTTAACAGTATTTTGTTCAAAAACACAACCATAGACATAAAACCACATTTTAAGGGACTTGAAATGACAAATTTAGCTTTTTTCCATATTATAACCTTGAAAGAACCGTCAAAGATCAGTCCTGATACAGAACACAGTTTTGAATTTATTAGAAAATGCATTTTTTAATTAAAAAATAATTACTCATCCAGTATCCAGTAATTACGGGGTGGTAAAGAATTAAAAGCGAACTCTGGCAGCTATTCACTTTAGTTTGGAAAGTTTAGATCCTTGTAGCTTTCCTCTAGGAGAGGGAAATCTGGAAAGATTTCCAGATTTATTATTTGTTTGTTATATGTTCAGGTTTCTTGGTGAGTCTGACTCAATAGTAGTGTTCAAAACTGAGGTTTTCTATGCAAAATAGAAGATGTGCTATATGGACACCCTTTCAATCTAAGAAATATTATTATTTCCTCTACAATAAACAGGTGACAAACGAGAATAGGTATTTCACACATTTTAATGTGTAAAGAGAAAAATGCTACTTTTCTAAGTGTGGTAGTAAAAGCAACAAATTAATTTAAGTTTAGAGATATTTGTTGCTTTTATTTTTGTAAGTGGAATTTAATCAGTCTCACAGAGAGGAATGCAGTTATCTTCAGCAACTAGATTATGAAGGACATGGCCGTCTGCCCAGAAAAACCAAATGGGGATAAGGAAGAAGGGAATGCAAGTCAGGACTAAGAAAAACAAAAAGGATCTTAGAGAAAGACTGTGATTTGACCAAGTACCCCTGACTACAAAGATATCACTAATTTCCTCATGAAGCAGGTTTGGGAATATGGCCATCTTAATATATTTAAGTCATATTTATCCATATTATATGTCAACAAATTTATTTATTTTGTCGATAAAGTGATTTAGTTGCAACAATCTACCTCCTCATAATTTCAAAATCCAAATGCATCCTTATATTGTTCTACCAAATGCTAAAACATGGGTCACTCTTACTAGCTGTCCATCTTGTCCACCATTGCTATTAAGGAAAGGCCTGTTTTATAATTGGTATGTTTAAAAATATTATACTCCATGTTCATTTCCTAAGAACTGATGACAAAATTTGCAGGAAACAGGGTAACACTGTTAAATTTATATACATTTACAACTCCTTGAGCACATATTTTTCTTGTTTTATTACCTGAATAACAGTAATTAAGCCAATATATATAGGGGAATGATGAAAATGAGGATTTTATACAGTGTTTGCTTCTTATTTGTTTTTCTTGCCTTTATTTGGAAAGTGCCCTTGGGGAAGATAAAAATGTGGATGCAAATAGGAAATACAGACTGTGAAAATCTCTGGTGTCTTTCTTTTTTTCATTTCCTTTTCTGAAGGAATAAGGAAAATAATGCAGGTATTTCTAGGGAAATCCACTAAGATTATAGCATCTCTTCTTACACTCTTATCTAATTTTGAAAAAGACTAACACACTTTAGAAATATTAAAGGATGGTAATGCTTTAGCCTTTACAAGATGATATGAAAGAAACTGTATTCATCATTAAGTATTTGAATAGCTGATAAACAGAACAACAATTGATTTTCCCTGGGATGAATATAAGAAACTTACTGAAATCAGATTTTATTTCAAAATGACGACAATTTTCTGCCAGAGCTATTCAGCAATGATATGGACTTCCTTATAGGTTAATGGATTTCCCATCACTGAAAATTAGCACTGGGTGAGCTCTGCACAGAAAAAGTACATGGGGGTGTAAATTAAATTAAATGACTCCAATGATTGCTATCAATTTGAGATTATGTGAGGTAGCAGCAAGTCCTATTTTATATTCTGCTAGATAATGACATGAGAATTGGATGAAATGATAGCAACATTTCTTTAGCACTCTCAGACTCTATGATTCTATGATGAATGTTCCCTTTTCTTGGAAATTGTTATTCCAGACAGAAGAGGTGAATATCTCCCAAACAGAACTCCATGCCTCCTTTATAACACTTTCAGTTGCATCCTGTGGACCCTCTTAAATCCTGTGTTTATTTCTCTCATATCATAAACTGTATAATTCTTTCTTATAGCATCATGTTGTCCTCCTCATAAAAGACTGAATTTCCTAGGATGAAGACCTTTCATTTTGCGTCTGAAGTCACAGTTTTATACACATACTAGGCATAAAGCAAGTGCTCAATATGATTTTACTGACTGAATAATTAGGAAAGAAACTAGAAAAGATAAAAAAATGCGAGTGTACATTATACAGCAAGCAATAAGAGGCTGAAATGAAAGGTAGAGTTAGATGCAGTGTAATAATTGTTAACACATAATACTTGCAATGCGTCAGACACTACTTTATGCACACTAAATTTAATTTAAACTTCGTATTTAATCTTCATAAGTGTGCTTTAAGGTAGATAATATTTTAACCCCAATTAACAGATAGGAAATCAAGCCCAGAGTGTCGCACAGCCAGTAAGTGGTGGGCTTGAGTTTAAACCCTAGTCAACTATCCAAAGTCAGTTTTCATTACTCATCGTGGAAACCAGAATATGAAGGAGGAATTGGAAACAATTGTAGTAAGCCCTCAAGAATCAGGGTGCATAAATGTTGCAGATTTCAAAATAAGATGGTAAATCCAAACGAGATGTGCAGTGGAGGAATTAACCAAAAAATATATAGCCCAGGTAGTATCATGGGAAGTGTCCTAGACTGAAAGACAGGCACTGATTTCCTAATGCATCTCTATCTTGACTAGAGGTATGCCTGTGTATAAGCCCATCTGAGTCTCAGCCTTCTCATCTACAAAAAATAACAGTGTGACCGTCTCATAATGAAACACCATTCCCTTTGAAACCATAAAGTACTCATCAAAGGTTCAAGCAGAAATTTTGACACAATGATTAAAAATTCAGGTAAGTCAAATAATCAAAGCCAAGGAAAATTAGTTTTACAACTTGATAGAGTTATAATTTTGACAGCAATTATGTCAGTGTAGCAATCCTAAGGTAATTGTTATAGGAAGCCTTTGATAAATGGGGAGATGTGCCCCCCTTTCTTTCTAAATGTTTAGACTGCAGAGACAATAGGAAAAAAAGATATAAAGAGAGGCTGAGCCAAAGAGTGGACATTTTTTTTTCTGTCCCTAGCACTCTTCTGGGTCATGAAAACCTAATATTTATTAAAGATGATATATAAAATAAAGAACTCAGAAATAATTATTTAAAAGATTGGAAGTAATCGCCATAGTTGCCTAAGTTTATGTGAGAGTTTTTAACAGAACTTTGAAAAATCCCTTTTATAATGTAATGGAAAGAATTCTGCTTCAGAAATCAAAAGGTGCAGGTGCCAGTCTTGCTTCTGACAAATAAATTGTTAAACTCTCGAAACATTACTTGCAAAAGACACTTAAAAAGTTTTAATTTTAAGATATTATGATTTTACACCAAAGTTCACTTACAAAATAAACCTTAATAATAGATGCTTACACAGCCAATTCCAAGAGTTTCCTTCAGTTTTTCATTTGTTTGGCAGCATGAACATTTGAAAAATTCATCTTTTGAGACAATAATTTTTAATGGAAAATTAAATAAATTAAGTCCCACAGATAACCGACGGTGCATTGGGATAGAGCTAAGAGATTTTGCGGTGGTTCTGGCACAGGATTAATCCACCCACTAGAACGTTTAAGGTTCAGTAAATTGGTCCAGTAAATTGGCTGTTGGTCATAAAGTGGTGTAGCATAGGTTTATATTCATTGGAAGATCACAGAGGATTCCTTGAGTTATCCATGACATTATATTATGTTGTGCTTTGGTAGCAGCCATTTAAGAAGAAAACAAAAATAAGGTCAGTGTTAAAGTTATGTGGGCATTTTAAAATGTTTTAATATAGTTTAAATATCCATATTTTAAATGAATAACTAAAATTATGGTGGTTTACTTATCTTCTTCTTGACCTGATGTTACCATTAATTTTTAGTTAACTTTTTTAATAAGGTAGAAATATATATATATATTTCTATTACAATTTCAATTGATTTACTACTTATTAATGTGATTACCTGTAATAATACAAAGGATAAAACAATAATGTAATTAGGGGACAGAGGAATATTGAAAATTGTGTTTATGTTAAGTTCAAAAAGCAAGCAGTGACAACAACATAAACTGATATAAAGTTTCTATTTATTTTAAAATGAAACAAAAACTATATGAAATGTTTGCAGCTAGCAAAATTATTTTAAAATATTATGAAATAGCAAATGTAGATCAAGTGGAGATTTTTCCTTTATTTCTGTAATTAAGAAGGAATTTTGTGTCTTATGCACTGGCAACTAATATTCGGTGTCCAAAAGAAAGTTTTGGCACAGAAAGTTTGTAATAAATGTTTCAAGCTATATGTAAATATGTGTGTGTGTAAAATATAATATAAAATATATATATTTACACTCCCATATAATAGAGAGACTTTCAAAGCTTTAGAATAAATTTACTTATTACATTATTTGATCTAAACTACCCTTTCAGTGTTATTTCCCACTCTTTTTCTGTGCTCATTCTCAAGCAAACTAACAAGCCAACTATGATATCACATAGTATGTTACCTGCTGTTATACCTTTGGTCATATGGCTCCCTTTGGTCAAAATTTCATGCCTCTTCATTTCCCATTTTCAAATTTAAACTGCTGAATAAAATTCTAGGTACATGTAAGAAGCAGGCTTCTACTGAATTGGAAATGATCTCTTCTTTATGTTTTTCCGACTGACAACATGGTTATTTTCTAATACTCCACTTTTTATGGGTGCTACAAGTATGGCAAAACTTTTTGATGCAAATAACATTTTGTCCTATTCACAACAGTAATCTAGGATCATATATCAGGTGTTCTACAAATCTATTTTGAGTCAATGATTGAATAAACCTAAAGAAATACATTATACAAAAGGCAGACAGGCTTAAGATTTAGATGTCTTTCTTGATTGAGCTTCAAAGCAAGAAAGAGTTAGGTAAGGTGCATGAATAAGCTAAGAATATGAATGTGAATTATATTTGTTTTTTATGAATAAAACATAATAAAATGGAGGCAATTAGTTGTCAGAAGCTAGACTGCAAGTAACAGAGAAGCTATTAGGTAAAGTATCAATAGAAGAGAATTGATGAGAAAATAAAAGAGCAAATAGAAGTTCAGTACTCCATAGAATATAAAGAAAAAAATATATCATATGTGAACAGTAGTGAATGACAGGTCGCTAATGTCTAGTTTATTTATAGCATCTTTTATGAAGAACATTGCTTGTTCTCAAAAGATTATGATTTACAAATAATTCAAAATTATAGGAATATAATATAAATTAGATGCAGGAATAAAAGAAGAAAAAGAATTTAATGTACTGATATTAAGTGAAGCCATTTTCAAAGCTGTCTCAAAAAGAAATCAAACTACAAAGGATTATAGATTTCCTACCAGATGGATTTCAATTTGGCTCTAGATTTTTTAGTAGCAGAATAAAAAGAAAAATCTGACCAGTTTCTTAATTTACTATGTCCATGATAAAAGCAAACCAATTTATTCAGAAGTGCAATTATTCCTTTTACTAAAACCTGAAAGAAATTTCTCCCAACGGTTATTACCAAGAATACACTGTAAACTATAATGAAATGTGCTTTGAACAATATCTTACTGATATATACATACCACTGATAGTTTTACAGGGCATTTTTAAAGCTATCTCGCAATATACCATGCAATTCAGCTATAGAATTCCACGTGTTCTTAATTAGGTATAGATTTTTGAGTTATTGGAAAACAGATGGACAAAAATTTCCTTAAAGAATCTTCAGAAACATTGCTACCATATTGTAGCTTTTTCCAGAAATTTGGTAGTACTAAACCTAAGAATGTGTAATGTATTCATGTAATAAAAACCTACTGAACATCTGTAATTTACATAACACTATTAGGCAAAGAAGAAAAACAGAAAGATAAAAATTCCCTGGAAATCAGCTACTCTGTGGTATCAGCTCAGTGAAAATAAGTACGACAAATGACCAGAAAGAAAGTAAAAGTTAACATTGTCTTGTGAAAGTTGAGGTCACTTCAATTCCAAGTATACACTTATAATATGGGTCTGATTTCTACTCAGGAAATAATAGGTCTGAACATGCCCTAACAGGGAAATAGGCACTGACTGTTAATATGCACTGTGCCCCAGCTGTGTGACAGATTGTATGCCAGGATCTAGTGATAGAGATTTACATGGTCAGGATCTTTGTACCAAGGAGTTTACAGTTTGTGAAAATATCCCTAAGTGCACAAAAATAAGGCTGTAGTTTGGTGGCTCCATATAAGGGTGATTCACACCACTTTGTAAGAGTAAAAAACAGAGGTAGTGAGAGCAAATGGGAGTGAACAGAGTACTTGAGTAATCCTCACACAGTCTCAAAAAATGACAAGAATTAGGGAAAAAAATGGATTGTCATTTTAGGTAATGGAGTGGTTGAGGGAAGATGTGCCAAAGAGCTTTATAAATGAAAGAAGGGTAAATAATTTTGTACTGGAATGCAAATAAGGGAGGCAATAAATATTAGAAGTTGGAAGAGATTAGATCATGAAGAGCCAATCAGGTTAAAAAAGAGATTTGAACAAAAAGACAAGAGGATACTGTGCTGGTTTGAAATTGCTATGTACCCCAGAAAAGCCATGTTCTTTTAATCCAATCTTAAGGGGCAAACCTGTTATTGGGTGGGACCTTTTGATTAGGTTGTTTCCATGGAGATGTGATCCCACCCATTTGAAGTGGGTCTTAATCCTTTTATTGGAGCTCTCTTTGAAGAGGATAAAAGACAGAAAGCATAGAGCTCAGAGCCAGCTCAGAGAAGAGAGATAAAACCAGCTGATAGACCTTTGGAGATACAGAAAAAGAATGCCCCAGGGCAAGCCAGAAAGACCCACAGGAGCTGAGAGAGATGTTTTAAACCAGAAGTTGGGGGAGAAGGACAGCGGATGTCATAATGTGCCTTCCCATGTACAGAGAAAGCCTGGACACTATAAGCCTTTCTTCAGAGTTAAGACATCTTCCTCTGAAGATATTGATGTGATAGTGTGGACATTTCCATCATCTTAGAACTGTGAACATGTAACTCAATAAATCCCCTTCATCAAAGCCAATCCATTTCTGGCATATTGCATTCCAGCAGCTTTTCCAAACCGAAACAGATACCAAGAGCAAAACAAAATGAAAACTTTAATGGTTGCATTGATGTTCTAGACAGATCATTTTGGCATCATCATAAAGGATATACTCGAGAAGCTAAGAATAGATGCAGGCAGAGTAATTGGGAGATTATTGCAGCAAACTGGAATAAGAAAATGGGAATCTGAATTAAACCAGAGAAGTTATGATGAGAGTGGGGAGAAATGAGAGACAATAAGAGGGTGAAAGGTGGGATTTGGGGGCTTAGATGACCTAATTGTCCTGTTTTTATGTTTTGAATAAATAATAATGCATCTTATAGTGTTATTTTTCTTATGTAATTTTAAAGTCCCACGATATGACATATGGATATGTAGTCAAGTTTTAAAAATTTTGAGATGTCATTGTTTTCATATTCGCCAAAGCTTTCATAGCAGTCCATGTGAAATATATAATTACCTTAGTACATACTGCCTGCATAACGAAGCTCGACATTATAATCCACTAGTTATTAAAAATCTGCTCTGTCTTGGATACATTTACACTTCAATTACAATCACAATGCTCTCATCTTAACAGCTTCTAGTTTCTGAAGGATTGAATCTCAAGGATTATGTTGTAAAGAGAACAAAGGTTATTGACTGCTTTTCTCATTTATTTCTGAAATGCTTTACTAGCTAAATAAAAGCGAAGCAAAATTTATGCCAAGATGTTTTCTCCCTGCAGGAAAACATAATGGAAGTTATCAGAAATCAAGAGTTTTTACTCCTTCCAGCTGAGGAACTCCATAAACTCCTGGCCAGTGATGATGTAAATGTTCCTGATGAAGAAACTATTTTCCATGCATTAATGATGTGGGTCAAGTATGACATGCAAAAGAGATGCAATGATCTAAGCATGCTTCTTGCCTTTATAAGATTGCCACTGCTTCCGCCTCAGGTAATTACATGTGACACTGTTTTAATGACTGCAACTTACTGAGAAATCCTATATTAAAAGTAAACAACATAGTTCATTTAAAAACATAGTTATTTACATATCATTTTTGTTCCAAACAAGTGCTCTTTTTAAATATATGGATGGTGGGAAAGTGATGGGTCATGAGTCATGAGTCTAAATCTCACCTCTGCCACAGTTTGACTCTTGGTCACTTACATGACCAAGAGAATATCATTTAATTTCTCTGATTTTCAGTTTCTTCATTTATAAGATAGGATTGTACTACCAAGCAAAAGTACTGTTAGAATCAGATTAGAAAATTATATGCAAAGCAGTTCATCTCAATATTCTATCTAGAAGATTCAGAAATACCACAGTTGTTAGCTCCCTGCTTTGATTTAAAAACACATATTAATTTAGCCTGAGATGCAATTGTGTGAACATTCTCTGATGAAAACACAAATTTTGTGGGAATGCAAGGGTACTTCTTAAAGTTCAATGTGTGACATCTGAAACCTCTATAGAGGGATACGACCTATTACTGAATGGTGGTGAGTTATAAAGCAACAACACTTAACTAAGGAAATAATAGAATCTTTATAATTGAAATTAAGGAGAATCCAGACACAATATAGTCCAAGAAACTCATTTTATTGATGAGATAAATGAGGCACAGGAAAATTGAACAGGAGTACCATATTCACTGAAAGGAAGTATACTACTTCTTCCTGACTCTGATACTTGTGTATTTAAACTCACTTGTAATGCATATTGTATACGTACAGCCTTGTTAACCCAGGTCTGTGCCTTCTCAGGCTACAGAAAAATAAACTTTAATGAGGCCCTAATCCCTGAAATCATAGGTAAAATTGTGTTTGTGTACATTTTGTGTTTGGTGGCAGGAAAGCACATAACATTTAGCAGATCATTTTTTACTGTCAAGATTTTTACTAATCCTTATCTCACTATCAATGTAAGACAGGGAGTTAAGAAATTGAGGAAGAGTGGTAGACAAGTATAAAGTGGTAATACTCAGTGAAGAAGTGACAATGACTGTTGTATTAGTTAGGGTTCTCTAGAGAAACAGAATCAACAGGGAACACTTGCAAATATAAAATTTATGAAAGTGTCTCACATGACCGTAGGAATGCAGAGTCCAAAATCCACAGGGCAGGCTGTGAAGCTGATGACTCCAATGAATGGCCTGGATGAACTCCACAGGAGAGGCTCACCAGCCAAAGCAGGAATGGAACCTGTCTCCTCTGAGTCCTCCTTAAAAGGCTTCCCATGATTGGATTTAGCATCACTAATTGCAGAAGACACTCCCCTTTGGCTGATTACAAATGGAATCAGCTGTGGATGTAGCTGACGTGATCATGACCTAATCCTATGAAATGTCCTCATTGCAACAGACAGGCCAGCGCTTGCCCAATCAGATGAACAGGTACCACAACTTGGCCAAGTTGACACCTGTCCCTAACCATGACAGTCCACCCCTTGTCAACTTGGCACATATATATATATATATATATATATATCACCTTAGACCATGCTTAATTTCCAAATGAAAACAAATAAGCACACATTTTTTCTTTTACCTGACAATACTCAACTGTCCTGCATATAACTGGAAACACATTAAATCTCTCCAGAATAGCGTGCAAATACTTGGGCAACATTCATTCTTAAACTTGATATCTTACAACTTAAATAGTATAACACAAACAAAACAGCATTACAGTCCTCGTTTCTGTAACTGATCACGTGGTCGAAGTTCATATTTATCACTACCTTCTTCCACTACCCATTCCATGTTCCCTTTCCCCTCAGCAAGCACTTCAGCTGGCCGTGGTTCTTTGCCTGGTGTGGTGACCCAAACCTTCATTCCTGAAGTCTCAGAGCCATTAGTGGTCCTGCCTGTATTGTGTTGTTGCAGTTTTCCATTGATTTTAATCACAGGGCATGGTAGTACTAATAGACGCCCCAGGGGATCTCCTATATTCCAAGAAAATCTTCTTTACCTCCATTATGTAGTTGCAGTCCTACTTCCTTCTGATAGTCAGGGTCAATTACCCCAGACAATAATGTAATCCCCTTCTTGGTGTGTTGATCCAGAGGCATAAGTAGCCCAAAGTGACCAGGTGGCAATGTTAACTTCCAGTACAGTGGTATCACTGTTGTTTCTCCTGGAGAAAGCACACCCCATTTTGGAACTAAAACCTGTAGACCAGCAGAACTCAGGGTAGCAGGGACAGGAAGCAAAAATTTTCCTAGTGGATCACTAGGAGTAATAGTGAGTGGCACCACACCCTTTTCTACCCCTTGGTTCCTGGACCCATGGATCCTGGCTATGGGAGAAACAGCACCATACAGTGGACGCTGATTCAGAGCATACACAGCTTCCTGGAGAACATTACCCCAGCCTTTCAAGTTTTTGCCACCTAGTTGGCACTGTAATTGAGTTTTCAAAAGGCCGTTCCACCGTTCCATCAATCCAGCAGCTTCTGGATGATGGAGAACATGGTAAGACCAGAGAATTCCATGAGCATGTGCCCATTCCCGCACTTCATTTGCTGTGAAATGTGTTCCTTGATCCGAAGCAATGCTATGTGGAATACCATGACGATGGATAAGGCATTCTGTAAGCCCACGGATAGTAGTTTTGGCAGAAGCATTGCGTGCAGGGAAAGCAAACCCATATCCAGAGTATGTGTCTATTCCAGTTAGAACAAATTGCTGCCCCTTCCATGAAGGGAGTGGTCCAATGTAATCAACCTGCCACCATGTAGCTGGCTGGTCACCTCGGGGAATGGTGCCATATCGGGGGCTGAGTGTGGGTCTCTGCTGCTGGCAGATTGGGCACTCAGCAGTGGCTGTAGCCAGGTCAGCCTTGGTGAGTGGAAGTCCATGTTGCTGAACCCATGCATAACCTCCATCCCTACCACCATGACCACTTTGTTCATGAGCCCATTGGGCAATAACAGGAGTTGCTGGGGAAAGAGGCTGACTGGTATCCACAGAACGGGTCATCTTATCCACTTGATTATTAAAATCTTCCTCTGCTGAAGTCACCCTCTGGTGTGCATTCACATGGGACACAAATATCTTCATGTTTTTAGCCCACTCAGAAAGGTCTATCCACACACTTCTTCCCCAGACCTCTTTCTCACCAATTTTCCAATTATGGTCTTTCCAAGTCCCTGACCATCCAGCCAAACCATTAGCAACAGCCCATGAGTCAGTATACAAACGCACCTCTGGCCAGTTTTCCTTCCAAGCAAAATGAACAACCAGGTGCACTGCTCGAAGTTCTGCCCATTGGGAGGATTTCCCCTCACCACTGTCCTTCAAGGACACCCCAGAAAGGGGTTGTAATGCTGCAGCTGTCCACTTTCGGGTGGTACCTGCATATTGTGCTGAACCATCTGTAAACCAGGTCTGAGTTTTCTCTTCCTCAGTCAATTCACTGTAAGGAACACCCCAACAGGCCATAGCTCTGGTCTGGGAAAGAGAAGGTAATGTGGCAGCAGGAGTGGAAACCATGGGCATTTGTGCCACTTCTTCATGTAACTTACTTGTGCCTTCAGGACCTGCTCTGGCTCTATCTCGTATATACCATTTCCACTTTACAATAGAGTGCTGCTGTGCACGCCCAACTTTATGGCTTGGTGGGTCAGACAACACCCAACTCATGGTAGGCAACTCAGGTCTCATGGTAGCTTAGTGGCCCATGGTTAAGCGTTCAGTCTCTACTAAAGCCCAGTAGCAGGCCAAAAGCTGTTTCTCAAAAGGAGAGTAGTTATCTGCAGCAGATGGTAAGGCTTTGCTCCAAAATCCTAAGGGTCTGCATTGTGATTCTCCTATAGGGGCCTGCCAAAGGCTCCAGACAGCATCTCTATTTGCCACTGACACTTCCAGCACCATTGGATCTGCTGGATCATATGGCCCAAGTGGCAGAGCAGCTTGCACAGCAGCCTGGACCTGTCACAGAGCCTCCTCTTGTTCAGGTCCCCACTCAAAATTAGCAGCTTTTCTGGTCACTCGATAAATGGGCCAGAGTAGCACACCCAAATGAGGAATATGTTGTCGCCAAAATCCAAAAAGACCAACTAGGCATTGTGCCTCTTTTTTGGATGTGGGAGGGGCCAGATGCAGCAATTTATCCTTCACCTTAGAAGGGATATCTCGACATGCCCCACACCACTGGACACCTAAAAATTTTACTGAGGTGGAAGGCCCCTGTATTTTTGTTTGATTTATCTCCCATCCTCTGACACGCAAATGCCTTACCAGTAAATCTAGAGTAGTTGCTACTTCTTGCTCACTAGGTCCAATCAACATGATATCATCAATATAATGGACCAGTGTGATGTCTTGTGGGAGGGAGAAACGATCAAGGTCTCTGCGAACAAAATTATGACATAGGGCTGGAGAGTTGATATACCCCTGAGGTAGGACAGTGAAAGTATATTGCTGACCTTGCCAGCTGAAAGCAAACTGTTTCTGGTGGTCCTTACTAATAGCTATTGCAAAAAAAGCATTTGCCAGATCAATAGTTGCATACCAGGTACCAGGGGATGTATTGATTTGCTCAAGCAATGATACTACATCTGGAACAGCAGCTGCAATTGGAGTTACCACCTGGTTGAGTTTACGATAATCCACTGTCATTCTCCAAGACCCATCTGTTTTCTGCACAGGCCAAATAGGAGAGTTGAATGGGGATGTGGTGGGAATCACCACCCCTGCATCTTTCAAGTCCTTAAGAGTGACAGTAATCTCTGCAATCCCTCCAGGAATACGGTATTGCTTTTGATTTACTATTTGGCTTGGTAGGGGCAGTTCTAGTGGCTTCCACTTGGCCTTTCCCACCATAATAGCCCTCACTGCATGATTTACAGAACCAACGTGGGGATTCTGCCAGTTGCTCAGTATGTCTATGCCAATTATACATTCCGGAACTGGGGAAATAACTACAAGATGGGTCCGGGGGCCCACTGGACCCACTGTGAGACGGACCTGAGCTAAAACTCCATTGATCACCTGGCCTCCATAAGCCCCCACTCTGACTGGTGGTCCAGAGTGACGTTTTGGGTCCCCTGGAATTAATGTCACTTCTGAACCAGTGTCTAATAATCCCCGAAATATCTGATCATTTCCTTTTCCCCAATGCACAGTTACCCTGGTAAAAGGCCGTCGGTCTCCTTGGGGAAGACTTAGAGGAAGGTTAACAGTATAAATTTGTGGCAGTGTAACAGGTTTCTCCCCCATAGGGACCTGGCCTCCCCTTCATTCAAGGGGCTCAGGGTCTGTAAACTGTTTCAAGTCTGGAAATTGACTAAGGGGCCGTGACTCTGTGTTTTTGTAATTCAGGTTATACTTCTGTTCCCTTGACCTAGAACTCTTTTGTTTATACAGCTCCAACAAGAATTTAGTAGGCTGCCCTTCTATTGTATTTCTAGGCACCCCATGATTTACTAGCCAATGCCACAAATCTCTGCGTGTCATATAATTTTGATGCCTCCTTTGAGTTTGCTGTCTATTATAATACCCACGTCTACCCTGTCTTTGGTGATTAAGTGCTGCCACCTGGCTTCTGCCAACTCGCGATCCTGTCATCCCCATTGTGTTTAAGGATTCCAGCTCAGTGACAACAGTTCCTACAGTAATATCTGACCTACAGAGAAGTGCAACCACAGAGCTCTTCAGGGATGATGGTGCTAGTCTCACAAATTTATTTCTCACTGTTCTGGTAAAAGGTGCATCCTCTGGACATTCCTGGGGTGTAAGAGCAGGCTTTGCATGACAAATCCACTCTAACATCCCAATCTCTCTAAGCCTCTGGATCCCCTCATCTACATTATACCAAGGCAGTTATGGCATTTCAACCTCAGGTAATGTTGGCCACCTTTTGATCCATGTTTCAACCAACCACCCAAACAAGCTGTTAACACCTTTTCTAACTGCTCTAGCTATAACATTGAATGCAGAATCTCTGCTTAGTGGGCCCATATCAATAAATTCAGCCTGATCCAGCCTTATATTCCTCCCACCATTATCCCACACTCTTAAAATCCATTGCCACACATATTCCCCTGATTTCTGTCTATATAAATTGGAAAACTCACGCAGTTCTTTTGGAGTATAACGTACCTCCTCATGTGTGATACTTTGTACCTCACCTTTAGGGGCCTGTTGGGACTTTAGTCTAGTTATAGGTCTAGAAGAAATGAGGGGTGGTGGGGGTGGGTCATGAAAAGAATTAGAATTATCTTCCAAGCCATTTGCTTCAGGGCTTTCATTTGCAGTTTCATCTGGTGAAACAGGATTAATAACTCTAGGGCTAATCCCTTCAGGAGGAGGTTGGGTGGCCAATTCCTCAAGGCAGGCTGGAGGAGGGGTGGCTATGTCCTCAGGGCAGACTATTACAAGGTTATCTAAAGAAGGCTCAGCATGGTCTAGGGTTTCAATCTCACCCCCAACATCATTATCAATCCATATGTCACTATCCCATTTTTCAGGGTTCCACTCCTTTCGAATCAATGCCCTCACTTTAACGGCAGACACCATGCAAGACTGAGATTTCAGTTTACGTTGTAAAGTTGCTACTCTAACAATAAGATTCTGAGTCTGATTTTCAGAGATCTCAAGTCTACGGCTACAGGAAATAAAATTTTCCTTCAGGATACTCATAGAAACCTCTACATCTTTCAGACGGCACTTAAGCTTCTTGTTTGGAGCCTTAAGCCCATCCCTTTCACCCTTTAATGTAGACAGTGTATCTAACAACAACCAACCAACATCTCTATAACTTTTATTTCTACAAAACTGTAAAGGTGTCAAAAACATTATCCCCCAGAGTCTGGCTTCGTACAAGCGAAGCATTAGGAGAATCGAATGATGATATTTTGACTATCTCCTTTGCCAACTCAGTCCATGGATTGGGAGTGTCATTCTGATTACGGGAATCAGAGTCCTTAGTGTCTCTGAGCCCAGTCAGAGTAGAAAACCATTCATAAAAACCCATTTTTAAGATTCTGTTCCTTAAGAACCACTTCTGGTACCAAGATGTATTAGTTAGGGTTCTCTAGAGAAACAGAATCAACAGGGAACACTTGCAAATATAAAATTTATGAAAGTGTCTCATGTGACCGTAGGAATGCAGAGTCCAAAATCCACAGGACAGGCTGCGAAGCTGATGACTCCATGAATGGCCTGGATGAACTCCACAGGAGAGGCTCACCAGCCAAAGCAGGAATAGAACCTGTCTCCTCTGAGTCCTCCTTAAAAGGCTTCCCATGATTGGATTTAGCATCACTAATTGCAGAAGACACTCCCCTTTGGCTGATTACAAATGGAATCAGCTGTGGATGTAGCTGACGTGATCATGACCTAATCCTATGAAATGTCCTCATTGCAACAGAGAGGCCAGCGCTTGCCCAATCAGATGAACAGGTACCACAACTTGGCCAAGTTGACACCTGTCCCTAACCATAACAACTGTCATATATTAAGACTGAAAAGTTAAAAGCACATCAGTGTACATATGTGGGCAAAACTGAAACTTTACAAAGTAATGATTATGTTTCTATTGGCTCTTTAGTTGAGTTAAATAGTGAAGGCAGAGTGAAAGGATGTTTGAGAATCCTAACTAAACAAGTCATATGGGTTTACCACCAGGATTTTTAAAAATAAAGAGAAACATGCATTAAATAAAATGAATTATGGGGAAAAATAAATTATGATACCAAGCATTGAATTTTTCTGAATCTCCCACCCTGGGTTCTCAACATCAGATATTTTCAGTCTATAAATCTTCTGTCAGAATGGAGCTATTACGTTATAGCTGTCTGTTAAAATGCAGGGAGCCATGGAGTTAATTGGTACCCCCCCAAATCATCAGAAAAATTACACCTACCCAAAAAAGCAGAAAATGTAACAAAGGCTCCATCTTTTCATGGTATGTCTTTCCTTCGGGCTTTTCTCCCTCAAGAAATGGGAGATGTTCCCGTCTGTGCATCTTGTCTGAACATTTCACTCAAAACTGAGATGTGTGTCATATTGGCTTGTTAACTCCTAAGGCAACACGTTATACATGGGGTCTTAAGTCCTACTGGTTTAACTTCTTTATCTTTCTTAGTGAGACGATATTTACTAACATTATGAATAAAAGATTCTTATTTTGGGCTAATCAGCAAGTACAAGGCTTTTAAGTTGTCTTTTAGTACAGTACCAAGAGACGTAAACAAAACATGTATCAATTCTCCATTTCTCATTTCTCATCTGGGATATTATAAACATAACATTGTGAATGACTTTATGTAAGCTTTCAAATGTTTAAAACTCATTAAAATGTGTAGGAGGGAAGACTTAAAAAAACATTTTCTTTTCACAAAAATACCTTTGGATATTACCTAACTGATATTAATGATTGCATGTTATTATAAGCATTTCACACCCTATATTTCTAATCTTAACAACATAACTGCAAGGTAGGGGTTATTAATTACATTGTAAGGAGTGAGGAACTGTTTCAAAGAGGTTAAGTGATTTTTCAAAGGTCATATTGTTAGTGGAAAATCCACTCTTCCCGCAAATCTGGGCTGGTCAGATATCAGCAATTGCAGAGAGATTTCTCCTGTGAGCAAATGTGTCTTTCATGCGTCTGTTCCAAATACATGGTGTTTGCTGTCATAACTGAAGAATCATAAAAGTATCCTGATTCAGGAATTTTGAAGGTTCCTGTGGGAAAGAAGAAAAATAGAACAGGAGACTAACATTCATTTAGTTCCTTCTTTATATAAAAACTTAACCTATTTCATCTTATGTAATGTTTATAATATCCCTATTTAGCAATTGATTACCATTTCTAAATAAGTAAATTGAGGATCAGAAAAATGTTCATCTTCTGATTAAGTTGTGGAGTTCAGAGTTTATGTCACGTATATTTAATGTTAATGTGGTCCATCTTCCCCTATGGGAAAACCATTGCAGTATTGATTTCTGTAGTTGGCTTCATATTTACCTCAAGGTCCAACTAGAATTTAAGAAGGGTTGAATTGAACTAGATTTGTCTGGTCTTTTACATGGACTTGTGAATCTGCCAAGTATCTTCGGGACTTCTAGAAAAACTATTATGATAAACAGAAACACATTCTTTCCTTTATCCTGGAACCTTTAAATAAAGGTCTTGCCCTTAATGCTCGCAGTACCTAAATCATAGGTCTTTTAAACCCTTTCAGTGATTTGCATGGGTATGTTGTGCGTGTGTGTGTGCACGTGCGTGCGTGTGTCTGCGCGCGCGCGCATGTTGCTACCAAGCGCATTTGGGGCTCTGGAATTTTAAACTCAGAAAAATTAGAGAAAAAGAAAGAAAAATAATTAGAGAAAAATTTTGATGGTAGGGGCAGTTATTTGAAGGGTATATCACAGCAAGGTTTTGCCGTAAATGAGAGCAGAAAAGTTAAAAGTATACTGACTGCTGACTCAAAGAACTAAACAATACTGAAATAAGTATGTAATGGGATCATCCATTCTTTTCTCAATATATATTCATTCACTCATCATTATTTAAGCTCTTTAGCAAAAGCCAATTCATTCACTGGGAATACATTAAAGAAAAGATATATAGCAATATATATATATATATAGATAGATAGATAGATAGATAGATAAAGATTATGCATATATATTATATATATATATATATAATATGAGTAATATAACAAAACACAATATTACATTTTAAAACTCTAGGTATATTTAAAGAATGAAGACTATACATATTTTACATATTTCTCATGAGATAAGCATTTACTTTCAAAAGGAGGAAGCATTTGGATTTAATTCTTTAAGGAGACTTAAGAGAAGAATTTGGTTTGTGTTTTTTCTATGTTTTTTCCTGCAGATACAAATGATGGGCTTGAGGTGAGTGAGTGATCAAATATTTGGAAGACCAGCTGTCAGCTACTTACAATATTGTTAAGCAACAATAACAAATTAACTGATCAAGGCAATAGTGGAAAAGACAGAGACATTGGGATGATTTAGAGAAGTTTAAGGCAAACACATAAAATAGAGAAAATATATGATTACAAGATGAAGTTAATCTAAAGAATCTGTAAATACTTTCATAGAAATGAGATTACGTGACTATTTAGTAAATATATGAAAAATTATGAAAGTTTCTGAAAAGTAAAAATAAAGACAGTGACAAAGACTTCAACAATATAAGTATGTCACATAATAGTTTAATGACAAAAAAGAAATTTAGGGAACTGGAAAAGACTTCCCTGATATTCCTCAGGCAATTGACCAAATTGACTTGGGAAGATTACAGTTCAATCATTTCTCATAATCGACATTCTCATGATTATTTTTATTGCTAGGCCCATTATGTGTATCTCTGTCTTTAGTTATTTCTTAAGTACATAAGAGAAAAATCTATTCTGATAGGCTCTACCATTTATAAATTAATGTGTGCTATTATGAAGTTTAAATTATGATAAACTGGAATAGAAAAATATAATGAAGATGTAAATCTTGGTAGAGAAAATGGATTTTAGATGACAATAGTGGTCAAGAAAGTGAGTTTCAGAAAAGATTGTTAGAAAAGAAATAAAAAGACTCAGATGCATTTTCTGTATTATTCTCTATTCAAATGCAATACACAATACTAAAATAAATTCAATTACTTGACTTTGCTAAAGAAAGGACTAGAGGAAAATAAAAGGAGAAAGAAACTTCTAGTTTAAGATATGGTGAATGGTTTATATTGCTATTTAAATAAATGAGGGATAGAATTTTACCTGTGTCCATATTTTTCTTGAGTACTTTGAGATTTAAAAACTTCAACAGAGTTGAAAAAAATATGGAAATTTCAATCATTTTAGAGAAATTGTGAGCATTATGCATATATATGTACAAGGAGCCTACCTGGTTTGATTTAATATTTTTTTTTATTTCCCCTTTCCAGTATGCAACAATCCATATAGTAACATTCTTTAAAATCTTGTAAAGGTCATTTCTGCTCCCTTTAACTGATTTCATAAGCTGTATTTATGTAGTATGTATATACATATTTATTTATGATGTATATTTTAAAGTACATAGAAGTATCAGAATTATAGTGTGTTTTTCTCTAATGAATGATGTAGAAGGTAGAGGCATGCTGCCCTAAAAATCAAGGGAATGCTTATATGTATATATATATATATATATATATATATATATATATATATATAATCAAGCCAAAATATATTTAGGAAAACTCAGTTTATCATAGCTGGAAAGTATTTAAGATATTGGAGACATACATATAAACTTTGCTTTATGTTTTAGAATTGGTATTGTTTATCTCTTTTGTGACAGCAAGGATAAAGATTTCTCACAACATTCTAGCAAGCAAAAATATTGCCTTTTAAGAGAAATATGCAGCTGAGTATGTGTGTTTGGGTGCACACACATTTACTTTTATTTTCTGTAGGAAAAGATAAAAGAAAATGTGAAGTTCTCAATGGAATAGTAAAATATTGCCCAAAAGTTTAGAGGAATATAGTTTAATCTAATATGAAAAATAAAATAACTCAGAGACTCAATTAAGTGCTTAGAAAACAAATGATAACTCCACTTTACAGAAATGAATTTTACCTACACAAATTTGTAATAAATATATCCCAGAAGACTCTTTATGAAAGAAATAGCAATATAAGAAAGAAGAGGAAGGTCTTCAACTTTAGTCCATTGGAAATGTAACAAAAATCAGATACAAGTGACATAAAAATCTGTTGTCTATAAAAATTATAGCAACAACTGAGAAACCCAATGAAAAGCAAAGTGACAAAGAGCAAATCAATACAAAAGAATTTGTAAATCACAGTTTAAAACATACAGAGTAGGTTACTTTCATGAGTTATTTATATCTTTTGTTTGATTTCACTTCCCAAAGCAAACATAGGCAAATACTCCCTGAGAATTCCAACAGTTCTCAAAGTTTGTCAATATTAATGTTCATTATTTATAATATTACATATCTTATCTTTACAAAAAAAGTTTAACTTTTATGAATGACTTAGACTTAAGAATTAATCAAACACCTTAACACAATTCTTTACCAGTCTTTTTTTCATTTTTTTCTGTTCTGTTTTTTCCCCTATTATTTACTTGCTGTCTGATTAATGATTATGTGAGGTCATTATTAGTTGTTATTCATCTTTACAAAACTAAGACTATAAGAGTGAAGAAAAAAGAATAGTGTTATTCTTCCCTATGAGAAACAAGTCTTTAAGTCAGAACACATAGACAACATATACTACTAAAATTCTATAGATCTATCTTACATTCTATTTATATTCATGATCATTTAACCCACTGTGACAATTCACAGTCCAAATTATAACATTAAGAAAATAGAGAAGCTGTTTATTTCAACAAGCTTGTATATCCACATGAGAATCAATGTAACAAGTGATATATAAAAACATTCACAAGGACATACGTATACACATTACCCTCTTTGGCTTAGCAAAGAAAACACTGGAGAAGTTGAAAATAAACCGGAAAGCCTTTGGTTTGATACAGTAGATCAAGAATCTTTGCATTTATCAAGGGATACTTGTGTCTCATGTGCCATCATTCTTGCCACAGGAACTCTGCGATAATCACTTCTGTTTTACATGATCAATTTTTAAGTCATTATCAGATTAGTGTGATCAACTTCCAAGCATGTGTGTTTCAAACATTTTGAAAAAGCAAATAAACTCCTTGTATTCCTTTCTACCAAGTGCTCAAATTTTATATTCTCTTTTCTGGCAAAACATGTAGCTATTGCTTATAGTCATTGTCTACTGAATCATAGCCATAATTCTCTTTTCAACCTGCTCCAATCAGTCTTTTGCACTACTTGAGAGCATTGAAATCTTCCATGTTGTCATTTTCCCCATCTCACTTATTTTCAGCTAAGGTGGCCTGTCATCACTAGCTTTTCTATTAACCATGTTGCTATGTCCCATGCCAACAAATTCTCTGCATAGAAAAGGCAATTTACTCCTATATTTTAAAATACCATTTGGAAATCAATTGTAAATTCTGAATTCACAGGTTTAGCTATAAATGTTTCTGTACTGAGACAAACTCAATACCCAAGTAAGTACTTGACGTCTCCAATTGGATTTCCAAGAGGCATCCTACCTTCCTATGTACAATATGGTATATTTCAAAATCCCAATATTCTCCTTATTCTCAATAAATGTCACTACCAACCATTCAGTAGCTCAGGCAAAATCATTTTTCAGTCTTCTTCTTACATTGTACTTACCCTTCAAACCTTTAGGAAACCCTTTTAATCCTGTTACAAACCAAATACTGAATGTTTTTTTTTTTTATTCAACATCTCCATAGCTCTGTCCTAAAACAAGCCACCATCTTTCTCCCATAATATTAGAAAAGCTTCTTACCTAGTTTTATGCTTGACCACTACAATAATTTTCCATTTAGCAGCCAGACATTTTACAGTATGAATCAGTTTTTCTCAAGTTTCTTATTATTATGCCCTTAGAATAAAATCCAATATCATTGACAACATACTCTAATCTGCTGATATAGACTGCCCCTACCACAACCCCTCTTTGGTTACTCCACTGCCTAAAATTCTGTTCACCCTCCTCATAGCATGGCTGTCTATAACTAATAATAAATTTCATCTTAAATGTTTGCTGCTCTTAGCACATTCACCTACTAGTTTTGTGCTTATTTACAATAAAACCTCTTTCCTCATAACTAGTATTTACAGAAAAGCAGACTTGAAGGTCTTGTTCATAAACCTGGGATAGTCAGTACTCAAAAAATATTTGCTGAATAGAAAAAATGAAAAGTTTTCTTGAGGGTATCAGAATGTTAGCTTCAGTTATTTTAACTATCTGCTAATAGTTGAGTTGTCTGAAATGTGAAAGGTATCTCTACAATGGTCAGTTATGTTGGGACTAATAGTGGGTATTAGTAACACTGTCATAAGGAAGGATTGTTCAGACTTTACTAAAGATCCCTTATTGAATGAACATAAATAAGGCATAATCTCTCATCTCTTTGCTCTATTAGATATATTTCTAAAACAAATTTATTGAAATTCATCTAATACTTAAGACCACTTTGTATTATAAAACACATATGGGCTATAAGAAAACTTTGTTTCATTTTCATTGCAAGCACAATAAATTAGAAAGAAAAATTATGTTCCAAGAAGAAAAAGTTAACTTAAAAATTAAATCGCTTTATAAGCATTTTTGTACATATTAAAGAATAGTATTCCTAGCATTTACCAAGAGTCCACACAGTGTAAGAACAATTATTTTTCTGAATTAAACATTAAAGAGAATTTCATTTTTTATTCATGCCTATTTAACATAGTAATAATAAAATTAATATAGGATATTGTGGTAATTAGATTCAGTTGTCAACTTGGCCAGGTGAAGGCCCCTAGTTCTGTTGCTGTGGACATGAGTCAATGGTACGTGAACCTCATCTGTTGCTGGTTACATCTGCTGCTGTCGGCTAGGAGGCGTGCCTACTGTAATGAATGACATTTGACTTAATGAGAGAGCGCAATGTAGCACAGCCCAAGAAGCTCAGGATACCTCATCTCAGCACTAGCAGCTCAGCCCAGGCCTTTGGAGATGCAGAAAAATATCACCCTGGAGAAAGTTGTTGGAATCCAGAGGCCTGGAGAGAAGGCCAGCAGAGATTACCCTGTGCCTTCCCACATAAGAAAGAACCTCAGTTGAAAGATAGCTGCCTTTCCTCTGAAGAACTAACAAAATAAATCCCCTTTTATTAAAAGCCAACCTGTCTCTGGTGTGTTGCATTCCAGCAGCTAGCAAATTATAAATGATTTGGTACTTGAGAAGTGTGGTGTGGTGCTGCTGTGGTTTGCAAATACCAGGTATGCTGGAATGGTTTTTTGGATGGTTAAGGGGAAGATTTTGGAGGAACTGTGAAGAGAATGATGAATAAGTCCTGGAGTGCTTGAAGAGACTGTTGGTGTAAATGGAAGCACTGCCAATCTGGACAAAGGGGGACACAAAAGGGACAAATTGGAGTTTGCAGAGTGAGAACCATGGAAGCTTGAGTCTGAAGCCAAGAAATCTCAGCCAGAAGAGGGACCCACCCAAATACATGGAGAGGGTGAGTCTCCCCCCTCATTGCAGTGGAAGAGTCGTGCAGCCTCAGGCCTGGGAGAAGGTACAGCATGTTCCTTGGGGGACTGGAGAGAGCCTGGCTTCCACCACATGGAGGGGTTGAGCATGTGCCCCAGAAATGGCAGAAAGCCCAGGTGTGGCCCCAATGCTTGGAGAGGGTGGAGCCGAGGGTGGAGACACTGGTCTCCTCAGTGTTCCCCAAGGTTGATTTGGAAAGAGGTGAGCCCCTTCACAGACCCTTGGAAAGGGTGGGCCTGTCACTTTCTAAAGCTGAAGGATAAATGACTATCAGACTTTGAAATCCAGTGGTCTTTGCCCTGCAGGTTTTCAGAACAGTTTGGGTCTTGTGACCCCTGTGTTCCTTCCAATTTCTCCCTATGGAAATGAAAACCTGTATCCTGTGAATGTCTTCCTTTGCATATTGGCACTAGATCATTTGTTTTGAGATTCATAAGTCCACAGCCAGAAGAGAATTTTTTGCACCTTAAAATTGTTTAAAGTGATACCTGTAGTTGCCAATTAAACATGTGGACATGTGAACATGTGAATATGGACATGTGATAGTTACATTCAGTTGTCCGCTTGGCCAGGTGAAGGTGTTAGTTCTGTTGTTGTGGACATTACCCAATGTTACGTGAACCTCATCTGTTACTCATTACATCTGCAGTCGGCTAAAAGGCGTGCCTGCTGTGATGAATGATGCTTGATTTAATTAGCTGGTACTTAAATGAGAGAGTTCAATGTAGCACAGCCCAAGCAGCTCAGCATACCTCATCTCAGCATACCTCGCAGCCCAGCCCAGGCCTTTGGAGATACAAAAAGAAATCACCCCAGGGAAAGTAGTTGGAACCCAGAGGCCTGGAGAGAAGGCCAGCAGAGACCATCCTGTGCCTTCCCACATAAGAAAGAACCTCAGTTGAAAGCTAGCTGCCTTTACTCTGAAGAACTATACATTAACTAAATAAATCCCCTGTTACTGAAAACCGATCTATCTCTGGTGTGTTGCATTCTGGCAGCTAGCAAACTACAACAGATATAATAATTTGTAATCAGACTAAGAAAAAATGTGGAATGTTTAAAATAAAGGAAAAGCAGTTTAAATCATGGACGATATTTTCCAATGGTTTTAATTTAGTGTTAGGGAAATTGAATTAACAATTTGAATTTACTTTAAAATTTATTAAATGGAGTTTGTAGAGATGAACGTTAGAGGTTAAAATTAGGATCCTTGGACTAAAGAATACTCTTTATCTCTGGGAAAATTTTATAGCTAAAGCTTTAATAAAGGAAATTTACACTGAGCCAATTGTAGAATTGTAGAATTACTCTTTTATTTTTAGAAGTGATTTATTTGGGATATATATATATATAATATATATATATATACACTTCTTATTTTCCACATTGCTATTTTTGTAATATGTTTAGTCTAGTTAATTTTTGAGGAACAACAGGTGGCCTGTGTATTAGTTAGGGTTCTCTAGAGAAACAGAATCAACAGGGAACACTTGCAAATATAAAATTTATGAAAGTGTCTCACGTGACCGTAGGAATGCAGAGTCCAAAATCCACAGGGCAGGCTGCGAAGCTGATGACTCCAATGGATGGCCTGGATGAACTCCACAGGAGAGGCTCACCAGCCAAAGCAGGAATGGAACCTGTCTCCTCTGAGTCCTCCTTAAAAGACTTCCCATGATTGGATTTAGCATCACTAATTGCAGAAGACACTCCCCTTTGGCTGATTACAAATGGAATCAGCTGTGGATGTAGCTGACGTGATCATGACCTAATCCTATGAAATGTCCTCATTGCAACAGACAGGCCAGCACTTGCCCAATCAGATGAACAGGTACCACAACTTGGCCAAGTTGACACCTGTCCCTAACCATGACAGTCCACCCCTTGTCAACTTGGCATATATATATATATATATATATATCACCTTAGACCATACTTAATTTCCAAATGAAAACAAATAAGCACACATTTTTTCTTTCACCTGACAATACTCAACTGTCCTGCATATAACTGGAAACACATTAAATCTCTCCAGAATAGCGTGCAAATCCTTGGGCAACATTCATTCTTAAACTTGATATCTTACAACTTAAATAGTATAACACAAACAAAACAGCATTACAGTCCTCGTTTCTGTAACTGATCACGTGGTCGAAGTTCATATTTATCACTACCTTCTTCCACTACCCATTCCATGTTCCCTTTCCCCTCAGCAACCACTTCAGCTGGCCGTGGTTCTTTGCCTGGTGGGGTGACCCAAACCTTCATTCCTGAAGTCTCAGAGCCATTAGTGGTCCTGCCTGGATTGTGTTGTTGCAGTTTTCCATTGATTTTAATCACAGGGCATGGTAGTACTAATAGACGCCCCAGGGGATCTCCTATATTCCAAGAAAACTCTTCTTTACCTCCATTATGTAGTTGCAGTCCTACTTCCTTCTGATGGTCAGGGTCAATTACCCCAGACAATAATGTAATCCCCTTCTTGGTGTGTTGATCCAGAGGCATAAGTAGCCCAAAGTGGCCAGGTGGCAATCTTAACTTCCAGTTCAGTGGTATCACTGTTGTTTATCCTGGAGAAAGCACACCCCATTTTGGAACTAAAACCTGTAGACCAGCAGAACTCAGGGTAGCAGGGACAGGAAGCAAAACTTTTCCTAGTGGATCACTAGGAGTAATAGTGAGTGGCACCACACCCGTTTCCACCCCTTGGTTCCTGGACCCATGGATCCTGGCTATGGGAGAAACAGCACCATACAGTGGACGCTGATTCAGAGCATACACAGCTTCCTGGAGAACATTACCCCAGCCTTTCAAGTTTTTGCCACCTAGTTGGCGCCATAATTGAGTTTTCAAAAGGCCATTCCACCGTTCTATCAATCCAGCAGCTTCTGGATGATGGGGAACATGGTAAGACCAGAGAATTCCATGAGCATGTGCCCATTCCCGCACTTCATTTGCTGTGAAGTGTGTTCCTTGATCCGAAGCAATGCTATGTGGAATACCATGACGATGGATAAGGCATTCTATAAGCCCACGGATAGTAGTTTTGGCAGAAGCATTGCGTGCAGGGAAAGCAAACCCATATCCAGAGTATGTGTCTATTCCAGTTAGAACAAATCGCTGCCCCTTCCATGAAGGGAGTGGTCCAATGTAATCAACCTGCCACCATGTAGCTGGCTGGTCACCTCGGGGAATGGTGCCATATCGGGGGCTGAGTGTGGGTCTCTGCTGCTGGCAGATTGGGCACTCAGCAGTGGCTGTAGCCAGGTCAGCCTTGGTGAGTGGAAGTCCATGTTGCTGAGCCCATGCATAACCTCCATCCCTACCACCATGACCACATTGTTCATGAGCCCATTGGGCAATAACAGGAGTTGCTGGGGAAAGAGGCTGACTGGTATCCACAGAACGGGTCATCTTATCCACTTGATTATTAAAATCTTCCTCTGCTGAAGTCACCCTCTGGTGTGCATTCACATGGGACACAAATATCTTCATGTTTTTAGCCCACTCAGAAAGGTCTATCCACATACTTCTTCCCCAGACCTCTTTGTCACCAATTTTCCAATTATGGTCTTTCCAAATCCCTGACCATCCAGCCAAACCGTTAGCAACAGCCCATGAGTCAGTATACAAACGCACCTCTGGCCAGTTTTCCTTTCAAGCAAAATGAACAACCAGGTGCACTGCTCGAAGTTCTGCCCACTGGGAGGATTTCCCCGCACCACTGTCCTTCAAGGACACCCCAGAAAGGGGTTGTAATGCTGCAGCTGTCCACTTTAGGGTGGTACCTGCATATCGTGCTGAACCATCTGTAAACCAGGCCCGAGTTTTCTCTTCCTCAGTCAATTCACTGTAAGGAACACACCAAGAGGCCATAGCTCTGGTCTGGGAAAGAGAAGGTAATGTGGCAGCAGGAGTGGAAACCATGGGCATTTGGGCCACTTCTTCATGTAACTTACTTGTGCCTTCAGGACCTGCTCTGGCTCTATCTCGTATATACCATTTCCACTTTACAATAGAGTGCTGCTGTGCACGCCCAACTTTATGGTTTCGTGGGTCAGACAACACCTAACTCATGATAGGCAACTCAGGTCTCATGGTAACTTGGTGGCCCATGGTTAAGCGTTCAGTCTCTACTAAGGCCCAGTAGCAGGCCAAAAGCTGTTTCTCAAAAGGAGAGTAGTTATCTGCAGCAGATGGTAAGGCTTTGCTCCAAAATCCTAAGGGTCTGCGTTGTGATTCTCCTATAGGGGCCTGCCAAAGGCTCCAGACAGCATCTCTATTTGCCACTGACACTTCCAGCACCATTGGATCTGCTGGATCATATGGCCCAAGTGGCAGAGCAGCTTGCACAGCAGCCTGGACCTGTCGCAGAGCCTCCTCTTGTTCAGGTCCCCACTCAAAATTAGCAGCTTTTCTGGTCACTCGATAAATGGGCTGGAGTAGCACACCCAAATGAGGAATATGTTGTCGCCAAAATCCAAAAAGACCAACTAGGCATTGTGCCTCTTTTTTGGATGTGGGAGGGGCCAGATGCAGCAATTTATCCTTCACCTTAGAAGGGATATCTCGACATGCCCCACACCACTGGACACCTAAAAATTTTACTGAGGTGGAAGGCCCCTGTATTTTTGTTGGATTTATCTCCCATCCTCTGACACGCAAATGCCTTACCAGTAAATCTAGAGTAGTTGCTACTTCTTGCTCACTAGGTCCAATCAACATGATATCATCAGTATAATGGACCAGTGTGATGTCTTGTGGGAGGGAGAAACGATCAAGGTCTCTGCGAACAAGATTATGACATAGGGCTGGAGAGTTGATATACCCCTGAGGTAGGACAGTGAAAGTATATTGCTGACCTTGCCAGCTGAAAGCAAACTGTTTCTGGTGGTCCTTACTAATAGCTATTGAGAAAAAAGCATTTGCCAGATCAATAGCTGCATACCAGGTATCAGGTGATGTATTGATTTGCTGAAGCAATGATACTACATCTGGAACAGCAGCTGCAATTGGAGTTACCACCTGGTTGAGTTTACGATAATCCACTGTCATTCTCCAAGACCCATCTGTTTTCTGCACAGGCCAAATAGGAGAGTTGAATGGGGATGTGGTGGGAATCACCACCCCTGCATCTTTCAAGTCCTTAAGAGTGGCAGTAATCTCTGCAATCCCTCCAGGAATACGGTATTGCTTTTGATTTACTATTTGGCTTGGTAGGGGCAGTTCTAGTGGCTTCCACTTGGCCTTTCCCACCATAATAGCCCTCACTGCACGAGTTAGAGAACCAACGTGGGGATTCTGCCAGTTGCTCAGTATGTCTATGCCAATTATACATTCCGGAACTGGGGAAATAACTACAGGATGGGTCCGGGGGCCCACTGGACCCACTGTGAGACGGACCTGAGCTAAAACTCCATTGATCACCTGGCCTCCATAAGCCCCCACTCTAACTGGTGGTCCAGAGTGACGTTTTGGGTCCCCTGGAATTAATGTCACTTCTGAACCAGTGTCTAATAATCCCCGAAATATCTGATCATTTCTTTTCTCCAATGCACAGTTACCCTGGTAAAAGGCCGTCAGTCTCCTTGGGGAAGACTTAGAGGAAGGTTAACAGTATAAATTTGTGGCAGTGTAACAGGTTTCTCCCCCATAGGGACCTATCCTCCCCTTCATTCAAGGGGCTCAGGGTCTGTAAACTGTTTCAAGTCTGGAAATTGGTTAAGGGGCCGTGACTCTGTGTTTTTGTAATTCAGGTTAGACTTCTGTTCCCTTGACCTAGAACTCTTTTGTTTATACAGCTCCAACAAGAATTTAGTAGACTGCCCTTCTATTGTATTTCTAGGGACCCCATGATTTACTAGCCAATTCCACAAATTTCTGCATGTCATATAATTTTGATGCCTCTTTTGAGTTTGTTGTCTATTATAATACCCACGTCTACCCTGTCTTTGGTGATTAAGTGCTGCCACCTGGCTTCTGCCAACTCAGGATCCTGTCATCCCCATTGTGTTTAAGGATTCCAGCTCAGTGACCGCAGTTCCTACAGTAATATCTGACCTACAGAGAAGTGCAACCACAGAGCTCTTGAGGGATGATGGTGCTAGTCTCACAAATTTATTTCTCACTGTTCTGGTAAAAGGTGCATCCTCTGGACATTCCTGGGGTGTAAGAGCAGGCTTTGCATGACAAATCTACTCTAACATCCCAATCTCTCTAAGCCTCTGGATCCCCTCATCTACATTATACCAGGGCAGTTCTGGCATTTCAACCTCAGGTAATGTTGGCCACCTTTTGATCCATGTTTCAACCAACCACCCAAACAAGCTGTTAACACCTTTTCTAACTGCTCGAGCTATAACATTGAATGCAGAATCTCTGCTTAGTGGGCCCATATCAATAAATTCAGCCTGATCCAGCCTTATATTCCTCCCACCATTATCCCACACTCTTAAAATCCGTTGCCACACATATTCCCCTGATTTCTGTCTATATAAATTGGAAAACTCACACAGTTCTTTTGGAGTATAACGTACCTCCTCATGTGTGATACTTTGTACCTCACCTTTAGGGGCCTGTTGGGATTTTAGTCTAGTTACAGGTCTAGAAGAAATGAGGGGTGGTGGGGGTGGGTCATGAAAAGAATTAGAAATATCTTCCAAGCCATTTGCTTCAGGGCTTTCATTTGCAGTTTCATCTGGTGAAACAGGATTAATAACTCTAGGGCTAATCCCTTCAGGAGGAGGTTGGGTGGCCAATTCCTCAAGGCAGGCTAGAGGTGGGGCAGCTATGTCCTCAGGGCAGACTATTACAGGGTTATCTAAAGAAGGCTCAGCATGGTCTAGGGTTTCAACCTCACCCCCAACATCATTATCAATCCATATGTCACTATCCCAATTTTCAGGGTTCCACTCCTTTCCAATCTATGCCCTCACTTTAACGGCAGACACCATGCAAGACTGAGATTTCAGTTTACGTTGTAAAGTTGCTACTCTAACAATAAGATTCTGAGTCTGATTTTCAGAGATCTCAAGTCTACGGCAACAGGAAATAAAATTTTCCTTCAGGATACTCATAGAAACCTCTACATCTTTCAGACGGCACTTAAGCTTCTTGTTTGAAGCCTTAAGCCCATCCCTTTCACCCTTTAATGTAGACAGTGTATCTAACAACAACCAACCAACATCTCTATAACTCTTATTTCTACAAAACTCTGTAAAGGTGTCAAAAACATTATCCCCCAGAGTCTGGCTTCGTACAAGCGAAGCATTAGGAGAATCGAATGATGATATTTTGACTATCTCCTTTGCCAACTCAGTCCATGGATTGGGAGTGTCATTCTGATTACAGGAATCAGAGTCCTTAGTGTCTCTGAGCCCAGTCAGAGTAGAAAACCATTCATAAAAACCCATTTTTAAGATTCTGTTCCTTAAGAACCACTCCTGGTACCAAGATGTATTAGTTAGGGTTCTCTAGAGAAACAGAATCAACAGGGAACACTTGCAAATATAAAATTTATGAAAGTGTCTCACGTGACCGTAGGAATGCAGAGTCCAAAATCCACAGGGCAGGCTGCGAAGCTGATGACTCCAATGGATGGCCTGGATGAACTCCACAGGAGAGGCTCACCAGCCAAAGCAGGAATGGAACCTGTCTCCTCTGAGTTCTCCTTAAAAGGCTTCCCATGATTGGATTTAGTATCACTAATTGCAGAAGACACTCCCCTTTGGCTGACTGCAAATGGAATCAGCTGTGGATGTAGCTGACGTGATCATGAACTAATCCTATGAAATGTCCTCATTGCAACAGACAGGCCAGCGCTTGCCCAATCAGATGAACAGGTACCACAACTTGGCCAAGTTGACACCTGTCCCTAACCATGACAGCCTGTATGACTGAACCAGAGTGAGCTAGGAACAGTTGTTAGAATTCAAAGAAAGTGAGGATGATAATCATTGAATATTTTGTAAGTCAGTGAAAGGACTTTGTAGTGAAATGGTAAACCATTGCAAAGTTTTGAGGAGAGGAGTAATCTGATCCAATGTATGCCTTTAAGTGGACCCTTTTAGCTACTGCGTTATGGATAGACTGGAGGGAAATGGATAGAAACACAGAAGAATATAATGGTAGATGTGAGAAATTTGGGGGATCAGATAAGGTTCATAAGTGTAGTATTAATGAAGATGGTATGAAGTGTTATCATTCTATATACATTTTGAAATAGAATCGGATAGATGTGGAGAATGAGAGAAAGAAATAAATCAGATGATTCTAGGATTTTTGGCTGAAACAAATAGAAGGTATTTCCATCAGCCAAGATGAGGCATGCTGCTGGGGAACAGTGACCCTGAGATGTCTATTAAGCCTTTAAGTGGAGATGCTGTATAGGCTGTTGAATATATTAGTCTGAAATTCTGGATATCTTGCCAGAGATATAAACTAGAAAATTGTGGGCATATAGACATAATTTAAAGACATGATATGTATTATTATGGTATCATCAAAAAGTCAGTGTAGGTGGAGAAGGAAAGAGATCTAAAAATGAAGTTCTGGGGCCCTCCAACATTACAGAATTGGAGATAAAAAAGAACGAACCCAGTTTTTGTAACCTGAATAAACAAGCCAAATAATATAAAAGCCAGGGGAACTTGATATCCAAGGGGATGTCATGGAAGAAACTGTCACAGAGAAATGAGTGATCAGCTCTATCAAATGCTGCTGATTTGGTAAAACAGAATAAGAACTAATAATGGTTTTTGGATTTAACAAGATATAGGTCATTGTGGCCTTGGCAAGAGTCATTTCTATAGAATAAGGCTAAGTGAGGATGGGAAGACAGAAATTTAAAAGAGCAAATGCATTCAGTCTATAAAGGAATACTGCTGTAAAAATAAACAGAAAAATGGGTCAGTAGGTGACTGGGTGTATCAGTTTGGGTCCAATAGGTCAAAACACATTATAATTTCTATAGGAAAAGTTTATATAAAGAATCATTAACTATCACAAAAAATTGTACTAATGAAATGTAAGAAGTTAAAACTCTGAAGAATATAGGAATGGAAGATATAAGGAGAAAACACCAGCCATAAGACTGAGATTATGCACCCAAAGAAGCATTCCGTGAGCACCACCTTCCCCCAGGGCTGAGATGTAGAACCCCTTTGAGAGGGGAGCCATTGCTCACAGGATGACAGAGAAGTCACTGTGGTGCTGCTCTGGTGGAACTTGCTGGAAATCTTTTCTTATGAGAAATCCAAACATCTGCCCTCTAGGATGCCAGGGAAAGCTGTTCATGGAGAAGTATCTCCTGGAGGCATTTTCTTACCGAACCACCAGAGAGGGTATTGTATAATCTGCTGGGTGCTGTGGCCACCATGCAGGAAACAGGCACTAGAGAAGCTGAATTCCCTGCAGGAGCTTAGTGAGGAAGCACACCCAAATCAGGAAACAATATTCTCCTCCTTCTTTATGGACAAAGTTTGTTATTGCTCTAGCTGGCAAAGGGAAAATCTTTAAAGGGACAGATCCATTTTCACAGAATAAACCAAAAAAATGGATTTGGAGCTAAGTGTCAGCAAATCAGTAGCCTCCAAACTAAAGGAATGGGGTCAAAGAGGTTTGTATGCTCATGGGGATGATCCAGAAGAGAGGGAAAATTTGGTCATATAAGATCATTTGAATGAGCTATAGTAGTTGGGATTTCATGCTCAAGTGGCTGGACTGGCTTTAGAAAAGAGAAATTGAAAGATTATCCATGTCAACCTATAAAAGGTGAAGTATGTTTGTGCAGTTGTTGGTAGGAGAGCAGATACATTAGTGCAAGCCTATGCGCTCTTGGATCCTACATTGTGTCAGACGTTAATTCGCTGTGTGATCATGGAAAGTTTAATTGCTTTGGGCCTCAGTTTACACATTAGGGAAAGAAGGAGACTGGACTTATGCTCTTGAAGTTTCCTTCTGACAGTAAGATTTTATGAGTAGAAGTATTTTTCATATTCTAAGAAAAATGCCTGTTCAAAGTTGTGATAGAGAATATTAGAGTAAAAAAGTTATATATTACTCTCCATTTGTAAAAAAAAAAAAAAATCATAACGTTTCGAACCTATCAGGTGCCTTTCAGTCATTTCAGAAAATACTAAAAGGGGAAAATAAATTATTCAAAGAACTCTGCTTTGGCTGACAAATTATTTTAGTGAAATATGTATTCATTTTATTGTATTTGTCCCTTCACTAGAATTACTATTCACAATTTTTAAATGACAGAAAACATTGCAATTTTAACTGTTTAATATTACCTTGTAACTTCTGTAATTTAAAGCATTCTAAGAGAAAAGGAAGCAAAGTATAAGATACGTGAAGGAACCTGAGGTGAATTGGATTTATCACACATGTTGAAACAACTGCTATTGTAATTTTAATTTCCAAGAGCTTCAGACAAATAAAATGGTAGTTTATATTGACTTTGAAAATTAAAATAAATAGATAAATGAATGAATAATAAAATAAATGAATTTAAAGAACAAATTCAGCACTAATGACTATCCAGAGAATAAGACATATGCTTTGTTTTCCATTATTATTAGGTGCTAAATACCTATAAGTTATACAAAATAAAAGTTGTTACTTTAAAACATCAAAAAAGCACATCAACCTGCTAATGGTAAAAGTAATGGATTCTTGTTTGGTGCTTTGTCATAAATATTGAAAATTCATTAAAATGTGTTTCTTTCTACATATTAAGGAAAATGATCCTAGAGTAATTTTACTGATGATGATTATCATGTAATTTTATATTCTAATCACTAAGCTAGGGGAGCACATGCTAATTTGATGTTTCCCATATGTATATATTAAATATATATATTTCCCATTAATATATATATATATATTAAAATTGCCAATGCAATATTCCTGATGAATTAGAAGAAATTTCACTTATTTTTCTATTTGTCCACTTTAGGTTAATGAAAATGATCCAGAGTTTGTTGGTGTCACTTAAACTTACTAGGTAGCAATCCTTCTATACACTATATCAGGTGGTACTAGCTATTCTTTTTCTTTTATTTTTTGTGTTTTTGCTATTTTGATCCAAGCAATAATTATAACATGTATTTTCTTTTGTTTTGTTTTAGCTTTTTTAGTTTCAGCTCTGTTTATTCCAATATTGTCTACCCACTGTTAGCTTCCTTGACAAGCCAATATAAACCAACTCAGAAATTATTTTTCCGTAATTGCCATGGAAAAGATGCAAATGATTATACGATGAAATGTGTATCTACTTTGCATTCATAAATTTTATTACAGGAAGGTCCTTTTAAACCAGCCCCTTAATATTTTGCAGGTAGAAATTGAAGTTCTGAGAATTAAAATAGACCATATTAGATAATATTTTAAATTAATAACTCATTGATAAATGTAAACTCAATTTTAGGGATATTAACTCCAAGGATCTCTAAGGATAGTTTTTGTGTTTATTTGTTTGTTTGGGAGGAATGCATGGTCCGGGAACAGAACCCAGTCTCCTGAATGAAAGGCAATCATCTGTCACTAATGATAGTTTTTTAAACACATGAAAACGAGTATTCAAACAAACAGGCACAAATATATCTTTATTCTTAAGTGTAAGCATCATCCTGACACTCAGGGCAGAAAGGAGGACAAAGATACTGAACAGCTCAATTTTTAAGGTTATACCTCAAGTAGAAAGCTGGATTATTCAAACTGCAAAGCCAAATTTGATTATATGTAAACAACATTTTTCCTGAATACTTAAATTATATTATCCATAAATGTTTTCATTATATGATGTAATTTCCTAAAAACATAGTTGTTTACTGAGTCTCTCACTGTTGATTATAACCATCTTCTTAATAATCAAATATCCATGTGTTTAAATATATTTTTAATGAATCAGTAAGGATCAATATACCCATGTTTATATTTTTAAACCAAAAATTACACATTTTAAATACATTCATCGATATCTATTTCTTTATTTACTAACATCATTAATAATCATAATAGTCATGATTCATTTAGCCATTAAAATATAATGGTAAAATGTTAACTGCTTTATGCATATTATTTCATTCAATGTTTCAGTATACACATATTATTCTATTTCAGATTCTTAGTGTACAAGTAGGTAATTTAAAATTAAAGAAATTCAAAAAAAATTATAGAAATTCATTTGGCTTAAATTCAGTATGGTAGAAAAGAGATAGCAAAGGCGACTACACGCAAAATCTTTAATAATTTTTAGGTTTTCTTATTATTAAACATATGTTTCACTTCTTTAACTATAAATGAATTATATCACAATAACCTAAAAATGTTGTCAGGATAAGTTAAAGCATTTCAGGAACCCTTTCTTTTTTTAATGTATCGGCCGGGAATCAAACCTGTGTCTCCCGCATGGCAGGCGTGCATTCTACCACTGAACAACCCATCACCCTCAGGAGTACTTTGAAGGACTCATTTTGTTCACTAAATAAAATCTGCCTTTATTTGGCATGAAATAATGATTTAATATATTTTAAAGAATAAAATTTAATTGTTAAGTTTAAAGCAAAATATTTCTCTTCTTATGAGAAAAATTTAAACAAAAAGGAAAATATAAAATGCCAACTAATTGAAAAATAGCTTTTGAAAAGAAACACGATAGAGATGATATTCTATGTTACATGAACATGTTAATATTTCTATCACTAAAATTGCTTATGGTATTGTTGAAAAGACATGGCTACATGGAGATTTCTTATTTTCCTGGTGTGACAAAAAGCTGCAATAATTAATTTAAATCACTTTGTGAAGGAGAGAGCTAATCAGTGATAAACATAAGGTGACATTAGAAGGGTAGATTGAAAGGTAATATTTTCATCATTCATTTTAAATTGTCATGTCTTATACTGTAGAATTCATGACCAGTAAGTGTAAATTTAAACATAGATGTTTTCTCAAAAAATTTAAAATATTTGAAATTTCATAAGCAAATGTTATTTTGATAGCCTACCTTAAAGAGATCTTCAACTGTTTTTTATTTTCATCTAAGGTTTAATACAATTATTTTCTTGAGATTATACATTCCAATTGTGATATTAGTAGTAAATTCATATCCTTCACAATTCCATGGTTTCCTTCTACCCTTGTTCTTTTGTATTTCAGGCTGCCTAGAGTTAAACATTTTCAATACTTGCGTAGATTAAACATGTATATATGTGATTTTAAGGCCAAAATATCCCATGTTTCCCACAAGATAAACTGACAAATGTTGATGTCTAAAGTATAAATTACTGAAACAATGAAACAACCAGTGTTTTGCATTAGTTAATGCTCTTATAACTAGTGCATTTGGTCACTGAAATATTTTCAATGATTTGCCCTAATTATAAGCATTTCTCAATGCTTTGTCCACTGTCAAATAGTATCTAAAACTATTCTTCAAAAAATTGATTCATGTTAAAAAAAAATGAAAAAACACAGCACTCCATATCCCCATTTGAAATTTCACAATGCAATTTATGACAGTAAAGGCTTTCAAAATTCTTAATAAGGACACTTACCTAACTGTAACTCATGCAATGGCTACTAAAGTCTCAAGGAAAGAATGATCCACAGAGCATTGTAGGGAAGCACTGTACTGAGCGTTTTTATTTGTCTCAAGTTTGGAATTCTCAATAAAAAGAAGACTGAGAAACAATGAATATTCATTTAGGGTAAATTATCTTAAAGGTGATTTAGGTGTGGTTATACTTAAAAGAAATTGACTTTCTTCAGTTTCTGTGAATCTACCTAGCACAAAGTAGCCTACAAAATTGGGTTTGCTGAGCTGGAAAAATGGGATATTCAGTGAATTCAGTAAGCTGACCTCTAAAGACCAGGAAATAGAGTCATAAATAATAATGAGTGTGTTAGTCTCGATTCAGTCACCTGTGGAGGTTTTCCAAACCATTAAACAACTTCCCAATTTGTTACAATTCAGCTTAAGTGCTAGCTCTTTTCAAAGGGAGCCTGAGAATGAGATGTCAAATATGTGGTGAGAATTTAGGGAGAGATGAATATTTAAGCAGAATGAACACTTCAAATCTAGTTTCCATGAGTAGTTACTTATACTATTCACATATCACAAAATAAAAGATGAAATGTTAGCCTTGCCATTGGATTTCACATGATGCTAATATATATATTCGTACTGATGTTCCTCGTTCTCAGTATGCTAAAATATGAATACAATTTGGTAGATATATATGTCTAAAATAGAACGGAAAGAGCTATTTAAACTGTAAATTCTCTTCTAATTGGTCACATTTTAAGGAAAACAGAATGACTTTTTTTCCTGTTCCCATGGTCTAGAAACTATGTCTCAAAGTTGCTTTCTCTTTTCAATTTTTCTCAATTGCTATTGTCTTCTTACTCTATGTGTCATGTGGCACCAAGTGTGGGTTTCTTTTTATTAATTCACATCTCTAAAAGGTTTCAGATTTTTCCTTCCCATGTATATTATCATTGCCTATAAATCAGGACTTATAATTTTTTTCAGTGGTCTCCAAGATTAATTGCCTTCCTCTGTGGACATCTTTTCCCACCCAAATCTATTCTCCATAATGCCTTCAGAGTGAGGTTTTTTAAAATCATAAATTCAATTCTAATGTTCAGTGGGTTTTGATTGTGTAGGAGTGCATATTCTCTATATGATAGATATAATAAATATATATTCCCTGTTTTATATGTTTGTATTCCCTAAATGTTTCTGTAGCATCCTGTTTTAATTCTATTCTTAGCATGTAAAGCATTTTATTTAGGCTATATAGAGATATGTGTTTTTTGCCCTAATAGACTATAAATTCCTCAAGATTTTATCTCCAAAATCAGGCATATATTGGCATCTAATAACTTACTGTTTCTTGCAATGTAAAGGATTTTGAAAATAGTAGCTTCTCAATGTTTTTTATGGGTAATTTTTTTAAAGAGATTACTCTGAAGTTCCTTGGTCTTTTATCTGGTAAGGAGGACACTTTAACTGCAACCGTCTTTGAACAATTGAACTTAAGTTTTTAACTAAAGCTAGGAGAAAATGTTGGGACAAATACAAAATACAAGTAAAGTACAATTTAATTCAGAATAAATGCTGAAGTGAATTGAAAATCTGTCTTTTCAAAACTATTATTTTGTTACATTTTGAGTTATTTGAAAGTATTGTCTTATGTGTACCTATGACAAATATACCAATACATATGCAAATATATTTGAATATATGTTTATTTGCATGTGAAGGTAACATATCTAATTTTCCTTTTATCATTCTAATTTAGTGTTATTTTGCCAAATGAGGACTTGAATAGTACACAATATCAGACTGACTCTTCATTGAAAAATAGAAGTGAATTCATTTCACTCCTTGCTATGACCATGACAGATTTTGCAGTCTATAAGCTCATATTACTTCTGTGCTTATATAGAGTAATGGAAATATGCAATAAAACATTTCTGCTATTTCAGAAAAAAGAATTTTTGTCAAAGTAAGATTGACCTAAAATAATACTTAAGTATTCTATGACTCGATCTTTTGACTGAGACAAATCTAAATATAAATAATTTAGTCTTAATTATATATATAGTTTTCATTTACATAAATAACATAAATAATATGAAACTAGTTTTTCAATATATCATCAAAAACCAAAACCAGCAGTTATTTGTTCATAATGTGAAGGATAGAGGAAAATTATAAGACAAGGTCCTTAAGCGAAGAAATAAATGAATACCAGCTTCAAGATATCCTTAAAATAATAGTGAGAAAGGATTAAGGCAGAGTACTAAGTTGAGATGATTGCAAAATATTTTAATAAAGCTATCCTAAGAAGACCCAGTAAGGAAAGGCATTCACTATAATGTAGGAACAAATGAATTTCATATTTGTTTGCATTATTCAGTAGGAAAAAATATCATATTCTGTATATTCAGGATAAGAGTTGAAGCAAAGAAAAACATTAATTCATTCAAAACTTAAGCACTTTGACAATATTAAAGAATGCCTATATTCAGATATCTTATTTCTGGATACTCATTTTTTAAATGATTATGTCTCTTTTCTTTAAATAAAAAATATCGTCCTTTGTAAAACAAAATAATTTCAAATATTCATTGCTAATCATCTTCAATTCTTCACTCTCTTATATTTCTTCTCCCTTTTAGGGCAGGATAAGAGGTTAGATTGACCAAACAGGAAATCATGAACTTATTTGTAAAATGCTGAATAGATATATATTATATTAGTAGGAAACCACTGAAACTATTTTTTAAACTTTTTTATTGTGAAATATAACATATATACAAAAAAAATCAATAAATTTCCAAGTACATTTTAATAAGTAGATATAGAACAGATTTTAAAATTTGGTATGGGTTACAGTTCACGATTTTTCATTTTTTCTTCTAGCTGCTCCAAGACACAGGACACCAACAGAAATATCATTGCAATGATTCAGCATTCATATTTATTTGTTCAATACTATCATCTCTGTTATACTCCTCCTTCTCTTTAAATAACATATATGCATAAAAGCAATAAATTTCAAAGTATATTGCAACAATTAGTTGTAGAACAGGTTTCTGAGTTTGGTGTAGGTTAGAATTCCACAAGTTTAGATTTTTACTTCTAGCTCTCTAAGGTACTGGAGACTAAAGAAAATATCAGTATAATGATTCAGCAATCAAAATTATTTGTTAAATCTGACCTTCTCTGTATAACTCCACCATCACCTTTGATCTTTCTCCCACTTTTTAGGAATATTTGGGCTATGCCCATTCTAACTTTTTCATGTTGGAAGCGGCTGTCGATAATATGGGATGGGGGGATTGAACTAGTTGATGTTCTGGAAGGGCTGGCCCCTCTGCATTCACTGAAGCTATTTTTAAATATAAATTTATATCAATAGATAAATTGAAGTATTAAATACATTGTATAGATATAGAATTTACTCATCCAAAGAAATTGAGATGCAAAAAGCATAAATAGGTAGAGAGATTAAAGAAAGAAGGATCAAAGAATGTAGGAAAATATCCTCTGGAAGATCCTCTGATCACTAGAGATTTCAAAATAATCCATTCTATCCCTGGCCTATGAATTAACCTGACTTATTAGTGGATAAGGGTCACTAAGAAACGTAGAGAATAGCACACAGAGTAATTTTGACCAGTTGAAACATTACTAGGTACATATTTGAATTACTTCAGAGCTGTTACTAAAAAAAAAATCTTTGTTTTTCCCTGAGAATTAGATTCTCACTATTCTCTGTGTATTGTGAACGGAACTCTCCATATGGATGAAATCACATGGGAGACATCAAAGCTGACTAGAACACAAAAGTGACCCTTATGAATATCATAGGAAAAAAGCTAGTTTAGAATTAGCTAAATTTAATAACTCATTTTAAAGTAAGAATCCTATTAGTAAGATATTTGAACAATATAATTTTAAAGACAATATCCAATTGGAATGATACAGGAATTAATAGGTTTTGAAAAATCAGATAAAATTGCTTATGTACAGCATTCATCTTCCTTAATTTTTAGATTTAGTTAAACCTGTAAAATAATTTTAAATGGTTGAGATTTAAGTACATACAAAATATTTTTACATTCTTGATCTCATTTTAATCTAATATTTTGAGATACGCAAAAGGCATTATTGTCCACATTCATATACGAAGAAGTTAAAAATCATTTAAGTAAATGCTTTGCTCAAATTCATGTCTTAATAGATTTACAAACAGCACACATATTCAAGGACTCCTGAATCTATAAATGTTCCATTGCATTTATTCATTTTAAATTGTTGTAAAACTTTTATCATATTATCTGTTGAAATGAAGATATTTGCCATTGTTTCTGAAGGAAGCAAAAATCTTGCCATGATATTAGAATTCTCTTTTTCTGAGAATGCTGAGATTACAGTCTTGTCTGTTAGTCCATGTTAGGTGAAAGGAAAACTAAATATGTTCTTATATGTTGCTCATGACAAAAAATCATTTTTGCCTGCCAGATGTTCTCTATCTTGCAGATAGAAACTTTATCTTCTACCACTGTATAAACCTCAATGGTTCCTAGTATAGTACTGAATATTGATAGAGCCAATAAACAGATTTATTGATATACACTTTGGACTATATTTGTGGCTTCTATTAGAGGCTGAGCCTTCCATTACTTAGGTAGAAATTTATAACATATACAACACACTAAATCATTTCTAACCAAATGGCTGAATCGCTTCTATTCTCGACCACAAATTGTCTCTAGAAATTGAGTGCCTGTATCTGCACCCGTAGCACAGTAAATAGGTGCCATTTCGGTCTAGGAGTGATTGTTTGAGTTTAGCTTTTGTTGTTTCTGCTGTTATTCCTGAGATCAGGGTTTGCTTTGATTCCCTTGTTATATAGTACCTGAAACTGAAACTCAATTTTCCAACCCCAAACAAATTCTGATATATTGATGGTTTATTGGCATTTGTTTGTTCATACTAAAGAAGTTGTACTTCCTTCAATTTGGTTAAATTTAGCTAAAATATCTCTGATTCCTGCATATCTGAATACTTTTTGACTATTTTAAAACATTTTTTAGATGTGAAAACATCAATTTAGATGGATTTATTGAACATTTCTTTTTCCAGCCATTATTCCTTTTGTAAAATAATTGGGCCACATGCCTTTCACCTGAAAGGTAGTTTCATAGATTGAAAGGTAGGTAAATGATGAATAAATGGAGAGCTAGAAGGAGAGAAGGATATGGAGAGAGAGAGAGAAAAAGAGAGATAGAGAGAGGGGTTTATTCTATATATTGACATAGAATCTTTATAATCATATATGAATATCAAACAAGTGATTTTTACATGACAGGAAAGGACATGAGGCTCAGAGGAATAAATCGGAACTATTTCCTAATTTCTATCTAAGAGGATTGTTCTTAATTTGCTATCTAGCAAATTTGCCAGAAACGGAGTGGCTTCTAAAAAGGGGAATTTAATAAGTTGCTCGTTTACAGTTCTAAGGCTGAGAAAATGTCCCAATTACAACAAGTCTACAGAAATGTCCAATCAAAGGCACCCAGGGAAAGATACCTTGGTTCAAGAAGGCCAATGAAGTTCAGAGTTTCTCTCTCAAGTAAGAAGGCACATGGCGAACACAGTCAGAGTTTCTCTCTCTGCTGGAAGGGCACAGGGCAAGCAAGGCGTCATCTACTAGCTTTCTGTACTGGCTTCCTGTTTCATGAAGCTCCCTGGGAGGCATTTTCCTTCTTCATCTCCAAAGGTCGCTGGCTTGTGGACTCTCCGCTTCTTGTGGTTATGTCATTCTTCTCTGCTCTCTCTGAATCTCTTGTCTCCAAAATGTTTTCTCTTTTATAGAACTTCAAAAACTAATCAAGACTCTCCTGAATGGGTGGAGACATGTCATCACCTAATCCAGTTCAACAACCACTCATGATTAAATCACATATCCAGGGAGATGATCTAATTACAGTTTCAAACATACAGTACTGAATAGGGATTAGAAGAAACAGATGCCTTTATAAAATGGGATTAGGATTAAAACATGGCTTTTCTAGGGTACATACATCCTTACAAACCAGCACAAGGATAGTTTTCTCCATTTAGTCATCAAGAACTCCATCCATAAAACCCCACAATCTAGACCATAAGGGTTTTCAATTGTTCATGGGGTTTTTCTAATATCCAAACTGAATTTGTCTAATTATATTTTTTCTTTGATCCTTTTGCAATATTTGGCAGAGTAGACCTCCCTTCTTCAACACTTCCCTTCCATATCTTTATGCCTTATATTATACATTTCATTCTAACTCTCAGTTTCCCTTACATTTTCCTTCTTTATTGCCCTTCTTATAACTGTAAGCATTCAGTAAGTTTGAGTCTGTGGTTCACTGTTATAATCTATCCATTTTCATCATTTCCAGTGACTTTAACTTTGATTTATAATTTTTAAGCCACTGAAAATTTATTATTTGCTTGATATCATAGATTAATTTTACCCCTTCTGACAGGTATAATCGTCATTCATTTCCAAATTTCAGTAACAGATTCCATACCACACTATTGATAGCAGTTTGTGTGGAGCCTGGAATAAGAATTGGCAACAATTCATGGTATGTAATATGTTGGTGGTACAATAAGTAACACTACCACATACTTCCATCCTTATTTGTCCTCAATTTAAATTTTAAATGTCATAGCTAGTATAGAGGACAATTGAGTTCATTCCTGATCCTTTTGACACCTGGTCAAATCAATAATCCTTTCTTGTGACTCAGTTTCTACTCTGAAACGGAGGAAATGATACTAAGAATTATCTAATAATATTGCTATGGTATCACAAAATAAACACACCTGTAAAGGTGGCCTGTAGCCTATAAAATGCAACTACACAGATGTTTAAACATTTGATTGACTGATATAATCTACTAAAGAACAAAAACTAAATGATGAGACAAATTAGGAAGTGTTAAATTCTACAATGTGAGAGGATTGTAGTTAGATGGCAAAGTAGGAAGGTCCGGGAATCCAGGATTACTATTAAACAGGCAGGAACTACCTGAATCAACCATTGTGGAACTCCAGAGTCCAGGAGAGCACTGTGAGGTCCGGCAGAACACTATGCAGCGTCTAAGGAAGATCAGGAGGAAGAACCTAGTAGATTGTAGTAGATTCCAGTGAACTATCTGCTTCATAAGTGACTGTCATCACCCACCCACGCTGTCATGGCTGGCAGCAATAAAGCACTCAAACCTAGCCCCTAGTGCAGCATATTCGTGCCATGCTGTAACATAAAAACCTAGTTTCCCAAGGTCTGGGAGTGCACAATCCCATCACTGATCACTGCTATTGATTAGCTGTTTCAGATGCCTGGGGACCCAGTTCTAAGGCAGCCATTGTTCTAGCCTGTCCTAGAAAAGGTGGTGGAGAAAACTTGTATACTGTGCTTTCTGAGATCTGCAGAGGACGTTTACAGGGCTGTATTGGCTGGACAGGTGAAGAATCAGAAAAGCACAGCTTTGAGGAGCTATAAGTGAACCTCCTGGCATACTTCCTGGCCCCTCATCTCTACTCTCCCAGGAAATTTGAAAGCAAGCCAGAGATCCCTTTCTGGGTCCCTAGCCTTGTTCTTGCTGGAAAAACATAGGAAACTCCTCTCCTTCATGATCCCTCCTTCCAGAATTCACCTTCTAGGCAAAAGTAGCTCGACACAGAAAAAACAGAGCAAAAAAATAAGATAGTCAGGCAGCCCGTGGCAAAGACTTGTCTGCTTTAAGTCCTGTGAAAGCATATCCAGGAGAGGAGGGAGGTCTGTGTCCTGGAAAGTAGAGGGGCACTTTAGTTTGCTAAAGCTGCCAGAATACAACATACCAGAGATGGATCACCTTTTTATAAGGGAATTTATTAATTAAAAATGTATAGTTCTTCAAAGGAAAGACAGCTAGCTTTCATTTGAGGTTCTCTTTTACATGGAAAGGCCCACAGCGATGTCTGCGGCCTTCTCTCCTGGCTTCTGGGTTTCAATAGCTTTCCCTAGGGTGATTCCCTCCTGCATCTCCAAATATCTAGGCTGAGCTGTGGATGTTGAGCTCTCATCTGATCACTCTTTTAAGCCTCCAGCTAATTAAATTAAACCTTATTCATTGTGGAAGGCACTCCCCTTAGCAGGCCTTAAATGTAATCAGCCATAGATGTTTCACATACTGATGATTTAAATCCACTGAAACAGAACAAAAGGTCTTCATCACCTGGCCAAGTTGACACTGAATTTAGCTATCACAAGGGGTCATTCAAATTCTTGCAAATAGGAGAAATCCTAAGGGTATTAGTGAGCAGAATTCCAGAATGACACAGACTCAGGGAAGAAAGGGAGGACCCTGAACTTTGCATTTACCTTGGGCTGACCTTGATAATAGGAGGGCTGAGCTCTAAAGGAAAGCACCAGCCAAAGCAAAGCCAATTTGCAAAGACTGTTTTTGCTAAGTTTGCTTGGTTTTGTTGGCTTCTGACACTCCAGAAAATCCATCATACCTAGGCTGGATAGCAACATATGAAATATATCTCAGGAAATAAATCCCAGAGTTAATATTTGAAAATATTAACATGAAAAGTATACAAGAAAGATTACAATACAAACAAAGTAACAGGAAATTATGGTACATTCAAAGAAGAGAATAAAAATTCAGAAATCATTAATGTAGAAGACCAGACTGGCATTTATCAAACAAAGATGCTAGAAAAATGATCTTTAATAAATTTAAGGAGATGAAGGAAAATATAAAGTATGAACTAAAGATCATCAGGAAAACAACAAATGAAAAAGAAAGGGAATAAAGTTTGTGAAAAGAACTGAATAAAATGATGGGAGTTGAAGACCTCAGTAAGTGAAATTAAAAATTCCCAAGAGGATTTCAACAGGAGATTGGATTTGGCCAAAGAAAGAGTCAGTGAACTCAAAGCAAGACAATTCAAATGTGTCAGACTGAGGAGAAGAAAGAAGAAAAAGAAATATAAAAAGCGAAAGTAGCCTAAGAAACCTGTGGAAAACCATCAAATATACCAAAATATGCATTACAGGAATATCAGAAGGGCAAGAAAGTGAGAAAGGAGTGAAACGTATATTCAAATAAATAATGACCGAAAAATTCCCAAACTTAGCAAACGAGATTAATATGTACAACTAAGAATCCCAGAGGTAAATGAAGATGATGCATTTGAAAGTAGAATGCCCTGACACTTACTGATCAAACTGTCATAGGCAAAGGACAAGGAGAGAGTCTTGAAAGCTGGAAGAGAAAAGCAGCATATTATATTCAAGGTAATACAGCTTAGACTGAGTGCTGATTTCTCATCAGAAACCATGGAGACAACAAGGCAGTGGGTTGGATATACTTAAAGTGCTGAGCAAGAATTTGTGTATCTGGTGAGATTTTAATTTAAGACTGTGGGAGAGTTTAAAACATTTCCAAATAAAAAAAAGTTGAAGTAGTTCATTACCACTAGATTTTCCCTACAAGAAATGCTAAAGGGAAGTTCAGCAGACTGACAGGAAATGATACTAGTCAGTGGTTTAAAGACACTAAAGATCTAAAGAACTAAAGATCCCCAATAAAGTTAATCACATGGTGACAATAAAAGCCAGTACAGAATATTTTGGTTTATAACTTCGCTTCTTACTCCATACAGGTGCTAAAATGTAAATACATGAAAAGTAATTATAAATCTATACTTTTGGACATACAATGTAGAAACTTATAATTTATAACAATTTCAAAATAAAGATTGGCAATAGAGGGTATAGTGTACAGTGTATGAGTATGCTATTGAAATCAAGTGTGATCAAACCAAATATGATTGCTATTTATTTAGAATGATAAATTTTGACACTATGGTAATCACAAGCAAAATATATGAAATATACATCTATTATATATATAAAGAAATGAGAAAGGATTCAGTATGGTACCATACATCACATCAAATACATGTATAATAGGCATTAATGGAAGAAATGAGGGACAACCCGAAGACATCTGTGGTAGTTTTACTAATATCAGATAAAATAGACTTAAAGTGAAAAACAGTTGTGAGGGACAAAGGCAGTCGCTGATAAGCATACTGATAAGAGGTCAGTTAAATAAGAAGATGTATCAATTTTAAATATATATGCACCTTAGGACGTGTGAGGGTAGTTGAGTGGTAGAATTTTTGCTTGCCAGGAGGGAGACCTAGGTTTGATTCCTGGCCCATGCACTTTTCCAAACAAACAAGCAAAAAACCAACCAAACAAAATAATTCAACAAAGTGTACTGCAATAAAGGGATGCTTACATGGAAAAAAATGACAAGTGACCCCTGCCATACAGCATACAATGGAAAATATATATATATATATATATATATATACACATATATATGTTTTTATATGAATATATATATGGTGATATATGTATCACCTTAAAACAGAGCCCCAAAATATATGAAGCAAATATTGTCAGATTTTAAGTGAGAAATAGATGTTTCTACATTAAAATAGTGGGAGATTTTCATATACCACTTTCAACAATTGATAGAATATCTAGAAAGAAGATCAGTAAAGAAATAGAAGACTTGAACAATACTCTAAACAAATTAGACCTAACAGATATATATGTAGAACTCTTCACCTAACAGCACAGAATGCACATTATTTTTGAGTGCATATGGACTGATTGTCTAGGAAAGACCATACCTTAGGTCACAAAAAAAGTCTCAATAAATTAAAAAATATTGGAATCATACAATGTATTTTCTCTGATTGCAAGGAATGAAGCTAGAATTAAAAAACAGAGGGATACATGGGAAATTCACAAATGTGTGTAAATTAAACTACATACTATTAAATAACCAATATATTAAAGAGGAAATCACAAGGGAAATTAGGAAATATTTTGAGACAAAGGGAAATTAACATATAATGTACCACTATTTTTCTATTTATTCTTTCAAATTCCTCTTTGTGTTCTTCTACTGTCTTCTTGATCTCCTTTATGTTATTTACCATCCCACTTATTTTATTATGTAGAGTTGTATGAACATTTTTGATTAGTTGTTCCAATGTCTGTGTCTCCTCTGGTGTTTTAATTTGGTCATTAGGCAGGTTATATCTGTCTGCATTGTGATATGCTTAATGATCTTCTGCTGTCTTTGTCACATGTAAATATCTTGATTGATTTACTTTGGGAGTTGCATTTTTTTAGTAGTCAAAGCTTTGTGTTTGCGTGATGGTTGTACAGCAGGGAGCAGGGTATGGGGTGGAGCACTCAGTGCAGTGATTTGCTTCAGGGCAGGTATGGGCACAGGTTGGGGATGTTACACTGATGCTTGTGAACTTGGGTGCCCAGCAGCCAGGGAGGATGTAGCTGTGCGGGTGTACCAGTCTGGGGGATGTAACCCTGGTTTGTGCTAGTATAAGACATTGGGCCCTTTGTGCACATGCATAGAGCTGTGTCAGCAGGTCAGCATTACTCCTTCATGGATTGGGAGCAGATGTGACCGGGCTGCACAGGTGGGCACTTTCTCAGAGCTGGGAAGTGTGGCTGAGGGCGATGCGCATGCACACTTCTAGGGCTGCTGTACAGTGCGGTTCCCAGAGCTGAATGATGTGATTGGAGGCCCGTGGGCATGCGTGGGCCTGGGCGTGCCTAAAACTGATGCGCTAAGCTCAGGGAGAGCAGGTTGAGGCTGTGCAACACTAGTGGGGATGTGTGTGCAGGGGTTGTCTAGATATGGAGGTTAGTGGCCCCAACCTTTATGCTCTGGACACAAACTGCAGGGAACAGGGAAGGAGAGGTAGTTTTTGGAAAGGGTGCAGGAGAGGTGGGTTGGGCAGCACTTGGGGTGGGGGTGGGGGGTAGGTATATGCACTGGGGGCTGGCGGGGTAGGGGCACCTGGAGCGTGGGGAATGGGAGTGTGTGATGAGATTCAGGTTTGCGGGGTGTGGTGTGAGTCACTGGTCAGGGGCTGCGCTGGTGAGGGTAGTGCTCCCAAGAAATGCGGCCTGGCTTACTTCCGAGTCCTGTGTTCCCTTCTGCACTCCCGCGGGCTCTGCACCTCTGCGCCAGGCTCCAACTTTCTGCCTCTCAGTTCCTCAGCCTCTGCAACCAGGGCTGCCTCATGTGGTACAGAAGGCTCTCCCAGGTCAGCCGCACTCCCAAGGTAGCCACATTATGGCCTCAGTTGCCCTCCTATCCCCCAAAACTTATGGGATGCAGCAATGCAATGTTCAGAGGAAATTTTATGGCTCTAAATGCTTACATTAAAAAAAAAAAAAAGATGCAAATCAGAGACCTAACCTCAACATTGGAGGATCTAGAAAAAAAAGATCAAACTAAACCCAAAGCAAGCAGAAGGAAGGAAAAAAAGAAAGAAGGAAAGAATGGAGATAAATGAAATAGAGAATTGTATTTTAAATATGGAGGATCAACAAAACCAAAAGTTGGTTATTTGAAAGGATCAATTGACAAACCTTTAGTTGGACTAAAAAAGAAAATGAGGGGGCACAAGTAAAATCAGAAATGAAGAGGTGGGCATTACCACCAACTCCATTAAAATAAAAAGACTTCAAGAGGACTTTGTGAACAACTATGTGCCAACAAATGAGATAACCTAGATGAAATGGGCAAATGCCTAGAAACACACACTGACCCAAAAACAAATAACTACTAAATAGATTGAATCAATAATCAAGCACTCCCCCCCCCCAAAAAAAAACAGCCCAGAACCAAATGTTCTCATAAGGTAAATTTTACTAGATATTCCAAGAAGAAGTAACACCAATACTGCTCAAAGTCTTCCAAAAAACTTGAAAAAGAAAAAACACTTCCTAATTAATTCTACAAAGCCAAAAATCACTCTAATACCAAAGCCAGATAAAGATACTCCAAGAAAAAAGGCAAACTATAGACCAATTTCTCTTATGAATATAGACTCAGCAATCAAAATGGGCAAAAGAATTGAATAAGCATTTCTCCAGAGAATATATGTATATAAATGACCTAAAGGCACATGAAAGATCCTCAACCTCATTAGCCATTAAGGAAATGCAAATTAAAACTACAATGAGATACCACTGTATATCCATTAGAATGGGTACTTTTAAAATTATGGAAAATAACAATTTTTATTTTATTTGAAATGATTTGGAGAAATAGGAACACATTCATTATTGCTGGTAATGTAAAATGGTGCAGGCACTGTGGAAGCTAAATATACTTCTATATTTTTTCCTCAGAAAGCTAAATATAAAAGTACCATAGACCCAACAGTCTCACTTTTTCATATATATCCCAAAGAATTGAAGGCAGGACTTGAACAAATATTTACTCATCTATGTTCATAGTGGCCTTATTCATAATTGCCAATAGATGTAAGCAACCCAACTGGCCATCAACAGATGAATGAATAAGCACAAAATTAAATAATATTCAGCCTTAAAAAGGAAAGAAGTTCAGGAGTACAAGGGTAGTTCAGTGGTAGAATTTCTACCCGCCATGCAGGAGACCTGGGTTTGATTCCCAGTCCATACACTTCCTAAATAAACAAGCAAAGAAATAAACAAAAGACCAAACAAACAAAAATTTGACAAATGATGCTGCAATAAGGGGATACTCACATGGAAAAAGAATGAAAAATGACCCCCACCATACAGCATACAAAAAGAAAAAGAAATGAAGTTCTGATACATGTAAGAACATGAATGTGCCATAAAGTCATCATCTTGAGTGATGTAAGCCTGAACCAAAGGGGCAGATATTGTACAATCTCACTTAGAATAAGCGCAGTCAGAGATATACAGTATCTAGAATATAGTTTATCAGGGCACAGGGTTGGGATAGAGCATAGGAAGTTAATGGTTACATTGTACAAAGTTTCTATTTCTGAGGACGGAAAAGTTTAGATAATGAAAAGTCATGATGTAGTGACCTTGTGAATTTCATTAACACCATAGAATTATATATTGAATTCTAAGTTGAATATATATATTAACAGAATAAAAAATGTTTTAAAAAATCCATGGGATTGTACAACAGTGGACCTTAAGGTAAACCGTGGACTACAGTTAATAGTACAATTATAAAAATGTACCTTCATCATTTATAATAATATGCCATAATAATGCAAGGTATTAATAATAGGGTGGTATTCGGGAATCCCATATTTATGCATGAGTTTTCTGTAAACCCTAAGATTCTATTATAAAAAGTTTAAAAAATATATATTTTGTGTGTATTGTTGGAGTACAGAAGTGCAATTTATTTCTCTATAATGACTTTGAACCAGGAACCTTGTTATTAGTGGTTTTAATAATTTAGCTGCATATTTTTTAATATTCTGCATCAACAATAAAGTATTTGCAGATAATGACTACATTTTCTTTTCTTTTTCATTTTCATATATATATATATATATATATATATACACCTTTATACATTTTTTATTTGCCTTATTGTGCTGTGTAGAACCAAATTGGACCAACAATTTCAGATACTAGAATTCAAGTTTAGCTTAACATCAGAAATTTTACTAATCCAATTTATCACATTAACATATTAACGAGAAAATTGTATTATCTCAGCAGGTGAAAATTACTCAATGTAATTCAACATTTGTTCATGAGAAAACCTTTTTAAAAACTAAGCATAGAAAAAACTGTCCTTTGCCTGGTATTTTACATGTAAGCAGTCTGAACTCTATGAGTTGGGGGATAAAAAGACAGCTACACAGGTATCCTTGTCTTGCTCAAAATCTTAAGGAAAATACATCCAGTTTTTTTTCCACTAAGTATGTTTGTTATATATTGTGTTGTAGATGATTGCATACTTTAAAAATAGTGAAATTCTCTCAATTTTTTAGTGTTGCTCTTTCACAGGATTGTCCTAAGTCTGAATGAAAGTATGTAAGATGCAGTGCATATATTCAATAAACAGCAATTCTCAGAAAAGTATTCCATAATTTACATGCATGAGATTAAAATAATACAAATAAGATGTATTGACAATGAGAAAAACACTGAGAAAATTTTATTTTTTATTCAAGAGATTAAAAGTTAATATATATAAATTATTGGTTAATAAACAAAAATAGAGTAGTTCTCTAACAAATTATTAAGATTTAGAAGTTGTATTCAATTGAATAGAACTTAATCAATTGACAGAAGTTCTTTTATCTTCCATTTTAGAAGCAACTTTACATCTTCACTTTACAGAGTAAGTGAAATAGAGTCTCAAATTCTCAATATATATTTTTGGTTTTTCCTTCTTCACAAATTTGGACCTGAAGATAAATTAAAAAGTGAAAGAGGAGAATGGAAAAATATAAAACCAATTGTGTGACCATTTTTCAGAGACAGACCCATGCAAGCAACTACGAGGTGAACACCTTACCTTAACACTGCATGATGAAATCTGTTATTCATCTAAGTGGGTAGGACTGAGAACTCTGAAGGGCCTGAGATTTTGCTCTACTTGCAAGTTACCAATTAGCCTGTCACATGTTCATGAATACTGGCAGAAAACATGAGTCTTTTGTGTTAGAGACAAAGGACTTTATTACTCACCACCATATTAGTGTTCAGAGTATCAGCCTTTGCCTTGGTTCCTGAATGCCAGTTACCACGGGGTGACTCACAGTGGGCCTGGTGAAGCAAAGAGGGTTACATTTCACTAGAGAAATGCTGAGTTTGCAGAATCTGAATATTTTATAATGGCTTGCTCTTTTCTATGCTTGTTTTTTGCCCTGGAGGAAAATATTCTCTTTATTTTACTAGACATTAAGCAAATCTGCCTTTTGCTCCAGAGAAAGACATTACTTCTATCTTGCAATGTTGCTTGCTATTCAAATATTCTTGAAAAATAGTCTAGAATGAAAGCAGTCAGTGCCCTGCAGATAAAATGGGCCCAAAACCCAATGGAAATAGTCACACGACAGACAGTAGTAGCCAAAAGTTTGGATTGTCACTACTAGTGATAAACTACTCAGTCTAGGCAGGGGTGTTGTCATTTCTCACTGACACATACCTCTCTATGGTCTCATCAGTATGCAACTTTTTTTATGGTTCTTATTTTATGTTTGATGGTACTTAGTTCCATGATACTACTGGACAATTCCTCAGCTCTCAACATAAATTCCAATTTTAGCATATTCTTTGGGAATGCTATCTTTAATGCCATTTGTAATTGAATGTTTTCATAAGCACATATGCATTATATATAATTCCTTGACATATTATACAAATGTTCCGATAATTATTAGTACAAATATCTTCTTTCATTATAATATTCTTATCTAATACCTTGCTTTTCAAAAAAATTTTTCAATATTTATAGTGGTTGCTTCTTCAAAATGTGGGTACTAAGAGAGAGAAGCATCAGGTTTTACTAGTATGAATTTTTCCTAAGATACTTTTCTACCATTGACAGTTATGCCCATTACACTTAATAATGTTCCATATTGAAAAGTGATCAATTTAATTTACTGAGAAGACTATTAGAAATTTAATTATAATTTCATGTTCTAGGAACTAAAGCACAACTGTGAGTAGTAAAGTCTCAAAAATTGATAAGTAGCATTTATAATTTCATATAAATAATAACCAAATTTTAATAGGAATAATATTTACATTTATATAAACCTCTATATCAAATAACTGTAGCTTATCATGAAAATTATGTCTGCTCAATACCTTAGCCTTTCCGCTGACCTATTAGGTTAAATTTGGTGACATTAAAAATTCAAGAACCTGTGTATTAAAATTCAAAATAAAAATTACACTTGACCCCTTTAAGATCAGGATAAGTTTGTCTTTCTCTGAGAAAGAAAGTAATTGCCTTGGTTTACCTTGGAGCAAGCTTTATAAATATACATGGGGAAAAGGGAGGAATAGGGTAAGAGCACGGGTGAGTAACTATGCTTGAGTTACTCTGTTTTGTGCCATAAGCTAGAAAAAATGTCCCTAGTCTATTTTGCTTTCACATAAAGTTTTTCAAATGAAAGCACACATTCAGAAAAATAACAGTCGTCATATTTAGATTCCAAAACTAACTAATCCAGCCATATTTAGGGAAAATAAAGTAGGTTGCTGTAGAATGACACTGTGCATGGCCTGATAAGAACACAGATAGGTTCCAGTATTAAGAAACTCAAAATATTGCCACATGCTTTGTTGAATACCTGCTTCTTCAAACAATTATCTGATAGCATTTGTGTACACATTAAGTTGATTTATATAACTATTTGCAATGACTTTCAAATACCACGCAAATAAGTCCAGAATGGTCTTATATAAGGGACAATGATGCGTGTTTAGAAAAAGTCAACCCACTGAAAACCAGGCTGTGAGATGAAAATATAACAGGCAATTCCTCAACCCAGCGTAATATATTTTTACTTAACTAAAAGTATTGGGAAATAACCACATGCTGCATTTGATAATTAATTACTATAACTTAAGGAATGAAACACTACTTTTTGTATCCTCCAAACTGGCAGACATAGGGTTTAGCACAGTCCAAATTCTCGTTAATGTCATCAGTATTTAAATTAATAAACTTTTGTTTTACCTTATCCCTGAAGTTTTTTCATTAAAGATGTTTGAGCAATTCATCTTCATACCAAACTTGAAGAACTCTACAGAGAGTATGCCCAGTGGAATTAGATTTACTTGGAAGAACTATTTTAATCTCTTATTGACTTGCAGGGTGCAATTTCCCTTGATGTTTTCACAGGATCTCATTTCACAGATGATGATCAAAAGAGGTATTTTGAGCTTTGATCAGAATAAGTCTAAAGTAAGCTGGAAATCTGGAAATATGCAGTGATTAATATTCTTTGTCCATCTTCCCTTCATGAAATGAGAGAAGCAAAATACTGACTGATAGTTTATAATTAGCGTTAGACGAACTAAAAGATTTCTACTTAAAGAGAACTGAGGCAGGGACAAAGTAAATCTAAAGTTTAAGACTAGGTCCACACTATTACTATTATTGAAATCAGGAAATTTATGCATCCAAATAGTAAACTAAATGCAGTCCTTTCCATTCCTTTCTTGAAGATTTGTGTCTTAAAACTCAAGGAGCACTTCTGCTTCATGCTAATAGAATTAACTCCTCTGAGACAAAATATGAGAGACAGAGAAAAAATTCTCACTCTTTTTTTAGCACCATATACTCTTCCCAGACCTGAGGCAGTTATGTATTCTGACTATAGTATTCTGAATATACTTGCACATTTAACCCTTTCAGGAAAGTAAAGACCATCACACAAGGTATTACATCAGTTAGATACAGCCAGTCTAAAGTAATGGGCATTCAGTCTTATCTCTGATCTCAGAATAATTTCTTAAAAGGAAAACTAAGAGAAATCTATTAGAAACATGAGCATCACAATTCATTTTTTTTCTTTCATCAACACTTTCTCATAATAAGATGGTATGAATTCAGGTTATGGTCTGGTATTCCATTTGGCTACAATGAAATCCATCAATTTCAGATAATAATAGCTAATACTGTGCTGTGGAAAACAGTTTAATGGTGTTTTGATTTGCTAATGCTGCTGGAATGCAATAAACCAGAAATGGATTGACTTTTATAAAGGGGATTAAGTAAGTTACAAGTTCCAATTCTAAGGCTATGAAAATGTCCAAATTAAGGCATGAACAAGAGGATACCTTCTCAAAAGAAAGGCTGCTGGCCAATTGGGACACCTCTTCACATGGGAAGTTGTGATGGTTAAATTCTGGTGTCAACTAGCCAGGTGATGACACCCAGTTGTCTGGTAAGGGAAGCACTGGCCTGACCATTCCTACAAGTATATTTCATGGCTGGATGATAAACCAGAGGTCTGGGTTATTATAATATCAGTCAGTTGATTACTGCTGTGGCTGATTACATCTGGGATCAACTCAGGGCATGCCTCCTGCAAATGGCATAATCTGATCCGATGAAGACATTTAAGGAAGAAGAGAGACTTTTCACATTTTTCTCCAGCCACCAAGCCTCGCCTGTGGAGTTCATGCAGACCCTTCATCAGAGGTGCTGCTTCAAAGCCTCCCCTATGAATTTTGTACCTTCCATTTCCAAGTTGTGTGAGACACCTTTATAAATCTCATGTTTACAGATCTTTCCTATTTGTTCTGTTCCTCTAGAGAACCCTGACAAATGCAGAAGGCATGTGGCTGATGTCTGCTGGTCCTTTGCTCCTGGGTTCTGTTACTCTCAGTTCCCGACCCAGTGGTCCTCCAGGTGTCTGTCTGTCTGCTCTCTATATTGGCTCTGAACTCTCTCTCTATCTGTGAGCTCTTTTAAGGACTCCAGTAAACTAAGACTCACCTTGTATTGGTGGGGCCACATCTCCATAGAAATAATCTAATCAAGAAGTCATAGACCTACTGTGTAACCTGGAATTTCCACTTCTAAAGTATATAACCAAAAGAATTGAAAACACGCACTCTTGCAATTGCTTGTATCTTAATATTCATAACAATATTATTCCTAATAGCCAAAAGCTGAAAACAACCTAAGTGGCCAATAACAGATGAATAATAAAGAAAATTTGGTGTGTGTATATATATATATATATATACAATGAGATATTATTCAGCTGTAAAAAAGGAATGAACTTCTAGTATCTGCTATAGCATGGATGACCTTAAAATCATGATGTGGGGTAAAGTATGCCAAACACAACAGTACAAATATTATATGATTCCACTTTTTATGAAATAACTGTAATAAACAAATCCATAGAGACGTAAAATAGATTAGAGTTTACCAGGGGTTGGAGACAAGGATAAATGGAAGTTATTGCTGAATGGGTACAGAGTTTCTGTTTAGGGTGATCAAAAAGTCTTGGCAATGTATAGTGATAATTGTACAACATTGTGAGTATAACTAATGCCACTGAATTGTATGGTTAAAAATGGTTAAAACGGAAAATTTTCTGTTATAGATATGGTACCACACAAGTTCTTAAAAAGTAGCTAGTTTTGATTTATAATTATTCCTATAAGATATTAGAAAAACTATTGAACCAGTAATATTAAACATTCTTGTTTTTTTTTTTTTCCTTTATGGGATTGATTTATTCTTGAAAACTAGCAGATACATGAATTATACAAGAAAAGTTAGTCCAGAAGTTTGGGGAAAATTATAATGAAGAAGCTTTTCCAGACCAGGGAAAGTTGGAAGTTGGAAGTAGACACATAAGAGTATGATAGACATCTTTAGAAAAAAAGGGAGCATTTAAAAAAGGAAGGTGAAAGACAAATTTAAATAATCTAACAATTGTGTTCTAAGCGAATGACAATTTTATTCATATATCAAAAAATACTTATCAAACACAATGATAATGTTCTCAGTTATATCCCTAAAAGTGAAGACTGGTTCTTAGATATATCTCTATCATGCAGGGTATAACATAGTCATAGCCTATCACCTATTGAACGTGTTAAAAGTAATTACTTCATGCAACTTAGAGATCAAGATTCTCTTCAATTAATCCATTGCTACAGACCTAGAAAGTGTATCTTTCTTAAGTCTCATACTGTTCTGCAAAAGTCAAATGTGCAACCTACATTTTTATGAACTTGCGTCTGTGTGACTGAGATGGCAAAGACGGCTTATTAGTCTCAATGAAATTTCAATGCCCAATAGGATAGATTTTGTGAATTAGCTAAAGGGAACATGTAAAAATAAGTATTGGTCCCCATAATGAATCAACACAGATTCAGGCACAGTCTTCTCCAATTATCCTCTTGCCGAATAAGAGCACAAATAATAGGATTTTATACAGATATACTTCTCCAGATTTCACCTTTAAAATTCCAAAAATATATAGCACAGTATTATGAATGTGATTAACACCACTGAACTGTACATTTGAAAGTGGTTAAAATGGGAAATTTTGGGTTGTATATATGTTACCAGAATAAACGTCTTTATATTGGTATATGGATGATCATTAATAATAAATTATAATAATATTGTTTCATCGAGTATAACAGAGTGACCACACTATTGCAAAGCATTAATAACAGGGAATACTCTATGGTAGCAGCGTATATTGGAACTCTCCAGAAAGTACAGTTAATCTTTAAGAATGAGACAGCTAGGTACAACACCTTAAAAACATAAAATGGTATATTTTTCCCATTGGTGCCCATTAATTTAGGTGATGCAATACTGAATCATGACGTAAGAAAATTACAGATCAAGGATAAAATAAGGCATAGTCCTAAGGAGATTCATTTATAGGTGAGAATACATAGAAACATATTTTACCACACACAAAAAAAATGGGGTAAGTAAGATACAAAAAGACAAGTAACATATGGTTTCTCTTATGCAAACTAACTAGAATAAGCAAATTCATAGACACAGAAAGTAGATTACAGGTAACCGGAGTCCAGGAGGTGAAGGGAATGGAGTTTTTGCTTAATAGATTCAGAGTTTGTGTTTGAGATGATAAAAAAAATCGGGTAATGGATGTAGGTAGCACAATACTGTGAAAGTAATTAATGCCACTGAATCATGCAATTGAAAGTGGTTAAAATAGGAAATTCCAAGTTGTATATACATTAGTACAAAAAGAAGTAGAAAAAACACGGGGTAAAACAAGTGCATTAAACCAAGTGTCAGTCCAAAAGATGAAAAAATCACAGTAAAATTTCAATAAAGAAGTTATTCGCATGGGGGATGGTAAATAGAACAGCCCTATCAAAGTGGAAATTTGGTCTGGAAATACAATGAACAATGTGCTCGAACTAAGTGTTTTAAGTTAGATGAAGAACTCTTTCAATTGCAAATATAAGGAATTAGAACCAGATAGCAAAACAGGGAATGATGAATGTATCTGTTTTAGGACACTGTCTGGGAGTAGTCTGAATTCCAAACATGTTACTTGTACCACAGACAGAATTCAGTTTACTAATCTTTCTCAGAAATTGAGAAATGAGTTAATAATAATGTCAACCAGTAGAGTGGCTTTTGGAAAAGAAATGGAATATGGAATGGAAGAGTCTTAATATTTTTCATCAATAATATGTGGTGACTCTAAATGTGGGGTTGATAGGAAAGTCTACTAAATAAAATTATCAATACATCGGGGAGTTTAGGAAGGAAAATAAATTTGGGATTATTTATTTATTCATATTTATTCCCATATCTTTTTGAAAATATTTTGAAGTAGCCTAAAATAGAAGTTGCTTAAAATAGAAGTCCAGGTGATGTAATACCATAAATCATCAATCAAAAGGAAAAGGCATAAGTCAAATAGAGAAGGGAGAATGATAAATGGGAAGACTGAGCTCAGATTTAAATGCAATTTTGAATTGACAGTGGAACATCCAAGTAAAATGCTTCTTAGCTAGGAATCAAATCATCTTAAAATTATGTCTAAGGTCTGCCCAAATTATTTCTGTAATAGATTTTTGCTGTTGACTGACTGGAAATAAGCACTCCATCAGCTGCATCTGGAAGAAACCACTTAGAAATATAAATATCTGTTGGGTTGTTAAGCAAAGTATTTCTGAAAGAAACCATAAATATTCAAGAAGATGCTTAATGTTAGAATTGATCTGATATTGAACATATTTCTGTTTATGCATTGTATATTTTCTTACCTCAATACTGAACAAATAACTTAGAATAAACTAGAAGATCCCTTAATGATATTAAATGATCAATCACTGAAATGTTTTTGAGCAGTTCCTACAAACTTTCAACCATGTTATTGGTGCCCAAAAGAGGTGCCATTTTTCCTGATACATAAAAATGCATAGTCTAGCTTGCATATGAAGCCCATAATTGGCTACTCAGATGGTGTTTTAGTTTTCCAGGACTGTGGCAACAAAGTGCTACAGCTTTGCTGACTTAAACAAAATAAATTTATTGTCTCATGGTTCTGGAGGCTAGTAATCCAAAATCAAATTCTTGGAAGGCCATGCTTCTTTTTAAAGCATAAAATACTTGTTCCATGCATTTCTGTTCCATGGCATTCCTGGGTTTAAGACAGCATAACTCTACCTCAGCCAATGGTTGTCTTATTCTGTCTCTCTGTCAGTCCAACTATCTTCCCCTTATAATGATATTAGTCATATTGAATTAGGGCCTACCCTAATCCAGTTTGGCCTCATATGAATTAATTAGCATCTTCAAAAATCCTATTTATAAATAAGTTCTTATTTACAGGACCAAGGGTAGAACCTGAATTAACCCTGTCTTTTGTGGGGACGCAATTCAATCCATAATAAACAGTAACTGATTAAAGCCTGATATGACTGATTAAAACAAATGGTATGGACTCTGGCCTAAGCAATTACGTATGTCTTCATGGAAGTGATATGGATTAAACTGGACTCTAAAAATTGGGAAATATTTGGATAGGAGTTTAAGAGGGAGGAGAGAGTATGGATACTGAATGAAATGGAAAAGAAAAGATTGGTGTCTTCTGCTAAGAAAATAGAGCTATCTATTCAGATGAGAAGAAAGAGATCAGAAGAGCTCAAATAATGTGCACTAGGGGATTGGGGAAAGTGATGGAATAGATATATTGCAGGGGTTTTGGGATTCTGTGATGAAGATGTTGAATAAGATCTTACAAACAATAAGAAATTAATGAATACTTTTGAATAGAAGATGTGGTAAACTATGGAAGGTCTTCTGGAGACAAGGGGAAAGATGGGCTTAAGTTGAAAAGATCAATAGTGAGAGAGACTGTAGGTATTCAAGACGTAGCACAGTACTTGGCACAATAGGTATTGACTGAATATGGCTTGACTGGGTGAAAGAACAGACAGATGAATGAAAGGTACAGATCTTACTAAGAAGCAATAAAATTGTTCAAGAAAGTGATATTAATGCAGGGTACAGAATCATTTATTTGAAGTTTTAGAAATTTTGGGCTTTGAAGCTACTTATGGAACAGGAATCCATGCTAAATAAATAAAAGTTAATCATAAATTGTAGCAGCATTAAACTTATTTCATTTATCACTAATCAGAACTATGATTTGGGTTAATTTTACGGGCTCAACTTGTTTTGATTATGCAGTTATCCTTTTCTATTTGTACTGTCGACATGGTCATTTTCCATCTTAAAGCTATCAACTAGTTTTGTATTCAGAACCAAATTAATGAAACTCCTCCTTATTTCATTGACCATATCTTCTGGTTTCTTTAAATATTTGAGTAGGAAACTCAAGTTTCCTAATTGAGTTAATCCTTAGTGTGTCAGTAATTTGTGTTTTCCTTTTGAAATGAAGTCACTGGGAAACACTATAAAAAGATCGATTGAATCTACTTTTTTCACTTATTTAAAATAAAAATATTATCCTTTTAAAGTTTTAACTAGAAGAGTGGCTATGCCAGGAGAATGACTAGAATATTTCAGTCCCATAACATTTCATGATTTTATCTTTTGCCAGATTTTTAAAAATTAAAGCTAATGTGTAAATTGAGGATCTGTCTCCTCATGGTGATGAGATTCTGTCAGGCTGTAGAATGTGGTTCTGGCTACTGTTGAGCTAGTCGCTCTTGTGGAAGCTTAGATTGTTCCCATCTCAGCAGATATTCAAGTACTCACCGATGAAGTGCTGCAAGCATCGATGAATTAATTAAACTTGCCAAGATTTCAGCATTATTGACCTTTTTTCCTCAATGCCTTTCAAAACCTACTAAATGGGGTAAAATAGTGAAAATCTCTCTACCTATAATACAGTTGCTGTTTCTCCATGTGAAGTGGAAGAGTCCCATCTATGAGCTCACTGTTTATTGTGTTCCTACAAAGTTCTGTGATAAATGCACACTCCTTCCACTGACTGTTAAACAGACTCAGGGTTTATTTAGCACAGTATGTGATCATTTAATTGTTCCCTGTAAAATATCTTAGAAATTGCTTAATACAAAGGCCTGAAATTATTTTATTTTTATTAGACTTATATATAGCAATGGCATAGAATAATTTATTTTTCTGGAAACCTAAGGTATATAATATTTTCTCTTTTATTTTATTCATTTTGCAAGACAGAAAACTTGGAAGAATATACTTGAAACTGTCACTTGTACTCTAAGGACTGTCACTTCTAATAGGAATCATTTTTGTTTTATAGACTGAAATTGTGTGAGCTGATATTTTTATACAACACAGCATCAAAACAAAAGTTTGAAATATTACAAAATTACATGAGATATATGAAGTCTTGTCTTTCTGTTATGAGTGTGGGACTGTTTTCATAACCTTGATAGCTCAAGGACATAGAGTTAAAAGAATTAGTATGTTTTTTGCTTTATTGTAAGTATAAGTTTATCTTTTTTTTTAGTGTCTATTCAATATTGCTTTCCGTTTTACAATGGATTCTCTAAAGAAGGTATAAATGTGCTTGCTATGCTTTGCACAGACTCTGCATTACATGGGCCTTTCAAATTATGTTTTCATGTATACAGTATTATTCTTGCTTAAGAAAACTGCAATATAGATTGCAGAGTTTAGAGCCACTGACATTATAAGGGTATGCTGCTACAATTTAAATTTCCTTAATGGCATTAAGCTGTGAGATTTTGTAGAAGACCGCTTAAATGCAAAATGTTCTAATATATTTTCTGACTTTTACTTTAGAGTTTTTACCCTTTATCTAAAACAAGTAGGTTATGCATCACAAATAAATCCCTGTATTTGATTTTGTTTTCTTATGATAAGAGAATGAGTTATTTAAAATATTAAGACAGTATCTGCACATGCAAATTAATGCAAAGAATCAAGGCAAAAATTTGAGGGAAGAGACTGATTCCTTAGCACATTGAGATGATTTATATAAGAAATGTGACCTCTTTTTCCAATGACATGAAAATTTATTCCATTTTCTTACTTGGTGCAAGGAAAAACAATGGAAAATCTAGATAATAATGAATTCCGTTTATATGAAGCAATTGCTTCTGAGAATTATCATTTGAAATTCTTTCAGAGTCATGATTTACAATTTATTTCAAGCAGTGAAATGAATTCATAAAGTTTTCTTGAAAATTTGCAGTTTAAGGAGTATGTCGGAGTAGGCATACAGGATTAAAACGATCACTAATGTTTTCATGTTGCTGAACATGTGGCTATTTTGAATGTGTAGTTCAGTTTATCTAACGCTCAACAATCACATTATTTGTACTCTAATGATAAATGCATTGATCATTTATAAAAAATGTTACTTGAACAAATGTGTTTCATTTTTATTTTTTCCTAATCAATGTAAAGTTAGTGAGAAAGACAATGGAACTTCAAGAAGAGTATGCAAAAACAGAATAATAATGCTTAATACTCACCACTGCAAAAAGCATCCTTTCCAATTTTAGGTTGACTATCTTTCTGGCAATGGAATGCTCTAACAAAATTTCTGCGGAAAGTTTTACCTATGAATGGTTAAATTATTCTGATTTTTCATATTAATAAATTCTAAAAAACAATATACCAGGTTCTCAAATATGTTTCTCAGTTTCTATTTTGCAGTCACAAGTTTATCCCACATCTTGCCGGTCTTTATTTAAGGTTACAGAGAGATAAGGCATATGTCAAAGTGACTGCCACTCAGAGAACTGTTAATGAAAGAATGCATTTCTTGTAGAAAACTACTATGCATAATGGACCTTACCTCTTCCAGTATTTGTATATAAATAAGAACACTGGATATATTAGATTTATTTGGATATGTATGTAACAGGATGTCTTAGTTTGACAGAGCTAAGATAAGCTATGATAAATGCCACACAATAGGTTGGCTTGAACAATAAGCCTATATTGGCTCATGGTTTTAGAGGCCATAAGTCCCAAATTAAGGTGTCAGCGAGGCCATATTTTCTCTTCAAGTCTGTAGTGCTCTGGTGTTAGTTTGCTGCAATCCCTGAGATTTCTTGACTTGCATTTCTGCCTCCATCACATGGCAGTGTCCTTGGTCTCCTCCTGTGGCTTTCTCTGACTTCTGGCTTTTATATCTTCTGGCTTCACTGACTGATTCCAAATTTCCTCTCTTTATAAGGTCTCTAGTAATATATATCCGATTTGGCCACATTTTAATAATAACATCTTCAAGAGATCCTATTTACAAATGGATTCACAGGAATGTGGGTGAACAACATGTGTTCTGTGAGGTACATGTTTCAATACCCAAAACAGGATAATAAACACTGTTTTAAATTTATTGCAAAATGTGATAGAATTTTTCTTTAGCTCTAAATTATTTGATTTGATTCTAAAGCATCTTATCAAAGATGTTATTTTTCTGACAAAAGCCATTTCCCTGTAACAAGTATAGTTCACGAACTAATTTATAAAGGAAATCGTCCAATATTGACATTTTTCTCTAAATTATATTCACCTCTGAGAACACAGGATCTGGAGACAGTGATATTTGAAATGTGAATTTAAACACAAATATGGCATCCCATTGTATGATTCACTTAATTGTTTCTCCCTTTAGGCTCTATACAATTTTAAGTTATTTTGTTCATTATCTTTCATAGGAATATTCATGCTGGTATTAAATTTTAATATATCCTAATTGACAGACTCTATATAATTTATAAAGACAGTATCTCAGTAATGTTTGCATTTATTAAATGTAATTGAAATTTTGTCTGATTTTTAGCAACAAAATATATGAAATGTGATAATGAATACTCCCACTTGGTAACATAAAACAAATGCAATTCCAACTACATCACATTGCTTCTTATTTAAACTGAAGTATCTCACAGGGTAAACCATACCAAAAACTATCTTTTACTTCAACTACATTTCCTGAATAATATAAATAAATTATGTATTATAGAGTAGAATGGCTAAGAGGATAAGCTTTCAATCAACTTGATTTTGTTCTCTAAGAAATGCATTTATTAAATTTGCCATATATTAATGAAAATTATCAGTGATGGGTTTAATGTTCACCCCATTAGGCAACAAAATAACTTTTTTTAAAAAAATCAAACACACAGACTTTATTAAACCTATTCCAGTAAGAAAGAACAGTACATAAACAGAGCTTTAGTACTACTAAGGGAAAAATCAATCAAAGGAGGAGATTTATAGGATTCCACAGCTTGGACTGAGTCATTTTAAAGAAGTCATTGCAATATAGCAAAATAGTTGAAATTAGGGAGAGCTTATTTCGGAATAGTTTTGTATTGGTGGGCACACAGAATAAGACTCTTGAAGCAAGTGTTGATGGACAAGCTGTAGTCATAATAGGATATTTTTGTGGGTTCACAGCCTTATCAACCTGGAAAATATATTTCCTAGACCAAACAGTATTCTTGTTTGTTTTAGTATTATTTAACATTGGAAAGCATCCACTGTATCAGTTCAATTTTTCGTTACCAGATTTTCCTATGAAGAAAGAAATCCCCTTTGTACCTATGAAATCAGGGGGCTTACATTTCTGGCTCTCATTAATATTTGATATCTTTAAAAAAAAACAAGTGCACATGGGAATTTATTGCTTAATGGATATAGTTTCTGTTTGAGTTGATGAAAAAGTTTGCTAATGGGTGGTGAAGATAATATTACCACTGAATTGTATACTTGACTTGAAAGTGGCTAAAATGGGAAATTTTAAACTGTGTCTATGGTCTACAATTAAAAGTAAAAAAATAAACAAAAACATTATTGCTCAATCCTAATTACTCTAAAAGCCAGTAAAATTATAAGGAACTGGTAACAGGAAGCTCAATAGTACCCAATGGTGGTTTAATTGTATGTTTTAGCCAAGTTATAGATGAACTGTAGTCAGGTATTTGAACTCTTACCCAAGAAGGACTAAGGATGCAACAAAGCAACCATAAGGATAAAAACTGTATAAATGTTATGACTGAAAGATAGCAAAGAGCAAAGACAGTACCTAGAAAAGTAGTTGAACTATGCAGATTAACTCATAATAGTATGGTTCTAAACATCCAGATCTTGTTTTAGGCTCTTGGGTGGAAGCTGTCTGGGTCGGCCATTCTCCTATTTGAAATGAAGATATTAGGTTCATATTGTCTCTCCAGAAGACCATCTTCCTCTGGAGAACTCCTGAGAATCTCTGCTACAGTTTCCTCTTGGACATATTTTCAGTATTCAAGGATTGTTTATTTCTCTTCATTTGAATATATGGATCCCACAAACAACAGCCTTGCATTTTATGTAATGATAAGTGCTGACAGTAATTTATGCTGCCTTCCGCATTGGACCTTAGTGTGCTGGTTTGAAAAGATGTATGTCCCTTAGAAAAGCCATGTTTTAATCTAAAACCCATTTCATAAAGGCAGAATAATCCCTATTCAATACTGTATGTTTGAAACTGCAGTCCGATTATCCCCCTGGAGATGTGATTTAATCAAGAGTGCTTGTTAAACTAGATTAGCTGGAGGTGTGTCTCCACCCATTTGGGTGGGTCTTGATAAGTTTCTGTAGTCCTATAAAAGAGGAAACATTTTGGTGAATAAGAAATTCAGAGAGAGAGAGCAGAACGATATAGCCGTAAGGAGAGTCCACCAGCCAGTGACCTTTGGAGATGAAGAAGGAAAATGCCTCCCAGGGAGCTTCACGAAACAGGAAGCCAGGAGAAGAAGCTAGCAGATGACGAGACGCCGTGTTAACCATATGCCTTTCCAGATGAGTGAAGAACTCTGTGTTCGCCATGTGCCCTTCCACTTGAGAAAGAAACTGTGAACTTCATCAGCCTTCTTGAACTAAGGTATCTTTCCCTGGATGCCTTTAGATTGAACATTTATATAGACTGGTTTTAACTGGGACATTTTCTCGGCCTTAGAACTGTAAACTATCAACTTATAAAATTTCCCTTTTTAAAAGTCATTGTGTTTCTGGTATATTGCATTCTGGCAGCTAGCAAACTAGAACACTTAGGATTTTTTTTCCTAACATTTTTTCTGAGAGAAAAAAACATTCTGAAACATTATTGGATTTTATAAATAGTGGAATCCTTTCTAGAGGTTAATACATAATTGATATGGCTATAGTCCATTATTATTCTTAGTGTTAGACTATATAACAATAAGAACATTGAGAAAGAAAACTATAAGAGCCTTTTGTTTCTACCATAAAGTTACTTATGGTTAGAATACTGATTGTCAAAGATAATGTTATCTAGTATCCTAAGGAAAAAATCTAATTTGAAGGCAATTATTGTATATGTCCTTTTATATAAACACAAATATACTTTTCAATCGCATACAATTATTGACATATTCATATGTTTTCTAAATGGTAAAATAAAGGAATTGCATTTGGGTTTCGAGTACATTAAAATCAAAGAGTGTAAAACAAATGATTATTTTTATTGTCTTTCATTTAATAAGTTGAAGGAGTAAACTTTCTGTTAATCTTGGAGTATTCCAGGAAATAGAAAGATAATTCAAGTTTAGAAAGTAGTTTGGGTACTTCATTTTCTCAATTTGTGGCTGAATATAGGAGATAAGAATAATAATAAAGTGTTGTTAAACATGAGATGTGAAAATAAGTCAACATTATCCACAGGCAAGAAATAGTTAAAAGTAATCATTTGAAAAACACTCATTAAAAATGAGTAAAAATGATGACTATTAATTCAAGTTCTTTTAAAATAAAGAACTTTATCAAAATAGTTAGCAATATCTCAAAGTTAAAATAGTTTATAGAATATTTTGGCAATTGAAAGGAAAATATTATTTGATCATTTTATGGAAAAATAGCAAGTTCTAACTTTACTTTGTATTTCCTCCATGTCATAGTTTGTATATCTTCCATGTCACTTCCAAATAATTTATGTCTATAAACATTGAGCTATTCATTTCCCTTTAAAATTTATTATTTGAAATTTTCATAAACCCAATAGTTAGAGGTGACTGTCGTCACATAGTTTATATTTACAGGATTTCTCAAACATTTCTATTGTTTATAAATGTTGAAATAATGCTAATCTATTTTACATGCATATGTTTATAAATGTATAAATATGTTATTCAACTAGATGATAAATTTAGTTTTTATCTCTAGCGCTATCATCTATATACATTGTATTATTGAATAAGAATAAACAGTAATATGCGCTGTAAGAAACTAAAAACATAAATAATATTTATTACCTTGCCTTCTTATTCTCCTGTAATCTTTTATATGATTTACATTCTTTAAACAAAGTAATCAACTTTTTTATTCAGACACAAGGAAAACTTGAAGACAGGAAAATAAGATCTGTCTAGATTTTTTTTTCTAGAGCACACATTTGATTCATTTGAGAAAGCAAACTTTATAACATAAACCATCACATAAAACATTTTGCACATCCTATTCATGTATGGGCATTTTATATATAAAATAAAAAAAAAAAACATTTAGAACTATTTCAGTGACCAATGTTTATATCTTTTTCTTACTTTGAATAGTTATCCAGGAATTGCCACTAATTAATTCAATTTGACATTAGTGTATTTTTTAAAGTTGTCCAAAGAAAAAATTCTTAATTTATGTGACCACATTAAGTCCTTTATGACTTATAGCACTATAAGAATTCACAAGATAAAACTTTTTTAAAAGATATCATATTGCAATTTCATTTAAACAATTTTATATTTTGGGAAGCCTGAACATTTTGTGAAATTATAACTTACTAGACACATACCATTAATGTAATTTTTTTTAAAAATTAGAATATGGAAAAAATAACTTAAAATTTTATTTTCACTAAAAAACTGTGTGAACATTTGTCATAGTGATAACTTTTTTAAAAATATGCATAGAATTGCTTTTAAGCTATAATTAAATGCTGTAGCTGGTCCAAAGAGTCATATGAATAGCAATAATAGTGTATCACTTCTTTTGTAAAAATTTTGTTGTGGTAACATACATAAAACAAAAAGTTTCCTATTTTAAATCATTTTTGTGAATACAATTCAGTGATAATTACATCTCCAATGTTGTGCAACCATTATCCAAACTTTTTCATCACTCCAAGCAGAAACTCTGCATCTATTAAGCAACAGCAGGTTGCTGGTAATCTCTAATCTACTTTCTGTCTCCATGAATATGCTTATTCTAGATATTTCATATGTGGGATCACACAATATTTTTCCTTTTGTATCCAATTTGTTTCACTCAGCATGTTGTTTTCAAGGTTCATCATATTGTAGCAGGTATCTACATATATTGTAGCAAGTTCGTATAAACGGAACTTACATCCCTTTTATAGCTGAGTAATACTCTATTTTGTGTGTATATATATATGTGTATCATATATATATATACATTACATTTTGTTTATCCATTTATCTTTGTTTGACACTTGCTTTTTCCATCTTTTGACTATTGTAAATAATATTGCTATAAACGTTGGTAAACAAATATCTGAGTCTCTGTTTAGAATTATTTGGTCTATGTTCTTAGATCGAATTGTGAGGTCATGTGATAATTCTATGTTTAGTTTTGAAGAACCGTCAAACTTCTCCAAAGTGGCTGTACCATTTTACATTCCCAGAAGCACCTGGCAAACACTTTATTTTCACTTTTTTTTTTTTTTTTATATAATAGCCATCCTTTTGGATGTGAAGTAATATTTCATGGGATTTTGACTTGTATTTCCATAATGACTAATAATGTGCAGAATCTTTTTGTGTGCTTCTTGACTATTTGCATTTCTTCTTTGGATAAAATTCAAGAGTTTATGAATTCTTTTTAATAAAAGTGACTGTAATCATATGTCAAAAATTTTTAACTCTTGAAACATCCCATCAATCCACTTAATCCAAAATCTAAATCATTACCCAAACTTAGAATTAAACTTCATGCATCTGTCTTAGTTTGTAAAGGAAAACAGAAAAGAGTAAATAAATTTTGTTTTTTGTTGTTGCTTTTTTTTTTTTTTTTTGCTTTTTCTTATCTATTTGGAAATTCTTAACTATTCCTCTGGATAAGATATATCTAGAGTGTGTACCTAATGAATGAACAGTTTTTTTTTTAATTTGTTTGTTTTATGATCAACTAACCCCAAATCCCCCCCCCCCCCCGCAAATAAGTAAAGGTGAGTTAGAATGGGAGAAGATCAAGAAAAAGAGGAATAGAGAAGGAGCCAGTTTCAGAAATATATACGTTTATCACTGTGAAGGCTAATTACCTTCTCTCTGTAAGGAAAGGTAAATGTTCAGGAAAAATACATTTTGACAAATAAGCAGAGGACCATGTGTCATAGTCAAGTGTATCCCTCTCTTTTTTTAATTTATGAAAACCTCTAGTCTTTAGAAATAGATATTCTATTTCATAATTAAGCACAAACTTTTCTAACAGAGTAAGATAGTAATTCTCTTAAAAATAAAATCCAGTGGAAATTTCATGTTTTTTCTTTTTCTTTCTTATTCTTCTCTTGTTCAGAATGAAAATGAGAAGTCGAAAAGCAACTCAATAACCAAGAATTTTATTTAACATCCTTCTGTAATTCTAAGGCATCCAGTATTACACTGTTTATTTTATTTTATTTTTTGCATGGGCAGGCACCAGGAAATTGAACTACACTGTTTATTGAGTCTCAGATTTATTGTGTTATCTTTCCAACATCTTATGTATGAGTATTTAATGTGTTTTATATTCTTCTTGGCACCTCCAGCAGTAGTTTATGTATTAGAGTGACTAAATAAATTCCCTTAATTAAGGTTACAAGTATAGTGTTAAAATTATTTATGTGCTGACAACATATATTCATTCATTCATTCAGTTAACATTTATGTGTATATGTGGTGCATTTTCATACCAATGTAGAAGAAAAGATCAATGAGCCAATATTGAATTTTCTACTTATTAATTTTTTTTTGGCATGGGCAAGCCGAACCTAGGTCTCTGGCTCATCAGGTGAGAAATCTTGTCACTGACCCGCCATTGCACCTCCCTCTACTTATTAATTTTGTAAGGGAATGTACACAGAAGAATTTAAGAAGATATCATTTTAGTGTTGCAAAATATACACTTAATATAGGTTAAAACTGCTGGTCATGCTATTATGATCCCTGAAATGTTGGATTTTTGGTATAAAATTTCATAGTATTCATTATTTTTATAATATTACTTTGTCTTATATACAACTTTCTAATTGGTTGCATAGTTGAAGAAATATTATGAGAATGATTATTTGTTTACATTTCTGTGAGTTTTTTTAAATTGAAAGCTAACTATACTTGGAACATCTGAAATTAAATATATGCTTAAAATTCTTATGACCTCACTTGTTAAAGTATATTTTAAAAATTACCTTCAGCGGAAATGTTTATGATCAACATGGACACTTCTATTTGATTTACAAATAGACTTCTAAGAAGAAAGCGTTTGGGAAAAGTAATCATTAGAAGTTCTTTAAACTCTATTAAAATGATACCCAAATAATATCGATTCAAACAATAATTACTATTCTTTTTCTCTTGAAAGCCAATCTACTGATATTTACTTGTCAGTTTAATGTATCCATATTATGTTCTGCTTCTTTCTCAGTATGGGATGATAAAGGTATTCGGTTTCAATTTTAACTACTGACGTCAAATGCAAATTCCTTTAAAAAGCATTATTAACCCTGTTCCTATTTTATTCACAGATATTAGCTGACCTAGAAAACCATGCATTATTTAAGAATGATTTGGAATGTCAAAAGCTGATTCTGGAAGCAATGAAATACCATCTTTTGCCAGAAAGAAGAACTTTAATGCAAAGCCCAAGAACTAAACCTAGAAAATCTACAGTTGGAACTCTGTACGCTGTAGGAGGAATGGATAACAATAAAGGTATAATAATTCTAGCTAGGTACATAATACACATCAGTTGTCATACCAAAACACAGTTCTAATACTGCAATCTGCATAACACCAACAAACCTCACATAAATTTAGCTTCATCTATTATGATTTACAATTAAGTGGAAAATTAGGAGGATATCTCATTTTCAGGTTATAGTTGCTGCTTCTGCTTCTTATTCATCTTTAAATATTTTAACTATTTTTTGAGCATATGTACATAAAAAGTCTTCATATGAAATGAAAAGCGATTTGAGGTACTTACCTAGAAATCACATGCCAAATAATTTCTTGAATATTTCTAAACTATGTTTCAATTCTAAGTAAAAAAGATGTAATCTGCCAGACACATGCTTGCGGAGATACAATTAAGAAGAGAGTTTCTACTTCTGAGGCGCTTAGTCTCACATAGGCAGACAAATAACTAGGCAATTACAACTGAGTGTAAAACTGTGGCAATTGTAATTTATGAATTTAATCATTCTTACCTAATGATTCCTTCAAAAGGACGTGAATGCTTTGTTTCAAAACTGACACACATTTGAAGGTTTTATTTATTTTGCATAGTTATTAGAAAAATCTCTGAATATTTGTTCTCTTCAAATGTTCGGTCTTAATTTTCTTGAATAAGTATATAAAATAATATACAAAAACTAAAATTTGCATATTTGTGTATAATAAAGGATATAATTAGCTATAATACATTTAGAGTACATGCAAAAAGTTACAATTAAAGCAATAGAGGGTGATCACATATTTAATCTCTTTTAAAGGAACTTGGTTATTAAAGAAGTAGCACAAAGCAACTGCAAATAACCCACATCAACCACTGTGAAGTGAGATCCCCAAATAGAAGCTAAAGGGAAACCATTTACATAATCAATTGGAAAAGACACACAGTCCCATTTTTCTTTGGCAAAAAGGTATCCTGCGGCTATTAGATGGTTTTCACTGGATTAATTGTTTGGAAATTATAATTCCTTTTTACTGATATGATTTCTAATAATTATCAAATTAAATGAGCACTAGATGATTAACTTATAAAAATGGAAGAAGACTATAAAAACTAGAATTCCTTTGCAAGTACATAGAAAGTAAATTGAAATTTCTCTCACCACATGAGATGGCTATAAGAACATATAGGATAGAATGTAGTAGTGGGGGAAAATGCTAAACCTTACAACACAGTATTATTAAAATAAAAATGTCCTCTAAAATCAACTGGAATATATTCCATCTGGGTTAATTTTCTTCCTCAAAGGAAGAATCTGAGTGTTATTTTCCTGAAAAATAGAAGCCAAATCAAAACAAAAAACCAATAAACATAGTAAAATGCCAAGGTAAAAAAAATTAAGCTAAGAAAACAAAGCCATTAATCTGTATTTATATTGCTCTTACTATAATTCTAAATGTCAGATAAAATAGACCACAATTGCTTTAATTTCTGAAGGGAATAATTAGCCTCTCTTGAAGCAGAGACAAGACACCTTTACTGTAATGTTGTGATAGGTTAATATTACCTGTAAAATTAAATGTCCTGATTTCCAGTGCCTCTTGATGATCACATACAAGTTTCTATCAAAGTCTCAGATTTCATAAGCAGGTAGTGGCTTTTTATATGTGTTTATCAAATTTTAAGATCAGATGAATAGCAGTTGTTTTTAAAGGACACTGTATTCTATAGAAAGAATGCCCATAGATGACATTCGGCATTTAGGAATCTGCACATTGTAGCAGTTTTGTTTTTTTTTTTTTTTTCAGAAGAAGAAAATACACATTGATTCTGATTATCTTATGCTAAGATTGAGCATTAAATTATAAATTAATATAAGTACAAAAATCACTATATTATTAAAGAAACAAAGGATATGACTACTTTAAATTTTTCACTTGTTTATGTTATCACATATAATTTATTTTACATTGTTTAAATCTATGACAAAGTTCTTTCTGATGAACTTGATATGTAAATCAAACACTTGTCTAATTACACAAATGCTCAAAGAGGAATTCTAGTTTATAGTAGCTGTATTCTTCAAATTCTCTTTTTTTCTTTATTAGAGAATTGTAGATTTAGAGAACAATCATGCATAAAATGCACACTTGGCATATATCACCTTATTATTTTTTATTTTTGTTTATTTGTTTATTTTTACACGGGTAGGCACCGGGAAAAGAACCCGGGTCTCCGGCATGACAGGCGAGAATTCTGCTACTGAGCCACCATCACAGTGCCCCCACCTTATTATTAACACCATACATTCGTGTGGAACATTTATTACAATTGATGAAAACACATTTTTATAACTGCAGTATTAACTATGATCCATGCTTTAATTTAGGATTCATGGTGTACATTCCCATAGTTTTTGTTTTTTTTTTTTAAATTTACTCTGTTGCTATATGTACAACTTAACATTTCTACTTTTAACCACATTCAGATATGTATTTGTACTATTAATTACATTCACAATACTGTGCTACCATCACCACTATCCAATACCAAATTATTTCTATCATTCCAAATAGGAACCATGTACATTTTAAGCCTTAACTTTCCATTCCCCATCCCCACCTGGTCTCATAGTATCCCTCTTTTCCAGATTCTGGTTCTATGTGTTTGCTTATTCGAATTATTTTAAATCATTGAACTCATACTCTAATTGTGCTTTTGTGTGTGGCTTATTTCACTCAATGTGATGTTTTTAAGGTTCATCTGTGATGCCGCCTATATCACTTCATCCTTAAATTGTAATTTTTGTGTGTGGTTAACAAATACTGTTTTTATATTAGTAAATTATTTCAGTAAGACCCAGTAGCTTATTTAAGTGGTGAAAACCTGGTAACTTTAAATAAAATAGCTACATTATAAACACACATAAAAATGTAGTCTATCAAGTTAAACAGTTTGCCAAAATCTGAATTTCTTTAATCTTAGCAGTATTCTTTAATCTTAGCAGTTCTATGATATTGGAAACATTTTTTTTTTTCAAACTCTCTTTAAAAAGCTGAACTTTCTTAGGGATGTGAAGCTTTTTCATTTTAGAATTGAAGAACACCGGTCATGTTGACATTGTTAAACTTTTTCAGTAAGGTAGAGGCTTAGAGTATGAGAATACAATGGGATTTAAAAAGACATTCCTGATTACATCAGCAATAAAACAGGAAAAATAAAAGTTCTCTGAAGAAGCCCATAGGATTGCATATAGTTAGCATTATGGGAATTGAACATTATGGGAATTGAACATAGCTATCTGCCATAATCTTAGATAAAAATCTAACAGTTAATACCAAACCTCAGAGAAACTAAACAGAAACTTGTAGAGGCCCAAAGCTTCAGGGTTTTGAAATAGCAACTATGACATTTTTATGGTAAAACTTTGTGCTTTTATTTCTTTAAAAAATGCTTTCTATGCCTTATTGACTTGTCTTATCTGTAAAAAGGCAATGATATTTTATCTTAAAACTCTTTTCTCTTTTCTGGAAAGATAATGAGGCAAAGAAAATAAAGATAAGAAAAAACCTTAAGAAGAAAGGGAGAGAAATCAAAATAAAAACATATTATAGTATAATTGGGATTTCCTTTGCATGACTAATTTGAAGACTTATACCATACTCAATGTGGTCTTTCATCATTATTTCCATATATATATATATATATATGTTATATATATATATATATATATATATATCTCATGCCCTTTAAAAGGACCATGTAAGCATATAGTTAGGTTCCTTTTCAGCTCCACAATTGCTAGGATTCATATATCTCAAGGGATTAATAAAGCCATGCGTGTAGCTTTTGCAGATATTTCCTAGATATTATGAAATTTCAGGATATTTTTCTATTTTGTTCTATACTAATTGCCCTTTCCTCTTACATTTACATATGCGGGTATTCAATAGTGACCTCCTTACATCTGATAGCTCCAGGTCCTGTGCTAGGAGCTGACATACAGTGGTGAATATCAACATGATCTCTGCCTCACCCAAGCTTTTAAATTAATTGAGGAAAACAAATGTTGAAATATTTCCAAATAAAATGAATGTTACAAATGGGAATCACAAGTGCAATGACTATAAGGTATAGGTACTAAACCTAGTCTAGTCTAGAAAATTAAAGAAGTCCATGGAAAGTGTTTTTGTTGTCTTCTTTCTTAATCCATCTGAAATCTTAAGAATTGTCAGGCATAACTTTGGCAAATTATTGAGACCATGAAGAGGAGGGGTGTGGATCCAGATGGCAGGCACAGTAAATGTGCAGACTTACAGTTGGTGCAGTGTGCATCTTTAAGAGGTGGAGAGAAATCCACGATGGCTGAAATAAAGCCAGAAAGGAAAAGAAAGCACGATAGTGCTTTACTGGAGGGCTTTAGTAAAAGACTTAATAGGATCGATTCTGATTGTCACTCCAGAAGCAGGTGATGCTTGTGGTGGAGATAGAATACTTAAAGAGACTAAACTAGTAGAATGAGCATTCCAACACCTTCGTTGGGTATTACAGGGCACACCCAGGGGACTCAGTAGTAACCTGTGATGACCTTCTACATTGTGTTATGAACTAAGACTAGGCTGACTAGGAATCATGGAGGCATGAAAGTATAGGAATTTTATCAAATGATAAAGACCGGTGATTTATGGAAGGGTACAAAGCACCACAATATTCATATAAATTGTATTTCTATAAATACCATGTTGTATAAAGCAAATGCTTTTATATATATATGTGTGTGTATATATATATATACACACACACACACATCACAACAACATTCAAGAATGATTACAAATGGAGGTTTGCAGCATATTTTGGAAAGTGATCTTTAATTTATTTCTATAATTGAAAAATACTAAAAAATAAGAATGTAGTTATTCCTAATCTATTTTAAGGCAAAATAAAATCATGAATTTTACCCATAAAAGACGAATGACGGGTCATATAAAATTAAGCAGTTTTTTAAAAAGAAACTAAATAAAAACTATTTCTAAAAAAGGAAAACAACTTTTAAAAAAATGTCAACAACTGAAATCAAAAGTAGAATTTAAGTCTATGTAGAAAATTGAAAAAAAATTGCTACCGTTTTGGTAAGAAATTTATCACAAATCACACAGGACTCAACTCCTTTAGAAGCATTGTTTTAAAGTACAGCACTGACTGCTAACTCAGAAGGGCTTTGGACTGTCTGCAGTTATGTATGACTCATGTAAGCTATGAAGAAAAATTTGGTGCTAGTGGTTAATGGAAAATATTTGTATCAATAGATCTATATTGGATTCATTTTCTGATATTGACTGACTATCAAGAAAATTCTACAGAAATAGAAATAGTATAGTTTTGTACCCATGGAAGAAGTATGTTTTGGTGATGTCTTTGTTGCACTCGTGAATATGTATTTTAAACCAGAATGACTTATAATAGTATAGAAGCAGTGTCGTAATCATTTTTACCATTGTTAATAGACTGGTAATTATTTTTTCCAAAATTTCTACATGTAAAATTATGTATAGATATGTGTGCTTGGGTACAGACATAACTGTATATTTACATTTCCAGAAAGATAAACCTATTTATATTATATACCTATTTATATTTGTGTTAATCACTCTCTCTCTTTCTCTCTGTGTCTATTTCTCTCTCTCTCTTTCCTTGGATTTATCTAGATTGCTATCTAAATCTACTTATATTTGGATTTAGAATTTAACTTGAAGTCATTTTGCTGCTTTTATTCTTTTATATCATGTGTGAATTTATATTTCATTAAAATTTTTAGAGAAACCATTTGAAATAGCTTATTAATAATTGTTTGCATGTCAATTTGAGCTTAACTCCTTTCTGAAATGCTTTGGTGGGAATCAATTCCTTTTTTCATAAATAATGCCACTATTAGCATCTTCCTACGTGAATGTTTTTCCTATCCTCTGATTTCTTCCTTAAGAAGATTATTAGATTAAAATTTACTGAATAGGAAGGTAAAACTTTAGTAGCATTTTTTTCTGATTTTCTTCTAGAAAGTTTATAAGTATTTACATATCACCAAACTATAAAGAAAAATATTGTCAATATCATCACACTATTGCTAACACTGCCATAAAAAAAAAACTTTTTATCATGAAAATTTTCTAACATAACAAAGAGAGGAAAAGTGCATAATGACTCTTTGTGTATTTATTGCCATTAAATTTATGTTTCTTTTTTTCATAGTGAGCTTACATGCTTTATGTTTTGAGGTTTTGTGAAGATTTATAGATTAGGTCCTACCTTTCCAATTAGTACATATTTTACTTCAATTTCTTGAGCTAATGATTTGGCTAGACAATATGGTAGAAAGTTCAATTAGAAATAGCTTGTAGGGTTCCCTTCTCTTTTTCTTTATTTTAAAAACAATATTTTGAATATTTCTAATATTATAGACATTTGCTGTGGATTTCTAGTAAGTATCATATCACCTCTGGAAATTGTTGAAAGAATAATGGATAATGTTGCATGAAAACTCATAGAAACTCTGGCTAAACTTAAGTCCTCGCAGAGAATTTACTTTCCTTCTGGGAGAAACTTCCAGTAAATAAAAATAGTCTTTCAAACAAGGACTGGGTGTTCTGAGATTGAGATTTAGTATTTGTGAGGACTGTCCGAATCCTGGTTTGCCCCTAGCAACTATCCTTCAATATTTGCTTAGCCATGTCCTTGGTAGGGCCCTGAGCACCATTTTACTTGTGTCCTCAGAACTGGGAGACTTTTCAAAGCTCTATCTAGTTTACAGCGTCTGTTTTCTTCTGCCAGGATTTCTACCTCTTCCTCCTCTGTGTTTTAGAAATCACCAACTGCCCAACCAAGACAGGCAACGATGCTCTGCCATTCTCTTGTCTTAGAAAGTAAAGACCCGACTGCCTTGACAGACCTGAACTGCATTCTGTGTCTTTCCAGCCCCAGGAGATTGTCCAAAGGCTGAGCCACCTGGAGTGCAAAGCTTCTCTCTCCCTGAGTGCTGCTCGTGAATCAGCAGTTTCTCAAGGGGAGAGTGGTAAAGAATGTTACGCTTCCTCAATGCACATCCCTTTTCCCTGAGACTTTGGTCCCTCAAATTCTAGCTGTTATTTTTTATGTTTTTATAACATAAAAACATATACCTTTAAATAGCTAAATTTACCCCAATACCTTTAAATAGCTAAATTTCCTGTATTTTAAAACTATAGCTTAATAGCTATTCTTATGGAGATGACAGGTCTGTTAATCTAATTTGTGAGTTAGAAACAGAGGATCCTATAGATTTTTTATTCCAACAGTTTATCCATTTTTAAAATTCCTCCTTGAATCTTTTATACATTTATATGATCATTTCTTATTTCTCTTCTGACTTGCTCATTTTTTAAATTTCATTTTTTATTTCTTTAAATGTTTCATGTTTCTTTTTTTTTATTTTACATTCTGTAGCTAATAATTCCACTAAAAATTGAGGGTCTGAATCTGTTGTTTGTTGTTTCTAATATCTCATTCATACTAATTTGGTTCCCTGTGTGATGGGTATTATTATTTTTAAGACATAGGCGATTTCATTACTCTGTGGGATTTGGGGGCTTAAACTGGGGGTGCTTTCCTCCAGAGAGGATGCCTGTGCTACAACCAAGAGCCAGAGAAACTACTGACATAGAGCTAAGTCAATCTCTTCAATGCTCCAGAGTTAATATGGAGCTTGCTCACCCACCTTATGTCAGGACCATAGGTAGACATGTCCTCCTGAAATGCTAGCTTTCTTATCAGGTTTCACCTCACTCTTCTCTCAGCTGTTTGGTTGTTCCATTGAAGACTTCTCTTATATTTCTTAAAGTCCAGCAAAAAAAAAAAAAAAAAAAGGATTTTTATTGAAATTTGCTCAACTGTAGTGGTATCATAATTAAAAGGCTTTTCTGCATCAGTTTTGTCTTCTATTTTGACTTTTGCTCTTGATTGTTTTATTTGATTGATGCTCTGTAATTATGGGAAAGAAGGTATTTTATCTATAATTCAACTATTAGCAACCTGCACTTTTTTTTTTTTTTGCATGGGCAGATTGTGGGATTGAACCCAGTTTACCTATTTGTAAAGTAGCTCTCTGATATTTCAATGGTTAAATAATCTTTGAGTTATCTGCCAAATTCAGATAAAACATATTCATCTCTGAAATGGGGATAATAATTCCTATCTCAAAGTCTTAAATTATACCTGTGTTATATTACAATGACACAATTACAATACAGGTGATCATTTACTAAAATTTGACCAGACTCCACACATTCTTTCTTTTTGTATGTTTAGGTGCCGGGAATCGAACTCGGGTCTCAGGCATAGCAGGCGAGAACTTTGCCTGCTGAGCCACTGTGGCCCACCCCAACACGTTCTTTGATAGCATTCAAATTCACACCTGAGTAGAAATATAAATTGATCTATGGACTCATTAGATATTTACACCTTTTCAGGTTACAAGCAATTTGGGCACAGGAAAAATTGGTATTAATTTTGGAAACACTTCCTACTTATGGTAGGCTTTCAGTAAATATCTGCTTCATTTAAAGTACAACTTATTTAATTGATCTTAGTGGATGCCCAAAAGGGACAACTCTCACATATATTATTCATGAAACATGAGCTTTGATATGATATGCTATTTATTACTATAAAGTTTATGTTATATGAAGGGTCCTCTTATTGGTTATCTTTTGAAGATTTGAAAGGCAAACTGTAAATAGAAAATTGCTTTTACCTAAATATTTTCCCTATAGGACACCTCAAGCAGAAAAAAATTCTGAATTTCTATTTGTTCTCAGAAATAATCATTTGAGAATAATGAAATTATTTCATCCCTTACATATTTGTAAAACCCTTATGTCCAAACATTACCAGAAACATTTCATTTACTTCAGACAATAAGCTTGAGAGTGTGTTCCTGCTTATTTGGTTTTGACAGAGGTTATGAAACTTGCTTAATTTCTCCCATTTAGTAAGTAGTATAAAGCTACTTGAATATAGGTGTCTGTTTATTTTCAAAATTTTTGTTATTTCTTTTACCCTTTTACCCTCATTTAATATATTAATGTTGAAATATCTGCAAGGGACTGCTTTTTTTATGCCGGCATAAAAGCAAGGCATACTTTTATTGGCATTCTTATTATATTATTTTCCCTAAAGATTTTGTATAGGTTTAGAAGTAGTTTTCTAGTGTGCTGGGTGAATGAAAAGTTCCTGGCCAGCTAAATAAACCTTATTTTTAAATTTTAAAACATACACTAAGAATCTAAGAAAGAAAGTAATTGAACATTTCATTATTTTTACTTCTTTCATTTTTGTAAATTAGTCTTTTTGTAAATATTTTTGTAAATATTTTAACTACTTCCCCGTAATTTCATTTTTGTAAAATATTTTGTAAATATTGCAACTACTTCCCCATAATTTCAAATTCACTTTTTGATCGATTCCTGATGAGCTTTCTCTTTCAATACCATGTCTTTAAAATGCAATAAAATAGACATTGCATTAAAATTCACCCTACATTTTAAAATTTTATTCTAAGTTCCCAGCCACAAGACCAAGGCATAGGACTTGAACATGTCTTCATGGGGGACATGACTCAATCGTAACATTGACTTTCGACAATTCTGCTAATAGTACTTTCTCTCTCAAATTGAGAATAATAGACTTTTCTTTTTATCGCAATCCCATAACACTTTCTAAATAATTAGAATTGTTAATTATGACACAGGATTTTAATTTTATCCATCCCAGATTATAAATTCACTCTTCTTGTACTATGTAATTTCGTTATATATGTTATTGAGTACCTACTAATTTTCAGTCATCATGCTTAGTTACTTAGAATGTATATAATTTAAACTTCAACAGACCAGGGAATTTTTCTGGTCTGTTGAAGTTTAAATTATAAACAGCAAATTTTAAGCAAACAAGAAAGTTAGTATAAAGCAGGTCACATGATGATTAGTTATGAAGAAATATAAAGCAAAGAAAGGGGAATGGGAAGAAGGGAAGGTTGTATTTTATATAGGTTGGTTGAGGAAGGTCATCTGTTAATATGATATATGAAATATTGTTTGGAAATCCAAACTATTTTTTTCTATAAATGAAGGATTTTTTATTTCTTATAAAATCAAATATTTTAAAACATTCTGAAGCATAATTTTCTACTTATATTTATATTTTGTGGATATTTGCAGAGCAGAGGTTGGCAAGCTACAGCTTACAAACGAAATCTATTCCACCCCATTGTTTTGTATGGTTTACACACTGAGAATGGGTTTTACGTTTAAATAATTGAAAAACCAATCAAAAGAAGAATAATATTTTATGATTAATGGGAAATATATAAATTCAAAGTTCAATGTCCATGAACAAAGTTTTATTGAGCCTCACCCATTTTTTTTGTATATTGTTTTAGGCTGGTTTCATTCTACCATGGCCATTTGGTTGCAACAGAAACCCACAAAGCCTACATTTCTAGTATGTATGCCTGTGTTCAAAAAGTTTGCCAACCCCTGCTGTAGAGGCAAATAAACTTTTGCCAAAGACTCTTTTTGTCCCAAATGCTACATTTCCTTGACCCACCTCTAATTTGTCAGCAGCTATAGTGGGCAGCTACTGTGCCTGTTTACAGTATCCTACACTCTGCCTGCTTATCTACCTAAGAGGTTTCTTTTAAGTTTTGAGACCAAGCTCGGTCTTATACAGGAAGTCCAGTAGTTCAGCGAGATGATGGAACTAAAGCCTTAGAGGCAATCTTCAATCACCCAGATGTGGGAGTCTCTGGATAAATGCTCCTGCCTTCCATTTGTAAGATGAACAATTCTGAGTTGTTTTCTATATGGTTCCTCAGAAAGTTCTCAATAGAAATGCACTTCTATTGCCCGTAATAGTAATTGGCTCAATATATAACATTTTTTGGCTTTTCTTCTTTCATTGTCTCACTTTCTTTCTGCTTCCTCACCTTGCTTCCTGTGATCACCTTCCGAATAAACTTTCTGCACTCAACTATGTCTTAGGCATTACTTTCAGTAAAACCAAATTAAGATAATAAAAAGGTTTCACAAGCAATATTTTGAGATATGAATAACATTTTTTAAAGGCATAGATGAAGCAATATTTCAGTTAGAAAGAACCAGTCAAGTAAGTATATACAGACGATTCTCATTTTGTATAGTAGTGCCAGACTGTCAAAACAACTATGCAAGCCGAAACCATGTAAAAAGATCTTAATTATCAATAGGAATACTACGATTGCTCTGTGACCTTTAAAGTTGTTCATCAAAGGATTTAAAACTCTCTTAATGCCAGTTATATATGTATAGTAAAATGAAAAAATAGCAATATTAATATATGTAGTACAATATAATTCAAAACATTTTTAGAAGCATTAATAAAGTGTTTTCTTTACTTGCCACCTTCTTGTCATGTATCTTAAGATTCGGAGCAAGTATCTTTCTACTACTTATCAAATTTTCATGTTCTGTATTTGGCTCAGCTTTCAACATTTTGTGCTTTACATTTTTTATGTTGTGAAATATCCCTGAGAGCTAATTTAAATGTGAAGAATTTTGCTTGTATCGCTTCCTTTGGGATATCTTCATCCTTTTCCTCTTGACCACCTTCCTCATCTATGTCAATGATGTTACCTTGACCAGTTTCCTTTGGCTGCACATGTAGAGTCTTTTGAACTAAGTGTGTTAACATTCTCATAGTCAGGTGTTGTGGGACTAAGAAAGACAAAGATGATGATTTGCACTAATGGGTACAACTTGCTGCCAAATCACAAGGGACAAAAAATTAAACGCGTCCCAAGAATCTCTGTTTATGGTGCAGGAAGGGTTTAGTGACTCTACCACTCCAATTGCCATTTGGATATCAGTTTCATCACCATCAACCTCCAATTTCCTGTTTTGCTTATCTGAGAATTGCTTTTTTTGTTTGTTTGTTTGCACAGCCCATATGGCTTTGGCTTCAAGTTGATTAGATATGGAACTGGCTTATAATGGGTTTAGAATGCAGGATTTGTTTGTTTTGTAACATTTTAAAAAAGAATTGAAAGACGCTGCAAAGACAAAGAGAGATACTGTATATTCACAGTCTTTTCATTACCGGAAAATACAACTTATTTACGAGTTAGTTATCAAACATAACTCCATGTATGTTTGATTCTAATTTCATTTCCAGGGTTATCACTTTTCTATTTTGTTGTTGCCCTTACATCTCTGTTGACCAAATCTCTGTTTCATTTATCAATATTGTAAAATGCCAGTGGGTCTAACTCTAGGAGATAAAAAGGGAATACAAGTCTGTGCATGAACTGAATAAGCGATAGGCAATGGCCAGTCACATGCAGTTTTGAAAGATGTGACATGACTGAGCACTGACCATGGTCCACATCTGTATTTATGGAGTGATATGTGAACTAAAAAGGTAGCAGCGAAATTTGTGTTTTATGCAGTTACTCATAGTTGATATAACTATTCTTGGGGACTATGTAAAGTAAACCATGGTCACTGGAATTCAGGCATATTAGAACCATACAAAGGAGAACTGTGTATTTGAGGAAACACTGTAGAATTATGCTGATAGATATAATGAAATAGAAGTAGAATGTCAGAGTATGAGGAAGTCTGTGTAGTTTCAAAGAAAAATTAAATAAAGAATTAAAAGCAAGGATTTTTCACCTTGATTGTTTTTTAGGTAAAGTGTAGAAAAGAATAAGGAAGTTGAATTATTACATTATGTGTATTACTCCATGCATGACAGTGTAAACAAGAAATACAGCCAACTTAAAGAAATACCAAGTATGCGGATGGTGTGTCAAGACCTAGGTAGCAATCACTGCTCCCTTAGACCGTAATTAACTGAGTAGACAGGTGAAGGAGATATAGACCATTTTTTTTCTACGTTTGTGTTGTCTTGTTGTTAACAACCCAATTGAAATCACAGGTCACTTACTGATTTTGATTAATAGCCGGGTGTTTTATCAGATAGTCCTAAACCTATTATGTGAACTCAAAGCAAATGTGCTACAATGTCTGGAATTTGTGGGCAATAATCATAAGAATATCAAGATAAAGAGATGAAGAAAAATATAAAGGAGACAAAGCTTTTATTCTTAGCTATGAAATGCTTTGTTTCCATGTGATTTCTTTTATTGAGTAGTTTTATTACAGAACACTTATTATGATATATTGGTTTTTAATGCATGCTTTGGTTTTCATATATTTACAATTAAGAAATTACACAACTTTAGGAATAAGTGCATGATGTTTCTCTTTCTATCCAATGGACCTAGCCAATCATTTTATCCTGAATTTGTCTCTTCACCTTTTGTATTATTATGAGTACCGTTGAAAGGCAAAAATGGAAAGTGAAATTGCTGAATGGGACTAGACATTTTGACCTGATTTTTACTTTCTTGGCTTGAACCAGACAAGCTGAACTATCAAGAATTTTTAAAGTACCACTTTTTATACTGCACTTCGATGATGGGAAAAATTTTAAAGCAATAGAAATCATGGCTTAAAGGAAATGATTCACTTGTAATTCTGTGTCAGAGAAACCTGAGCATTTGCAATTAGGTGGGGGAAAATAACTTTAAAATACTGAATGACTTTTCTGAAGAAAAGCAGTGTAAGAAAAGGAAGCTATTCTTTCATCTTTGCCCTTTAAGTATTGCCCTACTTGGGGTCTGCCTCCATGCTTGCACTCAGTCACTTTGGTTTCACTTCAGCACCTTTTCTTTGAACGTAAATTACAAAGTTGAAGATTACCGGTTCAGGGCTATTAGTTAGCACAAAGCTATAGAAATTATTCAAACCATAAATAATGCCATGTCATCCAAAACCCAGTTTGATTTTCAGACACACAGATTTGTCTTCTAGAATTGTACCCACATATGTGCCTGCTCAGGAGCATTTTGGGGGAAAACCCTACAAGAGCCCTGGGGGAAGGACTGAGTGAACATTACATTAACATTTTTTTGAGATCAGGAAAGATGCTCGCATGCAAAGGTTAACTTCTGGTTGCTTACATAGTTTCCAAAAAGAGACTTCAGCTCTGGCTGTTATGTTCCCTATTGAAGAGCAAAAGAGGGATTTCTTGCTTGAAAAGTGAATATCATAGCCTTACATTCACTAGAAAGGATAATTCTTAGTGACTATCTTGTCCGTAACTATTTCTGGTAACTCTTCTGAGAACAGATCAGAGCTATAATAAGTAAAAATATAGTCCAAGTTCCTTAAATATAGTTTTATAATAACTTTATTTTGCCATTGAGCATTCAGGGAGTTTGGACCACATCATTGCACATTCTGTAGGTTTTTCGATTAATGCACACTGGATAATAACTGAATATGCTTGAATAAAATGCCCAACATAACTAGAAGTTCTTAAGTACTCCATGCATACTTTTTTATAAATCTCCCTATGAATGTGTGGTAAATGTTCCGAGCCTTTCTCCACCTTGACTCTCCTTTTGCAGACCCACTGGGGGATAAATCTGTGTGGGTATGTGTGTGTGTTTCATGTCTCCTGAGTTAACTCCTCCAGTATATGGCTACTCTCCAGAACAGAAAAAGCCATTCCCCAGAGAAAATAGAGAGAGCAAGAAGTACAACGTTTACAGATAAGCAGTAGTCTTTCCTCTAACACCTAATGTGACACTAATGTATACTTTCATTTTAAAATGTGTAAATATCAATGGATCATAAATAGCCTGGAATTAATTTATCTTTGTAAGGGTGCTCATTTATGTAAAAGGCAAAATTGCACTTTCTCAGATTATATAGTTTATATGGAGATCAGTGAGAGCTCATGCTCTTTTACTACAGTTCTGAAAAGACATTTTAATAACTTGGATTTCTGTCAACAGTCAGTAAGGCTAGAATCCATTTATCACATGAGCTTTCCCTTCCTTTTTTCTCACTGGTACACACACTTTTCAAAATAGGCTAGGCAAATTCAAATGAATACCAAATAGAAGGTGTTTATTGGCATCTAGGACAATTTAGGGATAAAACAAACAAAAGGGCTTGGGTTGATCCTTGATGAAACATTATCAGTTATGTAAATAAATATTCATTTTGAAAATATCAAGAAATATGACTAAGATAAAAATGTATTTACAATAATGCTTTAATATGTACATTGTTTGCTGTAAAATTATTTTAACATGTGATTCCTGCTGTAAAATGTGTAGTTAAGTAGCAATGATAGAAATAGTAAGTAAAAACTTTGGGCTAGGCTTCTTAGAGTCTTTTCTGTTTCATCAACAGCAGCACAGAAGCTTCTTTTCAAAATAATTAGTATTTTATATGTGTATGTTTGTATGCCAAGATTTATTAATGAGCATTTTAATTATAGAGCTAATACACATTTATGGTAAAATATTTAGTTAACAGAAAGTTACACATTGAAAATTAAACTTCATTTCCAAAATTTATTATATATTTTACCATAAAAGAGACAAAAATCTTCTTTAAAAAATGGCATCAATTTAGTGTCAACCAGCTGGATATGAAAGTACACTAAAATTACATATTTTCCTATCTTGTGGAAATCTAATAAGAGTAATCAATAGAAAAGCTTAAGTAATTCTGATATTTTACATGCTATTCATATTGCATTCTGTTAAATGCCTGTTAGCATCATTAGTATACTTTTCTATTTTAAATTTCCATTGTTCTTGTAGATTTAGGAAAGATTTTTATATGTCAAAGAAATTTACGATTTTAGGTATTTATTAAAAAGGGTGGTATTTTCCCAGTTTTTAGGGTTTTTTGTTTATTTCTCTGTATAGTATTATTGTAGATATGTTTTATATTTAGTTGGTCAGTGGTCAAATTTTATTATTTACTTTTATAATTTCTGGGTTTTATCTTTCCTCTTTCTTAGACTCATCTAGAAGTAAAAATTAAATGTCTACTTTATATTCTAATACATCTTAAGTCTTTAGTAGAGTGTGACTTTAAGTATGTTACTTAAACATATAACTCTCCTTGTCTAACTTATTTTATTTGAAACTCTGAGAGAAGAACCAAATATTTGGCAAGTTTTGTGGCCGTGTGAGCTGTGCTTGACTATTTGGTGCCCAAAAAAATACATCCTGGTATAAAGAGTAAGGCCAGAATACAAATTTTTATTTTATTTTTTCCTCTCAAAATGATAACTACTTTTCTTAACACTATGTATTGAAAAAAAAATGGTTCTGCACTGATGTGAACAGCCATTTGTTAGTATAGTAAAATATTTAAAGTATTAGGGTTATTTCTTGCTTGTGTTTCAAAATTTTTTGTCTAGTATTTTTCCCATCAAATTTATTTTTCTAGTGTTTTTTTCTCATTGTAAAGACATGTTTTAATCTCTATAGCTATACAATATATTTTAATATCTGATAGGGCATTTTCCCCTCAGGATTTCCTTGTGTTAAAGTTTTCCTAGCTTTTCAAAGTGCATTTCCTTATATTTTGCAGTTGAACATTCAGAGATACACAAGTAATATTTATAAATCTGTTGTACAAATGTCATTATTATGTTAATTATTATATAATAATTGCATTTCTCCATAAGTCATTCAAAATCAGTACAGTTATTTCCATTTAAGCCAGCATCTCTCAATATTTTTATTTTTTTGTTCACTTACAACTGGCAGATATCTTGCTGATTTCATGTTTAGACATTTTAATTTGGATTTTGTTATTTTGAATAGGTTCTCTTCTTTTTGTGTGTGTGTGTGTGTGTGTGTGTGTGCACATGGTCCAGGAATCAAACCCGGGTCTCCCGCATGGAAAGTGAGCATTCTACCACTGAACCACCCGTGCACCCTGAATAGGTTCTCTTCTTTAAACAATCTAGGTGATTTTTATTTTAAAAAATAAATTGTGCTGATTTTTGTATATTGCTTTTGTGATTGCACAACTTTCATAGATCTTTTATTTTCTCTAAGATTTTTCTTCCACTATACTATGATATAAACTAAAAATAGTGAAACTTTTGTATTATTCTTTCTTTCCCTTGCTTATATGCTAAATAGTGGGCATTCTTTCATATACCTGATTTTAATTAAATTATTTAAACAATTAAGAATAATGTTTTATTTGGAGATTTATATATCTACTTCAAAAATCTAACATTAACATTAATGATATATTTACATTTATATCTCTATAATTACAAATCAGTTTATTATTAATTTATAAATACTTTATATGAGGGATGGATATGGAATTCTATTAATTGCTTATTTTGCACATATGGAATTATGATAATTATGAAATTTTTAAAAATGCCATCTTTATAAATAACAAAGAATTACTTAGAAAATAAAGATTTTATCTATGCTTAAAAAATACTTGTCCTGAATCTATGCCCTTTACATAAGTATTAGGATGTTATCCCAAAGCTACATTTTTAATAAATGTTTGAATACATGGAAGTCAATGAAGTGTTTATTCTGTGAAAAATTCAAGAAACAAATTATTCTTTATAGTCGTATTTTCTTTAAAGCTTAAGGTTTTAGGCTTTATGCACCATGAAAATATCTCTGGTTTAAAAATTTTCCAAAATGCTTCTAAATATTTACTGCTTCCTTAAAGAGAGCACATCTACCATAATTTAACTTTTTCCTAATTATTTGATGGCATCAGAATAACCATCAATATTGGACCAAGGTGCTCTTTGGGAATTATGCAGATTTTTGTTTGCTTGTTTAAAATATCTTTAAATGATTCTTCTATTTGAGTTAAATCAATGCTTTATTTTCCCCTGTGGGTACTTCCTCCTGTCAGCTGTTGCTGTTTTCAGCTGCTCCAGCATATACTAATATGTGGTTTCTAAAAATGCTTGGAAAACAGATAACTGAGTTTATTAATATAACATTAAAAATGTAAAAAAAAAAGGCTTTGAGAGAAGACCTGAGGCCCTTTCTGGTGAGGTGAATAAAAGAGCTTCTTTAGAGGAGCTTTTGTGAAATCTATATTGTCAGTTCAAAAAACTTTCATCAGTTAATTGTGTGCTGGATTTATCATAAGTTAGGTGGCTAAATATTTGATACTGGAGAATATATCAGAGTAGGTTCTGTCCTCCAAAATACCAAAATAGAATGTACAGAGCCTCAATTCCGACTGTGCGCTCCCCTCTAAAATAGTCATAATATGCTTTCAGATGAATTCCAAGGCGACCAAGAGCCACACTTTGAGAACATCTTGACAATTCTTTCTCAGTATTTTATTTTGAGAAAGGAGCTTGCTGTTCCTTTTTTCAGAGGAAAATACAAAATAGATCTAATACCTTCTAATTGTGTTAGTTAACTTGGAAAACCAATACTTCATAATTTGAAAACTGCAAATTAAAATGAACTATATAGTTTTGCTGTTGTAACATATTACTGCCAACTTAGTGGCTGAAAACAAAACTGTCTAGTAGTTCACAGTTCGTAGGTCAGAAGCCTGGGATGGCATCTGGAGCTTGGAGTTCTCTTCCAAAGTCATGCAGGGTGTTGACAGAATTCAGTTCCTTATGGTTGTAGAAGTGAGGTCCTGTTTCCTTTCCAGCTTTCAGCTTAGAAACCCTCTCTGCTCCTAGAAGCCACTTTCAGTCCTTCTCATGTAGCCTCCTGTAATTTAAAACCTACAAAGCAAGTCATTTCTACTCATGCTTCAAGTCTCTCTGACATCCTTTTCTACCACTTTTCATGCATTTTTCTTGCTGTTTCCTGAGTCAGTGGAAGAAGGCCAAATATATTGTCTCAGAATAATATTAGCCTGCATTGTGTCTTAGAGTAAAGGCAATACTTTCATTACATAGATAAAATACAGAGTGTGATTAATGCTGGACAGCTCTGGGGGTGAGTAATAAATTGAAGAGATTAAGGGCTCATGTGATCGCCAGGTAATTGTGCCATAGAACAGTAATCAAAGAAATGCTGTCTCATCATAGCCACAGGCTCCTGAGAATCATGAAATATTGGGAAGGAACATGTTACAAATTCTGCCCACTCCTTACACTAATTGCAATGAATTCTTTCTATAAATGAAAAAGGTGGTAAAGAGAAATGTTTAACACATGGGCTCTGGAGACAGGTTAATATCTTGGCTCCAACATTGATGGAGAGATACTGAGCAAGTTACTTAAGCTTTCTATGATTGTTCTTCTCTGTAAAATTGGAATAATAATAATAATAACCTCATCAGGTTTTTGTGACAATTATATGTATTATATCAGGTAAAGCTCTTAGGGCATAACAGGTCCTCACTAAATATAATCTATTAATATTGATATTTAGTATTAATATTGATATTTTTATTTAACAAGCATATTTAAAAAGGTACGTCTAATATATTATGTAATCCTGAATAACATGTACATAATGATTTCCCTTGATGTAATAGCTACTTTTCACAAGAAATGAGAAATTAAGGAATATTTCAAATAAATAAATAAAGCAAAGTGAAAACTTGGTATTACTATAAAGACAAAGCACCTAGCCCTTGACCTGGTGCATATTTTGTGATAAATAAATTATAAATTATGGAAAAATGTACATGAATATATAATATATAATCATATATCATGACTCTAGCCTCAGTATCTAATTTTATTTTGCATTTCTATATATAGCAAGAATGAATTATCTTTGAATTACATAAATTCATTAAAATTTACCACACATATAAAATAATACTGTTACTGTACAAAGTAATAGCACACAGAATGACAACAAAATTCTCTGCAGTAGTTAAACTTAACCTTTAAAAGATGCTTTAGAGCATGGACCTAGGGATAAGATGCAAGAGAAAGTGACCTCACTGCTCCTAATGCCTAGTCCTCCAGCACACACAAGCCAGACATGCCCACATGCCTGTTTAATGGGCCTAAACATCATTTCAATCAGATGCTAACAAGTATCATTTGGAGATTCCATATCAAAATCTAGATTTGTGCTTGAAAAGTCATAAAATCTATCAGTACTAAGTCAGAATTCCTGAATGGCAACATCAGAGTTCTACCTCTAGAAGAACTCCAGATTACCAAAGTTGTCAGCTTTTATTGGTTGAGTAGTCAAGCATTTTAAAGCCATGCCTTTTCCTTATAGGTATTTGAGATAGCCAGTGATGGTTGCCTGAGTAGAGTAACCCAAATGGCTATATCTTTTTTTTTTTTGTATGCTGTATGGAGTGGTCACATTTCATTACTTTTCCATGTGAGTATCCCATTGTTTCAGCACCATTTGTTGAATTTTTGCTTGTTTTTTGTTGGTTTGTTTTGCTTGTTTGTTTTGGGAAAGTGCATGGGTCGGGAATCGAACCTGGGTCTCCCTCATGGCAGGTGAGAATTCTCCCACTGAACTATCCTTGCACCCCTTAAGTAGCTATATCTTAAAAAAAACAACTTTTCTTTTGAATCCCTTCCAAATGTATTGCTCACCACCATAGCTGACTATCCTTAATCATACTGTCTTTTATCTATGTAATGAAAATACTGTCTTTACTCTAAGAAACAATAAAAGCAAATATTACTCAGAAACAATATATTTGGCCTTCTTCCCCTGAGTCAGGAAACAGCAAAGGAAATACATGCACCTTTATAAACAAAGGAAAATACAACTCACTCACAAACTGATAAAACAAAAAAATAAAAATAGAATTGTGAAGTTCATACAGATAGCTAATGAAGTACCTTGGTGAGGAAATTTCTTAAAACACATTATTATTAATGACTTTCATTAGGATAAGAGGAAGCATGTGCAATTAACTTGGTGATTTTTAAAAAGTAGATAAACATTTACATTACATGTTGACCACAGAACTAATTAATCACACTGGCTACTAGTAAGCTCTAAAAATCAAGAACTCCTTCTTTTGTTTTTGTATTCATAAACATTTTCTCACTAAGCACAACTGAAGAGTGTGATGAAATAAAGGCTTTTCTGTGATTGCAGAGCGATGGCTTCCACAAAGTTATCCATGTTGTAAACTTCAGAATCTGTGGTTAGGTTAATTACCCAGGAAGGGAGAATTAAAGTTGCAGATGGAATTAAGGTTGCTAATCAGCTTTAACATAAGGAAATTCTCCTGAATTAAATCAAGGTGGGCCTAATGTAAATCAGAAGGGCCAGCGGATGGTCAGAGAGATGAAATGTTGTTCTCTTAGAAGATGGAAGAGGGAACATGAACCCAGGAATTCAGGTTGCTCCTAGAAACCAGGAAGGAAAGGAACCTGCATTCCCTAAAACCTCCTGAAAGGAATGCATTTCTGCTAACACCTTGATTTAGCACAGTGGTACCCACTTCAGTTTTCTGCCCTCCAGAACTGTAAAGGAATAAGTTTTTGTCATTTAAACCACTAGTTTGAGATCATTTGAAACAGCAGCCATAAGAAATAAATACAGCTTCAAATTTTTACAATCATAAGACAGGGATGAGCTCCTATTTCTGAAGAGCAATCAGGATGAGTGAATAGGTCAACTCTGAAGACGGAAGTTAGAGGAAAAACACTGTAAAAGTCATAAACTGGCATGTCTTGTGATTTAGTCACATCCAGTTTGTAGGGATGAGGCATTGAAACACAAATCAATTCTCAATATTCCCTTTTGATAAGCAACTGCTTTAATGGCTCAGATGTAATTAATTTCTCTCAGTCCCAACTATTTTCCCTGAGGAGGATGACTGGACCTCAAATTATCTGCCAACCAAGTCCTTGACCAAAGTTTTGGAGACTAGGGGGAGTGCATTTTAAAAACTTACTTCCTTTTGCACCCATGCTTTCAACGTATGAAATTACTTTATTTCTCCTGCTATCATTCCTCAAGAGTTAGGCATCAGTTTCAGGCACCTACACTTAATTCTTAATTTTTAATTGGAAATACAGGAAATACCAATGCTATCAAGATTTGAAAATTCAGGCAGCCTTGGAATTATTCAACAATGAAGTTCACCATAGAATTTTGATTTATGCAGTTGATATCACTATCAAATACAATAAAGAATTTTAAAATGAAATATGCATTTTAGTTTAAAATAACATATACATTTGTGTTAATAAACTGCCAGGTGACATTCTAAATATTTTTATTCTAAAAATGATATCAATTAAATTTAAATAATTCAAATTTAATTTAATGTAGAAACTACCTCATGTATTGAGTCACATTAGAAAACAGGGATTTAATGCATCTAATTCAGTATACACATTACGAATTCTCTGTCGGCTTTCAAAAAAATTGCATATATTATATCATTTTCATTCAACTAGCAAGTTTTGCTACCAATACATTTATATTTGTTTGGTTTATTGCTGGTTAGCTTCTAAAGAGTAAATGAGTACCCCGAGGGATACTTTCCCTAGATCTGCAACCCTTTATAATGGTACAAGAAAAATCGAGTGTCGATGTTTAAGTGAAAGTACACAAGAGCATTGATTCTCTTTGCAATGTTATCTAATCACTGAAGATGAAACAGGTGGAAATGAATCTGAACATTAACATCAAACACTGAAGCAAGATCATTGTTTGTCAGATGTGTATATAGCTTATATTTTATCATAGAAAAACATTTTTGAACTTGTTCTAGGCAGACGTTTTCAATATGAAATGATTAATTGATTCCATTAAAAATAAATATTGTCGCATTTTTTCTTTCAATTTATGATTTTATTGGTCAGAATTATTGCATTTTAAATTTGATCGAAAAGAGACTTTTAGGAAAGGTAAGCTATTTTATTTAGAGATTATAACATGATTAGTAAAGATAGAAGATTGTTTCTTATTTCTGAATTCTATTGAGCTCCTCCCCAGATGAATAGATAAATTTTGAAAAGAAAACATTCAGTTAAGGAAGCATAGTGGCAATTTCTTTGCGTCTCTTACTTTAAAAACCTTCCACTGCTTAAGACATAAGACACATTTCAAGCATATCATGGTAAAGATTTTAATTAATTTTTCTTCACTTTCAAATATTATTCAAATAATGTTTATAGCTATAGCTTAGTTATTCAAAAGGGGTTTCATAAATTTGCTTCAAAAAAGATTATACTAAAATGTTTTTCAATGGCATACAGTGATAGAAAGAAGTTGTAAAAATGTACTGACAGAATTGCATCATGCCCAATAATGTAGCTATTCAATCAACAGTTTAGCACAAGACCATTATGTAATTCAAACAAGTTCAACATTTGTGTCTATGTTGATCATTATGTCTTCCAAAAAGTGAAAAATGAAGTAGTTGAATTGCTGCCTTTGTTTGCCTTCCACTTATTTTTTTAAATATTTTTAAGAAAAATGGATGTGACGAGAATGTTCTCACATTTTAATGGTATGCTGCCTTGGGCAGGTTGTATTTTGAAGTAGTAGCAATTGGTGACTATTTGATTTTGTGTTTTCTCAGGGGCTACCACCATAGAGAAATATGACCTCAGAACAAATTTATGGATCCAGGCAGGGATGATGAATGGCAGGAGGCTGCAGTTTGGCGTGGCTGTTATTGATGACAAACTCTTTGTAATTGGAGGTCGAGATGGTTTAAAAACATTGAACACTGTTGAATGTTACAATCCCAAAACCAAGACTTGGACTGTCTTACCCCCTATGTCAACACATAGACATGGTCTAGGTAAGATCTTTTATTTTAATGATGTCATTTTGAAACATTTTTGTTGATAATGCAAAATGTATTTTAAAATATGTTATAATTGCCCACAGTTTTTATTAAAGAACTAATAGTTATTAATAGAATTACTACTTATTAACTAGTCAATTTGGGGGTTATTTGAAGCATTTTTTTCTTCAAAGTTCTTGACATTTTCATGTGCTGACTAATGTATATTAACCTGTTAACAGACGTAGTGAAGATCCCAATGTGTGTACGAGTCAAAACTGTCCTTAGTTTTCACAGTTTGGCATTAATATAATAAATAGAATTCAAAATGGAAAAAAAAACATACAGAACTAGCATGGATAGGTCAGAATAAGTCAGTTCACTGAAAGGAATAGTTAATGTGGATTGAAGAAAACTTAACTGAAGTGACTCACTCACACATTAGTGGATAGGCAATCCTTGCTAAGTCATTGAACTTAATTGATTCCACCTCGAAAAATCTGGGGTGGGAAATGCACGGTTAGAGAATGAGCCACATATTAGCTGGTACTATGGTCACTGTGGTATGATTCCACTGATCCCTCATATGGAATCAGAAGATGTGGGTGTGAGTCTTGTATATATCACTTTTCAGTTGCATAACTTTGGACCAACCCCTGAACTCTGAGCCTCAGTTTCCTGTTTGTCATTAATTCAAGTCTGTTAAGTAAATGAAAATCAAGTAATGAGAATGTTTGTGCAATCACTATGTAAATTGGTAAAGTACTAATTAAATATTTGGAACAAAAGGAATTTAATAAAAGGCTAGTGGTTCCTGAAATTACTCATTATATGGTAGAAAATGTAAGGAGAAATGCATATTGCTTTTTTTTTTAGGATATATTCATTAGGGAGATATCATGGTTTAATTTCTTACACGCTATTGCAAATCTAAAGTTTTAGACATTCATCAGCCAGCAAAATCACAGACAATTTCAAACGCAAACGTTAATGATTATCTTAGTTTCTCAGAGTTGCCATGACAAAGTACCGAAAACTAGATTACTTCAAACAACAGAAGTTTGTCTCCCAGTTCTGTAGGCTAGAAGTCTGAATTCTGTAAGGCACATAATCCTTCTTTTACTCTTCCTAGATTCTGATGGGTTGTCGGCAATCTTTGGGCTTCAGTCTCTGCCTCAGGGATTTTAAGATGTTCCCCCTTGTCTGTCTCCACGTCAAATTTCCTTTTTTTATAAGGAACCCAGGCATACTGGATTAAGGACCCATTCAACTCCAGAACTCATTTTAAGTGGCGCAGTGGCAGAGTTCTAGCCTGCCATGCCAGAGAACCGGGTTCTATTCCTGGTGCCTGCCCATCCAAAATAATAATAATAATAATAATAATAATAATAATAATAATAATAATAATAATAATAATAAATTCCACTTGCAAAGATTGCAAAGACTCAATTTTCAAATAAAGTCATATTCACAGATTACAGGGATTAGAATGTCAGCATATCTTTTGGGAGGATGCTGTTTAAAAATTCAACCCCTACCAATGGTCATTCAACAAGTCAACAGCACTGTTGATCCCATTCATTTGTGCTCTACCATCAGTCTAAGCAAATACATCAAAATAATAATCCTCAACTAAAGAAAACTATCTTTTCGATCTTTAGTAAACTGGTTTACCTCTTTTTCTTCAGTTTGTTCTTTAGTAAAATTAAGGAATGGTAATAAATGTCTGAGAATCTTTTCAAGTTCTAAAATTCTGTTTTAAATAAAAACTATGCAAATTCTTTGAAGTTTGTTAAGCCCAACTACAGTGTGGAAAATATGAACAGCAAATATTTTTTCCTAGTTGAGAGTCCTGAATGTAAAAGGGGTTTTATATGATTTTTTTAAAAATATATTAGAGCATGTAAAGGTTCTGTGTTTTGTTTCTATTAGCTAGCTAGTTAGTTAACTATGTTATGGTTTGGGGAAATATAGAGAATATACACTGGAGAATAATGTCTCTTGCTCCCATTTTTTCTTCAATTCCTTTAACTGAGGTCCTTAGTGTGAAGTTCCATTATTTAGGATAACTGTGCATTAATAGAACATACTTTAGAAATTTTCACCAAGAATACACCTTAGGGCAGGCCACGGTGGCTCAGCAGGCAAGAATGCTCGCCTGCCATGCCAGAGGACCCAGGTTCGATTCCCGGTGCCTGCCCATGTAAAAAATAAAAATAAATAAATAAAAATAAAAATAAAAAAAAGAATACATCTTAAACTGCTATCATTTCAGGTGTTTCAAGTATATGTGTTTCCCTCACATCCTGTCACACAGGCTGCTGACTCTTAGTTCAGGTTATTATGATTGTAATCCTCTGAAGGAAGGTAAAGACAATTCTTAATTAGTCTTTTTCTCTTTATCTTCTCTGATAAGAGTTCATTGTAAAGGTTCATGTGGAGGTAAGGGTCATAGAAACTTTTATGAGCCAAGTATCACAGACAACTGCATTGTAAGGCAGTGTTCCCCACAGGTCCTACTGAGCAATAGCAACCCAAGTAGTTCACTATTTTCATGCCCCTGCCTCTATCTTATGTTTTGTTTTTGTCTTTTCTGCTTCTCTTCTTCTACCAAGTGGATCATATCTCCTCCCTATCTCATGTCATTGGCTTCTTCTAAGTTTTATGGTGTGTTAGTAAGCTGCCAGAATGTGATATACTAGAACTGGAATAGTTTTTAAAAAGAGACTTTAATAAGCCACTAGTCTACAGTTCTAAGCCTATAAAGTTGTCCAAACTAAGGCACCCAAGGAAAGGTACCTTAATTCAAAGAAGGCCAATGGGTTAAGAACACCTCTGTCAGTTGGGTAGTCATGTGGCTGGCATCGGTTGGACCCTTGCTCCTGGGCTCCATTGCTTTCAGACTCTGTTCCTGTGGGGGTTCCTCATTTTATTTCTCCAGGGTTGGCTTTCATCTCTTGGCTTCCCTTGACTCTCTCCAGGTTCTGGCTTGCTTAAAATCTCATGGTAACATCTGCTGGGCTCCAGGCATCTCCAAAACTCCATGTCTCTGTTCTACAAATGTTGGTATCTGTGTCAGCTCTGCCCTGAAGCTTCTGTTGGTTCAGCTGTTTCTGAGGCTTCTGTCATTTCTAAGTTTTCTCCAAAACATTTCCTCTTTTAAAGGATTCCAGGAAACTAATCAAGACTCACCTGAATGGGCTGAATTACATCTTCATCTAATTAAAACATCACACCCAATATTGGGCTTGTCTCATCTCCGTGGAGATAATTTAATCGAAGTTTCTGCCCTACAATATTGAATTAAGATTAAAACAAATGGCTGCTCCCACAAGATTGTATCTGAATTAAAACATGTCTCTTCCAGGGTACATATATTCAAACTAGCAATATAGTCTAGCATTTGTTGTTATTTTATTAAAAATTCTCTACTACAGTACTCCCCAAGATCCAACTAGATTGAGTTCTTTGGTAGAATCTTGCGTAGGGCATATATACTTTCTGGGAAGAATTCCCATGTCAATGTAGTTTATAGACTGATGGCATCTTAATGTAAGAACCTGTCTTTAATTTAGAATTCTTCCAATTGAATGGCTTTGGTTCCATATATATATTTTCAAATTCACTCTTCTGATATTGTGTATGAATTTTATCTCATCAAAAAATATCGAAATGAGTACTGATGTTTTATAAGTTAACAAGTGACTTATTTCAAATGATCTTATGAAAATTATCTTTCTTTTTTCCATAATTATTTTCTTCTCTGTTTTTCAAATTTTCTCACAAATAAGTCGTTTTCCTTCCAATTTCTCACATAATCATTTGTAGCATTTCTAGTCTCCTAACACAGAGATGTGATTTATTTTTGCAGTCAAAAACTATTTTTTATCTTGTCTAATGCATTCCTTTACAATCTTTTTTCATGTTTTATACTGAACTTTTATTCAAATATTTAAAATGCTGTCATTTAATGTAATCGTATTAATAAAAAGTAGATACGATTTTATCACAGCCAACATGAGATGAAATTGTGTTTTATTACACACATTTTTAAGATGTGGAGACTTGAATTCTTACTAAGAAGACTTTATACCCTCATTACTTTGAGAAAAATTTTTTTACTAATCAAGTTCTCAAATTACTATTATAAATTACAGGTAAATGCCTAAGAACATCTCATCTCAGTTTTATTTATATGTTCTCACAAATGTTAGTCGGGGGAACAGGGAAGGTCACCATGACTCGAGCTCTGAAAATATGCCGCGCGTTCTAGACATCACCTAACCCCCTTGCTTAAAAACTGCCTGCACCAGGACCCAGTGGCGAACTCATAGCTCCCTACCTGGACTTCTGTGAGCAATGCCCGGGAGCGCAGGAATCAACTCGCTCACTCTAAGGTTTCTTGATCTGTCTCTTCTCTCTTTCGCCTTCAAAACTTTTCACAAACTTTGACATTTCTCCAAAAACTAGGAGTAAAACTCATGAGGAACTCATACATTTCTTATTCTAATTTTACTTATGCATAATTAGTGACAAGAACCTAGTACAATATTAAGCAATTCTAATAATTAATTTTTTGTTCATAATATGAAAACATAAGTATAAAAATAATTGAATATTTTATTTTACTTTAATAATGCATGAACAGATTTTAATTAGACTAGATGACTAGAGAAATAAGCATTTTTATTTTTTTAGTGCTACCCCTTACTGATTCACAAAACTTATACGAGATATCTTATGGCTTTGCCTGATTTTTAATCAACAACTCATATTTATGTCCTATGCAGTGTAAATGTAAACTTAACAGTCTATATTAGTTAGGATAATTTCATTAAATAACAAATAAAAGTAAGGTAAGAAAAATAAAAGTTTGCTTCTCAATTAGAATCAAGATAAAGCTTCAAAGTTGTCTGTGTTTATCAGGGAATACCCATCAAACTTGGCCACATAGGTGCCTCTGAGACAGTACCTGTCTTTGACATTTTTGATAAAAAATATTTTGAGCTAAGTATACTGGAGGATTTGAGAATCCCTGTGTGGAATAAGCCTGAAGTCATTTATTTTTTCAGCTAAGCTGTATGATTTATTGAAAATATATACTGAATTTCCTTTATCATAAAATCGTTTGCTTTGCAAAATGCTATTGCTATTCTAGTTCTACTTACTATTTTGTTAAGTGAAATTACTGTGGAATAAGGCAATCTTTCCCATTTGTTTGAATGCCAAAACATGGTAGTGAATTAGACACATATGAATGAACGCCACATCTGCTGAACATTACAGCAACAAGTTGAGAAGAAAAATAAAAAGTGGCCAGATAGTCAGTTGACTCACAAGGTGGTGATAAATCACCAATTTATGTTTCCAAAATATTTGCTATGCATGTATTTTTGGCCATAATCTAACTTTCAATCATTAGTAAAAGATTGTTTTTATAATATGTTAAATAGACCTAGCAAGCATATATGAAATGTTGCTTTGGTGGCCATAATATGGTCAATCAGGAATAATTCAGGAGTGATTCCCATTGGAACAATATAGTGATACGCTCTGAATAGGAAATTCCAAACTGTGAATCTTTTCCTGGGTTCCAACACTACCCTATGCTGGATAATTATTTATTGTATACATACTATGATATTAAAGTATGTCTTTATTTCATTGTCTATAAACCAAAGTTAATGATGCACTCTCCAAGATATAGGTTAAAAAATTAAATATAATGAATTATTTGGAAATATTTTTTGACGTTAAGGCAATATTATAAAAATCTAACAATTTCATTATAAGATTAAAGAATAAAATTTATAATAGTTCAAATTTATTAAAGTATAACCTGCCTTATTCCAAAGGTTTTGAGATATAAAATACATTATTAATTCCATAATTTATGAATTATCACACTAAAGTTTTCACTCCAATTTTATTATTTTTTCAGTAGACATCAATTTTATTGAAAAGAATATAATGAATTTTCTGATGACCCATAAGTTTACTAAAGTAGTTTTCTGTTAATTGTACTTGGTTTCATTTTATTTAGCCTTTATTTTAATTAAAAGTTGTTTATGAATATGCATATAATACTTTTAGAAAATTATTAGAGGATATTATATCCAGAAATCCCCAAATAATAGCACTAGTTCAATGCAGTTTATAATCTCATTGAATAATTTTTGTCTTTCCTATAATATAAAAAATTATTTTAAATATCCTCTAGAAAAACAAATGTTTGAGAATGCACAGAAAAATTTTGACAAGAAATACAAGGCAATATTTTTTTTCTCAATTTCTAAGCAAGCAGATTATTTTACTAAATTCTTTACTCATCCAACTTCCAGATATCTTGGGGCAGCTTCCCCTGGTTTAGTTTTTCTATTTTTACTGCTGAGGAATTTTGCATAGTGGTATTTTCCAAAGATCATTGTAAAACTTTGCCTATGTCTACCTTATTCCATCCTCACATTTAAGTGATAGCTTAGATACGTAAAGTTCAAGATTTGCGCTGTATTTTCCTCAATACTTTGGAAATGCTCTTTTCCTTTTTTCAAATATTTTAGTGGCAATCTATTTTGACTCCTATTTGATCTCGTCACTTTTGTTTGTTTTGTTTTTCTTTCTTTATCCCTTTCTCTTACCCATTCCCAGTAGTGTCTTAATATTCCAGCCCTCCAAATTATTCTTGACCCCTTTGTATCATAGTATTTATCCCATGTAGTGTTTTCTTAATCTCAATTATTTATCTTTCTTTTTTTGAATATTCTCACAATTCCTATTTGTTAATTCATTATAACTATTTTTTTCTTCTTAATGGCTTTAATGTCCTCCCTGATCTCTTTGAGACGATTTATTGTGTTTATTTCAAATTCTTATCTCTTGCAATTAGCTCTTTTTTTATTAGAGATGATCATCTTCTTCCCCTTCCTTGGTCCCCTCCTCCAGTGCCCTCTCTTCTTACTTCTCCTCTTTCAACTCCTCTTCCTTTATTCTCTCCTCTTTTTACTTCTCCTCCTCTTCTTCTGTCTCCTACTCTACCATGGCTTCTTCTGCTTGTGCTTCCTCATCTTCATCGTCATCTTCTTCTTCCTCATTTTCTTCTTTTTCCTTTTCTTTCTCTCACTTCCTTTTTTAATTCTGATAAGATAGTTGTGGCTATGGGATGTAGTTATTTTTTATGCATGCATTTATGCGAACTTATGAGATATTTTGGCCAATTGTCTGAAATATAGAAGGGCTAAGGCAGATACTGTACTTTCTACTTTTCTAAAATATTTCAGTGGGCAATTTCACCTGCACACTGAGCTCTGAACATGCAAGCTTATTTTGCTCAACCTCTCTGGTGCTGATGCTAAGATGAGGCCCTCAGCAACAAATATATTTACCTCCACTTGTACCCCATAGCCTTTCTTCTTTGTCTGTGATGCCCTAGTCTTAAGGGGGGAATGTGAAGAGAACATTCAGAGCCAGCAAATCTGTTTGTTTCTGCTATTTCCAGTTCCTTATTCATGCCAAGGCTTTAATGCTATTGCTACTGGACACAGGTGATGGATTCTTTAGCCCAGTCTTCTTGTATGACCAACTCTTGAGACACTGGGGTTTCAGAGAGAAAAACTTTAGTACTAGGTATGTGGCAGGAATACAGATGGACTTTTGATCCAAAATCTGTCTCCCTGAACTGCAGTAATCCTGATAGTTTTATATCAGTAAAAATTGGGCCGGATTTAGGACAATGAGTACAGTGGCCCCACGTGATGTTATTAGAGGCAATCTGATTATTGAGTTTGAGCAGATTGATTACACACTTAGTTATAGAATGTATGTAAGAAAATGGCAGCCTTAACATGATGATGATGGGTGTGACTTTCAGTATTATAATGAAGTATTAAGTCTCAGCTACTGCACATGTCAGGTGGGCCCATTTTGGTTAGACCCAGTTTCAGTTATCAAGATAACTTTGAACGCTGGGCTGACTGAAGAGCCTTCATTAATAAATAAGAGGGGCTGTCTTTAGTGATTACAGGACTCTAATGTTGAAAAACTGGATAAATGGGTACAAATGAAGGTCAATCACAAGGTTTTTACAACTACAAAGACAAAAGAGAAAGGCTATACAATCATTATAAGAGATCAAGACAGCTGGATCACAATTTGGAGTTTTCAGGTATTTTCTCTGTCTATGTCAATATACTAGACAGCAAAAAGGAATATCTGTTTAATGATTCAGTAATCAAAATCATTCCTAAATCTTAATTTCTTGGTTACAATTCTTGAAGTTATCCACTAATTATGGCAGGTCCTGCGCTGGTGCTGATGTTATACCCCCAGTAGTATAAAAAATATATAGTAAGTTTTCTTAAGAGAATAATATGAGGTATTAAAAAGACTACCAATCAAAAGTTTTCCTTCAAAATAAATTCCCTTCAACAGTGTGTAATATTGTTGTGTCACTTAGAAAGTCAAACTGACTTCTCTTTCTCTAGTTGTTTTTAAGGTCTTGATGTTAGTTTTTCAGATACGTATTTTATTCCCTCTTCATTGTAACTTCCAGGATTGGGTTTGACTGCAGACCAGTGGCCGTGCTAGTTTTCCATGTGTTTAAGAAACTAGAATTTCCCATTATACTTGTCATGTAGGTAATCAGTACCTATTCTGTCGCATGCAATGGGATTACAAAATTGAATATGCAATCTTACTGCATGTTCAAATTACAAGGAGCTATAGTTGAACATTATATAAAAAAAAATAAGCACTTGAAATATTTTATTTGACCTGTAGAACTTTTGTTTCCTTGGTTTATGTGAAAAATATCCTTATTTGGTTTCATGAAAGCCACACAAATTCATTAGTTGTGAAGCATGATTATGTGGTTTAAAATGTTTTATAGCTGTCAATAAGTAAAAAAAAAGCTCCTTCTGCTGGATAAAATGACATATTAATATTACATGCATATTAAATTTGTGAAATTAAGAAAAATATATCTGCTTGAAGAATTAAACTAATTAAGACCATAATTTCCTCAATATGCTATCAAATTTTTATTTTAGCATTTATGTCTCTCAAGTGCATAATTCTATGTATTATGCCATTTTTCATCACATTTTGCATTGTATAAAATTGAATAAGACTTTATTAAAATTCAGTGCTGGAAATTAGCTCTTTTCAGAACTATCAGAAAAAGAATAATATAGTTACCATTTATTATCTACTTCCTATATGCCAAGTACCTTATTACATATTTTATGTAAGGTAAGGTTTTTTTTTAAAATCATTGTTTATTTTTATATGATATACAATTTACTTACTATAAAATTTAAATTTTTAAAGTGTACAATTCAGTGGCATTTAGTTTACTCACAGTTGTGCAACAATCGCCACTATCAAATTCTAGAACATTTCCTTTATCCTAAAAAGAAACTCCATACACATTAGCAGTCACAACTCATTGCACCCTCCTCTCAGCCTGTAGCAACCAATAATTTATTTTCTGTCTCTAAAAATTTGCTTATTCTGTATATATAAATGGAATCATAAAATATATGTCCTTTGCGTGTGACTTCTTTCACTTAGCATTATGCTGTTATGCAAAGTAATGGAGAAAGGGACGGCAATACTGACATGGTCAAATGTCAAAACACATTTTTTTCAAAAGATTCAGCTAGGCTTTTTCTTCTTTTTCTCATTTTAATAAATACTATTCATAATACTCAAAGTTTTTTTCTTATTTTCTAGAGTTCTTATTTCGATACTTCTCTCCAGTGTTCTCTTTCCATTATGGGGCAGTGGATTTTTGTAGGTCCTGAATCTGCCATCCCTGCTGGTGTCACCATCTGGGTGGGTTTTTCATGGTAATGATAAGCAGAAATGAACAAAAGCAGATTCTTGAAAGCATAATGTTTAAATTAGAAAAATATCTGGATATTCTAGAAACTGGCTGAAATAAAGGGAGCTTTGGAAGTTAAATCAAGGCCCAAATTATACCACTGTGAAAGCCTAGGGAGGACAGATGTAACCTAGGGAAGGACACTGGATGCCCCAGGAGCTTCTCCACCCCTGTATTGGCTCTGTGAGGTGGTCCCGGGTCACATAGCCCAGGGACTTTATGTTGCTGCAACCATTTCCAATACAAAAACAAGAACAAATCTGATTAAAACTTCACTTTCCACCTTTGCTTTTTTCACTTCTGATTTAAAATCTATGTTGAGATCACCTTATTGACCAAGTGTAATTTAAAGGCACAAGTCTTAGATTTTGAGGGTCAGCAAAAAGAATGAACTCAATGCATATTATAAACTTCAATATTTTAATGAAGTATCCACCCCCTCATCAGCATTTAAATGTGTGAATTCCCAAAATAGAAAGTTCAAATGGCGGGGCAGTGGGAGAAAAGTGGCTGATGGTTGTGTTTATTTGTTAATTAATTAAATACTCACAAAAGATCCATAATGCAAACATTATTATTCCCATTTTAAAGATAAGAAAATGATGATCAAAGTGATGACTTAACTTGCTAAACATCACATCAAAGTCATATGACTTATAATATAGCATGTTGCCACCAATAAATAAATAAGTTAACTAAGTAATAATAAATATATTATTCTTTCTCATATATAAATGAGAGACTCTAAAATAAAAATTCAATTCAACATCTGAGTGTCTTAATGAAACTGATAGCACAGCTGATCAATTTTGAAGATTTCTGTAAGACGATTTTGAAGAATGGGTTCAACCAAAGAATTTTACATTTAAAGTGTAAATAGATATGGATTATAGATGGGTAGATGGAGAGATAGATATCAGGTTCATACAAGACACATGGATAAATGATAAATAGATATGTTTTGTGCCATTCCATTGCTAATCCATATTCCTCTCAATTTATCTGAAATTGAGAAGAAAATTCTGCTAGAAGGTGATTATTTTCATAATGCAAAGTTTGTTGTTATTGCAATGACACACTTTTAAAGTAAAAATCAGAAAAAAATGACCATTACATTCTGACATATTGGGATCAGCAATTTTAGAGGCAAATCTCCTGTTAAGTCTTTATATTGTGAAACCTTTCTATGCACACAGAGTTCCAGATACTTATTGATCACAGATATGCAAGCCATTGAATCCTAATTTATTTGAGGGATACAAAAGAGAAAGGTAAAGATATGTATATATTTCATGTTCTCTGAAACACCAAGCATAATTCAACTTCTAGGGAGAATAGAGGCAAAGATATTTAAATTACTGGATATTAAAACTGTATTTTTAAGTATGAGGAAACAGGTAAGTGTGGAGCAGTTGCTTCCCATGAACTTTCACAACATGAGCCTACCTTCCATGTTGGACATGAAGGCAGAGATTGCTCAGGATCCTGAATGCACCACTTCCATTTGATGGCACTCATGGATGGGTTTGCAAAATCTTATTTATTGCTGTCCCTCCCCCAGAGGATGGAGACATACCTAGTTCTCCCAGCTTCCAGTCTGTACCACTACCCGGACTACTAGGACAGGGACAGCTCTTCAGTTTAACCCACAGAACCATGAGTCTTATGTTACCCATTATAATCATGTAGAAAACAAACACAAGAGAAATGAAATGAAAGGCAAAAAAAATCAATCCTCTCCATACTTTCCCATGCACCCAGCTTGCTTTGCCAGACTTCTGTTGAGCAAGTTGCTATATGTGCATTGTGGAACACAGGTTAAGGCACAAAAAGTCTTTCAGCAAATGACTACTTTATTATACACACAACATAAAGGGTCCAAAAGAGAAAGAAAAGAGATCTGTTGTGGCCAGTCTCCAAGAAGGTCAAACTGCTCAGATTAGGGTCAGTGGAATGCAGCTTCACAGGTCATACTTTGCCCTAAAAATGAGACACAAGTTAGTAAGGCCAGTGATAAGGTATTATACAAATGAGGGCAAGGAACCTGGCCTCACAATCAACTGGGGCTGCTTCTTCCCGGTTTCAGGTTTAGGGTGTGGTCAGGTTTCTCCCTTAGACTGTCCTTGGGCTGCATAATGGAAACACATTCAAACATCTGCACACAATAGAAAAGGAGTGGGGTAGGTGAGAATTGCAGCATGGATGACTGCCTGTGACTTAGCAGCAGAGACAAAAATAATCAATAATCAGAAAGTCTTATATCTCACGGGGACAGTTTTTGAAGAGTAACAAGAGAGTAGAAGAGAAAAATAAGAAATATTTGGGAGAATTTTCCTTTACAATGTCTGTCTTCCAAAAGGAGGGACAATAAAACTGCTGTACGTTTTCTCAAAATCAGCACTAGTAAATAAAGAAATCATACTTCAAATGTCTGAGAGGCGAAAGTTTTCAACCTATTTATGTCAAGGCAAAACAATCACTCAAGAATGAAGAAAGAAAAGAGACTTATTTGGACATTGTTGGTTCTGTCAGCCCCTGTAAGGATGGGAATCTCAATTCAAAAAAAACAGGAACAAATGGAGCTTCTCAAGAAGAATAAATATTATAGTGTGTTTGAGTTAAAGATCCTGTTTCATGGTTAGGAAAGCAAAGAATATGCTCTTGTATATTCTGAGAATCTTGGTCTCAAAGAGAAACAGCCCAAATCAAACGCAGGACTATCTGTCACCTGCAAAGATTAAGGTGGTCCTAACGTGTCATGGAATTACTTTCCTTTATATTGCTTAAAAGTAGTCTTATTCCACTTCTGACACATGATGCTAGACTAGAAGAAAATTGCTATAGCCATCTGGGATTCTCTACTCTTGAGGAAGGAGAAAAAATTGGGAGGGAAATCTGTTCCAAGAAAGGCTCACATACCAGGGAAACACTGTTGGGGGAGTCAAGGACACACTCAGAAGACATCTCTCTGCTTTCATCTCTTTGCCTCCTTCCCCCCCATTTGCTTCTTTGTGTGCAGGTGTTTATGTCCAGTTATGGTTGTTTACATGCAGATGTTTGCAAGATACTGCATACAGCTGGGGGAGACTTTAAGTCTTAACAAGTCTCAACTGCTTGTCCAGGCACAAGGCTTGCTCATTGGCAGAGACACTTTCTCATGGAATGTATAAAGGCTCAGCATTCTGTCAGTATAAGGGCCCCTCATCTCCAATGTGATGAGAGGTATGCAGAGCTGCCACCCACAGACCCTCACCTGTGTTGTTGGCCTTCCTGGGGGACCAGCCAAGGTGGGCTTTTTTCCTGTACTTTTTGATTTTGTGTATGCAAGCAATAAAGCAGTCATTTTTTGAGAGTCTCTGTTGTGTCTGGGCCTGTGTACCCACTATGTACTTTGTAGCAACTTGCTCCACAAACAGTTTCATAAACTGTGTGTGTGGGGGGGGGGGGGGGTAGAAAAAGTGATTTTAAAATTAAAATATCACAGAATAACGTTGAAACAAATTAAATATTTGAATAAATGAAATTTCTTTTCTCAGGAAAGAGAACCCAAAGTGATATTTATCATCAGTCTTCTCCTCTACCTTTTAGAAGCCATGCATATAACAACACATAATGAATGGACTGAAGAAAATATCAGCTTAATACAATCCTTGTATTTGTTTGTATTATAACCCATTAGACTAAAAATTCTCATTTTAGACTGTCAGTTTTCATTGCCTTAAAAATAACAGTATCTTCAGCTTAGCCACCTTTTCTGATCATATCATTATATATTTGTTCTTTCTATGTCTCTTTTACTTATAAATAGCACTTTTTACTAGACAAGGATGACCTACATTTGTTTAAAAGAGTTCTACATTCCATGTTTAATAATTTTCACAAGAAATAAAATTCAAATCTGCTCACTCAGTATTATTGATCAGATACAGAAAAACTGTGATATATTGAAAAGAATAAAAAAATGAATAGGATGTGGATGTAATAGAGTGAATTATTTTGGTAATACACACTCATCAGTATAAACTTAAATTCATGTAAACACACAGACCCATCATGTTCAGTTCTTTTGCATATCTGACTGATCAAATAATAAAAAATCTGTACAGGATGTGAGTTATAAATATAAGTTTTTAGAGTAGCTATCTTTACCATCTTCATTTGGAGCTTTAATAACTGAGTGAACAAAAAAGATCAAAATAATGTAACATTGCAATTACTGATAAAGATATAGATGTAGATACAAGTATCGAATACTTTGAAACTTTTATTCCTTTAATTGCTTTCATTTCATAAATTTCTCTTGGTCATATATAGACACACCATTATTAATCTCACCCCCTCAAAAAAGAGAGAAAGAAAAGAAAAGCAGCAACAAACTGCAAGATGCTTTGCAACACGTGACATCTTATATACTCTGATTTATATAACAGGAAAATCCTAATTACATAGTCTTCTGTGGAGGAAACACTCCGGTACATAGTGAATTCTTAATTTAGAGATTGCCTGGTGTCTTTCCACTGAGTAATTTTTCATTCTAATAAGCATTTATTGAAGACTATTTAGTGCTTAGAATCCAATTAATACTAGGTAAAAGAATACTTGTGTTTAATATTATTATAGACTAGTTCTAAATGCTCTCTTACAAATAAAATTATTTATCTAGCTGAGAAATTCTGTTTTCTATTTCTTAGGAAGTAATCCATTCTTTACTCTATTATTCATTACCAGAGGTAAAAATCCGTACCACAAAATATGTGATTGATCCTCAACATGATTTCTCTGCAATTTGTAGAAATACCTTCTCTTTAGTTGTTAAGAACTATTTTTTATCTGTCTCCATGATATTCTATTAAAGAACAAAGCATTACATTCTACAATGAAATTAAGGCTTCCTTTTACTGTTCTGAGTTTTAAGAATACACAGAAGGCTCTTAGAAGAACTTCTAGGAAAAAGACCCTTGAAACTAGGAACTCGTTCTGAATCCTAAGAGTCTTCCCTTTATGAGAAACCTCAGAAGATGTAATCTCTGATTTAATTTATTTAAGATACACAGTATTAATTTTTCATCCTGAGCAACTGGTAAATTTTTATACCAAGAACATTATAGAGTACATAACTAACTATATTTTCTTCTTTTGTGAGTTACATGCTTAAAGTTTAAGATCTAGTTCAGTCTGATGGTAATAAATGGGCATGTATATTTGTTAACGATCTCATTCTGGGCTCCATTTTATATTTCTTTGCTTATTTTGCTATCTTCTTTAGCATATATTTTTAATAAAATTGATCCACTCTTGAAATTATCTTAAGTTTTTCGATAATAACATGAGTTATAAAAATAAGCTGAGGAAAAGGCTGGCATAATTCTTCAAGTTAGATATTAGGAAGATTCATGAATGAATGTTTATATTCATTCATTTAGTTAACATTGAAATCATAGCTACTATCTGCTTTAGTACTGATGATAAAATAAAAAGATAAAAAAGGTTTTGTTCTGATGGACATTATAGCAGAGTAGGGAGGTCATAAAAGTAAATAATTCAAATGAAATGTTATGAGAACAATAAGTAAGGGTGCTATAATCACTCAGTTTTAAATGAAAGGAAGAAATAAGAAAGATCTCCAGAAGTAGGTGAAACCTAAACTGAACCATATAGAGTGAGTGGTCACTCACATAGAATAAGTGGTCAAGCAAAAAAATTGAGAAAGAAAAGTATATTTGTCCAAAGAAGCATTAGACAGATAGATAAATAAGATGGAGAGATAGAGAGAAAGAGAGATATCAATATAGATAGATATAGAGCTATAAACACAAATGTGAAAAAGGAACATATCAAAAAGGAATAAGTGTTATTGGAAACCAAGTAAGTTTAAGTAATGTTGAATTATCTTCTGAAAATATTTTTTAAAAATGACAAATGTCCCTTTTTCATGTTTAACCTCTAGCACAAAATGTACAAAGGGAATATATAATATAGGCTCTATATTCCCATACTACAATAATATTACAATTACAGTTTTTAATTTAATAATGAAATATTTGTTTATGGGTAATTTACTTGTTCATTATTGACCCTGTATACTTGAATTTAGTTCAAACCACAAATAATCAAGGTATAAGTTCACTCATTTCCTTTTCATATTGAACAGAATTGTGTTATAAGATTTGTTTTTTAGAAAAAATGAAGTTAATCTGATCATGCTGGTGAATCATTGAAAAATAGTTGTTAGCAGAAGAGGAAAAATGCTAGTTCTACCACAGAAAACTCACTGCTAAATTATTGTTTGCTTTTGCTTTGGTACTTTTCTCTGTGGAAATTATTTTATTATATATTTTAACTTTCATCATAGATATGCATCTTGAATGATCGTGCACATCCTCTATGTCTCAGTTTAAAGTGCATGTTAAAATTAAGTTTTTTAAAAAAACTCCCTTCAGACCTAAAATTTATTAACTCAGTGTGCAGGAGGTAGCAGAATGTGAAAGTAATCAAAGCAAAAAGTTATGTCGTTACCTAGGTCTAATAGATATTTAGAGCTAATGGATACCTAAGAGAATATTTACACCAGTATCTTAGGTTTACAAATGCAAAACCTGAGAACAGAAAGATTAGGTAGCTTGGTGAGGTTCATACAGCTTTAGCGGCAAAGCTTGGTGTGAAATTCTCTACAGATTCGAAGGGTTTATTTTGTTTTGCTTTTTCTCCTGTTGATTTTCCTTCCTTATTCTGATTTTTGGTGTATTACTGTTTTTAGCAATATATCAAGTTTAATTTTCACAGTTAATATAATAAGTTCAGGGACAGAGTCAGGTTTGAGTGGCTTAAAGACGGAGTTCTCTTTTTAAAAAATACAGTTGCCAACTGCACTCACTGTTAGGCTCCTTCCATTCCTTGGAAGGAACTTGGTGAAGAAAAACCTTATAACTTAAGCTTCACCGGATTCACAAGAAATGCTCTCAATGAGCATAATTCTCTCAATGAGCACAATCAATACATTTTGTAGTTTAACTTTTTTTCTTTTTGATGAGGATTCTTGATTGAGTTATGATACATGTAAATTCATATAATATTCAAGAATATACGAAGTCTATAAATTTCTGAAAATTTTTTTTTGTGTGTGTAATGTAGGCAAAATATAGGCTCCCTGGGCTATAGCTTAGGACTCTATGTTTAGTAAGTCTTAAAATATTTGAAATAAATATGTAACTATCCAACTGAAATGCTGTGGATATGCATGCTTATATTGTTTTAGTAATTGATTTGATAAAATATTTTTAAACAATTGGGACTATTATTTATGTAAATGTAGAGGTTTATGAATGATTTGCAAGAATCATGAGGCAAACTATTTAGGAATGATTTTGTCGTGGCCAGTGTAATACTTCTCAGAAAATGCCATTGTTTGCTATTTTGTTGATAGATTAGCATGAAGTTTTGTCCTGCAATCCTTTGCACATCTAGAAAAAGATGTTTCACATAAATTATTTAAAAATTATCCGCTCATTATAGTGAAACATAAGACAATAATTTTTACTTTTAGGTGAAATATAATCAGCTTTCTTCAAGTCTTCACCTCAAACCCCTTTGGATTAGCCCTTAGGGGAATGCAAGCCCCCTTAGCATTAGTCCTTGGCTTGGGGGTCTGATATTTTAATCAACTGACATACATAAGAAATCAAATATTTTTTAAATTAATTAATAATTTAAAAACATTTATAATATTTTGTCCTATACAATTATAGATATTAATATTGCTATAGTTACTAATTCTTTGTTTGAATATTACTGTCATGGTAGGTATTAATTTTTAGAGACAGGAATAATGTAAATATACTTTTATTCGAAGTGCAGGCTTTTGAATAACTAGTATCTCTTTTTTTTGGCAATTGACCAATGGTGTAGCCTTGCTCTCCTCTTATAATGTCACTGTGTAACATCACAGATACACCAAGATGCCAGAAATCTAGGCATGAGTGCATTAGTGTGCCTTGTGTGGGGAGGAAATGCTGCCTTAGTAGTGACTTATCTACTAGTTCCATTAGATATACTTCATCATTCAGCACTCCCAGGAAAAGATTTAAACAAAAATGCATTACCTTATTTTTTTTCTTTGTCAGAGAAAGGGATTAGATTGTCAGATTTAATACAGATACAAGTTGTTCTATAGGCATTTCACCTTTCCACAGCACATGAAGATCAAGAAACAATAAAGATGAAAAATGATGTCCTAGCATCTTCATCTTCCATGATCATTTCAGTTAAAAGTTTGTTTTAGATGCAGAAACTCAAATAGATTTCAGAAGTAACTTTAATGGTAAGCCAAGCTGTATAATGAAAGTTAACTCACACGTAATTGCTTAAAGGATTCCTGAGAGGAAGTTGACATACACAGAAATACTATGGTGTTAATATGTTAAAATTGAACACAATAATATAGGTTATTTATACTTTCTTATTTTTTATGACTCATACTTCATTTTAAATATTATAAAAAGAAGGAACAAAGGAAAAATTAACTCTTACATCTTAAGTTTGGGGAAGGGAGAGAATAAAGAAAAAATGATTTTCACTTTTGCCAGTCGTTACTAAACACCCCAACAGTTTGACAGAATTGCAGGAGAATTAATATTGCTATAATGTAAACAGAAATCCACCAACATTTTAAATTTTTAAGAAGTCAACACAGGTCAGAATATTTATACATCCATAAGTAATTTTTCTTTTGTATCAGCAGGACTGCTGTAACAAGTACCAAAACCCGGATGCCTTAAACAAAGGAATTTATTGTCTCAGTTTTGGAGACTTGAAGTACATAATCAAGGACTCGGCAAGGTCATGCTTTCTCTAAAGTCTGAAGCTTTCTGGTGCTGGCTGGCTAGCAATCCATAACTCAATCCTTGCTTTTGACACATTGCGGCCTCTTGCCTTCTGTCTGTTCTTCTTCTGTCTCCTACTACCACTGAATCCAAATTTCCTATGCTTATAAGAACTCTACTTATTTTGAATTAAGGCCTACTCTGATCCAAAGATATTCCCACAGGATTTAAAGATTTCTTTGTGGGGATAGGATTCAATCTATGATTCATATATTTATATAACTCTATGCTTATATTCTGAGGTCATAAATTTGATTAAGAACCATTAGAATTAGACATGTTAAAGTCTCTAGCACTCCATATATATTCAAAAGCTTGCATATTTTTACAGCGAATAGTAGCATAACGATTTATCCTTAGCTTGGCCCGAAAGGCCTGATTATTAGGACTTAAACTAACCTGAAAGAGTAATGCCACATTGTTACTATTCTTTTAAATATCCAATTAGCATTTTCGTTACTAAGTATAGACCCCTTGAAGAAAACTTAATAGCATTTTTGTAATTTTTGCAATAAAAGTTGTTGTCCCAGTTTTATTTGGGGAAAAATAATTAGCTATTAATATTGAATTTATTGCATGTACAGATTAAAGTTTGCCCTGAAATTTTGTTTTGTTATACTGAATCTTTTGGGCTTAATTTTACTATTGCAATAAATACATTGCAATGGACTTTACAAAGTTCCAGAAATAAAATTGTGAACAAGATCTGTATGGCCCCTGTGCTTATGTTACCTTGAGTTTAGGGAGTAACAGAAAGATATTTTTTTAGTAACTTTTGACCTCAATATTGGAGCTATAATGTAGTTCAATGAAGTCAACTTGTACAGTGTTTTTTTTTTTTTTTGCTATATAGTTCTGTGGTTCATAATTTAAAAGACCTTGGATAAATGGGGGAATCACTTAATCATGTAAGAATTAAAAAATACAACAAGAATATTCATAGAAGAGAAATTATTTTAAGAGAAGAAAGGGGGAATACCTTTGAATTCTTAATTCTAGATGTTCTGTTATTCTATTGCAGTTCTTCATCATGTGTCTATTATTTGTTAGATATCCTGCTAGAATTTACAGTCTAAGTTTTTGTTGCTTCCTGTTGAAACGGAGCTCGAAGGATATTAAGGAATGATGAGAAAAAAAGAAAGGAAGAAAGAAAGAAAGACACAGACGGGCTCAGGGTGTCTGAAGCTTGAGTTTACTTCAGACAGACTTCAGACAATTTTATTCTTAACCAGATCCTGGTTATATACCACAGGATGTCAATAGGCACGCATGCATTTCCTGGGGGAGCAAAGTTCTTATCTTTCAGTGTTCTTCATACTTAACATAACCATTTGGGGTAAACATTATCTTCCTCCCAGACTGCTCTACATAACAATCTCCACAGTATACTGCCACAGTCCTGAGGCCAGCTGCTTCCAACAAATTCTGCAGGTCTTGTTTTAAACCCTTGGCTCCTACAAGTTTTGATAAATATGAAATCTTATATGAATTAGAGATGAGTACAAGAAAAATTATATTCTAACCAGGATATAAGGGAGAAGCAGGACCATTTCACTGAAGAAGTAATACTTGATCAGTATATCTTACAATAAATTGGTTCTTACATAGCAAATAGGAGCCAACAGTAACATGTCTTTATATTTGAATAACAATTTAAATCCTTCAAAGGGTTTTCACATCTTTTAAGATGTTATCTGTATAACAACAGCTCCTTAAATTAGGTATATGTCATATATTATCTTTTTCACTTTATAGAATAATAAAATAATTTGATATTTACCTGTTGTTCATATGTTAAAAACAGAAACATATGCTTTCAACAGAAAGGAGTATATAATATTCTCCAAGGATTTGGAATTTTGTTCTCTTCCTATTTTCTGCATGTGTAATGTTCTTAAAAAAAAACCTATTTCTAAACTACTCACCGATTTCTGCTTTCTGAAATACTTCTTACCCTCCAAAGCTCCCAAGAGTTTTCTCCTAGATAAAGCCCATTTTGTTCTTAGTTGTAAAGCTCTATATAGACTAACTACTGAAATGAGCCATTGTGTTGCTTTGTTTATATTTATCACATGAAGATTATCTCATACTGACATTTACTAATATTTAATCTGTCCTGTTTTACTAGAAGTTGGTTGATAATTCAGGTCCTTTTTCATGCATTTTGTAATCTTTTCTAAAACAGTAACAAACGGCTACCACTGCAATTAAACTCTGTAGTCTGAAATGATGCTTTGCCTGTTATTGATTAAAGTAAATATCATGAATTTTAAAAGTAGATAATTTTAAGAGCAATAGACTTGGTCATCATAATATTTGAAATGTTAGGGAGAAACTAGAGTAGATTTAGAAAACAGTAATAAAGTTGAATTCAAAGAAATAGGATATAGTTCTTAGAAAAAAATGTTCAGGGTTTGGGTTTATCTACATAAGCTATTGAAACAATAATTAAACTATTTTCAAGCATAGTGAACATATTTTCTTTAAGGAAAATGCTAATTGATGAATTTACAAGTTTGTTGAGAAATAAGCAATACCATTTTTGTTTAAATTAAAATAAGTATGGATCTGAGTTGTTCATCACTGAAAAGTAATGCAAAAAGAAGTATTAAGTTTTAAGGTGTTCTAAGCTTCTCTTATTGATAATGCTTAATTGTTTCCTGAACATTTTTTGCAGCAAAAATGAAAAAGATTACTTTCCCTTTAAAAATGGCTTGTTTTTTTTTTTTTTTTGTATGCTGTATCGCAGGGGTCACATTTCATTCTTTTTCCATGTGAGTATACTGTTATTGTTAAATTTGTTTATTTGGTTTTTTGTTTGTTTTCTTATTTGTTTGTTTTGGGGAACTGCGTGGGCCTGGAATCAAACCCAGGTCTCCCGCATGGCAGGCGGGAATTCTACCACTGAATGACCATTGCACCCCCCTAAAAAATAAATTTTTGATTATCGTTTCTCTTTGGGTTTATTTATATAAGGAACTGAAAACACTGTATTTATTTTTAAAAATGACATTGCTACAATAGAGTATACAACTGAGGTTTTCAAAAGTTTTGTATGAGAAAGAAAACCATTTATTTAATGACAGTTTTTTTTTTACCTATCAAGATAAAAAAGAAACCATAAATGTACTGTGAAACATAAACTATGTTAAGTAATGTTCCTTGTTTGTAAAATGAAATGATGAGCATCTCTTGGGTAAAAAGTCAATTATTGTATATATGTGTTTGCATCTAGAACATTAGCATTTATGCTCTTTTAATAGATATTAGTAGACATCAAATCACTTTTGGTAGTTGTAGGCTGTAGTTCTTCCCCCCACAGAATGTCAATGAAAAAGATCAACAAATTCTGCCACACATAGAAATACTTATTAGCAATCAGGTAGATTCAAGTAAAATAAGACACTAGTTGTTGTGTAAGCCAAATGAAATAATGCAATAGAGTACCTCATATTTGGTCATATCTGAAAAAGTCCTTAACTGAAATTCTGAATCTTAATCTTAATGGAACGAGTCACTAAGTTCCATCGATTTTTGTACCCTATAGAAATAAGGACACAGGTACTTGTAAAATATTTTCCCCTAGTCTACATATCTAAAATGACACTTTTTACCAAAGGAAAGCCATTTTATCATCAATTGTGAAAACAAGGGATTATAGTAGCTGAAGTTCTTTTAATACCCCAAATGATCTTCTGACTAGTTTTTCAAAATCTAAGTAGCCACCCTACTTTGCAACAGTGCCATCCCCCACCCTTTATTTCAGATAAGGATAACTAAAAAATATATATATATTTTTCCCTGCATGGGCAGGTACCGGGAATCGAACCCGGGTCTCTGGCATGGCAGGTGAGAACTCTGCCTGCTGAGCCACCATGGCCCACCTGATAACTAAAATATTAACTTGCAGGCCTTTCAGTAAAGCTCAAAGGCAACAAATACATGAAAAATATATTCTATTCTAAAATGAACTAGAGAACAATATAAATCAGAACTTGTGGATTTTTGTAAACAAAACAAATTAAAATAGTTCCTAATACATTATCTCTTGAGAATGTATAGATTCTGTCAACATTGTTAATAAAGAAAACATTGCTTTGATCTATAGTTAATTATTTTTCCCTTAGAGACTTTTAAATTTTAATTTGGACAGTAGTCACATTAATTTTTATTTTCTAAAACACAATCTAACATTTTGTTTTATCTTTATTAAATAATCATGTATATTTTTACTAAATTATTTATATCAGATATAACCAAAATGAATATCGAGATAGATTTTTTTTTCTTATTTTGACCATGGCATATATAAAAAGTTGCACATTCCATAAATCAGTACAAATAAAAATATGTTCCTTATTCAACTTGTTCAAGCAACAATTTGTTGCTGGATCTCAATAACTGCCAAACATTGGAATAAGTGTAAAATATCAATACCATAGGTAGAATATATAACTAAGAAGAATATTGCATAGTGAAACTATAATAAGAAAAATGAATCAAAAAGAAATTGGCTTAAGTGATCCAGATAATTTCTTTGATCATTGTTAAATAATGTTTTGACCTTAATTTTCCTTCTACCTCATAGGTGAAAACACATTAGACTAAGCGTTGTTTTTTATTACTATAAATATTCTGCTCACGATTTAGTTTGAGAAACTCCTTCATGTCAAGCAATTATACCAAAAAGTAATGAAATCCCTAAGGCTTTTCAGTAGAATGATATGTAAACAGCCAGAATGAAAAAAAAAAAAAAAGGAGGTGTGAGGGTCCTGGAAAAGACATTACAGCATCTTGTCAGCAGTTATTTTAAACTTCTGTAGCTATTTTTGGTGTTTATGTTAATTTTGTTTCAATTTCATTTAAATCCAGCTATATACATAGCAGGACCAGGATTAGTAAATCAATAAGCTTTTCTTTTATCTCTTAAAAGTTTCCAGTTTCAGCTAACAATATAAGTTCAACATCATTAAATGGTGGAGAACTAGAATTATAGTTTCAGTGCAATTATTTTTATCAAATTTATATCATTTATTTATATCTTGCAATATTAAAATATATATAATTATTTTTTAAATAGCTTAGTGGAATTTTGGTTTGAAATCAAATCTCCAAATTTAGATCTACATGTCTTCGTATTTTGGTCATTTTTTTAAGGAAACAAAAAGGTGTTTTATACTGTTATTAAATAATTTAACTCAAACATTATGTGGAAAGTATATAATCCTTCAAACCTAGAGTTTAAGAGGCACCCATACTCTTCACCATTAGCCCTCTTGGCAAGAATGAGTATCTGGTTCTCACTTCAGACTTTCATAACTGCTTTTGACTAGAAGCTGATGTGAACCTCTGCTAACAAAGGTCAATTGTTGCTGTAATGGAGTTAAAAATGAAATGACAGATTAGAGCCCATAGTGGGAAAGTCTATAGATAGACTCTCTAATCCTGGCCCTTAAATCTAGAAATTTATGGAAGGTGTATTAGCCTGTTAGCATCCCTCTAAAAGATTTAAGATAGTAAAGATAAGTTAACACATTAAAAATAAATTGGAGGGTGGGCTGTGGTGGCTCAACAGGCAGAGTTCTCATGTGCCATACCAGAGACCTGGGTTCGATTCCTGGTGCCTGCCCGTGCAGAAATAAATAAATAGATAGATAAATAAATAAATAAATAAATAAATAAATAAATAAATAAGAGACTTCCAGTTGCGGAAGATGGAGATATAATATGTCTCAGGGTGCTACTCCCCACTAAATCTTTGATAAACTAGCAAATACTGGCAAGTTATCTTCCTCAAATTTCCAGAAACAGTTAAAAGTTATGGTAACTGATCAAATGAAAAATGGAAAAAAAAAAACCCACACAGAAAAAACGTACCTTTAAAATGGTTGAAGAAGCTGCTGCCTTTCTAGCCCTGTCCCTCATCCCTCCATGGCATGATGTGGAGGAGGCTGTGCTCCCATTATAAGTCCCTGGCCTTGTTACAGAGAGAGCAGAGTAAATCCTATGTGCATACTGGGATGACTGTATGTTGATACCTACTTATCAGGAGGTGACATGAAAAACTGAACCCAGGCACTTATTTCTGGCTTACCTTCCTAGAACTTCCCTTGCAGGCAGAAACTGCTTTCAATAGCTAAAGCAACATTAAATTGATTTAATAACATTACATTAAATGGATTTAATGTAAGAAACATTAAATCCAATCAGTGTGGCATAAAGGATTACATACTATAAGACAAGCAATATAATACCTAAGAGTGGGGCCTCTTTGAATTACTGTAAACAGGAGAATTCCTAAGACTACAAGCAAATGCAAACCCAGGACAAAACACAGGCTCAGAAAAGAGGGACTGGACCCCTCAGTTCACATCTGTTTTGGGCTGATTTTCTTGATAAGAGGGCTAAACTCTACAGGAGAGCACCAGCCAAGGCAAGGTCAACTTGCGAAGACTGTGAAGGTGTTTTTTGCTCTCATTTGTTTGTTTTATTAGCTCTTGACACCCAAGGAAATCTCTTCCATATACTAACTGGATAGAAACTTACAAAACAGAAAAGTTCAGGGATTATTAAATCCCATAAATTGACACATCTAAATATTAAAAGATATAGTGCACATCCAAAGATTAGAAGATAATAAAAAAATAAAAGGAACAGAAAATGATGACCCAACCAAAAGAACAAGAAAAAAAAAAAATACAGAATCCATCAATAAAGAAGACAAGACTTTGGAAATACTAAAATTTTTAAAAAGTGATTATCAATATGCTAAAAAAAAAACATGGAGAAAGAGTGAAAGAATATGAAGAAAATCACAAATGAACAACATGAAAACATCTATATTAAAGAGATACAAATTTTAAAAAAGGAACCAAGAAGAAATAATGGAGTTGAAAACCACAATAATAAAATGTAAAATTCCCTTCTGGGTTTTCAATAGCAGATTGGAGATGGCAGATAAAAAAAAAAAAAAATCACTGAATTCAAAATAAGGCAATTGAAATAATTCTGGGTGAGGAGTAGAAAGAAAAAGAATGTGAAAAGATGAACAGAGCCTAGGAGATACATGGGACACCATCAAATACGCTGATATACGTGTTATGGGGGTCCTAGAAGGAGAAGAAAGAGAGAAAGAGGTAGAAGGAATATTCAAAGAATAATGGCAGAACCCCTCCCCCCAAATTTAATATAATCCATGAATATGCCTTCAGAAAACCCCAACAAATTCCAAACAGGATAAACTCCAATAGAACCACACATGGAAACATAGTGTCAAACTGACTAAGGCCAAGGACAAGAAGAGTTCTGAAAGCAGCAAGAGAAAAGCAACAGCTTATGTACAAGAAAGCCCTGATAAGATTAGATGCCAATTTCTCATCAGAAAAACATTGAGGCAAGAAGTTGGTGGACAAAATATGTCAAGTGTTCAAAGAAAACAATTACCAAGCAACAATTTTTTATCAGGTGAAACTGTCTTCCAAAAATGAGGGAGCAATTAAGACATTCCCAGATAAACAAAACCTGAGGCAGTTTGCCACCACTACACCTGCCCTACACAATGCTAACAGTTCTTCAGAACTAAAAAGAAAGGAAAACAGAACTAAAAATGAAAAACTTTATGACCAAAATGGCATAAATAAATAAAGAGTGTGGTAAAGATTATAAAATGCATTCTAGAGTAAATAAGAATAAATCTGTGGTTTTTGATATAAAATGTATTAAAATATGTAGGGAAAAGTTAAACAAAAAAAGTGGAGAGACAGGAGTGTACAGGAATAGTTTTTTGTTTGCTTAAATTTGGTTAAATATATATGAAATCAAACATGAATATTATAGATTTAGCATGTAAATTTAAGCCCCATCGTTTCCACAAAGCAACTATATTAAAAATACATAAACACTACCACAGCAACAGCAGAGGTATATAATGGGAAGAGGGACAACAGTTAAGAGGAGGTTTAGATTTTCTGTTTGGCAAGGGTGTGTTCATTGGTTCTCTTTCTCTTGAGAACAATGAAATTGTCTAAAATTGAAAGTGTTGATGGACTATGGACTTTGGGCACTATACATGATGCCAGATGAATGCAGGTGGCTGAAGGATGAGTTGTGGTAGCTATTCTCACATCAGTTAAATAGACTTTAAGTTAAAAAACTGTTATGCAAGTCAAAGAATGTCTTTATATACTGAGAAAGGTGTCAATTTCACACAAAAAGACATAAAATTATGAATATATATGTATTTAAAGAAAAACCCCAGTAGAATGACATATTTCCAGGTAGACAAGAGTGGTTCAACATGAGGAAATCAGTCAAAATAATACACGTTAATAGAACAAAGGAAGAAACAAAACAAAACATGATCATCTCAATTGACACAGAAAAGGCATTTGACAAAATACAGCACCCCTTCTTAATAAAAGCACTCCAAAAATATGAATAGAAATGTATTGGTTAGGCTTCTCAGGGAAGTGGAACCAATGGGAGATATCTATGAATATGAGATTTATAAAAGGGTCTGTGCTAGTTTAAAAGTGTTGTGTATCCCAGAAAAATCATCTCCTTTAATACTGATTCAATATTGTAAGGTGGAAACCCTTTTGATTAAATTGTCTCCAAGGAGATGTAGCATGTCCAATTGTGGATGTGGCCTTTTGATTAGATGGAGATGTGACTCCACCCATTCAAGGTGGGTCTTGATTAGTTTAGTCCTTTAAAAGGGGAAATATTTTGAAGGAAACTTAGATGTAGACACTTGGAGAACAGTTGCTTCAGAGCTGATAGAAGCATGGCTGTTTGGAGATGCCTGGAGTGTCGACAGAGAGAGCAGATGCCGAGACATAGGCGGAGTCAAGCAGACATTGCCACGTGCCTTCCAATGAGATGCTAAGCTGCGGGGTGGGCAGCCGAGGTTCCTCGTGCTCTGCCCGCCTGGGGAGGCCGGGGTTTGCTAAGTCCCGGTCTCGAGGGGTCTCCGCGCCAGCGGACGGGGGATGGCGGTAATCAGTCGCCTCCGGGGGGCTCGAGCTGGTTTCGGAGCGCGTGCAGTCGACGAGAGAAATGACGACCACGGGACCAGGAGGAGATAGCAAGTCTGCGCACCAGGACGTTTATTTGTGGAAGTACAAGGGTTTATATAGCGGTAAGGAGAGGGTGGAGATAACTGGGAGAAGGGATGGTGTTTAATAGTGATTGGTAGGGTAGGATATGTGTTTGTTTCTGATTGGGGTGCGGGGTTTATACGTATGGTTATATTAGCATGATAATGAGTTAAGCAAGTATGTTAATGAGTTATGCCATATAATGTGTGGTTAGCTTTTGTCCTATCAGGTATGAGAAGCAGGATGGTATGATATGGGGTGATATATGCGGTTACTATGCTATCCTATGAAGAGGTAGCTAGCGTGTGGGGTGATATACTTGTCATAGGCTGCTGGGCAGATAGCTAAAAGCTGGGGCCGTTTCTAAAAGAGGAAGTTAACTGAGGCCTAGTTTGGTCGAGAAGAATCTGAAGCCTAAGGCCTAGGAGCATAAGTATGGCTATGTATACAACACTAAGCAAGCCGGAATCTGGAGTTGTGTCCTGGAGGAACTAAGTGAGGCCCACAGATGCTTAAAGAGGAGATCACTAGCATCAGAAGCTGGAAGCAATGGAACCAGTAACAAGGATGAGCAGTTGCCAGCTACATGCTTTCCCAGCTGACAGGTGTGTTCCTGGTGGCATCAACCTTTCTCAAGTAAAGGTAACCTCTTGCCGCCTTAATTTGGACATTTTCATACCCTTAGACTGTAAAATTGTAGTAAGTTCTCTTTATGAAAGGCATTCTATTTCTGGTATATTGCAATTTGACAGCTTTAGCTGACTAAAACAGTATCTCATGTAACTGTGGGGATGCAAGAGTCCAAAATCTATAGGGCAGGCCATGAGCTGGCAGCTCCAATGAAGGTCCTCAATGAGCTCCTCAAGAGAGCTTGGCTGAAGCAGAGAGAGAAATTCTCTCTTCTGAATTCTCCTTAAAAGCTTTCAGATGATTAGATTAAGCATCACTCCCTTAGAAAACTTCAGATGTAATCAGCCGTAGATGGAACCAATATACTGATGATTTTAAGTCCACGAATAGATAGATCAGTGCTTACTTGACCATAAAACCGGGCACCATCATCTGGCCAAGTTGACACATGAACCTAACAACCACAGAAGGATACTTTCTCAACAAGATAAAGGACCACAGCTAACATCATACTTGGGTTAATCAGGGTTCTCTAGAAAAACTGAACCAACAGGAGAGATCTATAAATAGAAGATTTGTAAATGTGTCTCATATGACTGTGGGAATTTAATAGTCCAAATCCATAGCGCAGGCTGTGAAGCTAGCAGCTCCAATGAAGGGTCTGGATGAACTCCACAGGAGAGCTCACTGGCTGAAGAAGCCATAAGAGTCTCTCTTCTTCCTTTAAAGCCTTCAACTGATTGGATTATCTCATGTAGGAGCCATGCCTTAGTTGATCACAGATGTAATCAGCCACAGATGCAATCAACTGACTGATGATTTAATATACCAGCCCTCCAGCTTATCAACCCATGAAATATCCTTGCAGCAATGGTCAAGCCAGTGCTTGCCTGACCAGACTCCAAGGCCTAATCACTTGGCCAAGTTAACACCAGAACCTAACCACCACCACACTCAATGATGAATTACAGGAAGCTTCCCCTTAAGGCAAGGAACAGTTGCTCCTGCAAGCTGAGGAAGCAAATGTATTGGCGTAACTTAGCCGGCTCAACTGGTGGCAGCTTAGCAGTGTAAATACAGTGATAGAAGTAGATAAGTATTTAAGAAGTAAGATCTATTTTGGAATATATACAATAGGTCCTTATTATACAAGGTTATTCCACATAAAATGAATTCACTTAAAATAGAAACCAAAAGATTATGGTACATAATAAAAATATTTTATTAGAAATGAACCTAAAATGAAATTAATAATATGAAAATTCATATTTCTAGCTGCAAAACATATTAAATGCTAATCTAAAAAATCAACAATAAATGAATCAAGTAACATCATAATCTTTCTGACAGTGTTTGGAAGCATGATATAAAATCCTTTACTTCACATTTGCATTTCCTCACGCTATCAGAAGAGAATAACTTTTGCACACACAAAAATGTTAAAAGCATCATCAATTTTCCCAGGAATTTTTTTTTCTTGTTTAGATTATTCTCCTTGAGAGCTTATTTTGTCACCATCAATTTAATTTTCTTTTCTCCAGTTGTTAATTGGTCAAACACTGCCAAAATCTCATCTGGAAAATTGTCAGTTTAGTTTAAAGTGAACAGTCCTTCTACATTCCTTTCACCAAGTTGAAATCCATCATTTTATGCTGTATTTTCAATGTCTCACTGGATCTGTTTTGTAGTTTTCTTTCCATGTATTGTTGGCTGTTTACAACCTCACAGCACTGATGACTATGGACCTTGACCTCATGGGCAGGAAAATGAGGACTAAATTTTGTAGTTGTAAGTTCACTGGTGAATATTTTCGTCCCTTAATGATTTCTCATGAGGATAATGAGGATCACCAATATTTCTCCTGATATGTATGCAGGTGAGCGAGACATCCAAGAGACTCAGAAACCTAATAGGAAGGAAACCTCTTCCCTTGACAGAGGTAGCAAAAAGAATAACTACTGCAGGTCCATTCTTTCTCATTTGAAAACCTTGGGAGCAGTTGTCTTTCAGAACTCAGAGTGCTTCATATTTTAGATAACAGGTGCATATACTGAATATTGCTAGAAATCCAGGTGATCTGGAGCAGGGATCCATAATCAAATGATGAATATTTTTGCCCTTTAGTATAAATATTCACATTGGGTGTTAATAAATAAAGACTAAAAATAATCTCGTGTCAATTTAGGACAGATTCACGACAAAATGAGTAAGAAAAATGTTTGGTGTTCAGAACATTGGGAGTTAAGTTGGGGATAAGGGACTGTGAACCTGTTCAGTTTATCAGTATATATTGCATTTGAGGGAATCAAGATTGAGAGGATCTAAATAATCTGTTCATATTTATATAGGTGATAATGGAGCTTACATTAGAATGCATGTCTTCTGTTTCTCCACAATACCAAGCTGTAATAGCCATATTGACAAAGGCTGGTCCACTCATGTCATGGCAATAAGCACTCGAGATCTCTGGAGAGCCAACCAGAAGAATCACAAAAACAATTGCAGTTTTGGAGTTTTGGAAAATGTGATCAAGGAGAAAAATCTGTTTATGTATTTGTTTTATCTATTCAACAAGTTCTGAGCTCCTTTAGTAAGGAAATGATTCTTCTGTGGGTTTTAGGGTAAAATACTGAGCTGTGATGACAATTACCAACAAATGTATCTTGAATGACTAATAAGCTGTGCTTTATCAGTTGAGAAAAAAAAAAAAAAAAAAGACAAGAAACAGAACAAGGATGCCCACTCTACCACCCTTATTCGCTATTTTACCTGACATTCTAGCCAGGAAAATTAGGCAAGAAAAATAATTGCACGAGACAAAAAGTGAATCCTAATATAAACTATGGACTGTTATTAACAGTATGAAGATAGTAATATTGTTTCATCAATTGTAGCAAAGGTATCATGCTGATGCAGTGTTAATAATATGGAATATGTAGGTGTGTGTATGATATATGGTATATGGGTACTCTGTATTTTCTGCATTGTTTTTTCTGTAAAACTACACCTTCTCAAAAAATATTAAAACTACGTAATTTAGTATAGTTAATTCTTACTGCTTAAGACAATTTTGAAGGCAATGATAAAAAGTGTTGGCAATATTATTAAAGATATCAAAGATGAAGAGCCTGCCTTATTTTTCCTCTTTCTTATCGTGGAACGTTGCTAAAAGTACATAGTGTGAAACAATGGAGAATAGATTGGTATGACCAGCCATGCCACTTAAAACAGGAGTCTACAGTGTATAAGTAGTGTAGATATAAACAAAGAACACTCAAATGAGAACAAAGACTTTATCCATAGCTTGTCACAGCAATAGTATCAGTCACCATCACTTGCATTTGGTAGAGACTAAAATATTGGTAGAGGAGACTCAAAGGCAGGCTTTATAATCAATAGAAGACTTCGCATGTGCCCTGATTACAGGCTACTAGAAGCGGGGTGTACTATGTGATTGTTTTGGGGGGCGCATATTTGGCATTCTCTGATTGGGCCAGTTGGAAGGGAGGACAGCAATTATGGAAGCTGGCAAATATTTATCAAGTTCTGGCTATCCAGGGTAAATTGTAGCGGGAATGTGGTTTGACTTCCTTAATTGGTTGTTGATATTTGCCAGCTTGCTGAATTGATTGCTTCAGATAGTGGACCACAGTTTATGGGTCATTGTCCATTTCTATATCTAGTCTCTCAGTACAGACAGTGGTGCCTGGGTTGGAGAAGTCTTGATTGAGGAATTGTGGGGTAGACAGGAGTAGATTTGCAAAGCCAGAAAGCATACATGGAAACAGCAACATTGTCTTAATGACTAGATGTTACAGCGAAGAGATAAGACAATTATCTTACAAGTTTCTTAAAGATCACCCTGAGGGTCCTATCTTTATTTTACATTTGGGTATGCCTTTGATACTATAATATATAAAAAACACAGACTAAGATCCATTAATAAGAATAAAATATGATTAGGACCTTCTTTGTCACTTGTTTATGATAAATATTTATTACCTTAGTCTCTCCCCTTCAATTCATTATTTTTAATACCAAAGTTTATTTTCAAAAACAAATCTACTCATTTATTTATCTATCTGGAAGGTAAAAACTCCTTAACATGTAATTTACTTATTGTCAGTACTTACCCTCTGCTTCTTATGTTAGCTTAATCTCTGCCACTTCCCTCTGCTACTATAGCCTAAGCCTTATTTCATGAAATATTTTATCAAACTTGAAAGCACACTCAGCTCTTTTAGAGTCAACTTTACACAGACTGATGCCTCTATCCAACCTGAATTTACCTCTATTCCCTATCGGGATAACTCTTACATCTCTAACATCTGAATCTAATGTCATTGCTTAAATAACCTTTGCAATGTAATTGACCCCTCCTCTGCTCAAACAGTATGTACTGGGTGTTTTATAGTACCCTTTATGAAGATGATAATTATTTAATCATTTTTTTCACAGCTGAGTTATTAGCTTCTAGAATGATGGAGCTTGTCATATTCGTTTTTAATTAACTGCCAACAAGGGCCCAATATATTGCTAACTCATAGTGGAACTCTGTCAAATGAATGTAAGGCACTAATTTGATTGTGCAAAGTCATTAATAGAAATATTTTTTATGGGGACCACACTTATTCGATATTTATATGTACCTGGAATTCAAACTTATCTTTTTTTTTTTTAAGTCAGTAGTAGCTGAGATAAACTCAGGAAATTGCAATACAGTCAAGAAATCATTAATAATTAACAAAAGCATAAAGAGGACTTCAATGATGTTATTAATAATTGCTAAAGTTTTACTCATATCAGCTCAAGGTCAATATATAACAAAAACACAAATTGTGCTAAAAAGTGGAGTAAAAATAATCTTTATGAGAGAGTCAAATTGAAAATATTTTTTAGCATTGAAGCATGTTTGATGGATGAAAATCACTTGATATGTGTAGCCTTGACATTAGTTATAATAAAATAACTCCTTTAAGCCTTTAGACACTTAAGTTGTCAGTAAAATTCTCCTTTTGTCTAATGTCTGATAGAAAGTTTTTAATAAATAAGAAGCATTTAATTATTTAGCTTTAATTTATATTTTTAAAAATAAACCAGGAAAATCATTGATTTGAAATTCAAAATATATTGACTTAGACAAATTGACATTCTCTTTCTTAATTTTAAATATAGAAGTAACTCTTTTCCTCAGATAATTAAGTGGTTACATTACAAGACATAATGAACAAAAGAAACATTTTTACTCTAAATAGAATGATTCCCCTTTGTTATTCAAAATCAGAATAATTTCTTAAATAAAACATTTAATATTTTATTTTTAATGCTTTTACTCTATATTCTGGAAATTCATTCTTTAAGTATTTATTAAATAATTGTCATTAACCGAATACTGTTCTTGACCTTGAGAATTAATATGATCATGAAGCAGAATATTTTTTCTCACAGAGAAAGTTTTCTCAATTTTTACATTTCTTTCAATTTATTGCTATCAAAGGAAAGCAAGGATAGTAGTTAAGTAGCTGAACAGACTTTATTCAAACTGCTGAAGCAGGAGAGAAGAATAGTCAGGAGCAGCCATTCTCAACTCTTATTGGTACAGTGGCAGCTAGATATTTTTAAAGGGCACAAGAGAGAGAGTAAAGGGGAAACTAGAAAATTACTGGGGAAATTGAGAGGGAATCTCTCGATGGGATTATGGAAGAGGCCACGTAGTGCTGAGAACTGAGGCTTAGCAGTGTTGCTCATCTTAGATAAGAGTTTAGGATGGAGTCAGGAGTCTACACAGGGAAATAGCCTAGTATTAAGAAAGTTCACTAAGGTTTGAATAAGTTTCTAGTGCAAAGGCTGGATGAGCAGCTGGGCCAAGGAGAGTCTCTTGTAGGTATCCACACTACACAACACCATCCACATCTTTAAGGATTCTATAACATTATATATTATATATTTATATTTTCAAACTATTAAAGAAAACTGATTTTGTTATACCAGGCTTTGGTTTATCTAGCTAAAAACTTTTTCATTCTTTCTTTATTTCTTCATGATTCCCTCCACCCGTATCCCTAGTGAACCAACATTTATTGAGTGTCCACTACATCCAAAGCACAACTGTAGGTGTTTGGTGAGATGCAGTAATTACTCAGGGAGAAAAATAAATCTTGTTTTTAAAGATCCTGTAGCCTTTTAGGAGACACAGATCCTAAGTTACGTAAATACAATCTAGAAGGAAATACAAACTTTACAGATAACTCTTTGAAGTATAGTTGCATTCTTTTCAGCTTGGAGCCATAAGCTGGTGTTTGAAAGAGGTGCAGAATTTATATATGTTACCATAGGGGAAAATCTTTTCCAAATAAGGTGGAAAATAAGAAATGTTATGAAAGATAAAATACTTAGAATATAGATAGTACATTATAGTTTAGTGGATTGAATAATGTTTTAGTGAACTAATGTCAGACACAATTTAAAATAGGTTGAGACCAGATATTGAATAACATATTATGTCAGGCTATAAAGCTTTGTCTTTCGTATTTTCTAGACAATGGAAAATCTGTGAAACCTGTGAGAGGGGTAATCTGCGCCTCTAGATGATTGGTCATGTAGAAGTATCTAAAACAGTTGAAGAACATAGAAGCTACAAGGAGTAAATTCAGTTAGAAAGCTACTGGAATATAGGAGGACAGAGTTAAATAAAACATGAATTAGGGATAAAACAAAAGGAAAAATTAGATTATAAAAGCGGCTTTAGAACTAGACTCTCCATTTAAATCATCAGCATGTAAATCAATCTATTCTTCTGTGGTATTTCTTGGTTGAAGATAGAGACTGAATTATCATAGAGTGATAATTGCTTGAAAGAAAAGTGAGGTTGCTAAAACACGGTTTTAATTTGTAAAAGTTCTTGTATAAATCATGCATTACAAACTTGTCTTTCCTTATTACCTCTCAGTTACACAAATTTTCTCTTACATGTTCAACAGAAAATAGAAAATCTAGATTTTGCATTAATTAGATTACCATTTTCCTTAAGGGAAATAATTCTAGGTTAAGCTTGAAACAAAAAGTCATGGGGCAGAAAAACATCAAAATAATGTCCATTGCTTCTTTGATATGGGAAACATATATCCAGCAACCAAATTGTGTTAAGTTGTCAGTTGTCAGTTTACAGCAGATAATCAAATCGGTCAAATGCGATAGCTGATTTTCCATAAGGTTAGTTTACAATAATATTGCTACTATCCACAAATGATCGTTCAAGTCAGGCTTGACCTGGTTTACATTCCTTAGGACAGACACTTTCAATTGCCTACCCATGAGCTACCCCATTTATCTTTCTTAGCATAACCTCAATTTTATGTAGATACAATGTGACCAGTCCAGGAAGTGTCACAATGGCATTTCTTCCCCTTAGCCAGTTTATAGTCTAGGAGTTGCCTTGTAACTCAGCTCTGAGCAATAAAGTATGAGGAACTCTCCTGGGGATGTTTCTGGGTATTTTACCCTGGTAACATGCAAAAGATAAACATGGATAGGGCTTTTTGTCTCCCCCATCCCACCTCTTTTCTCATTCACTTTTCTGAATAATGGAAACTTAACATTATGTGCTCATTTAGTCAGGTACTCTAGTAATAAAAATGTAACATAAATTGATGGGGCTTGAACCATGTCCACTGCAAAGATATTTAAATTTTAACCCTGGTCCTGTGGCTGTGAATTCACTTATAAATGGGGTATTTGAAGATAATATTGAATTGATAATACTATTAAATTAATCTTAGATGACTGGAGTCCTTAAAAGAAAGGGAAGTTTGGACATGAAACTGCAAGACACAGAGGAACCAAAAGAGGCAATTTAACATGCTACCTACTTCAGAGAATGCACGGACTGCCAACACCTTGATTTTGAACCTCTAGCCTCCAAAACTGCGAGCCAGTAAATTTCTGTTTAAGCCAAGCAGTTTATTGTATATGTTACAGCAGTGCTGGCAAGCTAAGACATAGCAAAGTAAAATAAAGTAAAAATATATTTTGTAAATATTTTTAAACCAAATATCATCCTTGTTTATCTGTATTTTATAGACAGAAAGAAGCAGATTTATCATTTAGTTAAACTCAGTCATTCTTTTTTTTTGTTCTCAGAATATTTAAAATAATAAGAATAATATATAAGGATGAAAAGAGCAAAATTCAGAGAAGATTCATAGAGGAATATCCAATGGTCCTTTATAAAATAACTAAAGATACTGCAGGACCTTACATTGAAGAATTTATTTTCTTTGCATATTTTTCTAAAAGTTCCAAAGATTTTATGTCCACAAATCAAATTTTTAAATTTATCAGATAGACACTATGATTTCATAGATATTTAAAACCTATTTAAAAGTTATTTATTAATATTCTGTATATACTTAATACAGTGATCATTTTTAAAAAGCATGAAGTATTAAAGCAATTCTAAATGTAACTTTTTTATTTGCCTTCTTCATATGTTAAATGTGAACTCCACATTTGCAAATTTGAGACAGCTAATATCTAATTGTAGAAAAAAAACAGATTGAAATGTGAATTCATATTTTACTTTATTACCATTTTCCATATGTCCTCCAAACTAAATTTGTGACCTCATTTCATCAATTAAACACAAAATATGTGTAAATATTACATTAATGAGACAGCTTGCTGTGAATAGATTATAACACTTAGACATTTTTGAGATCTATTTGTAGTGTTTGATTATTTTTTAAGCAAAATTAGAATATTTGGTGGCTATTGCTGAGGATTTTTCATAATCTAAAAAGTTACAGAAAGTTGAATGGTGTGAGTTCAATTGGTTAGAATGAACTGAACTGAAAGAACAAAACCCAAAATAATGCCTTAAATAAGATGAGTTATTCCTTGTCTAAAATCTGGATGTAGACGTCTGTGGTGCAAAATGGCCATTCAGCTATAAAGCCATTAGGGCCTAGGAAGTCTCCTGCCGTGGAGCTTCCCTGTGCCACGTAACAGGCCCGGGACACCTCAGTGTCTGTGTGGTTGCCACAGCTCAATTCATTGCATCAGCATTCCAGACATCCATACCTCTGCTTTAGTTAAATTCCTCCACCTATCTGCAAAGGATTAAATTGTATTTTTTTCATAAGTGACTATATGCCCTGTTAAAAATTAGTTGTTTTATTCTGATAGGTGTGCTGGTTTGAAAGGAAGTATGCCCCCTAGAAAATACATGATTTAATCAAAATCCCATTTCATAAAGGTAGAATAATCCTTGTTCAATACTGTATGTTTGAAACTGTAATCAGATCATCTCCCTGGATGATGTGATTTAGTCAAGAGTGGTTGTTAAACTGGATTAGGTGATAACATGTCTCCACCCATTTGAATGGGTCTTGATTGGTTTTCTGGAATCCTACAAAAGAGGAAACATTTGGGAGAATGGGAGATTCAGAAAGAGCAGCACCACAAAGCAGAGAGCCCAGGAGCCAGTGACCTTTGGAGATGAAGAAGGAAAACGCCTCCCAGGGAGCTTCATGAAACCAGAAGCCAGGAGAGAAAGCTAGCAGATGACACCATGTTCACCATGTGCCTTTCCATATCAGAGAGAAACTCTGACTGTGTTTGCCATGTGCCTTCTCACTTGAGAGAGAGACCCTGAACTTTATCGGCCTTCTTGAACCAAGTTATCTTTCCCTGGATGCCTTTGATTGTACATTTCTATAGACTTGCTTTAATTGGGACGTTTTTCTTGCCCTTAGAATTGTAAACTAGCAACTTATTAAATTTCCCTTTTTAAAAGCCATTCTGTTTCTGGTATATTGCATTCTGGCAGCTAGCAAACCAGAACAATAGGAAAAGAAGAGAACAAGGTGGGGTGAATGATCAGTTTCTTCTACATGGAAGTAATCAGAAGTGAAGATGTTGCCTTTTTTAAATTCCTTGGAAAGTAATTGATTCTAATTATGACACACTCTTAGTTCTGAAGCAGTACTCATTTTCATTCCTATAATTAGAAAGTTCTAATTTGGTAGCAAAGAAAGATTGCCAGGAATTTATCCATTTTTGAACAACTATGCTTTTCAAAATAAATTTTAAGCATGTACCCCAATAAGTTTTTCATAAATTACATCAATGTGTTCATAAAAGAAGCCTAAATACATTATGCAAAAATGAATATTAAATCATGTAAAAATACAACTTCTAATATTTTCTTTGTATATCTCAAAAGATTGCATTGTGAACTTTCTGTGAGCAGGCACTCTACTTTGAAGACAAATGGTAATTCTTAAAATTTAAGAATTAAATTTATCATTTATGTATTTGACATATAAGTGATATATCAAATATATCAGATCACCTGGGGATATGATCATGTGGATACTGAAAAATAGGTCTGGGTAGGGATGTGTATTCTGAATATCTAGATAGTTCTCAGTCAGAGCTGATGCTGCTGGTGCCAGTATCAATCTGAGCAGCAAGTGTCTAGCTTTCTTCTGAAGTTCACACTGACTTTTTATTTTTAACACTTTTATTTACACACTATACAATCCATCCTAGTATACAATCAATGGCTTTTGGTGTAATAACATAGTTTATCCATTCACCACTACAGTTAATATGAAAACATTCTTATTTCTTCCAAAGTAAAGAAATCCATATATCCCCATATTATTGACATTTAACTTTGGTATATTGTTTTGTTACAGCTATTGAAAGCATTAAAATGTTACTGGTAGCTATAGATCTTAGTTCACATTAATTGTATTTTCCCGTATACCAATCTATTATTGACACCTACTAATAGTGGCATATATTTGTTTCTGTTCATGTAAAAACTTTCTTATATTTGTACAATTGATTACCATCATCCACTCTAAGTTTTGCTGAGTTTACAGTCCCAGTTTTTATCCTTTGTTTTACCTTTTGATGACATACACAAATCTATCTTTCCTTTTTCAACCATACTCATACTCAACTTTGTTAATTACACTTATAATTTTGTGCTACAATCGTACAATATTGTGCTATCAATCTCTGAACTTTTGCAATCAATCTTATTAAACATTCTGTAATCCTTAAGTATCTATTGTCCAATCTCTGTTCTACTCTTCTGCTAACCTGCACTGTCTAATTTAACTATCAGAGTTTGCTCATTATAGTGAATTCATATTAGTCCTGCAATATTTGTCCTTTTGTTTCTGGCTTATTTTGCTCAACCTAATGTCATGGTTCATCAGTGTTATTACATGCCTCATGAGTTTATTCTGATTTATACCTCCATAATATTCTGTCATATGTATATACCACAAATTTGTTCATCCATTCTTCAGTTGATGGACATTTGGACTGTTTCCATCTATTGACAACCACGAATAAAGCTGCTATAAATATCGGTGTACAAATATCTGTTCTTGTACCTGCTTTCAGTTCTTCTGGCTATATACCTAGTGATGGGATTGCTGGATCATATGGCAATTCTATACTTAGCTTCTTGATGAACTGCCAAACTGCCTTCCAGAGTAACTGCACCATTCTAAGTTCCAACTAACAGTGAATAAGGGCATCTGTTTCCCTACATCCTCTCCAGCACTTGTAGTTTTCTATTTTTCTGATAATGGTCATTCTATTAGCTATGAGATGGTACTGCACTGTGGTTTTGATTTGCATTTCCCTGATAGCTAGTGAAATTGAGCATCTTTTCATATGATTTTTGAGCCATTTACATTTCCTTTTTAGAAAGCATGTTTATGCATGGCTTTTGTTCATTATTTAATTGGGTTGTTTATCTCATTGCTCTTTATATATTCTGAATATTAATCCCTTATGAGATGTATGGTTTCCAAATAGTGTCTCCCATTCAGTAAGCTGCCTTTTTACTTTCTTGACAAAATCCTTTGATGCACAGAAGTGTTCAATGTTGAAGAGGTCTTATTTATTGATTTCTTCTTTCACTACTTGCTCTTTGGGTGTAAGGTCTAGGGAAACACCTTCTATCACAAGACCTTTAAGATAGATCCCTACATTTTCTTCTAGGAGTTAGATGATGTTAGCTCTAATGTTTAGGTCTGTGATCAATTTTGAGTTAATTTTTGTATAAGGTGTGAGATAGATGTACTTTCTTTTGGATATGGATAACCAGTTCTCTAATCACTGTTTGTTGAAGAGGTTATTCTTCCAGTTGAATGGACTTGGCCACCTAATGAAACATCAACTGTCTGTATATGATAGGGCCTATTTCTGAATTCTTAATTCAATTCCACTGATTGATACATCTATTTTTATGCCAGTACTAGGCCATTTTGACCACCATAGCTTTGTAATATGCTTTAAAGTCAAGTAAAGTGAAACCTCAGACTTCAGTTTTCTTTCTCAAAATGTTTTTAGCCATTCATGGTACCTTGCCTTCCAAATAAATTTGATTACTGCAGAATAAGTTGCTTTGATTTTGATTGGTATTGTGTTGAATTCATTTTGTGTAGATTTGACATATGAATTATTTTTTAGTCTTCCAGTTCATGAACACAGTATGTTCTTCCATTTATTTATGTCTTCTTTGGTTTATTTTAGCAATGTTTTGTAGTTTTGGGTGTATAGGTATTTTATGTCCTTGTTTAAATTTGTTCCTAGATATTTGATTCTTTTGGTTGCTACTGTAAATAGATTTTTTTCTTGATTTCCTCCTCAGATTGCTCATTACTAGTGTATAGAAACACTACTGATTTTTGCATGCTGATCTTGTATTCTGCCAATTTTCTGAAATTGTCTATTAACTCTGATAGCTTTGCTGTAGATTTTTTGGGACTTTCTACATCATGGATCATGGCAGATGCAAACTGTGAAAATTTTATTTCTTCTTTTCCAATTTGGATGCTCTTTATTTCTTTTTATTGCCTAATTGCTCTAGGCAGAACTTCCAGCACAGTGTTGAATTACAATGGTGACAGTGGCCATCCTTGTCTTGGTTCAGATCTTAGAAAGAAAGCTTTCAGTCTTTCATCATCGAATATGTCAGTTAGCAAGCTGCCAGAATCCAATATATCAGAAATAGAACAGCTTTTAAAAATGGAAATTTAATAAGGTACAAGTTTACAGTTCTAAGCCTATAAAAATGCCCAAAGTATGGCATCCAGATAAAGATACCTAATTCAAGTAACATTTGTGTCAGCTGGGAAATCATGTGGCTGGCATCTGCTGGTCCCTTGCTCCTGGGCTCCATTGCTTTCAGACTCTGTTCCTTTGGGTGTTCCTCAGTTTGCCTCTCTGAGGCTGGCTTTTATCTCTTGGCTTACCCTTGACTCTCCCCAAGTTATGGCTTGCTCAACATCTCATGGTGATGTCTTCTGGGCTTCAAACATCCATGTCTCTGCTCTCTGAAGCAACTGTTCTCCAAGTGTTTACCTCTGCTCTCTGTTGGCTCTGAGGCTTCTGTCATTTCTGACTCTCTCTAAAATGTTTCCACTTTTGAAGGATTCCAGTAAACTAATCAAGACCCATCTGAAATTAGTCCTCTTCAAAAAAAAAAAAACCTAACTCATTCTATGAAACCAACATCATCCTAATACCAAAGCCAGAGAATGATACTATAAGAAAAAAAAAATCACAGACCATCTATTTTAACATATAGATGTTAAAATTCTCAACAAAATGCTTGCAAATCAAATCCAGCAGCACATTAAAAGATTTATACTCCATGACTCAGTAGGATTTATTCCAGGCATGCAAGGGTTGTTCAATACAAGAAATTAAATTCATGTAATACACTATATCAACAAATCAAAGGGGAAATCCACATGATCATCTTGTTTGATGCAGAAAATGCATTTGACAAAATTCAGCATCCTGTCTTGATAGAAACACTTTGAAAGATAGAAATAGAAGGAAACTTCCTCAACATGTAAAAGGAATATATGAAAGACCCATAGCTAACGTCATACTCATTGTCCTGGTTGAAGCTATTACGTACCCCAGAAAAGCCATCTTGTGGAAGCAGCCATTTCTTCAAATCCTGATTCAGTACCATAGGATGGGAACTTTTGATTGGATTGTCTCCACAGAGATATGACACACCCAATTGTGAGTGTGACTTTTTGATTAGATTGGGGTATGACTCCATCCATTCCAGGTCGGTCTTGATTATTTTACTGGAATCCTTTAAAAGAGGAAACATTTTGAAATTTGCGACACAATGTGAAACTTATCCTGGAAAATAATCCATGAGCACTTGAGAAGAATATATCCTGTTGCTTTGTGGTACAATGTTCTGTAAATATCTGTTAAGTCTAGTTCATTTATCATATTATTCAAGACCTCTGTTTCCTTGTCCATCTAGATGTTCAACCCGTTGTTGTGTGTGGTCTATTATTTGAAGTCTCCAAAGGTGTGTATTTCTCCCTATAGCACTGCCAGTGTTTGTCTCATGCATTTTGGGGCACTCTGGATAGGTGCATAAATATTTATGATTGATATTTCTTCTTTTTTAATTGTCCCTTTTATTAATGCATAGTGTCCTTTTTGTCTCTTTTAACTGCTTTTTTAATTTAAAGTATAATGTGTCTGATATTTATATAGCTACCTCCTGTTCTTTTCTGGTTGCTACTTGTGTGGAATATCTTTTTCCAAACTTTCACTTTCAACTTATTTTTGTCCTTGGGTCTAAAATGAGTCTCTTGTTGAAAGCATATGTATGGATCCTGTTTGTTTTACCAATTCTGCCAATCTATGTCTTGTGCTTGGGAAGTTTAATACTAATATTTAATGTTAGTACTGTAAAGGCAATACTTTATTCAACCATTTTGTCCATTGAATTATGTATGTAATATCTTTTTTCTTTTCTTATCCTTCTAATTACCCTTTCTGATAATCTTCATTTCTAACTCTCTTCCAAACCTTTCTTTCCTATCTTTTCCCAACAGCCTGTCTCATTCCTTTTATTATTCTTGTAGAGAAGCTCTCTTTTTAATGAACTATCTTGGTGTCTATTTATCTGTAAATATTTTAAACTCTCCCTCATTTTTGAAGGACTGCTTTGACAGATATAGAATTCTTAGCTTACAGTTTTTCTCTTTGACTATTTTAAATATATCATACCACTGCCTTCTCATCTCCATGATTTTTGCTGAGAAATCTGCCCTTAGACTTATTAAGCTTCCCTTGTAAGTGATGGATCACTTTTCTCTTGCTACCATTTAAATTCTCTCTTTGTCTTTGGCATTTGACCATCTGCTTAGCAAGTGTCTTTGAGTAGTTCTACTTGGATCTATTCTGTTTGGGGTACGTTGGATGTGCTGGTTTGAAAGGAAGTATGCCCCTTAGAAAAGCCATGTTTTAATCAAATTCCCATTTCATAAATTTAGAATAATCTATATTCAGTACTGATGTTTGAAACTGTAATCAGATCATCTCCCTGGCTGATGTGATTGAGTCAAGAGTGGTTGTTAAACTGGATTAAGAGACAACATGTCTCCACCCATTTGGGTGGGTCTTGATTGGTTTATTGGAGTCCTAAAGAAGAGGAAATGTTTTGGAGAATAAGAGATTCAGAGAGAGCAGAGCAGAATGACATAGCCACAAGAAGCTGAAGTCCACCTGCCAGTGACCTTGGAGATGAAGAAGGGAAATGCCTCCTGGGGAGCTTCATGAAACAGGAAGTCAGAAGAAGCTAGCAGATGATGCCATGATAGCCATATGCCCTTCAAGATGAGAGAGGAACCCTGAGCCGGTTCTCCATGTGCCCTTCCAGCTGGGAGAAAAACGTTGAACATCCCTGGCCTTCTTGAACCAAGGTATCTTTCCCCGGATGCCTTAAATTGAACATTTCTATAGACTTGTCTGATTGGGACCTCTCCTCAGCCTTAGAACTATAAACTAGAAACTCATTAAATTACCCTTTTTAAAAGCCATTCTGTTTCTGGTGTATTGCATTCCGGCAGCTAGCAAACTAGAACATTGGACTATTGGGTCTGTAATCTGATGTCTTTCAGATAGTTGGGAAATATTCAGCAATTATTTCCTCAATTATTCTTTCTACCCCCTTTCCTTCTCTTTTTCATTTGGAATATCCATAACACATATATTCATGTGCCTCATATTGTTGTTCAATTCTCTGAGACACTGCTCAAATTTTTCCTGTTATTTTGCATGTAAGATTTCAGATGTCTTGTTCTCTAGTTCACTAATCCTTTCTTTTGCCTCTTCAAATATTCTGTTGTATATCTCCATTGTATTTTACATCTCTTCAATTGTGCGTTTCATTCCCACAAGTTTGTTATTTTATTGTAAGTTTCTGAGATGTTTATGGCCACCTGGTGTTTTCTTTATATTTTCATGTTTTGTTGAGCACAGATGTAATCAGCCACAGATGCAATCAACTGACTGATGATGAAATATAACAGCCTTCTTGTTTATCAACCAGTCATAAAATATCCTAGTAGCAACAGTCAGGCCAGTGCTTGCCTGACCAGACAACTGGGCATTATCAATTGTCTGTTTTAACTTCCAGTTCAATGGAATCATTGTTGTGTCTCCTGGTAGGACCATTCCTCCTTTTAGAACCAAGACCTGCAGACTAGCAGAGCTTAAGGTTTCAGGGACAGAAAGCAAAAATTTTCCTAGTGTCACTAGGGTTGATAGTGAATGCTACCATTCCCATTTCTATTTCTTGATTCCTGGACCCTTAAATCCTGGCTATAAGAGAAATAGAACCATAGAGTTGATGCTGATTCAAAGGATGCACGACTTTCTGGAGAACACTAACCCATCCTTGCAAGGTACTGCCATCTAGTTGTCACTGTAATTAGGTCTTCAAAAGGCCATTCCACTGCTCTATCAACCCAGCTGCTTCTGGCTGATGGTGAACATGGTAAGATCAGAGAATACCATGAGCATGTGGTCATTCCCACATTTTATTTGCTGTGAAGTGGGTTCCTAGATCAAAAACAATGTTGTGTCAAATTCCGTGATGGTGGATAAGGCATTCCATAAGTCATTGGATGACAGTTTTTGTGGAAGCATTGCAGGCAAGGAATACAAACCAATATCTGGAGTATGTGTCTATTCCAGTTAAAACAAATTGCTGCCCCTTCCATGATGCCCCTTCCATGCCCAATGTAATCAACCTGCCAGCAACTAGCAGGCTGACTGCTTCAAAGAATGATGCCATATTGGGGACAGAATGTGGGTCCCTGCTGCTTACAGATTGGATGCTCAGCAGTGGCCATAGCCTGGTCAGACTTGGTGAATGGAAGTCCATGTTGCTAAGCGCATGCATAACCTCTATCTTTACCACCATGCCCACTTTGTTCATAAGTCCACTGGACAATGGCAGCATTGGTTGAGAAAAAGACAAGACTGGTATCCACAAGATGGGTCATCATATCCATTTGTTTATTAAAACCTTCCTCTACTGAAGCACCCTCTGGTGAGCATTCACATATCTTCATGATGTATGCCCACTCAGAAAGTTATATCCACATACCTCTTCCCCAGACCTCTTTATTACCAATTTTCCAATCATGCTCCTTGCAAGTCCCTGACCTTCCAGCCAAACCATTAGCAGCAGCCCATGAGTGCATGGTGAAATTGCAATTTCACCTCTGGACAGGTCTCCTTTCCAAGCAAAATGAAAAACCATGTACATTGCTCAAAGATCCACCACTCACCATTGTCCCTTAAGGACATCCCAGAATTGGGTTGTAATGCTGCAGCTGCCCACTTCTAGGTGGCACCTGCATATCATGCAGAACCATCTGTAAACCAGGCCTGAGCTTTCTCTTCCTCAGTCAACTGACTTTAAGGGGCTCCTCAAAAGACCATGGCTCTAGTCTAAGAAAGAGAAAGTATTGTGGCAAAAGTGGGGCAATGGATATTTGGGCCCCTTCCTAATGTAACTTACTTGTGCCTTCAGAACCTATTCGAGCCCTATCTATAATATACCATTTCCATTTTATGATGGCTTACTGGGTCAGACAACACCTAGTTCATGAAAGACAACTCAGGTCTCATGGTAACATGGTGGCCCCATGGTTAGTGGTCAGTCTCTGTGAAGGCACAGGAGAAGGCTAGAAGCTGTTTCTCAAAATAAGACTAGTTATCTGCAGCAGATGGTAAGGCTTTGCTCCACAATCATAAGGGTCTGCATTGTTATTCATCTATAAGGGTCTACAAAAGGCTTTAGATGGCATCCCTATTTGCCACTGACATTCCCAGCACCATTGGATCTGATGGATCATGTGGCCCAAGTGGCAGAGCAACTAGCGCAGTAGCCTCATGTCACAGAGCCTCCTCTTACTCCAGTCCCCACTCAAAACTAGCAGCTTTTCTGGTCACTTGGTAAATGGTCTGGACTAGCACACCCAAATGAGGAATATATTGTCTCCAAAATCCAAAGAGGCCAAGTAGGCACTGTGCTTCTTTTTTTAGTCATAGGAGGAGCCAGATAGAACAGCTTTTACTTCAGCTTAGAAGGTATATCTTGACAGTCCCCACACAACTGGACACCTAGAATTTTCACCAAGGTAGAAGTACATTTTTCATGTTTATCTCTCACTTCCTGACATGCAAATATCTTACCAATAATTCTAGGGTAGTTGCTATTTCTTGCTCACTAAGTCCAATCAGCATATCATCAACATAATGAACCAGTGTGATGTCTTGTGGAAGAGAGAAATGATCAAGTTCTCAGCAGACAGGATTTGTGACATAAGGCTAGAGAGATGGTATACCCCTGAGGCAGGACAGTGAAGATACACTGCTGGCCTTGCCAACTAAATGCAAACTGTTTCTGGAGGTTCTTACTGGCAGCTATTGATAAAAATGCATTTGCCAGATCAATAGCTGCATACCAGTTACCAGGTGATGTGTTGATTTGCTCAAGCAATGATTACACATCTGGAACAGCAGCTACAATTGAAGTCAACACATTGTTAAGTTTATCTTAATCCACTGTCATCTTTCAAGACCCATCTGTTTTCTGCACAGGCCAAATAGAAGAATTGAATGGGGATGTGCTGGCAATCACCATTCCTGCTTCCTTCAAGTCCTTAAGAGTGGTTCTAATCTCTGCAGCCCCTCCAGGAATCCAGTATTGCTTCTGATTCACTGTCTTACTAGTTAGGGACAGTTCTGCTGGCTTTCACTTGGCCTTTCCTACCATAATAATCCTCACTCCATGAGTCAGAGAATCAATGTGAATATTCTGCCAGTTGCTGAGCATGTTTACTCCAATGATACATTCTGGAACTGGGGAAATGACCACAGAATGGGTCTGGGAACCCACTGGACCCACTGTGAGATGGACTTGAGCAAAAACTCCATCAGTCACCTGACCTTCATAAGCCTCTTCTCTGACTGGTGGACCAGAGTGATGTTTTGTGTCTCCTAGAATTAGTGTCACTTCTGAGTCAGTGTCCAATAATCTCTGAAATATATGATCATTTCCTTCTCTCCCCTGCATAGTCTTCCTGGTAAAAGGTTGTAGGTCTCCTTGGGGAAGGCCAGGAGGAACGTTAATGTAAATTTTGAGCAGTGTAGAAAGGTCCTTCCCGAAGAGTACCTGGCTTTCCCCTCATACAAGGGGCTCTGGGTCTGTTCAATGTCTCAAGTTTTTGAATTGATTGAGAGGCCATAACTCAGTTTTGCAATTCAAGTTAGAGTTCTGTTCACTTGACCAAGAACATTTCTGCTTATACAGCTCAAACAAAAATTTAGTAGACCGTCCATCTATTTTACTTCTAGGTACCCCATGATCTGCTAGCCAACACCACAAGGGTCTTCAGGTCAGATTATTTTGACTGCTGCTTTAAGTCTGTTAATGATGGCTATGCCCACCCTGTCTATGGTGATTAACTGTTACCACATGGTTTCTCCCAACTTGGGTTCCAATCATCCCCATTGTGTTTAAGTATTCCAGGTCAGTGACAGCAGTTCTGACAGTAATATCTGACCTACAGAGAAGGGCAACCACAGAGCTATTCAGGGATGATGGAGTTAGTCTCATGAATTTATTTCTCAAGGTTCTGGTGAAAGATGTGTTCTGGGCATTCCTGTTATGTGTGAACAAATCTTCCATGATAAATCCAATCTAACATTCCAATATCTCTAATCTCTGGATCCCCTCATCTACATTATTCCAGGGCAGTTCTGGTATTTCTGTCTCAGGTGATATCAGCCACCTTTTGATCCATGTTTCAGTCAACCATCCAAATAAACTGTTAATGCCCTTTCTAACTCCTTGAGCATTGAATTCTGCACAACATTGAATGCCCTTTCTAACCCCTTGAACATTGATTCTGTACAACATTGAATGCAGAATCTCTGCTTAGTGGGCCCCTATCAATATATTCAGCTTGAACCAACTTTGTATTCCTTCCACCATTATCCTACACACTTAATAACCATTCTCACATATTTTTCCCTGATTTCTGTCTATATAGATTTGAAAACTTATGCAATTCTTTTGGAGTACAATGTACCTGCTCATGGGTCACACTTTGTACCTCACTTTTTGGGGCCCATTAGGACTTTAGTCTAGTTATAGGTCTTGAAGAAAAGAGAGGTGTGTGTGTGTGGGGGGTTGTCATGAAAAGAAATAGGAGTGTCTTTCAAGCCAATTACCTCAGGACATTCTGTTGCAGTTTGATCTGGTGGAACAAGATTAGTTACTTCAGATAGAGAAGTGAGGGCTGTTTTTCCCAGGGGAAGTGTTTACAGCGTTAGCAGACACTGCAGTGTTATGTGGAGGTTGGATGGCAGAGTTCTCTGGAGAGATTGGAGGCAGGGAAGCTGTTTCCTCAAGGCAGGCTGAAGGCCAGGAAGCTCTTTCTTCAGGGAGTCCATTACACATCTATCTAGCAAAAGCTCAGTGATTCCAGAGATCCAGTCTCCTCCTTGACCCGACCCGCAGGACAGATGAACCTGGACCTGAGGGAGAGAGTGAGAATTGGGGGGACAAGAGACACAGAGAATGGAGACAAGACAGGATTCTGATCAAGTCTCGCTTATTGAGGGCAAATCCAAGGTATTTATGCAGCAAGAAAGGGGAGGTGACTTGTATCGGGCATTAGCAGAGGTTGGGCGTTACCCTGCAGTTAAGCAACCAATCAGCAGAGACTAAGATGGGAAAGGCAGTTTAGCCAAGGCTGGTCAGCTGATTTTGGGGAAGGGCAGAGCAGAAGTGAGGAAATAGAAACTTAACTTGAGATAGAAACTTAACTTGAGTTAGTACTTAAGATGGCGTCAGACCACAAGATGGCCGGCACACTGCTGGTGCCATAAGCAGTTTCCCACACCTCCTCACCATCATTGTCAAATATATATCACCATCCCACACTTCAGGATCCCATTCTTTTGCAATCAAAAGCCTTATTTTAACAGCAGACACCGTGCAAGGTTGAGATTTTAGTTTACAGTGTAAATTTGCTACTCACACAATAAGGCTTTTTGTTTGATTTTCAGAGATCTCAGATCTGTGACCACAGGAAATAAGATTTTCTTACAGGGCAAACGTGGACAAACTTTTACATCATTCATTGGTGCTCAAGGTGCAAATTTGAAACCCTCAGCTGATCCCTTTCCCTCATCGTTGTAGTCAGCATAACTAACAACAACCAGCCAACATCATTGCCTCTCTTAATTCCACAAGACTCTGCAAAGGTGTCAAAAATATTCTCACTCAGAGCCTTGCCTTGTATAAGCATACACTTAATACAGTCTAGTGGTGATGTTTTGAGTATCTCTTTTGCCAATCCCACCCATGGTTTCTTAGTGCCATCTTGACTAATGAAAACAGAGTCATTACTGCCTCTGAGTCTAGTCCCCAAGTAGAAAACAACTGTAAAAACCTCTTTTTAAGATGCTGTTTTTCAAGAACAACTCCTGGTACCAAGATGTGTTGGTGAATGTTCTCTAGAGAACAGAACTAAGAGGAGATATCTTTAAATATGAGATTTATAAAGATGTCTCATGCAACTGTGGGAAAGGAAGAGTCCAGAATCCTTAGGGCAGGTTGCAGGCTGTGAATCTGGCTACTCTGATGAAATCCTGAGTAAATTCTATAGAAGAGACTTACTGGCTAAAGAAGAAGCAGTGAAAGAACCTCTTCTTCCTTAAAAGCCTTCAACTGATTGGATTATATCATTGGTGGGAGGCATGCCTTAGTTGATGCAGAGGTAATCAGTCACAGATGCAATCAATTAACTGATGATTTAGTACACCAGCCTTCCAGTTAATCAACCAGCCATGAAATATGTTGGCAGCAATGGTTAGGCCAATGCTTGCCTGACCAGACAACTGGGCAAAATCTCATAGCCAAGATGACACCATAACCTAACCATCACAGATTAGGATTTGTTTATCATCATTGGTTTTATTTGCTTTTCAAGTATTTGCACAGTATTTCTTTTGACTTAAGATGCTTACTATTCACAATTTCTATAGCAAACATATGCTTGTTACCTTTGTTGTCATCATTTCCACCACCCTCATCATCAACATCTGATATTGGATGTTCTCAAATAAAACATAAAAAAAAAAAGTCATGACATTTAAAAATTGACTAATGTACAATTTATGGATTCTAAAGAAAAAGGATATATATTTAAAGTCAAAGATCCTACATTTAAAGAAATCAAATTATCTTACTTCTGTTTAGTGAATAAAAAATATTTTCTGTCCACTGGAGAAAAAAAAATTGATAAAAACTCTCCTGCAAGTTACTACTGCCTCCATGTGAGAGCAAAGTTTCTTATCAATGGTCATTACAAATAATTTGAAGAGATTAGTCATGAAATATTGTTCAGGAATTCTATGGCCCCTTTTCAATCATAAAATCTAATATAATTTACTACGTCTTAGGAATCAGCTATTAAGTATCTTACCTTGTAATTTGTATTTTAATTTTTAAAATCATGACTATGCATATGAGGAAAATGTCTAGAATTTTTAGAGTCCCCATTTATATTTCTTCAACTGCCTTCTATTTTAGCTCCATCAGATTGCATAAGTATCACTTTTTCTGTAAGCTTTGGCTACATAGACTAAAAATGGACATCATGGAGTTTTCCAAGAGTAAAGTTCATAGATATGTTTATCATTAGGGAAGACTGGATTCTGGGCAATGTGGATTAATTTGCATAAGTGGACCAGGATCCTTTTGTAGAAAAGGGATGGGGAGATACTCAAGCTCTGCAGTAAGACATTTTCTCAAGTGCTCATGGATCATTCTCCAGGATAAACCACATGCTGGGTCACAAGGAAAGCCTCATTAAATTTGAAAAGTTTGAAATTATACAACACACTTTCTTGGATAGTAATAGAATGATGTTGGAAATCACTTACAGGTGGAAGGTCAGAAAATTCACTAATATATAGAGGCTAAATAACACAACCTTAAACAACAAGTAGGTCAAGAGATTACAAAAGAAGTCAGTAAATATCTTGAGCCAAATGAAGATGAAAACATAACATATCAAAATTTATGGGATGAAGCAGAGTTGGTGCTGAGAGGGAAATTTTTGCCCTAGATGTCTATATTGAAAAAAAAGAAAGAAAAAATCAATAAATTAACTCCACACCTGGAAGAGCTAGAAAATAAACAACAAACTAAAGAAAGAAATAATGCAGATTAGAGCAGAAATAATGAAAATTGAGAACATGAAAACAACGGAGAGGATCAACAAAACCAGAAGTTGGTTCTTCAAGAAAATCAAGAAAACCAATAAATGAGAGCTAGAGCAAGAACAAGAGCGAGAGAGAGGATGTAAATAAATAAAATCAGAAATGGAAGAGGACTGATTACTGACCCTGTAGAAATAAAGCATATAGTAAGAAACTATATGCTAATAAACTACACAACATAGACAAAATGGACAATTAGAAATAGAGGACCTTGGGCGGGCCACGGTGGCTCAGCAGGCAAGAATGCTTGCCTGCCAGGCCATGTGACCTGGGTTTGATTCCCAGTGCCTGCCCATGTAAAAAAAAGAAAAGAAAAGAAAAGAAAAAGAAATAGAGGACCTCAACAAACCAATAATAAGTAAAGAGATTGAATTAGCCATAAAGAAGCTCCCATAAAAGAAAAGTCCAGGACCAGGTGGCTTCACATATGAATTCTACCAAGCATTCAAGAAAGAAAATAGTACCAATCTTACTCAAACTTAAAAAAAAAAAAAATGAAAGGAGGGGAAAGTTACGTAACTCATTCTATGAAGCCAACATCACCCTATTACTAACGCCAGCCAAAGATACTACAAGAAAAGAAAATTACAGACCAATCTCTTTAATGAATATAGACGCAAAAAAATCAGCAACAAAGTACTCCCAAGTTTAATCCAACAGCACATTAAAATAATTATGCACTACAATTAAGTGAGAATTATTCCAGGTATGCAAGCCTGGTTCAACACAAGAAAATCAAATATGTAATACACCACATCAATAAATCAAAGGAGAAAAAACACATAATCATCTAGACTGGTACCGAAAAAGCATTTGAGAAAATGCAATATCAGTTCTTGATGAATATAGTTCAAAATTGAAGTAGAAGGGCACTTCCTCAACATGATAAAGGGAATATATGAGAAACGCACAGTTAAGACCATACTCAATGGGGAAAGACTGAAAGCTTTCCCTCTCAGATCAGGAACAAGACAGGGATGCCTACTGTCACCATTGTTATTCAACATTGTGTTGGAAGTTCTAGCTAGAGTGATTAGAAAAGAAAAAGAAATAAAAAGCATCCAAATTGGAAAGAAAGAAGTAACACTTTCACTGTTTGCAGATGACAGGAAACTGTATGTTGAAAATCCAGAAAAATCTACAGCAAAGCAACTAGAGCTGATAAATGAGTACAGCAAAGTGGCAAGGTACAAGTTTATAGTTTCAATGGAAAACCAATCAAATCCCAACAACTTACTTGCAAATATTAGAAAAACCAATAACGAAATTTATTTGGAAGGTGCCCTGAATAGCTAAAAAATGTCTTCAGAAAAAGGAATGAAGTGGGGGGATGTGAGGGATCTCACACCACCTGAATTTCAAACATATTACAAAGCTACAGTGATCAAAACAGCTTGGTAGTGGGATAAAGATAGATACACTGACCAGTGGAATGAAATTGAACATGTAGAAATAGACCTCATCTGTGGACAATTGATCTTTGATAATACAGACAAGTCAACACAAACAAAACAGAGCGCTTCATTAATAAATGGTTTTTTGAGAACTGGATATCTATAAACAAAAGAATGAAAGTCTGGTTCAACACAAAAAAATCAAATATGTAATACACCACATCAATAAATCAAAGGAGAAAAAACACAGTGTTGGAGGACCCATATCTCACATCTTATACAAAAATTAACTCAAAATGAATCAAAGACCTAAACATTAGAGCTAAGAACATAAAACTTTCAGAAGAAAACAAAGAGAAATATCTTGTAGATCTTGTGATAGGAGGTGTTTTCCTAGACCTTACATCCAAAGCATAAGCAATGAAAAAAGAAATAGATAAATAGGATTCCTTCAAAATTAAACACTTGTGTATCAAAGGACTTTGTCAGGAGAGTTAAAAGACAATGGATGCAATGGGAGACAATATTTGGAAACTACACATCAGATATTAATCCAGACTATGTAGAGAAATTCTATAATTCAACAACAAAAAGAAAACCCAATTCGAAAAAAGTGCAAAAAACACATGATAGATATTTTTCCAAAGAGGAAATACAAATGACTCAAAAACATATGAAAAGATGCTTAACTTCATTGGCTTTTAGGGAAATGTAAATCAAAAGCACAATGAAATATCATCTTATTTCTACCAGTCTGGTCATTATCAAAAAACTGAAAACTACAAGTACTGAAGAGGATGTGGAGAAAGAGGCACACTTGCTCACTGTTGATAGGAATTTAAAATGGTGCAACACACTGGAAGGCATTTGGCAGTTCCTCATGAAGCTAAGGATTGCCATATGTTCCAGCAATCCCATTACAAGCTATATATTCAGAGGAACTGGAGGCAAGGGCACAAACATACATTTGCACACCGTTGCTTATAGCAGCATTATTCACAATTGCCAAGAATGAAAACAGTTCAAATGTCCATCAATGGATGAGTGGTGAACAAAACTGAGTGTGAATATGGTTGAGGGAAGAGGGCTGGAGGCATATATGGCACCAAGGAAAGTCAAGAAGAAGGACTGGGATGGTACAACTTGGTGATGCCTAGAGTGGAGAATGATGATGATTAAGTGTACAATTATATGAATGATTTTGCATGAGGGAAAACAGATCAATGTTAACATTGTAAGATGTTGAAAATAGGATGGTATGGGGTTAGAAATACAGTCAGTGCAAACTAGGGTCTATAGTTAACAGTAACATTGTAATAGCCTTCCACTGAATGTCACAAGGGCATTATGCCAAAGATAAATGTCAATAAGCAGGGGATATGGGGAGGGGGTATGAGATTCTTAAAGAAAAAAGGGAAATGTCCTCACACAGATTGTGTTGGTGAAGGCATGGATATGTGTCTATACTGGGGACTGCTGATATTTTATTTAGGTTGGATTGTACATTGTATGAATACATATGCTTAAAAGTGAACACAGAGATACAAGTGCTGGAGAAAATTCTGAGAGTGATAAACTTCTTCAGTGTTGGTAGGGAAGTAGAGTGGTGAAGCACCTCTGTGGGGTGTTATGGTGGCTCCACAGGAGGTTAAGGGTGAGATTGTTGTAAGATCCTGCAACCCTGTAATTAAGAGCATACTTGGAGGAACTGAGAAGAAGGACAGGAATGGACCTGTGCATACTGGTGTTTATGACAGTAGTATACGTGTTTTGCAATGGATGGAGGTGGCCTAAGAGTACATCAACTGAGAAATGGAAAGAGAAACTGTGGTGCATACATACTATGGACTATTGAGCAGCTGCAAGAAGGAATGAAATTGTGACACATGCAATTATGTGAATGAACCATGAAGACAACATGGTAAAGGTAACAAGCCAGAAAGGAAAGGACAAATATTATAACCCTTCACTAATATAGACTAACTATAATGTGCAAACTCTGAGAAACGAATTAAAGAGCATAGGTTATCAAGTGAACACCTATTATAAAGGTTCCTAGATTGTAAGCTCTTAACAGAAGTCACATCTATTCCAGTGTTGTAACTGTTATTTCTAAGTTCTGAGATGCTGAGTTCTTTGTGTATCACCTGGTTATTCCCTGGTGCTTCAGGTATTTGTGTGACACCTCAGATTCAGAGCTAGATTTTTGTAGCTATGAAAGTCAGCATTACTCCATACAGCAACTGTTAAAAACACTGAAAAATTGATCAGACTTCAATTAGAGATATGAATGAAGAGGATCTGGGTAGGAATAAGGTAAATCAGACTAAAGAGTAAGCAATAATATTGACTATATTTTAAAATTTCAACTTCTGTGTGAGACCAAAAGAAAGGTTGTTTACTTGGTACAAAATTTACATGTTTTGCAGCACACTATCTAATCTAACTTGTATGTTCAAATGATTTGAACATCATAACTATATGGATCCTTAAATAGGGAGTAAGATTTTTCTGGCTTGTCCAGATTGGTGTGATGCTCCAATATATCCCAGAGTACTTTAAGCAGAAGATCAAAAATATGTACAAATTCCCCTTCAGGGACTGGGGAAAAAAGGTGGAAACATTAAACTTCTCTAACTGGGGAAGCCCTGATATTCTCATAAGCATTTGGGACTGCCAATTTGATGGGTCAAGCCCTTACCTTGGGTCTTGCCCTTAAGAAACTTATTCCTACAAAGGAGAAGCTAAATCTATTTACAATAATGTCTGAGTGTCCCCCAGAGAACCTCTTATGTTGCTGGATGTGGCCTCTGTCTCTAAACCAATTCTGTAGGAGAGTTCATGCTCCTCCCCTTTACATGGGTAATGACTCCCATGGGTGTAAATTTTTCCCTGACAATGTGGGACATGACTCCTGGGGATGAGCCTGGCCCTGTCATCATGGTTTTGAGAATGACTTCTTGACCAAAAGTGGAAAAATAAATGAAGCATAATAATGTTTCAATGATTGAGAGATTTCAAATAGAGTTGAGAGGTCATTCTCGCCATTATTGTTAATAACATATAGATACCCCTTTTCAGTTTCATTGTATTAGAGTAACTAGAGAGAAATACCTGAAACTGTTGAACTGTATTCCAATAGCCTCAATTCTTGAAGATGATTGAATAACTATAGAGCTTTTAAGGTGTGGCCATGTGAGTGGGAAAACTTTGTGACTAACACTCCTTTATCCAGTTTCTGGATAGATGAGTGAAAAAATAAAGACCCAAAAAAATAAACAATAGGGATCATGGGGAGTATGGGATGGAATGTTTGGGTGTTCTTTTTTTACTTTTATTTTTATTTTTTTAATGAAGTAATGATGATATCCAAAAATTGATTGTGATGATGAATGCAAAGCTTTATGTTGGTACTCTGGACTACTGATTGTACTGTTTGGATGTTAATATGGTATGGGAATATATAATGTATCTCAATAAAAAAAATCTGCAGTAAGGTAAATCTGTTGGGTTGGACAAAGGATTTTCTACCCAAGGTCCAATGTCAGGGATAAGCAAGGAGGCCCTTGGCATAAATACTCTTCACGAACAATGTAGCTGTGGTAAGAGGACAGGCTCAAGCACAGGGCATACACTCCTGGGAGATCAGAAGGAGGAGTTAGCGTATGACTTTTATGTTCCATTATGGGTGTATATTTTTTCTTTTATATAAATGGTGTCAATCTATACACTATCTGCAGCTTTTTCTTTTCCCACTTTAGGGGATCAAGTGTCAGTACACATAGAACTGTCTCATACTTTAAGTGTTGCATAGTACTACATCATATAGTTATATTTCTTTTTACCTTATTAAGGGCCATTGAGATTGTTTTAATTCTTTTTAATGTTATAAATTATATTGCAACAAAACAATTGTGTGTATCTCATAGTGTGCATTTATGAGTGTATTTAAAATGTATTTAAATTATAGAAGTAGAATTGTTGTATTGGAGGGCAGGAATAGTTCACCGTTAAAAAATATCTCTTTAATTTCTCTCTTTATACACGCATATAATTGCATATAGAAATAGTACATAGAAATGATCATCACATTTTCTTTTAAGAGCTTTAGTTGCCTTATTGGTCACTGAACATCAGCTCCCAAACCAAGAGAAACCTAATATGTACCAGTTCATAATTTCCTCTTTACCCTCGTAATCATATTAATGTATACTTAGATGGACTATAAGTCACATAGACATGACTTGTATAAGAAGCTCTGAACTCAGCTATGAACTAATCTCTTCATGCTTTTTGTCCAATTGTAGATATCTTATTATATTTTCACTTATTCTGTAGTATTTGATCTAGTGAGGTTTTCCACTTCTGTTTGAATCAGTTTGGGTAATTCATATTCTCAGGCAGGCTTCTCTCCATAGTGGCATCTTTTCATTTTGTTTCCCTATTTCACAAAATAAGTTATTAAATCTTTATTTTCTATCTCTATTCTTTAACATTGAAGATATTTAGTGTTTTTAATTTTTTCCTGAGTATGACTTTATTGAGTTCAAGAGGATTTCTGTTGTCTTATACATTGCTTGAGTTTTTCTTTATAATTATATATTAGGCCCCAAATTTTATCTAGGAGTCTTTTTCTTAATATTCCCTTAATTTTTGGTCATTATTTTATTTTAAAGTCAAAGGTTGAGAGAATGCATCAATGTAAAGCTATTTAAATTTTTAAATTCTAAGATTTTCTTTGCTTTTAAAAATTAAATTGATTTTATAAAATTTGTCCCCAGACATACAGAACATTATATATTCTTCATTTAAAGAATTTATACAAATATAAATTATAATTTTATATAAAGAATCTATACAAAAATAAAATATATTTTATTTCATACAAATCATATTTTATACAAATTTATATTTTATACAAATTAAATTCGGTTAATTAGATTTTTCAATTCTTCAAATGCTACTTTTTTATAGTATATCACTCTAGTACTAAAATATGCATATTTAAATTTCACATTGTAATTGCATTTTTGTCATCTTAAAAATTCTAATATAGTTGTGGACTCAATTAGTTCATAACTTTACTACTTTGACCTCCATGGCAAACTCTGTAAGGGTATGGGCTCATAGAAGATATGTCATAAAAATTGGACAGATAGATGGATGGATGGATGGATGGATGGATGGATGGATACCCATTATGAAAAAGAAGATGTATAGAAATAACATTGAGTGTTAGTTGACAGCTAAAATAACATTCTTGATAACACACATGTGCAAAAGGCCATGAATGAAAGAGATTAGAGTACTTTAAGGTAGGCAGGTCATTGGTTAGACACAGTCTTCCAAAATTCTACTACTTCAATTTTCCCCTGAAACAATCATTCTCAATCTTGACAGCACTTTTGAATCTCCAGAGAAAACTTTTAAAATTCCTCAGGTTTAAGTTCCCTCAGGATCAACTAAATCAGAATCTCTATAATCCCCAACATCATTATTTTTTGAAAGGTTCCCAAGTGATTTCTATGTGTAGCCAAGACAGAATTACTGTTCTCAAAGAAAGAATGAGATACAATATAACAATACAAAGTATGCTTTTTTCTCTTTTGTTTCTGGATGAAGTAAAAAATTTATATTAAGTCTTTATGATTTTCTCAGATTTTATATTTGCATGAAAAGTATTCCTGTGCAACTTAGTTCATTTTTCTGGGCCTGCGATCAATATTTTAAAATTGCATCTTTATAACACTTTATAAGTATTTTATATAGTAATTTTAAATATAGAGTTTATAGAAAGATTTTCTGCATGTATATCATATATTAAATGCATATACAATATTATGGGGGAAATTGTCCCATATGGTATATATATGAAATATATAATATTTAAAATATGTGTATTATTGAGAAGAATATACATAAATTTATCCATCTATTTTCCTTCCCCATAATGTAAGTAAGTATTAATTATCTGCCTCTGCACAGAACAACTATAAGGTGGTAATTTTTAAAGCTTATTAGTGATTCATCTCTCGTGAAGTAAAACTATGTATTAATATTAGAATTGTTTTCCTCACTATTAATTATAGACATTTACTAGGTGCTACTGTATCATCAATGATGATTTTTAAAAACGGTTTGTAAAGGAAGATAAGAAAAATTATATAAAGAAAATCATTTGCATATAATGAGGCACTGGAGTGTTAGATATATTTTATGATTTCCATAAAAATAATTAACAAAGTGCTATTACTTTAAAATAGTGATGATATCAAAAGAAGTTTAAATGTATTATTATTGATTTTAAAATAAACATTCTTTACTAGGTAAAAAGAAATCTAATATTAGCAGGCTTTCACATTTCAAATTAAAATGTAATTAATGGCAAATAAATAGAAAAGCAATACTTAAATTACCTTTACTTTGTCATCATTTTGCATAATTAAACACACATTCTCTTTAAATGAAACAGTTTAGAGATTAGAATGAATTAAGAAATATTTAGAATGGAGGTTACTAACAAGAAAAAAAGAAGAAAATTCTTCATTTGGTTTTGAGGAGAATAAATTATTCTTCTGGATATATTTATAAGGAAATAAGTATAGATTTTGAACCAATATGTGCTTCTAAATTCTACTATTAAGAAAAACTATTTTGTGTAGTAGCCAGTACATGCAGACAATCCCCACTGATCACATTCCATAATTGTGCTCTAGAATTCATATATGTATTAGTCAGGGTTCTCTAGGGAATCTGAACCAACAGGAAATACCTATGTATATAATATTTTTCAAAAGTGTCTCACACAATTGTGCAGATGCATGATTCTATATTCCATCAGGCAGGCCATAAGCTAGTAACAACAATGAAGGTCTTTGATGAATTCCACAGGAGAGGTTTGCTGGCTGGAGTAGAGATGAAAGTTCTCTCTTCTGACTGCTGAAATTTTCACCTCTCTCTTAAAATTCTTCAACTGATCGGATTATATTCAGTCATCTGAACTGGGTCTGACTGATTGGATTAAACCCAACCAACTGCATTGAGTGGAACTGATTGGATTCTTTCATCAGTGAACAACTGGAGATGCCCTAAATCTCCCTAAATCTCTCCAGAATAGGGTGCAAGTCTTTGGGTAACATTCACTCTTAAACTTGACATTTATAGAATATAAATTTTAAATACTACTATTTCAATATTACAATGTGAACAGTACAACTTAATGTCATACGAGAAGAGGATAAGTTAGAGAAGAAAACAAAGATATGTGCTTATGTACAAATGCAAGCATACTTATAACAAAGCAACAAAAAATAAATATTCATACTATCACAGTCCTTGTTTATGTATCTGGTCATATTTCATACTTATCTCTACCTTCCTCCACTATTCATTCCATGTTCCCTTTACCTTCACTTCAGCTGGGCATGGCTCTTTGACTGGTGGAAGGACCCAAATTTTAATTTCTGAAGTCTCTGGGCAGTTGGTACTCCTCCTTGGTTTGTGCTGTTGCAGTTTTACAATGATTTTAATCACAGGACATGGTAGTAATAACAGATGCCCTAGGGTATTCCAGGAAAACTCTTCTTTACCTCCACTATGTAGTTGCAATGCTATTTCCCCCTTTAGAGTCAGGATCAATCACCACAGCCAGTACAGTAATTTCCTTCCTTGCCTGTTGATTCAGAGGCATGAGAAACCCAAAGTGTCCAGGTTGACAGCCTTAACTCCCAGTTAAATGGAATCATTGTTGTGTCTCCTGGTGGGACCACTTCTCCTTTCAGAACTACATCTGTAGATCAGCATAGCTCGAAGTTGCAGGGACAGGAAGCAAGAATATTTTTTAGCAGGATCACTAGGGGTGATAGTGAGTGTTGCTACTCCCATTTCCATGCCCTTGAATCCTGGACCCATGAATCCAGGCTATGGGAGAGACAGCGCTATGAAGTGAACACTGATTCAGAGCATGCACAGTCTCCTGGGGAACGCTGCTCCAGCCCTGCAAGGTATTGCCACCTACTTTGCACTGTAATTGGGTCTTTAAAAGGCCATTCAACTACTCTACTAACCCAGCTGTCTCTGGATTATGGGGAACATGGTAAGACCAAGAATTCCATGAGCATGTGCCTATCTCTGCACTTATTTGCTGCAAAGCAGGTTCTTTGATCAGAAACAATCCTGTGTAGAATACCATGACAATGGATAAGGCATTCTGTAACTCCACGGATGGCAGTTTTGGAAGAAGCATTACATGCAGGGGAGGCAAACCTACATTTGGAGGATGTGTCTATTCCGGTTAGAACAAATTGCACCCCCTTCCCTGATGGAATTGTTTCAATTTCATTAGATTGCCATTAGGTAGCAGGCTGATCACTTCAAGGAATGGTGCCATACTGGGGACTGAGTGTTGGTCTCTGCTACTGGGAGATTGGGAATTTAGCAGTAGCTGTACCCAGGTTGGCCTTGGTGAATGGACTTCCATGCTGCTGAGCCCATACATAACCTCCATCCCTATCAAAATGACCAATTTGTTCATCAGCCCATTGGACAGTGAAAGGTGTGGCTAGGCAAAGAGGCTGGTTGGTATGCACAGAACAGGCCATCTTATCCACTTGATTATTAAAACCTTCCTCTGCTGAAGTCACCCTCTGGTGCAAAATCACATGGGACCATAAATATCTTCATGGTTTGTTTCTTTGCCCATTCAGAAAGGTTTATACACGTACCTCTTCCCCAGACCTCTTTGTCACTAATTTTCCAATCATGCACCTTCCAAGTCTCTGACCATCCAGCCAAACCATTAGCAACAGCCCATGAGTCAATATATAAATGCACCTATGGGGCTAGTTCACCTTCCAAGCAAAATGAACAACCAGATGCACTATTCAAAATTCCCCTCACCATTGTCCTTCAGGAACATCCCAGAATGGCTGCAGTGCTGTGGCTGTCCATTTTTGGGTGGTACCTGCATATTGTGTAGAGCCACACTTAAACCAGACCTGAGTTTTCTCTTCCCCAGTTAACTGATTGTAAATAACTCCTCAAGAGGTCATAGCCCAGGGCTTAAAAAGAGAAGATAATTGGGCAGGAGGGGGGGCCATGACATTTGGGCCTCTTCCTTTTATAAGTTACTTGTGCCTTCAGGAACCACTCAAGCTCTACCTCATATATACCATTTCCACTTTATGATGGAGTGCTGCTGTGCACACTCAATTTTATGGCTTGGAGGGTCAGACAACACCCAGCTCATGATAGGTAGCTCCAGTCTCATGGTAACTTGGTGGCCTGTGGTCAAGCATTCAGTCTCTACTGGGGCCCAGTAACAGGCTGAAAACTGTTTCTCAAAAGGAGAGTGGTTATCTGCAGAGGATGGTAAGGCTTTATTAAAAAATCCTAAGGGCCTACATTGCGATTCTCCTTTAGAGGCCTGGAGATGTGATTTAATCAAGAGTGGCTGTTAAGATGGGTTAGGTGATGACATGTCTCCACCATTTGGGTGGGTCTTCATAAGTTTCTGGAGTCCTATAAAAGAAGAAACATTTTGGAGAATGAAAGAGATTCAGAGAGAGCAGAGCAGAACAACATAGCCATGAGAAGCAGAGTCCACCAGCCAGTGACCTTTGGAGATGAAGAAGGAACATGTCTCCGAGGAGCTTCATGAAGCAGGAAGCCAGAAGAAGAAGCTAGCAGATGACGCCATGCTCGCCATGTGCCCTTCCACATAAGAAAAACCCAGAACTTCATCGGCCTTCTTGACCAAGATATCTTTCCCCAGATGCCTGAGATTGGACATTTCTATAGACTTGGTTAATTGGGACATATTCTCGGTCTTAGAACTGTAAACTAGCAACTTATTGAATTCCATTTTTTAAAAGCCATTCCGTTTCTGGTATATTGCGTTTCATCAGTTAGAAAACTAGAAAAGTGACTATTTTGGGTCTCCTGGAATTAATGTTACTTCTGAGCCAGTGTCCAGTAATCTCCCAAATTTCTGACCACCTCCTTTCCCTTATGCATAGTTACCCTGGTAAAGGCTATAGTTCTCTGTGGGGAAGGCTTGGAGGAAAATTAACAGTAAAAATTTTGGCAATGTAAGAGGGTCCTTCACCAAGAATACCTGGCCTTCCTTTCATTCAGTGGGCTCTGGGCCTTTAAACTGTCTCAAATCTGGGAATTTATTTAAGGGCTGTGACTCTATTTTTGTAATTTGAGTTATACTTTTGTTCACTTGACTTAGAACTCTTCTGCTTATACAGATCAAGCAAGAGTTATTTGACATTCCATCTATTTTACTTCTATGTACCCCATGATCTACTAACCAAGGCCACAAGTCTCTGCAAGTCTTTTGACTGCTGCTTTGAGTCTACTCTCCATTATGGCAGACAACCCCCCCTGGTCTATGGTGATTAACTGTTTTCATGTGACTTCTACCCACTTGGGATCTAATCATTCTCATTATGTTTGTGTTTAAGGATTCCATCTCACTGACAGAAGTTCCCACAGTAATATCTGACGTACACAGAAGGGAGACTACAGAGCTCTTCAAACACAATAAAGCTAGTCTCACAGTAATTCTCTAAAGCCCTGGTAAAAGGTGTGCCCCCTGGACATTCCTGGGCTGTGGGAGCAGGTCTTCCATATTAAATCCACTCTAATATTCCAGTATCTCTAAGTCTTTGGACCCCCTCATCTACATCATAATCAGGCAGTTCTGGCATTTCAAAAGGTAGCCACCTTTTGATCCATGTTTCAGTCAACCATCAAAACAAACTGTTAATACCCTTTCTAACCATTTGAGCTACAACATTGAATGCAGAATCTCTGCTTAGTCAGCCCATATCAATAAATTCAGCCTGATCCAACTTTATATTCCTTCCTTTATTATCATACATTCTTAATATTCATTCCCATATATTCTAGTTTGCTAGCTGCTGGAATGTGATATACCAGAAACAGAAAGACTTTTAAAAGGGGGAATTTATTAAGTTGCTAATTTACAGTTCTAAGCCCATGAAAATGTCCAAATTAAAACAAGGCTATAAAAATGTCCAATCTAAGTCATCAGGGAAAGATATCTTGGTTCAAGAAGGCAGATGACATTCAGAGTTTCTCTCTCACCTGGAAAGGTACAAGGCAAACATTGTCACCTCTGCTAGCTTTTTCTCCAGGCTTCTAGTTTCATGGAGCTCCCCTGGGGGCATTTTCCTTCTTCATCTCCAAAGGCCTCTGGCTATGTGGGTTCTCATGGCTGTAGAGCTTTTAAAAAATAAAAAATTAAAAAAAAAAAAATTTTGTTAACATTTAACAAAATGTTTCCTCTGTTAAAGGATTCCAGTAAACTAATCAAGACCCACCTGGAATGGGTGTCATGTCTCCCTCTAATCAAAAGTCATTAAACACAATCGGGTGTCACATCTCTGTGGTGATAACAAAATCAAGTTTCCAACCTATGGTACTGAATAGAAATGAAAAGAAATGGCTGCCTTTTCAAGATTGGATCAAGATCAAAACATTGCTTTTCTGGGGTGCATAATTCTTTGAAACTGACATGCCATACATGTTCCCATAATTTCTGTCTATATAAATTGCAAGCACACGCAGTTCTTTTGGAGAAGACTATAACTCCTCATGGGTCACACTTCGTAGTTCATCTTCAGAGTCTGTTTTGACTTTAATCTAGTTTTAGATTATGAGATAAAGATGGGCGGTAGGGATGGGTCATGAAAGGTATTAGAACTGTCCTTCAAGCCAATTACCTCAGGGCCTTCATCTAGTAAAACAGGATTAAATTATCCAGACAGAAGAATGAGTGTTGTTTCCCCAGTGGAGGCAGTTACATATTTAGTAAGTACTGAAGGGTTAATTTCTTAAAATGGAGGTTGGATTGCAGACACGTTAGGGCAAATTGGAGGTTGGGAAGCTATTTCCTCAAGGCAGGCTGGAGTTTGGGTATCTGTTTCCCAGTCTATTCTTGAGATTGGATAGCTGTTTCCTCAGGACAGGCTGCAGTTGTTTGCTTAGGGCAGACCATTGCAGGTCTATCTATCAAAGACTCAGTAGAATCTAAGGATTCCATGTGGCCACTACCATTATTATCAACCCATGTGATGTCCCCATCCCAAGTTTCAGGATCCCATTCTGTTCCAATCAAAGCCCACACTGGAACAGCAGACAGACACCCAGCAAGGTTGGGAATTTAGTTTATGTGATAAATCTGCTACTCACACAATGAGACCCTGGGTGTTGTTGTCAAAAATCATAAGTCTGTGACCACAGGAAATAGGATTTTCTTTCAGGGCATATATAGAAACTTTTACATCTTTAATACAGCATTTAAATTGCAAATCTGAAGCCTTCAGCTCATCCCTTTTTTCATAACTGCACCCAGTGGATCTAAGAACAACCAGTCAACATCATTATACCAACTCCACAAAACTATACTAAGGTATAAAAAACACTGTAACTGAGAGCCTTGCCTTGTAAAATAGTATGATTAGGGGAAACAAATGGTGATATTTTATGCATCTGTATTGCCATCTCATTCCATGGACGATCAATGCCATCTTGACTATTGGAAATAGAGTCATCAGTGCCTTTGAATCTAATCAGAGTATAAAACCAATTGCAAAAACCTATTTTTATGCTCGAGCTTCAAGTAACTCTCTAGCCTCCCATGGAATGTTCATCCACTGTCTTCATTTAAATGGAACTATTAATTAATAACTGTCAATCACCAATGTCCCCCAAAGTGACAACTACTTACTTCTAAAATTCTCTATAACTATCCCCTCTCTGTTCTATTTTGTATCTCTATTGTTGTAATACATCTAAAAAGGACCTGCCCATCTGTGACAACTGTTTGGAACAGCTGAATTTAGCTAATTACTAAAGGGGGCATTCTGGACACCAGAACTCCTGATTCAACAGCACATCAGTACATAGGATGGCTGTCCACATTTAGGTGTGACCGAAACATCATTATATGACAAAATAAATGAACAGGGGGAGAAAAACAACTCTAAATGAGCCAAAGCATACTTGCCTTACCCCAAATGCTATTGTTTTCTCATTTCTCAACATTGCAAGATGTAAGCCTATAATCTCCCATTTCCACGTTCAGGGAATTATGTGGAAGAGGTGGTAGATAGATTTTAAGAGTGGTGGAATAGGGGAGATTGTAACATAGTGTTTTTGCATTTTCCAATATCCCAACCCTTCCAACATTGTCAGCAATTTTGCGCATTCCTACATGTACTCTCTCAACTCTGAAAATACCAAAATTTTTTCTCTTACCCTACCTTTAAGATTAAAAGGATTTAACTCTTTCCGGTGTTGGGGGGTTGAAGCAAGATAAAATAGGACAATTGTAGTCCCTGTTTTTGTATTCAGCTGTGAAAGAGTCAACAGACAAGTTCCTTGTCTCTCATCTAGCTCCAAAGGAACTAATACAAAGCTACAAACTTCCTGGGAAATAATTTCCCTAAAGCTTCAAACCATTGAAACCCCCCAAACTTGCAAAATTCTGGGCCCAAAGCAAACACTTTAGTTAATGATAGGAAGTATAGGTTCACAAAGATTGTTAATCATTTTCGCAAAGACAAATTTTAGGTCACAACAAACCACTAATTCTGCCAGTTATCTCCTCCTTGAGCAAAGAAAACACCTAGTATTCAAAAGTTACTATGAAAAACTGCTACCTACAAAACTTTCCTATAAAACAAACTAGCCCACTCACTGGTGTGTGTCCATCCCTTGGGCACATCTGCATTAATCTCTCTAATGTGTACTCCCTCTTTTTGATAGTTCTCTTTTAAATAAATTTTACTACTTATTCCTAAAACAACAAAGACAAGAACAAAAATCCATCTTTAAGATTCTGTTTCTCAAGAACCACTCCTGATACCACGCTGTATTGATCAGGATTCTCTAGAGAAACAAAACCAACAGGAGTGATCTGTAAATATGAGGTTTTTAAAAAATGTGTCATGCAACTGTGGGGATGAATTAGTCCATATTCCATAGGGCAGACCATGAGCTGGGAACAACGATGAAGGCCTTTGATGAATTCCCCAGGAAAGGCTGGCTGGCTGAAGTAAGAGATGAAAGTTCTCTATTCTGACTGCTGAAATTTTCACCTCCCCCTTAAAAGTCTTCAACTGATTGGATTACATCCAACCAACCAGATCCAGATCCAACTAATTATATTAAATCCAAACCACTGTGTTGAGTCAAACTGATTGGATTCTCTCATTGTGGAAGACACTCCCCTTGGCTGATCATAGATGTAATCAATCATAGATGCCACCAATTGATTGATGATTTAAGTCTCCAAAATGTCCTCATGTTAATAGTTATGTCAGTGCTTCCCTGATCAGACAATTGGGTACCATCAACTGGCCAAGTTGACATATGAACCTAACCATCACAATATTGGAATTGCTTAACTTTGACCTTTGTTATCTTTTTACCTGACAATTAGGGCTGGTTTGTTTCTTCTATACAGCTATCCTGAAGCAAAATATGCATAAAAATTCAGATAAATATTTACTACAGAATTCTCAAGAGGAATAATATATGCAAGAATATGTAGCTTTAAAATATACAAATACTTATATTATTGGAAAATGTACATTTTTGTTAATACAATATATATATGTTTAATGGTGAATAAAGGAAGACACACCTTTCGATAGCTCAGGTGGTCAAGTGGAGAACTGTAGACAGGCCATCTGTGAAATAAAACAAAAAAGAGAAATAAAAACATAGAAATTATATTGGAAGATATGCATCTGGTATTATGTTCTGTGACATAATTGAATATATTGAAAATTCAAAATAATATACAGATAAGCTACGAGAATTAATAACAAAATTAGCAAGGTTACTAGATACATAATCAAAATGCAAAACATTATTTATTTCTATTTCTCAGTAAGAAAAAATAGAAAATGGCATAAAATCAAGCCATAAGGAATAAATCTAATGACAGGTGTATAAACTTTGGTAAAAATTAAAAAATAATGGGTAACGCTAAGAAGTCCTAAATAAAGTTAAGGTGTGTACCATGTTTTATATTAGAAGATTCCGTTTGCAAATATAGTAATTCTCCTCAAACACCCTATAGATTCAATGTACTACCATTTAAAATTCTGTGATGAAATTGGAGAAAATTTTTGGGAAGTTGCAAAGGAAATTCTGAAATTCACATGTGTGGTAGTTAGATTCAGTTGTCAAATTGGCCAGGTGAAGGCACCTTGTTTTGTTGCTGCGGACATGAGCCAATGATACGTGAACCTCATCTGTTGCTAATTACATCTGCAGTCAGCTAGGAGGCGGGCCTGCTGCAATGAATCATGTTTGACTTAATTAGCTGGATGCTTAAATGAGAGAGAGCTCACCTAGCACAGCCCAAGCAGCTCAGCATACCTCATATCAGCACTTGCAGCTCAGCCCAGGCCTTTGGAGATGAAGAAAGAAATCATCCCGGGGAAAGTTGTTGGAACCCAGAGGCCTGGAGAGAAGGCCAACAGAGACCATCCTGTGCCTTCGCACATAAGAAACAAACTCAGTTGAAAGTTAGCTGCCTTTCCTCTGAAGAACTAACAAAACAAATTCTCTTTTGAAAAAAGCCAATCTGTCTCTGGTGTATTGCATTCTGGCAACTAGCAAACTAGAACACACATGGGAAACCAAAAAGATATTAATTTTAATATTTACCTTATTTTCCCTTATGGTAAGTGCTTTTGTATCTTGTTTAAGAAATATTTTATACCAATAATATGAAATAATAATCACATGTTACTTTCTAGAAGATTTGTTTAATTTTCAAATCAAGGTCTGAGTTCCATCAGATTGATTTTTGTGTATTGGTCAAGGTCTGTTTTAATCAATGTGGATATTAACTCAATCAACATCATTTTTTAAGAAATGGAAAAAGAAATCCTTTCCCTATTGCACTGTTGGGACTTTTTCTTTTCATAAATCAGGTGGATCTAATTTCTATCCATCAATAGATACCTCTAAGAGAGTAAAAATTCAAGCGATACAGTGAGGGGAGATATCTACAATATAAATTTTAACAAGGGACTTAGATCCAGAATATAAGGAACTACTACAAATTGGTAAGAATTAAAAATTGCAATTAAACTATGGGGACAGGAGGGTTGTTGTGGCAGCCAAGGTTTTCTAGGGAAGAAGACACAACAGGATATATAAGATATGCAGAATATGTGTATGTGTACACACGCACACACACACATATATACATTAAAGGATTTATTTTAAAGAATTGGCACGTGTTATTGTAAGGACTAGAAGTTTCAAGATCTGTAGAGCAGGAGGGCAGGATGGAAATTCCAGAAAGAAAAATGCTGCAATGTTGATTCTGAAATCCACAGGGGAGGCCAGCAGGCTGGAAATTCTGAGAATGAGTTGATGTGGTAGACTTAAGACAGAATTTCTTCTTTTTTTTCTGGAACTCTCAGATTTTTGCTGTCAGGCATCCAGCTGAAATGACACCCATCCACGTTATTGATGAAAATGCCTCTACTTTAAAGTCAATTGCTTGTAGATGCTAATCACATCTCAAACTACTTCCACAGCTATATCTGGACCAGAGTTTGATCAAATAACTAGACACCATCATCTAGGCAAATTGACACAAAAAATTAACTATCATAAATTTCCACAAGCACTTCATAAAGGGGGACATGCAAACGGCAGACGTGAAAAAAGTGCTCAACAATACTATTCAGTTGCCAAATGAAAAATAACACAAAGTGGATATAGAATTACTCACTCATCAGAATGACTATTAAACATCGTTCACAAAATTTCAACCTAAGTGTATTCTACAATATTGCAAATTCAAAATCTAGGTGACAGGGATTCATATTGCATCAAAAGAAGGTAATTTCAGTTTTATTTTTCATACCCCCAAACTGAAAAAAAATGCAAATTTTCATCATCTACTCAATGGAGCTATACAAGTTGCATGTTCACTAACTTAATATATTCAATGAAAAAGAACAAATGACTGTCCCACCTAAAAATCTGGATGAATGCTACGAATAAAACTTTGAAAGAAAAAAGATGCAAAAAGAACACAGACAATCTCTTTTATATGAAGGTTAAAACAGGAAAAACTTATGTAAGGAAATAAATTAGGAAGATAGTTGCCTTTCAGGAGGGTGTGTGAACTGGGAGGTCACGTGAGGGGTGTTTCTGCAGTGGAAGCAATGAAAGTGCTGGGTACGTGATGATATTCATATGATAAAATATCCTCAAACTAAATACTTACGATTTTGCATATTATGTATGTTATACTGTAGGAGAAAAAACATTTTTAAATGTCCAGCAACCTACAATAATTTTCAAAATAAGTCACAGATTCATATTTTTTGGATGTAATTAATTAGTATCTGGAATGAATTAAATATTTATACAATTAAGCTCTGGACATATTTTCACAGCCAACAGTAACCTCCATCCTTCTAAATCCAATGGAAATTTGTATTTTATCACTCAGAAGTATGTGACTGAATGATGACCCCTTTCTCCTAGTTTTCAGCTACCCAAAACTTCTGGTTTTCTTTCCACCTGTCTGGCCATTTCTTTGATCTCATTTGTTCTCTCTGCTTGTAACCAGTTTTGGAAAGACTCAGGAGTGTATTCTGGTTTTATAAACTTCTCTCTTTATAGTGTTTTCCTGAATGATCTTACCCATTGTTTTGGCTTTAAATACTATATAATTGCTGATTACTCTAGAATTTATATAGGTAGCTCAAACAGACTCATATTAAATGACCTTTTTAATAGCCCTGTTTAGATGTCTAATAGTCCCCTCAAATATGATATATCCAAAATGGAATTCTTAAAAATTTCCCCCAAACCAATTTCTCCTCAAATCTCTTTTTTTCCTAACATTAACCCCATAGTTTAATCAATTTTTCCTTTCTATTCATATACCCAAAACCAATCCATTGGTAAGGTCCAAAAGCAAGTCCTCCAGAACATATCTCAAGTACTTCTACACTTCCCTGTCTCCAGTGAAACCTACCACCTTCTCTCTTTTAGTTAATTGCAATTTCCTTCTAATAAGTTTCCAAAAGCCCCCTAAACCCATTCTGTTTGCTGCAAAACAATCAGAAAAAATATTATAGCAAGGCATTTCCTTCTTATTGATAAACACTTCAGTGACTTCCTATGTTGTTAGAATAAAACCCAAATTCATTAACATGAACTATAGTATCTTGATGGTCTGGCCCTTGCTGATGGATGCCATATCTTAAAGAAGAAAGACACTTTCTTCTTTAAGTGTCTAAGAAGCCACTAAAAAATGATCTACACAATCCAAAGCATATAACTAATCCTAAAATCTTTTATGTATTCAACTAATACTCATTAAAAAGTGATTCTAGGTGGCCATGGTGGCGCAGTGACAGAGTTCTCGCCTGCCATGCCAGAGACCTGGGTTCAATTTCCGGTGCCTGCCCATGCAAAAAAAAAAGAGTGATTCTAACATATTTCTAAAAATTTCAGTGATATTTAGGAAGTATATATACATATATATGTTTTGTATTTAATTGTAATTAAATTATACTTATTGATGTATTAATGATACATGTGAATAACCCCCCATGCTTTTGCTGAAATAAGTTTTTAAATCCAGTGTGTGTGTGTGTGTGTGTGTTTATACAGGAATTGGGCTTGGCCACCCCACAAACATGTCCATGTTCTACCTACTGCTGTTGTTATGAGTAATAAGCTGGCCTGCATCTCAGACTCAGGTTGTCTTATGTCTTCTGTCAAGCTGCATGAATTCGTGACAGCCTGGCAGGTGGGGTAAAATCCTAGAACGTTCAGAGTTCTTGGCAATCGGACTTTGAATTTTAAACCTTCTGTGGGAGGAAAAATTCATTAAAATTTCTCTGCAGATAAAGGTATCACTTCAATCAACATGAACATGATATTTAGAGATGTAGCAACTGTTTAATATGGAAAATTTATGAGGAAGTGAATTAACTGGAAAAGCAGTGCATAAGAATTATATAGATTCCTCATTGATGAATCACTATTAATGTTATTTATTGTTTTTGCTTGTATTTGGTGATTTCAGCTAATAATGTGAAAGAAGGCCATGTTTCCTAAATGCAAGCTTCAAATAATTTTAGTATGAGATTTTTTTCTTTAGGAAATCAAAATACAGAGAATCCTCCCTTGAAATTTGCATAAATACATTACATTGCTTAATAAATGTATTACAAGGTGAACTACAGTATAGAAATGTTCATCAAAAGCAGAAGCCCACATGTATCATCTCTGAGTTTTAAAATTTGCTTCTTCATATAGTCATATACAGTTGAGATAAATAAAGTAGTTTTTAAAGGAAAACATCTAGGTTATGATATTCTTTTTTTGTTCTAAATTTCATATTTATTTTAATGGAAGAATTCATGTAAAAATTATTCTGTGTTGCAGCTGTTTCTTCACAAAGAGGATGCACTGAATGGCTTCATAGTCTTTACTGTTCCTTTTATTAAAAAAAAAAAACTCACTGAAATAAATTGATTCACAACCATTTTTCTAATTTTTTAGGTGTGACCGTCCTTGAAGGCCCTATTTACGCTGTGGGGGGCCATGACGGCTGGAGCTACCTGAACACGGTGGAGAGGTGGGACCCGCAGAGCCAGCAGTGGACATTTGTAGCCAGTATGTCAATTGCCCGCAGCACGGTTGGTGTAGCAGCATTAAATGGCAAGTGAGTAGTAGGTTTTTCTTTTTCGAATCTAAGAAAAAGCAGTCAATGAGTGAATATTCCTCTACAGATAACTTTTAGTAAGCTGGTTAGATAAAAACTTTACAACTATTTTAAGAGTTTGTTGTTTCTCAGTTGAGAATTCAGCACTTTGCACATTTTTTCTGGTTGTCTCTCAGTATGAAACAGAAACCAGAACCCAAAGTTCTTCACATTCATTGTCAAATAAGGAAGCCTCAATACATTTCATGGGAGTTTTGCATGCTAAATTTTGCATATTTGTGTCTTTTCTTTGTTAAAATAATTTGAATGACCTTCCAAAAAGGCTACTAAAAATTTGATGTTCTCTCTCTCATCTCTTTCTCTGTTTATAAATACATAAATCTATCTATATATATATGAATATACCAATCTATCAAAATTTTACAATCTCCATTCCCTTTATCCAAGTCAGGCATTCTCGGTGCCAGCATCATTGATATTTTAGACTTGATAATTCTTTGTTAGGACTTGGGGATTGTACTGAGCGTTGTAGGATGTTTACCAGCATCCAGACCTAAAACTGCAGAAACACAGAAACATACACAAAATTTATTAGTTTATATAAAAGTGCTGGCTTTCTCCCTTTGCTTCACTCATATTTTAATCAGTATTTTTGTTTTTTGGAGATGGGACAAATTAAGGTTATGTAATAAGTGGGCTAGAACTTTCCCATTACAATTTGTGGAGGAGATGTTCAAAATTTCCTTTGCCCTGCCATGTAATATTACAGAAATTATGTGCTATTTTCCAGGCCTTTTTTGACTCTCAGATTTATTGTGGAAAGATAGGTCTTGTCAGTCCAACCAGTTTTTGCCATTAGGATTTAGTAACTTAAGGTTATACATAATTCTCAAAATGAATCATGTGCTGAAAAAAATCTCTCTTTTCAGTAATAGTAGTTGTAGTAGAGATAAACAGTAGTAGTAGAGGTGGAAGTATTTTCCAGGAAGAGTGTGTTGTTATAATTTCTTAGATTTTATATCTAAAAGGGTCTTTCCTATGTTTAACACATTAGCTGCAAATTGGCTTGAATAGCTTAATATCACAGCTTTCTACCTTCAAAATTCAGTAGATATTATGTAATTTATCTGGCATTTTTTTCTGAGGGAAAAGTTTAAGTCCAGTGATTTTTCATCCTTTATGTTATTTAAAAACCCAAATTTTATTTTTTATAGATTTTTCATTTTTGTATCAGCTAGGGTCCCATTAAGAGACAAATCACACCAAGCATTTACTATTTAACCTGGCCATTTAATATAAACAATGATGAAGTAGGTATAAAAATTAACTAGCTAACCAAAATGTCAATAAAGGAATCCTATATCATAAACATATCAACTAAGGGAAATAATTGCCAACTCTGGGACTGGGGAATGAAGAGAAGGGATTGGAGTTATGAAAATTTAGAAGCTTGGGAGAGGCATCCTTGCAGCTGAAGCTCAGGCCCCCATGACTGCTCAACTGCACAGCTGGTACTCATATCTCTGAGGATGGAAGAGAGGTTACTGGCCTGGGACCCAGACAACTGAGGAAGCAGTGTCAGTCTGCTCTGAATGACCTCAATGAAGCAGATTCTTCAAGTGTTAGAAAGAGCTGCAAACCAGATGTAACTGGTGCTAGAGAACAAATGGTTGATATTGGGGTGAGGAAGAAAGGATGAGGTGACACCTAGGAATAGGAAGCAAACAAGAAAGGACAAGGTTTTCTCCTCTTTCAATCTTACAGTTTCTTTCTAGCATCCCTCTAATGTCACATTCTAAGAGGGAAACTGCTGCCAAAGCAAATTGTGGCTAGTGGAGTTTCACATCCTACCTCAAGAAGTACAGTTATAGAAGGAAGAACGTGGAACTGAGAAAAAATAATTTAATAATTGACACATATTTCTTAAAATTCGAAACCTTAACCAGAATGCTATATTGTCTACTTTTCATTCTTTTAACTTAATACTTAGAGATTTATTTTAACAATCTTAAGCATATATTCCTTCTGCTTAGGACAGTTTTTAATCTGTTGAGACTTCAAAAAATATATATGCCCTGTTCCCCTTATTCTAGTCCCCTGGTTTGGGATATAGGTTTTGGTATGTATCTGTTAGTGTTCTGTGTGGATTTGATCACTGTTTCCTTCTCCACAATTTTCTTTTCCCTCAATGTTTTATTTCTTTTCCTTTTAATTTGGGAATTTATTCTTCTACATTACAGGTTAATTATTGCCAGTTGCTTTATAATCTTTATTATTTCCAATAAAGATTCATATTTTTAATCCATTTTAATTTCCCTTAAATAATATCCGTATTTCAGGTACCTCTCTTTTTTTATCTATTGTATAATCATGTTACTTTAATTTATAGTGTTATCATCTCATCTTAAAAATCTTTTGTATCAACAAATGCATGTTTCTTTGAATTTTATTGAGAACACAATTTGCTTTTTTTTCTACAAAACAGGATTTTCAAAATTTACATCTATTCTGCTTAAACAATAGTGTGTTCTTGTGCTATGAAAAAAAATGTTACCCATGCATTGCTTTGCTCTCTTTCATTTTTCTGTGTATTTCTCCTTGTGAGTTACCCTGTCTCAGAGTGTTTGAGTCCCTTAATTTCTCCAATGGTACATCTAATTGCACTGAAAATCCTACTGTTTCAATTTGCTAAAACTGTTGGAATGCAATTTATATCAAAGTGAATTGACTTTTACAAAGGGGATTTATCAAGTTACAAGTTTTAATTCGAGGGCCATGAACGTGTCCAAATTAAGTCATCAACAAGAGGATACATTTGCTAAAGGAAGGCCAATTGCAACCAGGTTTCTCTGTCACATGCAAAGGCACATGTTGATGTCTGCTGGCCCTTCTCTTCTGAGTTGGTTTCAAAATAGCTCCCTCAGCTCCTTTAGGTCCTTCTGGCTTCACTGGGGCACTTTCTTTCTTCAAGCATCTATGCTTTCTCCAAAAATTCTCCCTCTTACTGGACCCCAGTTAGCAGATTAAGGCCCACCTTGAATGGGTGGGTTCATATTGCCGTGCAAACAACCTAATCGAAAGGTCTGCCCCCACAAGATTGGATTAAAAGAACATGGTTTTTTGGGGGGTGCATAACAGTTTCAAACCAGCACACCTACTCTCAAATTTTTGCTGAAAGTTTAATTAATCTCAATTTCATTATTTCAGAAAGTTATTAGATGAGAGAGACAAAGTGGACAACACTCATGGAAAGCATTGCTACCTGTCAATTAGTTTCTGCTTTTGGTTTCTATAAGGCTATTTTTTTTTTGAAGCATAATTTTCTCTATCAAATCACACTAATATCACACTTTATATCAAACAATTTTTGTAAGCATTCATGGTGAATTTCTTTTAGCTGTTGTTAGTGAGACAAACTCAGAATCCTGCTGGGTTTGAAAAACTGATGTTTATAAATGAAAAGAAGTTTAAATGATATATACCCTATTGATCTCATAGAAACAGGGTGTGTATTAGCTAGGGTTCTCTAGAGAAATAGAATCTTCAGGAAATATCAGTAGATATAAAATTTATAAAAGTGTCTCATATAACCATGGGAATTTAGAATCCAAGGTCTATAGGGCAGGCTGCAAGCTGTTAACTCCAATAAAGGTCCTAAATGAACTCTCAGGAGAGGCTGTCTGGGCATCAGTGGGAATGGAAGAGTCCAAAACCCATAGGGCAAGCTGTGAAGCCAGTGACTCTGATGAAGGGTGTGGATGAACTCCACAGGAGAGGCTCACCAGCTGAAGCGGGAAGAGAGACTGTCTTTTCTGAATCCTCTTAAAAGCCTTCTGGCCATTAGATTCAGCATCACTTATCTCAGAAGACACTCCCCTCAGTTGATTACAAACACAATTAGCTGTGGATGCAACCAACGTAATTATGATTTAAGTCTGTGAAATGTCCTCATAGCAACAGACAGGCCAGCGCTTGTCCAACCAGATGACCAGGCACCACCCCCTTGCCAAACTGACACATGAACCTGATGATGAGAGTTCTAAATAAAAAGTTGTTAGGGGTGATCTTCTGGTAACTTTCTGGGGATGCTGTCATTTTTTAGGAAAGGAAATTGAAACTTGGCCTTGTTACTAATTGCAGTCTGTTCCCATCTGCAAGTTATCTAAAAGAAATTTCTTAAAGTTGTTTCTGTATGAATGTGGTACATCACATCTCCACCCTCCTTTAATGCTGTTTTATATTGTTATAACTTTTAATAGAAATTGTAGAAAAATTAGTCTGTGCCAATTATCTTATTTTGTAAAGAATGTATATGCAATTAATGTCACTTTTGATGATCATATTTATCTTTTCTTTTAAAACAGAAGCAATTTTTCCTTAAGCATTAAAGTAGTATTTTTCTAAAGAGAAAAAAAAGTCACTTAATTTAGAAATTAATAATCAAATTTTTCATTCTTCTATTTTCAATATTTATAAAAACTGTCCTGGAACTATTTCTATTCATAGATGGTAAAAATATATAATAATACAAGGCATGTTTTTCTTTGATGAAAATTTGCACAATTCCTATACAGGAAAAAGCAGTCATTTTTTTTGCTGCTTACTTTTTAAAACATTCTTATACAAGTTACTGTCCATCTGCTTATTTAGTGACCACTTACATTGATTCTCATAGATTCATTCTTACATTTTTTGTGTCCTCACCTTTTATTATCTTACTCATTTACTATACGATTCTGTAATAAGAAATGGAATTAAATTGAATATATTGAAGTTGATTACATTACCTACGTTATTCTAGGTTCTTTTTCGGATAATGACCTTGCCTTATAGCTTTCTGGTCCTTCCTTATGACTTTACTTTGAAACTTCTTAATATATGTGTGTTTTATTATAAATATTCTCCAAACTTCATTATAAGTATATGGGATAAAACTCTAATGAATAAGATACTTAAATAATAGTTCTGTAGCAAATTTTCACATGTTGCTATGTCTGCATTATCTATCCAGCTTCTTCTAATGTACCTTTTAAGGGCTATACATGTACATAATTCATTATTATCTTGCTTTCCTTGTCTTTGTAATTGCTGGTCACCTAGATTATATATTATTTCAAGAAATCTTTGTTTTTTTGCTCTAATATCAAATTTAATGTTTTTATTTTTAAAGTTGTTTGCTCTTTAAGTACATTTTCTCAAATGTAATCCTATATTATAAAAACATGTTGAATTATTTAATTTTTACTTCAAATAATCTTTCTCTTAGGTGGGCCACGGTGGCTCAGCAGGCAGAGTTCTCACCTGCCATGCCGGAGACCCGGGTTCAGTTTCCAGTGCCTACCTATGTAAAAAAAAATAAATTAAAAAAAATAATAATATTTCTCTTTTAAATCAGAATAGTAGAGCTTCATTTAGGTACCCCCTAAATCCTGGTATAATTTAAAATACCTAAAATTTATGCAGTTTGATGACTGTGTATTATCAGCTAGATTATTGTCGTATTACTTGGAGACAAATATAATCAATAATAAGTGACCTTTCACTCCAGATCCAGAGCAGAAAATTAGTTCACCATCAGCCTTTGACAGTTGTTTATTTTATTTCCCACCTCTACAGAGGTGATTCCCCCACCCCTTGTTTTATTTTCACAAATCACTAATGTGTCATTCTACCCTGGTTGTTGCTTCTCTGATTATTATTTTGAATAATAATCCCAATTAAGACTAATAAATACCAGTAATCAGTTCTCTTGCATTTAGGTTATTCATGACACCATTTGATGTAAAGATAAAAAAAAATTGGCTCATTGCTTAAAATTAATGAGTATATTCTGATAGATCAAGAACAAAATTATATCAATTTCATGATACATTTTGGTAGGTTTTACAATAAGACAAATTAAGTTAAGGGTGGGGTATGGCCTCTTACTCGCACAGATGCAAATACCTGGTGGGAAAAAAGAAGTACAGGAAAACAGTGAATGGGCATTGTGGAGTGGTGGTTGACCATATAAAATCTCAGCTGCCCAAAATAATGTATATATTAGTGATTCTTTTTGTTTCCGCAGTTCTCCTTGCCTTTGACTGATATTTTTAAACTGTAGGCTGCAGTTAAGCTTTTCAAAATTTTTCCTTCATTTCCTGAGTTAGCACATAGAGAATTGGTAATACTTGAACACCTCCATAAGTAGGTTTGAATTTTTATAAATTTATCATACTGCCAGTAGATAATCTGCAAAAGAAACTAAAACAAGTGAATTTGTTTTGTGATTCACCATGTCAAAACTGATTCATTGATTCGTTCAAAACTTCACGTTAATATCCACAGAGCAGTTGCAATTTTCGCTCAGCCTTAAGCTTATATGGCTGAAAATATCATGAGAACAGGAGTTAATGTCTATCATTTTCTCCATTCTGTCCCAGTATTAAGCACAGTGGTTTAAACATCAAAGCCCTTCACTTGCACGGTACCTTCCAATGCCCTATGTTTCCTATATATGTTCCTATCTTTGTATTCAAAGTTTCGTATTTTTTCTTAGATGACCCCCAAAATTGTATAAGCTGCATTCTGTCTTTGAATCACAGATAAAAAGCAAGAAATTACCTGTTTTCTGATCCTCTCTGTAGGTTACTAATGGGGTCAGAAGGTTTGTAATATGCTTTTGGAGGGAATGGTTTTTAATTTGGGACTTGATAGATTTATCAGATATCAGAAAAGTGGGAAGCATTCCAATGTGAAGAAACAATGTGTGTCAAGGTTCTGAGTATCAAATACAAATACAAAGAAGAAGTATTATGTTTGACTGTAACATAATGGAGAAAAAGCCCCAGAAGCCTAGAAAAAAAGATGGGTTTCTGGTCATATAGGAACTTGGCCAAGGTAAGGGAATCATATAAGGTTTAATAAGGGAAGTTGCATGGTTGTTTTTTGACTTTATAAAGATTATTTTTCTTGAAGAATAGTTTGTAATAGTTCAAGGAAATTATACTGTTTGAATCCATAATAAACTTGCTAAAATACATTCCCAGTAATTCAAAGGGACTGCTTTATAAATCACGCCTCAAAATTAGAATGCATATGACCAACAGATAATGTGTTAACCCCCCTATTTGAGCATAGCTACTGTCTGACTTCTAGGTCTGTGTATTAGTTAGCGTTCTCTAGAGAAACAGAATTGGAAAGAAATATCTGTAGATACAAAATTTATAAAACTGTCTCACATAACCATGGGAATGTAGAGGCCAAAATCCATAAGGCAGGCTGTGAAGCTGAGAATGCTGTTGAAGGGTCTGGATGAACTCCATGAGAGAGGCTTGCCAGCTGAAGCAAGAAGAGAGCCTGTCTCTTTTGAATCCTCCTTAAAAGGGTTCCAGTGATTAGATTAAACATCACTCATTATAGAAGACACTCCCTGTGTTAGTTAGATTCAGTTGTCAGCTTGACCAGGTGAGCATACCTAGTCTTGTTGCTGCGGACATAAGCCAATGGTACAAGAACCTCATCTGTTGCTAATTACATCTGCAGTTGGCTAGGAGGTGTGCCTGCTGCAATGAGTGATGTTTGACTTAATTGGCTGGTGCCTAAATGAGAAATTGCAACGTAGCACAGCTAAGCAGCTTGGCATTCCTCATCTCAGCACTTGCAGCTCAGCCCAGGCCTTTGGAGATGCAGAAAGAAGTCACCCTGGGGAAAGTTGTTGGAACCTAGGGGCCTGGAAAGAAGACCATCAGAGACCATCCTGTGCCTTCCACTTAAGAAAGAACCTCAGTGGAAAGTTTGCTGCCTTTCCTCTGAAGAACCAACAAAATAAATCCCCTTTTATTAAAAGCCAATCCGTCTCTGGTGTGTTGCATTCCAGCAGCTAGCAAACTAGAACACTCCCTTTGGCTGATTGCAAATGCAGTCAGCTGTGGATGCAGCCACTGTGATCATGATTTAATTCTATGAAATGTCCTCAGAGCAACAGACATGCCAGCACTTGCCCAACCAAATGGGCAGCACCAACTGGCCAAGTTGACACATGAACCTGACCATGACAGTTCACACCTTATCAACTTGGCAACTATACACATCACCTTTAACCATACATAATCTCTAAATAGAAAAAAAAGGCATTTTTTTCTCACCTAATAAAACTCAACTATCCCACGTACAACTGGAAACACATTAAATCTCCCCAGAATAGGGTGCAAGTCCTTGGGTAATATTCATTCTTAAACTTGATATCTTACAACTTAAATACTATAACATGAGCAAAACAGCATTACAGTCTTTGTTTCTGTAATTAATCACATGGTCATAGTTCATATGGATCACTATCTTCTTCTACTACCCATTCTATCTTCCCTTTACCCTCAGCAAGCGCTTCAGCTGGCTGTGGTTCTCTGCCTGGTGGGGTGACCCAAACCTTCATTCCTGAAGTTTCAGAGCCATTGATAGTCCTGCCTAGATTGGGTTGTTGCAGTTTTTCATTGATTTTAATCATGGGCATGGTAGTACTAAGAAACTTTCCTAAGAGATCTCCTGTATTTAAGGAAAACTCTTCTTTACCTTCATTGTGGAGTTGCAGTCCTAGTTCCCCCTAATAGTCAGGGTCAATCACCCCAGCCAGTAAAGTAATTCCCTTCTTGGATTTTTGATACAGGGGCACGAACAGACCAAAGAAACCAGGTGGCAACCTTAGATTCTAGTTCAATGAAATCATTGTTGTTTCTCCTGGTGGAAGCATTCCTCCTTCTGGAAATAAAACCTATAGACCAGCAGAGCTCAAGGTCGCAGGGACAGGAAGCAAAAATTTTCCTAGTGGATCACTAGGGATAATAATAAATGGTGCCACTCCCATTTCCACCCTTTGTTTCCTGGATCCATGAATCCTGGCTATGGGAGAAACAGCACCATATACTGGATGCTAATTCAGAGCATACACACTTTCCTGGAGAATATTACCCCAGCCCTGCAAGGTATTGCCATCTAGTTGGCACCATAACTGAGTTTTCAAAAGGACAATCCACCATTCTGTCCATCCAGCTGTTTCTGGATGCTGTGGAACATGGCAAGACCAGAGAATTCCATGAGAGTGTGCCCATGCCCACACTTCATTTGCTGTGAAGTGTATTGCTTGATCAGAAGCAATGCTGTGTGGAATACCATGATGATGGAAAAGGCATTCTGTAAGTCCATTGATAGAGTTTTGACAGAAGCATTGAATTCAGGGAAAGCAAACCCATATCCAGAATATGTATCTATTCTAGTTAGAACAAATTGCTGCCCCTTCCATGAAGGGAGTGGTGGTCTAATATAATCAGCCTGCCACCATGTAGCCAGCTGGTTACCTCAGGGAATTGTGCTATATTGGGGGCTGAGAGGGGATCTTTAGTACTGGTGGATTGGGCACTCAGCAGTGGCTGTAGCCAGGTCACACTTGGTGAGGGGAAGTCCATGTTGCTGAGCCCATGCATAACCTCCATCCCTACCACCATGACCACTTTGATCATGAGCCCATTGGGCAATGACAGGAATTGCTGGAGAAAGAGGCTAACTGCTATCCACAGAACAGGTCATTTTATCCCCTTGATTATTAAAACCTTCCTCTGCTGAAGTCACCCTCTGGTGTGCATTCACACGGAACACAAATATCTTCATGTTTTTAGCCTACTCAGAAATGTCTATCCATATAAGTCTTTCTCAGACCTCTTTCTCACCAATTTTCCATTTATGGTCTTTCCAAGTTCCTGGCTGTTCTGGTTTGCTAGCTGCTGGAATGCAATATACCAGAAACAGAATGGCTTTTAAAAGGAAAAAGGGGGGATTTAATGGGTTGCTAATTTACAGTTCTAAGGCTGAGAAATGTTCCAATTAAAACAATTCTATAGAAATGTCCAGTCAAAGACATCCAGGGAAAGATACCTTGGTTTAAGAAGGCCAATGAAGTTCAGGGTTTCTCTCTCAAGTGGAAGGGCATGTGGCAAACACAGTCAGAGTTTCTCTCTCATCTGGAAAGGCATATGGTGAGTGCAGTCAAGGTCCTGCTCTCATCTGGAAGAGCACATGGCAAACATGGCATCATCTGCTAGCTTCTTCTCCTGGCTTCCTGTTTCATGAAGCTCCTCGGGAGACATTTTCCCTTCTTCATCTCCAAAGGTCACTGGCCAGTAGACTCTGCTTCTTGTGGCTATGTCATTCTGCTCTGCTCTCTCTGAGTCTCTTTCATTCTCCAAAATGTTCCCTCTTTTATAGGACTTCAGAAACTAATCAATACTCACCCAAATGGGTGGAAACATGTCATCACCTAATCCAGCTTAAGAACCACTCATGATTAAATCACATCTCCAGGGAGATGATCTGATTACAGATTCAAACATACAGTATTGAATAGGGTTTATTCTGTATTTATGAAATGGGATTTTGATTAAAACATGGCCTTTCTAGGGGACATACATCCTTTCAAACCAGCACACTGACCATCCAGCCAAGCCATTAGAAGCCATGAGTCAGTATACAAACGCACTTCTGGCCAGTTCTCCTTCCAAGCAAAATGAACAACCATGTGCACTGCTCAAGGTTCTTCCCACTGGGAGGACTTCCCCTCACCACTGTCCTTCAGGGACATCCCAGAAAGGGGTTGTAGCGTTGCAGCTCTACACTTTTGGGTGGTACCTGGATATCATGCTGAAGCATCTGTAAAACAGGCCTGAGTTTTCTCTTCTTCAGTTAATTCACTATAAGGAACTCCCCAAGAGAGCATAGCTCTGGTCTGGGAAAGAGAAGGTAATGTGGCAGAAGTGTACACCATGGGCATTTGGGCCACTTCCTCATGAAACTTACTTGTGCCTTCGGGACCTGCTCTGGCCCTATCTCGGATATACTGTTTTCATTTTATGATGGAGTGCTGCTGTGCACACCCAACTTTATACTTGGTAGGTCAGACAACCTACAGCTCATGATAGGCAAGCTCAGGTCTTACAGTAACTTGGTGGCCCATGATTAAGCGTTCAATCTCTACTAAGGCCCAGTAGCAGGCCAAAAGCTGTTTCTCAAAAGAAGAATAGTTATCTGCAACAGATTGTAAGGATTTTCTCCAAAATCCTAAGTGTCTTCATTGTAATTCTCCTATAGGGGCCTGCCAAAGGCTCCAGTTAGCATCTTTATTTGCCACTGATACTTCCAGCACCATTGGATCTGTTGGATCATATGGCCCAAATGACAGAGCAGCTTGTACAGCAGCCTGGACCTGTCACAGAGCCTCCTCTTGTTCAGGTCCCCACTCAAAATTAGCAGCTTTTCTGGTCACTCGTTAAATGGGCCAGAGTAGCATACCCAAATGAGGAATATGTTGTCGCCAAAATCCAAAGAGACCAGCTAGGAATTGTGCCTCTTCTTTGGTTGTAGGAGGGGCCAGATGCAGCAACTTATCCTTCACCTTAGAAAGGACATCTCAACATGCCCCACAGCACTGGATACTTAGAAATTTCACTGAGGTGGAAGGCCCCTGTGTTTTTGTTGGATTTATCTCCCATCCTCTGACACACAAATGCCTTACCAATAAGTCTAGAGTAGTTGCTACTTCCTGTTCACTAGATCCAGTCAACATAATATGATCAATATAGTGGACCAGTGTGATGTCTTGTGGAAGGGAGAAATGACCAAGATCCCTTCAGACAAGATTATGACATAGGGCTGGAGAGTTGATATGTCCCTAAGGTAGGTCAGTGAAAGTATATTGCCAAACTTGCCAGCTGAAAGCAAACTGTTTCTGGTGGTCCTTATTAATAGCTACTGATAAAAAAGCATTTGCCAGGTCAATAGTGGCATACTAGGTACCAGGGGATGTATTGATTTGCTCAAATGATAATACCATATCTGGAACAGCAGCTGCAATTGAAGTTACCACCTGGCTGAGCTTACAAAAATCCACTGTCATCCTCCAAGACCCATCTGTTTTCTACAAAGACCAAATGGGAGAATTGAATGGAGGTTTGGTGGGACTCACCACCCCTGCATCCTTCAAGTCCTTAAGCGTGGCAGTAATCTCTGTAATCCCTCTAGGAATCTGGTATTGCTTCTGGTTTACTATTTTGCTAGGTAGGGGTAGTTCTAATGGCTTCTGCTTGGCTTTTCTTACCATAATAACCCTCACTCCATGAGTTAGAGAGCCAATATGTGGATTCTGCCTGTTCCTCTGTATGTCTATTTCAATTATGCATTCTGGAACTGGGGAAATAACTACAGAATGGGTCCAGGGACCAACTGGGCCCACTGTGAGATAGACCTGAGCTAAAACTCCATTGATCACTTGACCTCCATAAGCCCTCTGACTGGTGGACCAGAGTGATGTTTTGGGTCCCCTGAAATTAATATCACTTCTGAACCAGTGTGTAATAATCCCTGAAATATCTGATCATTTCCTTTTCCCCAATGCACAGTTACCCTGGTAAAGGACCATCAGTCTCCTTGGGGAAGGCTTGGAGTAAGATTAGCAGTATAAATTTGTGGCAGTGTAACAGAGTGCTCCCCCAAAGGGATCTGGCTTCCCCCTCATTTAAGAGGCTCAGGGTCTGTAAACTGTCTCAAGTCTGGAAATGATTAAGGGGCCATGACTCTGTGTTTTTGTAATTCAAGTTAGAATTCTGTTCACTTGACCTAGAACTCTTTTGTTTATACAGCTCAAACAAGAATTTAGTACACTGCTCATTTATTGTACTTCTAGGTACCCAATGACCTATTAGCCAACGCCACATGTCTCTGCAGGTTAGAATATTTTGACCCCTACTTTGAGTCTGCTGTCTATTATGATAGCCATGTCCACCTTATGTTTGACAATTAAGTAATGCCGCCTTGTTTCTGCCAACTCAGGATCTGGCCATCCCCATTATGTTTAAGGATTCCAGCTCCATGACAGCAGTTTCCACAGTAATATCTGACCTGCAGAGAAGTGCACCTACAGAGCTCTTCAAGGATGATGGTGCTAGTCTCAAAATTTATTACCCACAGTTCTGGTAAAATGTGCATTCTTCAGACATTCCTGGGGTGTAAGAGCAGGCATTGCATGATAAATCCACTCTAACATTCCAATCACTCTAAGCCTCTGGATCCCCTCATCTACTTTATACCAAGGCAGTTCTGGCATTTCAACCACAGGTAATGTCAGCCAACTTTTGATCCATATTTCAGTTAACCATCCAAACAAACTCAATGCCTTTTCTATCCTCTCTAGCTATAACGCTGAATGCAGAATCTCTGCTTAATGAGCCCATATCAATAAGTTCAACCTGATCCAGCTTTATATTTCTCCCATCATTATCCCACAGCCTTAGAATCCATTGTCACACATATTCCCCTGATTTCTGCCTATAAAATTGGAAAACTCACACGGTTCTTTTGGAGTATAAAGTACCTCTTCTTGGGTGATACTTTGTATCTCACCTTTTGGGGCCTATTGGGACTTTAATCTAGTTATAGATCTGGAAGAAATGAAGGGTGGTAGGAGTAAGTCATGAAAAAATAAGAAGTTTTTTCCAAGCCATTTGTTTCAGGGCATTCATTTGCAGTTTCATCTGGTGAAACAGGATTAATCACTCTAGGGCTAATCCTTTCAGGCGGAGATTTGGTGGCCAATTCCTCAAGGCAGGCTGGAGGTGGGGCGGCTATGTCCTCAGGGCAGAATATTACAAGGTTATCTAGAGAAGATTCAGCTTGACCTAGGGTATCAACTTCTCTACCCACATCATTATCAATCCATATGATGCCTCCCCATACTTCAGAGTTCCATTCCTTTTCAATCAATGCACTCACTTTAACAGCAGTGATTGAGGCTTCAGTTTATGTTGTAAAGTTGCTATTCTAACAATAAGATTCTGAGTCTGATTTTCAGAGATCTCAAGTCTATGTCTACAGGAAATAAGGTTTTCCTTCAGGACACTCATAGAAACTTTTACATCTGTCAGACGGCATGTAACCTTCTCATTTAAAATCTTAAACTCATCCCTTTCACTCATTAATGTATACAGTGTATCTAGTAACAACCATCCAACATCTCTATACCTCTCCTGTTTCCACAAAACTCCATAAAGGTGTCAAAAACATTATCCCCGAGTACCTAGCTTCATACAAGTGAAGCATTAAAAGAGTCCAATGATGATATTTTGACTATTTTGCCAATTCATCCCGTGAATTGGCAGTATCATTCTGATTATGGGAATCAGAGTACTTAGAGCCTTTGAGTCCAGTCAGAGTAGAAAACCAATCATAAAAACCCATTTTAAGGTTCTGTATCCTAAGAACCACTCCTCGTACCAAACTATATTAGCTAGGTTTCTCTAGAGAAACAGAATTAGCAGGGAATATCCATAGATACAAAATTTATAAAAGTGTCTCATGTATCTGTGGGAACATAAGAGTCCAAAATCCATAACGCAAGCTGTGAAACTGATAACTCTGATGAAGGGTCTGAATGAACTCCACAGGAGAGGTTCACTGACCGAAGCAGGAAGAGAGACTGTATCTTCTGAATCCTCCTTACAAGGCTTCCAGTGATTAGATTAAATGCCACTCATTACAGAAGACACTCACCTTGGCTGATTATAAATGAAATCAGCTGTGGATGCAGCCAAATTGATCATGATTTCATTATATAAAATGTCCTCTCATAGAAACAGACAGACGAGCACTTGCCCAACTAGAAAAATGGGCACCACAACCTGGCCAAGTTGACACATGAACCTGCTCATGACAGTCTGGAATATGGCATCTTTCATAATTTAGACTCCAACTTTCTTTCCCAGTCTTTAATCTCATCAGTTGCCTTACAGGACACCCGTTCCATGTTCCAGCCATATTGAATCCACTTCCTCAGCCTTGATAACTCCCATTCCTTTTTTTCACATTCTGATCCTCTTCTGTCCAGGATATTATTCTATTGCTTTGTGTGTGTGTGTGTGTGTGTGTGTGTGTGTGTGTGTGTCTGTGTGTGTGTGTGTTTTATAATTTTTGGCTGCCCACTGATCGCAGTTCACTCAATTTCTCTCCTCTAACTTCCATTTGCCCTTTCAATATTTAAATAATACATTCTAGAGCAATACCCTACCATTTCTTTAAGTTTCCTTAAGCTTCATGTGGCAGGGTCAGCACTTAACAGAACTGGGTATATTATTCTTGAGAAAACAGTGTCAGAAAGTATTAAAAATGTATGAGAATACCCTTTGCCTAAAACATAAATAAGATCATTTATAGTAGTTTCATCATTTACAACCTAATTTAAGTAACATTGTAATATGTTCCCATTGACTGTAACAAAGGCAATAAGCCAAAGCTAAATGTCAATAAGTGAGGAATATGGTGGAGAGGTATGGGATTTTCTGTGGAAGAAAAAGAAATGTCTTCATAGATTGTGATGGTAAAGCCATGGCTATGCGATTATACCAGGAATAATTGATATTTTACTTAGATTGGATTGTATGATGTGTGAAGGTAACTGTTAAAAAAATGAACCAAGAGCTACAACTGCTGGAGAAAATGTGAAGAGAGAGATGCATCTATTCATTGTTGCTAGGGAAGTAGAGTGTTGCAGCCCCTCTGGAAGGCAGTGTGATGGCTCCATAGGAGGTTATGGGTGGGATTGCCATATGGTTATGCAATCTGTAGTTAGGTGTATATTTGGAGGAACTGAGAGTGGGGACAGGAATGGACATTTGTACACTGGTATCTTTGGTGACTATATTCACAAATTGCAATGGGTGTAGGTGATCTAAGTGTCCATTGGTTGAAGACTAGAAGGAAGAACTATGGTTTATATATACAAATGGAGTATTGAGTGACTGCAAGAAGAAATGAAGTCATGAGGCATGCAAATAAGCAAATGAAACATGAAGACAGCCTGGTGAATGTAATAAGCCTGAAATGAAAAAAAAAATCAAATATTATAATGCCTCACTGATATGGACTAAGCATAATGTGAAAACTCTGAGAACTGAACTGGAAAGCATAGGTTATCAGGTGAAGGTCTATGGTAAAAGATTCCTAGATTCTAAGCTCTTACAGCAGTCACATCTATACTGAAATTGTAACTATTATTTCTAAATTCTGAGATGTTGAGCTCTTTGTGTATAACCTGATCTTTCCATGTAACTTTGGGTAATTTTGTGACACCTGAGACACAGAGCTAGCATTATATAGCTATGAATGTCACCATTACCCCATATAGCAACTGTTAAAAACACTAAAAAAGTTATCTTCAGTTAGAGATATGAATTAAGATAATCTGGGAAGAACTAAGGTAAATCACATTAAAGGGTAAAGGATGATACTGTCTGCATTTTAAAATTTCAACTTCTGTGTGAACCCAAAGGAAGGGATGTTATTTGGAGCAAAATTTATAGTTTCAGTAGCACACTATCTAATCTAACTTTTATGGTCAAATTATTTGAACACCATAATTACATGGACCCTTGATTAAGGAGTGATATCTTATTGATTTATACAGGTTAGTGTGATGCCCCAGTACATCTTAGCATAAACCGGACAGAAGTTTAAAAGATATTTGCAAAATGCCCTTGAGGGACTGGGAAAAAAAGTGGAAATATTAAACTTCCTCACTTGGGAAAACCTGATATTCTTGCAAGCATTGAAGACTGCCAATTTGATGGACCAGGCCCTTGATCTTGGGGATTGTCCTTATGAAACTTATTCCTACAAAGGAGATGCTAAACCCACTTATTATTATTCCTAAGAGTCACCCCCAAAGAACCTCATTTATTGCTCATGTGGCCTCTCTCTCATGTGGTCAACTCCACAGGTGAACTCACTGCCTTTCACCTACATGGGTCATGATCCCAGTGGTAAATTCCTTAGCAATGTTTCCTAAGGATGAGCCTGGCTGTGGCATTGTGGGAATGAAAAAGCCTTCTTGACCAAAAGGGAGAAGATTAGTGAAAGAAAATAGTTTCAGTGGCTGAGAGATTTCAAATAGATTTGAAAGATCTTTGTGAAGGTTATTCTTATTCAGTATATAGATATCCCTTTTCAGTTTTTTGGTGTATTGGCATAACTAGAGGGAAATACTTGAAACTGTTGAAGTGCAATTCAATAGCTTTGATTCTTGAAGATGATTAAATAACTATAGAGCTTTTAAGGTATGACTCTGTAAGAGTGAAAACCTTGTGATCGGCACTCCCATTTATCCAGTGCATTGTGCAATATGTAAGAAAAAATTACAAAAATTAATGAACAATATGGGGTTATAAAAATTATGAGATGCTTTGTGTGTTATTTCTTACTGTTATTTTTATGTATTTTGGAGTAATTAAAATGTTCAAAAATTGATTGTAATGATGAATGCACAGCCTTATGATGGTACTGTGAACTACTGATTGTATACTTTAGATGATTATACTTCAATTAAAAATCATTGAAGAATAAAAAATCATAGTTCAATCTCTACCTTTTACTTGAGCCTTTTAAAAATCTATCCAGTTAGAAGATGACAGCTTAGTGAGGTATGGAATTTGGTTCATCCTTCAATTCATCCTCCAGAGCAGCTAGTAAATAGCCAGAAACAGTACAGAACAACTGCTGGGGCTGCATTAGTGACCAAACACAGTGTATACACCAGTCTGGACAAGCTGGACTGGCTGAGACCCCCTTACAGAATTGTAGGTCTCCCAAGCCATGGAGGCCAGCACAGTTCCCCCATGGGCACAGAAGCCTGGTTCCCTGAGGGAAAGGATACAGACTTTACTAGCAGCAAGGACTTAGCTCAGCCAAGTTCCACTTGACGAATTAATTACAAATTCTGACTACTAAAAATAGGACCCCAGCTCAGATAAACCTGGAATAAGCATTAAAGTTACTAGGAGTTTTTCCCTGGCTGAAAAGGGGTGGGGCTGACAGAAAAAAAAAGAAAAGAACAGTCAAGGATTTTTTAGTTGGATAGCAGAAAATTCTACAAAAGGACTGGATCCAGGGTTCTGGGAAGATGGTGGAATAGGATAGGTCGAGTTAAACCCTACTTCAAAGAACAGCTCAGGAAGGGATGGGAAGGTGACTGAGATGTTGATTCTAAGGTGTAAGTGACCTGGGAGGGTCTTCTACATCACATAGGGAGGCTCTGGTTACAAAAGCTGAAGAATTGAGATGTAGAGAACTAGAGACCATCTGGCTGGTTCAGACAACTTAGCATGCCCCTTTCCAAATGGAAACCTGGAGGCTTCAGGAGGGCACAGTCAGGGAGACCAGGACTAGGAAGGCTCTATCTCTGTGTCCTCCATGCTGGAAGCTGCTACTTGGCTCCAAAGTCTGCCTGAGTTGCACCACATACACATGGCCTCCTATGCACAACCCTATGACACACAACCCATGCTCAAAACACCAGCATAGCATCCCCAACCTGTGCTTATACCTGTGCTACAATGCATCACCACACTGTTCTACCCCACCCTGCACCCTGCATCCTGTCCACATCCATCCTGCAAATACAAATCTTTAGACTATTGAAGGAAATCAGCTTACAAAGTAAACAAATCAGCATTTTTACATGCTGTCAACAAAACAGAAAATCACTAAGCATATCAAGATACAGACAGATATATCCCAGCTTAATGGCCAAATTAAAATACTGGAGGAGACACAGCTTTTGGAATAATTAAGCAAAGATGTTCATATAACTCTACTAAATAAAATAAATGGGATGGCCAATGACATAAAGGAGCTCAAGAAGACAGTAGAAGAGCATAAAGAGGAATTTGAAAGAAGAAAAAGAAAAGAAGTTATCATAGAGATTAAAGATACTAGTAGACCAAATAAAAAAATATACTAAAGACACACAACAGCAGATTTGAAGAGGCAAAAGAAAGAATAAGCAAACTAGAGGACAGGACAACTGATTTCAAACACTCAAAATAGAAAATGGAAAATTTGAATTGGATCTCAGGAAATAACGGACAAAACAAAGTGCACAATATATGAATCACTGGTGTTCCAGAAGGAGAAGAGAAGAGGAGAGTAAAGGACTAGGAAGATTAATTGAGAATATAATGTGGGAAAATTTCCCAACCCTTATAAAGGACATGCATATGCAAATCAAAGATGCTCAACAACCTCCAAGTAGAATAAATCCAAATAAGGGTAACTTAAAGGATAAAAGGAGATGGGAAAGAATATAAAGACCTTACAAACAAAATCCTAAAGATAAGATGGTGGATTCAGGAAAAGTCTTTTCAGTAATAACTTTGAATACAATGGATTAAACTTATCAATTAAAAGATATAGATTGGCAAAATGCATTAAGAAATATAATCCAGATATATGCTGCTGGCAAAAGACTCATCTTAGACACAAGGATACAGATGGAAAAAAGATGTTCCATGCAAGTTGTAACCAGAAGAAAGCAGGAGTAGCTAAACTAATATCAGACAAAATAGACTTACATGTAAAGACATCAAAAGAAACAAAGAAGGGCACTATATATAAATAAAAGGGACAATTCATCAAGAAGACATAACACACATAAGTGTTTATGTTCTCAATCAAGGTGCTCCAAAATACATGAGACAGACATTGGCAAAACTGAAGGGAGCAATAGATGTTTCAACAATAATACTAGGAGACTTCAATACACCACTCTCCTCTATAGATAGAAAAACCAGAGGATCAGCAAGGAAATAGAGAAGTTAAACAACTTAACAAATGAATTAGACCTAAAAGATATAAATAGGTCATTACACCCCAAAACACAGGATATAAATTCTTCTCTAGTGCTCATGGAACATTCTCCAGGATAGATCATATGCTGGAGCACAAAACAGGTCTTTATAAATTTATAAACACTGAAATTATTCAAAGCACCTTCTTTGATCACAATGGAATGAAGTTGGATAACAACAACCACCAAAGAGTGAGGAAATTCAAAAAATATATGGAGATTGAATAACACACTCTTCAACACCAGTGGGTCAAAGAAGAAATTGTTAAAGAAATCAGTAGTAATCTGGAGATAAATTTAAATGAGGATACAACATATCACAACTTATGGGATACAGCAAGGCTGTGTTGAGAGGGAAATGTATTGCCCTAAATGCTTATATTAAAAAATAATAAGAAAGAATCCATTTCCCCCCCCCAAAAAAAAGAAAAAGAAAACAAGAATGAGAAAAATCAAGGACTTAACTGTTCACCTGGTGGAACTTGAGAAAGAAAAGTAAACTAATCCCAAAGCAAAGAGAAATTAGAAAGATTAAAGCAGAGTTAAATGAATGGGAGAACAAAGGAACCATTGAGAGAATCAATAAAATCAAAAGTTGGTTCTTTGAGAAAATCAATAAAATTGATGGGCTACTAGCAAGGCTGACAAAGAAAAAAAGAGAGTATGCAAATAAAGTCAGAAATGAGGGGTGGCCATTACCACAGACACCAAATAAATAAAAGACAATACTATGAACAATTATATTCCAACAAATTAGACAACTTAGATGAAAGGAACAAATTCCTGGAAACACACAAACAAACTACACTGACTCAGGAAGAAATAGAAGGTCTCAACAAACCAATCACAAATAAAGAGATTCAATTGGTCATCAAAAATCTTTCCACAAAGAAAAGCTGAGGGCCAGATGGCTTTACAGGGGAATTTTATCAAATGTTTCAAAAAGAACTAACACCAATCCTGCTCAAACTTTTCCCCAAAAAATTGAGGAAAAGAGAGTACTACCTAACTCAATTGATGAAGCTAACATCACTTTGATATCCAAACCGGGTAAAGATTCTATGAGAAAAGAAAACTAAAGGCCAATCTCCCTAATGAACATAGATGCAAAAATTCTCAACAAAATACTAGCAAATCAAATGCAGTAACATATTAAAAGAATTATACACCACAACAAAGTGGGGTTTATCCCAGGAATGCAAGGATGGTTCAACACAAGAAAATCAATTAATGTAATATAGCACATTAACAAATAGAAAGGGGAAAAAATCACATGATCATCTCGATTGATGCTGAGAAAGCATTCAAAAAATTCAGCAACATTTTATGATAAAAACTCTTGAAAAGCTAAGATCAAAGGTAACTTCCTCAATATTATAAAAGGCATATGTGAAAAACCCATAGCCACATCATACTCACTGGAGAGAGATGGAAAGCTTCACCCTAAGATCAATATGAGAAAAAGATACCTTCTGTCACCACCATTATTCAACATTGTACTAAAAGTTCTAGTTAGAGCAATCAGGAAGGAAAAATAAATAAAAGGCATTCAAATTGGAAAAGAAGAAGTAAAACTGTCATTATTTGCAGATGACATAATACCATGCTTGGAAAATCCTGAAAAATCTACAACAAAGTTACTTGAGCTAATAAATAAATTCAGCAATGTGACAGAAAATAAAATAAATGTGCAAAAATCAGTAATGTTTCTATATACAAGCAATGACCTAACTGAGGAGGAAGTTAAAGAAAAAATTCCATTCAAAATAGCAACTAAAAGAACAAAGTACCTAGGAATGAACTTAACTAGGGATGCAAAGGACACACACAGGAATTTACATATATTTAAAAGAAATCAAAGAGGATCTAAATATGTGAAAAGCATTCCCTGCTCATGGATAGCTAGGTTAAATACAGTTAAAATATCAGTTCTACCCAAATTGATCTACAGATTCAATGCAGTACCAATCAAAATTCCAGCAACCTACTGAAGACTTGGAAATGCTAGTTATTAAATTCATCTAGAAGAGAAAGAGACACCGAATAGCTAAAAGCATCCTAAAAAGGAAGAATGAAGTGATAAGATTAATACTTTCTGATTTTAAAATTTATTATAATATTACAGTGGTCAAAACAGCATGGTACTGACAAAAGATAGAAGTATTGACCAATGGAATAGAATTGAGAATGAAGAAATAGACCACCATAGACTATGGCCAACTGATTTTTGACAAAGCCACTGAACTGGGATGAAATGGTCTTTTCAATAAATGGGCATGGGAGAATTACATATCAATAGTCAAAAGAATGGAAAAGGACCCTTATCTCACATCCTATACAAAAATGAATTCAAAGTGGATTGAAACATAGAGATATATCTTCAAGACCTAGCAATAGGAAGTAGTGTCAAACTTTACATCCAAAGTACAAGCAACAAAAGAAAAAAAAAGATAAATGGGAACTCCTCAAAATCAACAAAGGTTTGGTATCCTGTATACATAAATAAATCATAAAACTCAACAAAAGAACAAACAACCCAATTATAAGATGGGCTAAAATATGAATAGGCATTTTTCTGAAGAGAAATACAGATGGCTCAAAAGCATATGAAGAGATGCTCATTTTCATTAACTATAGGACATGCAGATCAAGACTACAATGAGATACCACCTCACACCTATAAGAATGGCTGCTATTGAACAAACAGGAAGCGGCAAATGTTGAAGAGAATGTGGAGAAATTTGGACACATCTTCTACTGGTAGGAATGTAATATGGTACAGCTGCTATGGAAGAAATTTGATGGTTCCTTAGGAAACTAAATATTGAGTTGCCCTGTGACCCAACAATAGCTCTACTCTGTATATAACCAAAAGAGCTGAAAGCAGTGACACAAACAGACATTTGCACATTGATGTTCATAGCAGCACTATTCACAATCACCAAAAGGTGGAAACAATTCAAGGGCCCATCAACAGATTAGTGGATTAAAAAAATTTGGTATATACATACAATGGAATATTATGCAGCAGTAAGATGAAATGACATCCTGAAGCACGTGACAAGATAGATGAACCTTGACATAATGCTGAATGAAATAAGCCAGACACACAAAAAAATAGATACTGTAATACTCTACTGTTATGACCATGGTAAGGGTGGCTGAAGGGTGCACTTACTGAGAAGTAGATTGGCATATGATGGTATATACATAAGATTGAATATTGTGCTGCTGCAAAAAGGAACAACGTTCTGAGGTATGCAACATTGTGAATGAAACTGTGGAATATTTGGTGAGGCAAAATAAACCAGAAACCAAAGAGCAATTATTGTATGGTCTCATTCAGAAATGCTTATAAAAAAGCAGGGACCTAGATTGTAAGCCTTTGTAGCAGTCACATTTTGTCCAGAATGATAATTATTATTTCTGGATTTTTAGAGGCTGTTTTATATATGTATAACCTGGTATTTAGAAATAAGAACAAGGGTGATCAGGTCAGGATTAAGGTAATTCAGAGTATAGCTCTGTCTGTCTATATTTTAGAACCTCACCTACTCTTCCGAGACCAAAGGAAGAAAGGTTTATTTTGTCTAGAACCTAAATTTTCTGTAGCACATAATCTAACTCAACCTGTCTAGAAAGCTCACTTAAACAATAGAAATGCAAGAATCCCAGAATAAAAATGAGGGCTTTTATCCTGTATAGCTTAATGTAATGCCTGAATATATCCCAGAATATGTTCAGGAGATAATCAAAAAATGTTGGCAAAGTTTCTTGAAGAACGGGAAAAAAATACGGAACTTTTGAATTTTACCACTGGGGAAACCCCTGATATTGTATTAAACATTAGGGACATCCAAGACAATAGGCCAAGCCCTTAATCTTGAAGCTTTCCCTTGTGAAGCTTATGTAGATAGCGGAGAAGCTTAGCCTACCCATAAGTAGGTGTGCCTAAGAATTACTTCTGGTGGACCTCTTTTGTTGCTCAGATGTGGCCTCAACTCTCTCTAAGCCCAACTCTGCAAGTGAAATTATTGCCCTCTGCAGTACATGGGACATGACATCCAGGGATGAAAGTCTCCCTGGAAACATGGGAGATGACTCCCTGGGATGAGTCTAGTCCTAGCACCTTGGGATCATCAATGTCACCCTGACTGAAAGGGGTTAAAGAAGAATAACAAATAAGGTATCAGTAGCTGAGTGAGTTAAATAGAGTCAAGAGGCTACTCCGGAGGTTGCCCTTATGCAATCTTCAGTTAGACCTTGCTACTTATCATAACTTGCCAAACCCTAACCAAAACCATTACTGCTAATTCTGAAGAGCTTCTAGGGCAATCTCTAAGATTCTACAAAGCTTCCACGCACTAGAGTAACTTTCCAGAACCCTGCAACCTCCAGATGGGTCCCTGGACCAGATAAGTCCTGAAACCTAGAGGAACCAGCCTTTCCAAAACATCAGCTAGTTCCATCTCCCAACCCCTTATTACTGATAGCCCTTGCAACATGGAAAAGGTAGAACAGGCATAGCCCAAATACCCCTAACGTGTGGGAGAAAGATCAAAGATAATGATGGAGTTATATAGAGAAGGTAGAGTTTAACAAGTGAGAATGATTGCTGAATCATTATATGGATATTTCCTTTTGTCTACACTATTTGACAGCAACTAGGAGTAAAAACTTAAAATTGCAGAATTGTAACCCATCCAAACTCTGAAATCTGTTCTATAGCTAATTGTGCATACTTTGAAATTTAGTGCTTTTTTGTATATATGTTATTTTTCACAAAATGAAAAAAAGTGATGACAAAAGTATATATTCTTTCTAACCCCTCCAATTGCTGTGGCAGCTAGAAGGAAAAATCTGAGAGGATGGTATAGTGGTCTATGACAGACTCTTAGATCTGTCCTGTAACTACTTGTTGGAGAGTGCTTTGAAAAATATTGCTTTTGTCTTTGTTTGTTTCATATGTATGTTCTATTCTACAATTTAAAAAGTTAAAAAATCTGCCCAGTTAAAATAATATTCTCTTTTTGAGTTCTCAGGACACAGTATTATTTTTTTCTCTGCCATCTGTTAAAGTCTTGCTTCAGTGGACCTTAAACAGGTGCTTTCTCTTTGACAATTTAAACAAATGAATCAACTTTTCTCTAGCTTTGCATCAGTGCTTCATTTATTTTTTTTAATTTCACAAACATTTACTATGTGATATAGCAAAGAAAATTAATCAAATCTACCCTCGGAGAGCTTTTATCACATTAAAGAGAAATAGAAAATAAAAAGAAGCTTCAGGATTATAGATTGGGGCTGGCCAGATGCTGTGTCTGAATTAAGATTAAGTGAACATTTCTACCAGGTTTGAGGTTGATGAATTCCATCCAATTTTGGAATGTGGTTAATTGACCTAAGTTAATTTAACATTTTAAAATGCCAGGTTACTTTAGTAAATATGGGTCCTTTCTGACATTTAAATATAGTTGAGATATATTGGTTTTCATCCCATAACCTTGATTTCCATGCTATATGTTATAAGAAAAGAAAGTGTCAGGTTAAATTTGCCCCATGCCCCAAGAACTAATAAGTAAGCAAGGACAAAAGCAGTCATATGGCCTATTAGTGTAAGTTTAGTGCAATCCTCCTCATTGTCCTGTTAGAGACTCCAACAATAATGGAACCTTATGAAAAGGTTCACCAAAAGGCAGAGGCAGGAATATTCTTACAGCAGGACAAGCATTCCTTCTCATAGGGTCAGATTTAAGAGTTCTCCATTAATTGGGAAACAAAGTCCAAACCCAGTTCTGGACCTATAGAGTAGCTCCTAAGGTATTGTACTAGTGGACTTGTGGAATTTTTATACTTTGATTATGCAAGGGCATAATCAAAGGGCATATGCCTGAACCATTTTTCTGATAACCACATAAAGTGAGAAATAACATACATAATATCCTTCAGCAGAGTCATCTACTATTTAGAAAATTATATTGCAAGCACTTGCTGTAGGCATCCCTGAATTGTACACTATTCATAAAGCATATCAAATATTAAATATTTCTACTTAGGATATTGCATTGGTTTGCATGCTGCTGTAATGCAACACACCAGAACTGAAGCAGTTTTATAAAGGAGAATTTAATACGTTACAAGTTTATAGTTCTAAGCCTATAAAATTGTCCAAACTAAGGCATCCAGGGAGAGATACCTTAATTCAAGAAAGGCAGATGAGAATGGAACAGCTCTTCAGCTGGGTAGTCACGTGGCTGGCATCTGCTGGTCCCTCGCTCCTGGGCACCATTGCTTTCAGCCTCTGTTCATATGGGGGCTCCTCGCTTTGCTTCTCCAGGGCTGGCTTTCATCTCTTGGCCTCCATTGGCTTTCTCCAGGCTCTGTCTTACTTAACATCTCATTGTGACATATGTGGGCTCCAAGTATCTCCAAACATATGTGTCTTGGCACTGTCTGTCAGCTCTGTTGTTTCTGTCATTTCTGATTCACTCCAAAATGTTTCCTTTTTAAAGCAGTTCAGTAAACTAATCAAGATCCACCTGGAATGGGTGGAGTCACATCCCCATGTACTCAAAAGGTCAAACCCACAATTGGGTGTGTCACATTTCCGTGGAGATAACCTTATCAAAAGTTACTGCCCTACAGTTTTGAATGAGAATTAAAAGAAACAGCTGCTTCCACAAGATTAAGTTAGAGCTAAAACCTAGCTTTTCTGGGGTACATAATATTTTCAAACCAGCACTAATACAGATGAGTTTATAAATACATTTAAATTTAAGGGAACAAATGAAGGTGGTAGCAGGAAAGACTTTCTAGAGGAGATCATCTGAGTTGAATAATGAAAGAAGAATAGATGTAAACTGGCATATGTAGTAAAAGGTAGCTAGGATACAGTAAACATGAATGCACAATGGCATGAAGAGCTGCAAAAGATCTAGGGTTGTGGAAGTAACATCTGTCTCCCAAGCCCATTCACCCCTTTTTATAAAGCACATAAACACCAATTTTTAGCTAGGCATATAGCCACATGAAGGAAAGATGATTCCCAGAATCTTATCAATCATTAAGGTGATTAAGTTCTGACAAATGGACTGGGAGAAATGAGATGTGCACTTTACAAGATGGACTTTTAAAGGCAAAGGAGAGGCTCCTTTTTTTCAGCTTTCCTTCATCTTACTGTTTGGAATTAGGTCATGATAGTTAGGACCCCTTCTTGGGACATTAAGATAAGAGGATTAGGAGATGATTCTCCATGGGTCTTAAACATTACTGCACATTTTTTGAGCAAAAAACTTCCACAGTTTTATTTCCCTATCTTTTCAAGGATACTTTCAAGTCAAACAGCCTTGGAAGACAGAGACCGTGTCTTTCTCTGGAGCAGTAAACAGATTTGTTTTCTGACCAATAGAATAAAAGCAATGTCTTTATTGCCATCAAAGGCAACTGTCATGTAGTTTTGTTAGCAACCTCTTATAAAAGGATTGGAGTCTCCTAAGTTCAGGTTTCCTCAAGATGGAACAACCCCACTGCATGTGCAGTATCCCCCTGAATTGCTTTGCAATCACTTTGGTGGTACTTGAGGGGATAAATGGAGTCACTGTGATTGTGAAGTTCTCATTGCTTCTTGAGCTATGAGCAGTGAAGTAATTTCCCTTTGTTCCAGGAGTTTTATGTCTTCTGCCAGTTTCCAAGAAACTGTGACAGGCCAATTTGTTAGCCTCAAAGTAGGGTAAAATTTCAGACTTTTCAGAGTTTTTGACAAATGGTCATATCCTCGAGATGATAGGGTAAAGAGTGAGAAGCAGCCAAAAAGCCACTCACAGACATTTGCATCCAAATTCTAGAAATACAGAATTTGTTTCCTAGAAATGCAATATTGTATGTATTATAATAGAAAATACGTGACACTAATTTAAATGAGCACCTGGCATTGAGGCCTTAAAGACACTGAAGACTTGAAACCTGGGGGCAAAACATTAAGTAAATCTCATCTGCCTAAAGTCTAAACATATAAGTTATGAAAGAAAGTAGAGAAGACTCAGAATGTTGGTGGTATTTCTTATTTCAACTTTCAGCAAAAGTCGGGGGTGCTTCTGGGTCACCTGTCAATATTTGACATGTAAAGATTTTACTGGACAATGTTCCTTGCAGACTGAACTGTGAAGGGAGGTCTCCTTATAATTCCTAAGAATGTTACCTTTCTTCTCTCATTGCCTCAGAATTAAATCCCAACTCCATTGCATGACATACCACACTCTTCACTCTGTCTAACCTTTCCCTTCTAGCAGCTGCATCTCTATACTTTCCCCTCCTTCACTTCCACCCCTTCAATCAGTTTGACATACCTGCCACACTTTATTTATCATGTGCTATGACCTTTCATGCCCCTTGCCTTTCATGGCACATTCTCTGTGTGTAATGTTTTCCCCTTACTTCTTTATCTTTCATATTTCTACTCATCTTTCAACTCTAATAATGTCTAGTCTCCTTTCCTGTGGCAAAATTGTCAGCTGTCATTTCCTATGTTGTCAATGCATTTACTTCCAGCATCAACTCTTCTCTTCAGCTCAACATTTAATTTGTCAATGTAGTGAAACAAAGGAGTAAAATAGTATAAAATAAGACTAAAAAATTCCTGAGAAAAGATATAAAAAGATAACTTTAGAATCATTTAAGAGCTTGTGTTTGTGCATTGCAATGTTTATTCTAACTACTTAGAGTATATTGTTTCTATTCTGCAGTTGTCATGTTAACAATAATATAATAATTATTATTATTGTTGTTACATTCTAATTCTTTATCACTTAGCTGATTTATGTTTCCAAATAAATGGGTTATAGATGATGTTGATAGCATGTATTCATAAACCATGTTATAGTTTTCAAAATGTTTCAAGCATTGAAATATATGTTGATTTTAATAATGAATCCATGAAGCAGGCCAAATGGATGCTGTATTCTCAAATTCCGTTCTGCTTTCTTTTCCTGAGCTCTTTTATTAGATAAAGAATGAATTGTATTTTCTCCTTTCAACTAATTTTTCTCGAGTATTAATCAATATTTCATGCTATGTTTGAGTATAATAATGTATATTTTTAATCTGTAGATCTTATCACATTATGAAGGACATGGCATGGACTAAATAAAAGAAATCACCAAAAAGTTAGCTCAGGTTTTAGAAAATCATTTATAAAATAACAGCTACTGTATAGAAAAGTATCCATTTTGCAAAAGGAACTGTCAGATATTAGGTCATTTTTATCCATTGCTCATTGCTTATATAAATCCTTGTATTACTGGATTTTATTATGGGAGAACTCATACAGAAAGAAAAGAGAGAATGAATAGTGGGGTATAATGGATGCAATTTTATCAAAGATGGCAATGATAATGTAACCTGTAAAAATGGCAAGAATCTTTTATTTCCAAACAAAAGGATATGTTAATAGGCTCAATATTTAAGTTCTAGAATGTGAGAAGCATGTTTCATAACCCTAATATATTCTTTTTAATATTCTGATGGAAGGAAAGTGTAGAATATTCATTAACTCACTCAGTTCTCTTGCATAGTAAGTAGACTTCACTTTGCACAAATTTAGTTCAATATATAATATTCTAATTAATTATCATAAACTTTCTATATAATTTAAGTGTATTTTTGAATATATTATCCTTCTTTAGTAATTTTGGAAAAAGAAAATAAAGTATTAATACATTTGAATATTTTTATTGTCATAGATGCAAGTTTTAGGTAAATCAAAGTATAATTTATCAGTGTAATCTGTACAAATGAATAGAGCAGTTTGAAATCAATAATTCGTTTGAAATAATACAAAAAAATTGGGATGTGTGTACTACTTTTTTTAACATATTACTGTGTATAAGGGACTGAGCTAGGTGCCTTGAATGAAATTACTTAGTAAGCAAAATTCCTCTGAAAATATTCGAGCTGATTTTAATAAGTTCTCAAGGTTTATAAAATACTTCTTTTGAGTTAAGTCTTCTATTTGAATGAAACAGAAATAAACACAATTCAGATTTCATGAAGTGTGTAAGATGATACAGACTTCTGATTGAGTAATTGTTGCACTGCTGGGTGATATTGCAAGCTAAATTGCCCATTTCTTGCCCTTTAAAATATTCCTTTTGGTCAATCTTAACTTTTTTTTTTTGAAATTGAGAGGCAACACGTGACTTGTGAGCAATCACCAAAGGAACATTACAGCCATAGAAAGGCACACTTGTGCAATAAGAAACATTTTATCATGGGAGGCCTTATAAGAATCCTAAACAGTCATCTTTTACTTTTTGAAATGTATCTCCATGATTGGTCAAACAGCACATTTTAGTGGTATTAAAGAGGGTTAGAGTATGAATTTGTAAGTCTAAATCTAAATGGCTCTATATGCTTAGTAATAAATACTGTTCTCCTAAGCATTTAGTTAGAAACTGAAGAGAATGGAATTGTTTATTTACCAGTATATTAAATATAATGTCTACTAGTAAAGGAGAAAATTCCATAACCTCTAATCTTATAAAAGCATAAATAAATCATATCACTCCTCTGTTAAAAAAATTCTCAAAAAGCTCTTATAGAAGTTTTTTTTTTTTCACTTAGGATGAAGTCTAACAACTGAGCTCCCACCTACCCCCCACCCCTCACTGTCCCATTACTTCTCCCCTCATCTGCCACATTGCCTTCAATTCCACAATCACCCTCCTCCAGCCACTCTGCCTTTCTTGTCTCTCCTGGAAATTTTCAATTACTTTTAAGTCTACCTAGAATCTTCTCCCCCCAGCCTTAAGTGCATACCTCACAACCTTCTTTAAGGTTTTGCACTATCATCTTTTCAGTGAAACTTTCTCCATCATGTATTTAAAATTGCAACCCACAGCTTCCATTCCCAATGGTTGTACTCCTAGTTCCATTTTTTGGGGCTACATGTCTATAACACTGAGCATCTTCTAAACTACTGTACGATTTATGCATTTATTTTGTATATTATCTGTCTACACCCAGTAGAATTGAGGATAGGGATTTTATTTTTCTGTTTTTTGTTTGTTTCTGGATGTATCCACAAATGTTAGGATAGAGTGTGGCATATAAATATTTTCGAATGAATTAGTGAATAAATAAATGTGTTGCACATCATACCTTACGTGATCAACACCTTCATGATGCTTATTAAATAAGAAAGAACTATTTTATTAGGAATATAGATCATATTTCTAGTTGTATCAATACTATTTATGCTCTGGGTTCTAATCACACTTCTCATTAATAAAATAACTATATTAAAAAAACAATACTACAATGAATGCATCAAGTAAATTTCAGCATTATTCAGGTCACAGTAACTTTGCTTCACTCTTTTTTTCCTGTAAAGTATTTTCTAACTTCAAATATTAGCTACAGGACAGGTACTGATTGGAAAGCTGACGTTATGTTAGCACTTGTTTAGATTGTTCCATTTGTTTGATGTTCTAAATTGTGGGGAGAGAACACAGGGAGCAGGCATGATTTATACCCTAGCAAATTAATTGTTGATCAACAAGTAGGCTCATTAGTTTTTCCCTTCATCATGGTCATTTTCCTGAAAAATGGGAGGTAAATATAACTTATTCTATAGTTTAAATAACTGTTCCTTAGTGTTAATTAAAAGTAATATATTAATATGATTTAGTTACTTCTACAAGTAGTTTAAATCTATTTAATCCTCTAGAAAGAATACAGAGTAGAACATAATAGTTGTTTTAATTTCTCTAATATACCACATATTGAAATAATGGCTATCCCAGATATATTAATCATTTACAGGGCACCTTTTTAAAAATCTCCATGTGAAGTAGCATTTTTCCAAAGCAGTTGAGGTTCCTATTTTCATTCGAATTCATTTTTAAAAGGCTTTTCATTTTCTACATTCTTGTCATCCAGACTCTAAATATGAAATCATATTTTTCCAACTGTGTATTTCTAGGTTATATTCAGTTGGAGGTCGTGATGGAAGTTCCTGTTTGAGTTCAATGGAGTATTATGATCCTCATACAAACAAGTGGAACGTGTGTGCCCCAATGTGTAAGAGGAGAGGGGGTGTTGGAGTGGCCACATGCGATGGGTTTCTTTATGCAGTAGGAGGTCATGATGCTCCTGCTTCAAATCACTGTTCCCGGCTCCTGGATTATGTAGAGAGGTAAGACCTCAAGGACACTGCTATAGTCAACAAGGCAATGCAGACTCTCCTGGTCAGTAATTCAAGGGATTGCCTTATCTTTCTCAACCTCTCCCTTCTTTCGACTAACGTTTATTTAAACCCCTACAATTTTTCTCATGAGATTCTACTGTGGTCTTTAAATTTCTTCTTTATCTGTTTTAAAAGGTTGGTTAAATCAAAGTTTTAAATAATTTCTTAAACATGCATGTTTGCTAATTCTTTTCTTAGAGAATGGATATTTTGTTTCTTTGTTCTCTTCTTCAGAATTGGTGGTTCTACTTGCATTCAATGCAGAGTTATGGGTTTCTCTGTTTTATGACGAACCTTTCTTAATTAGTAAAGATTTTTTAGAGTTATATCTATTATCTATAATCCTGTTATATAGAGGAAATATAGATTGCTTCTTACCATTTCCTAAAAACGACCAGGGGCACAGATACAGGAGTAGAAAGTCACTTTGGCATTACTCTTGTTCCAACAACCCAGACATTTCTTTATGTGGTTCTAACTGAGTGCTCTTTAAGGGCTGTGCCTCTCTTGGAACTATTATATTTTGTGTACTAAAGGTTAGAGACTTAATGCGACTTGTGGTGATATTTCCCTTTACATAAGTGCTTTAGTTTCCTGACTGCTAACCAAATACTGTACAGTGGGTTAGCTTGGCAATTTATTGTTTCATGGCTTCAAAAACTGGAACGTTTGTTCCTTTGGAGGTGAGGAATTCTGGCCGGTCAGCAATTTGGGGAGGTTCCTTGTTTTTTCTGTCACATGGCAGTGTACATCACAGCATCTCCTCTGGTTTCCATTGACTTCCAGCCTTTGACAGCTGCCTGTGGCTTCTCTCTCTCTGACTTCCAGTTTGCTAATAAAACATGCCAGTAATCTAGGTCAAAGCCCCAGCTGATTTAGTTGGGACAAACCTTAACTGAAAAGATCTTATTTACAATGGCTCCAAACCCAAAGAGTGAGAGGGTGGGACCTGAAGATACCTTTTGTTGGGAACATGTTCAGTCCCCAACAATAAGGTACATGCTGATATAAGAGGAAATAAGAATAGAGATTATTTAGGTAAATTGTTTTATCAATTGAGATAGACTAAATTATTCTGTGCTAATAAATAACTTCAAAAGTATCGGTGGCTTAATACCATAATGCTTTCTTCTTACTCATGCTACATACCAGTGATAGTGCAATGATATCATCATCTGCCACCTAGAGCACAATGAAGCCACAGTCTTGTGGTTTCACCATGATAGAAGGCCAGAGGGGCAAATTTCCTAGTGGTTCTTAAATATTCTATTTTCAAGTAACACAGTTCTCCCCTGCTCATATTTCAATGACAAGCCGGTCACGTGGGCACAGAAAAATATGAGAAGGATGTTGTTTTAATTTGTGCCTGTGAAGAATTATTTGGCAAATAGCACTAATGACCATTACAAATTTCCTGTTGATATTAAGAAACATCCTTTATACTCATGCTTGTAAGTGGTAAAGTTATTGGATTACTTCTGATGACTTTATCTGGGGATATGTGATTACTTATTCTGAGGATTAGGCCATTGACAAGGGATAACTTTTGGTAAATAGGCACTGCTCAAACTTAATCTGGTTCTTGGGTAAAATACAGAACCAAGTTTAACAAGATTCCTACTCTGCCTTTTAGCTATATACACATAAAGAAGAGCATTAAATGCACCATATTTTCACTTCCAAATTCTCTTATCCAATAAAATTAGGAACTGTGAATAATACAGTGAAGATAGCTGTTTGAATCCAAATATATAAAATCTGTACTTTTAAACACACAAACATGCAATCATTTATTTTAAAAATCCTGCGCATAGACTGACAGCCCTTACCCATTTTCCTCCCTTAAATTCTAAGGAGAAATGCTAGAGAACAGGAGTCTGATGAGCCTCCTACATTTACCTTGGCTATCTTACATAAATGTTACCAATGAAGTGAGCTTTCACTCACATATTCTGTATTAACTTTATGGTATAATGTATTGAAATGTTGTATGTGGGCAGAGGCATAAATAATTCAGTCTAGGAATATATCTATGATGCAAATTAGATTTAAATAAGTGTACATATTTTAACTTATAGGAGTACAGTGGGGATGAATAGCTTAATGCAGCAGCACACAGAATTATTATGATTCTTATCCTTGCTCTCAGTATATGTCAGATTAATTGCATTTTGGTATTTTCTATAGTATAAATTACACGCTGATGATGTCACATGTAAATCATCATAAATCAAATATGTGCATAGTGGCACATTTGCAGAACTGCTTCACACTTATAATGTGAAGAATGTTTTTTAGTGTATAGTCACAGGGAAGCAGATTATTATAAATCACAAGAGTTGGTGTAAAATGCTGTTTTGTGTATACATGCATGTACGTACATACATATGCTGAATAATTTTATCGTATTACAATGATTTTTTTATAGAAATATAAGGGTATCATATAATTGTGATGTGAAGGTAGAGTTATACAATACTTTCCGAAATGGTTCAGATTAATATTTTCTTGAGAACAAAGAATCTTGGCACCAAAAATCAGAGTAAGTAATAAGTCAGGGACTGAGCCAGAACTGGGACAAACCCTACAATAGTTAGCAGAACAGATGAAATGAATTCTGTGGCCAAACCTTACCCTAGAGAGGATGTCTTGTGAGACCAAATCACTGTCTAAAGGGTGAAGTAAGCTCTGGAAAAATTTAGACCTAGAAGGTATAACCCATTAGGCAAAGCATATTCATCCATTTATTGATTTATTCAGCAAATATTTTTGCATGTACTATGTACTGTGCAATATAGAGCTTAAAATGTATTAGGGAAAAGACTCAATGAAATAAATCAAGATGCAAATTAAAACAATGCAAAACTTAAATAAAAATGCAAAATAACCTTAAATTCGAAAAAAGCCTTGAAGATTAAATAGATATTAAGATATTTAAAGACATAATAATTAAGAAACTGTGCTATTGCCACTGTATAAATAAGTAAGCAAGTGGAATAGATAACTGTCCAAGAATAGAATCACATATACCAATTCATTTGAATTATGAATGTGTCAGATGTCCTCAAGAACATCCCCATTTTGAAGATTTGCTAAAAAGACTCACAAGACTCAACATACAGTTGTACTCTTGGCTATAATTTATTACAATGAAAAGATACAGAGCATAATCAGTGAGGGGGAAATGTGGGAATGAAACACAAGCTTCCGAGTCTTGTCTCAGTGGAATCTTACAGGACACACCTAAAACCCCCATCCATGAATTGTGTAAACACATGTGAAATGTTGCCAACCAGGGAAACTCATTAGAATTTCAGTAGCCAGAATTTCTGTTGGGGGCTGGTCACACCTGGCTCTTTGTCCAGCATGTACCAACATTCCAGACTCCCAGAAGGAATTGAGTGTTCAGAATAAACTGTGTTGATTGCAAAAGCAGTTTAGGTGCAGTGAACCAGTATTATCAGAAAATGGTGGAAACATCTCCAAAATTAAAATTCCAAGACTCCAGCCAAGGACCAGCCTTTTAAGCACACCTTTTTAAGAATAAGAGTCTCAGGCCTGCTATGCTAACTTGTTTCTGCACGATGACAAAAGTGGAATGGAAAAACAGTTAGGGAAGACTAAACTTTATGAGAAACAGGGTCGGATAATTTGATTATCTCATAAGGATAAAGAGTCCTCCCTGCTATCTCATACTGCACCCAAAGTCAATTCAAGATATATTTTAAATCTAAATGTTAAATGTAAAATAATAAAGCTTTTGGAATAACACCTAGAAGACTATCTCCACAATCTTGGGATATGAAAGATTTCTTAAGCTACACACGCAAGGTCATCCATAGAGAAAAAGATTAGTGTTAAATTAGACACTCCTGTTCTTCAAAAGCCACCATTAAGAGGGTGGGCAGGGGGACAAGTATTTGCAATACAAATAAACAAAAAATATATTGTTTCCGGAAGATATAAATAAAGGCATTCTGGGCAAAAGGCTTCAACAGGAACTCTTTAAAACAGGATATAAAATAATAATAATAGTGAATAGAATTCTCCAAGCACACTCCAAGCTAACCAAAATCACACTTCCAATGGCAGTGGCCAAATATCATTCTCCACTTTGGACTGGTATTTACAGTTGCAGGATCCATATCACAGCCTAGGGACTCTGAAAGGCAGCAGTTGATTAAGGTACTAGACCAAAGTATCCAGGTTTGTTTTTCTAAGTCCCAGAACCCTGGATCAACCTCGTGCTTGTGGGGAACAAACTTAAGCTGTTGGAAACCATCAAAGCAGAATGGTCCAGGTCAACAGGCGTCACTCCATACCTGGTGGTGGCGAGTCATGGACTTGGGCATCAGAAAAATCTGTGTTCAAATCTGGCTCCAGCACTTTTACAGGGTATGGACAAGTCATTTTCCTGACTGAGCTTCAGTATCCTCACCATAAAATGGGATAAATATCCCCAACACAATAGTCACCGGCATAAATGAGGTGATGCATGTGAAGCTTCTGTACTGCCCCCCTTCTTTCCAGTACTTTCCTTCTGTTTTATTGTAGACTCCTCTCTGCCAGTGGCACCCTTCGAGGACCAAGGACATTTCTCAGGGGCAACAAAGCAGAGACTGTTATCCTCAGATTATTCTCTCTCTTCCTCTATGGGCATGTGGCCTCCCGTGACAGGCTATCCTCTTTAAATCTCTTTCAGGGAAAGAAGGGGAAAGGAGAGAATATTCCAAGCTGGGGAACAGAAGCAGGCAGAAGCAAAGCCTGGCTGAGGGAAGGGAAAGCTTTCTGCCTGCCCAAGGCAAAGGTGTATGTGAAGAGACAAAGAGGAAGAAGTTTTAGATGAAATGTACTTAGCAATCTTGAGGAAATAAGAACGTTCTCACTGGGCAATTTGGGTCGGTTTCTTTTTCAGCATATTACTGTCCATCTGACATGCCCGCTTCTTTACAGAGCTGGAGTGTGGGGGACAGAGGAGAAAAAAAAAAAACAATAATCAAATTTAAAAATGTCAAAATGACCAATTAATGTTGGAAAAGTGCTGGGGATCATTAGTCATCAAGGAAATGGAAATTAATATCACAGTGTCATACCTAAATTTACCTACCAAAAAAGCTACCATGAAAATTGCATATAACACAGGGTGTTGAAAAAGATTTAGGACAACTGAAACTCTAAGGACACTGCTGGTTGCAGTAAACATTGGTAAAACCTCTTTGTAATACCGTTTCAGAGTACCCACTTCATTTCAAAATATGCATTCTCTTTGACCCAGAAATTCCATTGCTAAATATCCATCAGAAATGTGTGTGTGTGTGTGTGTATCAGATATATCATAAAATGTTTGAACACAAATGTTCAGAGTAAAATTATTTAAGTTATTATACAGTTTTTAATAATTAATATTTGCTAAGAATTAATGTGTTTTGCATTCCACTCGTATTTCTAAAGTCATGTACTTTTCTTTTGATAATCTCATCAGACCTGGTAGCAGCTGGTTTTCTTTACGAGAAAAATGAAGTTAATTGTTTACTTTTAACCAGCTCTATTTTCTCTGTTTTTGCTCAATTCACAAATAGCATATTACAATCAATTCAAATATAGGATAAGGTGTATAGGATCTCTTACTCGTTTATTTGAAATCTTCAAGCCACAATACAGGAGCTGTTTATCCATGCTCATTGCATGGATTCTCATTTTTATTTTTTGGCTTCTTTGCTTATGTGTTTATTTTGTTTCGTTTTGTTTTATAGACAAATGTAGCTGGCTACAAATCACTTTTTCATTGTTTAATTTGCTTTCTAGCTGAATATTGCCAGTATACATTTAGTAAAACAGATATTTTCAATTATAGTTATTACCCAAATGATACTTTTATATTTTAAAAAGTCTTCAAATATTTTAACTTCTTGATGTTTTCTATGAAAAAGACAATATTGACTGTAACATTAATAGCAAAGAAAGACTTTTTTTTTTCTGTATCTATCACATACCTTCAGTAAGTTTGCATTTGACAGCCAATTCTAACCATTATGTATTGGCACTTCTCTTGTCTGAGGGATGTGAACTTTTAATAGAGTCTCTGATACAGAGCTCATACTCTGACTATGAAGGCCAAGGTGAGTAGTTGGAAAGGAGAAGGCCTAAATATAAACAGACAACACACTTTAAAAAAGAAAAAATAAACTGGCAACCAGAGGCAAAAAAAAGAATGCTTAGAATTGAATTCTGTCAACAGCTTGAAACTGACAATGACAGAGTTCACTGTCTGTAATTGTTTGGGAAATGCTTGTACATTTGCCATTATCTCCTAAGCTAAAAACGGTTGTTTATTTCATTTTGGGTAATAAATTTGCATGTCCGCACACTGAGAGGTGAATCCACAAGAGTTCCTGAATACTGAAAATTCAATTTATAGTCATAAATGTGAGAAGAAAGATAAAAGGAAATTGGTAATTTTGAATTTACATCATCATCTCCTAAATATCTGAGATAAGGTGAAGGGAAAAGAGAAAGCACAAAACAAAAACCCTATGATTTTTTTTCCTTTTATTTTCTTTTGGTTTATTTTTGTGTTTTCTGGCAATATGTAACTCTAAATGTTATTGAAATTAAATGAATTAATAAATACTTATTAAAATTTGAAATATGTTACCTACCACTGAAGACAGGTACATCAAATTGAAAGGTTTAGATTTTCTAGAAGAATATATTAGAACTTTTAAATTCTCTTCAGGAAGCTTGTGAAATGTGAAGAAAATATAATACCTATTTCTAAATATAGGACATCATTTCTAAATGTATAGCTAAGTGTAGGCAATATCAGTGGTTTCTTAATTTTCCCTGCAGTATGAGTATCTGAGAAATGTGTCAATATTGGCATTTTACATGAAATCCTTCAGAAATGCATTTATGATTGCTGAACTTACTGGTGTTAACCATTTTCACAGTTCTTCTGTCTTCTTTTTTGTAATTACAAAGTCCGTTCTGCAGACAATAGTTGAAAAATTGCATAGCGCTGAATGATAATTAAATGAGAACTAAACTATGACTTCAGGAAAAGCTAAGCTGGATTCTATGGGGGAATGAATAAAAACTAGAGAAATTTCATATTTCACTGAAATTAAAATGGTTATATCATTCTTCCTTTCAGAGTTACGGCTTCTATGAAAATTTTTTAACAAACACAAAAAGTAAACAATACAATGAACTCTACTCTACTTTTTATTCAGCTTCAATAACCATCACCTATTTGTCAAACTTGTTTTATCCATTCCCCTCGCAGCTGTCCTGCCTCCTACGAATCCCCCCACTCAGCATATTTGAAGGATAGTTTCAAGCATGTTATGTCAACTCAGAGTAGTTCTGATTTATCCCAAATACAAACCAACCAACACACTCAGTACATTTTTGTCTTATATAAACCTAATGCAATTAGCTCAACTAATAAAAGCTACAATAATTCCTTATAATTGAATTCTCAGTTTTTATTACAATTCTCACCAATGTCTCAAACATTTTTACTAGTAAGTCTGTTTGAATTAGGATCCCAGTAAGGTCCACTCATTTAATATTTCTTAAGTACACTTTTTTTCCTTTTGGTAAATGAATCTACAATAGAAGATTAAAGGCAAAGAGGTTGGTTTAATCAGGAATTCTTAGCTAATATAAAGCATTTTCACCAAAGTACTCTTTAGACTTCTGAACACCCAAACAATAAAATATCCAACTGTGATAGATCGTAATTAGCTTTTCTGACAATCAAATGGTTTATGATTTAAATTCAATAATAATAAATTGGTCTACCCACCTTCAATCTCTATGTGAGAGATTTACCAATTTCACTCACAATGAATTCTGGGTAATATTCCTAAAACATAGTTCCATTCATGTTATGATTCTATTTTCAAGTTACCAAGGCTTCCTATTTTCTCATAGAATAAACATAAAACACTTTAGCCTAGGAATTAAAATAATCCTTGAACAAATCAAAACGACCTTTTTAGTCACATTTCCCCTCCACACAATCTTAACTTTAACCATGCTGCCAAACTTTAACACACCTGCCAAAGCCAATCATGCCTTTTTTTATTTTTATTTCTCAGTTCCAGTTCTTTTGCACATTCTTTTCTTTCTCTATTTAGCAAATTAAGGTCAACCTTTCAGGCCTGGTTAATTTTTTCATCTGTGGAGCATTACATGATTTGTCCAGATTTTAACCATTTCTTCTGTTTCATTACTGTAAGTTTTTGCTAATATTTGTTTTTAAAAACCTCATCCAAAAAAAAAAAACCCTCATCAATTTAAAAAATATTTGTTTACACACATGGCTCCCTCATAGAAAGAAATCATGACAATCATGTTTGCTAAATGATTCTGCTTCCATCTAAGTAAGAGTCTGGGTATATTTTTTAAATAACAAAAATTTAGAAAGCCAGACATCAAGGATGTTAGTTCTAGAATACCTGATCAAATGACTGAGCTTTTAAAAAGAAGCTTTTTTTTATAAAAAAACATTGTTTTTTTTTAATCAAATGTTTTGGAAAAATGTATCATTCATATAGTAAAAGTTCAACGTGATTAGTGTGTTCTGTGTTTTGTTGTCCTGACATTTTAGATATGATCCCAAAACAGACACATGGACCATGGTGGCTCCTCTGAGTATGCCCAGAGATGCTGTCGGGGTCTGTCTCCTTGGTGACAGATTGTATGCTGTTGGTGGCTATGATGGGCAGACATATCTCAACACCATGGAGTCCTATGATCCACAGACTAATGAGTGGACACAGGTAAGACTGCCTTCAGCATAATTTACTTCAATTATTAAATATATATAAAATTTACTTTCTTTGAGGGAAGGGGCTACAAATAATCTAATCAAATCACCCTGAACCAAAGGTGATTGATTTAGTCCAGTGCTGTGTTCATTTTGTAAAACTTAAAAATCATTTACTTGTATGTTTTGAATTTGTTTACTTTTATGTATGTTATACTTTCAAAGAACTTATAATAAAAAGTGGCAATACTAGTTCAATGGGATTTCTACTTTATTATAAATGGTAAGAAGGAACAGGAACTGAATTTGAGTTAGCTGAAGAAAAAAATAGAGAAAGAGAAACCTTAACTTTTGGAAATTTGGTTTTAGAGATAACTGGAATAAGGGAATTTTAGACTGCAAAAATCAACCTTCCCGCCTCCTATTTTTGCTTGACTACGTTTCTTAGGTCCATTTTACCTACTGCAGAGAGGCTTTTCTGTCTAGTGAGTTGGCAATAAGCTCCAAGCAGAAATCCTCACAGCAATAAAACATCAAGTAAAATCATACTTTATCCTTGTTCAATTAGAAAACAAAGAGCAAAATGCTCTGAATGGGCTGTTTTGTATCAAGTGCTCATTCCTAGACAATTGCTGTGGCCAGGACGATTGAGTGGAAAGAGTGGCTGGGCTTGAGTGAGGCATTAGTATCTTGAACAGACAATGTATGTAATTAGGGTCTCAAGATATTATTAGAATAAAACAGCTCCCATTTCCATCAGGTAGCTAGAAGATGTATGGTGAGTGTGTGAATTTGTATAGGGTGGGGAGGGCAGAACAAACTAATTGTAGTGGAAAATATTTTTTTACTGTGCAATTATTATGGCTTTGCTTGTGATGGAAAAAATGGATATATTCTCATAACTGAATCCTTATGTTCCATTTTACCTCCGTTTCTTTTTTTTTCTAAGTATTTCTTTTCTTTCTTTCCTTCATCAGAAACCTAAAAATGTATACCCTCTAAAAAAGCTAGATTATGCATCTTTTTCATGTCTAAAGGAATATTCTTTGAATTCCATGAAATGAATTTGGCTAAGGAGGGAAAAGAGGGAGGAATAAGAGGGAAGAAGAAGGAGTATTTAGAGAATTAAGTCCTGTAAATTCCTGTTTTACTATTTTACTTTTTGTGAAAGAAGAAACATTTCTTATCGAAAAGGCGGCACATAGAGAAGAAACTTGTAATGATTGCTCTTCATATTATTAGTGCACGACAATTTTTTTTCTTTTTTTTTTTTTTTGGCATGGGCAGATACCTGCAACTGAACCCAGGTCTCTGGCATGACAGGTGAGAACTCTGCCTGCTGAGCCACCGTGGCCTGCCCTGGTGCACTACAATTTTAAAGATTATAAAAATTTTTACCTTACCTTTGTAAGGCCCTTATGCTTCCACAGTATGTAATGCATTGATTAGTGGTTATTCACTTAGATAAGTACCAGCCCAATGGTATGTATTTTAAATGTGCCACTTATAAAAATGAACATTAAGTATAGGAAGTTAATGAGCATATAAATGATGTAACATAATATCTGCATTACATATTTATAATAACTAGCCATTGTGTTTATCATTCCTCTAAAACTGAAGTCAAAATAACGTATGCAGTAATAACAGCTAGAAACCTTCTAAAAACCATTTTTCCTCGTCTGTATTTTGTTATGCTATTTTGGATCATATAGTACCTTACAAATATAAGTTTGGTTTTTAAAATATTCCACAAGAACTTTATTTTATCATTATAACATTATTTTTAAAACTCTTAATTTAAGGTTCTGCTCCTTTATCTTTCCATTGCTTTTATTTTTAAGGCTTTTGAGAGAACAACAGACTCACACAGAATCCCTTTGAAAACTCTCAGGATACAGCCCACTAGAAAGAATTTCCATGTTTGCTGGAGCATTCCTCTCACTTTCCCTCTACAAAACCCACAAGGGGGTTTTCCATTTGCCATTGGCATCTGCATTGAATGTTAAGATAAATAAGCTAAATCAGTTAAAATACCCAAGAATATGTGTATTTGGAATACTTTACAGGTTATTCTGATGGTTAGCTAGCATTGGACATAGAAGAAATAGACTAAGGAACAATTAGTAGACTCATGCCATAAATAGTTTGTTTTAAAAAGGACACATGCATGCTTTTCAAAATGTTTCATTTTGTCATTTAACATTGGATTTATGTTCTGCATACATATTTATGTGCATTTTTAAGGTACAGGAATAACTTTATGGAACCTGTGTATAATGACCCTTTTATGTGTTCTTATGGTATGCTGTTACAAGTTAATACACCTGCATAATCTTAGGAAACAAACACCTATGTATCATTTCCTGTCATTGCTCCAAAGACTAATGCATTCAGTTGTGTGAAATAGTGCATTCATGAATGTCCCTCAAATAAATTAACTGAGCATTACCATTGCACTAATTGTACTGGTTGTGTATGGGTTTAATTTATCTCTGCACCAAAAGATATATATGAAGTTGAAAGTGAGCTCCGGGAAGCCTGGTAAGAAATCTATAACCTCGGTTGTTATTATCCAGTTGGTTCTGTGGCTATTCTTTCTAGATTACCACGCCACTCCAGCTGAAAGACATAATATCATGGAAGGAGAACGAGGGCAGATTTGAGAAAAAAATAAACTAAAATTGGACAAAGACTAGTGAGGGGGAATATTTCAAATATTTAAACTGTATCTATGTAGAATATTCAAAATACTTACAGTAGCATGATACATTTTTTGGTAAGGAAAATATTTGGTACTGTGATAGATCCTAAATGTGTTGATTAGAGAAATCTTCCAGGATATGTGTAAAAGTTAGCCTGAGAGATGAGTAAAATTTAACCAGATGAACATATGGGGAGTGCTGTGACTTGAGGACTAGCATATGTAAAGAGCTGGAAGAAAGAGAGAACATGGCATGTTTCATTGGGCAAGAAATGAAATGATGAGCAGTGAGGTAGAGAAATAAATAGGTTGCATATTATGTAGAGCCAGAAACCATGTTAGCAGTCTTAAATTGATTATAGGAGTAGGAGGAGTTAATGAAGAACTTTAAGCAGGAAAAGTGAGACATCAGAATTGTGTTTTTAAAAAATTACATTTGTTGGGATGTAGAAAATGATTAAGAGAAAGCAAGACTAGAATCAGAGAAATCTGTTAGGAGGATATTTTAATGATCCAGTGACGTTTAAACAGTAGCCCAAGCTAATTTAAAGACAATAGGGATGAACAGAATTAAACTGATTGAAGAGATATTTGGATGACTTGATGATTATTTAGATATAAGGTTGAATGAGATAAATAGTAGAGTTATAAATATTCTCTAGGTCTCTGGGATAGAGTGATGTCATTCACTGATATGGGATGCACTGAAGAAATAGCAAACTATTTCTAGGAAAAAAAGAGAAGGGATTCATTTTGGCACACATGTATGCCCATACATATATAGAGAGATATATATAGATATAAATGTAGATATAAGGCAAAACTATTCACTCTGGGTTTTTTTTTTTAGAAACCACACATAGTATTCCTCAATATTGGGTGAACATCAGAAAGCATATAAAATGTTTTGCAGAAACACAACCACCAATCCTTATTCATTCATATTGAGTGATGAGGCCTGAGCACATATACTTTATAAAAACTAATTAGAGAGCTCTGATGTTAAACAACATATTTAAATTGTTGGGTAATAAAAGGAAGGTAGTTGAAAGTGAGTGTGTTTTGGAGTTATCTACAATTCTATTTGCGTGCACTGGGGTTGTGCGATTTACTTATTATCTCTTGCACTCCATGCTCTCTCCTGTCAAATAGAGAAAACAATAGCTGACATATATGAAGAGGACTGCCATGAGCTATAAAATGATTCTTAAAGCACAATAAGCTATCTTCTTTCCTCCCCTAATTTTAAGCAATAATTCTTGAGAAATACAAGGGATGCTACATTAAATAATTTTTTACTAATAATGCATTTAATGTATTAAATGAAAGGAATAAAGAAATACTATAAGGGTAGGTTTGTTTTTAATGTACAAAGAGTAATAAAGGGTGACAAGTTCATTTGAAAGAACCGGCCGATAATAGAGATACTTTTTATATTTAGAGAGTGAGAACATGTCCTTTCTCAATAAAACAATGTATATGAATGAAACAATTTACTTTTAGCCATTTTATTTCCTGCATTTTATTCATTTTCTTTTTAGCTTGAAATAATATCCTGCAATTTCTAGTCTTCTCTATTTTATGTGCATAAATTATTCTTTAAAAACTATAATATAAATCATTGATATATAAAGCTCAAATTGTTCTATGCTGGCTTTTTACCTCCAAGGAATAAATTTTCATTACAAACTGAAATAATGTTATTGTTTCAAATATTTTTCTAGCCAATTTCATATTCAGTATTATTTGAAAAAATTGGTTCTCAATTCATCACTGTCATAAGGTGGATATTTTTTAATAAGCCCTGCAGCAATTGCAATTATGGCCTATTTATGAAAAAATATTGAAGTTACTTCATTGTATGTTTCTGTGTGGAATGAATTAATAACACATCTAATTCAGTATAATATCTGGGGAAATAACTTCAAAACGATTGCTCTTTTGTTAAGTGTAATAGCTCTTTCATCTCAAGTATATTTCAACTATCACTATGAAATTTCATAACAAATCTGTCCATTCAAGCTCCAGAATGAAACTTGATGGCAATTATTCTATAGCAGCCTCATTTCACTAAAAATCATCAACTGATAATACATTTATTACAAATCACATAAGTGATTGCTGGTTTTAAAAATTTCCATCTACAAACTATTGCTTGTTTATAAATGCCATTTTCAGTATTTCCATTTTTATTGAGTTACTCATGGCTAAAATGGGAATGCATAGGCACTTCCTTATTTTCATGTAGATGAGCCTTTTAATTATGATTTATATATTTTTTTCTATGACAGTAACATTTGTTTTAAACTCTGCTTCACCTTTTTCAACAGATGGCTTCCTTGAACATTGGTCGAGCCGGTGCCTGCGTGGTGGTCATAAAGCAACCTTGACTAATTCTTATTTGATAGGATCTTATTTGCTGGAGTGGTTATTTTTCTATCAGAGGGCAAGAATGAGAGCTTCGCAAGATGAAAATTCTTCAAGATCAAGGATTTCTGTAGATTCACTTACTGACGTCATAGGAGGTAGAACATTAAAGAGAATTGTAGGAAACAAGAAAACAGCAAACTGTTGCAGGAACATCTGGCCAAATGGTAGTTAGTTCAGGAATGGTTATTGGTAATCTGTTTTTTTTTTTAATTTGTAGCATACGATAACTACTTACCAAAGGCTTGTTTTTCTTGAGCAATTGAAAGGAGAAGCCAATATTTGTGATATGGCTGATTTCATGACCAAAAGTCACTCAATTATTTTATAATCTGTAGCAAAATCCAAGACATCTGTTACTGTTTTCCTAATCAGATGTGATCACACAAGAATGCAGAATGATGTTCAATTAAAACAAAGATGCTGCTTCTTCATTTTCCTAAGCTACAACAACAACTAGAAAAATAGATTCATGTCTGTCTCTTGTGTTCAGAAAAAAAAGTACTGTCCTGCTAATCAAAGTTTCATATCTCATCAGAGATATGGTTGGATTTATTGCAACCATGTAAGCTATCTGAAGCTGGCAAATACAAAGGATTGTTTTAGTTAGGCTTGCCACATTGCTTTGCTTTGTGAACACACTGAGTGAAAGAATCAGAATATAATGGGCTTTTGCCTTATGTTGAGTTCAGTGTAAGCATGAGAGCTAGTCATTCTGAATGTTTTATATATAAATATATATGCACATATATGTACAATATGTATGTGTGTATATATATATATATATATATCCATTGCATGTTGAAGTCTTTTAGAATTTTGTTCTTTAAAAAACACTAGAATTTTGAGAGAAATTTATGAGCCATTAAGTTGGAGTGTTTATGATTGTCATTAAAAGGAAGACAGTTTCAGATTTTTATTCCCTGCTTCTTGAAGTTGTTACATCATTTTAAGCCAAATGTTTGTAATTGTTTAAAGCTGAAAGTGGACACATTACAAAATGTCTTTAATAGATCCGTGTACAATTTTACAACTAATAAACATTAGAAAATTTGCTTTTATCAGTGTATCTTTCTTCAATACATTTTAATTCACATCTAAGTTAAAAATTGTCAGGGTACACTGCAGAAACAAATACGTTGCCTCATATTTCAAAATTTAAGAAATATACCTTCAGCAAATATAAGTTAATTTCCTCCTAAATGTAATAACATGCTGACACAAAATGCAACTTTAATTACTGTTTTTTTTTTCTGTAGTCGCTCATTTGAGACAGTTAGCATTGGTATCTAGAAACACACATCACATAATAACAGTGCTGAGAATTGTGCAGCAGCTAGAGAAGACAAGAAAATTCTTCCTTTCAAATCAATGTAAACCATAAAATTGAATTTCACTTTTGAAATTTTTGGGTGTGTAAATACAATTTAAATACATGCTAAATTGATTTCATATGTATTGAACATTTCTAATAACCGAGGAAAATATTGACAGTCAGTTTCTCAAGAGAATGCCAGCAAATCTGAGGTTTCTCAAGATGATCATGAGATACAATTTACTATTCACATTTTATTTCAGGAACAAATGATATCATTATAACTATAAAATGCAGAGTAAGTATTAATTTGGCAGGACTGATCTTACAAAGTACCACAGACCGGTTGGTATAAACAACAGAAATGTATTGTCTCATGGTCTGGAGGCTAGGAGTGCAAAAGCAAGGTGTTTTTCAGGATCATACATCCTTTGAAGTCTGCAGGGTTCTGGCAGTGGCTGGCTAGAAATCCATAATTCAGTCTCTGTGCTCATGACGTGGCTGTTTTTCCCTCTCTGAATTTCTTCTCCTTAGAAGTACTCTAGTTATATTGATTAAGGCTCAGTTCAACCCAATGTGGCCTCATCTTAACTAATAACATCTTCAAAGATCTTACCCACATTCATAGGCCCAGGTGTTATGGCTTGAACATGTCTTTCTCTGGGGTTCGCAATTCCATCCGTAACAGGATGTCTCACTCCTTTTCACATTCGGTATCATTGATGCATTTTCTATTTCTTTTCTCTCATCACTATTGTGGGAAATATTGCAAAGTTTAAAAGAAGAAGCAATGAATACCTTGCTACGAAGTAAGAAAGGTATTTTACTATAGGTATCAAGAAACACTTTTGCTTTGAAATGTTTATTGAAATGCTGACAAACAACCAGTTGACCTGATTATTTTGTATTTGAAATTCTCAGGAGAAAAATGAGTTCTCAGAACTAGTTTGCTAAATTGTATTAAAATCTTAAATTAATGGTGAAAATGTTTTCAGCACTAAACACAGAAATTATTATGTTCTATTGCTTGAATCCATGATATCACACTAAAAAAATACTTTCTTCTTACGAGTATGGGAATTACTAGAAATGTTTCTAAGTGAACACTGTACTATCATCATGTATTCTAATCTAAATATGGTTTATGATATGCATGTTTTTTAACATAAATGGGTTTTATTATTCTTTTCAGTAAAAGAGAAAGTTCACCATGTACCCCTGGGGTGTTTTTAAGAGGGTTTTAGTAAGGCCTTATATGATTTGCACTTGATTAGTTAATTCGAGAATGGATTTAAAATATGTGGGTTTGCACAGGACGTATACTTCAGAAAACAGGAATAATTCTATGATGGATACATTAATAAAAGTTTTCTCTAGGGAGGTCAGACCAGTCCAAGACTACAGCTGCAATTGGTAAAGAAGTAACCGTCACTTATGAAGGCTGGGAGAAGGGAAGGGTAGGCATTCATGGATCGGACAGTGTTCATGTCTGTGCTCAGGCATAACAGAGTAACTTGCTTGCATCTTGACCCAAGTGGTCGTTTAATGAGCTAATCTGGTGTTGATGCTGTGAAATTGTTTACTTTTACCAGGAGAACACCATGACTAGGCCAGCTCCTAAACATCAAGGGCTGCTTTTATCCTTCTCTTACATTTCAGTGAGAAATGAGTACAAGAGAAGAACATAAGAATTAAAGATGCCTGTCTTCTGGAGACACAATGTTGTCTGCTGTGGAATCTGCATCTGAATGCAGTGGGCTGACTCTCCTAGAGAACCATTGCCTCAAAAGTTTACAGTTGAGCTGACTCTCCTAGAGAACCATTGCCTCAAAAGTTTACAGTTAATCTTCATGAAACAGTTTCTTTCTTTCTTTTTTTTTCATGGGTATACACTGGGAATCAAACCCAGGTCTCTGGCATAGCATACAAGAACTCTGCCACAGAGCCACCATTGCCTGCCCACTGAAACAGTTTTTGCTAATACTTTTCTGGGATTTGAGGCCATTTTTCTCCTCCAGGAGGCCATCTCTTTGATCTGTTTCCCAGATTTTCTTCGTTAGGTCTTTAATTTGATATTCTATTTTAATATTAGATGCTTTAGCATTGTTCACTTCTTTCAGGGTGTTCTCACTGGTTTTTCTTCTGAATCCAGATAGGATCAAAATTGACCTGTCATAGTACCCAGTTGTTCTAAAGCCCAAGAGCCATTGCTGGCTGTGTTCTCTGGCAGAACGCATGATGTCTGTCCATCATAGCACAGACATCATCATCCATTTCTGAGAGATACTCTGGTGTATCTTCATATACCTCATGATTATTCAGCCTACATCAGCCTACAAAGGTATGCCAAGGACTTTTCTAGCTGCCTCGTTTTCCACTTGGGGGTAGTAGGTTCTCTTATTGAACAAACTTCCACCCTTTTTGGCTCAATTCTTCCTTTCTCCTCAAATTCCTGAGAACCTAGATGATTCCTCTACTCCAAATGGTCTCCACAGATGGAATTCAGGTGGGTTCTATTCAGATTTCACAAGTCCTGGATGGTTTCACTCTACATTTCACTGAGTGTTTGGTGCCTTGGAAGAGATGAGCAGGAAGCTGGGTTGTGCTAAGATTGTCAGTCAGAAACCTACACAAGGCCCTCCAGCATAATGGGCCCAGGGTGGTAAATTTTTTACATGGTGGCTCAAGAGTCCCAAAAGAGTGTTCCAAGAGAAGGGAGATAGAAGATTTCAAGTTTCTTATGTTCTCCTTGTTCCCTAGATTGAGAATCTCTTTCCTAAGAAATCTTCCAGACTAAAACTCTGCATGTGATCCTGAGTTGTCCCAAAGCCATGGGTATATTCTTTGTTGGTCTTGCCAGAGGAAACTCTTGTCTTCACCAGAAGACCAAGCCACATTTGATGGGACTAAAAACGGAGGCAATTCCCAAGTGGTCTGAGCATCTCATGGATAGATATGTGTATTTTTAAGAATTTTTTATCAGAAGAAGATTTTATAAACTCACTGTCATTGTGGAAAAACTGATTTTTAACTGTTTCTTTTTCAACTTTTCCTTTGCAAAATATCTGTTGCCTGTTCTCAAATATAATTTTAGACCTGGCCAATAGTGCAAACTTAGTGCTATAAATTTAGTGCTCTAAATTACAGTGAACACACATCTAGCCAGTGTAACTTAGTGCACTGATATAGTACAAAAATACAATTCATTAAAAACGAAACTAAAGAATTTCCTAAATGAAGTTAAAACATTCTTTCTTATTTAAAACTGCAAACAAAAGAATGGTTATTTAGCTGTTAGATGTAAAATTAATTAAAGAATGAAGAGAAAAATATATAAAATTGTATAAAAAGAGGCAAAACAACTGAATAAATTCATTCACTTCATTTACATCCTGTAACTATTGTATGTTGACAATGATACTGATGCATTTTAATTATTACATACATTAAAATTTATTGTATTAAAATTTCCATAGGGTTTACCTCTGTCATCTTATTTTATATTAAGAGATTTCTCTCATCTATTCAATTTGTAATTAAAATTTCTAGTTGACAATAATTAAGAGCAATAAAGAGTGATATAATAGCCGGTGTAATTGTTTATATTATATTCTCAATTATAGATTCACAATACCCCAATTGATATCAAATAGCCATGATAAACTCACTTTTAGTTTTAAATCCATTCGTTTACATTGTAGTGAATTCTGGTATCTTCAGTTACTTCCCAAGTCCTGTTTACATCCTTGACATATCTTCTTTTACCTGTATATTCTGCATAGATTGTATTAGCTACCTAGAGTGAACACCTTAATTTTGAAATTTTCAGAAAATAGAGGAAATAGTGTCCTACACTACTTTTTAGCCAGTATGATTTTTGTAGTATTCATATTTTTTGCAGTATTCATATTGAAAACTTGATTAAGAAAATATTAACAATTTATAAGTAAGGTTTTTTTTCCTGAGAGGAAATTTTCCCCAAACAAATTTGCTGCATTAAAGCAATTTTTTCCTACATATACCTCAAATTAGTCTACTACTGCTTGTATTGACTATAATAAATGTGTGGACCCAACTTACTATGTGGGGACATTGAACAATGGTAAGGACCATAAATTTTGAGACTGTATGAGGTTTTGCTGGGATAAAATAAACTAAATTAAACATTATTTATAACTATTAATATTCTCAATAAATTGTTAAATTTGTTTTTAAATTCATGTGATATACCACTTTTGGGGTTTATTATTATTTTTTCAGGTATATTTGGATGAATTTTAACAAAATCTAGGTAGTGGTATAATCAGCAATGACAACTTTCTTGTTTCCTCTGGGTCTGTCTTGCATTCTTTATTGCACGTGCAGGTTGAATACTGTGCATTCCGTGTAATTGAACTTGATAACTGAGAATTGCTACATGTGCCAAATTACATAAACATTTTGGAAAAAGCACCTAAAGCACAATAAAATGCATTTGCAATAACTTCTGACACCAGCTGCAATGCAATTCCAAACCTAACTATCCAGAGTTAGGTCTGACTCAGCAGGTTAAAAGCACAATCCTCCATGAAATTGTCCTCACTTCAGATAACAGTGAATGTTTGAGGGTTGCCATGCCATCCTCACTCCTTACCAGCTGGCCACAATATTGGAGGCTCAATAATTTGCTAGCATGACTCATGGAATTCAGAAAAACACTATACTTATGCCTAATTTTAGTATAACAAAAAAGCTAAAATTCAGGTTCAGCCAAAATGAGAGGCATAAGGTGAGTTCTGCAAGGGCCGCTTACATGACCTTCCTTGTCATCCCCTCTTGGAGTCAGGGTGCTTCATCGTCCTGGCGGTTCTATGTGCAATACCAAACAGGGGAAATCCCCTAAGCTTAGCTGTCCAGTCTTTATGGGGCTTTCATTACATTGTTATGGTTGATTACGTTGATGCCCATGTGGTTGCATTTAATCTCCAGATTTAACCTCTGAGAATGACCAATATCATGTGGCTCAAAGCCCCAACCCTCGGTGGGGCCTGAGATATTGCTCACTATAAGCAGCCTGCTAAGATGACCACCACAAGTGCTACTTAGGACTGAAGTTCCACGGTAGCATAATACAGCATCGCTTGTATAGACATTATACGGCACATGTTATGTAATCAATGATGTAATATGTATCCAATCAGATATTCCATGAATGATGTCACCTGTTGGTAAAGTGCCACTTTTGTGTAATTTAGCATATAAGGGACTATTGTTCTGTAAGCCTCAGAGAGCAGAGGGAGAGAGAGAGCAGAGCAGAGAAGAGAGAATGATTAAAAATGACTACTCTACCAGAGCTCCTCGTGATTTCCTTCAATTTGCTATCAGACAGAGCAACGAACCTTAAGCTAGAACTTGACACCCTCTAATAAAGCGGTTGATCTTTCTAACAAGGGCAGCCCCACTACTCTTTCCAGTGTGACCATTCCGTCTGAGTCATTCATTAACGTAAGCTAGCAGATGTAATTCACAATCAATAGCAAAGATAATTCTATCACTCAGGAAATTCCAAGTATTTAGAGAGTATCTCCCAGGAATGTGGGAAGAAGGTCAGCCAAATTCTTTATTATACACAGCATTCTTAACATCAATATTATATTTAGAATAGTTTTGCTATTTTTGATTTTTCAAAATGCTCCCTAATACCTATATTTCTTGGTAAACAGTTCAAATATGTTTTCCAGTGGCTCATGACCACTGAGAACACCAATTTCTATTTCACAACACTATGGAAATACAATGTGAAAGCTATTTGGATATTCTCTATTAACTCTAGAACATAGAGTAAAAGGTATATGTGCAAATGTCATTTTGCTCCCCATTCTTCCCCACCCCCAGTAATAAATCTCTGATCACAGTATGTATGTCCATTTTTACGTAGAGTCAATGAAGGAAAAAATCTAGGCCCTTAACTATTCTAAGTGATAGTATTCTAGATAAAAACTATTTATTTACTAAACATGAAAAAAATTATTTTCAATTGAACAGCAACTATTTATTCAACTACTTAGAAGTCACAGTTCTTTTTCTTTCCACTCACCCATAGAGTCGATGCAGAAGATATAGTTTCATTATCATGAAGCAGGTAACAATAGATAATAGGCATTAGCACTTAAAAAGACAATTGACCATTTTTTTTCAAAGAAAAATCATGGTAGACTCTCCGTATTATTTAAACTGTCCAAAGATTATGTCTACACGCAAATTTAGTTATTTCAGGAAGTATTTACATACTTTCAATGAGATTACTTTGTAGACCAGAATAGGAGTTTTGTATAGGTATTTTAAAACATTCCAGGCCAATATGACTTCAACATTGTTTAGTAACACCAAACATGTAGTCTTAAGTAACAGTTCATTGATCATGCTATAAGAGATAGTTTTAGTTTTACTGAAACATTGTTATATTTTAGGAGTATTATGAATTTTGTAATTATCATGTTTGATTTTTTCCTTGGCCATTGGAAAAATTCTGCCCAAAGTCATATCTTATTTTCCCTAAATGTTCAGAACTTCGTAGTGTCATTGTATATACTAATTACAATTTCATTTTATATTTAACTGCCCTGATTTTCCTTCTTGAATTAATTTTTTAAAGTCCAAAGCAAATAAAACATAATTACAATGTATAATCAGTTGATTTTATTCTTAAGAAAAAGGCATTTAAATTGTATACGACGGCATGAATAAGTATATATATATTTTGCAAGAACAAATCAAAAAGTAAAAATACAGGTAAATAAAGACTGGGCTAGCAAGCCAAATCATATGCAAAGAAAATGCAGTCATAATATTCACATCAGATAAAGCAGAACACCACAGAACAGAATTTAAAAAGCCAATTACTATGTAAGGAATATTACAGTTGTTTGTTTATATATAAATTCATTAGCTCACTGTGCCCAAGACAATGTAAGACTCTTGACAAGAATCCCAACTGCCTTCTTTTCAGGTATATCTCCATTACACAGATTAGATCTGAGAAAATTGTACTTACTAAATGGTTGAGTGGATGCGTCTTGAAAAATAAATGAATTAAAAAATGATGAGGATCTCAGAAAATAAATAGCAGTGATATAAAGAGTATATGGACCTTTTAGTTTACAAATATAGAAAACATTTATTTATTCTGATCTCTTATAGTACATTTGCAGAATTATGACAAAAGTAGACTTTTCTTAAAGCACGTTAAAAAACATGAATGATACATGCAAATTCATGAGCAGTTAATCTATAGCAGTTGTATAGGAAGCATTAATGAAAAAAGAATACATATATTTAGTATATGGTCAACATAGTATTGCAAATAAGAGGATAAAAGTAAGACATGGTTGGACAAACTTTTAAATATTCAAAAGAACTAAATGTGAATTTAACCATGATGTGCACCAAAATAAGCATCATAATAATTAAAAATATATATTTAAAAAATCACTAAATTGGTGTATGTAAAAGTTAGAACACCTATTTGTTAAAAGTGTAGAGATAAAAGAAAAACAACTAAGGAAAAGATTTCTGGAAATAGCGAAAGACTGTGACAACACTTGACATATATAATAGCTCTAAATGACTATAGGCCATGTTATTTTGTTTCGATTAACATGTGACTCTACTTATTTAGATTTATCTTGGCTCAAATTCAGTGCCTTGCTTGGAAAATTTATTTAAACCTGATGACCTTTGATTTCCTCAAGGCTAGATTGGGAGGTTTTGCTTAAGAACTATAACGCCTCTTGAAACTTCATTCAGTTATGAGTAACTCTTGTGCTAAAATTTGAAAAGGCAGCACAACTAAACGTATCAATAAATAGGTAAGTGATTAAATAGACTATGCTTGCAGTAATACTCTCAAAGATATCATTTTAACCCCTCTAAGAAAAATACCAAGTAAAAAAAAAAAAGCATTGTAAAGATAGCGGCATTATTTTTATTCAAATAGAAAGGAGATAATTTGTGATGGCAAATATGAAATGAGAAAAGTACACTTATTACTGTTTATAAATTGTGTTTTGGTTTCTTAATACAATGTATCAGAAATGGAATGGCTTCTAAAAAAGGAATTTATTAAGTTATGAGTTTGCAGTTCTAAGGCCTTAAAAATGTCCAAACTAAGGCATCCATAGAGGGATACCTTGACTCAAGAAAGGCCAATGTGGGCGGGCCGCGGTGGCTCAGCGGGCAAAGTGCTTGCCTGCTATGCCGGAGGACCTCGGTTCGATTCCCGGCCCCAGCCCATGTAACAAAAAACGGAAAAACAAAATACAATAAAACAAGAAAATGTTTAAAGATGTTTCCCTTTCTTCCTTCCTTCCTTCCTTCTATCCTTCCTTCCTTCTCTCTGTCTTTCCTTTAAAAAAAAAAAAAAAAAAAAAAAGAAAGGCCAATGTAAGGCATCCACAGAGGTAATATCTTGACTCAGGAAAGGCCAATGTCTGTCACATAGGAAGGCACATGCCTAGCCTCTGCTGGGCTATGCATCTCCCAATATCCATGTCTAGGGGTCTGCCCTCTTGTTGGCCCTCCAAGCTTTTCCAAATGTCTGTGTCCCTGTCAGCTCTGAAAACTGTTCCTCAAGCATCTGAATTCCTCCCAAAAGGTTTCCTCATTTAAAGGAGAACTCCAATAAATTAATTAAGACCCACCTTGAATGGGCAGAGTCATATCTCCATCTAATTAAAAGGTCATATACAAAACTGAGTGGATTTTATCTCCATGGAAGCAATCTAATCAAAAGGTCCCACCCTACAATATTTAATCAAGATTAGAAGAACAAGGCTTTTCTGGAGTATGTAACAATTTCAAACCAGCGCATTCCACCACCGGACCCCCAAAAGACAGGTTCTTTCCATATACAAAATACATTCATTCCATCACAATGTCACAAAAGCCTTAAGTCCCTTCTGTAAAAACTCAAATACCAAATCAAGCCAAAATCAGTGTAAAATCTCATCAAAGTCAATTATAGGCATGGTCTGTTCTAAGGCAAAGCATTCTCTACTGGCTGTAGACCCGTAAAGCTCAGAACAAGTTATCTGTTGCTAATACACAAAGGAAGAGCAGCCATAGGATGTATGTCCCCATTGCTATGGGGAGAAATAGAAAGGAAAACAGGTTACAGACCCAAATAATTCTGAAAACTTGTAGGGCAAACTTTATTGGATTTCAAAGTCTGATAGTCATTGATAAAATAGCATTTTATCCTCTGAGTTTCAGAGAGCAGTGACCCATCCTCTCTAAGAGACTACCCAGCAGCCTTCTTCTCTCCAAATGCTGGGGTGAGGTTTGCAACATTGGGGCACACCCAATGTTTCTCTCATCTCCACCCTCTCCACTTATATGCATGCATGCACATACGTGGTTTATGCAAATTTTATTTACAAAATGACTCATATATAAGCATTAAAAATATATCTGAGCATAATTAAAGGGATATTCATAAAGAAAATGAAAGAAAAATATACTTTTGCATTCTTCATGATGAGCATTTTATTTTACAATCAAACAAATTTTCTCTATAATTAAATATTAGGTAGAAATTTAATATGGTGATTATTACTTAAAATGTAAAATCATTTTATTATTTCAGGAGTAAAATGGTATGATTAACATCATGCTAATAGACAAAAATGCAGTTTATTATGTATACATAGAAAGAAGTTGAGAGAGTGATAGACAAAGATACATATAATCTATTTATATACTTTAAATTATATGCCTTTGTGATTTAATTTAGTCCTCACAATAACTTTGCAAGCTAAATTATCTAGCCTTGGATATCTAATTACTTTCAGAACTATAATCTTCTGAAAAAGACGTTGGGGGAGAGGTTGGAGCAGATGTAATAGAGAATGAGAGAAAGAGAGACAGAGATCTCCTATTTTATTAATTTTCTTGACACTGGACCAATAGTACTCTGCATATTACAATGCATTTTGGCCAACATTTGCTTTTGCTTTTATGCCATGAAATTTGGAAGCTACAAAGTTCAAAATCACTTCAGTTCTTGATTCTTTTTCTTAGAGACAGCTTCAGTGAACCCTTTTGCCAAGGGAAGATTTCCCTTATGCTTAAATTGCCTGAAATTGTCCTTACTGCTAAAAGTATTACCATGACTATTAGGGAAGGAGAAATAAAATAGTTTAAGATGAAATGAAATGAAATTGTATTCGTGTAAATCTGTTTGCGGCAATAAGGACTTAAATAAACATGTACATTCTTCCGTGAACGAATTCAATTTTGTCTGAGCAGGTGCTTTTGCACTTGTGATGATACCAGTGGCTGTGCCATGAGCTAGGAAGAATGGATCCCATTATGCCATTTTATTGAAAAGGAAGCCATCCATGAGGGTCACTGTTCTAAATTATGGGTCGGATTTTAAATCTGAGTGTTTTAGACTGTTAGGCTATCGAAATGCAATATACCAGAAATGGGTTAACTTTTAACAATGAGATTTATTAGTTTACAAGTTTACAGTTCTGAGGCTGAGAAAATGTCCAAGTCAAGGCATTATCAAGACAATGTCTTCTCTCTGAAGACAGGCTGTCAGTGATCCTGTGCTCCAACGTCACATGGCAAAGCACAGGGCAGCATATGCTGGTCTCTTGCTTCATTTGTGGGTTTTATTTCTTCCATCTTCTGGCTTCAGGGGCTTCCTCTCTGTTTCTTTGGCTTTCTCACTCAGATTCTATGTCTTTCTCTCTGTCTCTCTGTCCATATTTATCCCATTTATAAAGGACTCCAGTAAGAAGAATAAGACTCAACTGACATAACCTAATCAGGAGGTCCCACCTACAATAGGTTTACACCCTCTGGAATGTTAGGTTTAAGAATATGATTTCTGGGGTCCAATGATACTGCAAGTATGGTTCTTTCCAAAAGGACACCCTCTGACCCAGTGCTACCAAGTAGACACATGTCTCTCAGTGTGAATGTGATTTATTGCAAGTGTACTTGCAAGGAAGTGGAAGAAATCTTCCCGAGACCAGTTCGAAGTGAGGATATGAGTGAGGGTTTTTATATGTAAGCAAGAGGGGGTAGGGGTCAAAACTAAGTCACCTCCACATGATTCATTCTTGTCAGGTCAGCGATGATGTTGGCTTTTTGTGAGGAGGGCATGAGCCAATTTCTCAATCCTATGTTGTCTCAAGCATGTTATGTTGTTTTAGCTTCAGTGATTAGATTTAGATAAAGGTATGTGAACTTCTACATGCAGGGTCTTCATGACTGTTTTTTAGCCGATCCTCCGTAATGTCAAACATTTTGCCTTTTGAAGAGGAAGTTGCTGATTCAGTGGGCCACAGTGTGTTCTTAATATTATTCTGTTATTTTCTTCCTGCAAATAAAACTGAGAAGTTCTGGTTAATGTCCTTCTGGAACTAAGTACAAAGAGTAGATTGCTAGATTCAACTAGGGCAAGCATATTTTCCAGCTATCATATTCAGCTTCAAACTACTGTATACTGGGTCAGAGTGGAAGTCAAGTGTGATGCAATGGGAAACCGAACCCATAATGCAGGAGTAAAACAGTCTGTTACAGTTCTCACAGAGAGAGAGGGGTGCCATGAGGGGTTGACCGGAAACTCATATAGCTCCAGAAACTCATCCAGCAGTTGGGGAGCTCACAAGCAGAGCTAGAGAGAACCATGGGCTTGAGCCCATTTTGTAATCCAGTGGTGAAGGTGATGTAGGTGGTGGCCATAGAAGTGGGCATGGGCTCGGGGGAGTTTATGCCCCAGGGCTGGAAAGCTGCTTATTAACTAGGACAAAGGTCAGTGTTGAGTGACTTAGCTGAAGTGAGGTGGATGGATGCCAAAGCCACACTCAAAAACATTTGATAGTCATAACAATCCATCCCTTGGTGCCACAGCATCATTTATTGGGAGAATTGTGGCAATTTAGATGGCTGATATATTTATTTTCTGTCAGGGGCATTGCATTATTGAGCTAGTGCATAAAGTACCTGAGGATACTGGTTATTATAAAAATGTCAATAAACAGTAAAACCAAGAGCTGGAAGTCTTGGGTAAACATTCTTCTCACCAAGAGAAGATTCAGGGAATAGCCAGGGGGATATACAGGAGTTTTGTTTGTTTGTTTATTTGTTTTAATATATATGTATAGGGTCTAGGTATTTGTTGGAAAATATTGATTAAATTATGAAATACCTTGATCTCTTAAGCCATTTTTTGCAAGTTAATTTTGATAAGCCCCATGTTATTAATACATATGCAGCACAAGGTGTTTCTTATACTGCATCTTTTTTTTTCAAGGCGTAGTATAAGGCTAGATGGCTAATTAATAGTGTTCTTTAAAAACTATTCAGTTGGGCAGGCTACGGTGGCTCAGTGGCAGAGTTCACACCTGCCATGCCAAAGACCTGAGTTCAATTTCCGGTGCCTGTGAATACAAACAAACAAACAAAAACACCATTTAGTTGTTTTGAGTACAGTGATAGCTCTGTAGTATAATTTAATTTTAATAATATCACTGTAACCTTAGAGTATGCTACAAATATTTTCAGCTTTAATGATGACTATTAATACTAATGGGTATTTAATATACCTCAAAATGATTTATAAAGAATGCAAACATTTCAAAACTTTCTATTGAAGTTTTTCATTTGTGCTTATAGAGGAATCCACTTTAAAAGTAAACAAACACAGGGCAGCCCACAGTGGCTCAGCAGGCAGAGTTCTCGTCTGCCATTGCCTGCCTGTGATGAAAAAAAAAAAAAGGTAAATAAGCACAAACAATCTCAGAATAAAAACAAAATCAAAGTGGAAACATTTGTAAGTTTTTCCTGGAAGATGCAAAAAATAGATGAATAAAAGTAGACACATTAGTGTAGTCTCCAGACAGATACTGGCTGCCCATAAAGAATCTAAGGAGTTTAAATTATTAATTGCACCAGGTATGGTGGAAAGAAGCAGAAAGCTTATTTAGAAAAGAAAAAAAATTGCAGCTAATCAGGTAAAATGTTAAGCTGTGATAAAATGTTAAAATAAATAAATAAAACAATGACAATTCTAAAATACACTGATATTTGGTATAAGATAAAATATACTATTGAAATCCCTGAAGTCTCATAATTATACTTTAAAATGTTCTTATGAGAAACTTCCAAGATTTTGTATCTTTAAAGAATTCCTCTTTTAAATATATCCATGTCACTCATTAAAATAATGCAGAATATTTTTTGTATTGTAAAAGAGATGAGTACTCCAGTACAAATAATAAGAGAAATGAGAGTTAAAATTAATCTTCTAGGCAACTTTATTAATTTGTTCCCTAAAAAAGTTTTATCAGAACTTTTCCTTACAGTTCACTATTTTTCTAGTATAGTTTCAAGACGCCCAAATGTCTTATTTTATAAACTATCTAACCATTAAAGTTAATCTTTTGGGTTAAGATCATTTTTATGTTATTTTTTTGCTCTTTCTATGACTTCATATTTAAAATAATTGGATATTTCATCCACACATATATACAGATTCTAATTTAGAAATTTGCATGCATTTATACATCATATACATGCTACATGTTCATTTCATGATTTTTAGATTAAATTGTGGCTTTTGGTAATTGAAAACGTATTGACATTGTTGATGTCAGAAACAGACCTTGAGCCTTGCACATGCCAGACACTTTGCTCATGGCTGGGAATACACCCTAAGGAGGACATGCTACCTGCACCCAAGTAGCTCATAGCATGGAGAAGACAAACTAATAAATACAGCAGTGCATCTCACGCCAATAATGGTGAGAGAATCATGCTCAGACTGCTATAGGGATACTTGTGGGACATCTAACATTTAAGTCAACCTTAAGGAAAACTCTTCTTCCCTACTTTCCTGGTATGTGAAGAGAAGATTTCTTCTAGATTCTTTTGGGTTTTTTGTTTGTTTGTTTTTGACCACATCTCTTAGTCTTGTAAACAATAGTGAATCTAGTTATTGATAGGTATGTGATAGGCATTAGTGCATTTTTCCCCCAAATTTATCTAATTTCAAGAGATTTGCTCTTTTTTCTTCTTCCCTCTCTACCAGGGCAAGCATGAGGCAATGATCCAGGTCAGGGGCCTAGAAACTATAGCCCAGGGGCCCAATGCTGCCTGCTTTTTGTTTTCTTAAAAATGCGATCTAAGAATGTTTTTTGCATTTCTAAATGATTGGGAAAAATCAGAAGAATATTTCATGATACATGAAAATTATATGAAATTCAAATTTAAGTGTTCATGAAAGTTATCTAAACAGAGCCATGCCTTTCTCATTTACATGTTGTTTGTGGCTACTTTTGAATTACAACAGCAAAGGTCAATAGCTGCAATAGAGGCCACATGGCCTGCGAAGCCTAAAATATTTACTATCTGATATCTGTACTTTCAGGGTTCTCCACAGCTATATAGATAGAGATGGAACTAGATACAGAGAAAGAGAGTTAGAGAGATTGAGGTAGAGATATAGAAATATAGTTATGTTTATATCTATATCTACACATGAGCTTTATTGTAGGAGTTGTCTCATATGACTATGAGGATCAGCAAGTCCAAATTCCCTGGGGCAGTTCACAAGCTGGAAACTCTGATGAAGGTGAAGTTGAATTCCCCAGAAGTTGGCCAACTGAAATAGAGGCAGAAATTCTTCTTTCTGATTTCTGAAATCCTTAGGTCTGGCTTAATACTTCCAAATGATCTGATGAGGAGATTCCTCATATTGCTGAGGGAAGTCTCTCTTGCTGATTGTAGATGCAATCAGCCATACATGAAATCAGCTGATTATAGATGCAAACCCATCTGCAAAATACCCACATAGTAACCATCAGGCCAGTATTTGCTTTACCAAACAACTGAACACCATAACCTAGGCAAGTTGACACATGAAATTAACCATCACGTGATCCTTTAGGGAAAAAGTTTGCTCCTAGGTCTTTAGTAGTCAAAATGTAGTACACAAACAGATAACTTTACTATAATCCAAAAGTTTGTTAGAAATGATGAATGTGGAATCCTATCCTGGACTACTGAATGAGAACCTACTTTTTAACAATATCCCTATTTAATTTATTAAACCTTCAGAAACACTAACCCAATAATTATTTATCTGCAAATTCTATTTTCCTCTCTGGTTTTCTCAATGAAATTATTCTGGGGTAGGGAGTTAGCAAATCTGCTTAGCTCTCATATTCAGTTCATGTACCACAGTATTAGCTTATTCGAGAATAAAAATGACATTTTAGTTCTCAGCTTTCCTTTTGTCTAATATATATTTTTTTGCATGGACAGGCATCTTTGTCTAATGTTTTAATTAGTTAAGAAACAAGGTGAGGATGAAGGGTTTCCACCCAGACCATTAGGTGAACGAGTACTATGTGGTGTGGTAGATTGCATAATGTATCACAATTTAGACATGTCCTTAATCTTAATCTACATTCCTGTGGGTGTGAACACGTTATAAATAGAACCTCTTACAGATATAATTTTTAGCTAAATTGGCCCAACTGAATGAATGTAGGTTTTAATCTGAATTACTGGTAGGCTATATTAAGTGTCAAAAGGTAGAAGTACGTGAAAAGCTAGAATAAAGGAGAAGCTATTGCCATATAATAGGAAAGCAAAGGAACCCAAGGGGCACTGGCAGCCAAGCAGAAAATTCCAATCATACATAGCAACATTTTTTTTAAAGAAAGATGCAAGAGAAAGTAGAGTAAATGTTCATATTATACTATTTTCTTATAGTCTGTTTCAGCTTTACTGGGAGTAGAGAGGACTAAAAACAGCCTTGGTCTCATTTAGCCAAAATTTCTGGCTTATGATCATTTAAACTCTTCCTAACCTCAGTTTCCTAATCTCAATTCTCCTGGAATGATAATTCCAGTTCAGCTTTATCTTAAACATAAGGACAGCATATAATTGATATAGAGATTATAGAATAATTCAAACCCATGTCATTAACACTTTCAGTATTAAACTGAGGGATAGCATTAAAATATTTGCATTAACAGTTTTTGATTTGTTAGAAGTTCAGTCATAATTGACTTCAGATCTAACTTAGGAAGCAAGATTAATTTTAGATTTTCAATTTTATGTAGGAAGTTGTAAGGAAATGCAACAACATTTATAAACAATATTTGAATACTAAAAAAACTGAATTCAATAGATTTATAATCTTAATATATTACATTTACTAGTGTTGGCTAAATCTTTCAAAAGGTTTACCTTGTTAGAATATGTATTTGAAAAACTTAAAAGCAAGCACAATACGGTTATGGATATAGATTAAAATGTGGAGGAAACCTAAATAATCTTAAGGAAATTCAATGGGCTTAATTTATATGAACATATATGAATCAGGGATCCAATTAGAGGACTGTCAACATTTCTGAGATTTATGACCAGAACACCAAAACTGCAAAAGTTAAATTTAGAAAATATTCTTTTGATGTAATTCCTTTTGAATTTTGATTTTAGTTTATGGAAGCTGTGTTACTTACTGTAAAGATCAAAAAAGTCTTGTTTTTAATTGTATGTAGATGGAGTTATGTAACAGAAATCAGGATTTAAGGGATGATTTTGATTACTGAATCATTACATAAATATTCCTTTTTGCTTTCTGGCATTTCAGAACAGACAGGGAAATACTTGAAAATCTCTGAATTATAATCCATCTGTCTTGATCTCTGATGATGGTTGTATAGCCCTTATCTTCTGTCCCTGTGATTGTAAAAACCTGCTGTGACTATCCTTCATCTCTACCTAGTTATCCAGTTTTTCAACTTCAGAGTTTTGAAATCACTAAAGACAGCTCCTCATGTTTGTTAATGAAGTGTCTTGAATCTGTCTGGAACTAAACCACCCCAAACCCCAAATTATCTTGATGGCTGAGATCGGATTTAACTAAGTGGGCCCACCTGAGATGCACAGTAGTTTAGACATTAACCCACAAGTCACCTAGACCTCATTCCATCCTTTTCTTCCAAACCTTCTGTGACTAAGCGTGTAATCGATCTGTGCATGCTCAATAATCAGATCACCCCTATTTACATCATCTGGGGCCACTGTACTCATTATCCTAAACCCTGCCCCCCTTTTCTCTAATGAAACTATTGAATTACTGCAGTTCGGGGATACAGATTTTGGGCCACTTTAGGCCAACTTCTCTCCTACTATGCACCTAGCAATAAGTTCTCTCTCTCTTTGAAACACTGGTGTCTCAGAAATTGGTTATTAATTATGTCAGGCAGAGAAATCCATTGCCTTTGTCCAGTAACAGTTATCCATTATACCCTGGTATCTTTGCCCAATATAAATGAATTTATTCCTCTCTCTATATATTTTTTCCTATCAAGGACTGAACATCTTTATTAGTTAAGAGAGTCTAACATAATTTTAAATGTCTATTTTAGTAGTAATCAAAAATTGAACTATGACTGTGTTTGAATGTCACAGTGCTCATCTATCTCTCTTACTTTAGACACACACACACAGGAAAAGGTTGTAGTTTTTAAATTTTATTGATTGATTGATTGATCATTTTAACATTATTATTTTTTTACACAGGCAAACAAACCCAGGTCTCCGGCATGGTAGGCAAGAACTCTGCCACTGAGCCACCATGGTCCGGGTTGTAGTTTTTTTAAATACTTTTTTATTTGAATGCCTACATTTTTTCATATGTCTAAAATTTATTTCTTCTCTTGCATTCTAGTTCTAAGTATAAGTGATGTATAATAATTAGCTGATATAAATGACATATTCAGATATTAACTGGTATAGAAAATGTTTATAGGGAATTCATTTTTTTAATTTACATCCTTGAGAACAGGAATTTTGTTAAAGCCAAATTATGTCAGTTTAAAAATTGAGTGCATGGAAAGCTCTAGGAAATAGGCTACAGAGTGTATACATTGGGGAAAATAGCTAAATTCATGTCTGAGCACTGCATTATTGATTTTTTACTCTGATCTTATCACCAAATTGCATTTGAAAAAGTTACCATGGAGACTAAAAGCTTGAGTTGAGCTAGGGAAATAATGCCAAGTACTATACTAAAAGGAAGTCTAAATTGATTTAGAGTTAAAGAGGTGTTCATTTAACATTTGAATATGCTATATTAACGTTTATAAGTCCAAGAAACTCAACATCACTTACCTTCCATGAGGAAGATAGCAGCAGAGAAGTAGATGAACAGATCAGTGGAATGGTTACATTTTGATGGTTAGTTTTTAACTTTCTTAGTATTTGCTGCTCGTCAAATAATTTAGATTACACACCATATTTCCTATTTCTAGATATACACTCACAATCTGAAGTAATCAGATCTTTGCTTATAAAAGACATGATTTTAATGATTGGAAAACTTTTTTTTGACTGATGTTGCAATTATGCTATTAATTTAAGCACAACGTTGGTCATGACAATTCAGAAATTTCCTAAAAAACAGTTCTTCAACTGGTTTTGCATTGCTGTAAGCATATAGAAATTACAGATCCATATCAAAGCAAATAAATAACTCTCCATGCTTTGTAGGATAAAGATAAATACACTATATAATCAGGCAGGTATTCACCGAATTCCTTATATAATGCCAGGAATCTGAATTGGTGTTGGGGACATAATTTCAAACACATGGTCCAGTACATACAAGAGAACAGTGGGAGAAAGACACATGGAAGCAAACAATTCCTGTACCCTGTATGTTCTACAATGGATTTGAGTTTCTATATAAAAGATGATGAAGGAACATCAAATTGCTTGAGGAGAGGAAAGGATTCACCAAGGAAACACAAGTGTAAAAGAATATAGAGTCCTAGAGGAGGAATTGTATTTGGAATCGGAGTGAGAATTAGAAAATCATTATGTTTTCTTTCTCTAACAACACCCCTGTCACTCTGCAAACCCACTCCTGCTAGCCCTTGGTAGGAGAAAGTACTTCTGCTGTATCCTTTCTTTAGAGGCTCAGAAATAAATCTCAAAGCGTTTTCTGATGACTCCTTTGGAAATGCAGATCAATGGACTTGAACTCTTATGTTAACATGTTAACAGTGAAAAGTAGATCTGATTTAGAAAGTTCCCCCCCCCCCCACCGCCCCCCATGGGCAGGCATCAGGACTCGAACCCGGGTTTCCAGCATGGCAGGTGAAAATTCTGCCGCTAAGTCACCATCACATGACCCTGATTTGGCATGTTTTAAGGTGTCTTTTCTCTCATCTGTTCAGGCCTCCAGAAAAATGATGTTATATGTATTAATCAATTATTGGAACTCTAAATTTAGATAAAATCATAGTAGCAAGAATGACTGAATGAACTATCATATTACAAGTTTGCTTCAGATATAATTTTTTCCTTACATTTGTAGCATGTTTTATAATAACTTTTTAAAAAAAGTTATACATCCAAAGAGTATTCTTAGTAAGTAAAAGGCTGTAATTTGGATTCAGATCATGTGGGCTTGTGTCTAGGTTCTGCCCTTTTTTTTTTTTTCAGATATGCAACTTCAGACATATTACTTAAATTCAAAATCCTTGAGTTTCCTCATCTGTAATGAAACAGATGTGAAAATTATTGAAAGCACTTATCCCTTTGCCTATCCCTTAGCAAATATTTAAGAGTTAAGAAACTAATTTAAAAAGCTCTTTTAACTGTGAAACATCCATAAAGGGTAATTGTTCACAAAACAGAGTAAGAGTTTGTTTACTAGTCGAAGAAAGCGCATCCATAAGATTTGATAAATCTTATTTCATTGTTCTAGAAAGTGCATTGCTATTAACACAACCTAGGCCAACATTAGCATCTGGTCTGAATCAACAAAAATATTTGTTTTCAAATGTAAAGCTAAGTGGGGGTGCAAAGGTAGTTCAGTGGTAGAATTCTCATTAGCCATGCTGGAGATGTGGATTCAATTCCTGGTCCATGCACTTTCCCGAAAAAAAAAAACAATTTATAAATTGCAAAAAAAAGCAACTGCTGTTAAAAAAAAGTAGAATAATAGAATAAAGCAAAAAATGCAACTGCTGTTAAAAAATAAAATTACAAAAAAAGAACTATATATCAATTGTAACAAGTTTTCCTCAGCAATGCAAGTGTTAATGGGAGGGAGATGAATGGGAATCCTGTATTTTATGCATGACTGTTCTGTAAACCTGGAACTTCTCTAATAAAAATTTAAAAAAAAGAAAACATTAACCTAGGCTAAAAAAAAAAGTTCCAACTTACAATGGGTCCATATGCGCAGGAATGGATTAACTTTATGAACATGATCTTTTCTGGGGAATATACAGTTTCAAACCATTACAATTAGTTTGGAAGATTGTAGTGTATATTGAAGGAATCTGGAAAAATTGAAAATTTGGGCAAGATAAAATCCTAACCTATTTGCATGTAGGTACTATTAGGGAAATATAATTAAAAAGAAAACCTTCTCCCAATTCTGAAAACCTTTCCACAAAGGTAGAAGAAAAAGAAAAACAAATTAATTACTGAAAAGCATTATACTAGTATGTAACACATCACAAACAATCTGCTTAAGAGATTACAAAAAAAAGAAGGAAATCTTTCCTTTTAATAGAGCCAAATAGATTCAACCTATTGCATACATATTCTCAAGACAAGTGACAAGAAGTTCTCACTTAAGAGGGCTTGACAGAAACATTTGTCACACATAATTAATCTTAAAATTATCTGGATATTCGAGTGAACTTTGTGCTGGCTAATTGCTTTTATCCAAAGGAAAGCAAACTTCTTTGATGTCTTTGATAGAGGTACGGGTGATCTGCAGCACCTTAAAATGGTCTTTGCAATGCAATGACTGCCCGTCTTTCCTCTGGAGCACCTTTATAAGGATGAAATCTCTTGGTCATTCTAGTGGCACGCGCTCTCCGACTAGTCCTCCCAAGTCTTTTGTGACTTTACTGTTCAGGGCTTTTAGGGAAGAGAGTAGTCCTTTTAAGTTTTGAAAATTAGTATGAGAGGTTTCAGTTAAGGTACAGATCATTGTCTTATACTTGAATTCATAGGCCTACTAAATTTTTAACCAAGCTAACTTGAAAGCTTTAGGCTATTTTAATTTAGTGGATTGCTGAATCAGAGCTGATCAGTTTTCTAGAATTTTATACATTCACTGTACTTGTTCAGAGGGCTGATGGTTATAGGAAACTTCAACTATTAGCATAATTCCTGGACATTAGTAAAAACTAAATTGACTTCCTTTGTCTTACTCAGTATGCTCTGGTATTCCCAAAGGGAGAATTATGTGTATCAAGAGAGCTTTTAGTATTGTCTGTGTTTCAGCTTTTGAAGATGCAAAAGTTTAAGGCTGTCCAGATATTATACACACCATAACTAAACAAAATCTGTCACTTTCTGCAACTTTAATTTTATAAAATCCATCTGCCACCAGTTTCCTGGCAAATGGGGCTGGGGAAATCTTTCTGCTACTATTACAGTCTTTTGTTCCAGAAGAAACACTGGCCTTTGGCTGACTGCAAGTGCTTCAAGGAAGTATCAGAAAAGAATGAAAAGAAAAAAGAGCTATTTTTAGATGACAAAAGAGAGATACTCATTTCTGATAATTTTCCAAGGTTAAATATCTGATGAGAATTCAACACAAGTATAGTGCAAATGATCACAAACTTTGGCTATTTTTATGGCATCCAAAACGATACAGTCAATATTCAAAAATGTTTAAGACTAAACAACTATGAACTTAATGAATAACCTTATTCTCAAAGAAAAATTAATAAGGTGATAAAGATCTGTGAATGCAGTCTTTGCAGAATTGATTATTACATAAAATTAATCCTAAAACAAAGCAGACAATGAATATACCAAGCATATATTTAAAATATGTCAAAACATCAAGAATAACAAGTAAAGAGATTAAGTCTGGGGGAGTTCCTAAACAGCTATATATCAATAAAACTCCATAGGTAAGTGATGTGAATTCCTAATTGTAAATTTATTATTTAGAAGGTGCTAGATGCAAAATAAAGAAACAAAGTTGCCCAAAATACTAGGATATACACTCTTCTCTAATGTTCATGGAACATTCTCCAGGATAGATCATATGCTGGGGCACAAAACAGACTTTATAAATTTAAAAACATTGAAATTATTCAAAGCACTTTCTCTGATCACAATGGATAAAGCTGGATATCAATAACCACCAAAGAACAAGAACTTTCACAAATATATGGAGATTAAATAACACATTCTTAAACAACCAATGAATCAAAGAAGAAATTGATAGAGAAATCAGCAGCTATCTGGAAAGAAATGAAAATAAGAATACAACATAGCAGAAATTATGAGTGTGGCAGAGGCTATGCTGAGAGGGAAATTGATTGCCCTAAATGCACATATTAACAAACAAGAAAGAGTAAAAATCAAGGACTTAACTTCTCACCTGAAGGAACTTGAGAAAGAACAGCAAAATAACCTCAAAGTAAATACAAGAAGAGAAGTAACAAAGATTAAAGCAGAGTTAAGTGAATGATAGAACAAAAGAACAATAAAAGAATCAATAAAACCAAAAGTTGGTTCTTTGAGAAAAATCAATAAAATTGATGGGTCATTAGCAAGACTGACAGAGAATAAAAGAGAGGGGATGTAAACAAAATCAGAAAAGAGAAGGGCTTCAGATGCTGAAGAAATAAAATCATAAGAGGATACTATGAACAACTATATGCTAACAAACTAGACAACTGAGATGAAATGGACAATTTTCTGGAAATACACAAACAAGCTACACTGACTGAGGAAGAAATAGAAGATATCAACAAACCAATCAGAAGTAAAGAATTCAATCAGTCATCAAAAATCCTTCTGCAAAATAAACCCAGGGCCAAATGGCTTCACAGGGGAAGTTCATCAAACATTCCAAACAGAACTAACACCAATCCTGTTCAAACTTTTCCAAAAAATTTAGGAAAAAGGAATACTACTTAACTTATTTTATGAAGCTAATAGCTTAATACCAAAATCAGGTAAAGATGGTATAAGAAAGGAAAACTAAAGAACAATCTTCCTAATGAACATAGCTGCAAAAATTCTCAACAAAATACTAGCAAATCGAGTCCAACAACACATTAAATGAATTATATGACCACAACCAAGTGGGTTTATACCAGGAATTCAAGGAAGGCTCAGTACAAGAATAACAATTAATATAATACAGAACATTAACAAGTCTAAAGGGAAAAAATCACATGAAGGTCTCGATTGATACTGAAAAAGCCTTCAACAAAATTCAACATCCTTTTCTGATAACAACATTTCAAAAGATAGAAATCAAAGGTAATTTCCTCAGTATGATAAAGGGAGTATATGAAAAACCCATAGCCAGCATCATAGTTAATGTAGTGGGACTGAAAGCTTTCTCCCTAAGATTGGGAATGAGACAAGTTCATCCTCTGTCAATACTATTGAACATTGTGCTAGAAGTTCTAGCTAGATCTATCTGGCAGGAAAATGAAATAAAAGGTATCCAAATTGGAAAGAAGTAAAACTTTCACTATTTGCATATGACATGATGCTAATAATCCTGAGAAATATTCCATGAAGTTATTGGTGCTAATAAACAAATTCAGCAAGGTGGCAGGATATAAAATTAATTTGCAAAAATCAGTAATGTTTCTATACAGAAGCAATGACCTGAGGAGTCAATTAAGGAAAAAAAAAATTCCATTCAAAATAGCAAGAAAGAATCATGTACCAGATGGGCCATGGTGGCTCAATGGCAGAGTTCTTGCCTGCCATGCTGGAGACCCGGGTTCATTTTTCTGGTGCCTGCCATGTGAAAAAAAAAGAAAAGAAAAAAAAAATCAAGTACCTAGAATTGAACTTACCTAGAGATGTAAAGAACTTGTACACAGAGACCTACATAATATTCCTAAAAGAAATCAAAGACGATCTAAATACGGCAGGCCACGTGGCTCAGCAGGCAAGAATGCTTGCCTGCCATACCAGAGGACCCAGGTTTGATTCCTGGTGCCTGCCCATGGTAAAAAAAAAAAAAAAAAAACGGAAGATCTAAATTGGTGGAAAGACATTCCCTGCTCATGGATAAGTAAGTTAAATATAGATAAGATACCAATTCTAGCCAACTTGATCTACAGATTCACCACAGTACCAATCAAAATTCTAACAACCTACTTTGAAAACTTGGAAATGCTAGTTTCCAAATACATTTGGAAGGGAAAGAGACCCTAAATAGCTAAAGGCATCTTTAAAAAAGAAGAATGAAGTGGGAGGATTAACATTTCCTGACTTTAAAACTTATTATAAAGCCACAGTATTCAAAACAACATAATACTGGCACAAAAATAAAAATTATTGACCAATGCAATCAAATTGAGAGTAGTGAAATAGACCACCATATCAATGGTCAACTGATTATTGGCAAGGTCCACAAATCCAGGACAAAATGGTCTTTTCAATAAATGGGCATGGGAGAACTGGGTATCAATAGCCAAAAGAATGAAAGAGGACCCTTACCTTACACCTTATACAAAAATTAACTCAAAGTGGATCAAACACACAAATATAAGAATTAGCATCATAAAGCTTCTAAAAGAAAATGTAAAGAAACATCTTCAAGACCTATTAAGAAGAGGTAGCTTCCTAAACTTTACACCCAAAACACAAGCAACAAAAGAAAAATAAATAAATAAACAAATGAGAACTCCTCAAAATCAAATGCTTCTGCACCTCAAAAAGACTGTCAAAAAGGTGAAGAGGCAGCCAACTCAATAAGAGAAAATATTTGGAAATCACACATTGGACAAAGGTTTGATATCCTGTATACATAAAGAAATCATACAACTCAACAACAGAAAAAACAAACAACCCAATTATAAAATGGGCTAAAGATATGAATAGGCATTTTTTCTGAAGAGCAAATACAAATGACTCAAAAGCACATGAAGACATGCTCATTTTCATTAGCTATAAGGGAAATGCAGATCAAGACTACAATGATACCACCTCACACCCATAAGAATTGCTGCTATTAAACAGAAAACTACAAATGCTGAAGAGAATGTGGACTAGTTGGGACTCTTACGAACTGCTGGTGGGAATGTATAATGGTGCAGCCACTATGGAAGACAGTTTAGCAGCTTCATAGGAAACTACATTTCAAGTTGCCCTGTGACCCAGCAATAGCACTACTTAGTATATGCCCAGAAGAGCTGAACGCAGTGACACAAACAGACATCTGCACACCGATGTTCACAGCAACATATTCACAATTGTCGGAAGATGGAAACAATCCAAATGCCCATCAGCAGACCAAGTGGATTAACAAAATGTGGTATATGCATACAATGGAATATTATGCAGCAGTAAGAAGAAACGATGTCCTGAAGCACATGACAAGATGGATAAGCCTTGAGGATATAATGCTTAGTGAAATAAGCCAGACAGAAAAGGAATAGATAGTATATGACTCTGTTTTTATGACCATGGTAAAGGTAAAATCAGAGACTTATAATACAGAATATTGGGGACTTAGAGTTACATAGAAGCTAGAGATGGGTGAACAGTTAGCTAATGAGGTTGAACTCCAATGTAAGGGAATAGATAGAAGTGAAGGTGTTTATCTAGTGGATCTATAAGTAGTATTACCTTATTGAAGGTGAACATGATTGAAAAGGGTTGCACAGATCTATATGTCCCACAAATTAACACTAGAAATATAAAAAAGTTCTTGCAAGAACTACTTCAAAGGTATGATTTGTGTACAAAGAGTGTTTAAGTCCAGGGTACAGGGGGAAGACTGCTATTGCATGCTATGGACTATGTTTAACAAGAAAACATCAGGAGTGCCACAGCAACAGCAGAAGTAAAGAATGGGGGAAGGTATAAGAGTTAAGGGGCAGTTTAGATTTCCTGATTGGTGAGGGTATGTCTACTGGTTATCTTTTTCTTGGGAACAATGAAATTATCTAAAATTGAGAGTGTTGATGGACTGTGGAGTTTGAGGTTTCTATGTGATGTCTAATGAATGCAGGTAGCTAAAGTATGCACTAACTGAGAAGTAGATCGACAAATGATGATGTATAAATATGATTGAATATTGTGCTGCTACAAAAGGATTAAAGTTGTGAGGCATGCAATGATGTGAATGAACCTGTGGGACATTTGTTGACACAAAATGTCAGAAATGAAAGAACAATTATTGTATCGTCTCCTTTAGGAAATGCTTATAAGAAAACAGGGACCTAGATTGTAAGCTCTTATAGAAGACACATTTAGTCTGGGGTGGTAATTATTATTTCTGGATTTTGAAAGGCTGTTTTATATATGTATAGCCTGGTATTTAAAGATAAGAATGAAGCTGATCACGTTAAGATTAAGGTAATTCAGAACACGGGAGTGAGGAAGACATTGTCTATATTTTAGAACCACACCTACTCTTTGAGCCCAAATGAAGAAAAATATTTTTTTTCTGGACCTAAATTTTCTGTAGCACATAATCTATTTCAACCTGTCTGGACAGCTGATTTGAACAATTGAAACACAGGAACCCAGAATAAGAATAAGGGCCTTTAATCCTGTATATCTTAATGTAATGCCTAAAATATGGTAAAGTAGATTATCAAAAAGTATTGGCAAAGTCCCTTGAGGGATGGGAGGAAAAATATGGAACTATTAAATGTTACCATCAGGGAATCCACTGATACTGTGTCAAACTTTAGGAACACCCAAATTGATACGCCAAGCCCTTGATCTTGAAGCTCACACCTGTGAAGTTCATGTAAGTAGTGGAGAAGCTTAGCATACCTATAATTATGTCAAAGAGGACTTTTTGTTGCTCAGATGTGGCTTCACTCTCTCTAAGCCCAACTCTGCAAGTGAAATCAATGCCTTTACCCCTATTTGGGACATGGCATCCAGGGGTGAAAGTGTCCCTAGTGGTGTGGGAGATGACCCTCAGGGATGAGTCCATCTCTGGCACCCTGAGATTAACAATTCCATCCTGACCAAAAGAGGGGAAAAAAGTGCAACTATTAAAGCATCAGTGGTTGAGAGAGTTCAAATTGAGTCAAGAGGCTATTCTGGAGGTCACTCTTAAGCAAGTTTCAGTTAGACATTGCTACCTATCATAACTTGCTAAACCCTAACTAAAATCATTCCAACCAATCCAAAAGAATACCTAGAGCATTATATAAGATTCCACAAACGTTCCATGCACAAGGGTTAACTTTCCAGAAACCTACAACATTCAGATGGGCCCTTGGACCAGACAAGTCCTGAAACCTAGAGGTCCCAGCCTCTGCAGAACGTCAGATAGTTCCATCTCCCTACTCCATATTACTGACAGCCTTTTCCAACATGAAAAAGTTAGAATTGCCAGAGTCCAAATACCCCTGAAGATAGGGATAGAAAGATCAACGGTGATGGTGGAGTTATACAGATAAGGTAGTGTTTAACAAAATAATATGATTGCCAAATCATTAAATTGATATTTCTTTTACCTCCAGTATCTTAGAGCAGCTAGAAGTAAAAACCTAAAATTGTGGAATTGTAACCCGTACCAAACTCTGAAATCTATTCTACAACTAGCTGTTGTGCTGTGCTTTGAAATTTATTGCTTTTTTTTGCATATATACAAAAAGGAAAAAGTCAATTGTGATGATAGAGAAATATTTTTTCCTTCTATCTGCCTATATTCTGGAGCAACTAGAAGGAAAAATCTGAGATGATGGTATGACACACTTTGGGATCTTCCCTGTAGCTACTTGTTGAAGAGTGCTTGGAAAACTATTGCTTTTTTTCTTTCTTTGTTTTGTATATATTTTATATCATACAATAAAAAAAGATAAAAAAAGAAAGAAACAAAAGTTGCCACCAAGTTAGCATTCTAAAAAATAGCTGAAATTAGGACTCTTAACACTAGAAGTTATTGTCTGATTTCAGGTAAAGCAGCACAAGCACTCTAAAAAATAGGTATATATCCTGAAAAAAGAGAACATTGACAAGTATCTATCTAGAAACATCCCATATACCATGAATTTTTGAAGTATTTATATTGGTAACATTTTACCTATTAAATGTAATCCAGGGAAAGTTAAGCATCTCTTTGATTTCATAACATATTCCAACCAACTCAGCAATAGTAATAAATCAAGTAAAAATTATTTCAAGTGCTTCTATTTTAGTTGGATGAAAGCACAAACCTTGATGATTTCCAGGGGTATTTTGGGAAATTTCAAAGGTAGGCTTAGGTAAAAAATATATTGTGAAAAATTTCGTTGTATTTTATTTTAATTTAAATCTCATTTAGAATTCAGTTTTTTTGTTTGTTTTTTGTTAATTTTTCTTTTGCATGGGCAGACACTGGTTAGGATTCAGTTTTAATTGTGCAAAAATCAGAATTTATCAGGAAATTTGTATCTATAAAATAAGAATTATATCATAAGTAACTGAAAATCAATATTTTTCTAGAGTCATTTCAACGTGACAATAAAGCATTTTTTAAAAACCTAGAATATAACATGATTGTAAAGATATTTCCAAAGTGAGAAAACATTGTTTTCTTAAATGATCAAATCTATAATAAAGTCAATTTAAACCAGGGATAGTTACTCTGGTAAGATACTGAATACCTGCCCTCTATACAGATTTTAAAAAAAGAAAGAGAAAAATCCTTCATATTGGAGATGAAAACGATAAGCAGTCAACCACGAAACTGAGCAAACTTTGTTGAGATTTCCTTCCATTTGTTAGCTTTTATAAAAGAGAATTATAAGGCACAGAGAATAACATTCATTTTTTCTCCAATTTTATCTTTCTTTATACTCTTTCATATTCTGGAACAAATGAAACTTTGCTTTAGGATAATCTCAGGAGGTCCATGAGGTCAGAAAGAGATTTAGAATATTACAAAGATGTTATTAACATGCAATGCATTTATCCTTGCTATCTTCCAAGAAATTAATTGGCAAGAATTTAAAAATAAGTTCTCAGTTTCAATTCTCAATATGGAAAATATCAATAATTATAACCGACAAAGAAACCAACTCATTAGGGACCTCAATAAGCTTGAGGGATGCAAAGGGATTTAGAGACACATTTAGAAGCATTAATACAATCAATGTGGTTACTTAAAAGTCTGCATTTTAAAAGTGATTACATATCTCTCTTCTGTTCAACCATATGTAAGCTTTTCCTTGGAGTAAATTTTATTCCCCAGGTTTTCAAACCACTGAGGGCATTTCACCATTTTACTTGGTAAATACTGATTACAGTTGCTTTGCATTATAATTGTGTGTTTGCATGCTTTTTTTATTCACTAAATACTGAAATGTTTATAAGAAAAACAAAAAATGTCTAATAAGATGAAGAGAAAAAAATCATTATTCTCTCATCCTTCCTATTTGCTGAGATGAGCTGGGTTTATTTTTTCTCCAAAAAATTTTGTTCCAAAAACTGTATATGTGCAGTTACAAAGGTTTTTATATTTGTTTATTAAAGTTAAATTCTTTAAAAACCTATTGTTTCTTAAACCTTTAACTTCAATTTTTAAACAACACTATTATGGAACTAATGAAGACCACAAAAATGAGAATAAGCAGAGGCTATTTATTGAGAGTTTGCTATAGCAGGGGAGTCAGTCACCATCACTTTTTCTACTGTTCTAGTTTACTAGCTGCCAGAATGCAATATACCAGAAATGGAATGGCTTTTTAAAAGGGGAATTTAATAAGTTGCTAGTTTGCAGGTCTAAGGCCGAGAAAATGCCCCAATTACAACAAGTCTATAGAAATGTCCAATCTAAGGCACCCAGGGAAAGATACCTTGGTTCAAGAAGGCCGATGAAGTTCAGGGTTTCTCTCTCAAGTGAGAAGGCGCATGGCGAACAGTCACAGTTTATCTCTCAGCTGGAAGGGCACGTGGCTAACATGGAGTAATCTGCTAGCTTTCTCTCCTGGCTTCCTGTTTCATGAAGATCCCTGGAAGGTGTTTTCCTTCTACATCTCCAAAGGTCACTGGCTGGTGGACTCTGCTTCTCATGGCTACATCGTTCTGCTCTGCTCTCTCTGAATCCTTCATTCTCCAAAATGTTCTCACTTTTATAGGACTCCAGAAATGAATCAGGACCCACTCAAATGGGTGAGACATACCTCTACCTAGTCCAGCTTAACAACCACTCTTGATTAAATCACATCTCCAGGGAAATTATCTAATTACAATTTCAAACATACAGTACTGAATAGGGATTAGAAGAAATGGCTGCCTTTACAAAATAGGATTAGGATTAAAACATGTTTTTTCTAAGGGACATACATCATTTCAAACCAGCACATTCCACCCTCTAGACTCTAAAAAAGACATGTTTTCCCTATATACAAAATACATTCATTCCATAACAGTATCAGCAAAACTTTAAACCATTTCAGTAACATTACAAACACAATACAAGGTTAAACCCAGTACAAAATCTCAAAGTTACAAGCATGGTCTGTCCTAAAGCAAAATTATCCTAATGGCTCTGGACCTATAAAAACCCAAAATAAGTTATTTGCTGCCAACATACAAAGGAGGAACATTCGTAGGCTACATATACACATTTCCACAGGAAGGAAGGAACACAGGGGTCACTGGACCCATACAGTTTCGAAAGCTCGCAGGGCAAAGTCCATTAGATTTCAAAGTCTGAGAATCATTTATCTTCAGCACTTCTGAAAGCAGCAGTCTTACTCTTTGCAAGGACCTAAGCAGAGGCCTGCCTCTCTCCAAATGCAACCTTGGGGGACACTGGGGAGACCACCTTTTTCTCAGCTCCACCCTCTCCAAGCATTGGGGCCACACCTGGGCTCTCTGCCATCTTCAGGGCACACACTCTATCCCACCATGTAGTGGCAGCCGGGCTCTCCCCAAACCCCAAGGAACGTGCTTTACTCTCTCCAAGGCCTGTGGTGGCATGACTCTTCCACTGCAACCAGGTGGAAGGCCCATCCTCTGCCTTTGGGACAAGCTCACCCTCTTCATGGGCTTGGGTGGGTCCGCTCTCCTGGCCCGGGGCTTCTTGACTTCAGACCTCAGCCTCCATGGTTTTGCCTCAAGTTATTTTTCCTCCAGTGTGTCCCTTCTCTGAACCCCCCAATCCGGGCAGGCAGCAGCTCTGTTTATACAGGTCCCACAGCACTCTCGTTGGCTTTCTATGCAGTAGCCTTGGATTGTGCCCATCAGACATAAGGAGTTTCCACAAATCCTTCCTGGATAACTTCATGTCCAATCCCGGCTTTCTCTGAAATGGCTGACTGGTTTCACAATTGGCCAAATCTTCATGTGGGGCACTGTTTTCTGGGGTCTCCCCTCCTGGAAGCCCAGAATTTTCCAGAACATCAGTTTCTGATTTCTTTGTACCTAAGAGTTCAGTTCTCAGTTTATCTCTTTCCTGTCACATTTCACTATAAGCTGTGAGGCGAAACCAGGCTGCACTTTTGACATTTAATTTGGAGATCCCTTCTGCTAAATATCCAAGTTCATATCTTTTAAAATCAGCCTTCCAGCCATAGCCACTCATCAATTTTGCCAGACTACACTTTCTCTGTCTTCCCAGCAGATGGTGCTCTTGAGCCACCCCTTCTCCTCAGATCCACCTGTTCCAGACTGAGTCAGCTGGCTGGGCACCATGGAGACCAGGTGTTAATCTAGTCAAGGCTGCAAGTTCCTTTGCATGCTGAAAGACACGCTAGAGGTTGGGCATTGTGAACCTGCTTGTGGGCACTATGAGTCTGGTGGTTCCCATGCTCCTGTGTGGAATGGCTTTGGGCTGTGGGGCAGAGAATTTCAACACAGCCAGACTGGGAGAGCCTGGCACTGTGCAGCTGGCTCCCTCATCCCTGCTTTTCCTCTGAAGAACTGTACAGTAACTAATTAAATCCCCTTTTATTGAAAGCCAATCCATTTCTGGTGTGTTGCATTCTGGCAGCTAGCAAACTAGAACATCTGCCAAAGACTTAAAGGCAGGCAGGAGAGCTAGCATACTTTATAGAGGATGAGAAAAAAAAAAAAAGAGAAGCTTTAGGTATACTCAGATTAGAGGTTGTTGGTTGGGAAACTGGAGGCAGGCTAACTAAACGTGGGATATCTTACGTGATTGGTTTGAGCATATTTCATTTTCTCTGTTTGGTCCTTAGTTGGAAAGAGGAGCAAGCAATAGGGAAACTGGCAGTAACTGATCAAGCATTGACCATTTGTACCTACATCTTGGTAGTCTACTTTAGATGTTGGCTGCTTCTAGAGGATTGTTGTTAACAGTATATCTTCTAATATATGAAATATCATTTAAAATCATACAGAACATTTATAGGAAGATGCTATGGCTGTATTTACTTATTGGTGATAGGACTAGGCATGGAACATATGTAATATGTAATATTCAAGTTACATATAAAAATATGCAATTTTTTCCATGTCTGTGTGCAACAGGGAAGAATCTGCATTGAACGTGAAATCCCTAAATGCCTAAAACTAACAGTATTCATTTCATAGAGGTATAACCATTGTGTCTCCAAGGGAGGGAACCATATGGACTTAAGGACTAGTTGAAGTATCTTTGGTCATGGGATCTCAAGGATTTGTGATGATTTTGCTAATTTTAATTTAAAGTAGTCATTGGTTCTTTGAGTCTTTCAAGAAAATTGTGGTGGGAAGGGCAGTGTAGTTTTTGAGTAATAGATTATGCCATATAATGGCTTAAGTAAGTGTATGTCTTTGTTATTTTATACAAAAATTGCTTTGCTGTTAAATAGGACATGAAATTTTGTTGGTTTGTTCAGGTTAGTATCATACCCTGATAAATCCCAGAGTGATTTGTGCAGTGAATAAAGAACTATTTGCAAAGTCACCTTGGGGGAATAAGGAGAAAGGGGGAAATAGTTAACTTCCCCATATGGAGAATTTTTTATATTCTTGCAAGCAGTGGGGACAACCAAATCAATAGGCTGAGCCCTCAATCTTGGGGTTCACCCCTATGAAATTTATTCCTGCAAAAGAAAGGCCTTAAAATTAGGCTTAAGGGTAACCCCCAGGGAACCTCTTTTGTTGCTCAGATGTGGCCTCTCTCTCTAAGCCAACACAGCAAATGAACTCACTGCTTTCCCTTCCCCCTTCACATGGGACATGACTCCTAGGGGTATAAATCTCCCTGGCAACATGGGACAGAAATGCCGAATGAGCTGGCACCCAATATCAAGGGATCAAGAAAACCTTCTTGACCAAAAGGAGGAAAAGAGAAATGGAAAAAATAAAGTGTCAGTGACTGAGAGATTTCAAACACAGTTGAGAGGTTATCCTGGAGGTTCTTCTTATGCATTATATAGATATCATTTTTAGTTTATGTTATATTGGAGTTGCTAGAAGGAAGTATTTGAAACCATTGAACTGTGTTCCAGTAGTCTTGATTCTTGAAGATGATTGTATAATGATACAGCTTTTACAATGTGACTGTGTGATTGTGAAAACTTTGTGTCTGATGCTGCTTTTATCTAGGGTATGGACAGATGACTAAAAGTTATGGATAAAAAATTAAAAAAATAGAGGAGACAAAGGTTAAAATAAATTGGGTAAATGGAAATACTAGTGGTCAATGAGAAGTAGGGTTTAGGGGTATGGTATTATGGGGTTTTTTCTTTTTTTATTTCTTTTTCTGGAGTGGTGCAAATATTCAAAAAAATGATCATGGTGATGAATACAAAACTGTGTGATGATATTGTGAGCCATTGACTGTACACCATGTATGAAATGTTTGTATATTAAAAATATTTGTATGTTAAATTTTATCAATAAAAATATATATATATTTTAAAATCAGTTTGCTGCATTTTGGATAAACAAAATCATCTTTTTAGCAACTGTAAGAGCTTTTTGGCAAGAGAATACTTCAACCCTTCCTGAAAATTAACATGCATCATCTAAAACACTTTCAAATCCCAGGGAAAGTGAAAGCTGGATAAAAAATTCATCTGAAGGTGTTCAACTCACCCTTGAGACTTTGATTTCTGGACATGTTCCCCTTCAGAGTTTTTCCAGTATTATTTTGTTGACAGGAGATACATGACCCCAAAATAACTTCAGCTGTCTTTGTAACCTTTCCCCACCAATGTTGACTTAGGATATTTTTTAATGTCATAGGGTTGCTGTATCAAAACTCCACAAACTGGATAACTTAAAACAACAGAAACCTATAGTCTTGTGGTTCTAAAGGCTAGAAGTTCAAAGTCAAGATGTTGACAGGGCCATACCCCCTCCAGACACTCTTGGGGCAAGTCTGTCTTTGCCTCTTTTATCTTCTGGTAATGTTCTGAGAATTTGTGGGCCTCAATCTCTGCTAGGTATCAGAGATCATTCTTTCCTATGTCTATCTGTCTTATCTGATTCTAATTCTCCCCTGTTGGATTAGCTACAGCCTCATCCAATTCAGATTCATCTTAACTAAGAATATCCTCAAGGAGTCTATTTCCAAATAAGATGCCATTCACAGAACTGGGGATTAGAATTTGAACATTTCTATTTTGGGAGGAAAATTCAGCTCATACCACATGGCACAAATCTTATCTCCTCCTATGTCCTCACACGGTTGACTTTCTTCCACATCTTTACCTGTAGTCAAATTTTCCTCTTGTGAGGACACCAGACATATTGGATTAGGGCCCATGCAATTAGGTGTTTGTAAACTAGTCTGCCATAGCTTTGCTATGCTGTTATAAAGGAAGCAATCACAAACAAAATTCTACCACACATCAGACATTTCTCTGGAAAATGTTTATGGCCAAGCAGACACAAAATAATTCATCCAACATAAACTCAGTTAAGTCCAGTTCTTTGTCCCTTATGTGGGTCCAATCACTGCCTTGAACAAATGGTTCAGTTGGGCAGGCAAGACAACCTTTTAGAGGTAGGAACCAGGTGCTTTTATAGTCAGCATAAGAAAACTAGAGTCATTTCTATAGCTAGAGTTGGATAGAAAGTCTCTTAAGATTCAAAACTTAGGTACCATCTTTAAAGTGCAGGCTACAAAACTTGGTAGATTCGTCACTATAGTGGGTGTTGTCTCTAAAGTTGTGTTTTGGCTTGCTAAAGCTGCCAGAATGCTTTAAACCAGAAATGGAATGGCTTTTAAAGAGGGAATTTATTGTGTTACAAATTTATCATTTGAAGGGCATAAAAATGTCCAAACTAAGGTATCCAGTTAAGGATACCTTGACTCAAGAAAGGCCAATGAGCCCAGAATGCTTCTGTCAGCTTGGAAGGTGCACGATGGCATCTGCTGGGGTCTTTGACTTCTGATTTCCATCAGCTTCCCTGGGGACCTTTTCTTTCTGCATCTCCAAACATTTGGGTTTCATGTTGGCTCGCTGTGTCAACACTCCAAGCATCTTCAATTCTCAGTGTCTCTCTTGGCTCTGTTGGCTCTTTCCTAAATCCTTCCCTCTTAAAGGACTCCAGTAAGTGACCTACCTTGAATGGGTAGAGACACATCTCTATGGAAATAACCAGAAGATGTCACCCTATAATACTGAATCAGGATTAAAGAACATGGCTTTTCTTAGGTATACAACAGTTTCAAACTGGCACAGTATCTTGGCCAATGCACATAATTTAAACATATTGGATTTCACCAATGAAAGCCCATTTCTAACATTCACATGTTAATTACTGCTAAATTCATTCATTTACAATCTTCCTTCCAGTATTGAACCCAGGATATGATTTCCTCTATACAAATTTCTCTTTTTGACAATATATTACTATTATTACAATTCATAGAAAAGGGAAGTCAAAATGACTGCTATAAATTACTAAGGCATTAAACTTGATCTTATATTTTAAACATATATCGATATATTCATCTATTTGGAGACAAACAATATATACAGACAAGATGCAGTAGGATTTGCCAAAATTTTCCTTCTGAATAGTATAGAGTTTTCTAAGTTGTTTTACTCTGTCAGTTTTGCTTTCTTGATTTTTCAGAGCAAGTGGCAAGCCTGACATCCCTGTGGCAAGTTATGATGTTGGTGTTTAAGGGCATTCATTAACATTTTCAGTTCACTAAAATATATTTTGGTAATTTCGTATTTATTAATAAACTGACAATCCGCTTATATTCCTTAAGTTCTTTTTTAAAAAGGAATGGTAATTGCCTGGAATAGTTTTTGAAGTTTTAATGCCTATCAACATTATAAGTGTATTTCAGTAAACAAACAAATAATTTTTTTAGCTCTCCCAGTATTCATCATCTACCTAATACTAGGAAAGATATAATTTTTATTACTCATTCTTGAAATTCTTTTCTTGTTATTGTTTTTATCATTATTATTGCAATTATTATTCTAATATTAACTTTTTAGCTCTCAGAAGCCATATAAGATTGGTGCAAGCTCCTGCTATGAAAGGAGATATTATATTCTTTAATATGATTTAATAGAATATCTAAACAAAGGAAGTACATAATAAGAATAATCAACATGATATTAAACAATTCAATAATTAAAATAAGTGAATTCAATTTTTAATGGAATTTTATTTCATTTTATGCCTTGTAAAAATATCTCAGCTATATTGTCATCATTTCATTGTTTACTTTGTTTATCAGGAAACATGACTTGTTTCATTTGCTTTGAGAATTATAATTTCATTACATCAATACCTCTGTCTTACCTAAATGCAATCTTCCCTTGAGAATTTTATTTTCTCTGTATCTGATTGGTAAAGGCATCCAATTACCCTGATAAAAGACCCATGGTTTATCTTTAAGTAGCAGCAGGTAATAAGCTGTTTGTTGTTTTTTTTTTCCTGCATTGTTTAGAGTTGGCAGTAAAAAGAGGTGTTGAAGTACTCATTAGGTTGTATATTTGATAGACTTTATAAAGCAATCTTCAATAGCAAACAAGAGAGAAACAAAATTGAGCAATAAATAAAGCAATGCAATTGAAATGAATTGCACAATGCCTGGAAAATCACGAAGACAAGAAATAAGAAAAATCTGTTTGTGAAGCATGTATTGCTTGCTTTTAATTGTTTGTTATTGCAAAGGTTATTTGGAGGAAAATATCTTTCATAAAACAGTGGTGATTATTATCAAGATTTATTTTTCTTTGTCAAGATATCATAAATCACGTAAGAAACTGACAATTGCCTCGTCTAAACACTCTGTGTGCTATCCCACATTTTCTGAAGCTGTTGAAAGTACAATAATGCTCATCCATTATCACTCTCTCTCTCTCTTTCTCCTCCCTCCCCACTCTCATCTTTCCCTCCCTCTCTCTTTCCCTCCTTCAGGAAAAGCACTTCACTTCTAGAAAACTGTCCCTTCCTTTGACTCCACCCATTTAGATTATTCAAGAACTGCTTTTATGTTGACCTAAAAAAGGACTACTGTCAGCCATCTTTTAACAAAATAAATAGCATATAACACATGGCACTTCTGTTTTTATCCTGCTAGCCATAAATTGGTTACATGGCTACAGCTAACTACAAGAGCATGTGAAATGTAATTGTCCTACTGGATGGTTTGCTTACTTCAAAAGAAGAGAAAATAAACTGCAAGTAATTCTTGCTGCTACATTATTGAGTAGATACAATTAAGTGTTTAAAAGAACTATTGGCAATTATGTATTTATTTTATTACTTTAAAAAATTCTATCAAATTCATTTGCCCTCCAAAACTTTTTGAAGTAGAAGTAACTTTTTCTTCAAAATGAAATTTACTGGAGCTCGTCTGCTCATATTCTTGTCCATTCCAAGAAATAAAATGCAGATTTAACTTTAGTACAGATCAGTGACTCTCTCTATTAGATATGAATGATAAAGTTCATTTCACTGACTCAGTAAATTTGACATCACTGGACGACTGTTTTCCCAGCAGTGTCATTTACTGAAGAGGGAAAAGGAGAATTCATTATAATCATTTTAACTGGAAAAAAGCTTGTGACTTCTGGGATGAGATTAAGTGCTGCATGACAAATTTCAAGGTTAGTTTTGATATTTCAGGTTCAACTTTTGTAACATGTTCTTCAAGAACTATTTTTAAAAATAGTATTTAAGAATATCTGAAGAGCTAACTTTTTTCTCAATAAAATTTATGAGCCACAGTTACTTAGAGTCATTAACAGCAAAACCTGCTAATCCAAATAGACTATTGTGAGGGACCGAATACTCTTATATTTACTTTTAAATGTGTGAATATTCAAACAATTTAAGGAAGAGAGTTATCTTTTTTTTTAAAGGGGTTCATTAAACATTTCTCTTGTTCCCCACTACTTATCTTTTTTTTTTTCCCAATAATGACTCCCAGTCAAGGACAACATGTCCTTTCAGAAAGAAAGAATGATGGTTTCTTAGATTGTCAGGCTTATGACAAATACCACACAATGCATTGGTTTAAACAATGGGAATTTATTGGTTCAGGATTTTAAGGGTGGGAGAAGTCCAAAACTGAGACATTGGCAAGATTATCCTTTTTTCCCCAAAGTCTGAAATATTCTGGTGCTGGATGCTGCTGATGCTGGAGTTTCTTGTTTTATATTCCTGCTTCATGACATATGGTAATTTCCTCTTCCTTGGGCTTCTGGATTCAATTTCTCCCCATGACTTTCCCTCACTATGTCTTAACACCTTCTGCTTATAAAGAACTCCAGTAATCTGAATTAAGTTCCATCCTCATTCAGATGGGCCACACCTTAACTAAAGCAACATCTTCAAGATATTCTGCTTACAGTAAATTTATATACATAGAAATGAGGGTTGCAATGAAGAACTAAATTAGGGTACCGTATCAATGTACCATCAATAGAATATATTAGAGGGTACCTTTGTTAGGAGTGGACATTTAATGGTGTAAATATATATGAATTGGATTGAATGAGTCTCTGAACTCATTCTCTGAACTCATAGATTGGCATAGATGCTTTAAATAAGCATTTTCTCACACTGCAAGTCTGAGCTCTTAGTCAAATTTGGGGATCAAACAAAAGTAGATTAGTATTTAGGTAAGAGATCGTTTTATCTTGGATGAAGTTAGTAGATGTTAAAGGTGAAGATAAATGTATGAACGGGATTATTCTATGGAGTTTAATTTCATGATAGATTAGATATGGAAAAGGAGGGAGAAGAGAGTGATTTTTGAGTTTCTAAGATTGTAGAATGAATGCAAATTTGTGCCATTCTTTGAGATAGGGAGACCTGGAAAAAGACAAGATTTTAAATTCAGTTTTGGGCAAAATTTCAGACAGGATGCAATAGGCAGCATTAGTATACCACACAATTCCAAAATATGTACTTAGAATAAAAAAATAAATTGGAGGTTATCTATTCTACCATTTCTGCTGTATTTCTGCTAGCAAGATAGCTTTACTATTTGTGCTCAGATGTTTCAAGTACATTGACTCTAATACTCTCATAGTCTCACAGACCATAAATAATTTCTGTTAACCAATATTTTTTTTATATTCTGTTTTATAATAGGATATTTTCTGCTTTGTAGTAGATAGCAATAATTTTGGAAATATATTAAAAGTGTATAGAACTTGCTCTACCTTTTCCAGAAGATCCTGACATTTCTTAATGAAATATTTATTAGATATATGTTTTTTAAAACATTTACTGATTCCACATATTTATTTCTTATCACAAATACATGCAGTGATACCCATATATCACAAATATACACAATGACATAGATACGTATATATGCATAGAGATATGTGTGTGTGCTAATATATATATACACATTTTATACACATATATAATAAGTTATATCATTTCCATTAATCATAGCTTGTTGTTTTCCATGATTCATAGATGCTTGCTTATTTTTATTTTTTACAGTAAACTTAAACCCATGCACACCAGCATCTTGAAAGAACATGTCCAAATATATTATTCATAGTGATATGAACTACTTCTGTTTTGAAGAAAGGTTTTTGTTGTTTGAGTAGATTATTTTATGCATTATGTGTTAAGTCAGAAACCATGAGGGGTCTGAGGTTTTGCCCTACCTGCAGGCTAATAAATTAGTTTGCCACAATTTGAATCATTGGATCAGAGAAATAGACATTTATTACCCACAGTAAAAACACAAGCCATTGTAGCATTTTAGTGCTAGAACCCTGAGCTCCAGATCTCACAGGGAGATGCAGTGAATGTGAAATAAAATGCGGGCATGGAGTAGGCTTGCTCCACAAGAGAGGAAACCTAAAGTTATGTGCGGTAGTTAGATTCAGTTGTCAACTTGGCCAAGTGAAGGTACCTAGTTCTGTTGCTGTGGACATGACCCAATGTTATGTGAACCTCATCTGTTGCTCATTACATCTGCAGTCAGCTAGGAGGTGTGCCTGCTGTAATGAATGATGTTTGATTTAATTGGCTGGTGCTTAAATGAGAGAGCTCAACGTAGCACAGCCCAAGCAGCTCAGCATACTTCATCTTGGCACTCACAGCTCAGCCCAGGTCTTTGGAGATGCAGAAAGATATCATCCTGGAAAAAGTTGTTGGAACCCAGAGGCCTGGAGAGAAGGCCAGCAGAGATCACCCTATGCCTTTCCATGTAAGAAAGAATCTCAGTTGAAAGTTAGCTGCCTTTGCTCTGAAGAATTATAACTAAGTAAATCCCCTTTTATTAAAAGCCAATCCGTCTCTGGTGTGTTGCTTTCTGGCAGCTAGCAGACTAGAACATTATGAGACTCAGAGCTCACAAAGGGGCAACCAGTACATGTGTGCATCTTCCTCCGCAGAGAGAGAGAGAAAGAGGCCTTCTCTTTAAATTGAAATGTCAAAGAACTCTCTCTGGAGAGGAAGAGGAAAGGTCTCTAGTTTGATTACCCTAAAATGTAAGTCAATGAACAGGGTTGAGGGGAGAAGTGGAGGTAAGGAAGGAGAAGGCATGCCTAGGTTTATTACTCTATAATATAAACAAATCATATTCAGGAAAAGCAAGCAGGTTTTCACTATCCTAAAGTGTCTAAAGGGAGTGAGATATCCTCTACCTTTTTATAGTTTGTAATTTTCTTTGCTCCGGAGATCTGGAATTTGCAAGAAATTCAGAGTTTTGTGTCTGGGATTTGATCTTACAGCAAGCTAAACAATGTTTTGAAGATTAGTTAGTTTCAAGGAAACTATGGAAAAAAAAAAAAGAAATCCAGAGAAAGTTGTCTCCCAATATTAGGTTTATACTAGCATCAACAACTAAGAAATATTTAAAAAACATTATTTTCCAATGACTATTTGTTGAGACCCTAATGAAATTTTCTTAATTTTTCTCTATTATTTTGTTCTTTTATTTATGTCACTAATTGAAAATATGAGTAAACTCGGGTGAAACAAATATGTGCATAATCACACAAGCCTACTTTTCTCAAAGAGTTCACAGCTAAGTGGTGGAAACAATGTATAAATAATTGCACAAACAGTGACAAAAGTAGAAAATTGCAAATTGACAAGGGCTACCAAAAGGATTTGATAGTCACAAAGATCAATGATTACCTTGAGTGAAGTCAAGATGTGTGAATATTATGGAATATCATTCCCCAATGAGGTTACTAATTGATTGGCTCTGATTTAATAAAAAACGATTACCTGGGTCAGTCCGATATGATCTGCAATTTGTTGCAGATCTTTACTGCAACATTTCTAAAGTCAGAAAGATTGAAAATGTGAGAGGGTTTGGGGGTAGGGGCATATGGCAAGGATTTGTGAGTGGCCCCTGTATCTGAGAAGAGTCTTGGGTTAAAAGCCATTTTGAAAGCAGGCACTTCAATCCTGCAAGATCAAGGAACTTAATTCTGCCAAAAATCTGTATGTGCTTGGAAGAGAATTCAAGCTCCAGATGAGAATTGTAGACTCAATCTACACCTTAATGTAAGCCTGGTGAGAAGTGAGAAGAGGATCCAACTATACTGCCCCTGGATTCCTGACCCATGGAAACTGGGAAATAATTAGTGGGTGCTCTTGTAAGCCAACATATTTGTGGTAATTTGTTGTGCAGAAATACTAAACTAATTCTCTCTGTTTCTGTCTGTCTCTGCCTCTCTCTCTCTCTCTCTGTAATCAGTTAAAGCTTTTTTCTTGAATTACTCTTGAAAAACCATTATTCCTGTGCCACAGATTTCTTTAGTTGGGAAAAAATTCTAGTCAAAAACTTCAGTAGGAAGTTAGTCATAACTAAATAAAAATACACTGTTCACAAAACTATTGATCAAGAGTTATTAATGCACGTATTTTGAGGTATGTCAGAATTAAGTGTGAAACAATTATGATACTACTTTTCAATCAGGCTCATTCAGAGGTACAAGCATAGAGTTTGAATTGGAGCAGATACAATTGTTTAGCCATAAATTGAATGATTAGTCTCATCTCAGTATTGCCCTCTTCAGAGTTACCCCATTTCAATATTATGCACAACACTTTATCTAAATGGCTTCTAAGCTGTTCAAATGTTTTATAATTTGAAAATAAGTGATTGTCATATATATATGTGAAAACAATAAAACATAGAGAAATCATAGCAGTTGGCCATTGGATTAGTAATATGCATGGTCTATCATTTTGTCACCAATCACGTTCTTAATCTACCAATCACGTTCTTAATCTATATGTACGATTAAACTTCTTTACTGGATGTGAATAGGCTTTTCCTAAATTTTACACTACAAAATTAATTTTAATGACTTAATGTAAATAATAAAATAGCATAATTTTACAGTTTAATATGATTTTCATTTAATATACAAGCATAACCTAGAAGTGAAAAAATGGTTAATGTATGTTATCTAGATAACATATTTATTACATATGTTTATATTATAATAGTTAATAGAAATTATTTACTCAGTGATTTGTATATGTATTTTACTCAGCTGAGCAAATTTATATGTTTGATGCATCTATATACACGTATATCATTATATTTAAGTATTTATATACGTGTGTATACATATATGTATGAATAGACACCTGCATTTATGTTGTATTAAGGACTCATTTAAGTATGGATAGAACTATATATGTATGCTTGGGACTATATATACACAAATATATATACCTATAAATATATATAAAAGTGTGTGAGCGTGTGCGTATATATATGATTTTTTAAAGTCTCTGGAAAACAATTCTTTAAGCACATTAAATATACAGCAAATTTTAATTGACTAAATGAAACAATATGAACAATATGCAGCTAACATGTAGTTCTTTTTATTTCAAGGTATTTATTGCATTCCAGTGGAATATTATTATAGAGGAAAATATTATTTTAATGGTATTAGAATATTATTTTTGCACATCAGTCTTTACAGGTTTGCCAAAGGAAAGTTGGCTGTATTTGCATTGATGAAGAAAGAAGTAGCATTCACTTCTCTTTAAGACAGAAAAAACCTTAGGCAAATATAGAGCACTTGGCTGAGTTTTACACATGGAGAGTTATTTCCTTGAAGACTTCAAGAATTTGTGAACTATTTGTCAGTGATTATGGCTGTCCCTTAGATGAATTACAACATGTGAACAATCCATGAAAGTGAAAAAAAAGAGAAGACAGACATGAAACCAGGAGATCCAGAATATTAGACTCTTGTGTGGTCATAATTTCTGATCACCATCAATAGTCAATGTTTTAACATATTTCAAAATATGCTATTATTCAACTTTATCAATATTTAAGTCATTGTCAAAAAACATCTCACTAACTTAAAGACAATGAATTACAAATGCAGATTACCAAAATGATATGTTTCTAATAGTAAAGTATTGATATATTTATGTATGAATATCTCTAGTGTGTATAACACCTAAGTCTGGCAATTTTGTTTTGTGTGTTCAGTATTAGATAACAAACATTTCAATACTTTTAGATAAATTGTGGGGGAAATGTAGTTACCTGTGTTGCCAGATGAGGGTAATATTTGAAGCAAAGAAGGAAAAACTGCTATACGGTGAAACATCTTACTAACAATACTATGAAATTGCTTTTGGACTACAAGGCAGATATGGATGTCTTATAAATGATTAGGTTTTATATTATGCATTGCATGATAGGGAATGCTGGTATAGGTCCTTCTGCTTCCTTCTCACATATTGTACATTGTAGAAATAGGAGGCTTAAGGAAAACTAATGATGGATATGATTTAATGGTAATGATAACAGATTGGTTGGATGTTTTTAAGATTAAAAATATTGAAATTTGATTCCAAAATGGCTATCTAACAGAACATGAACTGCAGGGTAGACGATGCTGTCATAAAACTTTAAGTATTAATTTGAAAAAGGAAAGAAACATACACTCATGAAATGAACATAATTTGACTAATAGATATTTTAATATTTCCTTTACTCTGTGCAAAACAACCACTGAATAACTATTTTGACCAAGGTCATATATATATATATATGTATATATATATATATATAGTCATTATGCAGCTAGATCTGCTCGAAATTCAAAGCTTCATTCCTGTCTATGAAGAGCCTACATAATCCATGAGCTTGAAATTTTGACATTTGAGGAAAAGTTGATGAAAATTTATTTTTGACCTACAAAACAATTGTTGGTTGGCTTTGAAATATTTTTTTTTAATGTCATTATTCACATTACAATTTTTCAAAAAGAGATCAAGAGAAATAAGAAAACAGAGTACTGTCATCCTGGAGTACAAAAAACAAAGTCAGACTGATTATACACCTACTTAACCAAAGCGCCAATAGGGAGCACTGCTTACTTCACTTGTCAATGTACAAATTGTTTTACCTGTGAAAACTGCTGCAAAGTAGTAGTAAAATATGTAGTCTTCTATCAGAATAAAACTACGTTTTGACTGACAAACAATGCAGCTCTAATTTTTTAAGTGAATTGGATTTTCTGAGTGCTTGACGTTTTGTCACCATAGAATCAATGATTCACCGTTTTTTCTACGTGGAAACGGTTGAATTAGAGATCTTGCTTTTCTTTCTCAGTCCATTATAAAGTCGAACAGAGTAACCAGTCAATGCCAATTTGTGTGTAACATTTCCAGGTAGGTTCCCAGGAATCAGAGAAAAAGAGCAGCATGAGACTTAGGAGCCACAACCTGCTCTTAAATGATGTTAAAGAATAAAAGAAAAAAAAAAAGGGTCATGGGCCACTTAATAGCTGTTCAGTAGGTAGTAAATAGGGGAGACTCCTTTAGCAAGCTGGATATTAAATGAATGTTAATGGGTCTTTCTGCAGAATCAAATACAACTTTTCTTGAAAAAGGAACAACCAGGCAACTAATTCTGGATAAATATGTTGGGATCTGAAAGACAGAAACTCAAACTAGCCTGACAGATTAAAGTAAGGAAGACAGGAAAGCAGTCAGGGAAAAGCAAATCATTTCAACTATTTGAAATATTAAGTTTTCTTGGTTAGATAATAATACAATTAAATGTAATATTATTAAACTATAAATTTGTCTGTCTAAACAACAAAAAAGTGCCCCAAACCCTAATGTTTCTAAAAACAACCCAATTGCAATTTGATGTCTCATGTATATTGAATTACATGATTCATTTGATTTGCCTAAATATATTCTCTAGAACATAAATTTCAATTGATTTTTACAGGTATTAAGATATTTCTGTAGGAAATTGAATATAATGTTAGTTTAATTTGATGCAAAAATTCTCAGAACCATAATATGCTAATATGTTTTACAAATCTCTAAAATTATGATATACTTCTAAGTATATTTCCAATAATTCCCTCCTTTTCTCCTCATTCATTCATCCATTTTTTTCACTTAGAAGTCTGAATTATAGTGTCTTCAAGTACCAAGCCTTGTTCTAGACACTTGGGATATGGCAATGAAAAAAAAAAGACAAAAGTTCCTGCCCAAGGATTTAGCATTCTAATGGAGCATCTTGTGTGGCTAATTTTGCCTGTAGCAGTCCTTGGAAAATACTGACAAGATGTCTGCATCGTCTCAGACTTTAGATCAGGCTCTAAGTAGTGCTTTTCTGAGGAAAACTTGTATAACTTGTGGTTGCGCTGGTTTGAAAGGAATGTATGTCCTCTAGAAAAGCCATGTTTTAATCTAAATCCCATTTCACAGAGACAGAATAATCCCTATTCAATACTGTATGTTTGAAACTGTAATCAGATTATCTCCCTGGAGATGTGATTTAATCATGAGTGATTGTTAAACTGGATTACGTAATGACATGTTTCTACTCATTTGGGTGGGTCTTGATAAGTTTCTGGAGTCCTATAAAAGAGGAATTATTTTGGAGAAAGAAAGATTCAGAGAGAGCAGAGAATGCTGCAGCACCACGAAGCAGAATCCACGAACCAGCAACCTTTGGAGATGAAGAAGGAAAATGCCTCCCGGGGAGCTTCATGAAACAGGAAGCCAGGAGAGAAAGCTAGCAGATGACACCATGTTCACCCTTCCAGATGACAGAGGAACCCTGACTGTGTACACCATGTGCCTTTCCAGACAAGAGAGAAACTCTCACTTGAGAAAAAAACCTGAATTCATTAGCCTTCTTAAACAAAGGTATATTTCCTGGATTGCTTAGATTGGACATTTCTGTAGACTTGCTTTAATTGGGACATTTTCTCAGCCTTGGAACTGTAAACTAGCATCTAATTAAATTCCCCCTTTTAAAAGCCATTCTGTTTCTGGTATATCGCCTTCTGGCAGCTAGCAAACTAGAACAGTGATTTTGCATATTTTCTGAGCAGAGATGTTGAGTCTATTTCTTTTGAATACTCAAATATAAGAATATAAATACATCTATATGTTATAAGCATGCTATTTTTTATTAGCTTCCTCTTTATTAAGAAGCTCTGATCAAAGTATAATTTTTCCTATTACTGGATAGGAGCTTTGCAGAAAACTAAAAGTTGAATCCCTTAGGCTCTCAAAGTTAAAAAATAAATTACATTTGGTAAATAAAGTTCTTTAATCTTTAAATGTTTTCCTATCTGTTAATTTTAGAATGTAAAAAAAAATGAATAAAATACGAATATTGTTACCAGACACAGGCTGTAGATTCTTTGCCCGATGCGCTCAATGGCTAATTCCTGAGACACCAGGATTTCAAAGAGAGAAAGTTTTTTGCTAGGCAGGAGATCAGATGGCCTATTGGCCCAAAAGTCAGTCTCCCCAAACTACAGTAATTCTGATAGCTTTATAGTAGCAAAAGATGGGCAGGTTTTAGGATAATGAGCTGAGCATGCGCAGATTGACTACATGCTCAGTCACAGAACATATGTAAGAAAATGATGACCTTAATTTGATGATTTTTAGTATTATAATGAGGTACAGGTGACTTAAAGGTTAAAGTCAAAGCTACTGTGCATGTCAGGTGGGCCCATTTTTATTAGATCCAGCTTCAAATATCAAGATGACTGTGAACTTGGGATGGATTAGTGCTGGGCTGACCCAAGGTTCTTCATTAATACACATTAGGGGCTGTCTTTAGTGACCACAAGACTCCAAAGTCTAAAACTGGATAAAAGGGGTACAAATGAGGGTCAGCCACAAGATTTTTACAATCACAAGGGCACAAATAAAGGCTATACAATCACTATTGAAATCAAGGCAGTTGGATTACAATTCAAAGATTTCAGGCATTTCCTTCTGTTTACTCCAATATACCACAAAGCCAAAAGGAATATCTGCATAATGATTCATAATCATAATCATCCCTTAAATCCCTTAAATTCTAAGTTACATTGTTTGTAAAACTAAAATGTTACTGAAAGAAGCCACATGAAAACCATCTTTTGCCAACACCTAGTTCCACTTTCTAATGGGAAGTCTACTCTAGGCTCATTAGCAATTTCTTCTATTTACCTGCATAAAACTCTTAATATCCTTATGCAACTCTTAGTTGTTTCATGCACTTTAGACTTATCCATAGCTTCCTTTAATGATGAAGATTCAACTTTTGTACTCACCTGTTCCACTGTTACCACTGCATTTCATTAATTTGATAATCAAGATTTACATTTTTACCACTATCAACAATATTTAATTGATACCTTTAGTAATTTATAACGGTTAGTGCTAGTTATATGTTTTTTTAATTTCAAATGTTCCATTATGCAAGGCTCAATGTTTCTCAAGATAACTTACTTTCAGAGCTTTATTTCCTAGCTTCAATCTGGTTACTCTCTGCTCACTTACTGAACATTTTACTCCCTTTTTGTGCAGAATTACCTGCTTTATTATAGCTTTATAAGAAGGGTACATTAGGAGATACACTTTCTTATATATATATATGTGTATATATATATATATGATATTAAACAGATCTGCTGATTAATTTAGTTGTCCATAAATATTTGGGGGAGTGATTTTTTTTTTCCTAAATTTTGAATAAATAACCTCATTATTTTAGAGTTTGATGAGAAACACAATTGCATATTTATTTTTGTTCTTTTGATACTAATCATCTTATTGCCTTCTCCAGTAGGTTTGGAGTCTTTATACTCAATATTTAACAATTTAGGTCAATATATTTCTCTTTTTCCATATAAGTAAAATGGAAGTTTAGAGGGGAACTTCTGACCCTTGGTCCTTAGAAATCCCCTATTCTAATGCTTTGTTGATATCCTCCTCTCTGTTGTAGCTTCCTTTGTTTTTCATCCCGAAGTTCCTTTCAACCATTTTGTACTGCATGAATTGATTCTCTCTGAGTCTTTCCTTTTTCTGAATAATTGCTGTCCCCCCTCCCCAATTTCTGGGAGATTTCCTCAACATTATTTTCCAGTTCTATTTATGTATGAAAATATGTAATCATATTTTTATTTTTCATGGAGCTCATTTTTGTTCTTGCTTGCTTGTATGGGGCTGTAGAGAAGAAAGTTTTGTATGTCTACATAGTTAGAGCTTTATGAGCAAAGAAACTTTAAATTTGGGTCAATAAACAGAACTTGGAAGTTAAAGAATAGGTAGTAATATATTTAACTCCATGAAACTGTGTGTTTATATTTCAAAGAGGTTGGAGGTGGGTGGGGGATAGGACGGGGAACTGAGAAGACTTTTCTGGACTGTAAACTCAAGAGTCTCTTGTTTGATCTTCCCCTGGAGACATTTATTTACATGCTAAAGGGATCTTTTCCTTTCCCTTTCCAAAGAGAATTTGTAAATTTCTGTTCTCTCATGATGCAAGGAGAGACCAAGATTTATTTTCTATATAAATTCGCAGACTCCTATATTCAGTAGAGTAGGCAACTATCTATCTGACTTTCATTGCATTGTCCCACTGGGGACAAATTTGGCAGAGGGAAAAGAGGAATTGGGGCAAAAGGGGAAATGATCCTGGACAGCCCTGGGAGTTCTCGGAGAAACTGAGAGTTCTTGACATGGTTGCAGGAAAGAATTCAAGGACTAGTCAGTGTGTACAGCCAAATAGTTTAATAAGCTCGATGCCAGAGAGCCGCAGGAGTTCTGGGCTGGATGCCGGAAAGATGTGAGATTCCTTAGAGAAATTGGGGCCTTAATCAGGAGCTGATGCTGTGAAGATTCCTCATTCAGCTGCAGGAACACATTTGAGGGCTAATTGGTGTGTACAGCCAAAGAAATCAAGGACTCGCCAGTGTGTACAGCTCAAAATCTTTAATGAGCAGTGAAAGTACATGCTCAAATAATGATAAGCACAGGCATTCTCCAAAGAGGAGATGACCTCTGAGGTCAGGATCTTTGCATAATAAGGAGGTTTTTGTTTTTTGGGTTTTTTTTTTTTTTTTTTTTTAGTGGGGAGAGCTCTTCCTTCTCTGGCTGTGCTAATAAGGGATTAATGAGTTGCACTTTTCATTGGTTCTTTTCAGGTGGGGACCTGAGTGACGGTTAGGTGTGTGCATGCCAAAGGAACTTTTTATTATAGTCTTAAGATCATTTCCCTATCCTTCCTCTGATATCTAACCTGCCTCAGAAATACTACTACATTTATGTGTCTTAAATGGATGCACTTGATTTTAAAAATCTTTTGGAGGTACTAATTAAAATTTTTCTATTCTCCTCTGTGAGCATCATTTTATCTATTTCTTTCTGTTTGTGTGCTTGTGAAGCAAGTTGCTATATGACGCATCATGGGAACACGGGCTCAGGCACACAAAAATACTTTTTGCAAATGACTTTTATTATGTATACAGCGCAAAGAGCCGAAAAGAGCGGGGTGGGGGGGGGGCAATCTCACTGTGGCCGGTCTCTCGTAGAGGCCAATTACTTGGGTCAGAGTAAATGGACAACAGCTCCATATGCCCCACTTCACATTGGAGAGGAGAGACAAATCTGTGCTACAAGGATGAGGTATTTATACAACCAGTGCAAGGAGCCCTGCCACTGAGAGTGCCCACCCTGATAAGTTGGGAGAGCTGCTGGTTCTGGTTTACTGTTTAAGGTCTGGTCAGGCTGCTCCATTACCCCTAAATTCTCCCGTGGGCTGCAGAATGGAAACACAACCAGACATCTGCATACAATAGGAAAAGAAGGAGGACATAGGCCAGGGCTGGACGATGGCTGCTTGGTGTGTCCTGGACTTCCCCAGCAGTATATGTGTGTGTGTGGACAGGGGGTGGGGATGGGGTTGTTTTTGTTTTTGCTTTGTTCTGTTTTTTTAATTGGCTCTTCTTTATCCTGGCAGCTTTTCTAAAATATCTGGTTGTTTTTGTCTACAAATTTGTAGTTCAGAATGAAGCATTAAAAAAGGTATTGGGATATTTTCTGACTAGCATTCCTGGGTGGCAACTGTCCATCTGTAGGTGTGGATTTATTGTGCTTGGTCAGGGAGTCTGCCAATTCCCTGACATCCCCCTGCTTTCTACGCCAGGCCGGTAAGTGAGGTCATTTTCTCTTCATCATTCAGCTTCTGAATGGTGGAATTTTTGTTCTATTTGATGGGTTGATATCTGGCTGCTTTTAATCTGTGTGGGTATTAAAAAGGGATTGAGATGACTGTCAGTTCTGTTTATAAGTTTTTAATAAGCATTGTTTTTTGACCTATTATAGCACTCTTAGGTTTTATCTATGAGATCTTTGTTAGTTATGGTTCTCTGGAGAAACAGAACCAACAGGGAACACTCGCAAATACAAAATTTACAGAAGTATCTCACGTGACTGCGAGAATGCAGATCCAAAATCTGCAGGGCAGGCTGTGAAGCCGATGATTCTGATGGAGGGTCTGGACGAACTCCACAGAAGAGGCTCACCAGCCGAAACAGGAAGAGCTTGTCTCTTCTGATCCTCCTTAAAAGGCTTCCAGTGATTAGATTAAGCATCACTCATTGCAGAAGACACTCCCCTTTGGTTGGTTACAAAATGGAATCATCTGTGGATGCAGCTGACATGATCAGGATTTAATTCTATGAAATGTCCTCATCACAACAGACAGGCCAGCACTTGCCCAACCAGACAAATGGATACCACCACTTGGCCAAGTTGACACATGAACCTGACGACAACAAGATCCAAACCTAACATTCTCTCGAAGTTCACATATTTTCTTCTTGCCTTATTCATATCTCCTTCACTGCACGCTAGACCTCTACTATATCGGTCATTCTCTTTCATCATTTATCCTTCAGGAAGTCTTTGCAATATCTTTTCTGATGATGTTCATCTCATGTTTCTCTTACATAGTGTGAATTTTATTCCTGTAAAAAAATAAATATATAAATAAAAAACTTTCAGAGCTGTCAGCTATGATTGGCCTAGTTGCTGCCTACTAAGCCACAGTATTCTTTGCTAAGCATAAACAACTTCATAGAACATCAACATCAGGCAAGGACTCTTCGCATCCACATCAGAGACAAGATCACTCCATAACCGTTTCTGAATGTAGATAAAAAGGGAAACTATGAAACCTTAAAAAATTAGCAGTTGCAGCTTTTTCTCCAGTGACAACTAAAGCCCCACTTTATTCTTTTCACCAACTAGATAAGCTATTGACAGTGTTCAATTTTGCCTGAATCCTATGATTCTGAGAAACAGCATAAGTTGAGAAATCCCCCATCCATTATGTTACTGACCAAAACACCTTAACATTCCTTGCCAGACTTCTTCTCTTTAGAAGAAAAGTGACCCCCTCACTTTTGCCCTGGTGAAACACATTCCTTCTGGCTTTCATAGTAAACTCAGGTGATAACATCCTGCAATGGACACTCCCCATTGCTTTGCCTCCCCTCCATTAACTCATTCCAGTCCTTAGAAGCTCTCTTGCCCTCTGCTTTAGCAGAGTTGAGCCCTCTCTTTCTCTCTTTTATTGAGAGAAACTTCTAGTCTCTTTCTCTCTCTCTCTCCCTCTCTCTCTCTTTCTTTTGCTGTCTCTCTCTCTCTCTCTCTGTGTCTCTCTGACTTTCTCTTTCTCTTGTCTCTCTCTCTGTGTCTCTCACAATGGCCTTCTGTTCTTTCTTGATTTCATATAGCTTTGAGTAATGTCCTCCTTGTTTGTTTCAAATAGCCTAGTGAATTTTTTTTTTCTTGGACAATTAATACTACCTGTAACTTAGATAGGATCAGATGTATCACTGGAACCCCAGTCTCTGGACCCCTGATCTCTCACCCAGACTCTTGACTTTGTGTCTGATTGATTGATCAGGGATTCATTGGTGAGACTGATTTCTGATCCATTGCTTCAATATCCATTCATTGAAGCAGCCTATAATGTACATCATTGAAGTTCCCAGCCCTCGATCAGAGGCTGTACCCATAGAAGCCCTTTGTGCCTTGCTGTTTCCAGCTTGACAAGTTCCTTGGATTCTAAATTTGGTAGAATTTAGAATCCATATCACATTTGCTTGTATCACATTTGCTTGGCATCCTAGGGGGGTGGAATCAAGCCATTCCTTTTCTTCTCTCTTGTTGTTTTATGTTACTGTTTTTTTTTTTTTTTTTTATTGTGCTGTCTAAAAGTGTTATTTGTCATATAGAGGAGAATCAGAGGGTAAAGCAGAGGCACAGGCACTTATAAGTCTGTCTTTCCAGCTAGGTGTATAGACTGGTGAGAGCAGGCCAGTGCCACTTGAACAAACTTTGCTGTTGGTTACCAGTAAAACCAGACAAGGCTTTTCTTCCATCTTGATTTTTATTCTGAGAGCTTAGCTTTGATCAAGAAAGTGTGTTCTCTTTGATTTCCCCTTGCTGAGGAAAGAGGACAAGACTTGTTGCTCTGTCTGCTTTGATCTTGTCACTGAACTATTCATCAAATTTCATTTCAGTACACACATACATCAAAATATAAAATATTTTAAAAATTACTTTTAAACCTACCACTGGCTGCTATTTTTATCAACATGTTCATTTGTTTAACGTAATCCAAATATCTCAAGTGCCTCCTCTGCCCACCGGCTTCTCATGGGCCCTGCTTTCTTAGGAGCCCAGCAGGCTTTGTCATTCAAACCCCTGCAACCTCAACCTTTCTTCCTCAGACGCTGACGCAGGAAACCAGGCAGACCCTCCTCCCTCACCGTGTCCACAGGCAGCAAGTTCAGATGTCCACGCACTGGCCTGTTACCTCAGAGGCTGGGGCCTGTGTGTTAGAACAGGAAGTGAAGGAAGGGAACTAGGAAAGTGAAGGGACAATAAAGACAAACTGAAGAAGAAAGAAGATGGCAAGGGTTGCAATTTTTTCTTAGAAAGTAACATGTACAAGAGACAACTTCTATTTTTACTCCATGTCTGAATCACAACTGATTAGTGAGGACTTTCACATTCTTTTATATTAATTTTATCTATTCTTTTAACAGTTTACGAATATCACTTTCTTAGAACATCCATATTTTATATGTATATATAATATGTATACACACAGTCATAATTTTGATATACTTAAATATCTCCTTTCTCCCTCCCTATATCTATAAGCATATTTATGTATACATGCATGCATATATAAATATAAGTATAAATATATATATACACACACATACATACACACACACACACACACATTCATACACATCTTAGAGCTGAAAACTACCATACAGATATTTTGGAGTTTGATTTGGCAGAACCAATAAAAAATATAATTGCTTACCTCTGACCCAACTATTTCTCTTTACAAATCAAAAATACAGTCCTTGGGAATATATACAAAGTACTTAAAAATAACATCATCATTAATGTTGAAAAATTGGAAATAATCCATGAATAGAGATGGATTAGTAAGTTTAACTAGCATATTTATGTTGTGGGACATTATGTAGTCATTAAAAATAGCAAGGTACTTCTGTTCTACCAATACAGAAGAATGTCTATACGTTGAGTTGACTGTAAGGACAAGTTGCATATGAAGAAGTTGGAATAACCACTGCCCACATATCCATGAAAATTGGGAGAAGGATCAAATGAGAGGAAGGAGTTATAAGCATAGAAGATAGGATCCATCAAATAATTATGACTACTGAATCACTGCATTGATATTTCTTTCTAGTCCCTAGCATATTATAATGGTTAAAAAGAAATACCTGAAATTGTGGAACTATCACCCGTATCAAACTTTGAAAATTTTTCTATAACTACTTGTTAAGCTGTATTTTGAAATTTATCACTTTTCTGCATATATGTTATATCTCACAATAAAAATGTTAAAAAAGAACAAGTAAAATCAGACAAAATATATTCCTATAAAGAAGCAATGATTATATTCTATATTCTATATTCATATCTATATTATATACTACTATAAATAAATGTCTCCACATATGTTTAAATGATTTAAGTGAATAATAGCCACTCATTCTTTCTTTTATTTGTTCAGTTACTCATCTATTATCAAATACATATTGAGTGCTTGCTCTGTCTGACTCTGGGTTAAGCTTCAGAGATTTAAAGGGAAATAATTAATTAAAGAACAATGAAGTTCATATAGTCCTGATATTTAAGACTTGGTCCATTAGAGGACAAAAACAGCACCACTTCCACTATTCTCCAATTTTTACTCAGCCCCAAGATATTTTTAGGACAGTGATAAACATTTTCCTCAACATTTAGAATAATTCCTAGCATATAGAAGGTATTCAATAAATATTTGTTAAAAAAAGTAGTGACATTAAAAAAATAGAAAGGTCTTTCCTCTCATTTACAAATAAAGGACTCCAAATTAAGACTGAGTACAAAGGTGATCTAATCAAAAGCTGGCAATTGAAAGTGCTGGATCCACTTTCCTTACTAACAGATACTACTTCAAAATGTCTTTTTTGTTGTGAGATTCCACATGTCAAGCATACTTTCTACTAGTCTCCACTCCGTTCCTCTGGATTTATATGAATATGTAAATTGACTGTTGAATAGCAAATTGTACTTCACGATTTAAATATTTTAATTCCATTAGAATAAGAAACCAAAAGTTAAATTAGTTGTTTTTCATTTTACATACATTTTAATTTATGCTTGATTTGATTTTTACTAACATAATGCATTGTTTAAGAAAGACAATTTTGTTGTTTACAAATATGTCCTGGTTTGCGTACTTGGAATAAAGTGCAGCCAACTCAGTTCTATTAGTCAATACTTATTGATCACAATCAGAGTTAGTTATTCAGGTATAGTGATAATAAATTATAGCAATAACATTTATTTTTATGATAATAAATTGCAACTTTAATTAGCAACTCTCTAGTGATGTTTTTCATTAGTGAGGATCACTTCATTGTTATTTAGAGGCTTTATATGCAATCAATACTCTATTAAGGCCTCAAGCTAATAGTTTGTATGAATCAAAAATTCGAAAGCTGTCCTCAAAGAAAAATCATTACCATTATTATCTTGTTGTTTACTATTTATTGCGAACCACATTTCTTCACTAAGTTTTGACATTATTTATCTTGGTTAGAAAGGTCTCAGCTAAAATACCTATAAAGAAAAATGAGAAAATTTCCAATTTGCATAAGCAGGAAATGCCATTATTTTTAAACTGGGAAATCCTCCCAGGAGGTAGAACTTCAAGCAGTGCACCTAGTTATTCATTTTGCTTGGAAGATAAATGGCCATAAAAACATTTGTATACTCATTTGTGGGATGTGGCCAATTGTTTGATTAGATGGCAGGGACTTGAAAGGATTGTGATTGCAAAAGTGGTGGCAAAGAAGTCTGAGCAAGAAGTAGGTGGAAACTCTTTCTTAATGTGCAAAAACATGTGCCCTATGTGAATTCTCACCAGGGGGTGACTTCAACAGAGGAGGGCTTTAATTACCAAGTGAACAGGAAGTATGGATACCAGTCAGCCTCTTACCCCAGCTACTTCTGTCATTGTCCAATAGTCTCAAGAGCAAAATGTTCATGACAGTAGAGATGGAGATTAGGCATGGAATTAGCCACATGGAATTCCGCTCATCAAGGCCAACATGGTTGCAGTCATTCCTGAGTGTCCAATTATACAAACATCTCCATCACAAAAACTTGATTTTTTACTCCAGACCTATTTATCCAACTTTCTACTGGTATATTGAATTGCATCGCTCACACTCCTTTTTAACAGAAGTGAATGTTTCAAACATCATGCCTCTCCTAAAAAACTAGTCATACTAACCTCAACAGATGGCACCACCAGAGACAATTAAAGTTAGAAACTCATAATTCTATTAAATACATTCATTTAAATTTTCTTAAATGTTAATAATGCATTTGTACATGTATTTAACTGTGTATTATTGATTTTGTCTTACTATGCTAAACTTCTTGAGAGCAAGAATAGTCTCTATTTTAATAACTACTCTCTCCAGATAATTGTGCATGCACATTTTATATTGCTGTTTCATAAACATTGTGAATGAACTATTTATTAGTTTGATGATCATTGTACTTATCAGTATAACACATGATTATTGATTCTTCTAAGGAAATTTTTGCACAATTGTAAAAGATGAAAGCACAACCATAATAATTTTTAATATAAGAACAGTATTTTTTTTTTTTTTTTGCATGGGCAGGCACCAAGAAACGAACCCGGGTTTCCGGCATGGCAGGCAATAACTCTGCCACTGAGCCACTGTGGCCTGCCCAAGAATAATATTTTAGTGCATGATAGAAACTCTGGGGAAATTAAATCAGTTTTCTAATTTCACAGTTAATTTAAAGCCCTTAGAAGCTAAAAAAATTAACAGTGGTTACACGTAAGTAATGACAGAATGTAATCTAGATCCCAAATATTCCTGTTTTCCATTATTGCCAGAGTTTGACTTTGTGAATATAAACTTTGTCCTTTGTGCTCAAGGAAGTTTAATTTTCATCATCAGTGATTCTACCAGGGAATAACAAGTAACTTAGTTAACTGGAAGAAGGTCTAATTAAATATAAAATAGTAATTGCATTTTCAATTTAAGAAAGCATTTTCAATATATTTTTGCTAAAATGAAGGTAATTTTCTCTTATTTTGATATATCAAAAAGCCTGCTTTAGCGACATGCTACCCCCACCAGAAGATAACCCCAATACCCCCTTGTTGGGAACATAAAGCTTAAGTTGACCTGCCAACTCATATTGCTAACCACCTGTGCATAAGCACATTTATCTTTTAAGCCAGAGCCATCAGGCTCACATGGCTGCAGCTGCTAGTAACCTGCTCCCACCTGTTACCAGACCAAATACCCCTCCCTTCAGAAGGATGGGCAGGGCACAATGATCTCCAAGTAGTAGGAAGTGAATAACGACCCCAACTAGCCAATTTTGTGAGCAATGCCTCACCCAGCCCCACTCAAAAGGACGTCCCCTTTATTTCTAACCAGACTACTTACATCGCATTTGCCTCCCAGTGATTAGGATGGTTTTCTCCTTCAGAAAAATACACATAGCCACACACTCATATATATAATTCTTTGTTGTTTTTAAATTTAAATATAAAAATACTACTGTGCCTTTGTGTTATAAATGGAGGACTAAGCAATAGAAACCTTTTTTCTTAAGGTAGGGTTATCCATCAATTAATACTCTGAGGTTTGTTTTCAGGCTGGGGCATTTAGCCTCAAACAAGGGAAGCCTAACATCAAGAGATCAAGGGAACTTCCCTCCTAATCTCCTTAACCCTTTCTTCTCTACTAATTCCCACATCAAAAGAAAAGTTGGTTATAACCTTTTTAAAAAATGGAACTTCTCCACCTAAAGGGGAGGTGGAGTAAGTCAGGCCCCTGTCACCTTCAGCTAACTTTACAGAAAAAGTCCTGCTCTCCCTTCACAAACGCAGATGCTCTCTGTCCAGACTGGACTCTGCCTACTGGACTAACACACTCGATTTTAATGGAAGCAGTGGGTATGTTTTCCCTCCCTCCCCACCCCACTTTGGAAGATTGGAGATTCCTCAGTCTTCCAAATCTTCTCTGATAGGATCAAAAAGTACATGGTGTGGGTGTGAAGAGAATAAGAACTTGACCTCTCTACCCTAGCCCAAAAAAGCAAGAGTTATTATCTGGGCATGAGAAATAAAAAAGACTTTGATATTCTGTCCTTTGAGTTACAGTTGGTAGGACAGTTGGGAGAAAGGGAAAGTGGAAGTGGGATGAAGAACTGGGAAGGATTTGACAGCTGGAGGTCTAGTCCATTTAGTTCTCATACTGGAAGGACTCATCACAGGTCTTGTTGAGAAGACATGTGCGTACAAGGGTGTCTGTCACCACAAAGGGGTCACAGTTGTCGGAGGGGTGGCAGTCTTCAAAGAAAACCTTCTTATTGTTGCCAACAGTCTGAGGAGTGTAGATGCAGACACCATGGTTGGCCATGCCCACCGGCAGAAAATTCACTGATGTTGGAGGTTTCATGGAATCCAGTTAGGCACTGGGTATTGTTCAGGAGGCCCCCTTTGGGGTTGTGGGCATGAATGTGGTACTGGTGCCCTTGGCTTATTTTTCAATGAACTCCTCAATGTACTTCGGACCATTCTCCTCTCACATGGCCTTGATGCCAAGGTTGGTATGGCAGCCTGCACCACTCCAGTTCCCAGGAATGGGCTTGGGATTGAAGGTTGCTATCAAGCCAAAGTCTTCACATGCATAATTCAAGATGAAACGAGCCACCTGGAGATATCTACAATTTTAATTCCTTCACAGGGTCCTGTTTAGTATTCCCACTCGGCAAGAATAACCTTAGCATTTGTTCCCATGATCTTAATGCCAGCTTGCAAGCAGGGCCCACCAGTGGGCCTCACAATGTCTCTGCCACAGTCCTTGTCTTTCCCCACACCATAGTAATAAGGTCCGTGGGGCCCAGGGAGGCCTTTAGAAGGCCAGCTGAAAGGGGATCCATCTGTCCCCACCAAGGTATATTTCTGCTCCTTTCCAAACCAGGGGTGCTGGTTGCTCACCATGTCCATTATCCATTTGCAGCAGGGCTTTAAATTAGTCTCTGCAGACTTTGAGTTGTATTTGAAAACTTCACAGAACACCAGATTATTGGGTCTTTGTGGAAAGGGTCCCAAAGCATGGCAACAGGGCTGAGATAAATGTCACTGCTGGAGGCTTCAATGTGAAAAGTACTAGAGCTACCAAAATTCCACTCAGGCAGCTCATCCATGCACTTAGGTTCACTGTCTGGGGTAAAGATCTTACAGCGCACTTCTTCTCCAGTGCCGTTGATTCAGAAATACATGGCTTGGACTTTCCCACCCTGAGGCAGAGCCATGTATACCTGCTTAATGCCCTTTATTCAAGGGGAAACTTGCTGAGATGGCCCTGGTGGAAAGTGCTATGAGCAGCAAGCAGGACAGAGGGCGGAAAGGCTGCAAGAGTAAAGTGAGAGAAGGCCAGGTGTGCAGATCGGATGCTCAATTCTTCTCTCATTCTCTGCTCTGAAGCCAATTTTTTTTTTGACATATTGATTTTAAGACTCTTAATCTTCCTAAAGAAATTAGGTATATTTTTAATGTCTACTCTAGGTAGATATTTCTTCACATATTATGAACACCTTTTATTATACAGAACTAATGACTCTTAAATTCATCAGTCCAACATCCATAACATTTCAAAAGGAATTTTGTCAATATTAAGTACTTTGATTGTATACTTTTTAAAAATTATTACTCACTAAGGAATATGTTTCTGGCTCCCAATAAATCACTTTTCAAGACAAGGCAGTTAAATATTACCTCTCCAGTAAGGTCTCATTAAGTAAGTAGATAGCGATTTGCAAATGTTTCATTCTATGGGCTATGCATGGGAATCTCTTATGGACATATGAGACCATGGTTTTGGGCAAATGTGACAATGAGTGAAACATTTTCTAGACTCAATTAGAAGTCTGAGACTCTCAGTCAGACACCGCATTACCATTATTATATCTCAGTCATGTTATTGCACTGCCTGGGAATATGAGAATGCAGAGATGCTATAAAAGCTTAAGAGTGTGTGCCTCAGCAGGGAGTAAAGAAGAGTAAAGCTGAAAGTTGTTGTAAATGGCAGTGTTCCTTTGATTAACTTAGGTCTGAACCTATTGGAGCTCCTTTTGCTTACATTTATTGCGTATGTTTTTTCTTAAACCAGGTTGATGTGTGCAAAGCAGTTAGTTTTCATACTTACGCATTCATTCTTATGTCTAAAGGAGCTAATAACATTTGAGGGACAACCTCCTATAATTTGTCTCGCCCATAGTAATGTGTTCTTGGCTTGCTTAAAATAACGTTAGACAACTGTGGAAAATTGTCATGGGATTGAAATGTGCTTGGCTTTGACAGCAGACAGTCATTAAGAATAAAATGAAAACGTGCTCACAGTGACCACCTCTGATGCATTTTTGAACTCTTTACAAAAGATTTCAGTAAACTTCAAGAACATGAGTAAATTGTTCTTAAGTGTGATATTATATTTTTTAACACTTTGCATTACTATGGTACCTTTATTACAATTGTTGAAAATGTTATTATAATTATACTAAAATAACTATATAAATATTGTTATAATTATACTATTAACATAATAGTATACATACTTTGCATTAGAGTACACTGTGTTGTACAGTTCTAAGGTTCTTTTGTTTAACTTTTTTATCGTATAGTGTAACATATATAAAGCAAAGAAATAAAAAAAGCAATAGTTTTCAAAGCACTCTTCAACAAGTAGTTACAGGACAGATCCCAGAGTTTGTCATGAACTACCATATGATCTTCTTAGATTTTTCCTTCTAGTCGTTCCAGAATATAGGAGATTAGAAGGCTTAACTACTTTTTATAACCCCACAATTGACTTTTTTTTCTTTCTTTTCTGTGAAAAATAACATATATACAAAAAAGCAATAAATTTCAAAGCACAACACCACAATTAGTTGTAGGACATTTCAGAGTTTGACATGAGTTAGAATTTCATAATTTCAAGCGAGAACTCTAACTGCTGAGCTACCCTGACCCTCTCACAATTTTAGGTTTTTATTTCTAGCTGTCCTAAGATACTGGAGACTAAAAGAACTATCAATTTAATGATTTCAGCATTCATATTCATTTGTTAAATCCTATCTTGTCTGTATAACTCCATCATTACCTTTGATCTTTCTGTCCTTCTCTTTAGGGGTGTTTGGGTTACGGCCATTCTAACTTTTTCATGTTGGAAACAACTGTCACTAATATGATGTAGAGAGGTGGATCTATCTCATTTTTGAAGAGGATGGGCTCTCTAGGTTCCAGAACTTATCTGGTCCAGGGACTCATCCGGAGGTTGTAGGTTTCTGGAAAGTTACTCTAGTGCATGGAACCCTTGTAGAATCTTATATATTGCCCTAGGATTGGCTGTAATGGTCCTGGTTGGGGTTTGGCAGGTTATGATAGGTAGCAATGTCTAACTGAAGCTTGCATAAGAGCAACCTCCAGAGTAGCCTCTCGACTCTATTTGAAATCTCTCTGCCACTGATACTTAATTAGTTACACTTCTTTTCCTCCTTTTGGTCAGGATGGAATTGTTGATCCCATGGTGCCAGGACCAGATTCTTCCTTGGGAGTCAACTCCCACGTCACCAGGGAGACTTTCACCCTTGGATGTCATGTTCCATGTAGTGGGGAGGGCAATGATTTCGCTTGCAGAGCTGGGCATAGAGAGAGTGAGGCCACATCTGAGCAACAAAAGAGGTCCTTCAGAAGTAACTCTTAGGCATACCTACAGGTAGACTAAGCTTTTCTTCTACTTACATAAGTTTCACAGGAGTAAGTCTCAGGATCAAGGCATGGTCTATTGATATGGGTATCCCTAAAGTTTGACACAGTATCAGGGGATTTCCTGATGGTAAAGTTTAATAGTTCCATATTTTTCCCCATCCCTCAAGGGATTTTGCCAGTACTTTTTGATTTTGCCATTACATTAAGCTATACATGATTAAAGGACCACTTTCTTATTCTGGGTTCCCCATGTTTCAGTTATTCATATGAGCTATACAGATAGGTTGAGTTAGATTATGTGCTACAGAAAATCTCAGTTCCTGACCAAATAAAACTTTCTTCCTTTGGTCTCAAAGAGTTTGCGTGGTTCTAAAATACAGACATTGTCTTCCTTACCCCTGTGTTCTGGATGACTTTAACCCTAGCATCATTGACTTCATTCTTATCTCTAAATATCAGGTTATATATATATATATAAGATCTATGGTAGCTCATGACAAACTCTGGGATCTGTCCTGTAACTACTTGTTGAAGAGTGCTTTATATATATATAACCTCTTGAAATCCAGAAATAATAATTACCAGTCTGGACTAACTGTGTCTGATATAAAAGTTTACAATCCAAGCCCCTGTTTTCTTAAAAGCATTTTCTAAAGAAAACCATGCCATTATCATTCTTTTGTTTCTGGTGTATTTTGCCTCACTAAATTCCCACAGGTTCATTCACATTGTTGCTTGCCTTATGACTTTATTCCATTTTTTGTAGCAGCACAACATTCGTTCATGAGTTTATACCATCATTCACCCATCTACTTCTCAGTGAGTATATCCTTCAGCCACCTGCATTCATTGGGCATCATGTAGAGGCCTAAAGTCCACAGTCCATCAACACTCTCAATTTTAGATAATTTCATTGTTCCCGAGAGAGAAAACCAATAAACACCACCCTCGCCAAATAGGAAATCTAAACCTCCTCTTAACTCTTATTCCTCCCCCCATTATTTACCTCTGCTGTTGCTGTGGTGGTAAAGATGTTTTCCTTTTAAACACAGCCCATAGCATGCAATAGCAGATTTTCCCCTGTACCCTGGACTTAAACACTCTTTGTACACAAATCATGTCTTTGAAGTTGTTATTGCAAGAACTAATTTATATTTCTAGTGTTTATCAGTGTCTCACATAGGTCTACATAACCCCTTTCAATCTTGTTCACCTTCCATATGGTAATATTATAGACCCACTAGAGATCCACCTTCACTTCTATCTATTCCCTTACATGAAGTTCAGTCTCATTAAATATTCATTCACCCATCTCTAGCTTCTATGTATATCTAAGTCTCCTATATTCTGTATTATAAGTCTCTGATTTTACCTTTACCATGGTCATAAAAGGAGAATCATACAGTATCTATCCTTTGTGTCTGGCTTATTTCACTCAGCATTATGTCCTCAAGGTTCATCCATCTTGTCATATGCTTCAGGATGTCATTTTGTCTTACTGCTACATAATATTCCATTGTATGTATATACCACATCTTGTTAATCCACTCATCTGTTGATGGACATTTGGTTTGTTTCCATCTTTCGGTGATTGTGAATAGTGTTGCTATGAACATCGGTGTACAAATGTCTGCTTGTGTCATTGCTTTCAGCTCTCCTGGGTATGTATCAAGTAGTGCTATTGCTAGGTCATAGGACAACTCGATATTTAGTTTCCTAAGGAACCACCAAACAGTCTTCCATAGTGGCTGCACCATTATACATTCCCACCAGCAGTGCATTAAGTGTCCCAGTTTCTCCACATCCTTCCCAACATTTTTAGTTTCCTGTTTGTTTAGTAGTAACCATTCTTATAGGTGTGAGGTGGTATCTCACTGTAGTCTTGACCTGCATTTCCCATATAGCCAATGAAAATAAACATCTTTTCCTGTGCTTTTGAACCATCTGTTTTTGCTCTTCAGAAAAAACACTTATGCATAATATTTAGCCCATTTTATGTGTTGTTTGTTCTTTTCTTATTGAGTTGTATGATTTCTTTGGGTATACAGGATATCAAACCTTTGTCTGATATATGATTTCCAAATATTTTCTCCCATTGTGTTGGCTACCTATTTACTTTTTTGACAAAGTCTTTTGAGGTGCAGAAGCATTTGATTTTGAGGAGTTCCCATTTATTTATTTTTTTATTTGTTTGTGCTTTGGGTATAAAGTTTAGGAAGCTACCTACTATTACCAGATCTTGACGATGTTTCCCTACATTTTTTTTAGAAGTGTTATGATTCTAGTTCTTATATTTAGGTGTTTGATCCACTTTGATTTAATTTTTGTATAGAATGTAAGATAGGAGTCCTCTTTCATTCTTTTGGCTATTGATATCCAGTTCTTCCATACCCATTTCTTGAAAAGATAATTTTTGTGTCTAAGAATCTCTTGTAAGCAGTATATAGCTGGATTATATTTCTTAATCATAATCATTCTGTCAATCTGTATCTTTCAATTGGTATGTTTAGTCTGTTAACATTCAAATTTATCACTGAAAAGGCATTTCTTGAATCCACCAACTTATCTTTTTGTTTTATTTGTCAGATCTATATATTCTTTTTCCTCTTTCTCATTTTATTCTTTAAATTTCCCTTACTAGTACTCTTCAATTCTGTGCCCTCTTCCAGACATCCCTCTCTTGTCTTTTTTATTTCAACTGACAGAACTCTGTTTAGAATTTCTAGTAGGGCCAGTCTTTTGTTGACAAATTTTATCAGGATTTGCTTTTCTGTGAAAATTTTAATCTCTCCCTCAGTTTTGAAGGACAATTTGGCTGGGTACAGAATTCTTGGCTAGAAGTCTTTCTCTTTCAGGATCTTAAATATATCATGCCACTTCCTTTTCCCCTCCTTGGTGCCACTTGACTGGTTTGAACTCAATCTTATGTGGTTTCCCTTGCATGTAGTAGATTGTTTTTGTCTTGCTGCTTTCAGAATTTTCTGCTTCTCTTCAACATTTGACAGACCAATTAATATGTGTCTTGGGGAAGGCCTATTTGGATTTATTCTGTTTGGAGTTCATTAGACTTCTTTGACTTGTATATTTATGCCCTTTATAAGGGTTAGAAAGTTTTCCCCCATTATATCATCAGCTACTCTTCTTAGCCCTTTATTCGTCTCTTCTCTGTGTTGGACACCAATGATTCTTATATTTGTGTGCTTTGTTTTGTCTATTATTTCCCGGAAATTTAATTCTAATCTTTTCATCCTTTTTGCCATTTGCTGTTTTGAGTGTTTGAAATTAGTTATACTGCCATCTATATCACTTATTCCTTCTTCTGTCTCTTCAGATCTGCTGTTGTATGCCTCTAGTATGTTTTTATTTGGTCAACAGTCTTTAATCTCTGTGATATCTGCTATTTTTTTCTATTTATTTCTTCAAATTACTCTTTATGCTCTTCTACTGTCTTCTTGATCTCTTTTATGTCATTAGCCATCTCACTTATTTTATCAAGTAGATTTATATGAACATCTTTGAATAGTCATTCCAGTGTCTGTGTCTCCGCTGGTGTTTTAATTTATTTATTAGGCTGAACTATATCTTTCTGCATTGTGATATGCTTAGTGACCTTCTGTTGTTTTTGTTGCATGCAAATATCTTGAATGATTTACTTTGGGAGTTGATTTCCTTCAGTAATCTAAAGCCTAGTGTTTGCAGGGTCAATGTGTAGCAGAATGCAGGATTCAGGGCAGCATACAACATTGCGGTGATGTGTTGTAGAGCAGGTATAGCACAGGTTGGGGATGCTATGCTGGTGCATGTGAACTCAGCAGCCAGGGAGGATGTAGCTGTGCGAGTGCACAGGTCTGGGGGACATACACTGGTGTGCACTGTTCTAGGACGTGGGGCACTTTGTGCACATGCACAGAGCTATGGCAATAGGGAAGCGTTATGCCTTCATGGGCTGGGGGAGGATGTGGCCAGGCTGCACAGGTTAGTGCTTCCCCAGAGCTGGGAAGCATGACTTAGGGCCATTTGCATTCATGGGTCTAGGAGTGCCTTAAACTTATGTTCCTAGAGCTGAGAGGTATGACTGGGGGCCGAGTGCCTGCAGGGGTTTAGGAGTGCCATAAACTGATGCACAGAGCTCAGGAGGGATGGGATGAAGCTGTGCGTCACTATGGTTGGGGGGCAGGTATAGCCTGGATATGGAGGTTAGTGCCTGCATCCTTTATTCTCTGGTGACAGCCTACAGGGAGCAGGGAGGGGGAGGTAGTGATTCAGAGGGGTGCAGGAAAGGTAGGTTGGGCTGCACAAGGGTTGGGAGTGTGAAGCAGTGCATTAGGGGTCGGTGGGGTGGGGTCCTTGGAGTGTGGGGAGTGGGGGCAGGCGACGGGGTTCAGGTACATGGGGTATGGGGTGAGTCACAGGTCTCAGGGCTGCACTGAGGAATGTGGCTTGGCTTACTTCCTAGTCCCTGTCTCTCCATCCATTCACTTCTGTGGTCTTTGTGCTTCTTCATTAGGCCCCAGTTTTCTGTTTCTCAGTTCCTCAGCTTTTGCAACCAGGGCTTCCCTATGTGGTGCAGAAGACTCTCCCAAGTCAGTTGCACTCTTGAATAGCTATCTCAGATGCTCTCCCATTCCTTCTCTAACTTTTCCTTGGAGCAGAGCTGGACTCAATCTACCCTATTCGCCCATCTTCCCAGAACTACTCTATATCAGATTTTAATCAAAGTCTGTAGTCCATTGGTTGAGGCATAGAGAGATATTAATATTAGAGGAAAGTTTTTGATTGAGCTATACTGTTTTAAGAGTGTACAGCCTTGTTTTCTGGTAGTTATGATATATTTGTCCAGCTAGACTGCTGTTAGACTATAAGAAACATGAAGTAAGGGACTCTATCTGTATTGTTAAATGTTATTACAGTCTAGTACAGTAGCAAGCTCATAACAGCCATGTAATAATTCATTTGTGAATGACTATGAAGATGTAGACTTCTCTAGATAATAATATTATGTCTTCATAAAGGAAGCTTGTCAGTGAAAGGATGGTATTGATTATCTGGGTCTGCACAAAAAATGTAATAATAATAAAAGTTTATAAACATGTAACCTGATATCTTAGATGTCTGAGTCCCTCTCTGCATTATTTGCAAAGAAAATAACACTATGGTTATAATTTTTACCTAACCTTCAAATGTTCAATGATCTTTTTCACGTTTAATATATGTGAAATGTATTCCCTTACTCTAATAGATATGGCAACAAGATTTGTGAGCCAATGAAAAAGCATACAAAACAGAATTTTATATTTTTAAAAGTGATTCTATTTTCACTATAATATTTTAAGCATTATAAGTTGTCTAATTATTATGATCAGAAAGCCTTATTATTACTTAAATTACTATGTGCCTTCAAAGACTATAAATTAGAGTGTTCTTAGGACCTGTTTTCACTTTAAGAAATCTGGGATTTTCACTTTTTTAGTGCTTTTCATTCTTCAAAAATTGTTTATAAAAATGATTTTCTTTTAAATATTTTTCTATTTAAAATAGTAATTATCTGTAATATATTTGTGACATTAGTTTGGATTTAGCATAATCATTTCATATTTCTCTTCTGCCACCTGCTAAACAGATATTAAATAAATCTAGCCAATTGTGAAAGAATATAAATTGTTCTCCACCACAATAGATATACATATATATTCCTTTTTCCAGAACACCCAAGCACATATTGTTAGTTCCAAAATAAATGGAATTGCATAGAGGTTCAGGTGGCTAGATGAAGAAAATTAAATTATATTTAGTAAAAAAATTGCATCAAGTCATTTAAATATCTTTTATAAATTCAGGTTCCTATAGCATAAAATATGGTTAATAATAATTTCAGAAAGTAGGTGAAGTGTCTGATGACAGATTTGTAGAAAAAATATTGTATACTACTACTGACCATGCCTTTAAAATTGCATGTTTTTCCTTCAGATTTTCAATAATTTAATGTCTCCATCTCTGTATCTCTTTCCCTTTCATTACTATCTATCTATCTATCTGACTGTCTATCTATCTATGTCTGTCTGTCTATCTAACTACATCAACTATCTATTTATCCATCAAGATAGAGTTAGTGTGGATATGCCATTACAGTGATGGAAGTCTGAAAAAAAAAACTTGCAAAAACCACACGTGTTTTCATCTTATATGAAAATGTTTTAATTAAAGTCTAGCTGTTGTAAATTTACCTATAAAACATAGCTGGTGTGGTTTCATTTTTTTATGATTTAAAATGATAAGGTGTTATTGGTCTTCTAGGTGTTTTATTTTGCTTATGAGATATAGTTGCAGTTGGACTATACATTCTCTGTAGTTCAAATCTGTTGTTTAGATAGAGGGCTTCAATTAATTGGGCCATTAATTAAAATAATCCAGTGATCTGTGAAAAACAGTATCGTGTTTGTGCTTCATTTTTATTCTTTGATTTTACCAAAATCTCTTAAATGTTTAAATTTAATATATAGAAAATTGAATAGATTATGGAACGTCAAACTAATACTACTGCAATATGCAAAGGTTTGTAAAATGGTTGCCCTGCCTATCAAACCCCATCTCTGTTACTGATCACGGTTACATGAGGTGATTATCCAGGAAATTTTCACTGAGCATATTAAACTCTACTGGAATTGGGTGACAGAAAGACATTTCAAAAAAAATACCACCAAAAAAGCTTATAAAGGATGTGATCATAAGGAAGGACTCTGAATTTTCTTCTTATGACTCCTTTTTTTCACTCAGCATAGTCCAGTACCTGAATCAAACCTGTTTCTTGAATTCAAGTGATTCATTGTTATGAATTATCTAATATTGGGAAAATTAAACAACAGAAATTAAAATTAACAGTGAGAAATTTTCAGATTGCTAGAGATGTAAAAACCACTGCAGCTATTAGCAGAATATAAGGCTACTCTTGGCACTTTTACTTAACAGCAGTAATCCAAAACTGTCAAAATTTTGTAATGTATCTTTGTGGTGGCAAAATTAAGAAAGCTACATATTGCCATTAATTCCCCACCCTCCCCACCCCCCAAAATGCTCTATCTATGTTGAATATTCCTACAGAGAAAATGATGTAATGGAGTGTGAAATCTCAGTTTCAGTGGAGAAGCAAAAACTGGAAATATAAAACTAATAATTACAATGTAGATAAAATGTTTAAACAAATGGTACATAAATTTTATTACAGCAGCACTCTCCATTTGTTTTCTCGATGATACATTTTATATCTTGAAGGGCACTGAGAGAGAAAAGACTTAGATAACAACATACATGAATTAACTTTTGTAATGTTTGAGTTAATTCTTAATGACTTTTTTCTACTATGAATGTGTATTATTTTCCTGGCTGCTAAAATAAATACCTTACAACGGGTGGGCTTAAAAACAGGAATTTATTGGCTCACAGCATTGAGACCAGGAGAAATCCAAAACTGAGGCATCAGCAAGGTCTGCTTCCTCCACAGTGACTGATTTGCTGAGGCTTGTTGTGGGCAATCCTTGGGGTTCTTCTGCTTTTCCATCACATGGTAATGTGCTTTGATGTCCAGTTCTGGCCACTCCCTGTCGCTTCTCCTTCTAGGCCCAATTTTCTTCACTTATGATGACTTTGGCCATATTGGTTTATGGCCCATCCTCACTCAGTTTGGCGATACCTTAGCTAATAACAGCATCAATAACCTCCTGTTCATAAATGAGTTTCGCACCCACAGGACCAGAGGTGGGACTTGATCACGTCTTTTGTACAGGACACGATTCAGTCTCCAACAAGATGCTTGCAAGTAGTTCAAGTGAAGTACATAAAGGCAGAAATTTGAACAGGTTACACAGATGTAGGACTAACAATTATGGTCCCATTCAACATAGGTTAGAATAGAATATCAGTTTTTCTTCTTAATGTCATAGAAATAGTTTAAATCTTAAGACACATAGTTACTAAAATATTGCCCTATGACTGCTATAAAATAATTAATGAAACAGTAACTAACTTAAACAGTTCCTAATAAACTTCTAAGTCTTATGTGTAAAACTTGACAGGTGTTAGACAACATGATAGTTTCTGAAACTCAACCGGATGTCAATGATAATAATGACTTGACAGTGATAAGCATAAAGTGTTAGCAGAGAAAATTGCTTTAAGTAGATTGTTACTGTCAAGTCTCAGCTGGCTGTAACTAGAAGGAATGGTTGCTTTGATGTCCCTAGGGTATGCTCTGGGGCCCAAAATTTGGGTAGATAATGTAGAGAAATTCCCTCTCATTTCTATGAAATACGGGTTCTGTGCTAAAGAAACTAAAATTGAGAATAACAATGTAGTATTACTTTGGAATAATGCAGGGACTGTTATTGTCTTGTGGTCCTCTTGACTTTAACAACCACTATAAAATATGTACTTTCTTACATTCTTCAATGTGAAAGTACACTTAAATTTCAAATGTTCAGTATCACCATCTTTAGAGCTCTGGAAAAGACTAAAGACTGTACTAATATAATTCATTTTAGTCTGTAATTAATTGAAAACCCCAATCGAATACCTGGTATGGCATTATTTTCCTGCTGCTGAAATAAATACCATACAAGGGGTTAGCTCAACAATAGGAATTGATTGACTTGCAGTTTAAGGCTAGGAGAAATCCTGATATGGCTGTTTGCCATGGTCTGTCCCTCTTCTCAAGTCTATAAATATCCTATATGCAGTGATAATAAAGTAACTTCTAAATTCAGTTTTATATTAATGTTTGATTTCAGAAGTTAATAGTTGGAATTAAATTTTTGTTCACACTGTTGACATCAAGGAAAAAATCAAATGCTAAATAAATAGAATAAAATTATTCTTTAATTTTAATGCACTCAAAAATACACATAGAGAAAAAATATAACTTTTCTAGGCTCAGCATTTTTGTCATTCAAACCATAAGGAACAGAAGGATTATGAGATAGTTTTGTCAATGATATCTAACATATGTAAACATTTGCATTTTTGTTATAGATCTTATACCAAAACTCTTAACGTAGTGTTTATTTAAAACTGAGCAATTTGGCCTCCCTCCCCATGTGATGGGATCTAGCTAATTTTTTCCCTGCTTTTGCAGTCTTGTAGTTACATTCTGCAATTTTATAGATATTAAAACAACAGGCAACACAGAGAGCATCATAAAAACAGTGAGTTTTGCTCTTTGGCAATAATTCTTGTTTGTTTGGTTTTTTTTTTTCCATCAGAGATGGACAATAAAAACACTGAGAGAAAAATCTTAATAGGATATATGATATTTTCCCGCCCTGAGGGCTGAGTTTTCATCTTCTCTATAAGCTGAACCCATCACTACTATACTCTTGAGTGGTAGAGCCACTATGTGTGTGCGCACAAGTGTTACATATACTTTGAAGTAATAGAGTTTTGGGTTTATTTTTTACTTTCATCATATTAAAAAAAACTTGCAAAGACAACTTGGGAAAATAACTAATGTACAAAATAATGACTATGGGATAAAAATTAAGAAGTTGTTAATTACTTAATTTATAGTTCAAGAGTATAGCAAACTATATTCTCTTAATGATTTATTTAGTATATGAAATAATCAAAATTCATTGGGGCAGTAAAGCATCCGTTTTACAAAATGAAATCTAAATTAAAAAAAATATTTCTAGTATTTCTTTTATAGTGCTTGTGATATTTAGAAATTGCTACTGCAAAAGGTAAATACTCTGGCATATGAAATTGCCTAGAATGAAAATACACCTAGGATGATCCCTTTTGATGTTATGTGAGAGATGATTGCTCACACAATTTGAAACTCTTTTGGCAAGAATAAAATAAACTGTGAAGAAGAAAGAAAAATCAGTAAGAAACTGATAATAAATCTGGTATTGAACATTACATTTCATATTACTACTGCATTAGCTTGTGTGTATGTTTTTCTTTTTTTGGGGGGGTGCATAGTCTGGCAAGTGAACCCACATGGGAGGCAAGCATTCTACCACTGAACCACCCATTCACCCACTTATGTGTATGTGTATTGCTAGTATCCTTTAAATTTTCTTATTGAAGATTCAACATTGGATTCAACTTTTATATAAGGATTATAAAAGGGGTAAGTGTCTATTTTGAGAGCCTTACTTCTGGCTCAGCAGAATCTTATTTTTCTCTTATGAAGAGAGTTATATAACTGTGTTCCCTTTGTGTGTTTTCATTACAAAATCTATTTTAATGTTATTATATAATATTGAGTAACACGAAGAAAAAACAGCATTTCTGTGATGGTTAATTTCATGTGTTAACTTGTCCACATAACAGTGTCCAGTTGTTTAGCTAATCAAGCACTGGCCTGATTGTTACTGTGAGGATATTTCATAGATGGATTTAGGTTATTAGTCCTTGATCTACATCTATGTCTGATTACATCTATGATCAACAAAGGAGATTACCCGAAATGAGAAGAGTTTCCTTATCCAATCAGTTGGAGGCCTAAATGGAAGAACTGAGATTTCAGCAATGAGAAAAAAGAATTTCTTTCTTACTTCAGACAGACAGCTTCTCCTGGGAATTCACTGACAGCTTTATCATGTTTCCAACTTGCAACCTATCCTACAGAATTTCAGGTTTGATCATCTCCTTGGTCGTCTGAACCAATTCATATAATGAATCTTCAATTCTGTTTCCCTGGAGAACCCTGACTAACTCAATTGCTATGAAAGTGATTTTAGTTTTTCTATAGTTCTAGAATGAATCATTCTTTAACTTAAACATTGCATATGTGATAATAAATGTATGACTTACACTACATTGTTTCCAAGCTCTATTGTGACGGTTCATCCACATATTGCTATATATACAAAATTTGGAGAGGATGTTCAACTCTGTATACTATGAAGCTAACCAAAGCACTAACAATGAAATGGGCCCTTTTAAAGAAAATAATAATTACAAAAGTTGATATTTTGAAGTTTAACATTAGCACAATTTTTGTATAAAAAATTAAATTTCTGCACATTCTTTTTCTTTAGTACAGTCTAGATTTTCTTCTTTTTTGATTTATGCTTTCAGTTGTCTGTTCACCTGTTCAGTAACCTATCTTATCCATGCCCCTATTCGCACCTTAATTTAAACAGTTATGTCTATATAACAGAAGGGCACAGAATGATCAATTTCTGTTTATTAATTCATTCCTTTTATCCTTCATTACTTTAACTAAAATCAAAGATATTTGATCATTCATCAAATTTGTATTAAAGCATAAAATATGTGACAGGTACTGTAAGAGTATAGAAAATGCAGAGAGGAACTTTATAGAAGATTTCATTCTTCTGAGGGAAAAAGAAAATAAGTAAACTACAAATTAACAGGATAGATTCTCATTATTCAATAGGCAGTGACTTGATATTGGTGAAGGTGCAGAAATATCCAATGTGTCCTGCAAAATGCCAACTACCCATCCCAGGAACATATGTACAAGATGTGTGCATGTGTGTTTGGGGGGGGGGGGGTAAACTGGAGGCAAGGAATATGCCTGCAGCTTTCTCTCTTTTGTCCATTTAGATTTTCTTTGATCCAGCATAATGCCAGCAGTTAGCACATATATTCAAAACCATAAATTACCCGTATGAATCCTACAGTCAATAGATGCTCTGATACTTTAGAATCCTCCCTTAATTCACCTGTCCTGATACTTGGGTACTCCCTCAAAGATTTTCTTGTGACTCCCTTTCCAGCATTCCTAATCGTTGGCCACCTCATCTAGCTCTAGAGCTGGAATCTAAGGATTTATGCTTTTGTGTTTTTGGTTATTCTGTAGCAATTGATCTTCCAAGAAAGAACTTTCTAAATCTCTCCATTATGAACACTCTCTTCTACTTCTGTGGCTCCACAGAAAAAGAGTTGTGACAGAACTTTACGGTTTGGTCCTTTCCTTGTTCAAAATGGATCCTCCATTACGCAAAAAAAAAAATGTACAAGACGCTTTCTATGTATCATTATTAAATACTCCTACAGTTTTTGAAGCTCTTCAAATTTTATTAGTCTACCATTTCATACATATCACTATTATTAATGTTACTTTGTTCCACTGTTTAACATCTCCGACTGACCATTTATCCTCAATCTATCAACAATGAAAGGAAAACATGTGTATGTTATTTCAGAATGTCATTGATAAATCAAAATAATTCATTAAAATGTTTATCAAGTGCATGCAAATGTACATATAACATGATTGTTATCAATATAATGAAATGAGTGTTCCTGAATCTCTTACTCAATCTAAGAACTAGAATTTTGCCAATATCCATATTGTGTAATACTTCTGATGTCTTCACAACTATTGGGAATTGTATCTTTAGAATTCTCAAACCTTTAAAAATAATTGTATTTCACAAATAATATACTATTTTGTTTTTCATTTTTAAAGGCTTTTTATAAGTCACATATATTATTCTGCAATTTGCTTTCTTTATTTGATATCATATTTACACGAGTCATCACACTGTTACTTTAGTAGTCATACACATCATTATGTAAAATTGAGAATGTATGTAACCCTCTACCCAGGAAATTCACTCTTAGGTATATGCCATAGCAAAACTCTTGCTTGTTTTCATCAAGATGTGTACAGGATTATTCATAACAGTATTGGATGCAATAGAATTAAAAGTACTGGAAACAAATCAAGTGCCTATAGAAAAGAGGGGATTTGGACTTGGATAAATAAACTGCAGTTTAGTCACACAATAACATATTATATAATAGTGATTTATTTTGAAATGCAGAAATAATTGGTCTTGGAGATGGTTCTTTAACTAGATTAATTTCTATCTGATAAATACAGAGATTCGTTTAGGGAATTTATACATATGCCATTTATAAATTTGATCTCCTGTAAGAACTACTATAGTTTGTTTAGCCTGCTGAGTCAAGACCAAGCTTTCTCTAGCTTTGCATCTTCTTTCCGTGTGTTAACTTTGCTAGAGACATCTGAATGAACCTACTTTGATCCAAAGATTCTTTTCCCTAGACACTTCTATCTGCAGACAGAAATCTTTCACAGGGTCCATACAGCACTATCAAATATTGATATAATATAACTCCTACAGCTGTTCTACTTTTATAACTGCTCTAACCCATCAACAATGACAATGGCATAAACAAATGAATATCTATTAGGAATTTTGCTGTGAGAAGAATAATATGATGGAAAATGAACTCTAATTTGTTTTTTATTTTTAACAGTTGAATTACTTCGGGTTAGATATTATTTCCTGTGAAGTCTGAGGGTTGTGGAATATGTCAGAGTTTTGCAGAAAAGCATATTGTCTTTGGTAGCATGGAAGTGTCCCTAGGCTATATATCGATGCCCAAACTAAGAGTGATATGTGCATGCATCAGAATCAACGTTGTAGGATCATCTTAACACTAGATGAAGAATAACTGTTATGAGCAGTGATTTTTTTTACCAAATTAAATCTAAGACTGTGAAACATAATGCTTATAATATGGCACATCTACTGTCATCCTGGAGATTTTCTGACAGTAAGAGATGAGACCAAATGGACAGAAAGAAGAATATGAGGACATAGAAAATAAAGGACTCCTTAGAGAATTAGACATTTGGTAATTTTTTCTTCTCCTTTATGTTCTATTTTTCATGATAACTCATCATATTATAGAACAAGCATTCATTTTGTTTATTGAACTTTGCACTTAATGTGTTTGGAACTGAAATGAACATTGAAAAATCAGTGGCGAAAAACAGAAGCTACCATTCCTCATGTAGTACATATTTTACTGCTTTCTATTCTTTCCAATCTCTTGAATGACTAAAATCAGATTTGGGCATATAAATGGCCAAATAATATTGACTATATACCTAGCTACATGATGGAATTGAAAATTATAATTTGGGTTTATTTTTGGCTATGATCATAAAATGTGACAAAGAAATTTGTCAGAGGTTCAAAACATGAATCAGCATATTGAGTGGAGTCACAAATTAAACTTCCATCAAAAAAGAAAATCTCAATATCCATCTCTCTATATACATACATGTATACATACACACCTGCACTGGTATATCATGTAGTACTAGAAGCCAGAGTCTGGCTTCTCCAACTTTTTTGACACAAATAATTCTCTTTTCTTAAATTCACCTGTTCTGCAGAATCAAGTACAAGGATGGAGAAAAGACAAATAAATAGAAGTGATCGGAGAGTACATTTTTCATTACTGGAATTTAGAGTTATTGAGTAAGCCTCTCTTAGAGTGAAATTTGACTTGACAGGGCAGAAATCAGAACAAAAAAAGAAAAATCATTTGTAGTAAAAAGAAGAAAACTGGTAATATAAATACAATATGAAATTAGGTTTGATTTTTCAGCTATTCTCATGTAATTCATCAGAAGATATATGTAGTAATAGTAATTGTGACTATCTTTAATGAATATTCCAACACAAAGAAGAAAAACTTCATAAATAATATTGCCATGAGAATGAATCCTCATGAAAATGCAAAAATTAATGTAGTAGAAAACATATTTAAGTTAGGTTTTCAGTATGCTATTTTGAAATTCTCAGTGGCACAGAGAACCAACAGCACATAATACAATCAGAAAACTTGACTATTAGACATGGTAGAGGGTTGAAGCAAAATTTTAATCTGTTGCACCTTATTATAGCTTTCACACTGGAATGACAAAGTAGATTCAATTTAAGCTTGACTTTCTAGTTAAATTTTAGCTGTAACTGGTTATATTAGTAATTTACATCTATAAAGGGTAATAAGTGAAGAGATAGCACTGTTATGTCACACTAAATGTGACATTTATGGACTCTTCCTAGTCAAATTTATGTCAAGAAATTCATTAATTCTATTCTTACATCGGACAAACATATAACATCAAGAATTATAAAAATATTGACATACAGAGAAGACTTTTATTTTTCTCAATATTGATGTACAATATCTTGTGTTTTTCCATTAAAGTTTACTATAGAAAACTTTATAGTTTGTTCACTTAAAAATCTACTTGAACATTTCCTTAATGAGTAAGTTGTATTATACTCTCTGATCTTAATTATGGTAGGACTGTGTCCTGAATCAAGGGCTTGAATACACAATTGTTTAACAAAAGAAAGTGTTTACAGGTAGCTACAGAAGACAAAAAGTCCCACCACCCTCAGAAGTCAATAAATTAAATTGCAGCAACTAAGATAATTAGAATTGAGTTAAGTTAAAAAAAAGTAATAATAATTGATGCTTGTAATAGTCCTTTGCATAAGGGAGTGGAAATATAAATTGATTAAGTCAGGAAACATTTTTGAAAAATTTTCAAAACTTTTTGAAAATATTATCAAGTATCTTAAACGTCTATTTCTTTTAACTGTGTCTTTTTAGTCGTTAGAATGTATCATAACATAATTTGAAATGTGGATGAATATGTTTTTAGGAAAAATTTTGTCTCCTTTGACAAAATTTGAAAAAAAAATAGAAATTCCATATTTTAAAATGTTGGACACTTTTCCATACAGACTAGGCATTTAATTCAGTAAATACTCATTGCATCCTTTCCTTGTTCCAGCTATCATGTTGCAAATATTGACAAATACAGTATTATCCACAAAGAATTTAAAGTCGTGTGTTTGTGTGACTGCCCGTGTGTGTGTGTGTGTGTGTGTGTGTGTGTGTGTGTGTGTGTGGAGACAGAGGCAGCGGGGTGGGTGAAGAGACAGAAGACAGTCAATTCAGTTTCTTCTAATATCTTTACCTTTCTTTTTTTCTGGCTTACTTTATCTTGTTCATTCCTATCATGGAATGAAATGCAATGGAAAATATCTTCTACAATTAATACTTTCCAAACTAATACTTTAGAACTACTTCTTCACTTTCTGTATTTCAATTCACACCTCAACTCCAAACATTCTATTAAAAAGTATTCTATAAACATTCATCAGTTTCATTCTACTTGCCAAGTTCCAATTCCATATGTTTAATTTTTATCGTACTTATCTACAACAGTTGACTGGGTTCATTCATTCTCTCAGGCAACACTATCTCCTCAGTCTACTCTTACTCTTCGGTCATAAATTATCTTTCTCCTTTACTGTTTTTTCTCCTGCCTATATTTAAATTTTAAAATTTCTTCATGGATGAGTGGCTATAATCACTTTATATATTCTTTTTTTCATATACCATTGATTCCAATAACTTTGAAATTCCTCTTGGTATGCTAAGAACTACAAAATTAACTTTCTGTTCCAAACCACTTGTCTTAGCTCTGGACTTGCATTTCCACATGATTACCAGCAATCCATCCAAGTGTCTCACCAGCACCACAAGCTCGACACTCCTAAAATTGGAATTTAGTATTTTTCAGAACTCTGTTCCACCCTTGATAGGTCTTTATTTGGTAAATTACACCTTAGTCACATTTTTAGAAAGTGGGGACCTCCTTCTCTCCATATCCAACCATCTTGCATTCCCACAGATTATGATTCCTCTGCATCTCTCTTATCTAACTCTTCCTCCAAGCAGGCACCTCCCCCACACCCTTTTTTTAAGTGATGTGTCCTCTTGCTCTAAACTAGTGACTGGAGTTGTAATAGCTCAGTAAATATTTGCTGAAGGAAAGTTGAATGAATGAAAAAACTATTATGAATATATCTTTAGAGATATTTCCATTTATGTTAAGAAAATTAAAGTTTTGAGGTGATTTCAGAAGTTCTAATACCATATTATGATTAAACAGTTGAATGCAAAGAGAAGTGGACTCGTAGTTATATAGTTTTTGGGGAAAATTGATTTTGTTTTCTTGGCTACAAATTTGTTTGTTCAAAAGAATATCTCATATCATATATAATAAAACTGTCTAAAAATGAAAAAAAAAAGCCCGTTCTAGGAATGTAGTGCCCTTCAGAAAGGTATCTTAAAAAAGTTTCAGGGATTCAAATTTTTATTATATCTGTCAACTGTTGACAAAATAATGTGGAAACACAAATAATCTGAGTATATTCCATCAAGAAAGAAATGAATGTGATTGCTAATATAGCTAACATGGATTCTTGGATTTCTTAATGAAATCCGAATTTTAGAAGGGTTCAGCGTGTTTGGGATCTAAAAGGAAGAAATCCTTTAATGTAATTTTTAGGAGTATATTACAGATTCTATACAGGAAAATTATTTATTTATTTATTCTTTACTTCAAAGGATATTTATTGAGAACTTATCATATGACAGATTTTTTTTTCTAAGTACTATGTTACAGTAGTGTAATGAGGAGCCAAAGTAAGTTTCTGAAAGATGTGTGACATGATGGTCAAATTTTCAAATATTTCTCTTGTAACTTTCCATATATATATATGTATTCTTTATCATTACAATATACTTGGTTGAAATCACTGCATAGATTTATCTGCAAATCTACATATTGATCTATTAAAAAACAAAGATCTTAAAATATTTTTCGCAGATATTGTCTTAGTCTCCATGGGTTTCCATAATTAAAGACCAAATCTTTAATTTGGTCTTTAATTTAATTCTGGTGGCTTTGAACTGAGAAACGTTTTGCCTTGTACTTTTGAAGGTTAGAAGTCTGAAATCAAGCCATTGGCAAGGCCACAATCCTGAAATACGCAGGGTGGATTATTTCCTTGTGTCTCCTAGCTTGCAATGTTTGCTGGCAATCCTTATGTATCTTGGTTTGCAGCTGCAGCATTTCAATTTCTGCTGCTGTCCTCACATGATGAACTCTCCTCTTGTGTTCATTCAAATTTCCCTCTTCTTTCAGGACACCAGTTAGATTGTATTAAGGCCCAACCTACTCATTTATGACCTCACCTTATCTAATTGGATCAGCAATTACACTATTTCCAAATAAAGTCACATTCTGAGGTACTGGGTTTAGGACTTCAACATATCTTCTTTGGGGAAACAACCATACTGATTACATTCACCCAAATCCATATATAAATTTCATACATTAAAATTGTGATATTTTTAATAATGGTCTGAACTTTATATTCTCTGGAAATATATTTGAATCTTATTGTTGGTATTAATTATCCCATGCAAATCAGAAATGGATAGCAGTCACTGATATGATTCTGAATGGATTACTTCCTATCTCGAAATCATGTATTTCAGAAAAAGTGTGCATTCACTATCCCACAAATTCTCTAAGTAGTTTACACTTTATGTTTTTTCTAAATACCAAAATAATGTTTGCTGGCTTATGGGTTTTGGTCATGAAGGGTAACAGAGACTAGATTTGCCTTCAGCAACTGAGAATTAAAAAAAATGCTTTCAGATATTGGACAAAGGACAGCAGAGAAAGGTGATGCCTGAGAAGAGAGAAAATGTTCTAGAGCCAAGAGATACAAGTCAATTAATCTGACAAAAAAGTGCAAACACATTAAATGAAGGTCCATCATTCAGGTTTAAACAAGACATGATGCTATCCCTGCCCTGTCCTCTCTACATGCCTATAGGCATATAAATAAGTGAGGTATTTATATGGTATCACAGTGATAGGTGTGAAAACAGGTTTTAAATATCATCAAAAATAGATAGCTGGAGTAATTTCAGACAAGTGTTTATCAACCAGATTATAATGCTCTTAACATTATCTAGACCATTTATTGTGAAGGAATATCCTTAATTTATATGTTTTCCAAAAATCTAATTCCATAAACAGGGTTGGGGCCCCACATATTTGCTGTAGGTCATCTTAAATTCTAGACAACATGAAGGTCAGGTTCAATTTTTGTTTCAATGAAAGAGAAGATGCATATAGAAAGCTGGTAAAATGCTGTCTACCTGTAGTCCAGCTTTATTTTAGTGAATTTAAAAGCCTGAATTATCTCAGTGACTTGCTATCCTGTCCATAAAACTAAGCCTTATGGAGTCTTCAGTGTTTCCAAAAATAGTTTCAGAACCAACAGAATGATTTATTTGTACTTCACTTTATCATTTTGTTATTCTTATATATTATAGGATATATTCTGACATATTACAGAATAACAAAATGCTGTAGTGAGTAGTGTAGTACTGGACTCTAGTATTCCCTGTAATTCAGTCTTCTTTCTAGCCTCTCAACTTGACAGCAGCATTACTTTCCCACAAATAACTCTCACCTCCAATATATGTATATACTATATGGCTTTATAAAATGTTCAGCTCCTTGAATTTTCCTCTGTGGAAATAAAGCACAAATAGATCTGCATTATTGAACAATACTTTCTTCCATACATTTAACAAAAGAAGAGAACATCAGGTGAGGATTCCAGCAAAGTAAATTGTTAGGTATATTCACAGAAAAAGTACTAAAGGCTTACAGAATATATCTATGTATAGTCAATTAAATTATTTATTTATAATACTGACTTTGAAAATCACTGTAGCTTTGCATTAAAAAATTACTCTGTTATGATGAAAATGATGTGATCTTGAAGCAATGGGAAACATTGTGCAGCTCTGAAAGGGGAAAGTAAGTTACTGATGATGGTTTTGTTAAGTCAATATGTGCTTCATTAAGTGAAAATTCCAAAGTTTAATGCTAATTTTCCTTTGAATGAATATATCCAGTGTTATAACTTGTACTTCAATAGCTAAGAAATTCATTGAATATAGAGCTGTTTGCATTGGAATCATATTGAAGCCTTATCAAATCAAATAGCACAGTTATTCATCAAATAAATTTGCAACTTTGAAAATGAAAAGTTAAAAAGATATTGTTAAAAAGTCTGAAATTATAGTGAGTTACAGCAAAAGAAAATATATATGACAGTAAATGTAAATATCTTTTATGTATTTATTTTGTTCTTGTATGTATTTATTTTATGGAGAATATCTTTTTTGAATTAATGTTTTAAAATTCAATTTAGGACATTCAGTGGTAGAATTCTTGCCTCCCATGAAAGAGATCCATTTTCAGTTTCCAGCCCAAGCACCCCTCCAAAAAAAAGAGTTGTCAACAAAATTCCTTGTGATAATAAATATCACATATCTGCCTCTTTGTGGGTGTATGTATAGACATAGGTACACATATATGTAGGGAGACATAAAAATTTTAAATTTATATTTATTCTAATTTATATGTCCTAAACAAAATAAATTAGTCATACATTGAATACATGCCCTATGTTTATAAATATTATTTGTGCTAAGTTTATGGATAAGGATTGAAGTCCATATTCATCAACACCAATCTAGTAATTATAATTTCATTTCTAATAATCATTGAACCATATTCCCCAATTGTTGAAGTAACTCTCTACTATAAGATTAGGTACTGAAGAAACTGCTTTATCCCTCTTAATCAATGGGAAACTTGTTCGCTATCTTTGCATTGTTCTTTCACAGCCATAGTACATCAAGCTGTGTCTGTCCAAGTTGAAAATCAAGTTGAACATGAAAGACAACATGAATTGACACTTTCTAACTAAAAATATGTGATCTTTCACTTGAGTGGTACAATAGGTTCTGTTTTAGTTTGTTTGAGCTGCTATGACAGATACCACACAATAGTTGACTTAAACAACAACAATTTCTTCTATCTTGGCTTTGGATGTGTTTTTTGTTTCTTAAATGTAGTTGGAATGTGATATAGTAGAAATGGAAGAATTTTTAAAAAGGGAATTTATTAAGTGACAAGCTTATAGTTCTACAGCCATAAAAATGTCCAAACTAAGGCATCCAGATAAAGATACCTTGATTCAAGAAAGGTCAATGTCGACAGTGTTCGAGAATCACAATGGATGGAGGTAACCTAAGAGTAAAAAGACCGAAGGAAGGAAAGGGGAACTGCAGGGTATACATACAATGGACTACTGAGTGGCTGCAAGAAAGAATGAAGTTGTGAGGCATAAACTAGGTTAATGAATCCTAAGGACTATATGTTGAATGAAATGTCATAAACAAAAAAGACAAATATTATCATGCTTCACTCATATGGACTAAGTATAATGTATAAACTCAGTTAATTGAAGTCAAGAACATGGGTTACAGGTTGGGGCCTATTTAAAGGGTCTTAGACTGTAAGCTCTTACAGCAGTCACATTTATTTAGGAGTTGTAACTTTATTTCTAAATTCTGAGATATTGAGCTGTTTGTATATAACTTGGTTGTTCCCAGAAATTTGGGGTATTTATGTGACACCTGAGACTCGGAGTTAGAGCTTTGAAGCTGTGAAAGTCAGAATTACTACATACAACAATTGTTCAAAATGTTGAAAAAGTGATCAGACTTCAACTAGATATTTGAATGAAGCTGATCTGGATAGGACTAAGATAAATCAGAATTCAAGGTAAAGGATGATATGGTCCATATTTTAAAATTTCAATTTCTGTGTGGTACCAAAGGGAGAGATATTTATTTGGTGCAAAATTTATATTTTGGATAGTGCATTACCTAATTTAATTTGTATAGTCAGTTTATTTGAAACCATAAGTACATGGAATCTTGAATAGGATATGAGATCTTGTTGGTTTGTATAGGTTTACCTGTTGCCCTGATATGTACCTGTGTAATTTGAACAGTGAATAAAAAGCTTGGGGGACTGGAGAGAAAGGAGGAAATAGTCAACTTCTGTATTGGGGAAATTCCTGATATTCTTGCAAGCACTGGAGACAAATGAACCTTCGATCTTGGTATTCACCCTTATAGAACTTATTCCTGCAAAGTAGAAGCTAAGCCTACTTTGAAATTAGGTCTAAAAGTCATCCTCAGAGAACATTTTTTGTTGATTAGATGTGGTTTCTCTTTCTCTAAGCCAAGTTGGTAGGTGAATTTATTGCCCTCCCTGCCCCCACATGTGGGACATGATTCCCAGGGGTGTAAATCTCCCTGGCAATGTGGGTCAGAATCCCAGGATGACCAAAAGCGGAAGAGAGAAATAGACAAAATAAAGTTTCAATGGCTGAGAGATTTTAAATGGAGTCAAGAAGTTATCCTGGAGGGTATTCTTATGTATTATATAGATATCCCATTTTAGTTTATGGTGTATTGGAGTGGCTGGAGGGAAGTACCTGGAACTTTTGAGCTGTGTTCCTGTAGCCTTGATTCTTGAAGATGATTGTATAATTGTCACATTGACAATGTGATAAGGTAATCATGAAAACCTTGTGGCTGATGCTCCTTTAATCCTGGGTATGGTCAGAAGGGTTTAAAAAAAGGATAAAAAATAAATAAATAATAGGAGGGATAAAGGGTAAAAAATTGGGTAGATTGAAATGCTGGTGATCAATGAGAGGGAGAGGTGTGGGGTATGGCATGCATGAGTTTTTTCTTTTTTCTTTTTATTTCTTTTTTTGGAGTGATACAGATGTTATAAAAATGATCATGATGATCAATGCACAACTATATGATGATAATGTGAGCCATTGTTTGTATACCATGTATGCACTGTGTGTGTGTAAAGATTTCTCATTGAAAATATATTTTAAAAGAGACCAATGTCTGTCACATGGGAAGACACATGGTTGGTGCCAGCTGGTCTTTGTTCCCAGTTCCATTGCTTCCAGCTTCTGATGCTAGTGGTTTCCTCTCTAAGCATCTGTGAAGCTTCACTTAGTTCCTCTGGGACAAAACTCTAGATTCTGGCTTGCTTAGCACCTCATGAGATGACACTGGCAAAGTTTGGTGGGCTCTGCATCTCCAAATGTCCCTGTCTAAGCATGTGCTCTCTGCAGCATGCCATGCATCTCCAAATGTCTGCATTCTGTCAGCCTTAAAGCAACTATCTAGTTTCTATTTATGCTCTCAGCTCCTGGTGTCTCCTGGAGTGTACCCATTTCCAAATATCTGTGCCTGTGTCTGCATCTGAGGTTTCTCCACAATGTTCCTCTTAAAGGACTCTAGTAAACTAATCAAGGCCCATCCTGAATGGATAGAATCACATCTCTGTCTAATCAAAATGTTGCACCCACAATTGCATGTGCAACATCTCCATGGAGGTAATCTAACCAAAATGTCGCATCCACAGTTGAGTGGGTCAATCTCCATGGAAGCAATCTAATCAAAGGTTTCTACCATAAACAATAGGTCTGGACCCACAAGATTGGACTAGAAAAGGAAACATGGCTTTTTCTGGGGTACATAAAAATTTCAAATTAGTGCAAGGGATTGAAAATAAAAAAATAAGGTGTCAACAATGTCATGCTTTCTTCCCAAAGTTTGTACTGTTACGGTGCTGGCTTACCTCAAACTTTGTTGTTCCTTAAGGCAGCTAACTTTCAACTGAGGTTCTTTCATATATGTTAAGGCACAGGGCGATCTCTGCTGGCCTTCTCTCCAGGCCTCTGGAGTTCCAACATCTTTCCCCAGGGTGATTGATTTCTGCATCTCCAAAGGCCTGGGCTGAGCTGTGAGTGCTGAAATGAGGTATGCTGAGCTGCTTGGGCTGTGCTACATTGAGCTCTCTCATCTGAGCATCCAGTCAATTAAATCAAACATCATTCACTGCTGCAGGCATATCTCCTAGCTAACTGCAGATGTAATCAGCAACAGATGAGCTTCACATGCCATTGGCTCATGTTCATAGCAGTAGAACGAGGCACCTTCACCTAGACAAGTTGACACCTGAATCTAACTACCACATGTCCACCCCTTGTCAACTTGGCAACTACATGCATCACCTTAAACAATATTAAAGTACAAAATATTCTCTTCTAGCTGTGGACCTATGAATCTCAAAACAAGTTATGTGATGTCAATATGCAAAGGAGGACATTCACAGGATGTAGGTTTTCATTTCCAAAGGGAGAAATTGGAAGGAACACAGGAGCCACAAGACCCAAACAGTTCTGAAAATCTGCAGGGAAAACACCATTGGATTTCAGAGTCTTAAAGTCATTTATCCTTTGGCTTTAGAAAGTAGCAGTCCCACCCTTTCCAAGGGCCTATGCAGTGGCCTGCCTCTTTCCAAATCAACCTTGGCAGACATTGAGGAGACCATCTTTTTCTCGGCTCCACCCACTCCAGGCATCGGGATCACACTTGGGCTCTCTGCTGTTTCTGGGGCACATGTAACTCCTCCATATGGTGGCAGCCAGGCTCTCCCCAGCCCCCAAGGGGCATGCCGTACCTTTTCCAAGGCCTGAAGTGGCACAACTCTTCCACTGCAATGAGATGGGAGACACATCCTCTCCACGTATTTGGGTGGGTCCACTTTCCTGGCCAAGATTTCTTGGCTTCAACCTGAGCTTCCATGGTTCTCACTCTGCAAACTCCATTTTCTTCCTTTTGTGTCCCTCTTTGTCCAGATTGGCAGAGGTTCTGTTTATGCCAACAGTCTCATCAAGCACTCCAGGACTTCTCCATCATTCTGTTCACAGTTCCTCCAAAATCTTCCCCGTATCCATACAAAAAACTGGTCCAACATGTCTGGTGTTTGCAAACTGCAAGCAGCTACCCACTCCTGGTACTAAATCCTGTTCTAGTTTGCTAGCTGCCAGAATGCAACACACCAGAGAGAGACTGGTTTTCAATAAAAGGAGATTTATTTAGTTAATGTATAGTTCTTCAGAGCAAAGGCAGCTAACTTTCAACTGAGGTTTTCTTACATGGGAAGGCACAGGGCAATCTCTGCTGACTTTCTCTCCAGGCCTCTGGGTTCCAACAACTTTCCCCATGGTAATTCCTTTCTGCATCTCCAAAGGCCTGGGCTGAGCTGCAAGTGCTGAGATGAGGTATGCTGAGCTCCTTGGGCTATGCTACATTGAGCTCTCTCATTTGAGCGTCCAGCTAATTAAATCAAACATCATTCATTGCAGCAGGCATGCCTCCTAGCCAACTGCAGATGTAATCAGCAACGGATGAACTTCACATGCCATTGGCTCATATCCATAGCAACAGAACTAGGCACCTTCATCTAGCCATGTTGACACCTGAATCCAACTACCACACTTGGCTTGCATGTCTGCTTCCTATCATATGGTGATCTCTCTCCTTGTGTCTGTTCTGATTTCTGCTGACTTCTCCTAATACTTCTAGTAATATGGATTAAGGCCCACCCTTGTTCAGTTTAACCACACCAAAATATGATCTTAGAAGTTCCCACCCACAAATGCATCCATACCTTGCCTGGTAATACAATCTTAAAATATCTTTTTTATAAATGAGTTTGTGCCCATGAGAAGGCTAAGATTAAAAAAATAATTCTTTTAGTGGGGTACATGATTCAATCTACCACAGTCTGCCTTCTAGACCCAAAAAGAAATGTCCTTCTATATACAAAATACATTAAGGCTATCTCAATATTCCAAAAGCATTAAGTAATTTCAGTAAAAACTCTAAGTTCAAGTTCTCATTAAAATCACTTATGGATGTGACTCATACTGGAGCAAAATTCCTCTCCATCTATGAAACTTATAAAAGAAGCTATTTAACTCCAAAATACAGTGTTGGAACAGGCAAGGGTAGGCATTCCCATTCTACAGGGGAGAAATTAAAAGAAAGATAGGATACAGAGGTTCCCAAAACATATCTGAAATTGAGAAGAGAAAACTCCATTAGGTTCCAAAGTCTAGTAACCTGTGGTTTGATTCTTTGTTCTCTGTGCCTGCTGCAGCAGCAGTATCATCCTTTCTAAGCACTGAAGCAGTGACTATGCCCTTCCAGAAGACCAGGCTTCATCTTTGCTGAGCACTAGAGTGGTAGCCTTTCTCTCTTCAAACACTGATCATAGGGCCCACCATCCCCGAGTATTAGAGCAGAGGCTACACCCTCCCTTAACATAAGGATGGAATCCTCCAAATGTTGGGGCAGGAGGTCCTCTCTTAGTTCGAGACCTCTGCTTCCATAAACTGCTTCCCTTGAAGTTATTTTTCTTTCATTTCATCCTATCTTCATCCCTTTCAGTTCAAGCTGGCAATGCTTTTTCTCATACGAAGTTCTGAAAACTTTGTTGGCTTTGCATGCATTTGAAGCAGTCCAAGTAACCAGACAAAGTGATCTTTCACAGATCCTTATTTTATTTTTTTGTAACTTTTTTATTGTATAGTATAACATATGTTCAACGCAAAGAAATAAAAAAAAAGCAATCGTTTTCAAAGCACTCTTCAGCAAATAGTTATAAGACAGATTCCAGAGTTTGTCATGGGCTACCATATGATCCTCTCAGATTTTTCCTTCTAGTTGCTCCAGAATATAGGAGGCTAGAAGGCTTAAATATTTTTATGATCACAATAAACTTATTGCCTTCTTTTTTTGTGAAAAATAACACATATACAGAAAAGCAAAAATTTCAAAGCACAGCACCAGAATTAGTTGTAGAACATATTTCAGAGCTTGACATGGGTTAGATTTCCATAATTTTAGATTTTTACTTCTAGCTGTCCTAAGATACTGAAGACTAAAAGAGCTATCAATTTAATGGTTCAACATTCTTATTCATTTGTTAAATCCTATCTTTGTTGCATAACTCCACCATCACCTTTGATCTTTCCATTTCTCTCTTTAGGAGTGTTTGGGCTATAGCCATTCTAAATTTTCCATGTTGGAAGCATCTGTCACTAATGTGGGACAGGGAAATGGAACTATCTGATGTTCTGAAAAGGCTGGGCCCTCTAGGTTTCAAGACTTATCTGAGCCAGAGATCCATCTGTAGGTAGTAAGTTTCTAGAAAGTTACCCTAGTGCATGGAACCCTTGTGGAATCTTATATATGGCCCTAGGTGTTCCTTGGGATTGGCTGGAATGGTCCTGGTTGGGGTTTGGCGAGTTATGATAGGTAGCAAGGTCTGACTGAAGCTTGCATGACAGCAACCTCCAGAGTAGCCTTTCGACTCTCTTTGAACTCTCTTTGTCACTGATACTATATTAGTTACACTTCTCTTCCAGTCAGGATGGAATTGTTGACCCCATGGTGCCAGGGCCAGTTTCATTCCTGGGAGACATCTCCCATGTCTTCAGGGAGACTTTCACCCTTGGATGTCATGTCCCATGTATGGGAGAAAGCAATGATTTCACTTCTAGATTTGGGCTTAGAGAGAGTGAGACCGCATCTGAGCCACAAAAGAAGTCCTCCAGAAGTAACTCTTAAGCATGCCTATAGGTAGTCTAAGCTTCTCTGCTACCTACATAATCTTCACATGAGTAAGCTTCAGGATCGAGGGCATGGTCTATTAGTTTGGGTGACCTTAAAGTTTAACACAGTGTCAGGGGATTCCTTAATGGTAAGGTTTAATGGTTCCATATTTTTTCTCCCATTCCTCAAGGGACTTTGCCAATACTTTTTGATTATCTGCTTAATATAATCTGGGATGTATCCAGGCATTACAATCTGTACAGGATTAAAAGTCTTCTTTCTGAAATTGGAACCCTCCTGCATTGCTGGTAGGAACGTGAAACACTGAAACCATTGTTGAAAACAGTTTGTCAGATTCTCAAAAAGTTAAACTTATGACCCAGAAATTCCACTTATAGGTATATACTCAAAAGAACTGAAAACAAGGACTCAGATATTTACCTGTTCCATAAATGTATAAACATTTACCAATGTTTACAGCAGCATTATTCAAGAAAGACAAAGATGGAAACAGCCCAAGTGTCATTAGATGAATGGATAAACAAAATGTGGTATAGTCAGTTGATGGAATATTATTCAACCATAAAAAGGAATAAAGTTCTTATACATGCCATGGTTGAACCTTGAAAATATTATGCTAAGTAAAATAAGACAGACACAAAAGGGCAAATATTGTATGATCCACTTACATGAAATATCTGGAATAAGCAAATTCATGGAAATATAAAATAAAATACAGATTACTAGGGGATAGAGGAAGGGAAATCAGGGGTTATTCTTAATGGGTACACAGTTCCCATTTGGGGTGTTGAAAAATGTTTAACTGTGGATGGTAATGATGGTAATACATTATAAGAATAATTACTGCCATTGGATTGTACACTTATAAGAGGTTAACATGGCAAATTTTATGTTAATTATATGTTACCACAATTTAAAAATTTAAAACCAAAAAAAAAAAAAAAAAAAGGCTTCTTTCTCATTTTGGGCTCCCTGTGTTTCAGTTGTTCAAATGAGCTATACAGATAGGTTGAGTTAGATTATGTGCTACAGAAAATTTCAGTTCCAGACCAAATAAACCTTTCTTCCTTTGGTCTCAAAGAATGTGTGTGGTTCTAAAATACAGACACTGTCTTCCACCCCTGTGTTCTGAATTACTTTAACCCCAATTTGATCAGCTTCCTTCTTATCTCTAAATATCAGGTTATATATATATATATAGTATATATATAACCCAGACTTAATGTATCTGCTCTAAAGCTAACAATCAAGCCCATTTTTTTGTAACCTATTTCTAAAGGTTATCATAGCATTGCTGTTCTTTTGTTCCCAGCTTATTTTGCCTCATCAAATGTTCCACATGTTTATTCATAACCATGAATGAACCTCACAACTGTGTTCCTTTTTGCAGCAGCGCAATTTTCATTCATAAGCATATCATCATTTACCAATCTACTTCTCAGTCAGTGCAACCTTCAGCCACCTGCATTCATCAGTCATCAAGTATAGTGCCCAAAGTTCACAGTCCATCAACATTCTCAATTTTAGATAACCTCATGGTTCCCAAGAAAAAGAAAGCCAATAAACATACCCTCACCAAATAGGAAATCTAAACCTCCTCTTTACTCTTGTCCCTCCCCCCATTATTTACCTGTGCTGTTGCTGTGGTAGTGTTGATGTTTTCCTTTTGAACATAGCCTGTAGCATGCAATAGCAGTTTTCCTCCAATACCTCAGACTTAAACACTCTTTGGGACACACAGGTCTATACAATCCCTTCCAGTCTTGTTCATCTCCAATATGGTAGTATTACTTAGAGATCCACTAGAGACCCACCTTCACCCTTATCTATTCCCTTACATTGGAGATCAACTTCATTAGCTAACAGTTCATTCATCTCTAGCTTCTATGTATCTCTAAGTCCCCTATTTTTGGTATTATAAGCCTCTGTTTATACTTTTACACTGCCTATAAAAGTGGAATCACACAGTACTTATCCTATTGTGTCTGTCTTAGTTTATACAGCATTATGTCCTCATGGCTCATCCATATTGTCATGTTGCTCTGGATGTCATTTCATCTTACTTCTGCATAATATTCCATCATATGTATATACCACATTTTGTTCATTCACTCTTCTGTTGATGGGCATTTGGTTTCTTACCATCTTTTGGTGATTGTGAATAATGTTGCTACTAACATCAGTGTGCAAATGTCTGTTTGTGTTATTGCCTTCAGTTCTTCTGGGTACATACCAAGTAGTGTAATTTCTGGGTCATAGGACAACGTGATATTTAGTTTCCTAAAGAAATGCCAAAGAGACTCCATAGTGGCTGCACCATTATATAGTCCCACCAGCAGTGTGTAAGTATCCCAGTTTTTCCACATCTTCTCCAAAATTTATTGTTTCCTTTTTGTTTAATGTCAGCCATTCTTATAGGTGTGAGGTGGTATCTCATTATAGTCTTGATCTGCATTTCCCTTATATTCAATGAAAACAAGCCTCTCATCATGTGCTTTTGAGCCATCTGCATTTGCTCTTCAGGAAAATGTCTATCCATATATTTAGCCCATTTTATAATTGGGTTGTTTGTTCTTTTGTTGTTGAGTTGTAGGATTTATTTGTATATACAGGAAATCAAACCTTTATCTGATATGTGATTTCTAAATTTTTTCTCCCATTGAGTTGGCTGCCTCACCACCTTTTTGAAAGTCTTTTGAGGTGGAGAAACATTTGATTTTGAGGAGTTCCCATTTATCTGTTTTTCCTTTTGTTGCTTGTTCTTTGGGTATAAAGTTTAGGAAGCTACCTCCTGTTACTAGGCCTTAAAGATGTTTCCCTGCATTTTCTTCTAGAAGTTTTGTGGTACTAGTTCTTATATTTAGGTGTTTGAACACGTTGAGTTCATTTTTGTGTAGGGTACAAGATAGGGGTCCTCTTTCATTCTTTTGGCTATTGATATCCAGTTCTTCCAGGCCCAATTATTGAAAAGACTAGCTTCTCCCAGTTCAGAGGATTTGGGGCCTTGTCAAAAACCAGCTGACCATAGATTTGGTGGTTTATTTCTGTACTCTCAACTTCATTTCATTGGTCAATGCTTTTATCTTTATGTCAGTACCATGCTGTTTTGACCACTGTAGCTTTATAATCGATTTTAAAGTCAGGGAGTATTAATCCCCCTACTTCATTCTTCTTTTTTTAGGATACTTTTAGCTATTTGAGGTCTCTTTCCTTTCTGGATGAATTTGGTATGTAGCTTTTCCAAATCTTCAAAGTAGGTTGTGGGAATTCTGATGGGTACTGTGTTGAATCTGTAGATCAATTTGGGGGAAAATGACATCTTAACTATATTTAGCCTACCTATTCATGAACAGGGAATGCCTTTGCACCTATTTAGATCTTCTTTGATTTCTTTTAGCAATGCTATGTAGTTTCTGTGTACAAGTCCTTTACATCCCTAGTTAAGTTCATTCCTGAGTACTTGATTATTTAGTTGCTCTTTGAATGGAAGTTTTTTCCTTAACTGAATCCTCAGGTAGGTCATTGCTTGTATATAGAAACGTTACTGATTTTCGCACATTAATTTTACATCCTGCCACCATGCTGAATTTGTTCATTAGCTCAAGTAACTTTGTTGTTGATTTATCACTATCTTCTAAGTACAGTATCTTGTCATCTGTGAATAATGAGATTTTCATTTCTCTCTTTCCAATTTAATGCCATTTATTCCTTTGTTCTGTCTGCTCTAGCTAGAACTTCTAGCACAATGTTGAATAATAATGATGACAATGGGCATCCTTGTCTTGTTTGTGATCTTAGGGGGGATGCTTTCAGTCTCTCTCCATTGAGTATGATGCCAGCTGTCAGTTTTTCTTATATTCCCTTTATCATATTGTGGTAGTTACCTTTGATTCCTATCTTTTGGAGTGTTTTTATCAGAAAAGGATGTTGAATCTTGTCGAATGATTTTTCAGCATCAATGGAGATGATCATGTGATTTTCCCCTTTTGATTTGTTAATGTGTTATATTACATTAATCGATTTTCTTGCATTGAACCATCCTTGTTTTCCTGGTATAAATTCCACTTGGTTGTTGTATATAATTATTTTAATGTGTTGTTGGGTTTGATTTGCTAGTATTTTGTTGAGAATTTTTGCATCTTTGTTCATTAGGGAAATTGGCCTGTAGTTTGTCTTTCTTAAAGTATCTTTACTCAGTTTTAGTATTAAAATGATTTAGCTCCATAAAATGAATTAGGTAAAGTTCCTTTTTCCTCTATTTTTTGGCAAAGTTTGAGCAGGATTGGTGTTAGTTCTTTCTGGAAAGTTTGATAACTTTCCCCTGTGAAGCTATCTGACCCTGGGCTTTTCTTGGTAAGAAGATTTTTGATGACTGATTGAATCTCTTTACTTGTGATTGGTTTGTTGAGATTTTCTATTTCTTCTTTAGTTAGTGTAGATTGTGTGTTTCCAGGAATTTTTCCATTTCATCTAAGTTGTCTAGTTTGTTGGCGTATGGTTGTTCATAGTATCTTCTTATGATTTATTCTATTTTTTCATGGTCTGTGGTAGTGCATACAGCCTCATTTCTGATTTTGTTTATTTGTATCTTCCCTCTTTTTTTCTTTGTCAATCTTGCTAGTGGCCCATCAACTTTATTGATTTTCTCAAAGAACCAACTTTAGATTTTATTTATTCTTTCTATTGTTCTTTTATCCTCCCATTCATTTATCTTTGCTTTAATCTTTGTTATTTCTCTTCTACTTGCTTTAGGGTTAGTTTGCTGTTCTTTCTCAAGTTCCTCCAGATGTGCTGTTAAGTCCTTGATTTTTGCTCTTTCTTGCTTTTTAAAAAGGCATTTTGGGCAATAAATTTCCCTCTCAGCACAGCTTTTGCCACATCCCATAAGTTCTAATATGCTGTATTCTCATTTTCATTCATCTCCAGATAGCTACTGATTTCTCTAGCAATTTCTTCTTTGACCCACTGGTTGTTTAAGAGTGTATATTTAATCTCCACATATTTGTGAATGTTCTCATTCTTTGGTGGTTATTGAGATCCAACTTCACCCCATTATGATCAGAGAAAGTGATATCAATAATTTCAATATTTTTAAGTTAGTAAAGATTTGTTTTGTGCCACAGCATACGATTTAGCCTGGAGAATGTTCCATGAGCACTAGAGAAGAATGTATATCCTTCTGTTTTGGAGTGCAATGACCTACATATGCCAGTTAGATCTAATTCATTTATTAAGTTATTTAACATCTCTATTTCCTTGTTAATCTTCTGTCTGATTGTTCTATCTATAGAGGAAAGTGGTGTATTAAAGTCTCCTACTTTTATTGTTGAAACATCTGTCGCTTCCTTTGGTCTTGCCAGTGTCTGTCTCATGTACTTTGAAGCTCCTTGGTTGAGAGTATAAACATTTATGATTTTTATATCTTCTTGGTAAAAGGACCCTTTAATTAGTATATAGTGCCGTTCTTTGTCTCTTATGATGTCTTTACATTTAAAGTTTATTTTGTTCATTATTAGTATAGCTACTCCTGCTTTCTTTTGGTTAGAACTTGCATGGAAAATCTTTTTCCATCCTTTCATTTTCAATCTATTTGTATCTTTATGTCTAAGATGAGTCTCTTGTGAGCAGCATATAGCTGGGTTATGTTTCTTAATCCATACTGCCAATCTGTATCTTTTAATAAGTAAGTCAGTCCATTAACATTCAAAGTTATTACTGAAAAGGCATTTCTTGAATTCACCATCTTATCTTTTTTTTATTTTATTTGTCAGATCTATATATTCTTTTCACTCTTTCTCTTTCTATCCTTTAAATTATCCTTAGTGGTACTCTTCAATTCTGTACCCTCCTCCAGACTTCCCTCTCCTCTCTTTTTCTTTTTCTGTTTTTTTTTTTTCTTTTTTCAGCTGGCAGAACTCTTTTTTGTTCTGCCAGTCTCTTGTTGACAAATTCTTTCAGGAATTTTTTGTCTATGGAAACTTTAATCTCACCCTCAGTTTTGAAGAACAATTTGGCTGGGTACAGAATTCTTGTCTGGAAGTCTTTCTCCTTCAGGATCTTAAATTATATCATACCACTGCCTTCTCACCTCTTTGGTACCACTTGAGCAGTCTGGTCTCAGTCTGATGTGGTTTCCTTTGTATGTAGTACAATGTTTTTTTCTTGCCAATTTCAGAATTTTCTGCTTCTCTTCAACATTTGACATACTCATTAATATGTGTTTTGGGGAAGGCTTATTTTGATTTATTCTGTTTGGAGTTCATTTGGCTTCTTTGACTTGTATATTTATATACTTTATAAGGGTTGGGAAGTTTTCCCCCGTTATATCCTCAGTTACTCTTCCTAGCCCTTTATTCTTCTCTTCTCCTTCTGGGACCCATTGATTCTTATCTTTGTATACCTTGTTTTGTCTATCATCTCCCTGAGATCCAATCCAAATGTTTTCCATTGTTTTTTGCCATTTGCCATTTTGAGTCTTCGAAGTCAATTATCTTGTCCTCTACATCACTGATTCTTTCTTCTATCTCTTCTAATCTGGTGTTGTATGATTCTAATATGTTGTTCTAGTTTGCTAGCTGCCAGAATGCAATATACCAGAAACGGAATGGCTTTTAAAAAGGGGAATTTAATGAGTTGCTAGTTTACAGTTCTAAGGCTGAGAAAATGTCCCAATTAAAACAAGTCTAAAGAAATGTCCAATCAAAGGCATCTAGGGAAAGATACCTTGGTTCAAGAAGGCCAATGAAGTTCAGGGTTTCTCTCTCAAGTGAGAAGGCACATGGTGAACACAATCAGGGCTTCTCTCTCAGCTGGAAGGGCACATGGCGAACACGGCGTCATCTGCTAGCTTTCTCTCCTGGCTTCCTATTTCATGAAGCTCCCTGGGAGGAGTCTTCCTTCTTCATCTCCAAAGGTTGCTGGCTGGTGGACTCTCTGCTTTGTAGTGTTGCTCTCTCTGAATCTCTCTGAATCTCTCATTCTCCAAAATGTTTCCTCTTTTATAGGACTTCAGAAACTATCAAGTTTCTGAGACCCACTCAAACGGGTGGAGACATGTCATCCCCTAATCCAGTTTAACAATCATTCTTAACTAAATAACATCAACCAGGGAGATAATCTCATTACAGTTTTAAATATACAGTATTGAATAGGGATTATTCTACCTTTAAGAAATGGGATTTACATTAAAACATGGCTTTTCTTAGGGGGCATACTTCCTTCCAAACCAGCACATATATTTTGTTTTGTTGTTTTACTTTTTGGCTTCTTTTATTTTTGTCAACAGAATCTTTAATGTCTGTGTTACCTGCTATTTTTCTATTTATTCTATCAAATTCCTCTTTATGTTCTTTACTGTCTTGATCTTCTTTATGTCATTTTCAATCCAACTTAGTTTATTAAGAATAATTGTATGAACATCTTTGATTACTTGTTTCAACATCTGTGTCGCCTCTGGTGTTTTAATTTTGTTGTTAAGTAGTGCTATATCTGTCTGCATAGTGATATTCTTAGTGATCTTCTGTTGTTTTCATCTCATGTAAATATCTTGATTGATTTAGTTTGGGAGGTGATTTCTTTTAGTAGTTAAGACATTGTGTTTTGGGATGGATGTACAGCAGGGAGTAGAGTACAGGGCAGGGCCCAACAGTGCAGTAATTTGTTTCAGGGCAAGCATAAGGACAGGTTGGGGATGTTTCTCTGGTGCTTGTGAAGGTGGGTGCCAAGCTGCCAGGGAGGGTGTAGCTGTGCAGGTACATTAGTCTGAGTTGTATAACCTGGTGTGCACTGGTCTAGGGCATGGGGCCGTTTGTGCGCATATGTAGAACTGTGGCATCAGGTCATTGTTATTCTTTTATTTGTTGGGGGCAGACGTGACTGGGCTGTACAGGTCAACACTTTCTCTGATCTGGGAAGTGTGTTTGAAAGCTGTACATGTGTGAGGTTCTAGGACTACCTTAAACTGAAGTTCCAAGAGCTGATTGGGGGTCGATGAGCATGCACAGGTATGTGAGTGTCATAAACTGGAGTTCCCAGATCTGAAGGCAATGACTGGGGGCCCATGCACATACACATAACTAGAAGTGCCATAAAGTGATGCACAGAACTCAGTGGTGGGGTGGGGTGAGGCTGTGTGACACTATGGGTTGGGGGACCAGGATAGTCTCTGTATGGATGTTAGCACCTATAGCCTTTATGCACTGATGACAACTTGCAGGGAAAAGGGCGGGGGGAGGTGGTGCTTGGGAGAGGTGCAGGAGAAGTGAGTTGGGCTGCACTTGGGGTGGGGGTGAAGTGGAGGTACTTGCGCATGCTGGGGCTGGTAGGCCAGGGCACTTGGAGCATGGGGAATGTGAATGGGTGACGGACTTTGGGCGTGTGGGGTGTGGGGTGAATCGGGGGTCACGGGGCTGTGCTGGTGAGGGTAGCATATTCAAGGAATGCAGCCTCATTTACTTCTTAGTCTCCAGTTCTCATCCGTGCACTCCTGCAGGCTCTGTGTGTCCATGCTAGGCTCCAGTTTTCTGCTACTCAGTTCCTCCACCTCTGCACCCAGGGCTGCTCTATGTGGTGCAGAAGTCTCCCCCGATCAGTTGCACTCTTGAATCACAGTCTCAGTCACTTCCCCATCCCTTTTCTAATTTTTTTGGTGGAGCAGGGCTGAACTTGTTCTCCTCTATTTGGCTATCTTCCTGGAAGTTGACTGTAGAATTTTTGAATCTTGGACGCTGCTCTGCTCAAATGCACAAAAGAGCAAAAGTGCAGCATGATAAAAGAACCCCAATAACTGGTAGGAATTGATGGATAATTAACCCAATTCCTGTTACCCTTCAGAAAGAATAATTGGAGCATACATCCTCTACTGATATGCAGAATTCCCAAGTGGGATTAAGTTCCAGTTGCAAGAGCTAGATGACACATACTTAATTTCTTCTTTCCATTTCCCATATGCAGTGTTTCTTGGAGTCACATGTTAAATAAACAACTTACACTTATGCCCTTGTATCAGGGACCACTTGGAGGAACTCAAACTCCAAGTCTAGCAACCATGTAAGTGTCTTGCTTTCTGGAGGCAGATAACTGTCAAGATTATGCTTACATCCACTTATCCTCATTGCTTCAAGACCAATATACATACAGGATCAAGCCTTGCTATGGCTCAATGAAGGGAGAACTGTATCTGTTTCAGGAGGAAAGGGATTATCCACCCAAAGAATAAAAGGATCCGAATATTATGAACCAACCAGAATCAATAGATCCTGTTTGGGAATGGATCATAATGGTGATGGGACAATGGAAGCTAAATGAAGGCAGAATAAGGTAGAGCTTATTAATAATGATTTGGTCTCCAAAGATTTTTAATTAATATATTGACAGGACAACTAGAACTTATTCTAAGATTGATGGAAAGCAATCTTCAAGCATTATTTTTTTTTAAAAAAAAAGCAAGGTGATAAGAAGAAATGAAGAATTTCACTGGACTCAAAAAGCCAAAAGAACAGTGTGCTGATTTGAAAGGATTATATACCCCAGAAAAGACACATTTTAATCCTGATCCTATCTTTGGGAACAACCATTACTTTTAATCCTCATTCAACAATGTGGGTTGGAATTCCTTGATTATATTATCTTCATGAAGGTGTGGTGATCCATTCCAGGTGGGTCTTGATTAGTTTACAGGAATCCTTTAAAAGAGGAAGCATTTTGGAGAGAGCCACGAGAGCAAGAGAATCACTACAGAGCTGTGAGAACCATGATAGCCCATGCAGCCAGACCTTTGGAAATGAAGAAGGAAAATGCCCTTGCGGGAGTTTCATGAAACAAGAAGCCTAGAGAGAAAGTGAGCAAATGTTGCCATGTTTGCCATGTGCCTTTCCAGTTGAGAGAGAAACTCTGAATGTCATCAGCCTTCTTGAAAGGTAGCTTTCCTGATGCCTCAGATTGGACATTTTTATAGACTTGCTTTAATTTGGACATTTTTGCAGGTTTAGAACTGCAAACTAGCAATTTAGTAAATTCCCCTTTTTAAAAACTGTTCTGTTTCTGGTATATCACATTCTGGCAGCTAGTAAACTAGAACAAATAGCAAGCAGGAAAACATTTATTATTTAAGCTTAGAGACCCTATCAGCTGTTTCTGATCACCAGAAAGATACCAAGCATAATCATTTTCCTTAAAGCAATGAGAAAAGCACTAGTGAGGAGGCACAAATATTGTTGAGAAGTCAGTGGTGGTTGTTCTCTGCAGCCTGGGCTTGATGGTAGAAAGACTCCTATGTAACTAGATTCAATAATATAAGTGGGAATGGTAAGATTCCACAATAATAGAGGTCATGTTTTAGAACATAACCATTAAAGACCAAGTGGACATAATTATGCAAAGACAACAAAGCTGAAAATGTACTTCCTGACCCATTTGATCTTTGAATAGTTAACATGATATGGTATATGAGCATTCATAGCATATTTGCTATGCACTCATTATAACAAGGAGAGATAAAGAGTGGGAAAGCAGAAGTCTTATATCAACTGCTATGATGAAAATCACATTTTTTTGCCCAATTTCCAGACCTGAAGTATTTCTCAAATGGAAGACCCATTGTTCAAAGGGCAGACTTATTTTAGAAACAAGCCTTTACTGCTGTAACATGCATGCATGCATGTGTGTATTATTAATTACTACCGTCTATCTGAAAAGGCCCTGTGGTCATTTACTAGAGCAACTATATAGTGAAGAAAGAGAGGTAATACTCAAATCTATTGAGGGTTGCTGAATACAGAGCTTAAAACCGTCACTGATAACTAGTGGACCATACTTGGAATGGGAGTTATGTGAAATCATGCTCTAAATCCATCTCACAATGCATCCAATAGTTCTTAGTACCATATGCAACATCACCAGGAAAACTGTTAGCCAGATAGAACATTAGAATGGATTCTTAAAAGCATAGTTAATGCCCTGGTGATGACATCTTGTCATTGGGGCAGTGTTCTTAAGATAAGGTACATGCTAAAGCCCAGAAGCCATTATATGTTGCTTTATCCCATTACGTATAATATAGGGTTTCAGATCCAAGGAGCAGAGGTAGAAAGAATATTTTACCATCAGTCCCAGTGAGCCCCATATGGGATTTCTGCTTCTTGTCCCTATAACTTTAGGCTCTGCTTGACTAAAGTCACTTTTTCCCATGGGACACTACTTCTAGGCAATGAAGTAAGTTAAAATGTGGCTGTCACCAGGTAACTTTGAGCTCCCCATGCCAGGAGACTAGATGTTAAAAAATAACTTACTAAACTAGCTGGGGGGATTTAATATGCAACTATATAATGAGCAGAGAAGACAATGTCTGGAACTCATGAGATTGGTGTTTGCATGCCTAGTGATAATAGTGAATGGAAATTATGTCAACCATGAACTGACAAGGGGTTGATTATCAGATGCTCAAATCCTATTATACAAGCAACCCAGACTAGCAAAATTGTTGGCCATTGTATTAGTTAGGGTTCTCTAGAGAAACAGAATCAACAGGGAACACTTGAAAATATAAAATGTATAAAAGTGTCTCACGTGACCGTAGGAACGCAGAGTCCAAAATCCACAAGGCAGGCTGCAAAGCCAATGACTCCGATGGATGGCCTGGATGAACTCCACGGGAGAGGCTCACCAGCCAAAGCAGGAATGGAACCTGTCTCCTCTGAGCCCTCCTTAAAAGGCTTCCCATGATTAGATTTAGCATCACTAATTGCAGAAGGTACTCCCCTTTGGCTGATTACAAATGGTATCAGCTGTGGATGTAGCTGACCTGATCATGACCTAATCCTATGAAATGTCCTCATTGCAACAGACAGGCCAGCACTTGCCCAATCAGATAAACAGGTACCACAACATGGCCAAGTTGACACCTGTTCCTAACCATGACAGCCATGGATGAGGGGATTCTAGAATTAATGTAAAGGAAGGGTATGGTGGATATGGCTGCCTTTGACCAACTGAAACAGTAGATATTGTGGATATCCCAATTAACCTCTTATTATAAGTGTTGTTGTTGTTTTTTTTTTCTTTAACTAAAGTTGATCAACCATCATTTTGAGGAATCATGAGAGGAAAGAGTATAATTCACTTGGGATATAGTCGATTTGAATGGTTCAAGTCATCTAAGGTAGCAGATACTATCAGTGCCCGCATTAGTTTCCCAACTGCTAAAACAAACACTGTGCAATGGGTTGATACAACAGAAGACATTTATTGGCTCATGGCTTTGAGGCTAGGAAGACTATGACATTCTGGGCTGGCTGCTGGCAATCCTTGGCCCTTGGTTTCTCTGTTACATGGCAATATATATGACAGTGTCTTCTCCTTTTTATTCTGGATTCCATTGACTTCGAGCTCTTCACTGCTTCTGTTGATTTTCTGTCTGACTTTCACTCTGTTTTTAAAAGACTTCAACAATGATTAAAGCCCAACCTGATTCAGTTGGCCCATACATTAACTAAAGTAACATCTTGAAGAGATCTTATTTACAATGAGTCCACATCCACCAGATTATGGACCAAGACTATGTCCAAACTGGGGTACACAAATCAACCCATCTCAATGTCATATACAAATTCCCTCAAACTTTACTATTTTAATGCAATGTAGTCTGACTTCCAACCACTACCACCTGAGGATTTTATATAATTTACAGAACATGCTCAGTCTAGAAATTCTGGGTAATTAATATCCTTCTTTCCCTTCAACCAGTCATTGATGAGAGTTAGTGGATTTATGGCCCAGATCCTGGCTCCTCAGAGTTTCCTGTTGGATTAAATTCCAGTTGCCACATTGACTACATGATTTATTTGCTTCCTTCTTTTCCCTATCTCATTTCCAAGCTAAGCTCCTGTGCAGCTATTTATTAGAGTAACTCTTACATAAATTACTTGCATTTGAATTATAATTTGGGGGGAACCCTAACAAAGATGACTTTCAATTGGTGATGCAAGACATGCCTAGTCTAAAGATATGTCCTGATTACCATTACTTTTGCTTCTATGATAACTAATATAGTGTCCAATATGATCTATTGTATTGTGTTTTGTTTTTAGATATGAAACTGGTTTGTTAAAAAACATGAATTCAGTGGGTATAAATATAAATAATTTTGCTTATTTTAACTTATTTCTCTATTTTTACTTATTCATGATGGGGTAATATGAGTTTTCCTTTTTATAATGATTGGCACATTAATTAAATTAGCACATTAAATGATTTTGGGGGCAGCTTCTGGATGCTTTCTGTTATTAATCTCAATGTAACTCAGATTATACCTCCAATCAAAATTCAATTCAAATTATATCTCATTTAATTTCTTCTTTCAGTGCCTGTATTTTCATTTTGATCCCAGATATTTGGAATTCGGAAGACATAAGATTTTTCTGATACTCTTTCATCTGTTTACAATGGTTTTCTTCCTTTTCAACTTCAGGGTCTGGCCTTTTTTATGTTTTGAACTGTTGAAATAAAAATGGAGCTCACAGAGTACATCTTAAAGACTGAGCACATGTTAGTGGTAAAATGCCCCAGGTCTAGGTCAGATTTAGCTTGGCTTTCTTCGCTGCTAGTCACTAACCCTGAAGTAGTATTTTGAAGAGGTGGGAGCAATTGTTTCCCTTAGGTCCATATTTACCTTCACTAAGTCTTACTCACTTCTGATATACTTAGAAAACTATTAAGGTTTTTCTGCAGCCTCCAAAAGCTATGAAAAATGGAAGAGAAATTCTTCTTTTCCTAGAAACACCACACTATAGTGCCTACTCATTCTATTTTAATAAACTTCTCCAGGAAGCCTCCTACCTTAAGAAATCTTCAAAAAAAACTTAAGCATACATTTCTTTATGTCTATTTGTTCCCAAACTCCAGGAAATAATGACAAAATTATGATGAGGTTCACCTCTTCGTCTACCATTTGCAATAACATGACAAAACTACATAGTCATAATTGAAGAAATGTACCATGAGAAAATTAGATATGTTACCCTTTCTTGTGAATACAGTCAATTCTCCTACTTTTCTCCTGGCCTTTATTTAACAAACAGAACTAGAGTCGGGTATTTACACCTCTGACAGTTCTCTTTCTCTTCATTTTCCATAGTCTTTTTCTTTTTAATATGGACAGGATTGCTGCTAAGGTTTTGGTTATCATAGCAGAGTCAATTAAACTACTATAAATTGTTCAGATTATCTATTATTGTGTGCAACCTATCCCCAAGAAACTTTTAGTTTGCTCACAAATCCATGGTTTAGTCAGGATTTTATGGAAAGGCATGTTTGTGTTCTGTGTGACATAAGCTAGAGTGACTGGATTGGGGCTGAAGGATTCACTTCAGAAGATGGTTTATCAACATAAGCTGGAAAGTTGGGGCTGGTTATAAGTTGGCTGCTCAGCTAGTGGTGTTGACATGTGTTCTATGCCACATGGGGCTGCTTAGGTTCTCCCAAGATGTCTGCCTGGGCACTGAAACTGACATGGCATCATTTCTTTCATATTCTATTGGTCAGAGTAGTCTCAGAGCCCTGGGATATTCAACAGGAAGCGAGAAAGATTTTAGCTCTTTATGGAAGAAGTGGCAAAGGTCTTGATACTGTAATAAGCCCTGAGGTAAATGTTATTATTTATGTTTGCTTGTTTTTTTTTAATGGAAGTAAGGACTTTAATCTTCCTTAGTCCTTAGTTTTGGATTAAAGCAGACACCCCAATCAGCCATTATGTTTTACAACCATTTAAATATATTTGTCATAATTTAAAGGTGGCAGAACATTTCATTGTATATGTTGAGAATACTTTGAATTTCACTTGCATGTTTTAAGGAAGTCAGTAATTTCCAGAATCTTCTTGTCTATAGGAAAAGAAAACAAGCAGAAGGAAATATAATTAAAATAAGTACTTGTGCCAGTTTGAAAGAATTTATGCATGCAAGAAAAGCTATGTGGGAGAAATTGTTTCTTCTAATCCCTATTCAGTACTATAGGTTGGAAACTTGATTAGGTTCTCTCCATGGAGACGTGATCCAAGCGATTGAGGGTATTAAACTTCATTAGATGGAGATGTGTCTCCATGCATTCTACATGGGTTTTGATTAGTTTACTGGAATTCTATGAAAGAGAAGACATTTTGGGGAGAGTTCCCTTTTGAGAACAAGGAGAGAGCCGCAGAACCACGGCAGTAGGACGAGAACCACATTGTCCACCAGTCAGTGAACACTGGAGATGAAGAAGGAACATGCCTCTTTGGGAGCTTCATGAAGCAAGAGGCCTGGAGAGAAAGCCAAGAGATGCTGCCCTGTTTTCCATGTGCCCTTCCAGCTGAGAGAGAAATGCTGAATGTCACTGGCCTTCTTAAGCCAAGGTAACTTTCCCTGGGATGCCTTAGATTTGACATTTCTATAGACGTGTTTTAATTTGGAAAATTTCACAACCTTAGCAACTTATTAACTTCCCCTTTTAAAAGTCATTCTGTCTCTGGTATATTGCATTCCAGCAGCTAACAAATTAGAATAGTCCTCAATGCACCTCTCTGACATATCAAAGCTGCATTTTGTGATGCAGCTATTAGCTAAATCCTATCAGAGTGCCATGCTCTCTCCCCTGGAATCCCTGCCTTGTGGTGATTTCTCATCACTCCTGATCACTTATACTTTCCTGTTTTTTTTCTTTGTCACAATGTGATACTGAACCTTACAACTAGAGGGACACACAGATTTCACAGAGAAGAAACTCTTCCTGAATAAGAGTTTTCTTGCCTGAATTCTTAAATACCTCCTGGGTCAGTTTCCTTCAACAAAACTTTTTTCTTTCAAGAGAGAGCAATAGAGTTGTGAAGGGAAAACTCTTGTTTCTGAATAAAAACAGAATTAGCTCTAAGGGAAATTATTTGTGTGCTGAAATGAATTCTTTGCTGTGGTTTTCTTTTGAACTGTATTACCAATATTCCTCATGAATACAAATTAGGCAGCTGAATTTCATATCATTGTGATGAAATGAAAAAATTCAGTGGGGAGACTGCTAGTGCTGAGGGCCTCCAAGAGAGGAGGAGAGAGCCTGTGCTTATTTTGAAGAGTTATCAGATAAGAACAAAAGACAATATAAACTCCAAACAGGCGAGCGGATTTCATGTTTGCCTCAGGCAAACCAAATGTTCACTGTTGATTTACAGTTGAATTGTGGGAGCAGAGGGCTATAAAAGCAAAAACAATCTTTGTTCTACTTTTTTTTCCCTATTGTGGCTCCTTGACACCCTAAAGTAATATGATTTGCTATGGATGATATGAAGAAGCATTGGCTGGATTTATGGTTCTTGAAACTTTCAAACGTTTTAACATTGTGGACATGAAGCATTAAAAATCAAATCATTACTGAGAGAAAGGTTAGAAATATGGACCCAAAGATAGGGGAATTGAGTTTTAGTTATTTGTTTCCACCTTAGCATCACTGTAAAAGCTGTGAAGCTGAAGTAAAGCAATAAGACTATAAAAAAATGTTCTTTCTGGTGTCCTGTGTTCCTTTACAACTGGCACAGGTTTATGAAACATTAGCTATAATGACCGTGGAAGTCAGTGGTATTGAAATATTATCTCCTATGATAAATCAATCTTTGTTGTTGGAAAATATTTTGCTTAGCATGAAGCATCATTTCTCATGTGAGTGAGATAGACCCAATCAATTAACAAAGGTTGTGGCAAATAAAAACTTTAAGAGGGCATTTTTCCCCCTCCACATTATACAAAAAGGCCTTTACATTTCTAATGCAATTTTTTTGAAAAAAATTGGGGAGGAAAAATCATAATATTTTGATAGGTGTTAGGCAGAACCCCTTTCCCCATGATATGACCGAGTCCTAACACATATTCCAAGAAGCTTACCCAGTCCAGGCCATACAACGTCACATGATGCTTCCTGTCCTCTGGTGGCTGCAATCTGGTGATAACCCCCCTTGCCCAACCCACCCTCCAGCGGCTATAAACTTGGATAGCTCCCGTTACCCAACATCCCACTCTACGTGCCTATGGCAATGTTAAAATTTTAAACCCCACCAATGATGAGTTGCCACCACCAACTCCTCATTTAGTCTGCCCCTCCACACACACCCCTCCCAAGCCAACCAGTAAAAACCTGCCAATTTCCCCCTCCCTAGTCAGATAATGAAAATCCACCACCACCCTTTCCCTACTTGCTGCCAACCATTCTATCTAAGCTGCATTCCTTCCATTGCTCACTGCTGTCTCCATCTTAGGCTTCAGCCCACCTGCTCTTGGCCATGCAATACAGCTCCTTTGATCAAGTTTGAGTTTTCCTCTCTTCCCTTCCCAGTTAGAAAAAAATACCTATTATTTTGATGTTGAAACCTAGGGACCAGGAATGGAGATGAAACCTCCACCGGAGGGAACGGAACCCACTTGCCTGATTTCAGCATTAACAATCTTGGGCAAATCATCTTGGGGTAAGGAGAAAATGCTCTCTTCTTTTCTGTCCAGCTCTTTCTTTCTCTGTTGTCCAGGACAACACATTGGGAAATCCTAGCACGGAGGGTAGAATGCCTCTGTCAAATCCAAGACCCTCGGGGCAAGAGTGAAATGATGGGATGCCTTTTTCCACTCCTCCACACACTCATGAGATTTACGAATTCTTGGTGGGGACAGGCAGGGAGGGGGTGTTCTCAATTGTCCCTAAGTCTGAGATCTAGAATTTCTCCTTGCCCTATCCACTCTCATTCTGATCATGGGAAACAGGCAGTCCAGACCTCCCTGCTATACTTCTCCAAAACCTCAAAGCTCTTGGTCTCGATGCAGATTTAGGACCCAAGAGATTAATTTTCTATTGCGATGCTGCTTGGCCACAGCATAAATTAGATAATGGGTCAGTTTGGTAAAAAAAAATGGAAACTTTGACCCAAAAAATTCTTCCAGACCTTGGCAATTACTGCCAGCATCCAGGCAGATGGAGCAAATTCCCATATATCCAAGCCTTTTTTGACTTGCACAGGCACCCCCCTCTCTGCCAAACTTGTCCTATTTATCAAATCCTTCTCTGTTCCCCTCTCCCAAAACAACCTATTTCTGAACCCAGTGTTCCTTCTCCTCCTCTTTCCAACTTTTCCTTTGATCCCTCTGAAGACTTTCTCCTTAACTCCCTCCCCTCCTCTCTGTGCAACCCCTTTGGGTCAAACAGTAGCTGCGGCTAAGGCACAGCCAGAAAATTACTGCCGCAATCTCCTCCCCCCCCATCTCCAGACTCCACCACAGGGTCTCAACCCTCTTCTAACCCTCCCGCATCCCCTCCTCCTCTCTATACAGCCCCATCGTTGAGCTCCATCTCAGAATCTCAACTTTCCTTTTCCCCAGGGAGGACCCGGTCCATCCAGCCACAAACTGTTGCCTTTTGTAAGAAGTGTCCGGGCAGAGGGACCTGTCTGTGCCCATGTTCTCTTTTCCCTTTCTGACCTTTCACAAGTCAGACAGTGTATTGGTTCATATTCCACTAATCACACCCAATTTATTTAAGAATTCCAGTACCTTACTGTGTCCTATGACCTCTCCTGATGAGATCTTTACGTCATTCTCTCTACCTGCTTCACTTCCAGTGAGAAGGAATGTACGGTTAGCATTCCAAGCTCATGCAGATACCCTGAATAGAGAGGACCCTACAAACAGCCCTGTGGGACCCAACTGGGGTTATCAGGATGGGGAACCTGGCCGACAAGCTTGCAACTTTATGATAACTTTGCCTCCTTGAAGAACTGCAGGCAACCACACACAAAGCAGTTAATTATGAAAAATTAAAAGAAATTTCTCAAAAAGGTGATGAAAATCTGTCAGCCTTTGTAGCTAAACTTAGAGAAAGAAGCCTTTGAACACTATTCTGATCTCAGCCTGGACTCCCCTGAAGGAACTTTACTCCTCCATATGAATTTTATTTCCCAATCAGCCCCTTCTTCAGAAACTCTGAAAGTCAGAAGCGGGACCCCAAACTGCCAAAGCAATCTAGTTAATCTAACCTTTTGCTTCTTCAACAATAGAGACCTAGAAAAAGGCCAGCAGTAAAAACTTAGAAGAGAAAGCCAAAGCTAAATCCTGGCCTCAGGTTTACCACTCCCTTGCTACCATATTAAAAGAAACCTGAAGCTCTTCTAAACCAAAAGGGAAAAGCTCACCAGGAACTTGTTTTAAATACAGACAACCTGGGTGCTGGGCCAGACAATGCCCAACCCCCTGACCACTCCCAGGTCCATGCCCCTTCTACAAGCATAAGTGTCATTGGAAGTCAGACAGCCATCAGGGTCCTCAAGGGACAGGACATCTCTTACCCATTTGAGCAAGACCCTCAGCTTTGAACTCCCAGAACTTTGGGGACTGGTGGTGAAGGACTGAAGGTGCCTGGACACCACATAAGGCCCCGCAACAATCACCCATGTGGAACTTCAGGTATCTCTCTCAGTAACAAGTAAGACAATTTCATTTCTTATAGATACAGGGGCCGCTTGTTCTGCTCTCCCCAAGTACAAAGGGTCAACTAATCTTTGGTCTCAATAGTGGGGATTAATGGCATAGTTTCACAGACATTAGCCATCCCACTCCTACCCTGTTCACTTGATAACCACACATTTACTCACTCACACCTTCTCCCCTTATGCTGCCCCACACCAATGTTAGGAAGGGATTTCTTAGCTGGGTTAAAAGCTCAAATACTTATTTCTTCTCCTCACACCATATCTGGAATCTTCCTTCTGTCTTTAGTCAATACAACCTCTTCAACAGACCCTACTAACCCCCCTTCTCTCCCTTTCTCTCCCTCTTTTGTCAACCCTAAAGTATGGAACACAGAAACTCCCATTGAGGACCCCACCTCCTTTCCTGCTTGTCCCCAATACCCAAAAACCCCTGAAGCCACCGAGGAATCAAACCCACTATTAAATGTTTCCTATGATCAGGACTCTTAAAACCAATGAATTTCCTTACAATACCCTTTCTCATAACTATATTACTCCTCATTTTGGGTTCCTGTCTCTTACAACTCTTAACCAGTTTTATTTTCAGAACTGTCCAAGCAATGACAACAGGCTGTCAGTGACATGTTACTCCTCTGGCAAAAACACCAGAACCAGCCACTCTTTGTGACAAAATGTAGAGAAAGCTCTACACCTTTAACTAGCTAGAAGCAGTACAGAAGGCAGACCTTCACCCTTCAGCATCCCAAGAAAAATAAAAAGAAAAGAACAGAATGTTAGGTAGAATCCTTTCCCTCCGTGATGTGATCAACCTCTAGCAGATATTCCAAGAAGCTTCCCCTATCTATGGCTTCCAGGAAACCACTGAGCCCACTCTAGCCATGCAATAGTGGCATGACCCCTCTTGTCCTCCGGCAGCTGCACTCTGGCGATAACCCCCTCTTGCCCAACTTCCACCATCCAGCAGCTGCAATCTCGTAATAGCTCCCCTTTCCCAATATCCACCCTCTAGCAGTTACAACCCTGTATGGCTACTGTGGACATTTTAAAGGCGTTTAAATTTTAAACCCTGCTAATAAAGAACTGCCAACTCTCTATTTGGCCCCTCTTCCCCCCCACCCCACCCCAAACCCATTTCCTGCTCCCAAGCTAGATAGTGAAAATCCACCACCTCCCTTTCTCTACTTCTCATCAACCATCCTCGCTAAGCTGTACCCCTTCCCTTGGTTAGGGCAGTTGCTATCTTAGGTTTCAGCACACCTGTATTAATTAGGGTTCTCTAGAGAAATGGAATCAACAGGGAAACCTCACAAATACAAAATTTATAAAAGTGTCTCACGTGACCATGGGAATGCAGAGTTCAAAATCTGCAGGGCAGGCTGTGAAGCTGACGATTCCAATGGAGGGTTTGGATGAACTCCACAGGAGAGGCTCGCCAGCCGAAACAGTAAGCGGCTGTTTCTTCTGAATCCTCCTTAAAAGGCTTCCCGTGATCAGATTAAGCTTTACTCATTGCAGAAGACACTCCCTTTTGGCTGATTACAAATGGAATCAACTGTGGATGTAGCTGACATGATCATGATTTAATTCTATGAAATGTCCTCATTGCAACAGATAGGCCAGCACTTGCCCAACCATACAAACAGGTACCACCACTTGGTCAAGATGACACATGAACCTGACCATGACACCACCTATACTTGGTCACACAATAAAACTCCTTTGATCGGGTTCAAGTTTTCATCTTTTCTTTTCCCACTCAAAAAGAAAAAAAAAAACAAAAAACCCTATCATTGGGAATCTTACTTACCTGATATAATTTATCCACCTAATAATACCATAACAGCAGATGAGAAACTGGATATTCAAAATATTTACCTAAATTACCCCATCTAAGGAAAGCCCAAAACATGGATTCAGGCCCATATTTTACTGATCTCAAAATCTATGATCAATCCTGTGCATGTTATAGCTCCTCTTGGTTCTAAAAGTTGTTGGAATTCTTTGATGTTCTCAATCTGAGGAAAAAGTTTCATAATTGTCTTTCCTATTATGTAAAAAGTATTGACAATTCTGAATTTTACTGTGATCCTGGAAAATAAATGAAGTTAAGATGTATGCCCAACCTTTGTGTTCCAGAAAAAAATGAGCACCCCCACCCCCTGCATATGATTTACATAAGTTTCACAGATGATGCACTTATTTACCTTTGGCAAGATAATTCCCATTTTTTACCTTGTAAATGATTAGCCCAAATTGCTAATCACCACTGGTGAATAAGAACCTAATTCTTGTTAACTGAATTTTGCTTAAGATTCTATACTTTTCTCAGGTCCCTGAAGATTAATCTCTCTTCAGCTTGGGACTACATTTAACTCTTCCTTCAGGGGCCTTCCAGAAAAATAGGCTGACCTCAGAATAATACGTTTTCTGATTTACTACCCCATCATGCCACCATTTCATTCTGTTTCCCCATTTCCCCACACCTGTTTTTTTCTAAATTTGTTTACTTGTCTCTATAAAGAAAAAAACAAAAAAACATGTTTGCCTAACCCTTGAAATGCTTGCAGATCTCATGGTCAAAACCTTCTCCATATTGCAATACTTTTCCTCCACCATTGTAATAGTTCCTTTCCCTGCCTTGTAACAGTCCTTTCAAATAAAGTCTTTCCTTAATGAGGCCATTTTTTTGTTTTTTATTTGACAGTAAAAACACAATAAATTTTACCTAATGATAAAAATTTAATATCTAGAATTTTAAATTAAATAATCTAATAACTTTAAGCCTGATCCTTGCAATTGGATCAGAATTACCAAGAACAGATGTGGAAAGCTATGAATTTTCATCTACTCAGGTTCATGTAGAACTTATGCAGCAGAGATCATTTTAAAGAAAGTCATAAAACTATAAAGCCTGAAAAAGCTGGGTAGATATGAGTATGTTGGTATCTGCATGTGTATGTATATGTGTGTGTTTATGTTTGTGTTGTTGTATTTGAATTTGCAGGTGAAGTCAGAATTAATTCACTCATTTTGAGAGTACTGCTATTAAAAGATTCATGGTTCAGAATTTGGACAGATAATTCACCAATTTTATCATTTCTTAGCTGAAGGTTTATCTGGAAGAAGTCTTTCTAGATCTGTTACTGAGCAATGGGATGGGTGCCCATGTGCACAGAAGCCAATACCATGACACCAGGATTTTGAGAAAAGAAAAGAATTTAGTGTAGGTTCAACTGGCAAAGAGACAGGAGGCAAGCTCAAATCTGTCTCCCCAGTGTGAGAATTAGGGGAATTTTGTGGGTTGGGAACAAAGGGAGGTGGGGACGGTGATGGTATGAGGTTGGCATATTTTGATTTGTTGCATATAGAATTATTTTTATATGGTGGAAATACGACCATGGACACGATCTTCCTTGTTGAAGGATCCCTTGCATTTTATTTGCTTCTGAATTTTCCTCATCTTTATAATCTAGGTTCCAAGATGGGTACTTTTTCTTCCTGGTGTTCTCAAAGTTGGTTTAAAAGATGTGTGCTGATTTGAATCTATGGTGGACCCCAGAAAAGTCATGTTCTTTAATCCTCATTCAATATTGCTGGCTGGGGGCTTTTTAATTGTTCCCAGGGAGATGTGACTTACCTGACTGTGGGTATTAACTTTTGCTTACAGAGAGATGTGACTATACCCATTCCAGGTGGGTCTTGACTAGTTTACTGGAATTCTTTAAAAGAGGCAACATTTTGGAGAGAGTAACAGAGTCCACCAGCAACTTTTGGAAGTTAAGAAGGAGACTGCTCCCAGGGGAGCATCATGAAATAGGAAGCCTAGAGAGAAAGCCATCACACATCACCTTGTTTGCCATGTGCCTTTCCAGCTGAGAGAGAAACTCTGAACTTTATCAGCCTTTCTTGAGTGACGGTAACCTCTTGGTGGTGTCTTAATTTGGATATTTTTATAGACTTGCTTTAATTTGGACATTCTCATGGCCTTAGAACTGTAAACTGGCAACTTAATAAACTCCCTCTTTTAAAAGCCATTCTGTTTCTGGTATATTGCATTCCAGCAGCTAGCAAACTAGAACGGACGTTTTCTATGACTTGCAGTTAAAGTTCAGAAAAGTTATCGGAAGAGATGACATCCTCTCCCAAAATAGATTTTGGCCTGCCCATTGTTTCAGATCTTGATTTTGGAAATTGTAAATTTTATTCTCAAAGGAATTTCTCAGGATTCTCCAGTCTTTTAATGAAAACAACACCAACAACAGCAACTTTGTATTTGGGGCTTAAATATGTATTATTTTTTTAATGCAAATAGCCATTGATCAATACTACCTTGAAGAATAGCTTTCATACTGTTGAACCCATATTTAAATTTTCTACTCTTTAACCCTTGCATCCTCAACTAAGTTATAAGCTTTCTGGGACACATATTAGATCATATATATATTTTTTAATTTCCTAAATAGAAATCATGCATGTCTAGTTATGAGTGTTCAGTTAATATAGATGACAGAACTTACAATATACATTTGAAAGCACCTTGTAGAACATCAAGACCCTCATTTAACTTTGATGGCATAGCAAGTTAACTATCAAAGGTTAAAAAAATATTCATTTAGAAAGCTTGGATAAAAATATTTAGGTCAATATTAATTTAATTTTTTTTAAGGGAAAAACTTCCCTAATTTTTTAAAATGATGCATTGTGTACTATGTACAAAGCACCCCTCTTCTTTAAGCAAAAATGTACATTGATTAAACTGTGTAGAATTCGTCTTTCTGTTTAGAACATGCATTTTTGTGTGCTGCTCAGTCTTTTTCTCTGGGTCTGATCCATGTTTGCCTATAGAGGTTTAAAATTCATTTGAAACATGATAGAGTTATTTTATTTCATTTATGTTTTTTTCATAATAATCATATTCCCATAGTACGCTACTGCTCAGAAGTCCTAAAAACATATTATTTGCTTTCAGTTCAGAAATGAAATTAGAGTAGTAAAAAGTACCCACGGTCTCTTGCTCTTACTTTAAATGTCCTTCCTCTGTCTTTTATGTGACACAGATTCCAGAGCAAGCATAGCAGTAGACAATAATTATTAATCTTTTTCTCCCCTTCCAGATGGAAAGGTAGTTACCTAAATGCTGTGCTAAAGAATATTTCCTCAGTGACCCATATCCCTCCTCTAATCTCCTGAACTCAGCTTATTGTTTGGTGAACTAGTGAACAAAAAAAGCAGCATGGAGCATACAAGGCTAATGTTTCAATGAAGAGTACAGACTAGAGACATCCAACTCTTCCCCAAACCCAGACGGTGGCCATTGACATTAAGCAGCTGAAAGATTTAATTAATATTTTGGGACATGCCATTCATAAAAAGCGCCATAGACAGGGAAAGTTACAACAGAATTCTAAAATGTATTCCATGAATGAAGAACTCTATGAGATTTCAAAGGGTGCTATGAGGAAGAAAAAGTATTACAAGGTCAAGTAAATTGGGGAATTTATGGATTAAAAAAAGTGAAATAACTTTCTTTAATTCAGACTTTACAAAACCCTGAATATGATCATTTAGGGATAAAATCCCTAAAAATGAGATATGGTTTAATATTTTTCAGCCCCCATGCAAATCTACCTTTCTCTGAACACCTTACGAAACCTAAGCTCCACAGACTTTCTTTAAAAAACAACAACCTGGAAAAATACTTCTCAATTTTTTTGTGAGAATGATGTTTAGAAATGCCAAAAAAAAAAAAAAAAAGAGCTGTAGTCCCATACAAGATGGGCATTGGAATTTAGTAAAATTTGATTGAGAAATCAATATTGAAAAGATAAAATATTTTATAAATTTAGAACTTTCATTTTCAGGAGGAAATTATTATTTTGGTAATCTGAAAAAAGCAATTTATTTTTTTTTTTACTATTGAGAACATTTCTTATTAAGTAACTATAAAAACTTATAAAAATAAAGTAACAATCTTCATTTGGCCTTAATAAAAACTAAAGCTACTTTATTTTGATATTGAACTATCTGTAAAAATATATTCTCTTCCTTCCTTCATATCACTTATATTTTATAATGATGTGGGTGCAAAACTGTAATTTATGTCAAAATGAAATTTTTATACTATCATTGAAAGCTAAATCTTAAAACACCATTTATCTTTGAAAATTCAAATATCACTGTGAACTACTGCTCAGAAGCACAATTAAAACCCAGAATTAAACACGGTATAAAATATTAAAAATTGATCTCAGCTTCCTGAAATACTTTATTTTAGTCTTCTAGCTCAGAGAAAACTATTTTAAGCAGCAAATATTGAGAGATCAATACAACTACTTATATTTTCCCTCTCATGTTTCCAAAATTTGAATTTTTCCCCTAGCCATACACATACTCAGAAAAATATTTCTATAGTTACCTATGGCCTGTCGTTTCTTCCAGTTTTTTTTGTTGTTTGTACTGTGTACTCATGCATTTAGTTCCTTGGTTCTGTTATTCTGCATCAGTCCAGATCTTTCTTCCTAGAAAACAATAAAACAGAATCTTTCCTAGAGGTAGTTGTGTTCTTACTGTTGTGGGGACTAAATATTCTTCTAATTGGCTACACTGGAAGTTTATCCCATGCATTCCTAGATATGTTTTTTTGTTGTTGTTTTATTGATTTTACATAACGCATCAGGAAATAGACAAAATTGTTGTTCTCCGGCATGCATCCACTCTGCCTGTTGTAGGCAGCAATGCAGTTCAGATGACTCTGACTACACTCCCAGCTTTAAAATTTGCTCTGTAATACAACCTCTCTTGCTTCAGTGATTGGTTTAAACCATACCTATATCATTTAGCACATAGCAAGGTCAGGAACTGGTGGGAGGCTGAATAATGATTTCCCAATATATCTGCATCCTAACCTCCAGAACATGTGAATAGTCCTTATAATGGAAAAAGGAACTTGGCATATGTGAATCTTGAGATAGGGTGATTATCCTGGATTAATGGGCCCAGTGGAATTATACTAGTCCTTATAAAAGGATGTGGGAGGAGAAAAGTTGAGAGACAAAGGTGATATGTTAACAGAAGCAGAGAATGAAGTAATGGACTCTGACCACAAGCCAAGGAATAACGGCAACTCACAGCTGAAAAAGGCAAGGAATCAGATTCTTCTCACAGAGTTTCCAGAAGAAACCATCCTCGGTGATACTTTGACTTTAGCTCAGTGCAACTGATTTTGGACTTCTGAATTCCAGAACTGTAAAAGAGCAAATTTGCATTATTTTAAGCCATCACATTTGTGGTAATTTGTTACTGCTGCCATAGGAAACCAATATAGGGCCCAATCAATGGACTTTGCTTTTGTAGTTGGTTACAAAAAAAACTGCAGTTTTTTCTGTATGGTATGGAGAACAGATGTGAATTATGAACCCACTTTGGCCATGAGCCACTAGATTGAACTCAGTTTGAATTTGACAAATATAGGTGAGTAAAACAAGCAGAAAAAGAAATTACAGAGAAGCAGAAGCATAACACTGATCAAAACAAGCCTGAAACCCACACTGATTCAGGACTGCTGCAGTTACATAAGCAGTTAATAATGAGAAGTGTTTTCAACTACTTGCAAATAGCAGCCAAACAAATAAACAGCTTGCCCAAAACCTAAATTTTTAAATGCAACATCAGATACAATTTTCTCAGTTGGATGAAGCAAGAAGTAAGCTACCCTGGTTTTGGATCAGTGTAATTGGAGAGTAAGAATCATGATAGCAAATGTAATATGACAGTAGCTGCATTATTCACTGTCATATCTTTTGTACCTAGCATTGTTCACTGAATATGGTAGATGCTTTATAAATATTTGAGTAATGGGTGGATGATTGACTATAACATGAACACAGTGAAAATCTAGTAATGTTTTCAACCAATCTTGACCTATCAGATGTATTTTGAGCTGCAAGAGACTGAATATGCAAACAGATAATAGTCAGACCATAAATCACAGTCTAACTCGGACACAACCTGGTAGCAAGCAGTCAAGAAGCCAAACTACAACGTCTGTAGCAATTGCTCAGACAGTCATAACTTGGTCAATGACTGCCCGATTCCCTAATTTTCTGTCCTACTCAGGACTAATCCAGCAAAAGCCAAATATACCTTTCAATCAAGTCCAGGTGGGTCTTAGTCCTTTTACTGGAGCTCTGTATGAAGAGAATAGAAGAGAGAGAGAGCTAAGAGATGACACAGAGGACAGAGAAATGGAATCAAGACGCAGATGTTGGGAGATGCAGAAGGAGCTGAGAGAGCCATGTGAACCCAGAAGCAAGAGAGAAGGACACAGCAATGGTAGCATGTGCCATGTGCCTCTCCATGTGACAGAGAAACCCTAGACCCAGCCAGACTTTCTTGATATCCTCCAGTTGCTGCCTTAATTTGGATATTTTCACTGCCTTAGAATTGTAACTTGCAACTGAAAAGATCCCCATTATAAAAGCCAATCCATTTTTAGTATGTTGTATTTGGCAGCTTTAGAAACCAAAACAGCATGATTGATTCGATCAATGCCCATGTGGTTGAACTTAATTTTAAACTCTCCTCCACTTCCTAGAGATCTGGCTGATATAACATTGCTCAAAACTACAATCCTCTAATCAGATGGTTGTTCCTTCTGGAGCAATCTGCCCTAACTTCAAGGCTCCCACTGTGACTACCCACACTCTGAATTATCATCTTGTTAGCAGAAAACATCTGGTGTGCTCCTTTTTGTTACCACGTACATTGGAATTTCTCTCCTATCATGGGAATTCCAAGTGTTTAGAGGTTACCACTCACCCCCAAACCCCAGGAGCCAGAACAAAGGCCAGACCTCTTTTTGAAGGCTGAATTCCTTCTAAACAATGTTTAACAAATAGTTTCTTTCAAAAGGTATCAACTCAATATAATTTCACCGAATGAATACAACTAAGAAAAAGTTTTTAAAGTAAATAGATGAGCACTGAATAGTACTTCCTGTCCAGAAATTAAAAAAAAAAAAGATCTGATCATTGCTTGAAATTTGACCACTAAAGTTTCATTTAATTCATTTATTAATACAAAATATATACAACATTAAATACACCATATATGGAGCCAAATACAACTCAGCAATGGACAACACAGATCTGCCCCTGATCTCAGGAAGTTTATATTCCAGAAGGATAGAGAAAACACTGAATGACATGCTTACATGATTATATTTTAGTTATAGTTTTGGTAAGTGCCCATGGGTAGAAATGCAGGATAGTAAAAGGATACAGTACAAAGGTCCAGGCTTGAATCCAGAAAACAGGAAGGGCTTCATGGTGAAGGGTCAGATTATCCCTCTCTCCAATTATTTTCTAAGACTTCAGAGATTAGTTATGAGTCCAGGATGGCTTAGAAACCAAATCATTGTAATTGAATTCCTGACTTCCCAGCAGAATGACATATAAAAATAAAAATCATATAGGCTTATGCGGCAATAAAGTTACACTTCTTACATACTAGAAATTTTGGATTATGATCCATGATTCATATCTACCATACTTGTATACCCCAAGGTATACAACCCTAAAATTCACTTTCTCTTTTGTAGAAAAACATATGTTTTAAGAGAGAGCAAACACTCCTACTAGCCATTTGAAAAACTTTGCTTAAAAGTTCTATGGCTTCTCTTTTGTAAAAATACAGGACAGACTCCTTAATAGAGTCTTTAAGATTTTTTTTCAGTGTTTATCCCCAAACCTGCCTTCTCATATTCTCTAAGATTATCCATTAACCCTTTTCACACCCTTAATATTCTAGAAATTACAAGCTTCTTTTCCTGTACACGAGATCTGTTTCCATAGTACCATGTTTCCATTCATGAGGGGTTAGTCAAGTTGAAATGCCTTTTTTGTTTTCTCTGATTTATAGCTTCATTACACGTGCCTTGGCTTATTATGTCTTTCTATGTACTTCCTTTCCTATCCTGCTCATCTTGAATAAACACTATTAATTTCTGAATTTTTTGTTGCCATAATAGCACATTTCCTTATCACTAAACTTAATATTCTGAAGTATCACGAGGCTGAAATCATACACTTTAATAGTATGATTCACTGCATTATTGCTCAAATTTCTACTTGATTTTTTAAAAATTCCTTAGATCCAATTTATTATGAAGCTAATTTAGTGTCAAATAATCAAGTACTTTATATATAACTAAAGTGTGGTCTCAGAGATACAGATTATTATTGCAATTCTGTGTGCAACTTTTGAAAACCATTTATTCAGAACCTCTCATGGAGCAGTTACAAGCAGTACCTTACAGTGGTTACAAAGCTAGACTCTGAAATCAGCCTGTTTCAGATTGACTTTGGGATCTGCTACATACTAGCCATGTGGACTTGGGTAAGGGATGTCAATTCTTTGCATTTCAATTATCTTATCTGTCAAATGGGGACCTTGTTTGTACCTGACGTAGAGTATTGTACTGAGTTATACATGTATGCAAAGAGCTTAACCCAATGTTTGGCACACAGTATGTTCTTAGCACACTTGACCTATTATTCTTATTAGTAGTCATGATTGCAGTGACAAGAGGTGGAATGGCAGTGGTGGTGATGGTATGGGCCAGGCAATATGCTAGATATGTCTATAGTCAAACAGCTGTAGTCTACTGAGGGGTCGGAAACATACCTGGACAATGCACACCACTGTATTTAATGCCACAGTAGAGAAAGCATGTTGCGTGTTGAAAGCATTGTTGTGGAAATCACCAGGGAAGATACATCTAGGGTGAGTTATAGAATCTTTCATTCTGTTCTTGGCATTCTATTGAGTATTGTATATATATGTATGCTCACACTACAACACCAGAACACTCCTTTAAAATACATATCAATATTTCATTTTATGGATGAGGAATCTGAAGTTTAAAAAAATTAAAATCATTTGTTTAAGTCAAATTCCTAACAAGTGGCAGCACCAGGACTGAAATCCTAATCAATCATTAGGATTGATTCCTGAGCTATCACACTGTACTACTAACACAGTGAAGAAGGAAAAAAGATTGTATATAGAAGTCCAATGTTGTAGAGAAGATCACATCCCTTTCCTGATGTGAAAGGGAGAACGGTTCCTCACCCCTCTTCTTTTTTGCATTAACTTACTAATTAATTCATTAATATCATGGTCCTAGTAATGTGCTGATATGGAGATGAGAATCAGACTTTAAAATATGAAAATATTGTCTTTGATGTAAAATACATATAGTCTTTTGGGCTTAGTTCTCAAGTATATTTTGAGAAAGCTACTCAAAGTATAAGAAGGCAGAAAAGAGGAACCAAAAATGCTGACACAACATATAATCAAATGCACATTTCTGTCAGGGTCTAAGCTTTTTCTTTTTACCTGCCTAAGCATTAATAGACTATTTCTTAGGGGATAGCTTTAGGAGGTTTTGATTTTTATGGAGAAACCAAAAAGACTTTTTGATGGCTTTCCTACTTGATGCCCTTTACATGAACGCTTCTAGGACACTCAGCTCAAAGTAATGAGGGATCAGAAAGGACTGTCCTCTCCATGAGCACCTTGGGGCCCAGAAAAGTCTTTTGACAGACTTACCGCTCTCTTGCTGACTTCATCTACAATGTAGAAGTTGGACTTGCTTGGGGTTTTGACATTCAGGGATCAGCTCTTACTGAGGACAACTGACATTTCCGTTTTTCCATGAGTGAACAATCTGAGAGATGTGTTTTAGTATGCACTAAAGTATTTTACATATATAGAAAATTCAATGCAGCAACAATTTGTTATATATATAGAAATCTTATAAGCAAACAAAACATCTCTTATCCACATTTTTCCCAAATAATTTTAGAAAGGACTTAAGATTATTTAACTTTAATTGCTTTTTAAAGCAATATAGAATCTTCCTTCATGATTGCTTGATTCTGAATTAGAAATATTTCTTTGTACATAATTATAATTTCTCGAATTTCTTTCAGAAATGAAGTGTCAGGTTGATTCTGTTAAGCCTATACAAAATATAATTGAGCAATTTATACTCAAGTAGCTATTTTGCAGTTAATCAAGATTTTGAGCAATTTATAGAATAAAATTTCAATAATAAAACAATATCTTGTACTGTCTCTGGATAGATAAAAGCTATGTAATAATACAAACTTTAGTGAGTGAGCTTTGTCTCTAGAAAGCTCGGGTTGAAATGCTTTCTCCTCAACCAAATAGGTGTAAAACATTGGGAAAGTATTTCAACTCATTGTGCCTCAATTTCTTTATCAAAATGAAAGTGTACTTTTCTCCTAGACTTGTTAGGATATTAAATGATTTAAAGACACTGTATCTGAGGTATTTAGCATAGTACCTGGTATATAATCAGAATTTAATACACATTATGAATCATCTTCCATTTCCAAAAAGCAATTTGTGGAGTAGGTACATCAAATGGTGCCATGAGATGTCTAGCTAAAGCCAGCCAAAAATAGAGATGTACGGCTAGTGGACTTTCTGAAGCTGGCTTCTATTTGGAGAACTGATTACAAAATTTTCAGGAATTTTGTAAGTTGGTTGACATTATGTTGGTAGTGAAATCAGCCATGTTGGGAGTATTTATATCACTGAACACCACCACCACCACCAAACAAAGTTGTTCAACATTTGTCAAAATGCCATTGCAATTATCTTTATTAATTATTAAGTCATCAGTTTTCTCCTGCTCTGGTCTACTGGTGAACCATGAAGAATTTCGTGCTTTCACCAAGCTCCTAGACTTAAGAGAGATCATAATACAATAGGGTCATATATAATGATATATATATATATTTAGTAAATGTCCTTTGCCTCTTTGCATCTTCAGGGACACTTCATATGCAAGCATAAAAGGCACCTATACACCAGTGATGGTAAATAATCATTCTTCTATGGCTAGTGTCTTCAAGTATAATACCCCCTCATGTTGTTGTTTACCTGGACTACAGGACCCCCATCTGTGTTAATCAGGATTCTCCAGAGGGAGGAAAAAAAAAAAGCAAGACACCTGTATATATATATATATGACACCTGTATATATATATATATATACAGTCATATACATGTATTTGCTTATGTGTTTGCATATATATATATATATATATATATATATATATATATATGTAAACATTGCTAGACTTATTATAGAAAAAGACTCACACAACTATAGAGATTGGCAAATCCAAATTCTGTAGGGCAGATCACAAGCTCCCAGGAGGGCTTCAGTGAATTTCCCAGAGAAGTTGGCTGGCTTAAGTAGAGGAAGAAAATTCTTCCTAATTTAGGAAATCATCAATTCTCCCTTTAAGAATATAAATTGATACAATGAGCCCTCTGTCATTGCTGAAGGCAGTCCTCTCTGTTGACTTTACATATAATCAGCCATAGATGAAATCAATTGATTAATGATTTAAATCCATAAAATACCCTCTCAGTCACAATTAGGCTAGAGCTTGCTTGACCAAACAATTAGCACCATAACCTAATCAAGTTAACACATGTACTTAACCATCACACCTTCTTCACTTTTTAAATAAACCTCTGCGTACATTTTTCTATTATTCTTTGAAGTTGGTTAAAAAGCCACCTAATCAGTGTTTATACTCAACTACCCATGTGAAGCTCATGTTATAGACAGCTACCTGAATAATAATTCACCCTAACAAGAAGAAAAGGCAGTGTAAAAAAATTTATAAAGATAAGGCTCAAACAAGTAAAAGTAGTATATTTTCTCATAAGATAAACCAGAAAAGATTGAAAAGGCATTTTGAAAACTTGTTAGATTTTTCTAATTTGGGGGTAGAATAAGGTAACTGACTTCATGTCTCCCTGAAAACTCCTGGAACTTCTTTTCTTTAGCATGCCCTAAAATGAAGCTAAGGAAAGGAGTATTGTGCTCTTGTAGTCTCAAGACCAGGGTGTTTGATCTAATTGTATCTTAGAATATTTTTCATTTATCTATTATGCTTCTTTGTTCAGAGTCTTGTGAATTTTCAGTATGAGCACTTACTATATATCAAATTATCCTTTAATCTTTATTTATAAGGAATTATTTTTTCTTTATAAATAACTTTTGATATAGAGCCTATTTTCCCACTGTTTTATAGAAAAGGAAACTGAGGTATAGAGAGATCTAAAGATTGCTCCAAATCACACAAAAATTAGAGTTAAATTACAAACTTGCATCTTAAATCCTGTGCTCTCCATTGTAAATGAAATTAAGTTAAGGCATCTAACAATGATAATAGATTGTCTCTTTAGTCAAAATATTCCTTATTTAGGGTGCTATTTAATACTGCTAGGGTTTAAGAAGAAGATACATTATCAGGTGTCATTAGATTAACTATCATATGCTTATTAAAACTATCAAATGCAGGTTACATTTGACGATTACTTAAAGATATTGAATCTTCTAGCTTCATTGACCTGTAATGATCTTATGCTGCCATAACAAGCTTCAGCTGATCACATAGAAAATGCATTCTCAAATACATGCTAATTAAGATCCTTTGAGAGATTTAAAAAAATAATGGATTAATTAAGAAAAAAAGAAATTGGAAATTTGACAGTATATAACTATCAAAACTTTTTGTGTGCTGCCTCAGCATCTATTTTACTTTGGCTAAGCGAATTGTCTCAACCCTGAACTTTCACCTGGTTAATAAGCAGCTTTCCAGCCCTGAGGCATAAACTCCCCCAGAGTCCAAACCTCCATCTATGACCACCACCAACACATCTCACCCCAAACCCACTGGCCCCAAATAAGTTAACCATCCCTATGGCCTGCCTTCGGACCCCCAATCCCTTCACCTTTTCACAAGCATTTGCTTTAAAATCTACTAAACTCCACTCCTGGGCTATAATAAAAGAACCAGCCCATGAGTCCCTATCACTCTGCTTGGGTGCTCCCTACTCTCTAGTTGAGCTACCCAAGTCAATTATGCTTCTTGTGGACCCTCATGACACCACCCCTCTCTCCTGGAACTGTGAATGCAAAGCTACTTTTTCTCATGCATTATAGTTTTGGCTTCCCATTGTGTTGCACCTGATCTATCCTCCAGACTCAAATTTAAAATCCAATTTAATTAATTCTAAAGTAATGACACAGCAAGCATGGTGTATTGGGCACAACAATGGGAAATGCAGCATAATACATTTAGGCTGCTCTTAGCTTTCCAACTGGTTCTCTCAGAAAATACTATTTAGGAAGGGTCCATGGCTTACTGATATATGTCTGTCTTGCTTTGCACTGCCACCTGCCAACTCTTTTTGGGTGTTGCTATTCCAGCTTCTTACCATAAATTGGAGAACTAAAATTAGAAGACTAAATCTGAGTCTTCTCCAGGAGCTGCAAATGGCTAAGCCATAGACAGCAATAGGGGCTATCTTATGATTTCTGTTGCTCCTCCAAATGGAAAGGATGTCAGGTGATATCAACACTGAACAATACTGGCTACAAAACAAAGATCTTATTGAGGTTCTGATGATAGGACCCAACAAGACAGAAGACAGGCATCCCACACCTTCAGCTGTGATTCCCAAGTGAGGCTGCTAGGGCTAAATGCTCTTAGGCCAAAAGGGAGAATGCTATACCTCCAGGCTTCTGGACTACAGCAGAAGCAGAAGGGAAACTGCCGTGGGAGACTCCAACCACTACATCTATGACCTGTGGGTCTGGGTCTTAAACCTGTCTCTAGCTTTAAGGGCACTCCTTCTTCAGGAAGCACAGTGGAATCCCTCAAACAGCAGTGCTTCAGGGTCTATGATCCTTATATTGCTGCTGTCTCCATTGCTGTTGCTCTTGGTCTGACAATCCATGGGCTACAGAGGCACTAGTCCCTGGTGTTAGGTGGCTAAAAAAACGATTGAGCAAAAATAGAAGGGGACTGAGCATATTGAACAGCAACCCCTAAGAGACCAGAGGAAATTTCTAAATTGCCTGAGAAGTGTAAGACCCCCATGCAAGGTATAGGGGCCCCACTCAGAGCCAACATCCTGGTATTGCACTCTCATGGTCTTGGGGCTGTGCCTGATAATGCCACTACCATCACACTAGTGAAAACAAACCCAATCTGATGAAGTTGATTGGGAGAGTGAGAGAGAGAGGGTTGCCTATGAGTCCAGTGGTTGGAAGCCACAAATCTTCCCTGTCACTACGCGTAAAGTCAGGAAGGACCCCAAAAGGGAGCTCAAATTTAAAATGAAATCTCAAAATTTCACTTCATTGGAGATTCAAATCATACCTAAAGATCTTGTTCAAGGGGACAAGGAAAAGGGGGCAAATTGGTTGCTGAGAGTCTTTAATATGGGATTTGAGTTGTCATTCATGTCCCCTAAAATGAGGAAACTGGCAATTACCCTTAAAGAATGTGAGCCCCTCCCCTATTGACTTAAATATTTATGGCATTAAAAAAAAAGACACATTCATCCATAGCAGGTATTACTGTAGTAGGCAGGGCTTCCCCTCTTTCTGGTTTAGCTGTGCTCTCTGTAGAAAATCCCCAAACCCCCTCTCCTTGCAGGCAAGTGAGATAAGGCACATTTCCTGGTATAGAAACCCCCTCCCCTAGCCTTCAGGAACTGGTAAAAATGCACATAGGCAAAAGAAGACATTCCTGGGGTGGGGGCCCCTCAATGGTTCAGCTCTGGGCCATTCTCAACTTAAATCAGCCAATTGTGTACCTTGTCTTTAACATGTCAAAGAGTCTCTAAAAGCTAAGGTTGCCTTTTGTTCGGGGCTCAGACTTTTGAGGTGACTCAGCTGGGCCCTCATGCACATGAGCTAATAAAACCTGCTTCCAGAAACTTCGGATCCTTAGGCTCAGCCTGTTCTAACTTCGCGGAATGTTCCTGGAAGCCTGCTGCCTCGTTCCTCGTTTTTGAGCTACATTACCGCCAAGGCAGATAACTACCAGCAAACAATTAATGAGGGCTGAATGTTACTTAAAATGATTGTGATGATACAATGGGTACCCCCCAGCATTTGGGGGGGGGGGTAAAGACCCCTTGTCCAGCCCTGAGACAGCTACCTTTGAACTATGTCATGGAAAATTTTCTTAAAGGGAAAAAATTTCCAAATTTCCAGGTAGGCATGCTCAACTTTATCAGGGTAGCTTATGCTATCTAGGAGATATTAAAGAATGGAGTTATTGGCCAAATCAGTCTATCAGGCCTTGATGGCCACCTAGAAGGAGTCATATGTCCCCTCCCCTAGAGGATCCTGCCTCATCCTCTTGCACATCAAAAGTTCTGTCTCCCAACCCCCTGGAGTATTGCCTATTGTACAAGTGTTATTAAAAGCTATGGTGGCACTTTTCGCTCTTACTTTCCTCTCTATAGATATTGATGCTTTAACAAGTCACTTGGAATAAGATTAAATCCTTCTCTCCCTTGGTTGGCCATGTCAAATGGAAAACAGCCACCCCCCCATCCCCATGGAACTGCCCTTGCCAATCAAGGTGATAAACTTGGCACTATCATCTGAAACAAGATAGGGTGGGACTTTGGCCTGTAATCTAAGTTCTCCTAAAACAAGGAGTCATTAGTACCTACCATTTCCCCATACAATAGCTCTATTTGGCTTAAAGCCTTCATCAGTGAAGGGCCACAAGCCATCAATTACAGCAATCTTAATGTACAAATCCTGCCCAGCAAAACTCCTATTCCTAAAATAATCTGATTAATAAAAGTTATACACAAGAGCATGAACAATTACTTTACCAGGACTGATCTGGCCACATTTTTTACTCAATGCCAATGCTGTCAAAATATTAACAAATGGTCTTTTAAAAACCAATTAATAATGACACTGATGTATGTTTAAGTTATGACTCTAAAGGAGGCCTCTGAGAGGAACTAGCCACACTCACACAGCAGTTACAGAAATGGATTGTGCAATAGCACCCCATAAAATACAAGTGTCATCAAACTCTGTCACATTCTTGGGCATTACCTGGTTCTCTACAGGCAGCCAGGTTCCCACTACCATCAAACAGAAACCCACTTCAGACAGTAAGTCAGCCCACATCTATTAGGATTATTCATGTTCTGGAGACATCCCACATATCTCACTTTCATTTCAGCCCATAAACAAAATCACATGTATGTCTTCTATTTTCATGGGAAAGAGCACTAGTAATGCACCTTATAATTGCCAAGATAGGTCATTTCCCAAACCATGCTCCTTCTCCTACATGGAACAAATTTTTTGATTGGCTACTACCAAATGTGCCTCTTGGAATTTTTACACTAGGCATGAGAAATTCTGGCAACTTATTGGGACGTGCTTACAGAGCCACAACCAGTCAGCTTGCACAAATTCTCATAATGCCGTGAGTGAGAGACAATTCCCAGCAGGAGCTCAGCATGGTCGCTGAAGTCTCACTCATATATAGAAATGATTTTTACAAAAGTGGATAAAACCTGACAAATGGGGCTTTTCCAAAATGCAAGAGGATGTGGCTTCCCCCATGCTCAGCCCCTTGCCCATGGATCTTGAGACGATGGTGTATTGTTCCCATTATCTGCTCCGCCAGAAAAGTGGAGTGTCCCTTAGGACCAATAGTCTGACATGGAAAGGGAGTCAGTACATCTCACCAATGGAGATGCTATTGTATGCAATGTAGCTTGCTGTCTTGGGGGTGGGACTATGTCAAATCAGCCAGCCTCAAATACCCTGGTTATCCAAGGGGGCTCTTTGGGGTCTGCACGGTTGGCAGAGCTGGAAATGGTCCAGTTAATACTCTGGGTTATTCTGGGCTGCAGGTTGCTCAATCTCTAAATCTTCACTTATTCTTGGGCAATTGCCAAAGAGCTGGCAGGAGGGCTAGGTCAATGGCAATATAGCAGTAAGTAATTTTCTCATGCAAGAAAGACCCTTGTCACATATCCAAAGTTGTAGGAGTTTGAACCCAAAATAATGAGGGGAAAACACCAAATGGGGTGAAGGCATATGAGAAAGATGTGTTGCCCAAAGCTATCTGGTTATATTTTGTTGTTGCCAATATGGAAAAGCCAAAATTATAATTTGCTTATGTAATATATTTGTTGGTCAGAGATGCATTTTTATGTCAATGTGCGTTGCATGTGTATTTTAAAAAGAATTTGAAAAGACCATGTAGTAATGCCTAAGATGGTGGATAGTTCTTACCACCTCACTAATTTCCATGCAGTATGAAATACTCCTTCTATTGCTCAGCCGGTGCTCTGTTTAAAGTTATAAATTTTATCACAAACTGGAGCTATTTTATCAATTGGGAAAGTGATTCATTTGTTTTTGCTTTTGTTCTTAGTGGCTGTCCTGTAGTGAGAAATAGTAAAAGGATTCTTCATTCCCTTTTTCTCCCCCCTCAGTACCTTCAAATAATGTGATAACATCATTTCTTGTGTGCTTTGAAAAAATGTTTCAGCTGGCTGTCTCCTTTAATGTTAAAAAAAGTGTTACGAACAGCACCGTTTGCAAAATCTAGGGAGATAATGGAATCATCTTTAATTTGCAATTCTATGTGAGCTATCATCCAAGTTATCAGCTTTTTTCAACTTTGGAATTTTTATTATTAAAGCACCTTGCTTAGAAAGTATTTATGTCTGTGACAATTGTCTCAAAATAATGAACTGTGCAACTCTTGTCACACGCAAAAAATTTTGATCTCTCCCTAATGTGACCGGTTAGTTTCTCTGTATTTCCTGATAGCATAATGTGAATACTTTGCTTGAATTACATTTTAGAAATATTTTAAACACTTGAATTTTGCCAACGTTCCATGGAAATGTTAGTTCTAAGTAGATGAATAAAGCTATGCAATGTTTTTGAAAGTTTAATTTGTGTATCATTACCAGAAATGACCTATCCATTCTTATTACTTTGTTGTTCTTAGCTGTGCTGTCTTTAGAAACATGGCCCAAAGTTAGAGCTCTGTGCTAGCTCATCAGTTGAACTAAAAGAGGTAAACTGACACCTATTTAATAATCTTCAGTTTAACTGAGAGCTTGACTTGTATCTTAAAAAGGGCTTTTCTTAAAACAGAGCAATTTATCAGCTTTACAAACCATTGGATGCTCTTACTCTCTCAGTGAAATTTTAGCTTATTTGATCAAAAAGAAATAGGGAGTAACTCAAATTGAAATGAAAGAAAGACATTTGCACATGAAGCTTTGTCATAGTTTTGTATCTTAAAGCTGGTTAAAGGTACAGTAGCCTTTTTTGCCTTTATTACTGCTTTAGCATACATTTGATTTACCGAATGATTGGCTTGAGAATCAGTCAGTTGTTTAAAGATGAAGGCACAGGTTGTTTTAAAGATAGTGTGTGTTTAAAAGTTGCCCAAACTGGTTAGAACAAGTGGAGAAATTGGGCATATTTGATTAAATTGCTGCAATCTGCGTGTACTAAATAGCTTTACTTCACATTATGTGTACTTATAGGATTGTAGATGTGCTAGCCAGGTTTTGTCAAAATCATCTTTTAAATGATTGTTTTGTGATCTCTTCAGGACCTTTGTAGGAGAGTGTGAACTATCATAAGTTTGAATAGTAAATATTACTAATGGTATTTCCCCCTGCTATTACATAGAGAGGAAATACTTCCTATATATGGAAGAGGGTTACTTCTCTGTCATCTAGAGTGCTCTTGATGTATGTTGTGGACTTCAAAAACTCAGAAAAACCCTTCATTGTATCTACACCAATAGTGGCAGTTAAAAATTAAGGCTCATAAAGTTGGCTCATAATGCATGGCCTCAAAAGGCAGAATGTGCAGGAGTGTAACAGCATTATCTTGGATGGCAGTGCCTGCACTTCATACTTGGCACATACTGAAGAAACACAGTAATATCTGTCTTGTGTGCATAGGTTCTTAAAATGTTACCTCTTAATCTGGGGGAAAGGGTAATTAGTGGGTTACAATGTTGAAGAATGCTTTTTCTTCCCTTCCAAATTGAAAAAAAAAAAGTTTCAATGCTTGTTTTGCCCTGTCAAAAGTTAGACCTTTTTAGGTTATAAGAGCAGTGGCCAGAAATTTAACCTTTTGCTAAATGCTTAGGTACTTGCCATAGCTGTTATATGATGTCATGGATTCTGAGGAAGTGTCAATTATGTGATGATCTTTGTTTATTGATGTCTTACTTCATGTTCAGTGTTAAAAATATAAATTGCAAATGCTCTACCACCATACCCAGATTTACTTATTTCATCAAAGAAAAAACTTGAGGAACTTGAGATCAAATTAAGAGACAATTAAGTGTACATTAATGAATACAAATTTTTAGGTTTAAAAAAAAGCCCTGCATTAGTTAGGGTTCTCTAGAGAAACAGAATCAACAGGGAATACTCACAAATATAAAATTTATAAAAGTGTCTCACATGACCGTGGGAACGCAGAATCCAAAATCTGCAGGGCAGGCTGTGAAGCTGACGATTCTGATGGAGGGCCTGAACGAACTCCACAGGAGAGGCTCGCCAGCCGAAGCAGGAAGAGAGCCTGTCTCTTCTGAATCCTCCTTAAAAGGCTTCCAGTGATTAGACTGAGCATCACTCATTGCAGAAGACACTTCCCTTGGCTGATTACAAATGGAATCAGCTATGGATGCAGCTAACGTGATCATGATTTAATTCTATGAAATGTCCTCATTGCAACAGACAAGCCAGCACTTGCCCAACTGGACAAATAGGTACCACCACTTGGCCAAGTTGACACATGAACCTGACCATGACAGGCCCTTTGTGGCAGGCTCCACATTTGGAAAGAGCTCCAGCTTCACTTATTTCCACACATGTTTAAATCACCATACCAGAGTCACTGTTCAATGACACTGCTGATAAAATATCTAAAATTCATTCTTCTGCAGCATATTAATTGGGTCTTTCAAAGATTCCTCACTCAGGCCCCCTAAACTTCCCCTGCCATCAGGCCTCACAGGCTCCTCTGTCCTGGTGGAGTAGGCACATAATCAGGGATTGTCTCTAGGCCCATCAGTAACCAAAATAGTTACTAAAGCTACAATTTTTGCTGCAAAGCCGAGCATTGGTATGCCATAGATAGGGTCATGTTCTGTAAGGCAGGGATAAAATCTTCTCCTGTTGTCACCAGGAAGTGGGGTTTATTGTCCCAAACCAAGTATGGGCATGATCTGGGTTACCTTTAAATGTGAAGAAAAGCTATATCTGGTTGATGCCAGCAACATAAAAAAGTGACCTCCCTTATCCTGCCATGAAGGCCTATTACCCATGCAAGGCATAACACCCAGGTTGGCAAACCACAGGCACAGTGCAAGCTCTAAGGGAGAGCATCATGCAATCTCACACCAATTCTGGCTGTCATGATACAAGCAGCAGCCCCAGAAACTGGTCCTTGCCAACTGACACAATGTCAATGCTAATCTAGGCTATGGGTTTTAGGAGTTTTGCTGACTGCATGATTCAAGGGCTTACTTAGCAACCCTTAAACCTCCCTCACTGGTCTAGGAATGCTCGAACAATAGTTGGCTAACCTTAACATTGCATCCAGGGAAGGGACGATGGAGATTTATCACTGTAACTACTCAACCAACTGTGACCAGCAGGTCACCGAATATGGCTAATGAACCAAAAGTATCCAAACCATGTCAAATGGTTCTACTGGAACCAATGTATTAATAATTCTTGACTCAGGCATAACCTAAATATTATTCTTATATAACAACGAAGGTATCACTCGTGTGATCAAATCAAATCTGAGAGGTTAATTGTCCTCTACAGCAGCCTCCTGCACATATTATTCTAAAATTACAGTTCAGATTACAAAGAGGGTTTACAAAGAATTAACCACCCAATTGAAATATAAGTCTGAACAAAATGTATTCCCCCTATGGAGGGAAGTGCAGGGGGCCACTTGGAATACAGCCAAAACCTTTGCTGGTTGCATCCCAGATAACCCCCAAAAGTCATGGAGCTCTGTGACAACAACTGCTTTATGGAAACCCACAGATACATCATAACTAAAGCTGCTCAACTGTATTTGAAAGCCCATGATGAAATCCTCCAGCCTTTATGGATGATTATTTGGGAAAGATACCCATTCCTGGATTGACCCCAAATATCACCACATTGCATTATATGACTTTGTCTCAGCCCATATGTTTACTCTCCTATACCAATCACCCACTGCAGTTTCTGTCATCCCAACAAACCAGAGCAACCTCTAAGGTCCTTGGGTCAGCTAAGGAACCCAGACGCTGCCCTAAGAAATGGAGAAGGGAACCATTAGAACACTACCTGACTAAAATGGCAGACTTCCTTACCATAGGTTTCTCCTTATAAGCCCTGCTTGCCACTGTGAGTTACACACCCACCCCTGCCATGGATATAAAGCTGTGTTATACTCTGCCTCCACTTCTAGTAGGCTAAACGTGTCTTAAATAGTACACAGAAAGGATAACCTTCCAACTTCTAGAGGCTCACATGTTTCCTTCTGTTCCTCTGCCTAAGTTTCTATCCCTCTATATATTGATAAGCAATAAATAGATTCCTTAGCTGATGTAGTCATGGATAACCCCAGAGCTTTAGACTCTTGGACAAAAAAGTGGTATCTGCACCATAAGAAGCACCTCCTGCTTCATGCATATTTATAATTTTAGGCTAGTCAAAATTAACTGACAAAGGATAGCTCAAGAGATTAAGATATTACACATAATAACCAAGGGTTTTCCACACATACTTCAGACCCTAAAAAAAACCTCTCATCTTTTCTACTAGCCATACCCCAAAAGGTGGGGGAATGACAACACAAAGGCTTCTAGCTCTAGGCTTTACTATTTATTGGTATTTTTACAATAACCAATAACGTCACGTGTCTTATGTAGTAGTTTGAAAATATTTTGGTCCTGGAAGTAAATATACCAACCACCTAAACTGCAATGATTCTGTGGACTGCCTCAGCACCCATCTTTCCTTGTGTAACCCACTTGCTTCCACACTGATCTTTGGTCTAGTTAATAAGCAGATTTCCAACCCTGGGCCATAAACTTCTCCAGAACCCAAACTCACATCTACAGCCACACCACCTACACACCTCACCCAAAACGGACAGCTAGTCCTGAATGATAAGTTTACCATGCCCACCACCCTCAGACCCCTACCCTTTTAGTGTGTATTTGCTTTAAACTAACCCACAGGAAATCTACTAACCTCCACCTCTGGGCCACAGTAAAGGCACAAGCCCATGGGTCCCTCTCTTTCTGCTTGAGTGCTCCCCACCTGCTGGTTGATCCACTTGAGCTGGTAGAGCTTCCCATTGGTCCCTAATGGTACCCCTCTTTCCCTGGGACCTGTAAATAAGAAGCTGTCTTTTCTCATGAATTATGGATTTCATTTCCCTTTGTGTCATCGTGACTGATTTCCACCCTAGGCCCAAATTCAAAAATCCAACGAAACTGATTTTAAATAGGCAGTTTCTTATACTGCTAAATGTTCACATGCAATATTGCCCAAAAATTCCACTCCGAATTATTTATCCAAGAGAAGTGAATACATATGTCACAGAAAGAATTGTGCAAGAATTTCATAGCAACATTATTCATAATAGCTGAAGACAGGTCTCTTGGCAGGAGAATATATAAATAAATTGTGGCATATTTGTTATAGTTTCCCAGCTGCTGTGACAAATATTATATGATGAGGTGACAGGAATTTACAGGCTTATGGTTTCAGAGACTAGAAGGCTTACTTCCTCCTGGGGTTGGTATATTCTAGCTGGCTGGCAATCTTTGTGGTTTCTTGACTTTTGAGTTACATGGCAATGCAAATGGTGTGTCTTCTCCTTTTCCTTCAGTTTGGTTGACTTCCAGCTTCTGGCTTCTCCTTTTATCTGACTTTCACTCTGCTTATAAAGTACTCTAGTAAATTGGATGAAAACCCTACCTGATTCACTTAGGCCACACTTTAACTGAAGTAACATTTCTAAATGTCTATTCATAAATACCTTTTGTGGGGGACATGAGTCATTCACCAACAATATTTCTAGAACTGACCATTGCACATTAACAAAAATAAATTAATCCTTGACATATAAAACAAAATAAAAGAATCTCAGAGTAAAAATTGAGGGAAAGAAGCCAGATTAAAGAGCACATAGTGTGTGATCTTCTTTATATTAGGTTTAGGCACAGGTGAAGTCATCTATGATGAAAGAAATTGGAATCATTCTTGCCTTTCATAGTGGAGTGATTGACAGGAAAGACATATGACAGAAAAATCTGGGGTGATGGAATTGTTCTATATTTTGTTGTGGTTGTTGGTTTTAGATGTTGGTTTAAATGTATACATGGGTGTATACATTTATCAAATTCTGCCAAAATGTACAATAAAGATCTGTACATTTTATTCTACATAAATTATATCTCAATAAAAAGAGAAAAAAAATTTCAATGCAAATGCTGACTAGCAAAGGATATGGGTGATGAGCAAATTTGATAATCAGAAAATAAGCTTTGAGAAATTTATATGGAAAAAAAAGAAAAAAATAGAGGAACAGTAGGTATTCTTTCTGCCTTTCCAGTCACTATACTTTTTTTGAATTACGTGGTCTTGCATAATTACTAAACCTGTTGAATGATCTGGTTTCTAATCTGCTAAAATGAGTTTAAATACAATATTTACCTCAAAGGTTGGAGAAATAAATTAGGGTGTCTGGCATTTGGTAAATTATCAATATATGTAAATTATTTTTATAGCTATTTTTTATTACTAGGAGACAAAAAATATGAAAGAAAAGGTCAATTCAATAAATCCTGAATATTTACCTCTACCTCCTAAAAATGACATGAATTCAAACAACTGATAGCCTAAATATTCCCTGAGTGGAACCCTTGGAATTTTCAGATGGAAATGATTCAGGAGGTGCTGAATAAACAAAAATAAATAAAACTAACCAACCTCGCTTCAGTTTAAAAATTCCATTTACCCTGAGAAAAGAAGTGATTTAGGTACCTTTAAATGGACGAAAAACAAATTGCCATCATTCCTCTTACCAGCAATACTGCATATTCTAGAAAACAATGGACTAGTGTTTTCTAAAACACACAGAAAATAAAACCTAGGCTTAAATGTAGGGATAGAAATAAAAATATATAGTCATGCAAAGACTTTGGATTTCACTTCTGAGTCAGCTTTTCTAGGAAAGAGAATAGCTTGAGTTTATAATAGAACAAACACAGTAACGCAACTTAATGAAGTTCTGGGTGACAGCTGGGCAGAGCTCCCAGAAAGTGGAGTTATTATAAAGGAGAGGGAGTCAGAGGACACCACAAAAAGTTTTACAAAGAAAGACGATGCTCTTACACAATCTATATTATTAGCTAAGGAGACCTTTAAGATAAACATCTTATACCTTTTTGTAAAAAAAAAGAAAGGAAGGAAATTAAGAAAACCTGCAAAATATTTAATAAGTTCATGTTCTGAATATGAGGAACACTTCAGTGCTTTATGGCTTGGGAAATTGGTTAAGAATTTAAAAATAATGGTTTATTTAATTTTAATCATTCAAATATTCTTCTAAAACTGCATAGGCTTGGTAACAGAGGTTTTATTTTATATTCAAGGAATACAATTTTATCACTCAATCCAGTGTGGTAAATTATGTGTATTTGTTTTTGTAGGGAAAAACCCAAAACTTTTATTTTAGCATATAAAAGTTTTTTTGTATGATAAAATAAGGTTTCTATCTTAGCATATCACATCACAGAGCACAATAAAATCTTATGAACCTTGACGACAGAATCATGTCACTAAACAGATTTCATAAGGTTCAGTGTAGAGGAAAGGGGAAAAGGGATGTGTAGCTCACATATTTGAGCATTTTCTAAATTCTCTGGATCAATGTTTTTAATGTCTAAAAGCAAGCATTGGAAGAATGAAAAGAACATAAATACCAAACAGTGTAAATATTTTGATGAACATCAGTGAGGTTGAAAATACATGGGCATTTTTCTCTCCTTTATAATGAGAAGTAAATAGAACTTGTCAGAATTGATTACCTAGGAAATAAAGGTGCAAGAATAGTATTTAATATTGTATATTACTTGGCATTAATAGCAAAAGTGAAGATGAGAATGAAATTAGCCTTGGGGAAATGGGCAGAGAGAATTAATTTCATTATATTGTATTCCTTTTTGTACTTAAAAAGATTTTTTTTTAATTTATATATGGCTTTTATAATCTCAGGTGTGTAAATGATACATAGATGATATACAGATAAAATTAAGGCATCGTGTATTGTAAGTATCATTTGTAGTTCACTTATTTTCCCAGACAAAGTGCATAATATGCTAATTCATTCCTGTGTCTTGAGGAGCACCAGTCATGGCTTTGGTGGCTGCCATAATATTTTTACATACATATTTTAATAGAGGGAAAATTAACATATAATAAAATTAACCTTTCTTAAGTGTTCATTTCCATCTTTTTAAATTTATGCACCTGTTTAGGTGTCACCCAAAACAAAACATAGAAAATCTCCATCATCCAAAAAATTTCCTTCCTGACTATTTTGAGAGAATCTCATTCTAATCACATCTCATTCCCTTTCGTCCCTGGTCTGATTCTTATCAGTATTGACTATAAGCTAGTTTTATCTTTTACTTGAATTTCATAAACAGAATCATATGTATAATATGTATTCTTTTGTGTCTGGCTTAAGTGATTTTCTTTTCAATCTCCATAATTGGGTATGAACAATTAATAATGACCTGAAATGGGATAAGGGTGACATTTTTCCCTACCACATATCATATTTCTTAGCAACTCTGGATTTTATTAAAAATTTTTCTGTATACTCTCTATATTTTAAGCACATCTTTAAACATTTATCTCAGGGTTAAAAGCTTCATCAATCGAAAATTTAACTAATCTTTCATTACAGTTTTAGCTTCTTTACTTATTTTCTATCATAAATATGATACTAATGTGTCACAGTGATATCTACAATGTGTTCAGTTTCATACAAAATGCAACTTTTTCTAGGAAAAAAGGTCTGCAGAGAAAATTTCCAGAGAGTTATGTTAAGATAATAGTGTCCCTCTGAATTAAGGCCTTGCTAAGTTCGGTTCTGTCTCTAAATTTTATATGCCAATATTGCAAGGGCTGCCTTCTTAGTATGTATTGGCTCTGACTCAGGTTATCTGTGAAGAATCCTCTCTGAAACCACATTCTGAAAGTGGAAACTCCTGTGAGATTGCCAACAGCACTGACTTTCATAAGTCAAGAGATGATTCAGTCTAGAAATACTATGCATATTGTTGGGATAAAAAAGTACTTCTAAAAAAAAAGCATTCTGAAGTTAGAGAATTCAACTTTATGTTAATATCAGGTTGTACAGGAACATTTTTTCTGTAGTTATACCTAGAGGCAGTCTTATTTTCATTCATAATCTAAAAAGGAAAAAAAATATGGAGTTACACAACTATTTAAAAACTATTTAAAAATAACTTTATATAGGTTTAATTTACCTATTATTGGTGTATAATTCATTGATTTTTAGTAAGTTTATGAAGTTGTGAAATCATCAATTCACTTTTAGATGAACTGTTGATACCTTATCTAAAATAGACTCTCTTAAATAAATAAGAAACTCTGTTCCTCTTCATTCAAAGGAATCAATGACGCCATCCTTCAGAACCAAAGTACATTCACTACCAGCCCTCAGAAGTCTACAGCACTCCGTTAGTGCCTAGAGTTCCTTTTTACTCATGCTGACAAAATCACTTTCCTAACCACCTTCCCTACACAAAGGTTCTTGCACATATAGGGTGGGAGGAAATAAAAAAGGGTGTAGAGGAACAGGCCTCTTGAGGATAAGTACATGGATAATATCCAGAATAAATTTTGATGCAGAAATAATATCATAAACATTGCTTATGTTCTATATTATAAAAATTTAAGTGAAGGGTAGATATTGATATCACTAGGACACTTTGCAAAAGTAGTCAGCATTATAGGTGACAATGACCTTACCTCAATATGTTTATCTTGGGAAATTTTTCAAGGTCAAACCTGTGGTCCTCAACATTTAGACTCTGAGTTTCAATGTTGTTAATCATATTGGATTGGACTTTGGTAAACTAATTTTTATTTACTAACTCACAAAACTAATGAGTTATCACTTATAATATCACTTTATAGATTCAGTAAATTATAATAGCTCATAAACTCAAACTAAAAATACAAAGGACCAGAAAATACATAGTAATTTTATTCAAAGCTTCCCTTGCATGTGACTATGGATAAAATTTGGAGTTACTAAGTGCTGCTATAAAGTGATATACTTTATACCCATTTCCAAAACATCCCTTGCCTTCCTTTAATAAACACATTTTTACATTCTCCCTTTTGTTAATCTTATTTCAAGAATAGAAACCATGGTTGTCAAGTGAAGTGAAATAATAAATGAAGTCTCCTTGTGTCAAAGAGGACATTATTAACCTATTTTAAAATACTGAATCGGTGCACACCATCTGCCATGCCCTGGGAAAGATATGCGGAATGCAATATTTAATTATTACGTTAAATATTCATTTAATATTGAACATACGCATTGGCCGTATGTTTTATTTCCTGCCTTGTCACATGCTCTCCGTAGGTGAAATTTGATTAGAGTTAAAACTTTTCTCTCTAGAAGTAAAGCACAATAAGTTTCTCCAGGGACACATTTAAACCCAGAATACTACCTTAACATGTAAACTGAAAGACTCGGCTTGCTTCTCTTTCTATTTCAACTTTATGGTAGCTGGTTAGTTTTTATTTTTCATTAGTTATAATAGTAAATGGAGTATAATTGAGTGCTTTGAAATGTAATCCAGTATTAAAATGAAGACAGAATTATTCCAACTCTTTTCTTTCCTAAAACAGTGTAAACCACACTCTCAAAATCTAGACACTATCCTAAATCTATTTGTATGGTCAAGAGGAGGGTTGCAAAAATTATTCTTTGTAAAAATTTTTCCCAATTTTAATCAGAAACTGACTGTAATTTTAAAATGGATGTCAGTAAAGAAACAAATCTAGATTTAGGTACAAAGTGATTTCTTCAAAAAGAATACTGTGAGGACAAAAAAAGAATACTGTGATGGGAAGAGAGATTATTACCCTAGGGAGAAAACCCCAGTCATAAAATCTGAAGGGTCTCAACAGTCCAGTCAAGCAGAAAGGAATTTTCTTTCATAGGGAGGAGTAAAGAGACTAGAAAGAACCCAGGCTGGAATGCGTGGGTGCTGTGATGAAGCAGTTAGCTGGTCAGAATAAGGTCTTTCCTGAGATCAGTTGATTCAGGGGCCTGGAGGAAGGAGAAAAAACCTGAGTGAAGTTTGGTCAGGTGAAGTTAGCCTGGCTTTTTTCATCATTGCCAGGAGGAACAGGCAGGTCAGCTCACAGTTTCAGACAAAGAGTGGAAATCAGGACTATGTCTGACCTAGTCATCGGTAAACAAAGGAGGTCATCCATAAGTCTTATTTATCTAACTCCTTTGAGGAAGGGTGATTCTCTGCAGAGGCCATTTACCAGGACACAAAAGAGTGAGGGGATTTCTTAACTGTCACTGTTTTCTAGAAGCAGGGGACCCAGATAAATTCACTATTGTCAAGGGGAAAGCTAAGTGAGTAGAAATGGAGAATCAACTAATGAAAAAAAGAGAAGTTAATTTGTATCCTCAACTAAACCCTTAGTCATCAGGGTACTTAAACAATGGCATTGACTTCAGGGAGTGAATTGCATTCCATGCAATTAATGCACAATTATTAAATACCTACCATAACATTAAAAATGGAGTAACTTTCCATTCACTTTTTTTGCAATTTAATACTTGTGTTTCATCTTATAAATCACTGGTTACTATGAACATGACTTGCTGAAATGTTCTTACAGGAAAGCTATTTTTAATATACATTAAATAAATATTTAATATGTAATCTTCTATACATTAAGATTTCAGATATTCTAGAATCCATGCTCTAGAATCTTAACATGGATTATATACCATATAATAAAAACCAGTTCTCTTTCTGGGCAGATCATTAGACATTAAACAAATCTTAACATAACTTACTCATTGAGAAGAGATCAAAGGAGAGTTAAATAAGATTATGCTGAGAGCCATGTGCACAAAAATAAATGGTGGGTAGATATCCATTAAGTTACAAGTGTGCCTCAGGACAATCCCCAAAATGGATATTTCAGGGAATTTTTTCTAATCAATTTATAATTGCAGAAACAAGCAGCTATTTTTTAGACACAAAATTAATTAAACAAATATTAAAAAGATAGGCTTATTTCCATTACACCTTTGTTGCATGTACCACAAATGCTTGCTGGAGATTTATATAGAATGATTGAAAGAGAAAGAAGGAGAGAGATGCTTTACCATTTTTGTTCTGAGGTAACAAGGATAAATTTTTCTTTGTCCTGTCTAAGAGGAACGTCTCCATAAATTCTTCACCTAGTACCCTTTGGGCATCTGAAGTAATCAGTGTTGAATTATTTTTCTAAATGCACAGTGTAGGGAGAAAATATACACACACACAATATTCCAAGTGTAAGAATCAACATTTCAAACAAAAACCACAGCCAAAACAGCTGGAGGGAATAGTATAAAAAATAATTCTCACCTATTGTTCTTATGATCATAATTCTAGCTATCACGAAGTTATACCTTTATAACTAAGGCTTCATAAAGTCTTCTCTAATGTTCCTAGGCACTCTTTGTTTTCTTCCCTTGCCTAAATGTTCAAATTATATAGTGTCTGATATATCTTCTCTATGTTTAAGAGATGAAATGAATGGAATGTGAAGTAAAGTAATTAAATCAAGATATAAAGAGTATTTTTTGAACTTGGTAAATGAAACTAACTTTGTCATATCATGCAACACTTGACATTACTTAATAAGCTAAATTTAATATTTGATTCATATTTCTGGTACAAATTTTTATTTGCAGAGGAGACATGATATTCTAGCCAAGTAATCCTGTATCTATACCACCCGGTATACTCAGCTGAAAATTAAGGTTGCTGACATTTTTATTGCTTTGCAATGTGCAAAATTGGTGAAATATTAAACTTCCAAAAATACCTTTGAAAATTAAAAGTGTCATCCTCAAAAAAAAAAAAATCCAGAGTTTTTTGGTGGTGTTTCTTGTTCCATGTCTGAACATATGCCTTTTCTGAACTTAAATACAGGAATTTAAAAAGCATAATGATTTTGAGCAACTGAAAAATAAAAGTCATTTCGGCAAATGCCTTTATTTTCTGTACCTTTATTAGGTACATAACACTTACTATAAGAGTCCTTGATTAAGGTAGTACCTCCATTAACAACCTAAGCTTTGCATAGTGTGAAATGGTTTATTGATCACATATAAGATCTTGAATACACTGGGATTTCTATTTCTCTTATGAATAGGCATTTTCAATAAGCAAAAAGGCAGTTTATACAAGTTAAACTGAAAAAAAAAAGGCTCTGAATTTTAAGGTCAAATTAAAACAGAAACTGGGGATCACACATCCCCTTTAGTGTACCTGTGAGCCAACTTTAGGCATGCCAGTAATTATAGATTTTAATTCATTTTAAAAACAATATTAGCTTAACAATTCCAACCTTGGGGACACATGCTGCTTAATTGCTTTTCATAAACCAAGGTCAAGCAATAAACATGATCGTCCATCATTGAATCTACTCACATACACTTTAAAATACAGTATATATTGCAAATACATGTCATGTAAGAGGGAGAGAATGGTATTTTACTTCTAGACTTTTAAAGAATAAGAAAGTTAAGTGCCATCTGGACAAAGTTTTTCTTAAGTTTTGGGGTACTGATTACTCTTTTAAAATCTCTTTTTTAACATGACCTTACCATAAGTTGAAAACACAAAGATATAAACAGAAATGCTACTTTCAGTTAAGAATCCAAATGCTGTTTTACTTGTGTTACACAAGCAAGCATCATTTTGAGGGTACCAGATGTCTGCCTGTAAAAATGCTTATGATTATACATAATTATATACCTTTTGGTTCTTAGAAACAAGCCACATTGCCAAGAAGGTTTGTGCTTTTAATTTTTAGTATGGATTTTCATCCGTCTGTAGCTATACTATGTATTCTGCAAAATAGATGTGTTTGCATTTGTATAATCATTGCTCTAAAACACATCATCGATGAAAATTTCTGTAATGCTTAATTATATCATTAACTTGTTAAGTTGAGTCTCCCAGCAGACCAGATGTGTAATTTGGATTTTATATCCATATAAAATGGTTTGTAGAGAATTTGACTTAAAATTTGTTTTTAAAATTTTCTTCTATCAGAGAAACATTTCAAGTAGGATGTCCTTCATAAAAACATAAGTCACTAAAGTATCATGGAGTTGTTCTGGAATTTTAATCAAACTTTTTGAGACTCCAGTTTCATGTGGAATATTTTCTTTTCAACACCAGAGGTTCTCAGCGTATCAGAGGTGCTCAAAATCTTTGCTAGGAAGCAAACGATTTACTGGACAGGTCACCAAAACAAAACAAAACCCACTAACATAAGAAAATAATGAAAAACTGAGCTTCATTGAATATAAAAATTGCAGTTAATTTCAAAATCTCATTTAGAAAAGGAATAGACATTTTACAGAGAAGGAAAACATTTGCCTTATATATATATCTGACAAAAAACATATTCAGAATATATGCTCCCAATAATAAAAGATTCATGCAATTCAACAGTAAAAAGTAAAAAAACAAAAATAAATATGGGCAATCATGTGACCATACACTTCACAAAAGAAGATATGCAATGGCCAATAAAAGCACATGAAAAAGTGCCCAACATCTTTAGTCATATGAATAACACAAACTAAAATCATAATGAGCTAACATATCATGCTTAATAGAATGCACACAATTTCAAAGTCTAACAGTGCCAAGTTATACAGCAACTGAAACTCTCGAAGAACACTGAGAGCAGTGTTGTTTACCATCTTATAAAATAAAACATATATTTTCCTCATGAACCAGAAATTCCACTGTTAGATGTTTATTCAAGAGAAATGAAAATATATGTTCTCACAAACAACTATACAAGGATTTTTAGATCAGCTTTATTCATAATAGCTAAAAATTTGAAACAATCCAAGGTCTATCAATAGAAGGAAAGATAAAAAAATTATAATAGAATTATACAATGGAATATTAGACATAAATGGGACATATTTAAAATATAAATCCACATTCCTGTGGATATGAACCCATTGTAAATAGATTTCTTGAAGACGTTATTTTAGTTAAAGTGTAGTTTAACCAAATGAAAGGTGGGACTTAATCTGGATTACTGGAATCCTTTATGAGCAGAAGATACTTAGACACAGTCAGAGATGGCAGTAAGGAGAGGTTAATAGTCACAGAAACCAGAAAGGGAGAAAAGAGAGGGCATCACCATATGATGTGAGCAAAGATTAAAATAAACATATCCCAAAGACTGAAACAAGCTAGCACCAGAATGCTGCCAACTTTGAAGAAAGTGAGCCCTCTCTCCTCCAAAACCGTACGACAATAAATTCTCCATGTTTAAGCCAACTCGTTGTGTGGTATTTGTCATAGCATACTGCAGACTATTAGGACACCAACCATTGGGGATTGACTCATATCCTTTAAAAACACTGGTCTTGTGGGTATGAATCTATTTGCAAATAAGACCTGTGAAGATGTTTAGTTAAAGCGTACTCAAATTGAACGAGAGTTGGATCTCAATCTAATATGGCAGAAGTCTTCATAAACAAAGGAATTGGACACATAAAGAGAAGCCACAGGAGAAGCAAGAAGTTGGAAGTAAATGGAACCTAGAAAAGAAAGGACAAGTTGCCACCATGTGCATTTCCATATGACAGAAAAGCCAAGGAACCTCAAAGATAGATGATTAACCCAAATACACTGACTCTGGAGGAAGCAAGCCTTCTTGTCTCTGACACCATGAGACAAAAAATTATTAAGCCAGACCATGGCAAGGTATCTGTTCTAGCAGCTATGAAACTAAAATCTCAATGTTAAAAGTAACCATTGTGTTGTCTATGAATGCCTTGGCCCCTAGATTCCAGAATATATACATTTTATTTCATTACAGCTGGCTACTCTTTGTACCATCCTAGAAATTTCATTTCTATATAAACTAAGTTTACTAAAGTGAAAAAGAACTGTTTAGTAGATAGAATTTACTTTTGAGGTAAATCTCATTGAGAATTTCACAAAAAAAATTTGAGCTGTGCAGTTTACAGAGCTAACTTATTCCTTAACCAAATATGACATAGTTATGACCCAGGAGTCATCATTTTATTTTATAAGTCATTTATCTTTACTTCCTCTCTCATTTTCAAAAGCACATCCATCATTAGGGAATGTTGACTTAAAGTTCTCAAAATTATATAATTGTCTTTTCCTCCCAGTTCTCACCACAATAATCCAAAGTACCCACTTCCTATATGACTGCAGAATTTCTGCTCTACTCCCTCAAAATTCATCCTTTTGCTCTGAACCTAAAGTATTTCATTTTCCTTGCAGAGTTATTAAATCAAAGTAATAAGAGTACATGTTTGAGGTTAAGTAATTCAAAAGAGCTATTAATAAAAAAAAAAAGTAGTTCTTTCTATCTACTACTTCTTTCCATATTTTCTTTATCTTCTTTTAGGTATACAGACCAATATTTTCACAGTTGGGAGGCTAAATATAAATCAGAAAATGGCCAAGCGGTATAAGACAATAGAACACATTTCTGACCCTTCATAGCAACAAGCTCAGGAAGTCAAACTGCAATAATCAACCCAGAAGTCAAAACTTGGTCAATGACAGCTTCCCCTTTTTTTTTTTTTTTGGCTCATTTTCCAATCTGGAGCCATCCAGAGAAAGCCAAATGTGCTCCCTAACCCAATCACATAAGTTATTCCTCATCTAGTTAATATTCCTTCAGGTCCCCCATGCCAACCACTTTCAACTTGGGCATACCTGAAGCCTTCTCTTTCTTCATTATACAGCTTTCCCATTCTCTGTCAGCTTTTGAGTCTGCCAAATGCAAATGATGTTGGCTGGCTCCATTGCTTTAGAAAGCTCTGAATAAACAGCCACTGTTTCTTCTCATTTGGGTGGTATCTGTTCATTTCCATAAGGTTGACATTTTTATTTGTCTTTTTAAACATCACTTCTCCAAAGCTTTGTCTATAGCTTGATTTGAAAAGTTGACTTTGAACTCAATTAGCAGCTTATTAACTCAGTTCTTCCTATAAAGTTCAAATGTCACTGGTTCATTTTCAATCAAATAAGAATAATTAAAATATAGTTCTTCAATAAATTCTGTAGAGTGTTGAATTATGGCCCCCAAATGATATAGTTATGTTTTAACCTCCAAAACCTGTGTATGTGACCTTACTTTGAAAAAGGGCCTTTGCAGATATATTAAGAATTTTAAGATAAGAGCATCCCAGATTTAGAGTAAGCTCTAAAACCCAATGCCAGTTTCCTTATAAGAACGAAAACCTTATAAGAAAAGACAAAGGGAATTTTGATACCAGAGACGCAGTGGAGAAGGCACATGCAAATGAGGAAAGAGTGGAGTTATGTTGCAACAAGCCAAGGATTGACAGGAGCCACCAGAAGCTGAAAGAAGAAAAGCTCTCCCCTAGACTGTTTAGAGGTACTGTGCCCCTACTCAACCTTTATTTTGGACTTCGATCCTCCAGAACTAAGAAGAATATATCTCTGTTTGTTTAAGCCATAAAATTTGTCCTAATTTGCTGTTGCAGCCCTAGGAAATTAATATAGATTCTATCAATTGCTCACAATTATGCTACAATTTACTTTGCTTCATAGATGTACCTTGGCTTTCATTTAAAGTTATTTTATTTTACCCTCAAGTTGTTTCATTTCATAAATTATCTCATTAGCTTAAGGGAAGCATTATAGACATTCAACATATAATATTTTCTAGCTTCTTATTTATTCTGCCCATTACTTACATTCTAATTTATTGTTAGTCTTAAAGCCCAAGATAAGCAAGGCTTCAGGTAGCCAAAATTCTTAACAATTGACATTTCTAATATGGCTGTTTGCTTTGTAGGTAGATCATGACTCTTTCTATTGTAGTTTGTTTACTTGTTCTTGGAGTTTCTAATTTAATTTCTTTTATTTCCTGTAGGACTTGTGATTTTTATAGCTTAATTTTAATAAAATTATCAGTCCTGCAATTTGAGTACAAAATCTTCTCATTATCAGAATACCTCCTAAAAATCCAATTCTTAAATGGACCTTTGGTTCACTAAATCTGTTGCACAACTTTAAACCTTCTCTCATTTATTTTGGGTCTGATCCCTCATTTTCCAGCTTTCATATCTTCTTCCTTCTTCATTTTAACCATTGTATTAATGAGAAACAACTTAATAATGTAGGTAATATTTGTTGCTTTTTTATCATACAGCACCAGTTTTCTTTTTCTGTTATATGCAACCCTTTTTTTTCAGGGAACAATTGTCTCAAAATCTCAGTACAGGTGCTCTAAACAAGATTGTTCAGGCCTCTACCACTTTCCCTCTTAACTCAGGGTTTCAGGATGATTGCCTATGAGCAAGTCCAAAGCTACTGGTATATCTCCTCACCTTGGAAACAACATTCAATCCATGGATGGGAATAGAAACTAGCCAGAGCACAGGAAGAATTGCATATTTTTAGAGTTTATGAGAAAGAACCAGGTTCAATTTGTACTAGACATGATCCTGTGAAAAATGAGGACTACTTGTAGTCGTTTTTCCATCTTTAGTTCAGGAAATCAGAGCCAAGGGATGAACAGAAATTACTTAGACATCAATGACTAATTTGAATTCCCACATCAAGTCATGCTTAAAGCCACGTATACACTTGAAATTCTCAGTTACTTTGGATGATAACTTTGGAAACTAAGTTTTAGTATCAGGATTTGAGCATGTAAGTGGCAGACTTTAAAACTGGAATTGGCTCAGGAGAAGTAGTTTGAGAGACAATGAAGATAACAATAATCTCAAATAGGGAAAGCAGCTATTTTTATTATCTGTTATAAAAAAAATACAAAATGCTGCTTGTTGTAGTTTGTAATATATACCATGTATCTAATGGGGCTGCACAGTAATTAAAGGATTTGAAAGGGAAAACTCATGTTGGTAGTGTGCATTATTAGCTTTATTATTTCTAAAAGGGCCACAGCTATCCTATAATAAAGATACAGTCTTGGAACTGTCTCATCTGACAGAAAAGGCACATTGGTTGCTCTGGACAACCTTGTAGAATGGCTGACAATAATAAGCTGGAGACTTGTAGGAATCAAAAAGCTATATTTAACAAAAAAGCTTGTTAGTGTTACCAAAGTTAAGGAGACTGGAACCAAATTAAGAAACAAATTTGAATTATCGGAGAAGCCTAATTTCCTCAGGCCATTTCCCTGAATCTCTTGCTATATACTACCAGTCAAGCTCAGGAAACAATTACCTTATTGATTGTAACAATACGGTAATTGAGATAACTTGGGACTAGAGAAAATTAACTGTGCCTCCCCATCCCAAACCATTGTCTCAAATTGTCCAAAGGCAGATGCCTCTGTGGAGATCATTATGATAAGGGCTAGGGAAGTGAACACACCACTGAGAACTGTTGCTAGGAAACACAAACTCCAAGTCACAGCTCTACAATCAGGAAATCTCAACACAACATCTGGCCTTAAGGGAGTTGCTTTAACACTGACACTTTAAGAGAAGGATTTAAAAGATTGTTATTGTTTTTCTGCTTAAGCAATTCCAACACTTTACACTCCCTGCAAACAAATGAACACACAGCATGTTTACTAACAGGAAGTGAGATGATAAAGAGATTCAGCACTCAGAATGTGCATCCTCTCCAAGTCCCATGGCATATGTGGTCATGGGTAACACTAAATAAGGGAATCCTTACACAGAACAGAACCAAGAGGCATGGAGTGTAATGGACAAAGATCCTTCCAGATCAATATAATCGACTTACTACACTATCAGGGCAAAGAGCAGGATTCCTTGAGCAGGATATAATCTTTGAGGCAATGACTACTTTGTTTGGCTTCCGACAAATCATTTTCTCCAGTGAGTGTTCTTATTACAGTTGTCTTGTTTGTCTTATGCTCCATTTTTATGTGGTGTTCATTGACGGTAATTAACATTTATCCAAAGGTTTCCAGATCACATGCAGATGCATCCTAAATTGACTTGAAAAGAGTGCACCAATCCCAGTTTCAGAGTTGCTTTGGCATGATGGGTGGCTTAACAATGGGGATTTGTTATCAGTTTCAAAGGCTGGAAGGCTTACTCCATCTGGACTGGTAGCATTCTGGCTGGCCAGCAATCTTTGAGTTTCATGGCTTTCCCATCACAAGCCAATGTCTTCTCCTTTCTCTTCCAGGTTCCATTGACTTCCAGCTTCTTGTTTCTTCTTATGGCTTTCACTTTCTAAATCTTCCTGTAATAAGATTAAGGCTCAAACTCATTCAGTTGGGCCACACCTTAACCAAAAATAGTATCTTTAAAAGGTCATATTTACAGTGGCTTCACACCCACAGGAATGGATCAAGATTGATTAAGATTAATGACAAGTTCTTTTTTGTTTTTATTTTTCCCTGGAGCATGTAATTCAACTTATTACTGCACCATACTTACAGAAGGAAATGGATACAATTACAAAATGAGAATTTGAGGAGGGAATGAGTGATTTTTACATTGTCAGAGACATTTTTGGAAACATGTATGAGAAAGAGAATTCAGGTAGTTGTCAATTCTAAAGTACACTTTTCAAAAATATAGAATAGAAGATAATAAGATTGGTCCAAAGAGCATTTCAGTTATTTATAGGTGTTGATGTCTCAGAAAAATAATTCTAAGAGGAAAAGAAATTCTTGATGAAGATCCCCCTTTAGCCCCCCTCCTCATTGTCTTCGGCAGGTCCAAGGATCCAGATATAAACCAATTGCCATACCTGCTGGTACTGTCTCCTCCAGATGGCAAATGAAGCCATCCCAGATAACTGGAAATACCATCCTTATCTCTCTCTGCTAGTAACATCCTTCCCTACCACTGCCTTACCTTGTCTGACACATGCAGCTGCACATCAAAGGAGAATAGTGCGTCAATACCTCAGCAATCTATCATACCCTAAATCAACAAGCCCCAATCCAATCAAGGGGCAATATACCACCTAGTAGGCACTCACCCTTCTCTGCATCACTCTCCCTTTAAAAACACAGCCCCAGAACAAGAGAGGGAGCCATTTTTCTTTCCTTTCAAAGGCTCCTGCCTGCCTGCTTTTTACCTGCTTTCTTTCTGCTTTCTCTTTCTTCAATAAACTTGTTGAGCTTTGACTGCTGGCTGTTCCCTGTGGATTCCTTAATCATGCCTAACAATAGGCAACTACTTAAAGGAATGTTAGCATAAGACTACTGCATTTAGTATAAAATAGGTCAGTGTCCTACAAGGTAAAAAGCCCTAACCTTTGAGATTAACTTTTGCTACCAAACAAGTTATTTGCAAGTCTTCTAGACCAAAATCTACAAGTTAACAAATACATATGATTTCAATAAATCTTGGACATTGGATCAATAGTAAATGGTGAGTTGAGCAAAGTGCATTCTTCTAAAGTTTAGGTGAGTTGAAGCCCTGTATGATGATGTTGACAAAACAGGCTATCCTTTTTTTGTTTTTGTTTTTGTTTTTTTGAACTTTCCCATCTTCAAAAGAATCCTGTTTCTCATTGGGCAGAGTAAAGATTTTTGATTTGCTGTTTCTAATTAAATTACATTATTTTACTCTTATGTTAATATTGGTATCCTGATTTTACTTATGGAAATCAGTTCTTACCCACTTTCCAAACTCACTACTAGGACCAGGGTATACCTAAATCTGAGAGAAAAAAAAAAAAGCATCACCTTTCCTTGGGGAAAGTGACTCATTCAGGGATATCTTAGTTAGAGCTGCCATAACAAAGTATAACAAACTGGATGGCTTAAGATGAGAGAAATGTATTGTTAAGTGGTTCTGGAGGCTCAAAGTCCAAAAGTCAAGGTGCTGGCAGGGCCATGGTTCCATCCAAATCTGAAGCTTCAGGTATTCTGCTGGCAGTCAGTAGTATCTTCTGTCATCACGTGGTGCTCTCCTCTCTGCCTGCCAGGGTCTCTTCTCCTCTACTACAAGGATGTCAGACCTACTGGGTTAGGGCCCACCTTAAACAGTTTAGTTTCATCTTCACTAATAACACTTTCAAACACACAGACTAAAACTGGTTCATGGGAGCCTTTCATCAAATCAAGCCTAAATCCAAAAATACCTGGAACTTCCAGTTACATAAAAATAGCATGTATTAAAATTGGGGTAGAATGGATTTTCTTCCTAAAGAAAATAAAAATTTATAAAGAATGGGTATATGGAAGTTATACTTCTGTCTTAGAAAATGCTTTTTTTTGTCTTCTGACTTGAGAGTTTAGTAACATCTTCTGGTCAAAATAATTTCTTTTCTGAATTTTAAAGACATTTATAATCCAGGGAGGTATCTGATTCTAATGTGATTGTCATTCCAATGTAGAATAATGGCTTTAAAAGATCCTGGAAGCTTTATAGAATTTTTTTGTTGTTGTTGTTGTTCTTGAAGCTCTGAACTAATTTCCTCAGTGATAAATTGTTTAAATTCAACTTACTTGGCCTTATATATATCTTTTGAAATTAAAAACTCCTGTTTTACCTCAGTTCTGAGAAATTTTTCCTGATTAAAAATGTTTTTCTTCTTTTTTTTTTAATCTTACACTCTAAGTCATATATGGTAAATCTGCTTCTTTCTCTTTTTCTTTCCTTTCACTTTGCTTTTTCACCCTCTTTGTTAATTTTTGTAATATATTCTCAGAGATATCTCCAATTTCAGTCCAAATCCCTTTATTGACTATTTTATTTACAAGAATTATGTTTTCCTGATTGCACATATCCCCACAGGATTTTTATTTTCTTTTATGAATGCAAAGTACTTTTATTCTCTCAGGATGGTAATGGAATATTTTTATGTTCTCTTAAATTATATTCTATCTAATTAAGCCACAGCCCTCTGCTGGACCATTCGACTTGTTTCTTGCCAACACAAGAATTTAGCCCTTGTAAACTGTGTAAAATGCTAGCTCTTCTACCTCTTTTTACATAATTCATTCCTTCTCATCTCTCATGTCTCAAATTATATATCATACACCCTGGGAATTCTTTTTCAATTCCCAGGATGTTATGTATTATTAAACCTATTACTTTAACTTCATTGCATATTACTTTGTATAAATTTGTTTTTGTGGTTATTTAAATAATGAATTTTCTGCAACAAGTTTTGTGCTTCAAAAGAACAGCAGCATGTCTTAACTACAGCCCATTGGAATTCCAGTGTTGAATGTTTTAGTAAGTGTGGAATGAATGGATTAATTGTTACATAGTAGTAAAGTTCCTTTTGTAAGGAATTCTATCCTTACTATGGTTACACTAATTTCCTGAGCCTCCAGCCTGATATCTGCTGTTAATGGAAAGTTTGTATTTTTACTTTTTATCTTTAATGCTGAAATATTTGCTCAAAAGTTATTACAATAGTCTTATTTTGGTTTTCATTATGTCCTGAACTGTGATCACATTATCATTTTTTATTTATCTTTATTCTGCTAAGCATGGTATGCCTGACATTTTCTTTGTACAACTACTGTGAAAAATTTGTCATTGCCTATCCTGTATAGCTTTATCTTCATACAGTCAGTTTTCAATCTGAGAACACCCTTTTGATCTTCCCTTATGAAACTTAAAGAAGCAAACATCATTTCTAGAATATGCAGCTGCCATTTCACATTTCTAATTCCAACTGTTTCTTGAATATGTGTATTTGTTGTTTCCCTGTATCTTTTGACCAAGAAATGCCGGTACAATATCAATCTAAAAGTTTATGTCATCTTATAATAAATGTTTGCTTTAATTGAAGAAAAACTTTATTAAAATTGGCTGTCTCATTTAAAACTTTCAGTAATGTGATATTGGAAATTCAGAGAACTTAAGTGAACTTCTCAAGATCTCTCAGTAATTATATGACTGAGCCTCTTACTCATGCAAATCTCTTTGGTCTGGAATCCTTTTTTTAAAAGGAAAGTTTGCCCACACTGCTCACTTCCCTGCTAAGTTCTTCTATTGCTCCTGCTCTTGTTTGCTAGCTGCCAGAATGCAACACACCAGAGACGGATTGGCTTTTAATAAAAGGGGATTTATTTTGTTAGTTCTTCAGAGGAAAGGCAGCTAACTTTCCACTGAGGTTCTTTCTTATGTGGAAGGCACAGGATGGTCTCTGCTGGTCTTCTCTCCAGGCCCCTGGGTTCCAACAACTTTCCCCGGGGTGACTTCTTTCTGCATCTCCAAAGGCCTGGGCTGAGCTGCTAGTGCTGAGATGAGGAATGCCGAGCTGCTAGGCTGTGCTACATTGCGTTCTTTCATTTAAGCACCAGCCAATTAAGTCAAACATCACTCATTATAGCAGACACGCCTCCTAGCCAACTGCAGATGTAATTAGCAACAGATGAGTTTCACGTACCATTGGCTTATGTCCACAGCAACAAAACTAGGTATGCTCACCTGGCCAAGTTGACAACTGAATCTAACTAACACATGTCCACCCCTTGTCAACTTGGCAACTTCAAGCATCACCATAAACAGTTGCAAAAAATTCTCTTCTTGCTGTGGACCTGTGAATCTCAAAACAAGTTATCTGATGCCAATATGCAAAGGAGAATCCATAGGGAGAAACTGGAAGGAAAACCTGCAGTCAAACACCATTGGATTTCAAAGTCTGAATGTCATTTATCCTTCGGCTTGAGAAAGTGGCAGTCCCACCCTTTCTGAGGGCCTATGCAGTGGCCGGCCTCTTTCCAAATCAACCTCGGGGAACATCTGAGGAGACCACCTCTGGGCTCCACTCTCTCCAGGCATCAGGGTCACCCCTGGGCTCTCTGCCATTTCTGGGGCACACACTCAACCCCTCCATGTGGTGGCAGCCAGGCTCTCCCAGTCCCCCAAGGAGCGTACTCTACCTTCTCCAAGGCCCGAGGCTGCACAACTCTTCCACTGCAGCAAGGTGGGAGGCTCATCCTCGCCCTTCAGGGTAAACTCACCCTCTCCATATGTATGGGTGGGTCCACTCTCCTGGCCGAGGTTTCTTGGCTTCCATGGTTCTTACTCTGCAAACTCCAGTTTTACCCTCTTGTGTCCTCCTTTGCCAAGTTTGGCAATGGTTTCATTTACACCAACAGTCTTTTCAAACACTCCAAGACTTCATCATTCTCTTCACGGTTCCTCCAAAATCTTCCCTTTAGCCATACAAAAACTGTTCCGACATATTTGGTATTTGCAAACTGCAGCAGCACCCTCTCTCTGGTACAAAATCTGTTCTAGTTTCTAGCTGCCAGAATGCAACACACGAGAGATGGATTGGCTTTTAATAAAAGGGGATTTATTTTGTTAGTTCTTCAGAGGAAAGGCAGCTAACTTTCCACTGAGGTTCTTTCTTACATGGAAGGCACAGGATGGTCTCTGCCGGTCTTCTCTCCAGGCTCCTGGGTTCCAACATCTTTCCCTGGGGTGACTTCTTTCTGCATCTCCAAAGGCCTGGGCTGAGCTACAAGTGCTGAGATGAGGAATGCTGAGCTGCTTAGGCTGTGATACATTGCGTTCTCTCATTTAAGCACCAGCCAATTATGTCAAACCTCACTCATTGCAGCAGACACGCCTACTAGCTGACTGCAGATGTAATTAGCAACAGAATGAGGTTCACATGCCATTGGCTTATGTCTACAGCAACAAAACTAGGTATGCTAACCTAGCCAAGTTGACAACTGAATCTAACTATCACAGCTCCCTATCACTCAAAAGATTAAGTCTAAATTCTTAAGTATAATACACATTTCTCTCCATGAATTGGCCCCTTTTTATACATCCAGCTTCATTTCTTGCTATTTTGCACCAAAACTTTTTGCAAAGTGTCTCACATGATGTATCATTTCACAGTTCTATTCTTTTATTCATACAGTTTTCTTTGACAGAAATGCCAGCTCCACATTTTTCTTTACATTTATAGTTCTCGTTTATCAAGTCTTAGCTCATGTCTGCTCATGGTGCTTTCTAAGAATACCTGGGTAGTTTAATTCCACTTCTCTGCTTGACAGCACCTTGAGCATGTCCGCCATTTAGAGTATACTATATTACATAGAAATCAGCAACAGTTTGTCTTTTTCTGCCCTATCAGGATGTAAACTACTTGAGGAGAGGACTTATGGGTTATTCACTTTTATTATCTCTTTAATTTTCACCATACCTGCCAGGTAAATGGTATGAAATAAATACTATATTGAACTGAACTTTTTCTTCAAGCCTCAGGCAAGAAAAGGAAGACAGGACCTGTCTAGGGAAAAAAAGAGACTGGATTATACTTCATATAAGCATATCTAATTTATACTAATCAGTTGTGGAGGGGCCCTCGCTGGGGGAAGAATATTACTTTTAAAATTTTAATGAAAAACATCAAGTTTAAAATGACATGATAGGGGCAGGCCACGGTGGCTCAGCAGGTAAGAGCACTTGCCTGCCATGCCCGAGGACGTGGGTTCAATTCCTGGTGCCTGCCCATGTTAAAAAAAAAAAAAAATGACATGATAGTAGTAATGGTAACAATAATAATAATTTTTACTAAGGACTTAACTTTTCTCTTGTTAAGCTTCATAAATATATTGAATAATGTGTTCCTTACTACAGCTGTGTGACAGAGGCCTGAAGAATATACCAATATTCATGTGAGGAAATTGCAGAACAGGAATGTTAAGAAGCTTGCCAAATGATCAACATTTAGCAAGTGATGGAAATGGAGGTCAAAACACTGCAGTCTCACCTAGATGTCCAATAGCATAACCACAGCATGAGAGCCTTAGTGTTCCGGTTTACGTATTTGATCAACTTTAACACAGACTCACAGCATCGTGAAAATAACTTGAAGAAGTCAGCAAGAAAACTGCTCCCAGTGATCAAAGCAAAACTGAAGTGAAAACTTCCAGACTCAACTCTATGTTCAAAAATGAGTAGAATTTAGGACTGACCCCTTTCATAGAATATTAAGAGAATTGGTAATAGCAAATGTAACCACAGAGGGCATTTTGATGGTCCTGTAGAGTTCTTATTGGAGAATGGATTTAGTTTTGGAAATCAGTGGGCAGTAATAGAGCTGAGTGTGTCTTAGTCCTTATTTGGTTGCTTAGCAACTGAGCCCTTTTCCTAGAATTGGTGAATTCCCATTTTCTAAAACTTGGTGGGTAAAAAAACTCCTACCCTTAAGGCTGAAAATGTCTGCTCTGCTGGAAGCTAAGACCTGAGTGGATGGCATTAGCTTGGACAGTTAGATACAGCTGACTAAATATTTTGATATAGCAATAGGGACAAAGGGATCAGAGAGAGTGGAGAATTTTTTCTGGTAGCAGTATAGTCTTACATTTAAGGGAAGAAATAAGTGTGGCACCAGCCAAGGAATCATAGCTGGAATAACAGCAGAACAGGCTGCAGCATCCAGCTTTCAGCTGCAACAAACATAGGTTTCCTTGTATTATTTGATTGGGACTCTGATTCTGCCTGCATAATTTCTTTTTCCCTGTTGTCCATACTCTGACTCTGGCTTTTCCATTCCACCTTGACATGTTGTGAACAAATATTTGGATTAATTAATTTTCCTCAAAAACTATCCCAAAGTTATGACTATAGCTAATGATGAAAAGCCCTGACTGATATAGATACTGAAACCAAAAGATTGCCTGAGGAACTATAGAATTGCAGACTGATTGTCTGTTTTGTAGAAAGATAAAAAACAAAATAAACATCTAACTTATATTACTTTGCCCATGGTATGCTCTGGTAAAGTATATTATTAAAATCAGTTCATGACTAGTCATTAAGTAAGGGCTTTGGGGGAATCGAGTTACTACTTGCATGAAGGTAAATCAAAGTCATAAGGAAAGGCAAATGTTCCATATAACATCAGGTGACTTAAAGAAAGGAGAAGATAAACTCAAATTCTTAATTCTAAATATACACTTGAGGGAATGGATTGAATGTCTGGTATTTTATGCATGTGCTGAAAGAATTGTGAGCCTCTTGCCACTGTTATATAACTGGGATGAGTAAACAAAACAAAACAAACAAAAAAACATCAAAATTTGATCCAAGGGGTGGCTGTATCTGCCTATTTCCTGGGTCCTGCTAGGACAAAAGGAATAAACCTAGTTATATTACTAGAAAACACTTGTTGTAAGGAACTGTTATGTAGGTCTTGGCAAGTAAAAAGGAAATCCTGAATTGACATATAACTAGGAAAAATCAAGCATTATCCTTGAGATGCTTATTACATATTCAAGAAAAGATGGAGTTAAAATTCTACAACCTTAAGAAATCACAGATAGATATAAATTTTAGGAATATTCAGTGTTTGAATTCTATCTATAATTATAGGAATAGATGACAAAAACATAGGCAGAAAATAGAAGCAGTCCAAGCACAGAAACTTGAAGAGCTCAAACACTGTGAAGACCAGATAAAGGTGCAACAAAAGAGAATGGGAAGGTGTGGCCAGTGAGGTATGGGAAATCTAGGAGAATGCGGCACCCCAGAAACTAAAAATAAAAATTAGTAAAATGAGAACAATTTAATTTGGTGCCCTTGAAAAAACATTTTAATTGGAATAGTGAGAAAGAAATATTGCTTGGATTAGGTTGTGGAAAGACTGGGAGTAAGAAACTCAAAATATAATATATAGAAAACTATTTGCAGTTCTATTAAAAGAAGAAGAAAAAGTGCCCGTGGATTCAGTTTTTTTTTTTTTTTTTATGTTAGGCTTTATTGACATATGTGTATGTTAATGAATAGGATCAAGTAGTATGGATGGAACTGATGATGGAGCCAAGAGAAATGTTAATTGGAAGGACAAAGTCATTATGTAAGAGAGAGAATGGGATCAAGTTTTCAAATGGAAGGATTAGACTTTGATATAAATTAACATGGACATTTACTCCACAGGAAGAGGAGGGGAGACACCAAAAATGAAAACCACACCTTACTGCTTACATTAACATGACTTTGCTCTTTCTATGTCTTTAGCATTTCTTTACTCTTTTGGACTGTTCAGACCAAGCAAAGGTTTGGTTGTTCTTCATGGGGAAGTTGAAGAAATGATAATCTCTTTGATGAAAAGCCATCAACAGAGAGTTTACACTCTCATAGTCTTTGAATTCCCTCTGGACATAAGATAATCTTTCTCTTTTTTGGATTTCTACCAGTTCTATACTGTTGTATCATAATTTTTACCCAACCCCATGAAGTCTACTCATTGAAAGACCCACAATAACCAACTTTCAATTCTCAAAAAAATCTGACCTCATCTTCCCATTTCAAGACTGCCAAAGCAGTTAATATTTTAACTTTGTCTTATCAACAGTTTGTACTGGCAATATGTGAGGGGCCAGCTTTTGACAATGTAGCATAGGCAGGTATGCTGATGCATTTGAAAGTTAGAAGATTGGTAGCTCTCTTCTGATTGCTTCAAATTAGAGTGAAATAAAATGCCAGATTATCCAATGAGAGTGGTCAATTTCTCCCTTCATCTAGAAAATCTATTTGACCCCATCTAGGCCAATGACTAGATTCTTATTCGGGAGCTGGTGACAAGAGAAAAGGGGGCTGATTCTCTCTGAGGATAAAGCCAGCAGTGAAAGATTCACAGTTTTCAAGTGAGCCAAGCTGTGATGTTTAGTGCCCAGTGCGGGCAGTGTGGGGTTGGGAGTGAGGTTGCCTGGACTACATTAGGAATTATCTTCTTATCCTCTTTTGTCTACCTCTTTTGTTCTTCAATCTTCCAATAAATGTTTTATTGCAGATGATCTATGGTTTATGTCACACACATGCACACATAAATGTTTTTTTGCAATGCAACATTGAGATAAGAGAAATTGAGAGTCTAGATTGTGGAAGACCATGCCAATAAGTTGTGCATGAAGGCAGAGGGGGCAACATGAAAAGTTGCTCTAATTTAATGGAAACAATTTCTTTTTGTAATGTGATAGAAGAAGTATAAAGAAAGGGACTGTCCTTAAATTGATACTCTTCTTGATTTAGAAAAAGATAACTTTCTTAAGAAAATGTCTTTTTCAAGAGATGGACAATACATGAGATTTCCTTTTATTTTATAAATGACAGACAGTCTTTAACTTCACATTTACAGGAGGCTGTCTAAATACAGGTATCTGAGAAACCAGAATCATTCTTCTCAATGAGTTTTATTTAACATGTGACTCATGAAGGCACACTCAGTAATTGATACTTGGCATGGGTAAAACTTGATCAAACTTAAGACTGCAGACTACCTCACTGAAGAGCAAGAATCTCAATAGATGGTCCTGATTAACACAAGGGTGTTTGTCCACACAAATTCTACCGCATGATCATAGTTGAAAGAAAATTTTTCCATTCATTTCAAAACAATTAGACTAATTGCAGACACTTGAACTGCTGCTAGACCACAATTGTGCCATTTGGGATGGCAAGACACTGTGATAAGCTTAAACTCCCCTTAAGTTATGAGCTCAGATGGACTCCTGCTTTTGCCTTCTTCATGCCCTTCTCTCGTGACACCGTAATTTTCCCTTCAGAAATAATACTTGTCCTATACTTGGTCCATGTGATTCAGGCTGCCTTCACCACAGATTTAAGAGTTAGACACATTACTCAGATCTGGACAATAAGAAAATTCTGTTCTGTCACCACAGTAATTGGTTAACAATGGTTGGCCTACCATATTAATCTGGAATTTTGGCTGGGACATTTGAAGAAGAAATACTCACTGAAATTGACAGTTTGGAGGCAGTTGGCCTAAACAGAAGAGTGAAGTATGCTTGTTATTTCTGGAAGCAACCCACCTGAAAATAAAGCCAAATAAAGAAAGGAGACCTGTGAAACAGAGGCAGATTTCTGATGACTTTCTTAAATACTTAGGTTCAGTTGTGCTTGAATTCAGTTAACTTGAATCTTTCTAATCGTGTGAGCTACCAAATTTCCTTCTTTGTTTTAGTCAATTTGATTGAGCTTCTTTCACTTGTGAGCAAAATAATCCTCAATAATACAAACAGCATTACCTGGAAGAAGAGTTTGTCAGTGTCAAATGCCAAAATAGGGAATTTGCCGAAGTGAAACAGGTTCTGGGGCTGTGAGTTTTCTTTCATCTCTGGATGAAAAATTAGGAATCCTGCTATTCAATGACTTCCTTTCTTTTGAGTCTTTTGGGCCAGAAAACATGTGGCTACTAAAAATATTGGTTCTGGAGGGTTGGTAGTAAAACTTTCAAATGTTGCAGGATATTAACTTCTTGCAGCTTTTATTTTGGTTCTACATGGAAAGACACATTTCAAATTCTAATTGTGTAATCTGAAAATAGAGGGGCAAAAAAGAACAAGAGAGTGCTAAAGTACTAAGAGAGGCCCCTGGCATTCTAAGATAGATGAGGATCAAGTGAGGATTAGGTAAGAGCCCACTACTGCTGGGAAAGAGTGCTATGAATATGAAAGAGTAGAATACTCTGCAAGCTAAAGTTAGTGCGACCAAAAAAGAGACAGCAAGAAGTATAGCAAGGATATAATTTGAACCTATAATTCCCAACTCTGATTTCCTAAATCCCTGTGAAGAATTTACTGCCTCTCAGTCTCGCCTTGATTAAGATGATAGTTCCCATCAACTAGAGAATCATACTAAAGCTTCTGCCTAAAGGAATGGTAGAGGAATAGGGGAGGCTGAGACCAACATGAAGATAACTGATTGAGGGTTACTTAAGTTTTTCTTAAGAGACCACTATATTATTTTATTGGATTTGGTTCGTGTATGGAATGGATCAAATATAAATTTGTTTTCAGGGAAATATCAAAGCAAATCAGCTAAACAATTGTTCAATGTCTAAAGCAATTCTTGGGCCCTCAAACCTGTACTTGCTAAAAGAAGGTTTCTAAATTGTTGCAGTCCTCAAAATGACACATCCTTTCCTATTGCCTTCTCCATTTCCATGAAAGACCAGGACCAGGGAGGTCCTCCTGTGAACAGAGCTGGGACAGGCGCTTGAATAATCAAATAAAGTATTCCATTTAAAAGTGTGGAAGATTTTTTCCTAATAAATTATAGGACATGTTTCAGCATTGAATATTTTAATTTCTTCCCCCCACCACCCATTTTTTCAAAATGGTACCCATTGTTTTATAATGGTTTTAATAAGGTTTTAAAATTTATCCACTGAGTATATACTTTGGTTTCTTTTCATAGCATCATTTTTAGCCAATTACACAAGAAATCTGCTTTGAATTTTTGGCAACTTAGTTAGGACCTTTTTAAAATTACTACTTTTTTCCATGGATAGGCTAGTGGGATAAGATTATTATAACAAGTAAATGAAAGAAAGCATTTAAGATAGTGTCTGATAAATAGCAAGCATTAAAATAATGCTAATATAATTATAATCTATATATTATGTATAATATATATAAATGTATATACAGTGTATATATATATATATATATACTCCCAACTTCTCAGTTTAGTCCTGTTTTAACATATGATTTATGAGTAACCCTCTACCACAACAGTCTTATCTCTGATATCTGTGCCCTTTTGACTGTATTTCTGCTGCCATGACACACCTATCCAGTTGGATAACTCACTTAACCTATCAGCAGGCAATGGAGTCAAAGTCCAGTTTATCTTGTCTCTTTTCATAATGTAAGTTAGCCTGCTAGCTCCTCAGTATCTTGACCCATGTTTCACAACTGCCTTACTTTTTTATCATGCCCATCCATAATTTCCATCATACTGGCTGAAATCCTTTGTTTCTGAAGTCCTGGCATGATTAGTTCCACAGCCTTAACAATTTTATATACTGAAGACAGCATGAAGGAGTTCTGCATGTAACAAGAAAATCAATTGTCACCAAAACCCTGGACAATAGAATTCTAGCAAGCAAACAGTGAAAATGGGTATTGGAAGTAATCGGGAAAGGTTAGGAGGGAGAAACATTTAACTGATAATGCAAAAATGGCTATTTTGTATAAGCACAAAATAAGGCTCCTGATTAGGAATATATTGCCATCTAGTGTGAGCTAATTAAATGTGTTAGTAATATACCTTAGTAAAGATTCAAAAGCCTATATCTACAGAATGTGAATTTAACATTAAACCCTAAATGATTTTGGAAAAAAAAATCATTGGGATAATTACATATTTTAGGTCAATTGAGTATTTTCTCATAATGTCATAATAAAAGGCAGCACTAAATACCATACTTTAATCATTAAAAATTAAAAAAAAAATTTACTCCACAGACTCTATTTACTGCCATTTTCACTATTAAAAGTTTCCTATCTTTGACTTCTAATGATTTAAGTGTGATTCTTACTATGACTCTTTATCGTTATATTCATGAAAAATATGTATATTCTTTTCTTTCTCTACCATTCTGCCAAATAGAATTAAACATTTTTATATAGAGATATATATTTTAAAAGACTATTTTTTCAAACTATTCTATAAAGGAAAAAATCAATGACATGACTTCTTGCCTAAAAGTTAAATGAAAGATAGAGTGCTGCATACTTTGTATGACTGACATTGGAGCATATGGCATAAATCAATATTTCCTTCTTATTTTAAGATATTTCTTGAGATGTAGAGAAATACATGATATGAAAAAACTAAATTCTATTTCTTTCCTTTTTAAGAGTTGCAAATTGCTCACAATTATCAAGTACTTAATGATATGGAATTACTGTGCACTATTTTAATATCAAACTGGCCTACCATGTATAGGTATATCAAAAAATAATAATTGTTCTAGTTTGCTAGCTGCCAGAATGCAATGTAACAGAAACAGAAGCACTTTTAAAAAGAGAAGTTTAATAAGTTGCAAGTTAACAGTTTATAGGCTGCGGAAATGTCCCAATTAAAGCAAGTCTGTAGAAATGTCCAATCTAAGGCATCCAGAGAAAGATACCTTGGTTCAAGAAGGCCGATGAAGTTCAGGGTTTCTCTCTCAAGTGAAAAGCCATGTGGCAAACACAGCATCATCTTTTAGCTTTCTCTCCTGGCTTCCTGTTTCATGAAGCTCGCCAGGAGGCATTTTCCTTCTTCATCTTCAAAGGTCACTGGATGGTGGACTTTCTGCATCTCGTGGCTATGTCATTCTCTGCTCTCTCAGAATATCCTTTTCTCCAAAATATTTCCCCTTTTTTTAGGATTCCAGTAAACTAATCAAAACCCACCCAAATGGGTGGAAACATATCTCCACTTAATCCATCTTAACAACCAGTCTTGATTGAGTCACATCTCCAGGGAGCTGATCTAATTACAGTTTCAAACATACAGTACTGAATTGGGATTAGAAGAAGCGGCTGCCTTTAGAAAATGGGATTAGGATTAAAACATGGTTTTCCTAGGGTACATACATCCTCTCCAACAAGCACAGTAATTATGAAAATTTCTAAACAAATTAAAAACATCTTTTAATAAAAATCAAGTTGGTGACAGCATTGCTTCTTTCATCCTCATCTTTCCACAATTTCTTCTGGAGGCATGTTTTTAAATGATAGGTTTAAAAAATTTGGTGGAAAAATATATTTCATTTTAATTTTTCAAAAATTGTTGGAGACAATAAAATTCTTCAACAAATTTAGCTGATTGAATGGTATTCCATTGTTGCCTGGCCTCTGTTTTTATGAAGAAGTCCATTTTCAGTGAATTTTGTGGGTTCATTTTGGGAATGGAGCTTTTCTTTCTGGTAGCTTTTGTTATTTCCCCTTCATCTTAAGTATTCTGTACTTACACTACCACAAGGCTAGAATTTTCTTTCTTGTTTTTATTAATCCCCATCAGAGCTTTGTGTGATAGTTCAGCCTCTGCATTGTGATATTAACAGCATGATGAGTTGGCCCATTCGTCCCGCAGACCCTCACCTCTTCCTAACCTCACAGACACGTGATCTTTCAAGTTTTCTGTCTGAAATTTTTGTATGAAGCTTAGTGGCAACTATGGGAGATTTGTAAAGTCGAAATGAAGTGGAGATCATCTTCCTTTTCACCTTCCGCTTTTCCTGCTGTTGAGTGAGCTGAAGAAAATGTTAATACTGCAACATTATTCTAATGTTCATTGTGAGCATTCTGGATATCAAAGAGCAGTTGCATTGAGGTAACTGAAGCTTCTGAACTTTGACTTTCTTATTCTTTGATTTCCACTACATGGTGTTCCTGTCCTGAAACACAACCCATTTCATAATCAAGTGTCGTTTGGTCTTCTGTATGTCACCCGTTAGGAATTGAGTCTCTGGAAACTTGTGCAAAGTGTACTCTGGGTACTGCTAGTGCGTTGAGTTATAAAGTCCTGTGGGCGTGATCTGATCCAGAAGTCTTGTATCTTATACCACTGTCCATGCAAATGAACGGTTAATGTGTCAGTTTACAAGCAGAGTATAGTCTCAGAACTTTCAAATTTTGTAATACATGGGTGTGTCTTAATATTGACCTTTTCAGTGTTGATCTCAGCAATCAACTTTAAGTCCCTACTTTAAATGCAAATTGTTATATTTTAAATATATATTCTATTCCCTGCCTTTCACTCTAACTGATTAGTGTTGTTCTATCTTTTTGGTGAATTGAGCCTTTAATTAGTATATAGTGTCCTTCTTTGTCTCTTGCAATGTCTTTGCATTTAAAGTCTATTTTGTCTCATATAGCATAGCTATTCCTGCTTTTCTTTGGTGATAACTTGAGTAGAAAATCTTTTTCCATCCTTTCACTTTCAGTCTATTTGTATCCTTGTGTTTAAAGATGAGTCTCTTGTGAGCAGCAGGATTATGTTTCTTAATCCATTCTGTCAATCTGTATCTTTTAATCGGTAAGTTTAGTCTGTAACATTCAAAATTATTACTGAAAAGCCATTTCTTGAATCCACCACCTTATCTTTTTTATTTGTCAAGTTTATATATTCTTTTACCTCTCTCTTTTTAATCCTTTAAGTAATCTTAGGACTCTTCAATTCTTTGCTCTCCTCCAGACCTCTCTCTCCTTTTTTTTTCCAGCTGGCAGAACTCCCTTTAGTATTGTTTGTAGGGCTAGTCTCTTGTTGACAAAGTCTTTTAGGACTTCTTTGTCTCTGAAAACTTTAATCTCTCCCTCAACTTTGAAGGACAATTTGCTGGGTACAGAATTCTTGGCTGGAGGTCTTTCTCTTTCAGGATCTTAAATATATCATACCACTGCCTTCTCACCTCCATGGTGCTAGTTGAATAGTCTGAACTCAGCTTTATGTGGTTTCTTTTGTATGTAGTAGATTAAAAACAAACAATTGTATCTACTGCATACAATTGTTTTCAGAATTTTCTGCTTCTCCTCAACATTTGACAGACTGATTAGTATGTGTCTTGGGGAAGCCTATTTGCATTTATTCTATTTGAAGTTCACTGGGCTTCTTTGACCTGCATATTTATGTCATTCATAAGGGTTGGGAAGTTTTCCTCCATTACATCCTCAACTGTTCTTTCTAGCCCTTTACTCCTTTCTTCTCCCTTTGGGACGTCAATGATTGTTATATTTGTGTGCTTTGTTTTGTTGATCATTTTCCTGAGAGTCATTCAAATTTTTCCATCTCTTTTTGCCATTTGCTGTTTTTACTCTTCAAAGTCAGTTATTTTGTTCTCTATATCACTTATTCTTTCTTCTGTCTCTTCAAATCTGGTGTTGTGTGCCTCATATGATTTTATTTGGCCCACAGAGTCTTTAATCTCTGTGATATCTGCTATTTTTCTATTTATTCTTTCAAATTCCTCTTCATGCTCTTCTACTGTCTTCTTGATCTACTTTATGTCATTTGCCATCTGTTTTAGTTTGCTAGTTGCCAGAATGGAACACACCAGAGATGGATTGGCTTTTAAATAAAAGGGGATTTATTTTATTAGTTCTTCAGAGGAAAGGCAGCTAACTTTCCACTGAGGTTCTTTCTTACGCAGGAAGGCACAAGATGGTCTCTATTGGACTTCTTTCCAGGACTCTGGGTTCTAGCAACTTTCCCTAGGGTGACTTCTTTCTGCATCTCTAAAGGCCTGGGCTGAGCTGCAAGTGCTGAGATGAGCTATGCTGAGCTTCTTGGGCTGTGCTACATTGAGCTCTCTCATTTAAGCACCAGCCAATCAAGTCAAATGTCATTCATTGCAGCAGGCATGACTCCTAGCCGACTGCAGATGTAAATCAGCAACAGATGAGGTTCACGTACCATTGGCTCATGTCCACAGCAACAGAACTAGGTGCCTTCACCTGGGCAAGTTGACAACTGAATCTAACTACCACATGTCCACCCCTTAGCAACTTAGCAACTACACGCATCACCTTAAACAATATTAAGGTGCAAAAAATTCTCTTCTGGCTGTGGCCTTGTGAATCTCAAAACAAGTTATCTGGTGCCAATATGCAAAGGAGGATATTCACAGGATATCACAGGAGGATTCACAGGATATCCACAAAGGAGGACATTCACAGGTTTTCATCTCCATAGAGAGAAATTGGAAGGAAGACAGATGTAAAACCTGCCTGGAAAATGCCATTGGATTTCAAAGTCTAAAAGTCATTCAACCTTCAGCTTTACAAAGTGGCAGTCCCACCCTTTCCAAATGCCTATGCAGTGGCCCGCCTCTTTCCGAATCAACCTCGGGGAACATTGTGGAGACCACCTTTTTCTTGACTCCACTCTCTCCACACATTGGGGCCACCCCTGGGATCTCTGCCATTTCCAGGGCACATGCTCAATCCCTCCATGTGGTGGCAGCCAGACTCTCCCCAGTCCCCCAAAGAGCATGCTGTACCTTCGCCAAGTCCTGAGGTCACACGACTCTTCCAGTACAATGAGATGGGAAACTCATCCTCACTCTTCAGGGTAAACTCAACCTCTCCATGTACATGGGTGGGTCAACTCTCCTGTCTGAGGTTTCTTGGCTTCAGACCTGAGTTCACTCTGCAAATTCCAAGTTTTTCCCTTTTGTATCCTCCTTTGTCAATATTGGCAGTGGTTCCATTTACACCAACAGTCTCTTCAAGCACTCCAGAACTTCTCCATCATTCTCTTCACAGTTCCTCCAAAATCTTCCCCTTAGTCATCCATAAAAACGTTCCAACATATCTGATATTTCCAAACCACAGGAGCATCCCACTCTCCGGTACCACATCTGTTCTAGTTTGCTAGCTGCTGGAATGGAACACACCAGAGATGGATTGGCTTTTAAATAAAAGGGGATTTATTTTGTTAGCTCTTTAGAGGAAAGGCAGCCAACTTTTAACTGAGGTTCTTTCTTATGTAGGAAGGCACAGGATGGTCTCTGCCGGCCTTCTCTTCAGGTCCCTGGGTTCCAACAACTTTCCCCAGGGTGACTTCTTTCCGCATCTCCAAAGACCTGGGCTGAGCTGCAAGTGCTGAGATGAGGTATGCTGAGCTTCTTGGGCTATGCTACATTGTGCTCTCTCATTTAAGCACCAGCCAATTAAGTCAAACATCATTCATTGCAGCAGGCATGCCTCCTAGCCAACTGCAGATGTAATCAGTAACAGATGAGGTTCACATACTATTGGCTCATGTCCACAGCAACAAAACTAGGTGCCTTCACCTGGCCAAGTTGACAACTGAATCTAACTACCATACCATCTAAGTAGAGTTGTATGAACATCTTTGATTAGTTGTTCCAACGTCTGTGTCTCCTGATGTTTTAATTTGGTCACTAGGCTTGGCTGTATCTGTCTGCATTGTGATAAGCCTAGTGATCTCCTGTTGTTTTGACACATGTAAATATCTTGATTGATTTACTTTGGGAGTTGATTTCTTTCAATAGTCTAAGGCCTTGTGTTTGCTGGATGGATGTGCCATAGGGAGCAGGGTACAGAGCAGGGCACAACAGTGTGGTGATTCATTTCAGGGCAGGTATAGGCGCAGGTTGGGGATGTTATGCTGATGCTTGTGAACATGGGTGCCCAGCAGCCAGGGAGGATGTAGCTGTGCGGGTGTACCAGTCTGGGGGGCGTAACCTGGTGTGTGCTGGTCTAGGGTGCGGGGCTCTTTGTGCACATGTGTAGGGCTGTGGCAGCAGGTCGGTGTTAGGTCTTCGTGTGTTGGGGGCAGATGTGGGTCAGCACTTTCTCAGTGCTAGGAAGTATTACTGAGGGCTGTGCGCATGAGCGGGTCTAGGACTGCCATAAACTGAAATTCCCAGAGCTGAAGGATCCTATTGGTGGCCATGCACATGTGTAGGTCTAGGAGTGCAGTAAACTGATGTGCAGAGCTGTGTGTGTGTGGGGGGGGGGGTGGCAGGTTGAAGGCTGTGTAACACTATGGGCGGGAAGGTGTGGAAAGTGTGGGGCTAGCCTGGGTATGGAGGTTAGTGCCTGTAACCTGTATGCACTGGCAACAGCCTTCAGGGAACAGGGAGGGAGAGGTAGTGCTCAGGAGGGGGGCAGGAAAGTTGGGTTGGGTTGCACTTGGGGTGCGGGTGTGAGGCAGGTATGTGTGCGGGGGGGCAGGTTGGGTGAGGGCGCTTGGAGAGCAAGGAATGGGAGCAGGTGACAGGGTTCGGGTGTGTGGGGTGTAGGGTGCACTGCGGGTCATGGGGCTGCACTGGTGAGGTTAATGCATTCAAGGAAGGTGGCCCGGCTTACTTCCTAGTCCCCGCCTCCCCTTCTGTCAGTGCACTCCTGAGGGCTCCGTGCCTCTGCACCAGGGTCCAGCTTTCTGCTTCTCAGTTCCTCAACCTCTGCAACAAGGGCTGCTCTATGTGGTGCAAAAGGCTCTCCCACATCAGTTGCATTCTTGAATCACCATCTCAGTGACTACTCTATTCGGCCATCTTCCAGGAAATCCACACACTAACTGATTTAATAATTCTTGTGGGTTGGATTTTTTCTCAAAAAAGATGTGTAGATTAAGTACTCCAGTACTTCAGAATGTGGCCTTGTTTGGAAATAGGGTCTTCATATGTGTAATTCATGAAGTTGAGATGAGGTCATATTGGAGTAGAGTAGGAACTTAATCCAGGATGACTGGTGCCCTTACAAGAAGAACAGAAAAGAACAAAAGATGGATACAGAGAAAAGATGAAGATGGAAGCAGAAGTTGAACTTACATTGCCACAAGCCAAAGATCACCCAAAACCAACAGAAGCTTGAAGAGAAAATTATCCTAGAGCCTTTAGAGACAGCATGGTCCTGCCAACATTTTGGTATTGGACTTAACAACTTTCAGAACCACGAGGAAAATTTCTGTTGTTTTAAACCAGCCAGTTTTTGGTCAGTTATCACAGAAGTCCTGGAAAACTAATATATATTTTACTAATTCTGGAAATTTCTCATTAAAATATTCTTGGAATATTGTGTTTGCTCCATTCTCTGTTTATTTCTTTTGTTAATTCCTTTTATATACATATATATAGAGAGAAAGACACATTTATCCTGCCTTCCAGATCTCTTAATCTCTCTTCATTATCATCTATCTTTTCAATTCCTTGTGTTTCATTATATAGTATCCTCAGTTCTATCTCCTAGTTCATTAAACCTCTATTCTGTGTGTATTTTTTAATGTACCTGTCCCAATAGGTTTTATTTTACATTTGAAAGCCTACATTTTTCATTTATGGAAATAAAATTTTGACTCTTTTTCAGATCTTCTTGTACTTACGTTATCTCATCCTTTGTTTCATTCATTCTTTATTCTATGCTTTTCATCATTTAAAATATACCCATTTTTATGTTCTTTACAGATTATAATATAATTATCCAAAGAACCTGAAGTTCTAATAATTTTTTATAGTGTTTGTTAATTCTAAATTACGGTTGATTGTTTATTCATGCAATTTTGAAATATTCACATTTTAGTAGGTCTGTGACTATCTTTGTCAACTTGGTTTGATGAAGATTTTCTCTGAAAGACTTATATGGATCCATCTCCTGGCCCTGTACAAGAATTGCACATCAAGCCTGTATTTAAGAGATTCAATACCTCTCCCATCACAAATATAGTATACATCCACTGTGGCATCCACAGATGGCATTCTCTCACCTGTTTTTTTTGGGGTACCAGAGCTACTTTTAATTTCACTGATTCACCAGAAGGGCTCACAAGATTCAATCGAAGCTTCTAATATTGACTTAGATATCTTACATCAAAAGGGCACAAAGCAAGAACAATATGAAGAAGTAAATCCAGAGTGGTCTGATGCAGGCATCCAAGATCTTCCTGAACTGGGACACACAGTACACACTTTTCTTTCTAGTTGTGAACTAAACGGACATATGCAAATTGATCTGGCCCAGGGAAGACCTCCTCTTGAATCTTTTTGGCTTTTATGGAGGTCCTGCCATTTTGGCATATACTGCCATACAACCAGCCATAGTAATAAAAAACTAGGTTCCTAGCAGTGAAAGCAGGTAGATTGTCAATCTTGATGTTTGCACAAAACAATCTTCCTAAGTCCTAAATATCTGGACAGCAGCATGCCCTATTACTCTGGATATCTGTAACATAAAAGACATTCTGAAGGTCAAATTTACAGTGTTAACCAAGAGCCAATTATGGGGGCGGGCAGCAGGTAAGAATGCTCGCCTGCCATGCCAGAGGACCCTGGTTCGATTCCCGGTGCCTGCCCATGTGAAAAAAAAAAAAGAGTCAATTATGGTCTAGAGACATCTAAGGACTGGGCATCCATATCTGCCAAGCTAACTTTCCTCACACCTGCCTTTGACAAAGTTGTCCACTTGTTTCTTTATTTCTGTTATTTGGCCATTTTACTCTCTTGCTTGGAAGTGTAAATACTAAAAAAAAAAAATGCTTTATTTTATTTTAAACTTATAATTATTTTGCTTTGTTTGGTTTGGCTTGATTTTTTAGGTTTTCTTAGTTCTTCGTTTTTTCATTTGGCCTTTTCTTTACACCAAGGGCTCTTTTTTTTAGATTAAGTGATTAATTGTACCTGTCTGTTTGATTCAACTTTTCTCAGAGTTGTCATAAAAATTTCTACTGACTGTGCTGAAGTTTGCCTACAGTGCATATTCAATGCAAGCATTTAGTAGAAACCTTCTTATACTTCATCTTTTGATATATATGCATATATATATATATGCATTTGCTAAAGAACTGTAATAGAAAAGTGTGGTCCAAGAAATCAAAGAATTAATTCAGATATTAAAACAAAATGGAATTAAAAATGTATTTGTATTCTTCTACTATTTTATCTATTGCACCTCAAGTCATGCCAGATCAAATTAATGGAGAAACATGTAGGTGAAATAAACTTTTCTAGACATTCACAGAGTCATGAATTCTCCTTTAGATAAGATTTCATTTGAATTTCTAATCGTGGTGTTACTATCTTAGGGAAAATATGTTATACTTAATATCACTTAATACTGAATCTTTATTTTCAAATCTTTCATATTTTCATATTTAGCCTTAAATATCTTTATTGTGGATTTATGAATTCTTCTCATCTAATACTTACTTAGCTGTTTTATGCACATGCTTTATCTCCTCGATAATTCCTCTAGGATTGCTTCTGCAGTTATTTTCCTCTCATCTGGCTCTTTATTTATCCTGGTATATTGCTTTGTATACAAGGGATTTTTAATAAAAACTTAATAACTATCTAATTCTGTAATTCCTGGCAAATACATTTCTAAGAATCCATTAAGACGTAATTTGAATAAAGGTATAACAGAAAATAGTTAAATTACCAGGACTATGACTACAAATTTACTTTACAATTTATTCCCTTTTCTCATTTGTTTTCTCATTCACTAAGCACATATTATTGAGCAAAACACTGGGGTATAGAATTGAGCAAAACAAAAATCTATTTGTCCTCATGGAGATTGCTTTGCTATGTATTTTGTATCTACACCTTTGGAGAAAATTATCATGCAACATTCGTGAATAATTTTGTGTAGTATGAGACTACATGAATTTTTGGAGTATTTTGTTACTTTCTCCATTGCAATGCCAAAAGCTGACCTTGTTGAAATAAAAATGGATATTAAGACATGTCTAAAATACAGAAAGTCATTCTCAAGGAAATTCATTTTCAATCAAAATATGATGATTTGCTCTCACACAAGGGTGATGTTTTCAGGTCTAAATATTAAGATAAAATGGCACAATTACCCTTTAAGCTAGTTTTTATGGTCTGTCTACCTTTGTGAAAGAGAGCATGGAATTGTTGCTTTTTCTTACTGGAATTCTCTTTCTATTCTTTGCAACCTAATGAATTAGTTTTCAAATTTTTGGACAAAATATAATTCCAAATCTTCTATGTAGCTTTCTGATCCACTCCTCATAATTCAAGGAAGTAATCATCTATCAATACAAAACCTAGTATTGTACTAGGTAGTCACTTTAAAAATACACCTGACCTATTATGCTGCATTTATTTATTTACGCTTGTGTTTCCTTTAATATATTCAAAATTCCTAGAATGCAAAGTCTGTTAATAATTTATTCTTTTTTTATTTCCCTGAAACACAAGGAACAATGCCAGACACATTTTGGCTCCTATAGTAAGAATGTGTTTTATTAAAAAAAATTAATGCATGAATGAGCGTAATGCAAAATGTTGGAAATCCAAAGACTTTCTAAGCAGTTTTCTTACCTCTCTGGAACTGAGTGATGGTACATCTTTGTTTAATATGGTCATTCCTGTTTTATTAAAATAGGTTTCTCAATTAATTTATGATGTTATAATTTCATTGGGTAAGGGAAAGTAGTTGAATCTCTTTGTCTAGAATGCCAAATCTTGAGAGAATGTTGAGATCACATCATCCCTCTATTGGGTAAGATATGTGTCTTACTGAAAGGGACTAGAATAGAATAAGTATGTCCAAGGCAGATTGGAGCAAACACTGCCTCTTATGGTAGACTTTAAATGAATAAGGATTTATGGTATGCTGCAAAGATAGGATACGAGGTAAGATGTGAAAGATCCAGACTAGATTTTTTTTTTAACTTGTTCCTTTAAATTAAGTGAGACAACATATGTTAGCTGTGTGTACAAGCTGGACTTTTAAAACAAGATTAAAAAGTTCCATTTTCACTCAATAATGCACATTTTTTTGCATTTGTTTTGTTTTGTTTTTCTTTTAGTAAAATTTTTCCAAAGATTTATCTTCTTTTCAGTTCAGTCCTGCTTGAGGGAAGAAAGAGAAGGGATAAGAGAGCCCCAGTGAGAAAAATACATTCAGGAATAGATGGCTATAGTCATGTGGACCAGAAGTACTCTCCAGCCACCTTCAAAGGTGAGTGTGGATTTTTTGATGTTTCATGAATTCAAGAATGTGATCCTTTTTATAGTCTTGTTTATAGTGCCTACTCTGTTCAGACATTTTTTAAATTGAGTGTCTGGCCACAAGAAGCAGAACTAAGCCTGGTGATGGATATCAATACTTCATGTAGCATGATCAGAGCAGGTGATTTACTCACCAGGGGTTGCACACACATTAATGAGTAGACTGGAATCAGAGTTGACAGTCTTGTTTGGTTGTCATGAGTAATTATTAATCAATATTCTGTGTGGGTAGAGTTCAACTTGACAGTCAATGAGGGCTAAAGGGTAGTATTTCCTTTAATACCCTTTTAGACATTTCTAAATAATACTAATATACTTCACTGAAATTTTTAAAAATATTGCTTTTTATGAGGCAAAAATGCTATAAATAAAATAACAATGAAATAACAGTAAGTTGTTTCATTTTTCTGACTTTATTTCCTATAAAATACGAAATGAAAAGTTTTTTTTTTTCTAATAATGTCGGACATGGGCTTAGAACTTATAGAAAATGAACCCTATGTTTTCCTGGTATCCATGATCATGCTGCTTTTACTTTATATTAGTTTGAGCTTGTGTCTTATAAGGAAAACCTGATTATAGGAGCCCAAACAAGTGAGGTTTTATTTATCTCATGTAAAAGGAGACTAAAGGTTTGTACGCTAAAATTGGAATTCTGCCTCAATAGGTATATTTGGGAACTTGTGTCCTATTGTTTGTGACATTTGCTTTAGTAATAATTGCTGCACCCTCAATGGTCACTGGCATTTCAGGAAGGAAGATGAAAAAAACACCGAGGGAGCAGCAGTTTATCTCCACTTCATCTCAAGCACCAGAAATGAATCTCATGTACTGTTGGGTGGCTAAAGGGTCTGGGAAAAGGGTTGAGTATTTTTAAGGTTTTGTAGCCTCTATTTTAGAGGCAGGGTATAAAACTATTTGCTATTGAGTCAGCCAATCTACAGTGACTGTCACATTGTCTTCTATAATACCACTATACAATTATCACCTTTTTTTCTGATTTTTCTTATGTTACATTTACCAGTTACTCTGAATTAAAATTCAGTTACATGTCACCACTTATTCTGAAGTTGCTGTGGCAAAGTGCATCACTCAAATTCCCAAATAATACCCATCAAGTTAAACAAAAACTCAAAAATAAGCATTGAAATAAGAGATAAATATATAGTATAGTGGGGGAGAGGGGAAGACACCAATGGTAGAAACTTTGAGATGGTGAGAAACCCATTTATGGTATATGCACTCTGCCTCTGAAGACAGAGAACAGCACAAATTGCTGAAAAGAATATATAAGGACGATTGAATTCATTTTTTCTCTTTTCACTATAAATCTGCCTCCTAAAATGCAGATACAATTTCCTACTGGCTGTTTCCTCAGGCCAGCAGATTTTTTCTCCCTCAGTGAATTTCTATTTTTCTGCATTTATTCAGAGTACAAAAAGATTGTAATATGACTGGGGATTGAGGGAAATAGGCAGTGCCAATTCCATACTGCTATGTACAATTTTTTTGTCAAGAAACATTCTATGTGGAGGTAGAGTTAATATAATCATTGCTAGTGATGAATGTTGGTGATTTATTCTTTTTTTATATTGTACTAGTATAGAAACCCCCCCCCCCAAAAAAAAACCTACAAAATCATCTTCAGGTACTACCACACCCAAGAGAACCTGGAGGCAGAATGATCTAACATCCTGTTTCAGAGGACTTGCGTTATTTGAATGCCTAGGAATGCAGAAATTGTACTACTGAGCAATGCCAATAAAGAAGAGTGGAATATATGTATCCAAGAAAGATCCATGCATTCTTTTTTATGGTAGAGGCACTGTGCTAGAAAGATATTTCTGCAAATAAATATATAACATAAGAACAAATGGTTTATACAAATCATAGAATTAATCTAGGACTAAAAATCCTGACTACAATAATAATGCCTAAACAGAGAGGACAATGAAAAGTGAGTATTTTTGATTGGTTGTGGTAAATGAGAAATAAAATTTTGTTCCAAGCCTATCTGACAGAGTAACAATTAATTTAATTGTAATTTTTCTCATCTATAACAATATAAAAGAGTTTAATGTTTCCAGAAACGTTATAAGTTTGTTATCTAAATGTTCTTGGTTTGTTTTTGGTTTTTTTGGGGGGGAGGGTCAGGAGATAATTAAGAGGTATTTGTTTTTTTAAAGTCATAAAAGGCTTAAAAATAATTGTTGATGAGATCACATATGCCACCAAATTTATATTTGATCCATATAATGTAAAAACTGGAGCAAATGCTTTGATTTCAGAAGACATCAAGTGAAAATTCACATTTCTGATTTCTCTTTCAAAATCAGTAACTCTAGTTTTACTCATCTCGCATTTGTGCATCGCATCATCAGCTAGAATTTAAGTCTCAGTCCCCTGTAGATTTGGCTATGCACTTTATACACAGGCTGCTACAATAATTTATATTGCCCCCTGGCCTCTGCAAAATAATATGAAAAACCTTAATTAAAGAGAGCAAAATAGGGTGGTCCAAGATGAGGCTATAATATCCCAAAAGTACTCATGGGGGGGACAGCTTGATTAGTGGGATTATTTTCCAGAATATACTGTACATTGCATTTAGAAAGAGTGTAGTATTAGTAAAAGCAGTCTATGTTTCAAGTAAAACTCAAAAACCTGTTCCACTGAGCACAAATAATGCATGGTATATTTTATTTTTTCTCTTTCAGGTTGTGTGTGTACGGGTATGTGTGTTTATTGATAGTTAATCTGCCATTGAGAGATGTGGATACATCTCTATACAAAGCCCTTTGTCTTCTACTTCTTTAGACAGTATTAGTTATCTAACAAAACAAAAATCACATCAGTATGCCTTGTTTTTTCCCTCTGCCCCTCTCTCACTTGATGTCTGATTTTATCAAAAATATTATTTTTCTCATTATTTACCTTTATATTCTTAAAATACATATACACATAACCCACTCCAATTAAAAAAATCACCACTGAAATTTCCCTTATGCAATCAACAATCCTCATACTTCATCGAAAGTGTCTCTTTTAATTTTTATCATCTTTGATTTATTCTGTTAGTTTTGGATTTTAATACAATATGAACTCCTTTGTCTTTTTTTTCACTTAACATACCATAAATACATAAAATAACTGTTTTAGTTTACTTATGTTGCCAGAATGAAGTACGGGCTTTTAATAAGGGGATTTATTTAGTTACAAATGTCAGTTCTTTTTTGTCACATGGGAAACCACATGGGGATGTCTGCTGAGCTTCTCTCCTGGCTCCTGGTTTCAAACAGCTTTCCGTGGGGTGGTTCCTTTCTGCATCTCCAAACGTCTGGGTCTGAGCTAAGTTGTGTTGTGCTGTGTTAAGTGTTGAGCTCCTTCTCTCTCTTCTGATCTTTCCTTTTTAACCTCTCTCATTGAGGAAGGCACTTCCCTTAGCCAATGGCAGATGCAATCAACCGTAGATGAATTTCAGATGCTGATGATTTACGTGCACAGCAAGAGAATAACTAAACATCATCACTTGGCCAAGTTGACACCTGAGCAATAATCATGCAAATTTTTTATTGTATCAATGATTCAGTACATTTTATTGCTAAGCAATATTATAATGTATGACAATACAGCAATGTGTTTATATATTCTCTCATTGACTAACATTGTGGTTATTTCAGGTTTTTGACTATTATGAAAATAACTATTATTATTAGAGTGGTTTGAAGTTGTACACACCCCATAAAAACATGTTCTTAAATCTAATCCATTCCTGTGCATACAGACACATTGTAAGTAGGGATATTTTGATGAAGTTACTTCAGTTAAAGTGTGGCCCACTTCGCTCAGTACGGGATTCAATTCTATTACTGGAGCTCTTTATAAAGGGAATAAATATAGAGAAAGAGAGAGAAAACAACAGAAGCAGTAAGCTGAAATCAACAGAACCTGGAAGTAAGAAGGCAGAAACCAACAGACACCGCCATGTGTTTTACCATGTGGCAGCGGAGTCAAGGATTGCTAGCAGCCAGTGTTTGGGAAGAAAGCGCTGCCTTGATGATGCCTTCATTTGGACATTTTCTCAGCCTCAACACTTTAAGCAAATAAATTCCCATTGTTCAAGCCCAATTGTTTTATGGTATCTGCATTAAACAGCCTGGGAAACTAAAGCAGTTAAGAAAATTTATATTCATGTCCTTTTATGGAATCTGTCTTGTTTTCATTTCTCTTTAGTAAATAACTTCCTGCAGAATTGAAGCATCCGAAAGCAGATCTTTATCTGCAAGTGCAATTTTAACAAAGAATCTGTACCATTCTATATCCATGCCCGAATGAAGAGGAATTCTAACTGCCCCACGTACTCACTACCATTGATATTGCCAGTTACAGTAAATTTAGTCCTTCTACTGGTTGTGAATTATATCTCTTTGTGGCTTCAATTTGTGTTTATCTGATAACAAATGATGTTAAGCAAAGTTATGAAGACACTCTCCCATATTTTCTTCTATAAACTTTAGATTTAGTTTTTATGTTAAAGTCTACTACTTATATGTGAGGTGGTGATCAAATTCCCAACGTTTGATCTGCTGGATAATATGGCACAAGTGGCAGAGCAACTTGCCTAGCACCCTGAACCTATTAAAAAGACTTTATTTGTTCTGTTCTGCCCTCAAAATTAGAAGTTTTTGTGTCACTTGGTAAATGAGCAACCATAGTGCGTTCAATGTTACCTCTAAAGTTCAAAGAAATCACTGTGCCTGAAACTGCACTGATCACCTGCATGAATGACAATGGCTAATGCTATCTGACCTCCAGGATTTCTGATGAAAAGTCAGCTGTTAATCTTATTGAGCATACCTGCTAAATCATTTTTATTTTGCTGTTTTCAGTATTTTCTCTCATTTTGACTCTCACCAATTTGACTATGATGTATCCAGTTGTAGGTTTCCTTTTTGAGATTTTGTAGTTATTACTATCTTTAATCAATGAATAATGATTTGGGGAAGTATTGAAATATATGGCTAGTCCATATTTATTTATCTTTTTTTCTGATTATGTAACACAGAAAGAACATACCATAGTTCAGATCCATGCTAAATCAGATGGATTTACTGATTCATTCCAAATAAGATTGTCTTCATTCTTTCCATCAGGGTTGTTGTTTGATATGAATCAATGATTAGGGAACAGTAATTAGCATATTTCACTCAGAAATTTCTGAAATGGCTGTTTTCATGGAGGATAGTTTTATCCACAATTGTGTTTTGTATATTTGAGAGGAGAAAACTTCTTTCCAAGTTTGTCTTCTACTAGATCGTGATAAGCCAGATTCAGGCTTAACAAAGAGAACAAATTAAAATTATAGAATTATGTAGAATTTCTTGGCAGCTTTGAGCTGATGCAGTAACTGAGTGGAGTATTAGAGTGGCTACATTAGGCAAATAAGTGTGTTATGTATTTGGAAAGAAAGATGCATGTGTGTATTTGTGTGGCCAAATGGAGAGACTGTAGCAGAAAGTGCTCATTTTCCCCCAGTATCCATTCACTCCCTTTTTTATGATTAATTGAACCTGCTTTTTGGATGGGTCCCTTTGACTATAAGGTGCAATGTTGGCTATTTCAATCTGGAATTCCCACTTTCAACCATCAGGTACAGTCATTTCTTGAGTGTAGTGGAGCAAGTAGATCAATGAAACCTGGGTCTCTGATCATTGTGGAGGTGAATTACAAAATCCTGAACTTCTTTAAAGCAGTGGTATTTTTGATATTCTGTCACTTGTAGGCAACTCTAATTACAACAGGTAGATGGAATAATTGCTGAATATAGTTTTTCAGTTTTCAGTCCCCACTTAAACTACACAGAACATTGGATGCATGAATATGTGAATAAATGAATACGAGTCAATTACAACCTGTTATGAATAAATAACAATATATTTATTCAGCATTTTTAGAGCTTTCCTCTCACTGTCATTTACATCAGTGCTTCTCAAACTCTTTCATGGAGAACTTGATTCTTCGTTTTTTCCCCCAGTTTGTTGTGAATTAATAATTTTGTAAAATCAGTAAAAATATTACAGCCATATTAAATTACCTTATAAAAACATACTTTCATTTTCTGAACTTGTTTCTGCTATGAACAGTAGCAAAGTGTCTACAGATTAGCAGAAGTCTAGTGCTCACTCTTTGTACATAACTGATGTATTTTATCTAATTTTATCCATTTCATGATTAGTAGATCGTATAATCATATAAGCAGTTCATATTCCATTTATAAGGCAGTATGGTTATAGGAATAGTGAAAGGAATGGTTGTAAATGAGATCTTTTCATCTTTATTCCAGTGCCTATATTATTTTTGCAAAATACATATTCTATTTACAACCAATTGCTAACAATATCTTTGCTTACATTTGCAATTTAATTTATTTATATTTACATTTTATGTCAATGGAATTATACAGTGTGTATATCCTTCATGTCTGGTTTCTTTTATTTAGAAAATAAATAAATAAAAATAAAACAACATTTGCATGATGTTTTCTAAAATTATTATTTTTCAATTAGAGAAGTTGTAGGGTTACATAAGTTCATGTAAAAAATACAAGAAAGAATTTTAACTTTGGTTTATTTTGATATAAAGGGTAATAATTAGTGGAGATACAATCAAATCTATTTAGAAAGGAATAATTTTTTCCACATTCATTGTGATGAGTTATGAAGCAGGTAAGAGAGGTGCAACTTTAATTCAGTTCTCTTTTGGTTAGGTATTTTTTAATCAACAAAGCCACATGTCTAATTTTCTCCTTTTGGTATGATTTTTTACTCATTAAGAAACAACTGCATTCGCTCCTCACATGGGGCACCAGAAAAGCAAAAAACAAACAAAAACAAAAAACAAAAAACAACTGTAATTGATAATTGTTGTTATAATAAAAGCTGCCTGTTACTGCACTTTTTACTGTGATCTAAGATCTAAGGTATCAGTGTCACATTCACATACATTTGTATGTTGTGTATATGGAGGGAGAGAGAAATATGTATATAACTATATATAAGGTATCTATCTATCCATATTAAGTATATTTACACACTCTTCCTTATTAATTCTCTCTCTAAACTCAGCTTCCACATTCAACCATAATAGCTGTTGTTGTATAACTCTTCTTCGTTTGTTTGGGGAAACAGCAACAACAACAGAGCAGGTAGCTACAAAGCAGTACTTAAGCATTGGCTTATCATTGAAGAAAGATTCTAGCAGATATGAATCTATGTGTCAGTATATATTATATCATGGATACAGAATTCTGGAGATCCTAATGATTTCACACTTTATTCTGTGATAAAGAATGCAATTCAGTTAAATGATATGGCCAAGGATGCATTTTTTAATATTAATTGTATAAAAATACTATTGGAGCTCATAAACCACAAATATTTAGTAAATGTTTGGAATACTTATTTATTTTCTATTTTTCTATAAAGTACTGTCTTTTACCATATCAATATATGAAATAAGAGAGACGAAATTATCACCAAATAACTGCGAGATAGTTGGGGCCATTAGAGACTCCAAAGGTCTCTGACTATGTAAGCTCTCAAGTTTTTACTAAAATAGTTCCCTTTTAAAAGACTCCAGTAAGCAACCCCACCTTGAATGGGTGGAGACAAATCTCCATGGAACCCACCTAATCAAAATGTCCCACCCACAACTGGGTGGGTCACATCTCCATGGAAACAATTTAATCAAAAGATCCCACCCAGCAATTTTGAATCAGGGTTAAGGAACATGGTTTTTCTGTGATACACAACAGTTTCAAATCAGCAGACATCCATACACAAAGCTGAAAGTAAAATGTCATACCAGTAAAAAAATCTAAATGAATGTGGCATAACTGTAAAAATATTAAATGAATGGTAATTGAGAAATTAGGGAAGCACAAGTATAAAGTGGGTCAATATATATTATGAAAGATTTAAACTCACTAGAAAAAAATGTATGCACCAAAGAAAATAAGTTCAAAAGATGTTTTATGATATGAAAGAACTGTGGGGAGAAACTGCAATTCACTATTGTATTGAAAAATTTCAATACACATTTATTATTGATAAAAAAACAAATAAAATAATATTAATCAAAATAAAAGAGATTTAAACACAATGTACAAGACTGATTTAATGGAAATATAGAGAACTCTGTACTAACATTAATAGACCAGATATTTTTATCTCCCAGACTCTGCTGTGTAGAATGGTACAGGCATTTTAAGAGCTTTCTCAGCAAGAAAATGCTGGCCAATTGTGGAATTCTGTAGTATTCTACTATTAGTCCTTGCCAAAGACAAGATCATTAATTATTAAGTAAATATGAAAGGAAGACAATAACCTGCTATTATCATATAGTATACAATTTTCCAGGTGGAAAACCAAAAATAATTTATAGATACTCTATTATGGTTAAAAAGAAAGTTTAGCAAAGTATCCAAAAGTAGTATCAATAAACAAAAGTCAATTTTATTTTTGTTCTCCAGTAAACAAAATAAAAGTTATTTAATACTCACACTACTTTTAATGGCAACACAATCCATATGGTTCTTGGAAATAAATCTAATAAGATCAGTGAAAGATTCTAAATTCTAAATTTGAAATTGTACAAATATATTCAAAGCTTTAAAGAAATGGAGAAATATACTGTTCATTTTATAAAATACAATTTTAAAATGTCTCAAAATTATCCTTATTTTCAAAATAATTCCAATCAGGATTCAAAGGAAGCATTTCAGTAACTTTTTCTGCATAGAAAAGAAAACACTCCAAGAGAATCTGTCCTTACAAGCAGAAAAATGTAAGAGAATTTGTATTACTGAGTATAAATATTTATTACAAATCTACAGTAAATAGAACTGCAGATTATTAAAGGAATGGACTCCAGAACAAGGAGTCTCAAAACAGAGCACACATCAGGGAGACTTGATAAATGACATAGGTTGTATTGAAGATAACTAGAGAAAGTAAAGATCACAGAGACAATAGGTTATCATGTGGAAAAATAATTTCACATAGAATTTACCCTACATCATTCACAAAACCCAATTCCGTATGGATTTTAGAAATATAAATGGAAAAACTTAAAAGAAAATGACATTATGGCATTGGAAAAGAGTGAAAATTAGACCACATTGGAATGTAGACTTTTTTTAGCAAAAGACACCAAAATAAAGGTGAAAATGCACGTTGGCAACACATAAATTAAAAATGATAAACACAATATATAAAGATATTCAAAGGTCAACTTGAAAAATAAAACTAAACAAAGTGTTAATGATCCTCAGTATAAAAATAAGCAAAAAATATGAATGAACACAAAGAGACCCAATACTGGATTTAAAGTATAAGAAAAAGAAATTTTCACCCTCCATTGTAATAAATGATGTAGGATTTTATAACCAATGAAGAGTGGAAAAGTTGAGAAGTATAAAAAAATAAGTTAATGAGCTCACGGAAGATGATCAACTATTATATGTCGTTGGAGAATAAATTGCTAAAACCATTTTGAAAAATAACTTGGCATTATCTTATAAATTTAACATACACATATCCTCCAGTAATTCCACTCCTAGGTATAAAACCTACATGAAATCTTGCACATGGCATTAAATAAAATTAATCAAGAATGATCATAAACAACATTATTCATAATAGCAAAAGAAGAATTGGAAATAAATGCCCATCAACAGGACAATGCCTAAATAAATAATGGGACATTCACAAAGTGGACCATAGTAAAAATAAAAAAATAAATGAATCAGAACTCTAAGGGTGACATGGATTATTTTTAGAAACAGAGTTTATTGTATAAAGCAAGTCACAAAATATTACTTCCAGGATAATGGCATCAAATAAGACTTAAAAACAAGGAAATGATATTGATGTATACATATTTATACACTCGCACACTGTGAAATATTGAAAGAAGGCAAGGGAATGATACATTCAGACAAGAAGATAAGATTAAGGCAATATATACAAGTTATGGGTTGAATAATGGTCTCCCAAAAAATATATTCAACACCTAACCCCTGGTCGTGCGACTTTTTTTGGAAACAGGATCTTTGAAGATGTTATTAAGACGAGACCAACTGGATTAGAGTGGGCCCTAATTCAATTTGACTGCTGTCTTTACAAGGAGAGGAAATTTGGACAAACAGGGAGAAGTCAGTCATGTGACAGAAATAGAGACTGAGTTAAGCCACTTCCAGAAACCCACTGACTTCCAGGAAGTATGGCCTTGCTCAAACTTTGATTTGAACTTCTAGTCTCCAGAACTGTGAGACAATAAATTTGTTGACTTAATACACCCAGTTTGTGGTACTTTGTTACGGCAGCCTTAGGAAACTAAGATAACACATGTAAATAAAAATATTTTGGCAATGTTGTTCTTAAGTGGATGGTGAATTCAGAGCCGTTCATTTTATTAGCATGTGCCATAACTTAGATGTATACTGCATATATTCTTTGCTTGGTACATGTCTTACCTAATGAAATATTCCATCATAAAACATTAAAATAAAATGAAAGGGAGCATAAGTTTATCTTGTCTTAAAGCTGCATAATATTCCATCATATGTATATACCACAGTTTGTTTAGCCACTCGTCTGTTGATGGACATTTTGGCTGTTTCCATCTCTTTGCAATTGTAAATAACACTGCTATAAACATTGGTGTGCAAATGTCCGTTTGTGTCTTTGCCCTTAAGTCCTTTGAGTAGATACCTAGCAATGGTATTGCTGGGTCATATGGCAGCTCTATATTTAGCTTTTTGAGGAACCGCCAAACTGCCTTCCACAGTGGTTGCACCATTTGACATTCCCACCAACAGTGGATAAGTGTGCCTCTTTCTCCGCATCCTCTCCAGCACTTGTCATTTTCTGTTTTGTTGATAATGGCCATCCTGGTGGGTGTGAGATGATATCTCATTGTGGTTTTGATTTGCATTTCTCTAATGGCCAGGGACATTGAGTATCTCTTCATGTGCCTCTTGGCCATCAGAGTTTGAAGGAGGTGATCTACTGTTGTTTAGCTATTTCTGGCACTAATAATTTAAAAAGCAGAATGTGATATAAGTATGCCTTGTTGCCTGTTATAACTTTAGCTGCCTTTGCAGTTTTAACTCAGGCCTGTAGACTTGACTGAGGAAAAAGTGAAAACTGTGCAAACCTCAATACCTAAATTTCCTACCACTGACTGAAATCTGTCACTTTTGAGGTAAGCTTTACCTTGCATTAAAGGCTTTCTTTTTACGGTCTTCAAAATGCCGCCTTCTCCATCCCCCAGCCCTGCAGTGCCAGCTGTGGCTGAGTGCTGAGGTCTGTGGGTCACAGAGGTCTGCCCAGTCTGTTCACCAAAGTCTGTGCAGCTTGTGTTGCTCAAGCCCACAGCTGTGACGAATGTTCAACTGCCTGCACACACCTGCTCTGACAGGTGTGCCAAGAGGATAGTTCTGATCATGGGCACTGTGGTTTCCAAATGTCACTCCCTTTGCCAGTTTTGCAGGGTTCCCTTGCTAAGGCTCCAAGTGTTAGAGTCTGAAGGTGATAATTTTACACATGTTTATAACATCAAATTTTTGAAACAATTGAGAAATAAATGCGGAATGAGATCAAGATTAAAACATAAATGTTATGTTGTATTGGTATAGAAAAATGCAGCTTGTACCTGGGGCCAGAATAAACTTTTCAATACTTTATTCACCACCAGCCTATTACTGTCTAGAAAGTGTAGGACTTATCAGAAAAGTTGGACAGTTTCCCAGGCACCTTTGCAATGGATTGCTTTCTTCCTTGAAGATAAGGAGGAAAAGAAAATCTTATATTTTATTGGTAATAGTCTAAATTTCTAGAACCATTTTGAATAATTATGTGGCATTAACTTATAAAAGTAAGCATGCACACTCCTGGCAGTAGATGGGAATGTTAGTAACAAATTTCATATATGTTCATATATTCATAAAACGTATCTGTGTACATAAACACAGACTAACGCACCTATCTATCTATAAACACACATGTATGCAAACCAATAGAAATGTGTATAAATAACTTGTAGCATATTCACATGATGAAATATTATGTACAGTGAATTTTTTAATAAATTAAATTCCCACCACAAAGTAGAATGTTAGAAACTTTAGCACTGAGACACAGCAGTCCTAATGTCGTCCATCTATAGCTTTGCCTTGCCTATTCGGAATCTATGGACAGATGATATAGGGGTCTTTCCACATAGCCAATCAAAGAAAAACATCTCTTCACATGGAACCAATAGGTAGGATGAGGAGCAGAGATTTTGGCAATACTCTTAAGAAAGTAGATATGCATGTACACAAATACACATACACTTAATCTTATGGGCAGTTATATGGTAGAATGTTGACAATTATACGCCGTAAATTACAGGTTAGCTTTAATATGCAATAGGTTATTATATAATGTTTTAGATAAAAGTAATAAAAAGTATAGCATTCTTCGTTTTCTACCTGGCACCAAGGTATGTGTTGCTTTTATATTCACAAACTATTTCTTTATAATCTTTTATTTTTCACAGAAGATCTGCACAATCTAAATCATGATCAGCATGACTCACTTTTAGTGTGATCTGTGAACCAAGTTCTAAATAAAACTTAATGTCCTTTACATGTTTGAGAGCCACAAAACACAAATAAAGATACAGATACAATTTCCAGGAAATTTACAGCGAAATAGATGGAACTGAATGCAATAAAATGTTATAGATTTTCTATGGTAGGAATAGGTATAGAGTTCACCAGGAGTAAAAAAAAATAGTAGTAAGCAATTCCTATATGAGAATATTAGGTCAGGAATAGTTTTTAAAATGCAATGTCACTTGGATAGTCAAAAACAAGAAGTTGACTTTCTTGGTGAGAGTGATGTGGAAAAATACTTTCCAGGAAGGTGATCAGAAGAGAGCAAAGATTCTCAGTGTAAAACCATCTGGCATAATCAGGAAACAGTAAGTCATCAATTGGGTGAAAATTAAAGATCAAATATACAATGTTCAAAAGATCAGATGTTATCCTTCAAATAGGAAGTCACTGATCTCTCTTCCCTTAAGAAACCATTCTGGTATCTATACGGAAGATGTGTCAGAGGGTATAAATACAGAAAATCTAGTTAGGAAACAAGTACCGCAGTCCAAGTAAAAGAATATAATGAGGAAAATTTCAATAGAAATGGGAAAGAACTGATGATGACAGGTGCTAAGAGTGTAGCTAGGACAAAGGCGTGGGCATGGAATTATGGGACAGAGAGAAGGAAGAGTCAAAGGTGAAGTCCAGGTTTCTGGACTTGGTGGAAGCTGGATTGATCATCATGCAATTCACTAGTATAAGTGACAGAGGAAAAAAAAGCAAATTTGGAAGAAAAAAACTTAAAAAAAGAGAGAAATACATTTTAAAAATAAAAAAGAGTGAATTTGGATGGAAAGATAATCAATAGGGTTTTGAACATGCAGAGGTTAAAGTAACTCATGATATATGAGGAGTGGTATTACTGAGTAGACCATGGATATTTATTTCTGGAGATCAGAAATGTGTTGCTGCAGATAATAATTTGTGAGTCCCTATTTATAAGTAGAAGTATAGTGGTGACAAGATTCTTAATAGAGTCTTTACAGAGAGGTGAAGGGAAGGTGTCCAAAGAAAGGGCTGGGCAAGTAAGGGTTTTAAAGATTGGAAGAAGATACAAAAGAAACTGAGAAGGAAATAAAGAGTAAGGAGCATAACCCAGGAGCCATTGATGCCATGAAACCCAATGCGAGCAACTATTAGAGACAATCCATCTTAACATAGTAAGATTATGTTTTGGGATCAGTCACAACTGGGTTTGAGTTAGGACTCTATTGCTTACTAACTTCAAGAAGTGGAGAAATCAATTATCTTCTCCAGACCTTATTTTTCATATAATGGCTACCCCCTAGTTTTTTTGAGTTTAGATGATACAATGCATATAAAAAGTTTGGCATTGTTTTGGAACATACTAATAATTCAAAACATAACAGTTATTATAATATGATATTCTTATTTTTAAAATGATATGAATAATAGTATCAAATATCATAATGATATAATTAATATGAGTCGTCGAATGAGATAATTGGGTTAGTGACTTGGAAATGTTTATTTGCCATGATCAGCATGGCTCAGTGTCCATACTGAAGGGAGGCAACAGGGAACTGAGAAAGAAACACAAGGGACAAAGATATAGTTAAAACTGGGACCACGTGGGACTTTGAGCTCAGATGGAGACTCAAAGACCCTGAGAGGTTCAGCACTGCTTATTTTATAGGGCTGCAAAACAAAGAAAGTGAAAAATGTAACTAAAGAACAGGGGAGGAGGAAGCATGAGCTAAACCATCTGCTTCCTTGTGACAGATGAGTCAAAAGCTACACATTTCCTGTTCTAGTTTGCTAGCTGCTGGAATGCAAAACACCAAGAGACAGATTGGTTTCAATGAAAGGGGATTTATTTAGTTAACGTATAGTTCTTCAGGGGAAAGGCAGCTAACTTTCAACTGAGGTTCTTTCTTAAATGGGAAGGCACAGGGTGATCTCTGCTGGCCTTCTCTCCAGGCCTCTGGGTTCCAACAGCCTTCCCTGGGGTGCTTCCTTTCTGCATCTCCAAAGTCCTGGTCTGAGCTGCGAGTGCTGAGATGAGGTATGCTGAGCTGTTTGGGCTGGGCTACATTGCACTCTCTCATTTAAGCACCAGCCAATTAAATCAAACATCATTCATTGCAGCAGGCATGACCCCTAGCTGAATACAGATGTAATCAGCAACAGATGAGGTTCATGTACCATTGGCTCATGTCCACAGCAACAGAGCTAGACACCTTCACCTGGCCAAGTTGACACCTGAACCTAACTACCACATTTCCCAAGGCCTCCTTCCCCACACTCAAGTAACTGTGCAATGTTTTAGTCTTTTCCAGACATCTTTTCCCACAGAGACAGCTTTGCTATGTCTCTGCAGTGATGTGTGACCTGTCTCACCCACACCCAACATTGATTAATATCTCAGTCAGTTGAATGATGTGGAGGAAACAAAAAAGATTTCATGTGTAATTAGTAAAGGTGAGGAAATGAAGATAGGGATTTTGGTATTCCCTCCCCCTCCCCCATCAAAAAGTAAAGCTATGAATGCAACGGGGAAAGAAAGAAATACAGAAAAACATGTTAGTGTTTGTTTTTATTAAGTAGTGTATAATGGGGGATATGTGCTGTTTTGAAGCTGTTATGTACCAGAAAAGGTCATGTTCTTTTAATCCATTCCTGGGGCAAGCAGACCTGTTGTGGGTGGGACCTTTTAATTAGGTGGTTCCCATTGAGACATGAGCCATACAATTCAAGATGGGTTTTAATCCTTTACTGAAGTCCATTATGAGAGGATAAGGGACAAAAGAACACTCAGAAAGCTCAGAAAAGAAACAGCTGGAGACCTTGAAAAAAAAGGCTCCAGAGATGCTGAGTGAGGACCTACAAAAGCTCAGAGAGGAGGCCGCTGGAATCAGAAGCTGAAAGCAACAAGACCTGGGAGCAAAGGACCAGCAGACACTGGTCATGTGCTTTATCATCTGACAGAGGAACCCCAAATGACAGCAGCTTTTCTTCAGAGTCCAGGTATCACCTTATTGATGTTTTAACAGGTGTATTTTCATGGCCTTAGAACTGTAAATTTGTAAGTTAATAAATCCCCATTGTAAAAACCAATCCATTTCAGCAGCTTTAGCTAACTGAAACAGTTACTAAGGACTCTATTTAAGGCAGATTAAAAAAAAAATACTTAACCAAATATAACATATATCACAAATTCAATGTATGTAAGTCAGCACTACCACTTTTTTCATAACTTAGTTTTATCTGATTCTATATGTTAATAATACCTTAAGATAAACAAAATGACATTCATTATTTTTTTTTCCTAATTTGCTAACTTAATGGTTATTCCAAAATCTTTAACTGACAGTAATTCCCCTCATAAGAACCATAAAAAAATGGGCCATAAAATATACAAGTTCAAAAAAGAAAAATAAATTTCTATACTCAGTATTGCATTTTTCAGGCTTGATTTCAACCAGAATCTTCTAATATCTTTTGGTTGTGATATTTTTAGTAAATCCATAAAGTACAATTTTCACAAACTTAAGTTGTTGGTAACTTCTGTAACAAAACATGACCATAATTCAGTCAAATTATTTTTACTTCTTAGCAATGACTCCAACTTCCCTAAAACACATCTGTGCTTGATATGGCTGCACTTAATCTATTGGAAAATCTTCCATACTTTGAGGACTTTTTATAAGCTAGAAAAGTTTAAGCTCTTAGAAAACTTTCCTTGCTACTCTCTAGAGGCAGTGAATTGTTTTTTCTTTTATTTTTGTTATTCATTTGGAGACATGTTTTTTGGTAAATGTATTCTTCAAAATCTGTGTACAGGGCAATCCAACCAGTGGTGCAGCAGCCAAATTTTCACATGCCATGCCAGAGACCCAGGTTTGATTCGCTGAAAAAAAAAAAAAATCATGTACAGTTGCTTCTTAGTTATCGATGTTTAATTACCCACATTCAAATGTTCTTAATAATTTCTCAGAGTAAATTAGTAGAAACCCCCAGAGAAGATAGTGTGCAATATTTGTGATATGTTCAGAGTTTCAATATAGTGGAAAATAACCTTGTGGTATGACCAGTAGTGTGGCCTTACTCCTAAGAAGTGCTGCTTGGCATAAGGTCAGCAGCCTAGCACATGCTAAATGCTTGGCTAAATACAAGTCTTCAATAAAAGTCAGGAGAGAAAAATACAAACACCATAATATGATGTGTGACCTAAGAAAGCTGTGAATAGAATGCCACAGTTGTAAAGAAAAAGGAATTCTTTTGGAGAACAGAATGAGGAATAATTTCATAGGTAAAAAAATTAATAAATGGCCTCAATTTTTGAGGGACAAGCTGAAATTAGCAGATGGTAAGGAAGTGGAAAATTTGGTTGGAATACCAAGACATTTTTAAACGGCTAGAGCTAAGTTTTCATGAACAAGAAGGGAAATGTTAAGCCAGAGAAATAAGTATATATATATGATCATGAATGATCTTCTATGTCATTCTATATTATTCTTAGGAGTTTGGATATGACTCTAAGCCAGGAAATTAAGACTACTAATTTTTTGCCCACGACTGATAATATACGAAAGTCAATCATTCATTCCAGCTATACCCAGATGCTTCTCTGAATCTTTCTCAAACATTGTTTCAGAAAACCTCTAGCTATTTACTGAGAAAAGCAGGCAAGATGTTTACTGATCTAAGCATTATGGACAGTCATTGACATATTATAAGCTTGGAATTACCACAGTCACAAAACTTGGCTCTAAAAATCGAATATTTCCATCCCATTCCATTCAATTAAATTGCTTGAGGAGATTCATTCATAATAAGTCAAGAATGGAATAGTGATAACTTGTCTTGCTGAGTTTTCAGATCATTTACCAAAACATTTTTCTCTCACAAATGAAAGCCAATGCACAATGTTACAAGAAAGAAGTCAATTTGTTTTCCAGAATTAGGAAAGTACAGTGCTATATTTGACAGAAAAAAGTGAGAAAACAGGCATTTCTTTATTCTAAATGACTGCCATGATTCATGGATAAAGAAAGTGCTAATTTCCTTGTATTTTTAAGGATATGGGAATTTGTCAGATGTTGATTAAAGAGCCCACTAGGAAATTTACATATCCAAAAGTCATGAAGGCCTTATTTCTGGGAACACAGCGTTTTACAGCCAGATATAAAACCAAGTAATTCACATTTCCTTTTTTTTTTTTCTTTTAGGAATAGAAAGGTTAATTAATATGTAGTACTATTAGGACATTTAATTATGACCAAGAGAAAAATTTCACAATTTTATACTCTTTTTAAATCAGATGTATTTATCTTATTTTTCAAAGCTACTTTGAATTTTATGCATTTTAGCTGAAAGTGTTGACCATTCAGAGTAAATGTATTTTTTGATGTTATGTTATGTTTTGTTGGTGTTATTAACGATAAAGGGAGGACTAGGTGCTCTGTAATGAAACTACGGTATTTAGTGTATCTAGCCAGGCTCACAAGCTAACAGGTCATTGTCATGGGAATATATAGAATTGGGATTAAAATAAATATTTAAACATGACAGATTTCACCTGTTATTTATACATTGACAGTTTTATGGAAAAATAGTTTTCAATTTATAGTATCAAGGAGGATGAGAGAAAACATACATTTTCATGAACAGTAATATTCTACCTATGTTGAAGCATTTAGCAACTTCCATCACACTGTAGGACTAATATGGAGAACAATAATAGAATCTCTGAGAAAAATGGGGAATTGGTATCACAAAATCCAAATACTTTTCTCAATAGTATTTCTTTTCACCTAGCAGTTTGTGTAATGTTCATAAAGCTCATGGAAGAATTTTGATTTTCTGGTTCCTATTTGCACATCAAGGTGCATCTCTGGGTAAAAGTTATCAATTGGGAGTGAAGGTTGGGGCTATGAGAAATATCAGTAGTGAGAAGAGAAGAATATTACTGAGAATAACTATTTATTTTATAAAACCTAACCAAGTTGCAGTAAAGGGTTAAATAATGAATGGACTACAACAATCCTAAACCACAAGAGTAGTTGACATGTTAAATATTTAGTGTTTGCTAAAGCAATTTTAAGAAAGCACTCCAATTCATCAATTTATTTTTCAGATTCCATCTGGAAGCATTTTTTCTTCAACATAGAGATTCATTATGCTACACTATGCTTAAAATTTTTCAATAACTTTCCATTGCTCTTAGGAGCTAATCTCTCATTTAGATACTTTTATTTTTATTGCTAGAACATTTTGTGTTTATGCTTTATGCAGTAAATCATAGCAATCTCACTTTCTCAAGATCTCTTCCTTGAACCCTGCTAGAGTAGTTAATTTCTCCCTATTACATAATCTCATAGTATCTATTTTCTGCTTTTGAACTCTTCATCAATTATAGATAATTATTCAATGACAGTCTTCTCATTGAGGCTGCAAACTCTATGGCATCAGATACAATGATTATCTCAATTAACAGAGTAACCCAATAAAAAGAATAGAATTACACAAAAATAATTCAGCAAATGAATTAATAAGTGATGATGAGATGAATATTTTTATACCTTTGATTAAAAAAATTCACCTACTAGAAAATTCTGACAGGTCTCTAGCAGCATACAAAATATATATAATAAAGACCCAACTGAAACTTCTAAAAATGAAAGCAAAACTAAACAATCTAGTTTGGATCATTTACAGTTAAATTGTTGCAAAACTCTAAGAACAATTTTCATTCATACATGACTAATGGAGCTGGTCCGAAAAAGAATGAATGGACTAACCATACTTGGAAGTATTATACTGATCCTTCACACTTGAAAGTACATGCACAGATATTTCATGAATTTCCAGAGTTTGCCAGGTTTTTACAATTGTAGGACAAGGCAAGGCAGAAAAAAAAATTAGAAGTCTTCTTCACATGATATGAAGGCTGTGTTTCAAGACACCTGAATTAGTTTCCTATTACAGCTGTAAAAATTCACCACAAAGTCAGTGGCTTAAGATAACACTGATTTATTATCTTACAACTATGGGAGCCAGAAATGGAAATATTGGTAGGCAGAGCTATGTTGCACATGGAGGCCCTTAGGGGGACCTGCTTCCTTGCTTTATCTAGCGTCTGTGGTTACCCACAATCCTTTTTGTGGTTGCACATCACTCTGAACTCTATCTCCACTCCTACATCTCCTCTGACTCAGCCTGCCTTATTGTCTCACAAGGACTCATCTAATTACATTGGGTCTACATGGATAGCCCAGCAGTGTCTCTCCAACTCAACATCCTTAATTTAATCACATCCACAAAATCCCTTTTGCCACATATGGTAAGAAATTAAACGTTCTTGGGTTTGGGACGAGGACATCTTTTGAGGGACTGATATTCTGCCCAACATGGCATGAGAATATTGTGTCTCTCCAACAGTCATAAACGTCCTTCTTTCTCCATCCATAGAGGACACTGCTCTCAGAACGCAATTATGCAGGAAATAGAAAAGAATTCATTCATCCTTCCTCAAAATCAGAGTTTGAAAGCCAAAGCACTCTAGGTGAAGCCAAAGACAGGACATAGCTGTTTATATCAGAGATTGTAATCATTTAGTTACCACATCATTTCAGGATGTCAACATGCAGCATGTAAGGCGGAAGTTCCCCGTTTCAGCTTAGCGGCATTGCACTCATAATAAAATTACCAGTCCTGTAATATGGTTCCCTAATATTTGTAAGGCCCTACTCTAAGCACTTGTTTCATATATGTACTTATTAAATGTGTGTGTGTGTGTGTGTGGTGTATGTGCCATTACCTCAAGAAATGGCAAAACTTAAATGTTTTTATTTTTAAAAAAATCTGTATAAAACAGACTCATCTGCAAGCTTTTTTTGGGGGGGGGGGGGGGTGCATGGTCCAGGAATTGAACCTAGGTCTCCCACATGAAAGGTAGGCATTCTAACCACTGAACTACCCATGCACCCTCATCTGTAAACATTTATATGAGTAAAGTCAGTTATATAACTTAAAGTTATCATTAAGGTCAACGTCCATGATCATTAATTGTACAACACCACTTTTGCAGCCAATTTAGAAATAAAACAAATAGAAAAGATCTGCAAATGCCATTATATGGTCCTCTATTTGCTGAATTTAACTCTTGCAGCATATGAATGCCGTCATGCTTTCTGAAACTCACTGAGTCTCAGTTCCTTCAGCTGTTAAAGTAGAATAATGTACTTGTCTCATGCATACAAATTAACTTGTGTGATTATGTAAAACCTCCAGTAAAATTATTTGCTTGGCAAAATCAAACGTTTTAGTTATTTTTGTTGTATTATAAAAACCAAGAATTTAACACAGCCCAATAACTAGAAGAAACATTTCAAAACTAATACTCCCAGTTGCTATGCTGGCATAGAACTGATATGCTTATTTAAGTAAAACTATATTTATAATATCATATAATATAAGTACAAGTACTATTTTTCTAAAATGTGTTATTAAGATATTACTTATAAAGTGGCAAAAAGAATCCCCTCATATTAGCAAATGACAGTAGAAAAAGAAGTTTTACATCAATAACAATCTACTCTCAATTCAAAAAATTTGCAATTTAAAGCAAACTGCATATTTTAATATTGTTGCATAAAAATCAATCAGATAATATTTAGAGAAACACACATGTAAGTGTAGTTTATTTGCAGAGAATTCTTTCAACTCTAATTCATAATAAATCTGATTTCCATGAATATATACATATCTGGAAGACTGAATAATTCAATCACATTTCAAAATATATGTTTATAATTGCAATAACAAACTCCAAAATATTTAATTGGTAAAACTTAAATTTTGTGACACTTGGAGCAGGGGAAAGCTTTGGGACTAAAATCCTTGCATGCCTCCACTGATCAATATTTATGTCTTAAATTTAAGCTTTAATCATTTCTATTAATCTGAGCATTAAGTCCTAGAAGTCTGTGTTGAAATGCAAATGTGTTCCTCATGTTGAGTGCAGTTTCTAATCCATATTCCAAAATTTTAAGTCTAGGAGCAGTCATTTCTCTGCTTTTTTTTCACTTGGAAAGTAAAGAGATGGATCTAGTAAGTGCTGAGATTATTTATGTTTTTGCATCTTAAAGTGAAATACCTATCCAACTGGAAATGAAAAAAACAAAAAGGAACCGCAGAAAATGGAACACATAAACAGCAAGAAGATAGGAAAAACACAAACCCAGAAAATGAACAAGCTCAAAGTGGAAACCCTGAGCTATGAGTGCTTTCCCACTGACCAAAAAAAAAATTGATGAAAGTTTCATCTATTTAATAAATTAGGAAGATGCCAATATTTTATAATCTACTTTACATTTAGCACAAGACATGCTTTTAAAATTTGGTCATTTAAGGAAAAACCATAGGGAATATGAGCAAGGGTGAAGTGGTGAACTGGCAAAAAATGGGTAATATTCTAGTGTCCAGTTATCATTTTTGAGTGGTTTTTAGTTTTACACATCACAGCAGAAGGGGACTGTGGGCATGGGGGATGCACAATGCATGATAAATCAGAAAATAAAAAAATTCAAGATTTGCAAAAATAGAACCAGCAAGAAAATAAAAATTTCACAGATCTTTTTTACAAAAGTTACATGGATTTTAATAACATAAATATTTACTCAAATATCATAAAAATCAATATCTACAGCTTGAAATAGAAAGCATATATAAGATAACTGATTCATATATAACTTAGAATGTACATTTATGTGGGAAATTTTAAGGAAAATCAATATTTTGATTTTAAATCTGTCCTTTCCAGTACAGTAGAACTTGCTACAAGTAACTATATAGCATTTGAAATGTGGCTAATTGAGATTTGCGTGTAAGTGTAAAATAAACACTGACATTTCAATAGTTAGTACAAAAAATGTTAAATACCAAAATAAGTTTATGCTGATTATACATGGAAATGATAACATTATTTAAATTAATTTAACCTATTTCTTTATGCTTTTTAAAAATGAGACTAGTGGAAAATTTTAAATTGTATATGTATTATATTTGTATTGAAGGGCACTGATCTAAATCGGTTGCTCTTGTACTGCTGTATTCTTCCACATATCTATAGTTGATCTATTATTGATTTACATATTATATATTTCCATGGAGTTGGGAAGAAACTCGGAAACATGGTTTCTCAAACTTTAATGCTGAGTTCCCTAGCCAACGACTGAATCTGTAATCTTGGTCTGCAAGTATTCCTTTCTGAATTCATTTCCAGAAAGAATTTCAACTGAATAATTGTTTATTTATGTTTAAGTAAGTATTAATTATCTGTAAATCACCAGAAAAAATATTTCAAGTTAACAAAATAAGTAATTCATTTGGACAGAATAAAAACCTTAAATTGATGCTTTCCAATAATCTATAAGTAAATATGTATATGATGAAGATGATTAAAACCTTTTAATTTCTCAAAAAAAGGCACTGACTTTATATGAGTGCCATTTTTTAAAAGATTCAATGCAAATCTTCCCTGGAACAGTGTCATAGTATAACATTTGCATGCCTATGCTGACATCTGGTGGCGACTTAGTTTATCACTTGGTGGCTATGCAGTTTAGGATCTTTTGGTTATTCGGTTTATGGTTTTGAGTATAAATGAAGGAAAGTAAATAACGTGTACCACAATAAGAAAAAACTTCTATTTAAAATTTAAAAATCAGCTTTTGCCTTTATACTCTTGGGAATCCAAATGTAGAAAAATGTTTATACTCCTAGTTTGACAAAATTTATTCTGACTGATTAGTTGCAGTTGGTGCAAAAAGAGATCATACCTAAAGCATTGTAACCTAATGGCTAACAACGGTTTGGACTGCAGAGATGCTTAATTTTGGAGGTATTTACGCAAATTGTACCCTGTATCTCAGAGTAGCTAAAATTGCTACAAGGTTGAAACTTCTTTAGGTAGGAGTATTATTGACAAGAATGGGGATGCTACAAGTATAGCAGTGTTTTATTATATTAGGAAAATCCTGAGAGGTGGGGAAGAAATGCTTGTTGGATTTCACTAAAGCACAGTATTCCATAAAGAAGGCACTTGTTTTTAATTCTGAAGAAGTAGGATATATAAAAAGAGGACTTTGTTTTTAAAAACCTGGTACTGTGGTAGGAGGATTTTGAGTAGGCACAAAATCCCAAGTAGCTACTCAATATTATATGCTTTAAAATATCATGTAAATCAGTTTTGGAGCTGTGGTGCAGCAAGGATTTATAAGTCTCAAGTCTGAATCTTATGCTCAATAAAGAGTTTATTTACATCAATTTATGATATTAGCCCAACATTTAAATGCTGACTAATCCCTCCCCATCCCAAAAAGGAACATCCTGAGAATCTAGACTCCCCCACTTTGGAAGTTCTCTCGTTCTCCAGGACACACTGAGATACAGAACTTTCTGTTCACTGATACCATCATATGTCTTGATCTCATGTGTTTGTCACATTGCTTACTGCAAATTCTGGAAAAAAAATAATAATAACCCTCAAATTATAATTCATAATTCCTGTCAGTCTTCATTATGACCTGATTTTGTACCCAGGCCTGTTTCTCACATTTGAAACACAGTGTTACATTTACTAAATTGTCTGGGCTGAAAAAGTATGTAAATTCAAGAATGATTTATATAAACCCACTTATATGTTATGTCAAAATTTCATCCTATCTAGGAAAGGGTTTAAGCAATTTCGTATGTTTTTCAATACCCCCTTCCCAATTCTAATTCAAATTATTTCCTTACTGTCCCCAAAGTTCTAAAACTTATTTTCTTATTCTTGCAATTTGGTTTTGGATATTTTGCACAAGATTCTTCTCTCTCGTTATCTTCCCTGTCTTTCCCGTCTCCCTCTAGCGATCTCCCTAACCCCGTGCACCTCTGATTTCACACCCTCTCCTCCCCTTCCATTTTCTCATACTTAGCTATGTGGGTGACAGGGAGAATAAGAAAGATGATATCTGACACAATGTTTATAATTGCAATTTTAAAATCAACTGAAAAGTATCAGAAAGTATATTCAGTTCCACTTATTTTGTATATCGATGTAGAATTAGATAAAAAAAAGATCAAATCATTTGTTCAAAGTCAACTGAATGTTTCCCACAGAATGAGTTGTGTTAGCTGATCCAATGCTCAGCAGTCTTTTTTCTTTTTTTTTTTTTTTTACCTTAAATTCCTATTCGCTCTAGCCACTTACAGTTAAAATCTAACCTACTTTTCTTATGCCTTGGAAAACTATCTTCCTTTACAATTGAAAATTTTATGTTCTTTGAATCAACTTATTTCCGAGCATGGGAATGAGATAGATATTTAAGACAGGTCTTGTCATTTTAAGCTTTTATTTTTTAATATTTTCCCCCCAAATCTTCTTTTCTCTGATTTGCAAATCTGAAAATAGAATTAAGGAGTTAAGGAAGTCATCAAGTAGATGAAATAGAGACAAGGTAAATAGACCCTCAAAATTACCTTACTTCCCTGTTGCAGTGAAAACATTTCTGAAAGCTGAGATTCTCCTTCTTCAATATATATTTTTGAACATTTCAACATAAATATTTATCATTACTTTTGTTCCTTCTTTTCTTTTTGTTAATTCTACACACTAATTACTGATAATTTATTTTTTTTATGTGCTAGAAACTGGCAGAACAGAGGTAAAGGAAAACAACCCTTGCCCTTTAACAAGCTCACAGTCTAGTTTGGAGACCTCCCTTTCCTGATAACAAGCTCACAGTCTAGTTTGGAGACCTCCCTTTCCTGAAATTTTCTGCTCTCTAAGCCTTCTTGGCATAGAACATTCTTCATTATTCTTTCTCTTTTTCAGGGTTTCTAGTCTCTCTCTCTAGGACCTCTTTTTATCCATCTTAAAATTTGCTTCCTTGGGCACTGATTTTCTTTTATATACTTACTACATTTGGGTGGTTTCATTGACTTTTATTGTTTCAATGAAACATATATATATAATTATATGCTTCTTTCCCCTGAATTTGTTCATCCTCCTAGGCCTCTCTGCAGTCTTGGGTGAATTCACCAAACTGCTTGCTGTACAAATGTAGGTAACACACAGGAGCCTTAGACATGTCAAACCTAAACTTAAAATCTTTCTCACAAGGGATATTTCTTCTATATTGTCTCTATCTAGTGGTGATCTGTTAACACATCTCAGGACCTAGAAGTCATTCTTAGCTTCTTTTTCTCCCTCATTCCTTCCTGTTATAATTGCTCTTTTCTCTGATTTTACTTTTCATGTATTTATTTATTTATTTATTGGCATGGGCAGGCTCCGGGAATCGAACCCAGGTCTCCAGCTCAGTAGGCAAGAATTCTTGCCACTGAGTCACCATTGCACTGCCCTCCATGCATTTTTACAGCTAACCCAACTCCTCCATCTTCACCACTTTTGCCATTGTTCCAGGTCCTAATTCTCTCAGACTTGAAGAACCAGAGTTACCTAATTAGATTATTTTATCTCCTGTTCTTTTCCCCTGACATCCACCCTCCTCATGCATGTCAGAGAGATCTATCAATTGCAATTTTGATAAGGTAATTATGTTAACACATTAAATATCTCCCTATTTTTATTGCACAAATCCCAACCTTCTCATCAGAAATATATAGGCTGGAATCATTTACTGGCTAATGCCTCACACTTTGCTCTCGGGTGACTTTGAAATGCTTTTAGTGTCGTACGCATATCATCTGAGTAACACCTCCATACCTTTGTTTAAGAGGTCCTTATGCTCTAGAATGCTCCAAATGTCCTTGCTTCATTTGCTTCACTTGCTTCATTCTGGTTCATAATTTAAGAATCCCTTGGTTATCATATCCACCAGGATGCCTAAAAACTGACATTCCACATTTGGCAGGGCTCACCCTTCGATTTCTTACAAGTCTCTGTATTTTGCTATCTTTGAGTTTCCATCATGCATCACAGCCAGCCTTTATATACATCCTTTTGCCCCCCTTCCATTTTTAATAGACTACAAAATCCGAGGGCAAGGATGTCCAGGACATAAGCATAGAACCCTGGGGAGGATAGGCTGTCAAAACTTCCATGAATGAGCCTTGGAAATATAAAATTAGTGGATAATACTTTATGTGCTATATATTTAAAACTTCAACCTAATCACGCCACTTTCCTACTCAAAACCCTCTACCAGGTTCTTACTATATGTTAAATTAGTGTGCTGAGGAGATCTCCATGCTCCAGTTTTCTTCAGGCCTTCCTGTTCCTGTACCTGGAATAATCTTCCCCCGTGTGCGTGGCTGGCTCCTTCATGCCTTCCTGATCTTGGCCCAAATTTTACCTTATTGGTGACATCTTCCCTTTCCAAACTAGGTCATCGGGCACATTCCATTTCTTTTCCCTGCTTTATTTGTTCTTAGCTAAATGTAGGCCAATATCTTGAATAGCTTATTTTACTTATTTCTGCACCCCTTGAGTATATCAAAATATAGGTTCCATACTGTCTGGGGTTTTATGTATTTTGTGCACTGCTGTATTCACAGCACCCAGAATAGTATATATTTAATGTGATAAATGTGCGAAAGAATAGATTTTGTTTCATCTTTGTCTAGATTTCATCTCTCCTTGGCTTCTTTTCCAGCTAAAAGTAAACATGATTTTTGACATAAACTTTCTAGGGAAATTATCTAAGCCAAAGATTTCACCTTGATGATGGTGTTTAAATCTCGGGTACACATCCTTTGGGAAGAGAGGCTTAACACAACTGGAGTGATGTTGTAGTCCCGCAAAACATCCTATAGTGATTTGTATATGAACTCAATTTATATATAGGAATTTTCCTACTTGATTTACAATCAGATTATGTGGACCTTTGGATATAAGACTGAAGCACTGAATAAAATCAGATGCCACAGAAGGTTATTGTGCAGGGGTAAGAAATAAGTGTTTTCATTAGAGTTATAGCGTGACTAGAGAGGCAATGTATATGTACAAATAGAGGGTGCACGAGGAAATTATTATTTATTGAATTTCTCATACCTGTTAGGGAGGTACATTGGGGTTTGTGTACTTTATTTCAAAAAAAAATTCTTGTTACTACCTATTACATTCATATTCTTAGGCTGATTCTAAGTCTGGGTATAAACTAAGATTTGAGAACTTAAGATCTCATGACCCATAAATAACAGTGATAAATGGAAAAAGTAATGTGTATTTAAAAATGACTTAATAAATCATTCAGTAATTTGGACACTGAGATTATCCATTATGTCAGGACACTATAGAGACAGAGTACTAGCTTGAAGCAATGTCGAATTATTCCTTCTTTCCTCTTTCCTTTCTTCCTTCCATCCTTCCTTCTCCCTCCTTCCTTCCTTCTCCCTCCTTCCCTTCCTTCCTCTCCCTTCCCTTAATTTTTCTTTCTCTCCTCCTTTCCTTCTTCTCTTTCTCCTTCTTCTTTCCTCCTCCTCTCTCCCCCTCCCTCTCTCTCTCTTCCTCCTCCCCTCTCTCTTCTAAACATTAGCCAGAGCTGCACAGAGATTATTTTGGTATCTTTTGAAAATGATTTTCAGTGTTCCCCTAGGTGGCAAGTACAAAATAATGATACAAAAATAAATTTCAATGAAGATTTAAGAAAAGAGTGAATCTCTAAGTTGATGAGAAGATATGGAGAACTAAAATGATTATAAAACAATAGATTAAAATTGGCCCATAATCAGTCTTTGGTTGATAAATTAATAGGATATGAATAAATAGAGTTTTATTACTACTTAACCTAATATCGATGTCTATAGAGTTAACTAGTGAAAAAAATATGCCAACATTTGTTCTAATTCTTTCACTGGACATTTGTTAATTATGGAGATATTGATATTATTTCCAAAGACATGTGAAATTAGTCTTGAGCCAATTGTTTTTTTAGAGCACAGCATATTTGAGGAAATGAGATATAATGACACAAAACATCTTTTTGGTCACTAAAAATAGCTCATTGGCCTTATGTAAAAAACTATAATACCATTTTATGAAAGAGATGCCATTTGAAATAATCCATTCAGTTTGGAGCATTCCAGGTCTAGCAGTTATGTTAAGAAGCTACCTATTTGCTTAGCTGTTTACAACATTTGGTTATTATTTAAAATTAATATCAGCATCAGAATAATAATTTTAGCTACATTTTACCAAAAGCAATATTATCCCTATAAATAATATCTCTCTTATTCAGGGTGCCTGGAATTTACTCTGGTCAAATTGTCTATACACACTTTGTATTAAAGTGCTCATGCAAAGTAAACCTCTTTTATAGTCTCAAAAATAGTTTCCATTCAGCAAGCAGACTAACATTGAAAAGGAAACATTTTTATTTCCCTACTAACATAGATTCCTGGGATCCCTTTTGTTGAAAGTTTTAAGACCTGATGTAAGGTCAATAGGCAGGGAATGCTTAGATATTGATAATGCCTCATTAAAAAAGAGCTATTTGAATTCCCTCATTCCTTTAAGGTTAGCATTAAAATCAGACTGTATTCTGCTTCATTCAGTGTTCTAACATAATTGTACTGAGAGCTAGGGGCACATATGAAATCAGAAAGAAAGATAGATTATAAAGACTGAGATGGTATAATCTAGGAATGCCTTGAGAATATGATAATGACTAAATATACAAATTTAAAAATGTTTTTGCATGAGAAAGAACAAAGTAATGTCATTACTGTAGGGTGCTGAAAATAGATGGTAATTAATATTTTAAAATTTTAGCTTATATGTGAGACTAAAGCAAAAAATGTTTATTTGGTATGAAATTTATATTTTGACACGTGCAGTTCCTAATATAACTTATGTGGACAACTTAATTGAACACCATAGGTACAAGGAACCTTGAGTAGGGCATAAGATTTTGTAGGTTTGTCCAGAGTGATGCCCCAATAAATCCCAGAGTGATATGAACAGTGAATGAAAAAGTATTTGCAAAGTCCCCTTGGGGGAATGGTGATAAAGGGGGAAAATTCAACTTTGCCAAGTGGAGAATTCTTGATATTCTCACAAGCAGTGGGGACAGCCAAAGCAATAGGCTGAGTCCCCAATCTTGGGGTTTGTTCATATGAAACTTAACCCCACAAAGGATATGCCAAGCCTACTTAAAATTAGGCCTAAAAGTAGCCCCCAAGAGAACCTCTTTTGTTGCTCAGATGTGGCCTCTCTCTCCAGCCAACACAACAAGCAAACTCACCGCACTCCCCCTGTCTACGTGGGACATGACTCCCAGGGGTGTGGACCTTCCTGGCAATGTGGGACAGAAATCCTAGAATGAGCTGGGACTCAGCATCAAGGGATTGAGAAAACCTTCTTGACCAAAAGGGGGAGAGTGAAATGTGACAAAATAAAGTGTCAATGGCTAAGAGAGTCCAAACAGAGTCGAGAGGTTATTCTGGAAGTTCTTCTTACTCAATAAGTAGATATCGCCTTGTTATTCAAGATGTAATGGAGAGGTTGGAGGGAACTGCCTGAAAAATGTAGAGCTGTGTTCCAGTAGCCATGTTTCTTGAAGATGATTGTATAATGATATAGCTTTCACAGTGTGACTATGTGATGGTGAAAACCTTGTATCTGATGCTCCTTTTATCTACCTTATCAACAGACAAAACATACAGCATAAAGATAAATAATATGGGGAACAAATGTTAAAATAAATTTAGTGGATTGAAATGCTAGTGATCAGTGAAAGGGAGGGGTAAAGGGTATGGTATGTATGAATTTTTTTCTGTTGTCTTTTCATTTCTTTATCTGAATTGATGCAAATGTTCTAAAAAATGCTCATGATGATGAATATGCAACTATGTGATGATATTGTGAATTACTGATTATATATGTAGAATGGAATGATCATATGTTAAGAAAAAAATTTAAATAAATAAAAAACAAAATGAAGTATTAAAAAAAAAAAAAAACCTCGTCAGCCACCCAGGCTCCTCCAGCAGCCGACAGGATCCGGAGCTCCTGGGAGGGCAGAACCACGGGAAGGCCTCAAAGGGCCCCTGCTCAGCTGCTGTGCCTCCCCCTAGCTCTGGCCCCCGGCAAAGTCCAGCAGACCCAGTGTGGACTTGGGCTTCGAACCTCAGTCTCCTCCCCTACCAGCCCCCACTTCCCTCCTCCAGGATGCCATTTACAGGCTGTGTGACCTTGGGCAGGTCACTTAATATCTCTGTGCCTTGGTTTCCCCATCTCATAGGGAGAAGCCCCTCATCTCACGACAGCACAATGAGGATTAAACGAACTACAGGTGGAGCTCTCAGAACAAGACCTGGCACACGGAAAACCAGATGAGCATCAACCTTTATTATTTTGCAGATGCAGACACTTGAGGCCCAGAGAGGTTCACTGCTGGGTTACTTGCTTTTATTAAGTAGGAGAGCCAGGATTTTAACTCAGGCTCCCTGCTTCCAGAGCCGGTGCCCTTGTTCACCGCACTTAGAAGGCCTCCCTTTTGCACACGCAGCATACACACACACACACACACACACCCAGAAACCCCTTCTTCCCGACCAACCAAGGAATACAGTCACCTGCTTATTTCTCCAGAGCAGGGAGTCTGAGTTACATGGGGGAAAAAAAAACTGCCTCGCTATTTTTACCCACCTTTAACTGAAATTTAGCATTTCTTTCAGTTATAAATACATGCACCAAGAGAAATCAGATATTTTCATGTTTCAGTATAGCTGTTTCAGATGTCACAAAATACCGTTTATGTTCATCACTACTTTGAAATTTGTTATTAGTTTACTCCAAGATTGTATTATTGTATGCCAAATAAAGCCTATATATGATTTTCCCATTAAAAAGAAAAAAATCAAACTGTAGCTGCTATTACTCCTGCTGCGAGATTAGGGATGTGGAGTTGAATAGTAGACGTTAGGTGAGGTGTACGTAAATCACAGCCATGGATGATATAGAGAGCCCAAGACAAATAGCTGAACTGTCTCCTGCAGCACCAAGGGGAAGGTTGTTTTGAACAGGATGATTTTGCTGGCCACGGAATCTGGAAACAAGTATGGAGGAGGCAGCAGGGTGGCTAAGATGTTTACACTTGGAAACAGGAGGAAAGAAATATGCCATACTTGGTGTCTGTGAACAACTGCCTTGGTGAGTCACTGAGAAACCTCCATTCAGCATGTTTTACTAGATCACATTCTGCATGTGTTTGCATTTTGGAACAGACTGAAGCTCTGCAGCTCTCAGAAACAATCCCTTTTTTATCTTCTTCCCCAATAAATCTCTGCTCAAGAATTCTGAAGAGTTATTATTGGGATTAATGCAGTTGTCCTCTGGTCAGTCACCCTTCCCATGTCCAGCTGTTTCAACAGAATGATTGGTTTTGCATGGAAGCTACATAATCGAAAGAGCCAAATTCCAGTTATTTTTGGCTCTTTGAAATGTAGTGTGCTTAATTTGATTGATTGTAGAAAAATAAATTGTTAACAGGACTCCAAAATCCTAATTATGCAAGTTGCTGCTGATTTGGCTATGTCGGCATGAGGTATAAATGTTAGTTTCTTTATAGACACTAAATGAACATCTCAGTATTGCCTTTACAATGAAGCAAACATAGGCTCAGTTTTCCTCTATTATTTAAATTATCTTTCAGGTGAGGTCAGTTTAACATAAATTCTAAAGTGATTTTCAGTTAACTTACAGGATAAAATATTTTTAGAGTAGAAAATATTTTATAACTGATTATAAACATGTCTGTGTATATGAAACAGAAATATATCAATGTATACTTGAAGGTATGGAGAGTTAGCTAGATGGCATCTAAAATTATATGCCAGACACTGCACTTTGTGGTTTATATGTGCCATATCCTTACATTTTCTCAATAACTCTAAAGTGAGGTAAAATTTTAGATGAGGAAGCTGTGGCTTATAATTCCTGAGGTGGCACATTTCTTATCTGAAGGGGACAAAACCCACCTAAAAATAACATCATATTTTCTTATAAGAAACTTTGCTTATAAAAAGAAAAAGACATTTGCTATATGTCCCAATTTGACCTGCATTTCTTAAAAGGATTGGGGAGAAGTAGTATTTCTTCAGCGATGACGTTTCAGACATTGCATAATTAGTTAGAGATATTCCAAGAGTGGGAATCTTCCCAAAACATCAGATAATAAAGAACAGAATGGCCACTGCAATGTAACCAGTTATCTATTTTCATGTGCATAGTATGAAGTTAAAACTTTAAATCCAACTCATCCAATAACAATGGATGCCAGAAAATTGTAGTTGAAATTATCATTCAACATTTAGTGTTGTGGTTTCATCATTTAATATCTGATCTCTTCAAGATGGTAGGTACAACACATACATCCCCCCAATTCAATCCGTTTATTAAGAAATTTAAAAAGAGACTAAAAATTTTAAGTTTCTCTGCCCTTCATCATCAGCATACCAATGACATCCCAAAATTTATTAAATTTTCCTTTTTACCATCCCCAAATAATGTACATTATTTTACCTAAAATAATAACAATAATTATTATTTTAATAATAATAACTTGGGTAATATTTTACTGGCTACATAGCCAAAGACTGACAATTGTTCTCAACCACTCCTTTTCCTATTCCTTCACTCATTTGATTATATAATTCACTAACCCTTTTAGAACACTTGAAAAATCCAATTTCTTTGGCCTTCTCAACCCTCCTGGTATTTTAGTTGATGGGCTGTCATCACTTCCTTAAGATCCATTGCTTTTTCTGTCTTGCATATTATTGATATGGTGCTTAACCTAAAGGATGATTCTGATCATGTTTTTTTCCTAAAAATACTAACAGCAACAGCAAAAACAGATCAAATGAAGAAACAAAACAGCAAACCTCCAATAGATTCCTACTGATCAAAGGATAGAGGAAGATGAGGCTAACGCCAACATTTTAAATGATGCCTTCAAGAAATTTCATCATTTATCCCTCTCCTATCGTTTAAACCCTGTCCCATTTCTTCACTTAAAAAAACATTTATAGACGTCCATGCTTTGTGCCAATTACTTTTCTACATGTAAGGAATGCACCAAGTGAATGAAATAGACAGAATTTCTCCATGTGCATCTTTTATTTTGTCCCACCAAGGAACATTCTCTTCAATGACTATATCAGGCTCTGTCAGTCAAAATTGTTATTGCATATATTTTAAAGGTTTTTTGAAATGCTTTGTCTTTCTTCACTTACTGACAAACTTCTTTTCAGATTTCAAAATTCAGGGCATTTGTTTCTATTCCTCAGAGAACTTCCTTGATTCCCTGTGTAGAATTAGTTGCTATGATATTCTTTTATTCATGCTGGTATTTATATTATCAAATATTATATAATATGTAATTATTTGCTTATCTCAATCAGTGAAGTTCTTAAATTTTTCAAATCATTTACATCTTTCAGCATTAGAAAATTCTATAAAACCCAAAACTGACTGTATGTTCAAAATCATATTTATAAGTACAGTTTCAAAGGATTCCAAATCTCCAAGACTTGTTAATGTAACCAAGGTTAGCATCATACCACACATTGCGAGGGCACTGATTATGTTGTATTTGGCCTGAAGCCCACTGCATACCCAATATTTGTTGAAGAAATGGAGGAACTTATAATAATGACTATTGGAGGTTCTTGTGCACTAATATGGCATGATTTTTAGGCACATTAACTCCCATCTAACTTTTTGTGCATGTTTTTCTGAAATTTCATGAAATTAAATCTAATGACTGAAGTATACCAATAAACACGTGATAGCTGTGCAAGCATACACTCTAAAAATACTTTTGTACATCATTGCTGTGAAATTTACATGGCAAGCATTTATTTCCCTTCATTATGAATATTTCTCAGATGCACTTCATTGTTTTCAGTCAGGCTTTATAATTTGAGAGGAAAAAAATTCTGAAAGGGCATTGAATGAAGAGTACCTCTCACCTCTATTTTAAGGTGCTAGGTAAGTCTGCATTTGGAAGCTTACATTCCTGCTGTATGAGCTCAGTCTCTTTTGTGAATGACAGCATTTGCAATTTAAGTCCATCTGGAACACCTCAAGCATTCAGTTCATTTATTAACTTATTACTGAGCTTGGCCTATGAATCCTCAGACTATCAGTGAGGCAGAAAACTTAAATGAAATTAGATAAACAGACTTCCATAGAACAGTATGTGCATTAGAGATACTGAAAAGAGCTTCCTGTTTTCCATTTTTAGCAGTGTCCCTTTATTTATCTCTTTGATGCCAGATTAATATAAATTAACTTTTTGCATACTTTGCAGCAGATTTTAAGACTACTCTAGATAAAAAGAAACGAAATAACTGTTATGGCCAGAAGAGGGAGATCTTGTAAAAATATTGGAACACAGTTTAAACAACATTTGAAACTGGTCCTTATATCACTAAAGAAAAGATTAAAGTTTCAGAAGTTAATGCTGTTTGTAAGTAGATCACTTCATTTTGCAAAATCGTTTTCAAAAAGTGATGCAGCTCAATGTGATTTCCACAAGCTTTCATATCTAATGTGCTGTTTATATTTTTAAAATTAAACTATAATGATAAAGCATAATATATTACAATTAAACATGGAATACTACCAATAAATGTTATTGGCTTTATTTATACGGCTTTGCTTTTATTTCTTTAAAGTGTTATTTAATTTAAATCCCTTATATTTTTAAATACTTATAAAACAAATCTAATGTCAACAAAATGGTGTATAAAAAAACAAGCAATTTTAACATTTATTATTATGATGATAAATGTTGAATATATACACATATACCATTTGGGGTGCCTATTTAGGTTACTACACATATTCCCTCCCTCTCCCTTTCCTTCTCCCCCCTCTCTCTTTTTTTTCACTCTCTCTCTTTTGCAAACATATATATATGCATATATATATGTATATATATATTTATATTACTTGTTTGACGTTACTTAACTTTGCCCCTCTTTTGATAGTTAAAAAATATATGAAAACAATCACAGATGGGGCTTTGACTGTACCTCTTTGAGGGCTTCACTTGCTGAATTTGTGACATATGAGAACTCTGTCACTAATGTGTAATTATTTTCTCATAATTGAGTCATATTGATTTGAGTTGTCATTTATTTTGTTTTGAGTACCATTACTAACATTTAGAAATATCCGTAAGTATTACCAAAATGTATTGTGAAGGTCCCATTGTAAATATATTGATATTATCAAATATATGTTCAGTGTTTGCCCTATGAATATGGATACATTAAACAAGCTGGTGATGCATTTCTTTTCCTGAATGAGTAGACCCAACCCTTACCAACTCTTTACATCAGATTTAGCATGCCGTTTTCTCCCTAATCCCAAATGAGTACCTGGAACTCCAGAGCAAAATCAGGAACAGTTTTCACCAAGACCAAACTTCATTATACTCATCCAGACTGGAGAAAACTGTAGGTGTTTGCCAGTGCCACTGGAATCCTTTGAGTGTCTCGTGCCAAGGGGCTGTTTTCTGAAATGGTAGCTGAAATTCTGCCGGAAGTTTATGTAGCTCTGGAATCTATGTGGTCTTGCCCAATATACCAAAAATCTCAACCTTCTCTAAAGAAAAGTGATGCATCAGAATCTTCCTCAAGGGGCTGTTAGGAGCGAATGATAGACTTTTTAACATGCAGTAAAATTTAGTCCACACTGAATCAACCTAAAATACATTCCTGTATATCATTACAGCATTATGTACGCATACTTCCCCTAAAAAATAATTTATATATTTTTATATCACAAAAGGACTCAACTTTGAACGTGAAGGACTAAACTTTCAATGCCATACATTTACTTTTCAAGGTAAAGCAACAAACATTTCTTTTTGAAAAAAAAAAATCTCATAACGAAACAGAAATATAAGAATGAACACTTTTAATATTAAATGTGATTGGACTTGCTAAAAAAATCTCGTTATGAACAGAAATATAAGAATGAACACCTTTGATAGTAAATGTGGTTAGACTTGCTAAAATTCATGTCTCTCGGGGGAGGAGAGGGATGTAGCAGAAGCATACTATAGGAGGGCATTGAAACTGTATTGCTGTAAGTCAAACAGTGACATGCATTGCTTAGGGATAGATATGTTTATAATAAAAGTATAAAAGCATATATATGATGAATAAACCCTATGTTTAGGATACTAATCACTACCAAAATAGGGAATTCCAATTTCACTTGGAAAATTTAACTTTTTAAGCTAGGAGTTTGATTACAGAGATATTCATTTTAAAGTGTTTTGTACCTAGTTTGTGTCTTAAAGGTTACATAATAAATATAATGAGGATTTTTATCTAGAATTTTGAGGCAGTGTCTCCTCTATTTTTTGCTGTTGCCCTATATTTTCATGTCAAATCTGCTTTTACATCTTAAAGATTCATTCACAGTTCTCCAGTAGAAGGTAATAGAAACCAGTCTGCAAATGCACCAAACCGAAAATCATATCTCCTTGAACAGTTTGTTTTTGAAAATAATAAAAGAACAACCCAAAGGGTTGAAGAGCCATGGAATCTTTATCTCTTTATCATTTCACAGCATAAGAACAAAAGCTATCCTACTTCTTAAAAAATGAATTTTGCTTGTCTGCGGCAATATTGATTCAAAAGAGTTCATTTTATCGAGCCATCTGTGTGATCTCTCTCGTTTAACCAAAACAATATGATTATCAGGGATTTCCATAGGCTTTATTGGAACCCCTATTGACCAGAGGCCTTTTCTACATAAGAAACATTCCTTTTGATGCAATATCTGCTACGCATTAATTATGGTGCCAAAAGCCTGTGCAGTTCCTACTGATTAAGAAACATAAGTGTTTGTCCATTCCAGAATCTGGTGACTAAAAAGTACCTGTTTTAGTGCACGTGTGTTTGTATGTATCAGTGAGCATGACTCAATTGTAGGGTTTGGCTAAATTAGATTCTGCTTTCTAAATGTCTCTGCTTTTCCCCATCAGTAAGTTTTGCCAGACACTGACATTTTTGTCCTCCGGTAATTAGACTCTCGGAGGTGACAGTAAAGTTCAGCTAGGTTCCAAATAACATCAAGAATTAGAATAAATCACTCATGATTTGCAATTATAACACCTTAGTGTTAACAGACTTCAGGGGAGGGGGGCATGGGGAGGGGAAAGAGTAGATAATCTAATCGGCTACAAAAGCACAGAGAGATTCCCTATAACACACTTCTTCCTTTATCTCATATACCAGCTGAAAATCAAAACCAGTTTCTTATGGTTCAGGATCTACTTTCTAGAAGAAAAAGTAGGGCGTGTGACAATTTTTCAACAAAGCCTCATTGGCAGGCTTTGGGTATGTGTGTGTATTGACCTTAAGAGTGACCTATCTAATAAGGGGGTAGTTTTCTAAGAAACAGAGAGATATGTTTCATTCATACATTTCCTTTAATAATTTTTAAGAAAAATCTTAATTATTCTTAAAAATAATATATAAATTTTGTTTCTATTTATTCTTGTAAAATGATAAATGAATTAAAATAAATTAACTAAAAATTGCAGTTTATAGCAAGTTGGTTCAAAACTGCAACTTTAAATGCAAACTTATAAATAATATAATTTTATTATTTCTCAGACTAAACAATTCAGCATGGATTTCATCAGCGTTTCCAAATAAAAGCTCCCCTCCTCCTGAGGCCGATGTGGCTTCCCAACTCTTAATTTGCCACTGATCAAAGATGTCAAGGTCCAGGAGAAAGCATAATTGTCTATGTGAAAAGACTCGGGCTTTAGTCCTAATTTGCTACCTACTAGCCATCAGGCTTTGAGGGAATTCATTTATATATTTGCACTTTTGGTCCATCATCATAACAAAGGGGTTAATGTTGACCATAACATCAATATTTAATTATTATATGTCAAAGTGTACGTGCAAGTACATTAAAAACAGTAAAAACTATACAAATACACACAGGATGGTACAAAATAATTAGTGCATGGTTTTCTTAAAGGCAATTTTTGAAGAGGGTCTAACTAAATAGTCTTCACATTCCAGCATTTGCATCATTGAGTGACAGAGAGAGAGAATGAATTTCCTAATGAGCCTAATAAGATTCTAAAACTTTATGAAGTTTAAAAAAATAGCACAAGGAATTTGATCTACAAAGTTGTTGCAACAACTCTGTATTCCCACTATTACTCACTACTCTTATTACTTCTCATCTTATTTTTAACTTTTTCATGAGTATTTGAGATTTTATTTCCTTAATTTTAATTTTTGTGAAAACTGCCTCAACTCTCTCCTTTTCAACTGTGCAAGGATGCAGAGAAAGTACCCTTTCTTTAACTTGCTAAGTTACCTTTAAGCATATTTATTGCTATTGGCATGATAATTATTTTAGATTTATAAATAATAGTGATAACCATATTGAACCCAACCATTTAACCTAATGTAACTTAGATTCTACCATCTGCCTTTTTGTATGTGTTTATGAATATTTGTTGTAAATGATGCAGTTTCATTTCTACATTCATTATTTTTAATATGTGCACTAAATTTGACAGATGGTCTTTGTGTATCTATGGAAATTATCCATATATTCTTAATTTTAACCAGATATATCATGGAAGGCATTGAAGCAGATACACAATATAGCAGAATTGTCAACATGGTTTATCATCTTTCATTTTTCGTCTCTGTCAGACAATTTTGGGGTTAGGGATAATACCGTATAAACTGGAATCACTTCATTGCAGCATTTTTTAATGTTTGCACTGTTAATATCATTTAGTTTCAAGTTTTTGGAGTGGGCTAGAATTTAACCAACGTAAAATTTATGCTCAATGTTAAAGTTTAAATGCATGGATAACGTGCTATAGTATTTTTTTCTTAGACTGGTGATAGACCAAATCTTTATTCCTATATCTTTATCTATTATCTTTATCTATTTCTATACCTATGTTCCTATTGATGTAAGCACTTTTTAATCCAATATTATTTGTGGTTTATTAATTCAGTTTTAAAGACAGAGACAGAGAAACCACAATAGGTACCATTTATTGAGTACCTATTATGTGTCATGCAACATAATCAGTAAAAAAAAAAGATAAGATCAGTGAAAAAATAAGGGACTTCAGAGCCTATAGAAACATACAGATTCCTTGTGCTCAACCAAGATTGAATGAACTCTGATTAGTGCCACAGATGATTCTTATGTAGGTGTTCCATATGCCATACTTTAAGAAACAATTAACAATGCAGAATCTCTATATTCTGACAAAAAATGAGCTCAGTTGATACCTGTCACAATACATCGTCAAATTGATTTTTACTATCTTATTTTTTACAGTAAGAAAAACTGAGTATGCATTATTTTGAGAACTTGCCTGAAATCACAGTCCTGGAAAGGAATGATCCGTGACTCCAAAGAAGATCAATTTGACTCCAAATTACATAGATTTTATAGTACAAAAGGTATGTATTTTTCTTGTATAGATTCAGATCGGAACATCCTGTTGAAGTAAACCAAAATCATTTGATAGAATTGAAGTTTCTGTGGTCATGAAGTGAAATGAAAGATGTAATACATAATGAAGGGAGAGGAGGCTAGGTTATTGGAGTTAGGCTTGTTTGTGCAATTTGTTTTGTTTTATGGGCCCAGGTTTTGTCTGAAAGGCATTATTGTCTTTTTTCTTTTGGGAGGGGTGTGCATGGTCTAGGAATCAAACCCAGGTCTCCCGCATGGATGAAAGGCATTATTTAATTATGTCATTTATTTATTTTTAAAATACAGAACAATTTACACATGTCATCCTTGTTCAGGGGCCATGCTAATCTTTTTTGTATCATTCCAATTTTACTTCATATACCTCCAAAGCAAGCAGTATCTAAATTATTTTAAAGAAAAAAAAAAGCATCTGTAGTCTTAACTTAGACCGTGCTGATGCATTGCTATCAATTTCCTCATCTTCTTTAAATTCTCTATATTATTTTACCCACTGTTCTGGTTTGCTAGTTGCTGGAATGCAATATACCAGAACTAGAATAGCTTTTTAAAAGGGGAATTTATTAAGTTGCCAGTTTACAGTTCTAAGGCTGAGAAATCCCAATTAAAGCAAATCTATACAAATATCCAAATGAAGTCACCAATAAGAGGTGACCGTCACTCAAGAAGAGCTGAAGAAGTTCACGGTTTCTCTCTCAACTAGAAAGGGGCATGGCAGACATGGGGACATTACTAGCTTCTTCTCTAGGCCTCTTGTTTCATGCAGCTCCTCCGGGGGGCATTCTCCTTCTTCATCTCCAAAAGTCACTGGCTGGGGGACTCTGTGCTTCTCTCATTATTCTGAAGCTCTCTCCAAAATACTTCCCCATTTAAAGGATTCCAGTAAACTAATGAAGACCCATGTGGAAGGGGTGGGGCCACATCTCCCTCTATTCAAAAGTTAATACCCACAATTGGGTAAGTCCTTTCTCCATGAAGATAATCTAATCATGTTTCCAACATACAGTGCTGAATGGGATTTAAAAGAAAAGGTTGCTCCCATACGATTGGATTAGGATTAAGACATGGCTTTTCTAAAGTACGTAATCCTTTGAAATCAGCACACACACATTGACTATCACAAGATTTCCAATCTTTGCAGCTAATTTCTCAAATAAACATCCAATATAATCACGATTGTAAACAAGAGACCTTTGGTCCATTTTCTTCTTGCTCCATTTCCCATCTGTCTTTAAATAGTCTCTTCAACACATAAATTATGACACTTGTAGTTCTGATTTACTGATTTTTATTACCTCTGTTTCCTTTATATATTTACGTTTCTAATTTTCCCCTCTGCCATCTCTTATCTTCGTCTAAGAACATAGAGTCACTCTTAGGATTAAGATTGCTGCAAATAACAGAGACCTTATAGTAGGCTCCAGTGAGCTACAAAAGTCTAAAAGGAATCTATAGTCAGGAAGTTGTGGCAGCCCCACTATGTCCAGGAATCAGGTTCCTTCTTTTTTCTTTGTCTAATGTGCCTGCCTTCTGTTTTCAAGACTTATATTCCAGAATGGCTGCTGGAGTAGGAAACATTGCATCCACATTCCAGTAGGCTAGGCAAAGTAGAAGGAGAGAAACCTCCCATCTTTATAAAGAGAGGTACACATGCCACTCAACACTAGCATCACACTAGCATTTCAATGGTGATAATTAAGGCACTTGATCACACTCTTCTGCTAAGATTGTGAGGTACAGTGGTTTAGCCAAGCTTTTTAGTATTGAGATTAATTTCTGTTTTGTTTTAACATAGGTGAAAAAGAAGAATGGATATTGAGAGGAAAGTTTCCATCTTTAACCATGTCTTCTAATGTATTTGTGGTCAGATATTACTAAATCCCTTAACTATACTAATGTTCCCAATTAACCCCTTCTTCCTTTTCCTAAGTTTTCCAATTTTTAAAATACTATTTTCTCTTACTCATTGTGCACTCTTGCTTTTACTCATTGCAATATTTTGTGCAGAAGAGAAAATTTTAAAATTATTCAGAAATTATTTTTTTGCTAATTTTAGAATGATTTGTATCTTTTTAGATGAATCATTCACAGTTGAAGAACAGATAAGGAAGCAAAATATAATGTTGTTTTTATTTGAACTAAACATTTTTGACTGGAGGATTAGAAATGAGCTATTTGTCCAAACATTTTATAATAATTTACCATTGTGGAATAATGATTTCATGGGATCCATAATCAGCATTGCAATTTGCCAATAATAGAGAGCTCATGTACAATTTGATGTGAATTCCTTCTTGTTGTTATGTACATCTTCTTATAAAATTCTTTGTGCTTTTAGAATTCAATTTGATATATTTGCAAATGCAGTTGATTCAAGACTGTTCTATATTTGTAAATAGTTTTAAAATTGGTATTATTTCTCAGTTTTGGAGGATGAGATAATTATGGCAAATCATTCCAGAATTTGAGCTGTTAATTAACATTCATATTGGAATAACTTTTATTAATGGATGTAGAGTTTGAAGTAGGAGAATATTATGATTTCTTTTAATTCTGTACATCTTAGAATGTTAACAGGTTTCCTTTAAAATTTTTCTAAAATATTAATGATTAATCCACTTTATAATTTTTTATTTATCTTGACTTGATCTAAAATTTCAGCATTCCATTAAAGGAATTTCAGCATTTCCTTTTTGCATTTTGTGTTCAGGATATCAGTTTAAACAAGTTGTAATTTATACCAGCTAGATAAATACTTGAGATGTAATATTCCTTGGTGGTTGCCATAGCATCTCGTATTTCACAGTGACATGTAGGTGCGTTTTGTTCACATAACTGAATGCTGATTAATGTGACTATCAATTTAATTAGGTTAATAACTGTGAGGTCAAAAACAACTCATGTATATGTTTTCAATTGTCCTTTGAAGCCAAAAGTGATCCAGTAGTGGGGGACAAAAGATAATGCAATCAAGATATCCTTCAATAATTGAAAATGAACTAAGGGATATTTTTCCTCTCCTGGAATTAGCAAATATAATTTGTAATATGATAACCTATGAATGACTTTTTCTTAAGAACCCATGGTATATTTTTGTAAACTACAAGACCCTTAGCAGTTATAGGATATGGATCAGTGTAACATTCATATGTGGTTTAAAATAATAGAGTTTTTCTTATAAGAGATGATGAACTAAAGTTACTTTTGAAAGAATTCTACCCTCTTTTTTGAAAACCTAGGCAACTTAGAAAATTTTCTAAACCTATGGAAAGACAGGAATACAGAACCTATAGTTACCTGAATCTATTTTACTTTTTTAAACATCCCCATGGGTTGCTAAATTCAAGAGCATATTTCTCAGGTCACCTTTCATTTGTTTCCTTTGCAAATTTGCCTTTATTCATTATGTATTGGTTTTTGTGTGTTTTTAATTCTTCTTTTATGTCTTTAAGTCTATGTATATTTATTTTAGAGTTTTTATGCACTAATGATATGGCGTTTTATATGGTCTAAGCTCTATCTGTTTATGTCTTATGACTTTCCTTCATGATTGTTTCCCAGTATTTTGTAATTATTTTTTGTGAGATAATCTTCAATGAAAGTTCATCCACGACAGCCTGGGAGTAGGAGTTTCTCCTCCAGGGAAGATTTTCATTTACCCTTATAAAATTGCCCCTCAGGTGTATTAGCAACTAGGTCAAATATTTATTTTATTTATTTACTAAAAGTTTTCTGTATTTTAGACTTAGTCAAGATTCATTTATTATAACATGTTCAAGCCATGTTAGAATCTGGGCATTTAATAGTGACCAATTCAATCTGAATCTAATAAGCCAATATAACCTTCATTACATTTCCAACTTTTTTTTTAACCAAGTCTTTCATTATTAAAATTACATACAATACAAGACATATTGTTCAATAGGGCCAAATGTGATATGTTGATCTTTATATCTCCACAGAAAATTAAGAATAACTGGGAGGGCTCTTATATTTCCTCAGATTCAGCAACTTCTTGTTGTATTAATAGTCTTGATCTCTAAATCTAACTAGATTATTATACTATTTAATATAACTGTGAACAATTTTGTTTTAAAAGATTTATAGAGATCAGGAGAATATATCTTCTGAAAGTTGTTTGCTAAACCAGACAAAGATAAAATTTAAGCAGCTTCTCATATTGAAGATGTTATAAATGGGAAATGATCTTTCAATCTCAAACACTACCTTCTAAATTTTCTTTTGTACTACCCAGCCCCAGACTCTGCAAAGTATATTCCTTTTTGGTCAGTCTGTTTCCTATTATGCTTTTCCATTACAGGCTGCTAGAGAAAGACTGCAAAACAGGAGGAAGAGAGAGGAATATGTTTCCTTTTGTCTGATTCTTATTTCTGTTCTTACTTCCTGCTTCATCAGTATCACTAGCCCTGCTTTTCAACCCAGCATGGGCAGTGTGACCTAGACTGCAGTCTTGCCAGTTTCCATTTAAACCAGCCTTGCTGTGACCCCAAAGAAGCCAGCATCAGATTGCTAGTGCCCCTTTCTCAGAGATTAGTCCCAATCCCTTGGTATCCTCCTCTCAGCTCAGAGGCACAAATACAATCGACCAACACCACCGTTTTAAGATTAGGAGTTTTAGTTCCATATGGTCCTATTAAAATCCTCCCAGTTTTAATAGTCAGACCCTCTTCTTCATGCCTCCCCCAAATTCTGGGTGGTAGCCACATCCAGCATTTGCTACTTTTGTGATACTTCAGTGTTCCCTTTTAGCCTTTTTAGTTCTTCAAGACTACAATGCTTTCTGTTAAATTATCTCTGTTAAATTAGCAAGTATAGCTTTTATCTTAGACTATATCCTAATTGATTTCAAGATTATGTATCACATAATAAGGATTTGTTTTTTGTGTGTTTTTAATATTTCAATTGGTATATATAATTTTATATATATATAAATAAAATTTCTTTTATTATTAGTAGTAGAGGCATAAGACCTAACCCCAATTAACACTCCTATATAATTCAACAAAGAAAAACGTGACTAGTAAAGTAAAAGATGAAAAATATGTACTGGAAGTTCAGAAAAAGAAGATATAATTTCTGATTTGAAAATTCGATTGGGTAGATTTTGTTAGGTGACTATAATTCTCTTGACAGGGATTATGGAAAGATGAGAAGATTATTCATATAAGAAGGAGGATGATGAAAAAGAAAAAGAATATGAGAGATATTTGGGGGAACATCCCTCAGAAAATTTGATTAAAAATGTAGATATTAAAAAACATGGAATGTTGGCCCATGCTGATGGTGAAATGGTAATAGCTATTAAAACAGAAATAGAATAGTGATAAGTCATTTTTGGGTAATGCATTTTTGGAGGTAGCAAAACTCATTGATTATGAAATATGTAATTGCAATGATAAAAACCTTTAGGGGTAAACCTGGAATTAAGATGAAAAAACAGGTCTGATAGTATAGTTTTGTGAATAGTCAACACACTGGTGTTAGCCACAAGTAAAGCTTTTGTTTTTATAGAATTCCACAATGCTGTATTAAATGACATTAGAAGAAATTATCTAAATCAGTGTACCTTTCTGTCCCATTGACTTTAAGCTTCAGCATAGGAATTGTTTCAACTGGGTGGGCAAAAATGTTAGGATATCAGTTTTCAAATTTATTTATGTAATTCATCATTCTTACTCCTGATGAGATTTTCCATAAGAAGTATAAGTCTGGATAGCATATGGAGCAAGAAGATTATGGAAATATATAGAACAGACAACCTAACCCAAAGTCTGCAGCCTAGTGCAGTTGATCTGTAGCTTGAAGCAGAGCTGTTCCAGCTGATTTGCAGATCCTTGCATAAGAAAATAAAAGTGTATTTTAGGCCACTGAGTTCCCAGGTGACTTGTTACAAACATTGTTGTAACAATAACTGACTATTACATCTAATATTTTGTTTTACAGAAGAAAACAATCAAGGTGAATAGCTTAATTAAATTTCAGTACACAAACTCCAAACCACTTTAATTTAGGGCATAGCTGGTAGCGTTGTTTGCCTGAACTGCTATTACAAATACCACAGAATGGTTTGGGCTTACAATAAGCATTTATTGACTCACAGTTCAGGATACTGGGAGTCGAATATGAAGATATCAGCAAGGCATGTAGCATTGCAGTGCTGGCTGCTGGTGAAGCTTCGGGTTCCTTGGCCTTTCTGTCACATGACAAAGTCTTCAGCTTGTCTGCTCTACAGTTTTCTGCTGCCTTCTGCCTTCTGGCTCTTTATAAGGCCATTAGTGATCCAAATTAAGACCCACTCTCATTCAACTGGGCCATAGTTTGACTAAAGACAACTATTCAAGAGGTCCAATTTACAATGGGTTCATACCTATAAGAATTCAAATTAAGATTAAGGTAATCTCTAATTTAGGGTGTAAAATTAAATCTATCACAGGGGTAGGGATTTCCTGAGAACTCTGAAAATCTGTCTAATAAATGATCATAAAATAGATCAAATCAGATAACCGAAAAATCTAATAAGATATACCAAAATATACTCAGGCCAGAATAAGATTGTATACTGTAGTATATAAATATTTATTATGTTGGAACTTCTCTAGGGGGTCTAAATTGGACACAAAGTTAACTTTTTTTGCCATGGTTTAGCCAATTTCATTTCCCGTGCCACATTCCAGCAAGATAGATTTCTAAATATAGCTCATTTGAAAATATTCATTGAGTTCCATTATACAATTAAAATGTCTCAGATATGAACAATATGTACTGCTCTCCACTAAGTTTCCTGAGAATTATTAGAGTCCCAAGGTTAAATGCCTATTGAAAATGAATTCCTAAAATATGCTCGCCTATTTCTTTCTGTCGCATGGCCAGCCATAGAGGTCTTATTAGTGTTCATGTGAGATTTCTAGCTACTTTCTTCAGCAGTTGTCTAACAATAATACCTTAAAAGTTGCATTAAACCAACTTTAAGCTCCTTATGTGTCTCACTCTCCAAGAATTTTAAAATCTAAAAATATACATAAGACTGTCATAGCATGAACAGTAGTCATTCAAAATGAGACTATAATGTGACCCCTTCCATGCCCTGTACGATTCCCAAGAAAAAGATGTGACCATTTCGAATACAAGAGAGGAAGTAGTCACTTACACTTTCAAATATTTCTATTGAACTAAGGAGACAAAGCTAGGAAGTTACCAGGATATCTCATTAGATGGAAATACACTTTTCAATAACTCTGGGTAGCTTCAAGTCTTTTTTAGGGGCTAAAAATTACTGGACAGACTAAGTTGCAATTATTAGCCACACAAGTGTTAAATCACCTGTCTTTTGATCCCAAGGCTTCAAATGAACAACATGAACACACACCAAAAGGTTGATAATAGAATTAACAGGGACAATTACTGCATCTATAGAATGTTCAATACCTTTAAAATGTGGGCACAAGTATGCTTTCTGGAATTCTTGTCAAAGATCACACAAGATCCATGAAATTTAAAAAGGTTTTAGGTGAGATTCTGCTTAAGTTGCTTTGAATTTACAAGAACAGCTCAGTGAATCCTTTAGCTTGAGCAGAAACCTTCTAGATACTGTTTCGACTATCATTTACTTTACAGTTTATGCCTGAGTAGAAGATTTAGCAGCCCATGAAGTAGGGCCCCCTGGCAGCCACTGTCCTTTACACTAAAGGATATTTGGTCCATTCTAGGAGTTGGCAACTTCGCAAGATATTTCACAGTCCCAATGCATAGTTCAACTTAATTAACCAAGCAATATACTTTGTCAAAGAACTTATTCCAAGCCAAAGCTAAAAAGGCCTTATCGTGGGACATAGGAAAATCACTATAGAAATAAATAAAATTACTAACTAGCATTTGATGGGTGATTTTACCAAAATGGGCTGTAAATTTTGGACAGCTGATTATGGCTGCCATCTTGCATAAGGTCAAGCCTAGATTATCGTCTTCTCTTTTGCATGCCTCCTTATCGACCCCCTTTCTTACACAGAATGTGGCATCATCACTTTTGCTTGGTAATGTTACAGGATTCACAAAGGCCAAACACTTGCCTCCTCATACGTTGTTTTTCTGAATTTCCTTCTCTAGAAAGATTCCAAATATTTTACTAATTTTTTAAATCTCTGTCAGTGTGTTTGCTGCAATTTCCTAAAGGATAATTTTAATTCCATGATTCCTATTTCCTAAGATCTTTTCTTCTTGACCTTACAATTTCTCTAATTGAGAATCAAGCTCCACACTATTTCTGATTAAACCTGTCAGTTTTAGAAGTTTGTGGACTCACAAGTTGAGTGAAAACGCTACCAGTGATGCTGTGAGATAGACACGGAAACCTTTTCTGTTCTTCTGTATTTTTTTAAATTTTACAGGACTTGAGTAATATGAGCTTTTCAAAGGCATCAGAAACATCCTGTCTATAACATTCCTTCCTGTGAATGAATACTTTGTGTTCCATTTCCTTCTATCAGTCTTTACAACTTTCAAACAGGCCCTGATGCATTAATAAAGCAAACCACCTAACCTACTTTTAACCTTAGCTCCACTCCTAACTGATGCAGAAAAAACAGTGTTTGATGCCTCTGATGGATCATTTTCCCATTCTTTTTCATTTTGCTTTGGATTCAGATGTTCTGTTTTGCTAATATGTTCTTTCTGATTCTGTCTAAAGGGCCTCTTGCAGTGAGAGATATAGTTTTGAAATCAGAGCGTGAAAAAAATCTCCATTAAAGAAAACAAACAAACAAGCAAAGAGAATCCTAACTCCCCAGGTAGGGTAATTCCACTGAGTAGGTTATCAGCTACCTTTCTAGTATTCTAAAAGGTGGATTCAATTTATTTTTTTCATTCTTTGCTTCCCTTTAATGTATCATCTTCCAAAAAAAAGTGCCACTTATAGTCTCATGTTCCCTTATGGCACAGGGATTAACTGCTTTACCATTACTTAGATTAGATTTTTTAAATCAAGAAACTAAAAAAAAAAAAAAAATGAGTTTCATAGATATTCTCTGATTTCCTTTCTGAAATATTTTAACATCTTATCTAAAAACTAGGGTAATTGTTCCAATAAATAAAATACACTTTTGTGAATCTCTTTCTTTACGTTTCTCCTTCCACCTTTTCTATGGGATGCTTCCAATTGTTTTGTTGTTAGCATCTTGACTGTCTCACTGTGTGATATCTCTTTAGGATCCTGATCCAGAAAGAAAATAGCTTTAACTTGGTTAGTTTTGACTTTGAAAGCTGTTAAGTATGGGCACATTACTTTTCTTCTTTCCTAACTGTGTAGGTTGCTATCTAAGACCTTCACCTTTACTCTAAACCAATCTCTTTTATTCTCCAGCTAAGTCAGCATACTTGTATGTTTTTCTTTCATTCTTAACACAGTTCCAATTCTTTTTTAAAAATGAAAAACTGTTTTTTACACTGATTTCATTTTTCACTATGTTTCTGTGCAATCTTATGTCCCACTGACAAATTGTTCTGGGAAGAATATTTTTAAATTATCACTTAGCCCTTGGGCTTTTAACAATTATGGTGATTTTTCCCCCTCTATTTCAGCTTATTGGTAGCAAATGCATTTTTATCCCAGTACCATATGCATCCACTGGTATGAAATCTCATTGAATGAATCCACACCTGGATTTAATCATAACTAATATAGATTCCCGAAATCCACAATTATAAGCTTGGTGAATATCAGAGTCAGTTTGAAAACTTGGGGTGCGAATATGATTTCAGAAGCTTCTGGGAATGTCACAAGAGAGGTTCTTCTTGCTGCAGTTCTTTCCTTTGTCTTGGATGCCTGTCAAATAAGGTACAGGGGAGACCACTACGGAGTAGTTCAGGGTAATCACTGCTGCTGATCAATGCCTTACACTTTTTATATCCCCAAAGTCAAGTGTCACTTACTATATACTTCTTTGGCCCTTATGGTATACTTTCCTTTTTTTTTAAAGTGCTATTTTGCATGTCTGGGTGAGAAAAATAATAAGAAGAAACAATAAGCTGGGGAGACAAAAATGATTCTACTAATCAATGTCAAAGAATCTGCTTGATTTGTCTTTTTTGAGGTGAGTTTCACTAGAAAGAACATAATTTCCCCCAAAATACAACAGCTGACTTGTAAAAGTTATTATGTCTGCAATATCAACAGCTTCAGGGTCTAGCTACGAAACATTTCTCCTAAATGGATTTTTTCTCTATATACTGATTTGTCCTCAAGTTAAACCCCAGCGCGTCAGTAGTAGAGGACTGTGGGGTCCTGCTCATCCTAATTTCCCTTCTTACCTGTCAAAAGGGAAACAAAGATGATTTTAAGGACTTTTCAAAATGTCAATCCCCTTTTTGTCTTCTCTTTGCAATTTCAGCATTTCTCTGGATTAAGTTGGCTATTGACCAGTGTAAATTTCATTTTCACTCACTGAAACCCTGCTCTTTTAAGTGCCTAAACTAAAGGAAAATTTATACCACTGCAATAAATGAAAAGTCAGTGTTATTTATATCCTCACTGACAAAGAAAATAATGATATAGTAAGAGAGTCATATTTGCCCTTCCTTCTGGAGTTATTGTCTTCTAGAGTTATTGTATAGAATTGTCTTAGGTCACCTAGCCCCAGGTTCCTAAACCTGATGTCTTAGTAAAACGCTTGTCAGTATATGGGATTGAAAGTTAATGTGGGGAAAATGAGAGCAGAGAGAACATGACTAGGAGTCAGAGGGAAAAAAAAAGAAAATATTGGGATTAGTTACTTGGATCAGCACACTTGGAAACTGGGAAGTTGAAGAGGAATAAAGAATGGCTGTACCTTAACTTCCTAGGGCTGTCATAATCAAGAACCACAAACTGGGTGGCTCCAAGCAATGGAAACTTATTCTCTCCAAGTTCTGGAAGCTACTGTGGGAACATTTCTGTTCCTCATAAAGTCCATCGGGAAGGATGTGTTCCATCCTTCTCTCCCGGATTCTGGTAGTGGCCAGATACCCTTGGTTTTCCAATCTCTACCTCAGTTGTAACATGGTACTTTCCGATATGTCTGTCTGTCTCTGTTCAGTTCTCCCCCCTTACAAGTTTACCAATCATATTGTATTAGGGCCTACCAGAATCTAGTTTGGTCTCATCTTAACTGAGAACATCTTCACAGACCCTTTTTCACATGCACAGGAGTGAAGATTAGGACTTGAACATGTTTTGGGGGGAACATAAGTCAATCCATAATATGCTTTTAAGACACCATGATTCTTCTATAAAGAAACATGCACTAATCAATGTCTTAGCCTCTAAAATGTATTAGAATCTTCTGTGCCTGAGATAATAAAAGAGAGCAGGAAAATGTGTGCATAGCAATATTTTTTTTTCGTGGAGAGACAGCACAAAAAAGACTCCTCTCCAAAAAAATCTATACTTGCAGACTTAAAAATTATTCATTTTTTTACTGTAATTGATATCAGTGAATTTATCAGAGGAATTTTTCACATACCATAAAAAAGGAGACAACATGCTATATAATAATCTATCAAAAGATACAAAAATGCATTTTATAAAATTCTACCTTTATTTATGATAATAATAAAAGGGTGGTTTCTGTGACATAGTAGAAAATCACTGACATTTAGGGTCTGAAATAATTGTGGTTTTAAAAATTTAAATAACTTGCTATCCATTTTATGTTGTGCAAATTTCCAAATCACTCTGATTTTTGGTTTCATCATTGGTAAAATAAAAATAATAAATTACCTGTCTTTGGGATCATAATGAGAGCCACAAAAAATAACATGTAAAAGTCTATCACACTGATTTGTATATGCTTTGCATTCTATAAATACAACTTACTTTTATATCATGTCATATATGTCTCAGATTCAGAGAAGCAATGCCAAAAAATAGGACCACAATATATTTTTCAGAGACATCAAATTCTTTGTTGCAATGATTAGGTTCTGGTGTCAACCAGTTATACACATCACTTTGAAACCTGCTTAATTTCCAAATAGTGCCCATGTGAGCAAAATGGAAGCAGGCAGCCATTTAAGAAAAATCCATGATTGGAATGGAGTTATCCAGGTAGGATTTCTGGAAAGTCCTGCTGTCTGATGAGTATGATCCCAGGATACTGTGTCAAAACCAACAAGAGTGTTGTGGGATCTGTATAAATGGAACGACTGTCAGTCTGGACTAAAAGGGACAGAAAAGGGACAAACTGAAGGAAAAATAACTTCAAAAGCAGAACCATGGAAGCTAAGGTCTGAAGCCAAGAAAACTCGGGCCAAGAGAGTAGACCCACCTGTGCACCTGGAGAGAGTAAGTTTGATTTGAAGGCAAAAGATGGGCCTTTCGCCTCCATGATCTGGAAGAGTTGTGCCACTGCAGGCCTTGGAGAGTGTGGGACACATTCCTTGAGGTTTGGGAGAGCCTGGCTGTCACCCATTATTTTGGAGGGGTTGAGTGTGTGCCCCAGGGATGACAGAGAGCCCATGTGCTGGCTGATGCTTGGAGAGGGTGGAGCCAAGAAAAAGGTTGTTTCCCCAGTGTCCCGCAAAGTTGCATTTGGAGAGAACAGGGCTATGACATAAGCTCTTGGAAAGGACGGGACTACAGTTTTCTAAAGTTTAGAGATTAAATGACTCTCACACTTTGAAATCTAATGGAATTTTACCCTGCAGGTTTTTGGAATGGTTTGTGTCTGGTGACCCCTGAGTATCTTCCAATTTCCTTCATTGTCAATGGGAATATTTATCCTATGACTATCCCTTCTTTGTATGTTGAGAGTAGATAAGTTGTTTTGAGTTTTACAGGTCCAGAGATGGAGGAGAATTTTTGCCTTAGGACAGACCATGCCTGTAGCTGACTTTGATGAGATTTTTTATTGTTTCTGCCTTTGTTTTGTATTTGTATTGGTTATTGAAATGGTTTAAGCATTTGTGGTATTGTAATGGAATGAAGGTATTTTGCATTTGGAAAGAACGTGTCTTTTTGGGGTCCAGAGGGTAAAATGTTCTGGTTTGAAACTGTTGTGACTCCAGAAAAGCCATGTTGTTTGATCCTGGTCAATATTATTGGGTTGGATCTTTTTGATTAAGTTGTTTCCATGGAGATGTGACTCATCCAATTGTAAGTATTATATTTTGATTAGGTGGTTTCCATGGAGATGTATCACCACCCATTCATGGTGGGGTTGCTTACTGGAGCCCTTTAAGAAGGAACCATTTTAGAAAAAGCTTCAGAGCCCACACAGCCAGAGTCCTGTGCCTTCCCAGCTGACAAAGGTGTCCAGAAGCCAGAGACTCCAGCAGATGCTAGCCACATGTCTTCCCAGCTGACCAAGCTGTTCCAACTGGTATCAGCCTTTCTTGAGTGAAGGTAACCTTTTATTGGTGCCTTAATTTGGACATTTTCTTAGCCTTAGAACTGTAAATTTGAAGATTAATGCACTCTCTTTTTAAAAGCCATTCCATATCTGGTATATTGCATACCAGCAGCTTTAGCTATTTGCAAGGTAGGTAAAGTAATAAAAACAACAACAAAAAATGTCTATTCAGACAGGTTTTCTTGCAGTAATTTGGAAAATGTTTCATGCTATAATTTTTAAAATGGTAAATTGCAATACAAAATAAAACAATGATTTTTCTCTTCATTAAGAACAAATCAAGTCTTCAGGACCACTTTTATCCAATAGAGATAGAGGGAAGGAGCGTAATGTGATGCTATGTCAGGCTCACAAGGGTTTCATGACTGAATATGAAAAGGAACATGATCTTACTTAAACTAGTGCTGTTCGAAAGCTTATTGCTATAGTCTTTTGATGCTTTTTGACAGTTTATTATGAATTTACTGTGCATATTTCGCACTTAAGGATCTACTTTTTTTTTAATTGTGATATTTTTTGAATTGTGATATTGTGATACTATCAAACAGGAAACTAATCAGAATGTTGGAATGTTGGGACCAAGGCAGAATTTCAATCAAACATTCAATGTCACGGTTGAGATAAAATTCAACTCAGAAAATAAAATGGGAGCATTGTGGTAAAATCTGCGTCACTGGGTTTGTGGGCTGGGTGAATGGCTAAAATAGAATTCTTACTGGATAGTGATGGTTTTAGATTGCTAATATCCATTTTATATTTTTCACCAAATTGACTGAACATCTGTGGTAGGGCCAAGCTAAAAATGTGTAGTCCCAGTGGGTCAGAATAGGAGCATTTATGGATGCAAAGGCAAAGATACATGTGATCACTATGAATGCATGTGCATGGATACATACATATGCATGTATATGTGTGAGTGTGCCTGTATGCAATAAAAAAGAGAAGGCCTGATAGCATATTATTGTCAAGATTAAATAATTCATATTTTTCATAATTCTTACTATGAAAGTGGTAGAGAAAGTTTTCTTTTTTATTTTTAAGGGTATTGCAAAACATTTGGTTATAGCCTGCAGAACAGCAGGGAAGCCATAGTGAGATTATGCAATTATAATAAGACCAATTCCAGCTCTTTATTATTTGAATATGTTTTCCATATTAAGAAGGATGATGGGACAAATTCATTACTTGGCTTCTGAGAGCTAATATTCAGGCTCTATAGTTCTGTTCTTTTATATAGAAGGCAATTAGATGAAGATATGTGGCTTGCCCAAGATCACCCAGCAAGTTATTGGCATAGTAAGAATGTGAACACATGGGCTCTCAGGTTCCCATCTGTTGCCTGGTTCATTTGGCTGCTTTGCTAGGAGTGGGTGTATGTATGTATCTTTATGTAGTGCTTCAGGAATGAGCAAGGAAAGGTGGGATGGCTGGTGCATTGTTTCAAATAGACACAAATATGTGGGATGAGAGTATTTTTTTCTTTTTTATACATTAAAAATATATTGAACATGGTTTTAACATTCTGAGAGAAAAATTGGATAGCATTACCAATCACCACATCCTATTTCAAGCATTTGGATATGCCATTCTGCATTATTTTAAATATGTGTTTTCAAATTAGTGAACCTTGATTTTATGCTCATAATTTCAATTCTTATAAATATTATAGACATGTAGGTTTTGAAAATGAAGATAAATGAACTAAACAATGAACCCAGCCTTTTCCTAATATGCTAATTTTAATTTACCAAAGCATTAAGATCTGTTAAAATACCTGTAGTATATCTTCAACACTGTGGTATATTAAATTAGGTAGCTCCCCCAAAAACATGCTTTTTAATCTTAAACTGTGTTCCTGTGTGTATGAACTCATGTGCAGATAAGAATCTGTGAAGATGTATTATCAGTTAAGGTATGGATCCATTTCATTGAATAACTTCTAAGGTTCTATTTAGGTATAGCCCAATTAAATCAGGGTGACTGTTAATCAGTATTATTGGAGGCCATATAGAGAGTAGCCAGGAGTCAGATGAAGACACATGGATAAAATGGAAGTCAATAGAAACTGAAGGAGCAAACAGAAGGAGAGAGAGAGATCATAAAGTGATGAGAGGCAGAGAGACAAGCCAAGGAACACTAAAGATTGCAGTCAGCCAGCACCGGAATGCTAAAACCTTTGGAGAGAAAGCATGGCCTTGCTGATAACCTTAATTTTGGACATCTAGCCTCTGAAATCATGAGACAATAAATTTCTGTTGTTTAAATCAACCCATTGTGTGGTCTTTGTCATAGCAGGCTTAGCAAACTAACACATGCATCATTATGAAGGTACTGACTTTAGTATAATAGGGAATGCAATAGCTTCATGTATAGTCAGAAAAGTAAAAAAATTGTGTTTGTTCTGAATGGGAAGGTGGTTGAAGACAGAAACATCTTATTCAACAACTGCAAAAAGCTTTGTACTAAGGGAAGCTGAAAATAAAATGAAGGGAAGAGTGGAAAATAGGGAAACTGTAAGAAGGAGTTACAATCAGAAAGAGTAAGGAGAGGAAGGATGAAAATAAAGATGGAGAGAAAAACAATAAGAAGGGGAAAATGGTGTGGAAAGAAAAGAGAAAAGATGAACACAATTGCAATTTAGGCAGGGTCAGTGATGGTATTTAAGTTTTCGTTTTGTTCTTTTATCTCAATTTTCTTGGGAAGAGAGCCTCATGCGGAGTAAAAAAGACTGCCATGAACATTAGTGGTGCAGTCCTTGTTTGGACCTTTGAGAGGATGATCCGTGTGTGTGTGTGGGTGTGTCTACATACACAGATTATGTATATGTCACTCATGTTTCCTTTTCTTCTACTACCTTCCTCCAGTACACATGTGGTAGTTAGATTCAGTTGTCAACTTGGCCAGGTGAAGGCACCTAGTTCTGTTGCTGTGGACATGAGCCAATGGGACATTAACCTCATCTGTTGCTGATTACATCTGCAGTCCGCTAGGAGGCGTGCCTGCTACATTGAATGATGTTTGACTTAATTGGCTGGTGCTTAAATGAGAGACTCAACATAGCACAGCCCAAGCAGCTCAGCATACCTCATCTCAGCACCAGAAGCTCAACCCAGGCTTTTGGAGATGCACAAAGAAATCACCCCAGAGAGAGTTGTTGGAACCCAGAGGCCGGGAGAGAAGGCCAGCAGAGATCACCCTGGGTCTTCCCACATAAGAAAGAACCTCAGTTGAAAGTTAGCTGCCGTTCCTCTGAAGAACTGATGAAATAAATCTCCTGTTATTAAAAGCCAATCTGTCTCTGGTGTGTTGCATTCCAGCAGCTAGCAAACTAGAACAAGTACTGAGATGAAGAAGGAGGAAGAGGAGTCTGACCATCCCCTCTGCACGCAGCATACTCCTAATGCTCCAAGTGATGCCTCTTTCTTCAGCCATGTGGAGACTACAACTGGGCAAATAATAAACCATATTATGCCTATGGCACAAAATAGGTGAACATGATTTAAGATCAGAGCAGCCCCCAAAGTATATGATAAGTGGGGCTGTCCTTTATCTTTTCAAACAGATGACTATTTTCTTCTCCCACCTACTTTCTTTAGAGTAAAAGCACACTCCATGACAGAACCATTAAAAGACCAATTCAAATAAAATGATGGCAGCAATACACGTGTTGCCTAAAATGTTCTTCCTAATTTCAAATACCCTAATTTCAAATACCCTAAAGTGGGAAGTTATAATATAAGAAAATACGAATGTTACTGATTTTGATTGTCCACTCTATATTACATTTTCTATTTAAGACACTACTGTATTTAAAATGGTTTGTTGATTTTAATAGTTAATGCTTTATCAGAATCTTTACAAGAAAATTTAAAAGGGTAGCACTAAGTTATAAGTAAAATTCAAGTCTATTGAGACAGTCATAGTAAATTTTCATTTATTAATTGTGTCACAGATATAAAATTATAAATGTCTGAATAAATAATTAACAGTAATGTAAGAATTAAAAGTGGAGAATTTTCTTTATAGACTTAAAATCAGACCCTTGACTTGACATACAGTAAAATTGAACCTTCCTCCGACCTTAATAATCAGCAGGATCCTGTATTTAAAAATATAATCTATGTAGTTCTGTAACCACCATGTAGATATCTTGATTTTTGAATAAGAAGCAAAGAAGTTATCATTAAATGTTAATCTAATTACCTATGACTTTATTATTATGCAATAATTAAAATAAAAGAAGTTTAATTAAACCAATGACCTAACTTGTGGAGGTATGGTATATGAATTAGTTATAAAGAAATGGGAAACATTCAACACAGTAACAACTCAAAAATTACTATTTGCTGTTTGACTCTTAAGGAAATTATTTCATGTAAAAGAACGTTATTCATTTGAATTATGAAACAAAACTGATTCATTGAAGGTTTTCAGTAGGACCCTTGTGTTTTCTATGGGGCAACCTTGTTATTGACATGTGTCCTCTAAAGAATGCCAACCATCCAAATTACTCCTTAATAATCTTCTTGTTATACTATGTGGCTCTATTTTTACAATGTATGTGTCAACCTCAAGGATTTTAAGGAGATTCACAAACTTAAATTAACGTGTGAGTATAAATTCCTAAGACATGCCAACGGGGAAAAAATGAGCCCTTATTTTTGTTGAGTTGTAGCATTGTGCACAAGTGATATGGCAGCAGTGACAAGTGACTTAGCATATGACACTTTGAGGGCAAACAGCTTCCAGGGAGAGTAGGATTCCAGTTTTTTTTTTCCCACTTCTAGGTTGGGGGCAATAGTCTCAGGTAAATGACTTTTAAGCCTCAGGCAGCAAAAACTCAAAGAAACAGAAGATAAGTGTGTTTGGCAATGATGCCAGATGACAGAGTATGGTTGAACCCTTGGTAGCCTATTTTTATCTTTCCCACTGTCTGCCATTTCTCTCAGAAATCTGCTTTCTTTCTTTTTACCATTTTTTATTCAAGACTGTTAATGAGACATACAACATCAATGAAACAACTAATCTGAGCAGTAGATGCAAAAAGTCTCTCCTAACACAGATCTAGAAATAAAACATTGTAAATAGGGGTCAAAAGTATAGATTCCAGTTGTCACTATGTTTTCCTGGGTATCTCTAAATATTTATAAAATGAGAGATTTGTAGTTTTTGATATATAAGATCATTTCTAACTCTCCAATTCCATTATTCTATCTCCCTTTTTTGGTCATAATTTCTTGCGATCTTGTCTTTTCCTATCGTCGCTTGTTTCACTCCACTTTGTCACCAGTTGTCATTTTTGACATTAGTTCTTCTTTAGTTAAAATACCCCCCAAATCATATTCTGTATTTCTGAGTACCTTGGAACTGTGTACTTCTTTCCACATAACATGTCGATATTTTGACTGAGTTGCTTAGTTATTTATACAAAAGTGGAATTCATATTATTTATCTCCAAGGATAATAAATAAAGGTTTTGTCTCACAATCAAAAAGCTTGGCAATCTACACCAAATATGGTAACTTGTAATTATGAAATATATGGATTATATTTACTGATTCTAGGCAAGAAATCATTATATTAAAGCCCAACATAATAGCTCCTGGCACAAAATATTTCACTCAATAAGCACCCCTCTTCCTCCAATTCTGACACTCCTAGACCAACCTGCTCTCTGTTCCTGTAATGAACTCTTATGCTGTCAATTCCTAGCAAGTATGCAAAAAGAAGACCATTACCATTGTATGAACTTTCCAGGTCTCAAAATTCCTTCCTTTACTCATTTTGCTCTATCATTGCTGTTATTTTAAGGAATTTTATAAATGTATCAGTTGATTTTATGCTTCTAAGTTCAACAGCCAATTATCAGTGATTCTGCTACAACAAAATTTCATATTGTTTTGACATGTCGTGGTCTCAACCTTTGGGATTCTTTGTTGTTGAGAGTGCAAACTTCACCTCAGTGTACTTTCATTACTTATGAAAATTAAGTTTATTTGTACATCTTTGTTCTCAATCCACATGGCACTTTTCTGGGACCTTTCTATAAGATTTCATTTATAGTAGGATAGGTGATAAGAAAACACTAATAAGATCCAATTGTTTTATGGTACAGACAACTATATAGATTTTAAAAAGAAATACTCCCTGATATTATTCAACACATACCTATGAATTTGAACATATAGTTAAAATAGACACAATTCTTTATCTATAAAATGGTAAAATTGCCAATGGAAGAAAGAGGGAACTTCAGGAAGAATTATCATTATAGAAACTTAAATGTCAGTCTACACTCTTCAAAAATCCCAGGCATATGGGGTTTCAGAAGTGAGTTATACTAGACTTACATGAAGCAGATAATCACTGTTTTATAGAACTTTTATAAAATATATGAAAAGAGGAAAACTTCACAATATAGTTTACCCAAATCTGATCAAGTCACACAAAGAAAAGACAATCACAGACTAAATTCACATAGTAGTGGAGATGCAAAATATGCAGATGCAGTCTGTGATGGTCTGAAACTATTAGGTACCCTAGAAAAGCAGTGTTTTAATCCTGACCCAATCTTGTGAGGTCAGACCTATTGTTAAGGGTGAAACCTTAGATTAGCTTGTTTTCATGGAGATGTGACACACCACATTGTGGATGTGGCCTTTTGACTCCACCCATTCAAGCTGGATCTTCATTACTTTCCTGGAATGCTTAAAAGGGGAAGCATTTTGGAGAGACCTCAGATGCAGATGCTGACACAGATATCTAGACATGAAGAAGCCCCAGGAGACACCAGGAGCTGAGAGAGTAGCTGAACCTAGGTAGAACCAAAGACAACAGAAGTACAGTTCTTTGAAGATGCTTGGAGTGCTGACAGAGAGCAGATGCCTAGACATGGATGTTTGGAGATGCAGAGACCAGCAGACATTGGCATGTGCCTTCCCAAGAGAGGCAAAGCAGGCCAGAACCCAGAGTTTTGCCCCAGAGAAGATAAATGAAGGCCTACAGATGCTTGCAGAGGAATCCAGTGGAATCAGAAGTTGGAAGCAATGGAACCTGGAACAAAGAGTAGCAGACACCAGTCACATGCCTTCCCATATGACAGTTATCAGTCTTTCTTGACTCAAGTTATCTTTCACTGGATGTCTAAGTTGGGACATTTTTATGGCCTTAGGACTATAAACCTGTAAATTAATAAATTCTCTTTTTAAAAACCACTCCATTTCTGGTATATTGCATTTCTGCAGCATTTAACAACTAAAACACAGTTTGAATCCCTTCATTTAATGGAAACTCAAAACCATTCAACTTTAATCAAGTGGAGTTTATCTCAGGAATATAAAATTATTACATTATCAAAAATTTACTAATATATTTGAATGCAGAAATGCAGTGAGAAAAAAAATACATGATTAGTTTCAATATATGTAATACAAAAAAGAGCAAATGGCCACACAGTTTACTGGACTTCGTATAGCATTATATGCCAAAAAACTTATGAAAATACCAGTAGCGGTAGTTATGTGGTTCCTCTTTGCACATTTCATTCTATGATACAATACAGAGTCTCTAATGGGGCTGGATATCAGGTCCCAGAAAAGAGACCTCAGTGCTTGGGTTATAAGGCTTTAAGTTGCATGGTTGAGTAAGGGGAGTCAAAGACTTGGAGGAAATAAAAATCTATTGCTTCTAGCAATAGACTATAGCTATTTACCAGATTGTTTTAGATGGTTGTGCCAGTTTGAACAAACTAAAGTTGACATACAGAATTATAGGAGAAATGTCTGGGAAATTAAGATTATTCTATAGTTTCCATGGCTGGATAAAATTAAGGGTGCCTATTATAATTCTAAAATGGAGAACAAATAATACATGGGGCACTATTAGAAATTAAGTCACTTAAAAAAAGACATAGAAATAAAAATGTGGTTCTTGTGCTAAGACAAACACATAGATGAGAGAAAGCCCACACAAAAAAATCATATGTGTATATCATCATTTCATATACAAAAACAGGTAGTATAACAGGGGGAGAAGCTAATAATTTAAGAAGTAAATAATATGGAGAAATTTGGCTCAGCATATGGCTTATTTTTTACTAAAGGAAAATTTAATAAATGTGTACGTTCAATATGGTTGTCAGCAAATAATCACGCTTTAATTATTACACATTTAATATACACTTACTTTTGTTACAAGGTTTTAAGTACATCCAGTACTTTCAAATATATCTTAATGCCTCATGTGAGAAGGAAGCTAGATTCTCAGATGTGGGCGTTCGCCAAATATATGGTTGTGAAAACTGGCTTTTCAGGGGGATCAAGGCCAAAAAAAGACTTAAGAGGGAAGAGGAAAAAGAAAGGAAACTATGGATGAGGGAGCCTTTGTCAAACTCATTGAAGCTCAGGCTTTCTTTGCATAATCTAGGAATACCCCAACCAAGCACAGAGGCGGTTTTACCTACTGAATTAACTGTGGGAAATTAATCAAGACTATAATTATAGTTCATTTTCAAAGAAAATAGAAGGAATGCTTTCTACAAATCAATAAGGAATGGCAACTCTTGCCTGGGTAACTTTACAGACCCCAAGAACTCAATCCAAAAAGGGCATCACAACTACACTAAGTAATGCCTGCTGAGGTAAAGCCTCGGTTTCCCAGGCTGCAAACTCTGCCCTCTGAGGCTCCTGGGATAGACCACAATGGTAATCTCCAACCATCCTCCTTCAAACGTCTTCAAAAATTTGTTTCATCACTGGGCATTACATGATCCAGAGTTGTATTCACTCTGAATCTTTTCAGCTTGTCCAGGATTCCCAGGACACTCTGTAAAGGGGTCTCAAGGTGCACTGGCTGGTACTCCAGCGTCTGCACCAGCTCAGACCTTTCCAATAGGTTTCCCAAGTCCTGGAGTTGCTCCTCATCAGGCTTGCAGCATGTCTCATGTCACTTTGTACATATCCTTCAGGCTTTCTATGTTTAGCTGTTCTGGCTTCACTGTCCTTAAGTTGTTGGAAAAATGCTCCGCTTCCCTGAAAACTCTCTCCACATGCAGTTTCTCCTCCCTATGTAGAAATAAACTTATCTCCTGATATTGAGTCTTGATCTCCCTTCTCTTTAAACCTAAATAACCCTCAAATGCCTGGACTATGCTGGCTTTTTTCTTTAGGGTTTGTGTGTGTGTGTGTGTGTGTGTGTGTGTGCACACTACATGAGTCATTTTCCAGGAAGCCCATTCTCTTTAAAAGTTTCTCCCTATATTCCTCAGCAGCCCATTCCAGTGGCCTGTGACAGTGACCCAGACCATCTGGGGACTCAGAGCAGAGCCCACAGAGCAGGTTCTTGTCAACCTCACAGAAAAGCTCCTGTGCCTCCTTGTATGTCCCACAGATTTGAGCCTTATAGCTTTGCTTGGGGCAAGGTCTGGTCTTTCTAGCAAGGACCGCCAGCTTCTTCAGAATATTATAGGTTTTGAAATCTGGCTTCTTTTATGTTTCCCTGCACTTAGGACAGCAGATTGAAGCCTGGATGTCCTCCCAGAAGAGATAGAGACAGGAACTGCAAAAGCTGTGGCCACTGTCCGCAGTGACAGGGTCAATGAAATATTCCATACACATGTAGCAGGTGAATTCATTCTGGAAGGCTTGCATGGTGTCTGAATCCCTGTTCTGTGGTAGGTATTACTGGGGGCAGAAATAACTCTCCACTCACCAAAGCCAAAGCCATTCTTCCCTGAGGAGAACATACGGATTTTAAAAGTTTTAATTCTAAAGTACTAAAAATAACTTAATATACACTAAATACACAAATGTCAAAAATAAAGTGATAGTTAATGACATAAAAACATACCAGTGTATTTTTATGATTGCAGAGTTTTTAAATAAACTCCTAGAATATAAACTATGAATGGAAAGTTTGTTATTTGGGTTATATAGGCATGAAAGCAGTAACAGGTAAAGTTAACTGCTTTGTGACAGACTGGGGAAAGACATTTGCAATGTTCAACACAAGCAATTGTTTATTTATATTATTAAAGGAACTGATTCCACTTAGCAAGCAAAGACATATTTATAAATACGGGCTGACAATATGAATAAAATTAAAAGCTAAGACTAATATAGCAGTTAATACATACTGGAAGCTGTTAAGCTTTTTATACACATTTACTTATTTAACACCCCCAGGATCTATGAAATAGATTTCATTAGCTCCATTTTATAGATGAATTAACTAAAGCAAAAAAAAATTAAATAATGTACCCAGTATTATTTTTGGCTAAGAAAGATGAAAGCAGGGTTTGCCCCAGAGTTGCATTGATCCAGAATATGCGTGTTACTATTTTGTTATAATGATTTTGAGGAGATACTCATATAGCTAATATGCACATGATCAGCCCCACTAGTAAATATGAAACGTGCATACCCTCTTACGAGTAGCATATTAATAAAAATTTAAAGGCAATACACTATGAAATGTAAGAACACGGAAAAAGTGGAAAGTTCAAGCATTGCTGATGGAGCGTAAACTTGTGCAGCCATTCAGGAGATATTCAGTAACATCTGATAAAAGGTTATATGCAAATATCCCAGGTCAAGCAGTCCCACAGAAGCACATTTAGGGCATCTCCCCCATCTTCCCCCCAGGTCCACAAGACATTTATCAGTGTGTTTAGGTTCTTAGTAGCAAAGAGATACAGGCAACTTACAAGTCTATTATGATGATATAAATATGTGATATATATCTATATCATAAATGACAAGTATCTAAAATAATGAGTTATATTTGTAATAAAAACATGGATATATCTCAAAAACATAATGTTGAATGGAAAAAGTAAGAATAGACTCTGATTTCTAAGACAATGCTATTTATGAAAAAGAAAGCTCACATCTAAACCAAATAAATCTACTACCTTTTAAAGACACATTTATACCTAATTCCACATAGTGTACATGGGTTGGGAAGATGTGCATTCAGCATAGGAGAGCAGATGGTCACAGGTGTGTGTGTGGGGGGGAGAATATGGGAATTAGTGGTACTTGAAAAAATGCAATGAAAATAAAAGAGAACAGTGAAAAATGCAAGAAATTTTAATGAATAAAATTGTACTCTCTGTTATTTAGGACTTAATATCTATTTTTGGTTTGTCAGAAAAAAAACAAGCATTCATTCAATATATCAATATCTCCCTGTTCTATTTTCTGCTATGAACTGAGAAATGTAATATTTTTAAATATGCTCTTATCATCATTGTAAAGTAAAAAATCAGATGCATGTGTAATCATTTGAAATTTATATCATATATATATTTTGGGGCAACTTCATGCTTTCACACCTCAACTTATTATTTTTTTAACCTAAGGCTGTTCAAGCTTTGGCCTCCTTTTAAGAACATGAAGCATGACATGAAGCAGGAATATATTTTTAAATGTGTCTAATGTATTATAATTCAGTTAATAATAAAAAAATGTTTTAAATGAGATAAATATAAAATTAGGTTTTTCAAAAGTAAATATAAAATTATTATTTTATATTAGATCTAAAGTGTAGGCATTATACCATAAGGCAGTCTGAAAATGAGAAATTAAAATATCCATGGTCTTAATTCAATTAGTTTTATAACATTTTTCCAACTGAATATAAACAGATTGAGAGTGTTTAATCCCTAACACTGGCTCTTGAGAGTTTTCCTTGATTTCAAATATGATGTGAATGCAGGATGACTCATTCAATATGATTCAGTGCCCTTGAGGAAGATGGAATGGAATAGCTTAAATAGGGAAAATGAATTCCCTATGGCATCTCAGAATGTAGCATTTTTAAAAGCTAGAAATATTTTTCCACACAATTAGCACAAAATCACATTGTCAGGGATTTGCCTTCAGGTCATTAACTAATATGTTCACTAACAACTTGCACAAAGTGGGTTGGGAAAAAATGATTTCTTTCTCTGAGTCAGAACTGTGACTGATTTCAAATTAAACCCTTTTTAGTAGAAGTCTATCAATAGGTTTCCACTTTCAGTATTTCTGCTGTAACCCTGCAATGATATTCAAAAGTGTATTTTCCACCTTATCTATTTCTTTAATAGCTACATATTTATTAAAATTTTGTGTAATTCTTCAATATTTCATTCTGCTTCTCACTAAAACAGAAAGTCATTCATAATAGACATTAAAATAACAGGTACATTCTCTTTGTAAAAGTTTTACGTGTGTTAATGCTGCAGTACATTTACCATGGATAGAGAAGCATATTATATACTTAATATTGTGACACAGACTAAAATTAGAAAGAAAAAGAATATGTTCTTTATGAAGAAAATTGTCTAATAACCAACATAAACTCTAAAAATATCCTGCAAATATTATGAAATTTGAGGGACAAAAACCACTTTAATGGTGATGTCAGGTTCCTGTGTGCAAATTCCAGCACCTTGAATAGGTGAATTATTCTTTAAAATCACCCTAAAAGGTTTTTAATAGTCCCTGAATTAACATGATCAAATACTATAGATGAGATGTGGGATAATTTGGAAAACATCCTTAACAGGGACACGAGTCCATGCTGTAGGATAGCAAGCCAGTTCTTACTAAGGGCCAGGGATAGAACCTGAGAGCTTGCATATGTCGAAACTAGGATATCACATCCTTCCAATTAATAGGGTTCTGTGGGAGTTAAAAACAATGTCCTTTTATGAAGGATAAAGCGATGTAGGGATGTGTATAGGAAATCTGTAAGACTCACTTACTGGTAAAGTAACTCACTTCCATCACTTAGCCTTGCAGCTGCTGAAGATGTTTAAGAAGGTGTCTCAGCAAAATTACAAATTAAGTGCTCCAAATAATGAAAAGCATGATGGCTCACAGCTGGCTCCGAAGCATTCCTCTCAGCAGTAGTCACCCCAGAGGTGTGCAGGAGTAGGGTGGCAGTTTGAATGCGCTCTTTCCTCTTTCCTTGGTTAATTCACACAGATCCCTGACATGCTATTACAGAAAACTGAGAAAGCAGGAATTATGGAAACCAGCAGTGAGTTCCCACTGCCCTTAAGTTGGGAGTCACCTGCCAATTGGGGTTTCCTCCTTTGATAATGCGGGCAGCCACCTTGAGGTTGCCAGGAAAGAAGGCTGCAGAAGTTTAAACCCAGGGGTAAACTTGATCTTCCTCAGTGGCAGATACAAGCGCTGCTGCCGACTTGAGCCACAGGATCTGATTATTTCTCTCTATCCCACTACCATCTTCATTGTATAAATGTTTCCTTCAAAAGTTAGCTTTTAAAAAATTACAGCCCTAGACATTTTCAAAATGGATTCATTTGAAACTAAACCTCACATAATTTCTTTAATAAATTAGTCCTTCTCTGTGCTGTTGTATTATCTACTCTACTGTTAAAGTATATTAGCCACTAGAGAATTATTCGTGATAACTTTTAGCATATACATTATGAGGGTGCTATAGAAACAAGGTATGAGATACTCTTACAGCAGAGCATTTTTCCCTAAAATAATTAGATGTAAACCTTTTAAAATACTAATGACTGCCAAATGAAAAATGTTTCTGTTTCATTTCAAGGTGGTGTCTGATTCAAGCTGTTTACATTTTTCCTTTGCTGAAAGATCTGTGAGCTTAAATGCCAGTGGTAGGTCGCGAGCCTATTTTGAAAGGCCATATCCTGCCAGGTTTTCACAGTTGAGTCACAGCAGAATCATACATAGAAAAACCTGAAACCCATCACAATTTGTGTCTGCAGACACAGATACAGTCTTAGAAATTAACTGAAAATATCCCACCCTGGTTCTGATGAACTTACTGTAATGCAAAGTGATAATTTTGACTGGGAGCAAGATATTTTGGGACCCTGTCCTCAAAGATGCATGTGATTTAGGGTCTATACTGAGGGTTGTTAGACCTGGAATTCACCCTGGTTGAAAAGAAGAAGAAAGGAAATAATGCATTTTAAATAATTGTTCGAATGTCTATATGTGGATGAGAATTAAAGTTAAGTGGTCATCACTTAGAGTCTATAAGTAGCTTTATATTATTACAAGATTAGCCGCTGCGGGTAGTGTAGGAGTGTGGATTAGGAGCACTCAGTCTATCTCTGGGAGCACTCAGTCTTTCTTTTAACCTTGACTCCAGCATTTACTACGTGTACGATCTAATAAGATTACTTAACTTTCCTGCGTCTCAGTTTCCTCATATTAAAAATATATCTAATAAAAGTAAATTTAAAATGATGCTTTATGTAAAATACTTAAAGCATTTTACTCTTATGCCTCCTGCATAGGGAGCTCATTAAAATCGAGTCTGCCTGGCGGGCCACCGTGACTCGGCAGGCGAGAATGCTTGCCTGCCATGCCAGAGGACCTGGGTTCAATTCCTGGTGCCTACCCATGTAAAAAAAAAAAAAAAAAAAAAAAAATCAAGTCTGCCAAATCAGAACTACGTTTATAAAGAAAATGCAAGTTAGTCAAATAAAACTAATTCAAACTGCAAAAGAAAACATGTAATGGGGCCATAAATTAATCTGTGTCTTGATTTATGCTTAGATCAATACATATAATGTGAGCAACACAAACGTTTATATTGCTTCATGTAAGCTTCCCAAGCAACTGTATTTCTCATACCTAGAAAGCACTGCTTTCATGTGACACTTAATAATTTGTTACATACATTAATAAATGGATTAATATAGAGAGAGATAGATACAAAAATAAAATGCATGGTTACCTTATTAATTTGTTGTAAGCACAGTGTGGCCAACGCATGCTTTTCTTTATTACTATAATTAATGAAGTATGTAGAAGATAATATTAAACTTGCCAAGCAACTACATGTTTTTTAAGTACCTGAATGAAACCTTCCTTCATGTTAAGACAAAATCAGCATTTTAAAGCTATAATATTGTTACAGATTATATAGAAACAAATTTTCTCAATTTATAGCAATAAAATAAGGCCTTGAAGATATAAATAGCTTGTTTAAGGCATTGTAACTAGTTACAGGAAAATCTGGCATTCAAATTTTCTTCTGACTCTCAATTTAGAGCTGTTCCTACAAAATAATTATGTCAATACTTGTTCTTGGTTTATAATGTTCATCAACATTTTTCAATTTTTACATTTATAAATAACTAGTACATTGTTTTTCATAGAATAGTTGTCTATTTCAAATGCATTGAGCTTTAGTCATGCATAAATCACAGAGGTTTGGTACCCAGGGAGTCAAATAAATAATACAATAAAAGCTCTAGCACTGAACTAGACAGAGAAAATTTTAGCACTTACAAGGTACATTGATGACATGCTTGAAACCTAGCTCCTTGAAGGTTGATTTATTTCAGATGCCTAAAAGGCTAATTTTTTAACCAATTGATAGAGATATGATGAACGGGACATAATATTGATGTCAGAAATTCTAGAACTTGACATATTTTATTACCTACTGAGGTGACTTCTTGGGTTCTGCCAAGTAGACCAGATCAAGCAGTACATACAAATGGCTTTCTGAAATGAGAGCCAGAACCTCAGTTTCCCAGTAGCCTTTTGAAAATTTTCCAGTATATTACTTTCTGCCAAATTATGACGTTAACATGCAATTTCTCAAGTTTCTATTGTTTTGGTGTTTCTTTCTTTGATGCAGAAAGCAATGCTGTGTCTCTACTATTCTAATAGAACTTGTTAATCAAAAACTTAAATCTTAACTATTTTAATGTAATATATATGTGTGAGAACATCTGTTCTCCAGGAAAATGTAGAAGAATGAAGCTTCTCACAGGCATGTCTCACAAGTTTATTATTTTCTTTCTAACTTCAGTCATATTAGGTAAAATTCAGCTTACTATGTGTAGAGGACAGTCTTTCAGTGACTCTTTGTCCCCACCTGCTGGTGTCCACATGCTTGTATAATCTTTGTCCATTGAGTGCAGGCAGGGTGTGTGATTTCCTTCTAGTCAATAGAATATGGAGAAAGTGATGGGACCTCATTCCCATGATTACATTATATTCTTGAAGACTTCATCTTGCTAGCAGACTCTTTATAATCTTATTCTCCTTTAAAGCTTAGAAGTAGTTTGTCATCAGCTGTACCGGTGCAAGGAAAAATGAATTCTGTTCTCAACCTGAGTGAGCTTGTACTCCACCTTCCCCAATCAAACTGCCAGATGAGAACCCAGTCCCAGATGTCATGTTGATTGTAACCTTAAGTAGAACCCTACAATGCCATGACTGGACCCCTGAACCCACATAATCTGTGAGATAACAAATGTGCCTTGTTTAAAACTGCTAAATTTGCAGAAATTTTTATGCAACATTGAAAACTAATGCATTGGATTTCTTCCTGTTTGAATTGTAATATAAACTCATTTTCAATTTAAAACTTAGGACCATTGAGCTCAAAGTTCTGTTAGTATCTTCTTAACCATGTATATTTAAAAACAAATGTCCCCATTTGGGACCACTTAACTGACAATTTTTGAAAATCAGCCTGGAATATTTCAGCACATTTGTCATGAAATTTTATAGCTGTTGCCATTGTTTGGGGCTTCATGTTTATGCTCTAGACCTGTATTTACCCAAATTTTAACTTTTAAAATTGGTCTCCCTTTTATTGGACTTGCATTTATTTCTCAGATTTCAGAACACAATTCCCTGATTTCTATATTTGTTATTCTTGACAATATGATTTCCTGTCATCCCTTTGATTGTTACCTATTTTGGTGATGATAAGAAATTTCTTATCAAAATAAAAAATTAACTAAGTAAAAATTAAATCCTACCTTCTGTTGAGCCACTCCAGAAACAATTGCCTGTGTAGTGGCTTAAGGAAATACACCAGGGTTAAGCAAATTCAGTGATTAGGAGGATCCATTTAGAATATTTAGGAACTTTCTTGTTGAAATTCCATCCAATGTTTCAAAGCCTCCATTAAACAGTACCCTCTAATATTCCCCTAAGTAGCTCTCTCATCTGTGTTTGAATGGCTTCTGTAATGGGAATTCAATACCGCCTTTAGCAGCACATTGGACTTTCAGATACATAATCTCTAGAAGATTTTTCCTAAAGGAGCTGATATTTGTCTTTCTATGGCTTTAATTCATTATTTTTTGTATGCTCTCTAGAGTCACAGATTAAAAATATGTATTTATTCTTTCAGATTTGAGGACATTTCATGGTTTCTACGTATCACTGCTTACATATGAAGAACTTCCATTTGCTTCAGTCATATGAAGTGATCTCAAATCTCCTCATGCTTCTACCGAACATTCACAGGAACCAACTCCAGATTATGAAACTGTAGTTTTCTTGTAATGGTGTTCTCAAAAAAGTACATCTGTGATTGTTCAGCTAAGATTGCAACTGTATTTTCTCTCGTTTTGGTTGCCATCTGTGTTCATTATTTCTTATTACTTTGTTTAGGGCATGTATGTAGTACTCCTGATTCATATTGAGTTTACAAATAATTAAAACTCTTTGAATGTTTACATAGAATTTATCAATGCTAAATTTCCTTCTTTTCTGCTCAACATGGGCCATATAAATATTTATTACTGAAAATTGTAGTTTTGAATGATTTCAAATTTAGTACCGTATTTCAATATACTGATTTCCAGAAAAGAGCAACTTGCAAACTTTTCCTACTGTTATTATCAATCATTATTCCGATGATATATCAATTAAACTAGTTCAGATATTCAAATGTTTTATTCTTCTTTTCAAGGATATTCCTCTTTTCAAAGATATTAAAAAAAATTTTTTTTGGAGAAGTTGTAGATTTATAGAGCAATCTTCTGTGGGGTTCTGACATGAGGCATGCTGGAACTTTGGAAGTTTATGACCAGCTTGCAAAGGGAACAGGTAAATATCTTAGCTCTCTCTAAATAATGAAATTTGGAGTAAAGAAAATTTAAGCTGATTTTAGAAGGTGAACTTGACTTAAGAATTCTTCGTAGTATTAGATGCATTATTCAAAGTGCACACAAGTTCAGGCATGTGTGGTTTGTCAGGGATGGAAATCTTCTAATGTTTATTTTCCTTTGTATTTCTTCTCCTTCAATTTTTAATTGGGTGGCATCTTTGTTTTCTTTATGTTAACTTCAGGATCTATTTTTTTGGATAAATATTAATCAATTTTATGGTAAGTATTTTTCTTCTAATCTTTGAGTTAATCCACTTTGCTAATAGTAAATTTTGCCAATAAAAGGTTTTTTTCTTTTAGTTTTTAAGTAATCAAAGTATAGATTCTCAGTTCTTTCTTCCTTAAGATGTAGCTCATAAAATTTTATAGTGTTATTTGTTATGCTATGATCTCTAATATATCTTAAAGTATATCTACATCTTATATGCAGAGGCAAGTATAAACACCTAGATATTGTACATACCCATACAACAATATGTTGTTTTTAAATGGTACAGATAGTAAGAACTCTATTTTCTCTCACAAGTTAAGTAATAACTTGTGAGGGTTAAGTGACTAGCTCATCTTTTTATCCAGTATATTATATGACACATTATTTATTAAATTCCCATATGCACTTGAGCCCAATTCTAAACTCTAATCTGCACAAAATGGTAGCCCCTGGAAAACCAAACTTTTAGACATGGTATCAGTGAAGGGTACTTGGAAACATAGTGATTGTAGTTGACTCTAAATGTCAGGAATTTGGGGGCCCATGACTACATGCTGCTGTAGAAGACGGTGGCACAAGGTGTGACAGCTTTCCAAGGAAGGGCTCAAAACTAATTAAGAGATAGACTACTTTGGGTCTACTGAAAATTGACAAGCTCTACCAGGAAAAAAAAAAAAAAATGAAACCAGTCTACAAGAACCCAGATGGGAGTCAGCCTGGCTAAGTAAAGGTGTCCAGTGTTTGGTCAAGCAAGCACAGGCCTTATTGTGAATTTGATGATGTTTCATAGACAGAAAACATTCCATCCATGGCTGATTAGTTCTACAATTAACAAAAGAGATTTGCCTCCGGCAATGAGAGAATTCTCCTTGTCCAATCAGTTGGAGGCCTTAAAGAATTCCATGATTTCAGCAACCAGAAGGAATTTCTTTCTCTACCACAGACTGAAAGTTTCTTCTTGGGAGTTTTGCCACCTACATAGGAATTCCCAACTTGTGGTTTCTCCTGGGGAATTCATTATCACCATCAAATTCCCAATTTGAGGCCATTACCCTTTGGAATTCAAATTCACCAATCCTCCCATTCACATGAGAAAATCCCTACAGTAAATCTCTTAATATTTATATATAAATATCCTCTGGGTTATGTTTTACTGGAAAATGCTGACTAATATACCGATTTCATATAGCTGTGCTTATTTCTTTTGATCATCTGATTTCATTTATATGAGTCTGAAAATCATCTTTTAGAATATATTTACCAGAATTGCTCTGTTGGAATTCAAAGGAGAATATAATTTAAATCCATTTTTCTTTACTTCTTCTAGAATTTATTAGAAATACTTGCATTTCTCTCTTGCCATATACATTCAATGAGTAATGCATGTTGTCTTGTCTTCAGCTTAAAATATAATTTGCATCCTTCTGAAATTTCATCATCCAGTAATAATATGATTGTGTTTATTCTTTCATATAAATGTAACAGCCTATTAATAGTTTTAAACAGCATTAATTATCACTGCAGTTCTCAGCTAACCATGATGACTTGCTAATTATTTAATAAAATGTGTTTATATAAAGAAATTAATTTATCTGTCAGTATATTTATTTCATTAAGTTAATAAATGTACAAAAGATATCACATCATTAGTTAACTGAAAATAACATAAAATATAAAAACTTATCCTATAATTTTAGCAAATAAACCACATACAGTAGAGATATGACACATAATTTTGTTTAATCAATTATTCATTGCTTTAATCGTCTTAATGATACATAATAATTGTATAACAAACTACCCCAAAGCCAGTGAGTAAAATCAATAAACATTTACTTAGCTCGCAGGACTATAGATTGATGATTAAGGCTAGGCTCCTCTGGATTTTTATTTTTGGTTTAGACAGGCTCACACACTTCTGTGAGTCACATGGCTGTTGGCCCCAATGAGATGCTTGAGGGGAATTGGTTCTGCTCAACATGTCAGTTGCTTTATAGCAAAATAGCTCAAGATTATTCTCAAGGCAACTGTTGAGGTGGAAGTGAACAACTAAGGATATTCAAGGGCTTTTGCAAGGCTCTGCTTAAGTCACCTGCTAACATCTTGATTGGTCAAAGTAAATCTTGTGGTTAAGCACAGATTTAGTGAGGGAGAGAAATTGGAGTGAACACACAGAATGGTCTTGAAATAAGGTTGTTTTTACAACTCTGTGCTTGGAAATTGGATTCCTAATATTTATGGAGAAAGTTTCTCAAGATCCTTTTATGTCTTATTTGCTTTGGTATTATGCTGCAGTGATTCAGATTTTATCTCCATCTTTATATTTTAATCAGTCTAAATCAGAAAGGTATTTATAAAATGTATATATTCACTTCTCTATGCAGGGACGATAGTGACAGTTTCTATAAACTGTATGTTAGTGTTTTTAAGAGGCTCAGAAAACATCTTTATCTCAATACAGTCCGGGATTTTGGTTTGAAAGTTAAAGGTTGGAGCAGGACCATAGTTGATATTATTATACATTCCACTTTGATATTATTAAGTAAACCTCTTATCACTTTAGTGAATTTTTCAGAAACAATAAGAAGACCAAAATATATGAATATGACTCTTTTTAATTTTTTTGATTTAACAAAATAAACAACTTGAAACACTGTGTCCTTTGTCCAATTATATGTTTCCTTTCCTTTTTTTTTTTATTAGGCTTTTCAGTCTGAATTTATTTTGGTTTATCTCAATTCCCTCAGAATAAAATCTATAATTTCGGACAGCTCTAATATTTTCCTAGGTTCTCTAACTGCACAATGATTTCCCTTTGGAGACCCCTAATGAGCCATTTTATCAGGATTGCTGTCTGGCCTATTACAGTCCCTGAACATAAGGTGTATTGTCCTGAGTTTAAAATAATTGGAGATCCATGCTCAATTTTTTCTTGAACTTATTTATATTGTTTTCAATTACTTTCATTCTTTACATCTTCCACATGGAAATATTACATACTAAATCTATTTTATAATATTCTGTAAAATATTAATAAGAGATTCTTAAGTAGTTATATAGAAATTTTTAAATATCTAGTTATATGAATATACTAGTTTTTATAGGAAAATGGCTTGCTTCATTGTTCTAGCATCTCTTGAGTTTTCTTGTTTAAAATGTGAATCATGGTCAATAAGTGGTGAATCAATGATGTTCTGTGAAATTTCTGTGAGGGATGCTTAACCAATGTCAGGAATAACTGAAACCAATTGGGCAAAATTCTCTAATTTATATAAAATATAGACATATTCAAGCATTCATTAATTATAAAACAGCAGGGTATCTCGATTACATTATATTTTCTTTCTTCTTTATGCAATTTTCAAGTACTTTGACCATTGGTAGAAACGTAAATGACTGACAAGTGTTTTACCAAAATAAAATATAGCATTAAAAAAAGAAAAAGAAAATCCTAATTTGAAGTACTTGCTGATTTTCCACTGTGGCCAAGTTCAAGATATTAGCACGATGTTCTGAATGTGGAGTTAGGTAGAGATATGCACAATCATTTCCATGAGCCAACAGGGCTTCCAGCGTGCTGCGTCCCTGACCATCTTCTCTTGCTTTCTTCAAAAAGCAAAGGTAAGGGACCGCTAATCTTCACAGCCATGCTGGCAATGGAAAGGCCTATGGGACTTGGTAATAGAAATTATTTGTGTGGGCCAGGATTAAGTAGAGCACAGCTTTATAGGAACCACAGTGACCTGGAGTTCTTATCAGTTCATCTGGACAGGGTCTATTTCTAGGTATCATTTATTATAAAGTAATATGTATTGAATATTTCCCCCTTATAAAGACATATCTTCATTAACAGTTCCTGTATGCGGTAATAGATACATGGTTTTAATACTGCCTAGATGCAAATAACACTCTATTCTAGTCAGAGGATATCATGCTTAGTAGGTCATAGACAGGGGCTCAGTAAATCCTTGTTCCTTCTTAATTAGCAATGGTCTTATTATTTTAGTTTTAAAATATGTAACACCAAAATATTAAGGAATTGCTATTGCTTTTCAGGACAAAATAGAAGAGACAAGATTCATGGTTCAAAATTGAATCCTAAGTTAACTGAGCATAATTTTGTTCCTAATTATGTGAAGGGCTTACTATTAAGCATCAGTAAATTAAGTGAAAAGAAAAAGAAAGTACTTGAGACCTCAAAAACTCAAACTGTCATTGAATAGGATATGATGAACTCTAACGCATAGTTACACAAGAAGTGAGGAAAATATGAAAATTTGCAAAGTAGTAAATACTTTTATACTTTTATCATATATGATCATTCTTAGAAATCTTTGTAGGGTAAGTAGGAACTATTTGATTATTCCCTGAGCTCAAATCTCTCCTCTACTACTTTGTAGCCATTTATATAGGGACAAGTTATTTATCCTTTTTAAGACTCAATTTCTTTTCTGAAAAAAATTGAATTATAATTGTATCTAATTATAGGATTGAATAAAAGAATGTTCATAATGTCTTATCATAAGCCTGGCTCAATAGATGTTAGCTGTTAATAACCTCAATTTGGTGTTGACAAAACTAAAGCTCAGTGAATCTAAGTTTCTTACTCTTATTCACACAATCTATTCATATGCAAGTATATGTAAACTCAAGGAAATACAAATTAAAACCACAATATATGCCACATCACATCCACTAGAATGACTAAAAGTTAAAATGACTGGCTATTATTTTAAATGTCAAATGTTATAGAATACAGATTAGAATAAATCCCATGAAAGGAATAACAGGATGAAATCCTGAGCACATATGGAGAGTTAATCTTTGAAAGAACAAGTATATTTTCCTTTCGACAGGAAGGAAGGCAGGGGCTATGCGCACAGAATAAATACAGTTGTATTTGTGAAAGTCATCATGTCAGAATTCTCCTTGATATTTCATGTTTTCTCAGGTTTCCATGAAGAAATTTACCATCTGAGAGTGAGGGGCGTGAAGGGTACTAGAATTAGTTGAAAAAGAAGAAGTTGAAATCTAGTAATATTGAAAAGCAAGAAAGATGTAGGATTGCTAGGCATTGTTGAGTCTACCTGTACATTTTGAGTGAAATTTATGGTGTTAATACCTAGTAATTTGAGTAGACACTGCATATTATACAGGGTGATTTGACATACAGGGTGAGTTGATGTGTCTGGAGTCAGACCACGTGATTTAACATGCAAGCTCTAAAATAAATCGTCTCCGTGATCTTGGAAATGTTGATTTTTTCTTGTGCTTCTATTTCCTCATCTGTAAAATGAGGATAATGACAGTGCTTGGATTTCTGCAAAGATGAGGTGAGTTAACATATATAACTGTCTAATTAGTCCTAGTGTATGGTGTCATTTTTATAAGTATTAGTAATAGCATTTCTTCTACCCATGTTTGGTTGCTCTGACAAAAGCATGGGGCAGGCACATGGTTATAATGAATCAGGGTTGGGAATTTTTCAGGTGAATAGAGAATGAAGAGAGAGTTAGGCAAAAGAATAAACAGCATTGACAAGACTGTTATAATGGACAATTAAATCTAAGCTGGATATGGAAAGCAGTGAGGATAAGAAGGCTGATACCAAAGAAATAATGCTGGTGGAGATAATAAGTTAGATTTATGGATGAATTGTATTACTAGAGAAAGTGAGATAGAAGTATAAGAACTATTTTCAAAAAGTGGGAATGTAAAGATCTCTGAGATAAAATTCTTGCCAGTCATAAAAATTTTATGGTTTAACCATGGGTTGGGGACTGAGGCTATATGAAGTGTTTTTCTATAGTTAAGAAGATCAAGGAGCTGAGGGGCACATTTCTGGACTTTGGTTTCATCATAAAGACTGATGAAAGTTGTAGGAGTCGAGAGGAAGATTCTTAAGTCTTTAATAAGTGAATGGTAGTAAACACGAAGTCTGGATATAAAGCAATGCATAGGAGAAGAAGTTGTATAGTCTAATATCATGTACTTTATTGGAGAAGTATCTGTTGAAGGAAGAAACAATAAAATTTGGGGAAATGCAGTGTAGAAATAAGGAAAACTACACTAGCTTTAGTCTTGCTGATGCCTAAAAATCTTCACCTGAGAGGCATACGGCGAAGGCAATATCATTTTTAAATATATCCAGATTAAGTTGACAAAGAGGACTTCCAGAAAAGAGGCTGAGGATATAAGGTGGTTGATAAAATAAGTTTCAGGAGGTGAAGAATGAAGTAGAATTGGAACAGATTAGAAGATAAGCAGAGAAATGGAGTACAAATCAAGGTGAAAACATATGCATTTGGGGGGCTAAGGCTTCTGGAATTTAAATAAATGGAGCTTAGCAAATAATCTTAGATCTGGAAGGTAAACGTATAGTCTCTAAAAAGACATTTGTAGATGATACAAGGGTAGTTTAGTGGTAGAATTCTCTTCTGCCATGTAGGAGACTGGGTTCAATTCCTGTTCCATGAACTCCCCCCCCAAAAAAAAACAAACAAGCAAAGCAAAGAAACAAAAGTTGAACAAATGGTGCTGCAATAAAGGGATACTCATGGGAAAAATAATGAAACGTGACCCTACCCTACAGTATACAGAAAAAAAATAAAGACATTTGTAATATCCATGCAAATATTTTCTCCTGCTATTAGTGACTGTTTGTTGGTGTGGAGAAGGGGCAGTGCTGACCTAGAGGAAGGGCAGTTCCTTTGGAAGCACCAGGCATCCTGATGAACTTTGGTGCCCACCCTTCCTGGAAGCCAGGAGAGAAGGGTCCTTTTTCCTTTTCTTTCTATAGTATATCAAGAATTAGCGAAGTGGCTGACATATGGTCATCAATGAATAGTAGTATTTGACTAAATAAATTGACATGAAATCAATGAAGTAATAGTGGGAGGGGGAAAGAAGTTCAGAGAACATATTTCTCTTTAGTACTACTGCATAATTTATATGAAAGTATCTTACTTTCAAGACAACTTCTAGTCTGTATTGAAATATTATCATAGAATTATTGATTTTCTATGGAAATCAGTTCAAATTCCTTTGCCTGTTATTGAAGAACTCTCAAATAAATCCCCAATATATTATTTGAGGTTTATAAATTTTATTTCCCCTAAGATTAGTCAACCCAACACAAACTCAATGATAGTTTCCTGACTTTGCCTAGTATTTTTTTTTCTATAATTTCAGTTTCCTCGCTTTGCCTAGTATTTTATTTTTTCTATAATTTCCTTCTTTATTTTCTAAGACCCAGACTCCAAGGAAACCTCTATCAGAAGTAAAAACATTCCTTTATAATCACCATCATATGATAATATGTATATGTTTTAAACTTATTCATATTTTGTCTTATAGCCTTGTGTTGTGGTTATACATATTGTGTCATCTCCCTTGTGATGTAAACTCTTGGAGAGAAGCAATGTTTTGCTCATTTTCATATATTCTAGAATTGCTGGTGCAATGTTTCGTACATAAAGGAAAATGACAATTTTGTTGGATAGGATTAATTGATTTGGGAGAGAATGGAAAGCTACAGGAGCTCTTTTCAGATTAGTATTAGCGTATTTGGAAACCAAGCAATTTAAACTATTAGTAAAATTGCTTAATAAAGCTCTTGAAATGAACAAAAAATACAAATCAGATGCTATATAAACTACTGTTCTTATATTGTAAGCATCAAAATAACCCAGTTCTCATTCAAAAATTATTTCCTCTCTTTATAAATAATTTCATTGACTAATATGTTTTAATAATACACATGAAGACATTTGAATGCACACATAAATATTTTTTATTTATTGTATAAGATGTAAAATATGGTTTCTATATAATATTTCATAAGCATGGTACTATCTGAAAATTTTAGTAGAAAACTTTGGACTGTGTAGTTAAAACTTCATGGACAATATGATGAATGATAAATTTTGTTTTAACCCATTTCTTCATTATGTAATTTCTTTCTTTTATGGTATACTATAAAATTAGTCAACATTTCTTTTAGGTAGTGTTGACCCTCAGTTTGTCATTTGAATTCAAAGAGGTGAGACAAATTCTGATCAGCATGTCCTATGCCTTCAGTTTAACCTAATTTGCTACTGCTTTAGCTGAGATGCAATTATATCTGCTTTCTTACTGAAAGGAGTCATTGAAAGTTGTACTATTGACACTGCTCTTCTTGCCTTCATCACCAAAGTATAAAAATAAACTGTTTCTTCCTCCTAAAAACTGCAGCACTGGATTCCCAGAGCAAGGACCCATTTCTGTGAACAGCAACTTTTCAAAATCACCTACAGGTAGTAGAGTGGCAAATCCACAAATCCCTAAGATGTTAAAATTGGCTCCTTAGCTACAGGCTTCTGCCACTTCTTTTGAGGTAGGAGCAATGATAAAGAATTTATCAAGCACAAATCTATAAACGTTGCTTTTCAATCTTCCCCAAGGCTGAATTGTTTTATTTAAATGGTGTCTATGTACATTCTGTGCTACAGTGGATGAACTGCAATGCATATCTGGCAGATGGGTTCTCTTAGGGAATAAAGTAATCATATTTAAATATTTATCTTCCTCAACAAGTTGTGGAATTCTTAAAATCAGGGCATATGTCTCTTTTCACTTTTCATCCTTAAATGTATCCACATTGTTTAGTGGAGTGCTCATTAGAGGTGCCCAATAAATGCATGCTGACCTGTTTTAGAAATGACTGCTTTATGTCAAAACCATCAGCAGCATAACAGGAAGTAGGGGAGATTCTCTTCTTATACTGTTTTATATCCTCATTCCTCAACAGCACACAAGAATATGGATGAGGTATGGCCTCAGTTAGTCAATAAAATTAAATGTTTTTTAAACATTAATACATTTAATGTTTACCCTGTATTAAGTGCTCAAAATATATGATGATGAAAAGTAAGGTACGGCACTAGCCATCTAGCTGTTTGCAATCTAGCAGTTTGCAATTCTATAACAACATACTTAGCTTTAATAAATCTTAAATGCGTGTGACTCAGTTTTCTCAATTACTTTTTTTTTTTGTATGCTGTATGGTGGGGTTCACATTTTTATTCTTTTTTACCATGTGAGTATCCCATTATTGTAGCACCATTTGTTGAATTTTTGTTTGTTTTTCTTTCTTTTGTTGCTCATTTGTTTGTTTTAGGAAAGTGCATGGGCCAGGAATTGAACCCTGGTCTCCTTCACGGCAGGTGAGGATTCCACCACTGAACTACTCTTGCACCCCCAGTTTTCTCAATTACTTTTAAAGAAGATCATTGAATTTGATAGAAGAATTCTTGACAGTAGCACCTCTGCAAAATCCTGTTCCTCCTTCCCTACTTTTTACTGGCTACAAACTGCTTCATGGATTCACATACCAAGCTCCAAACACTGATTCCAATTTTGGAGAATTTTTTTCTATCATTCCCTTATCTCTCTTTAATTCTTTATTAGATGACACACTCCCCCTCCAAGCAAGCAAAAGGAGGAGGAAAAAATTGAGAGGCAAAATAAAGAAAAAAGGAAGAAGCTATGAACTTATTCATTACTGATTTTTGTACCATCACATATTCTTTGACTTCTTTATTTTATTGACCCTGTTCAAGAAGATCAATAGAATAAGCTTAAGGAAGAGATAGAGATTTTCTTCTACAATATATCTTTGTTCAAGTACCTATGAAACAAAAATGCAAACTATTTCACTGTTGTTCATAGTTCTAGGAACAAACTTTATGACAAATATTTCTGCTGTGCCCTTGATTTTTTTACAAGAGGAATCAATGATATTTATTCGACTTACTCTGAAAGTGAAAAGTAAACCCAGCTTGTCCATGGAGTGCCAAATGTTTTGTTGCATATAACTTTTGCATTCAAAAACATCATTTACCCACAACAATAATCTTAAATTTAATTAAACCTAAAGAAAAGTTTCCTTTTTGACTTGCCATAAACTTTATTTAGTTTCCAGGACCAACTAACTACTAAGCACAGTAAATTTCCAAGCTTTTCACTCAAATCTCAATAGTATTTCACCTTCAGAATTTTATTTTTTTTTCCTGGACTGTTAGTGGTCTTCATGGTTTGTTGGTTACATCTTCAAGTCACATTTCTGCTCTAAATCATTATTGTGCACTTCCTAACAACTGTATTGTGCTTGTTGTTATTTCCCTGAAAAATCTTATTCCACTCCTCAAGGACTTTTGCCTCTTTGAGAAAGCCATCTTCCTCCGGTTGTGGGACAGTGTTTTCTTTTCTGAGAGCCTTGTTCTCCCCACGAAGGACCTGCTCCTCCTTCCTCGGAGTCTGTCCTTCCAATCCCAGTGCTACTCCCTCCTTCCTCGGGGCCTCTTCTTCCACTCCGACTGCTCCATCCTTGGGTCTCACAGCCAGGATCACTTCATGGACAAGTGTGATTTCTTCCTGAAGAGGCTTTGCTCATTCTGGAAGCCTTTCTCCTGCTCCTTGGGAACCCAGATCTGGGCCTCCAGGGCTCAATTCTGTTGCCAGTAAGACTTTCTTTCTGGGTTCAAGAGGTTAACTGTTTTTCCAGATGGTTTTTGGCTCTCTAAAGTCATGCTTTTAACTTTCCGGAGGACCTGATTTTGCTGCCAAAGGGACTGGTTCTCTTCCCTGACCAACTGGTCATATATTCGGAAGGCTTTGGTTTCTCTTCGAAGGGTTTTATTTTCCTCCCAGAGGGACTTCTTTTCTTCTCTAAGATCCTTGTTCTCATCTTTGGACATCCTATTATCTCTCCAAAGATTTTGTTTTTCTACCCCATGAGATTCATGCTTGAACTTACCTCCATCTTGAATGCAAGAGAAAAAAGAGGAAAATAAGCACAATATTCTGCTTCTATTTATCCACTTTGATTCAGAGGCAACCATTGTTTCTTGTGTTTTATCTGAGAAAAGAAGACATATATATGTATAGATAAACTCTAGGTGAAAATATCAGATGTTAGTTTCAACCAAAAATGAACTAATGCAATCTGTAGTAGAAAAGTCCAGGATTTGTGGAGAATTTTTTCACATAGAATTGGTCATTGTGTCAACATGCAAGGACTAATATAGCAGGGATTTAAAAGAAGCTCAGTCAGGCCACTGCAGGAGAACACAATGAAAACATGAAAAGAAGTCAATAAATTGGCTATTAGGTTGATATAACCCAGACTGAATGAGTTTGAAAATCAACACATAAATTATAAGTTGATAACTTTATTATAGATTGCATATTGAAATTGATTGAGAGTAAATACATTGAATTATCTGTGTGCCCGTGAACTAAAGTATTTCTGCTAAACAAATCTGCATAATTTCTATAACCTAATCACGTGTTATTGACACAGAACTCATAACTTGCATTAAAAAAATTCCTGTCTTTGTAAGAACCAGAAAACATTTTTAAAGAAGTTATACACTATACTTTTATCACATTAATTTAGGTTATTAAAGTGATATCAAATATATAGTCAGTAACACATTTGAGTGATGTCTGAATTCCCTGGAAGCGATTTCTTTCAGTACTAGTATTAGGCAGCATTTTATGTCATCTATAGTGATGTCATTTTGTGTTGACACTAATGATATAATTGGTACTATTTGTAACAATTGACTGGTTTTTAGTGTGTGTTCTAGGATAAAAAGTTAAATGCATTTAATAAGGGAAATTCTCAAGTTATATTGGAAATTGCTATTTGATATTATGTAAGTGTTTAGTCATGGAAGACATCTATCTAAACTATTAACATAGATTAAACATATTGACTTTAGTTATCAGCAAAACACTTCTAATTATTATTTTCTAGGAAATGACAAATACTACAAAATGCTGTTCAATTAAAGATAAAAATATTTGAAATGATTTTATAAGCACTGCTGAATAATTAATATCAGGTAAATTTGTATATTACAAATATAAGGAAATAGCAGTGGCAAATTGTTTACTCTGGTATGCCTATCTAAGATAACTGTTATATTAATCAATTCATGCTCCTTGCTAAGTTAAAAACAACTGGGTACTGATTTTTATAATTTAAAAATTTGTGAACTTTTAGAAAGATGTTAAAATGTTTCTGTGTTAAATAGATTTAAACTGGTTATCATTTTAAATTTCTAATTGGTAAAAGTGTAAACTTGTAAACTAAATATACAGTAGCATTTATAAGCCAAAATCACTCACAGTGAATAGAGGTTTACCAATTTATTCATCTTATCAGATTTCTTAGCAGCTGTTTACATTTCATCTGTTTAACAAGATTAAAAAATGGATTGGAAGACAATATTGGAAAGATCTTAGCTCTCCTCAAATTGATCTACATATTCAATGGATACCCTGAAAAATAATACCAGCAATATGCTGTGTCCACATGTGTATGTGTATTTATAAATTGAAAACTGAATTCTAAAATTTTTACTGAAAGGCAAATGGCCAGAAGAAGTGAAGACAATTTTGAAAGATCAACATGCTGAAAAGCTTAGTGTATTAGTTAGAGTTCTCTAGAGAAACAGAATTAGCAAGAGATATGTGTAAATATAAAATTTATATAGTTTCACCTAACTGTGGGGATGTAGTGTCCAAGGTCTGTAAGGGCAGGTAGTGAGCTGACAACTCCAGTGAAGGTCCTCAACGAACTCTCAGGAGAGGCTGGCTGGGCAACCATAGGGATGAAAGAATTCAATATCTGTAGGGCAGGTCACAAACAGTCAGCTACAATGAAAGTACTCAATGAACTCTCAGGAGAGGCTGGCTGGATGAAGCAGAAAGAGTGATTGTCCTTCTGAATCCCCTTTAATAGCTTTCCAGTGATTAGATTAAGCATCACTCATTGCAGAAGACATTCCCCTTAGCTGACATGCAATCAGCTGTGGATGCAGTCAACATGGTCATGATTTAAGTCCACGAAATGTCCTTAAAGCAACAGACAGGCCAGCACTTGCCGGATCAAATGGGCACCATCATCTGGCCAAGTTGACACATGAACCTGACACCTAGTAAAACAGATTGTATAGTGTTAATTCGAGGACAGAAAAATACGTGATGGATCAGAACAGAGCACTCAAAAACAGACCCACGGGTGGGCCACGGTGGCTCAGTAGGCAGAGTTCTTTCCTGACATGCTGGAGACCTGGATTTGACTCCCAGTGCCTGCTCATGTAAAAAAAAAACAGACCCACATATGCATGGACACTTGAATTAGATTAAAACTGGTATTGCAGAACTGTGGGGAAAGGAAAGAGATTTCAATACATTTTCTAAATCAACTGCCTATTCATCTGGGGAAAATGGATCTTTATCACACCTTCCACCCAAACAAAAAATCAGATCCAGTTGGTCTGTAAATAAATATGAAAGTTGAAATGATAGAGCGTCAGAAAGCAACAAAGAATAATATCTTTATGACTTATTTTGAGCAGGAACCCAAATGCACCAGTCATCAAAGGAAGATTAAAGAAATTGACTACACTGGATTTTGGAACATTTGTTTATCATTAGACACCATTAAATTAGTACAGTAGCAACTCCCAATTTTAGAAAGAATATTTGTGAAACACATACCTGACGAAGGATACATAATACAGAATATGTTAATAATCCCCGATGGAAAATTTAAGAGACGGACAATCTAATGTATAAAAAAATAAAAGAATGGGCAGAAGAACTGACAGACATTTCCCAAAAGAGGATATCAAAATGTAAACTGATGCTGTAACTGTAATGTAAACTGATGTATGCCCAATTTCTCTAGAAATCTGAGAAATATAAATGATAATCATAATGGTATATCATCACTTTTCAAGCTCACACATACAAGACAAGACCAGGTATGATTTGAGCATTAAAGATAAAACAAGTCACTTTTAGATCTTTATAACTTACATCTACAGTGAAAAATACATGGGAGGTGATGAGAAATTATCTCATGACGACTTTCCAGAGGAGATAGAGAGGACAGTGGGAGATGACCTGTGGGCAGCTCCTTATAGGGCTGCCATCTGCTCATGTTCTGGGAAGAACATGAGGTGTTCTGTCCAGTTGCAGGTAAGCTGTGGTTTAGCCTTTGCTTTTATGGATATGTGCAAGGTTGCTAGGTGCCTTGGTGGAATTGCTCCCCTACATTACTGTATATCCAGAAAAATAACTAAAATTTAAAAGACTGACATTACAACACTGAGAGAAAGAGGAAAGTTAATGCCCTATTCTTGGCAGAGACATGGAGGAATCAGACTTTCATGGGCATGGAAACTGATGCAACCACTTTAGAGAATGGTTAAGGAATATCAACTAAAGCACAACATATATATGATCTATGTCACAGTAGTTCACATTTACCAATATATATAAATACATGGAAAGAGAGATCATAGCAACATTGTTCAAAATAGTTGCAATCTGGACATAACACAAATATTCACTAATAGATAAAAACAAATGGAGGTATATTAACACAATGGAATTACGATATAGTAATTATAGTATATATATAAACTGATGAAGTACTGCTACATAGAACAACATTGATGAATCTCAACAAACAATAATTCCAAGTGAAATGAACAACATATTTCTTATGATTTCATTTACATAAAATCCAAAAGCATGCAAATCAACTATGTTACTGCTAATAAGAGTAGAGATTACTTCTGAGAGGTAGGAATGTGATAATGATTGGGATGCTGGTAGTGGTCAACTGTTAATTCCAGGTGGTGATTCTATTAGATTGCTCATTTTGTGATAATCCATGGAGTGGCACACATGATTTGTGCATTTTTATGGATGTATGCTTCCCTTCAATAAGACATTAATTTCAAAAGGCAATGTGGATTTTGGTGTATCTTTGCATCTGATAATTTTTATAGAAGTCTGTCACTTGGGCAGACTTCTATAAAAAGTCTTGGGCCAGTTATTAACTTCTCTCTCAGTTTCATCAATGGTATAATGGGGAATATGTGATCGTTTTCTTACGAGAACACAATAAATTGAAATCCATGTAATTAATTTAGAAGATGGCCTGGAAGATAAGTGAGTGTCACTATTGGCAGTGGCTGCAGTATCATTATTTTTATATTTTTCATCAGAACACCATTCCATTCCTTGTAGCAAAAAACACTTTCTAGAATATATTGGAACTATATCAAATGTCACTGGCATTATTGCTCCACTACTTTGTTTCATAAAATTACTTCATTTCCATGTATTTCAAAAATTCTAGTCAAATTACCCTTTCCATTATTGATAAATACATTAGTTCAGTTCTCTTCAGATAAACTGTGCCTTTCAAGGTGGTCTTGACTTTGGCATCTTTTAAACAAATTAAATAAAAGAGAGGTAGGAAAAAAAAGTGACCCTTGGATATTTAGTGTTACTATAGGTAGTAATACTGGAAGATAAAGATACTTCCTAGATTAAAGGTAAATAAATGTCATATTTAACAAAAAAAATTTCAGAAAGGAAACTTCTATTACATAGATATTTCTAAATGCCTGTTTGTCAGCTGGTAGATAATTATCTGGTTTTGGGCTTTTCATTTCTGTTTGCCAGTTGACTGGCACTATGCTCCACATGGTGTGGGAACAGGGTTCATATAGCTGCAGAATATTGGGTGGGGTAGAGTACAGTGAAGAATCAAAATCATGTCTTCAGGAAGTGTCACCTGCTTAGAAATCATAAAATGTCAGTTTATAGCCAACATCATTTTTTTTTCTGTGCCTTTTTAATTGAAGGCTTGACACATATTGACTGTTATAAAAACTTTATGAATGGGTACACAATTTCTGTTGTGTTTAAATAAAACTGCATTCTAGAATTAAAATTCCTGAAGATCAAAATCAATATATGCTCTAAAAACGTAGCCTAAATGTCTAAACTGAGCTAATATGAGGTGAAGTTATGAATTGCTGGGTCATAGGGTATATATGTTTTGTGTTAGTCAATATTGCTTAGCAATTCTCCAAGGTGGTTGCACCAGTTTTCTCCTCTACAAAATAAAACTTACCTAAAGGGAGCTGAGGCTATCACGTGATGGTTGGGTCCAAGAGTTCGGAAGATGAAGGGAGGGGCAGAAGTGGAGTCTTAAAATTTTATCTTCAACAACATTTGAGTTTCCAAACCTGAGAAATTACTCCAGTGGAAAAAAAGGAGAAGCAAGAATTAAGTATGATAAATGTGGCATTATTGAGACCTCAAGGAACCATTCCCAAACAGCATCATTCTTGCCTGCTCAAGTTCTGAATAAATTTAGCTGTGAAATTAGACCAACAGAATCAATTTAACATTAATATTATATGATGTCTAATGTTTAATATTTAATGTTGCCCCTCCCTATGCATTAACATTTTTCCCCACCTCCTAATTTCCATTTTCTCTTCCAGCCTCAGGTTTCAGAAACCCATTCGTATATTCAGTCTGTACTCTCTCCAGGCACTCAGCATTTGCACTCTTTTGTGAGCCGGTTATTTTCAATTGTTCCACAACAGCTGGTTCTTCTTTTTTCAGGCCTAAGCAACCTTTCTTTAGGGAAGTTTCTTCCTGAAATGAATTTAACCAATTCAAAACTTACTTCAGTTCATATAAATTTTGGCACTGGCTCTTGGTACTACCTGGAAGACTCAGGAATGTAGATGCTTCGTGGTTTCCTTCTTGACGATGTTCATGATATTTTTTTCTTTGTGTGCTGTATAGCAGGGTCACATTTCATTCTTTTTCCATGCGAGTTTCTTTGTATTGAAGCATATTTGTTGAATTTTTTTTGTTTGGTTTTCCATTTGTTTGTTTGCTTGTCTGTTTGTTTGGGAAGTGCATGGGCCAGGAACGGAACCTGGGTCTCCCGCACGGCAGGCGAGAATTCTATCACTGAACTACCCTCATAAACCCTCTTGATGGTGTTTATAAAAAAGGATTTAAGGCTGCTAATCTAGCCCTGCTGATGTAAGCTTGGCATTAAAATTTAAAGCTACAACTTCCCTGGTTCTCTGAAGTGCACTCAGAATTCAGCTGCCAGGAAATATAGAAGTAAAATATATTCTGGAAATCAGTGTCTAAAAGATCTGTAAAAATGTAAGATGCTCTTTTGCCTCAAATTGAATTATTGCTTCATATATGCCTGCTTTGGAATATCTGAACTTGTGAAGTAAACAGTGGAAGCTTGCATATTAAAACCACTCATGTAACAACATGTCCAGGTATTTTCTTGCAGAGTAAGCAACGACTGCCTAGCATTTGTAGAGGGCAGCCTATCTAGGTGTTGTTTGCTAGGCCCCAGTAGCCAGCTCTTATTTATCAGACCTCAGTTGGGTTCTGCTGGAAGTTAAGCCCATGTGGTCAGTCTTACAGAGCACTGCATTGCCCCAGGTGGACCATTGAGAGCTTTTGCTGTGGTACGTGTGGCTTCCCAAGACACTCAGTGTCATTCCTGGAAGCTAGGCATCATCTGAGAGTGATGCCTTTGCTTAAGGCCCTGCAATAACCATATAGCTGACTTAAACATCTTGCAGAAGATTAAGGAGTTAAAAGACAAATAAATGCTCTACTGTACACAACTCATGCAGAGTAACGTAAACGTCTCCCAAGGTTGAAATAACCTGTTCACAAAGTAAAATCCAAGGCCTAATGCCATACATTCTGCACACAGGAGTAGCCTCAATCACTCCTCCAGATTACATTTATTTACTTTTCAGAATATATCACCAGTTCACCAAGTTTTAGTGACTTTGAAGTGAACCACTTAAAACTGCAGATGCTGGACCTTATATAATGTACACTGTGGCAGGGACAAGTTAATAGCAGGTACTCTGTGAGTGAAAAGAGAGGAGCTTATCTGTACGCATGTAAGATAAATCACTCCACCTTCCCAAAGCAGAATGAGTAAAATGGTGTAGAAAAACTAGAAAGTACATAAGTTGAGAGTCTTCTCAGTGAATAGAGATGTACCTTTGAGGAAAGACATTCATGGGAGGAGATTCAGGACCAGCAATGTGAGACCTAGTCCTATCAGAATCTGAGATTAAGGACAAGTAATGCAATCATAAGAGGCTTTGTGCAATAGCCCAAAAATCAAATACCTCAGAAATGAGCTTCAAGGTCACCAGACTAGGCAACAACTGTCTTTCATTTTGTTAGATCTGTTTGACATGGTTAATTTTGACCTACATTGTGGGGAACAATTAGGATATGTTTTGATTTGTGCATCAATTTCACTGAAATTCCATTATTGCCTTAAACAAAACAGAAAAGATAATCAAAAACAACCTCTTAATTTTTTTTGTTTGTTTGTTTGGGCAGGCACCAGGAATCGAACCGGGGTCTCCAGCATAGCAGGTGAGAATGCTACCACTGAGCCACCATCCCCTGCCCTCTTGATTTTAACTTACATTCAAAAACCATTTCCTAAAGTTAAAGAAAACAAAATTCAATCACTTCAATGGTTTGTTTGCGTTAAATGACTATCTAATTACTTTATAGAAAATTACCTTTCTTCCTTAAAACAGCATGAGGTTGCCAAATGCACTCCTGTTGTAGCGAGGAGCTTTGCGCTATTTGGCTTTTGGGCTCCATCTGTGTTTGTCGGCATCTGCTTTCATGCGCCTCAAAACCCTCTCAAAAGGAGCACGGAGAATCTGCAATGCATGTCAGGGCACCCAGCCAGATTAGAAACTGCCAAATATTGACATCAGGTTTTGTGAGAAGAATTAAGTTAGTTAAGCCTTCTCTAGCACAGCAATGCTGTTGTCGGATGAAAGGTTATGCCGACTGAATCTCTATTTCTACCCTGCTGGGAAAAGATCATTTGGAAGTGAGAGTGTGAAGTTATGATGTGATTTGGACATTTTATGGTGACCTAGCCTCTTCTAGAGCTATTCTTACTGTGTCTGATTTTGTTGCTAGTGATTTTTTTTAACTGTTGTTCTTCAATTGTCACCCTTTAACATGGAGTATAGCATGTGAGCAGCTTCATGTATTACATTTTAGAGATTTTATGGTTCCATGCATATCTTCAATAATTCATTGTCCTCTGTAGCAAAAGTGCTGATGTGCATGTTTCCTCTTTATAGGACTCTAGATGTTTTCTTCCCAATAAATGATTTGGGATGGATTGATGAGAAAAGAAAATTAAAATTCAAAAATGAAGGCAATAAGAAACCTCTCAGGGCCAAGCCTTGAATTGGGGCATTTAATTAACACCTTCAATATTAATTTTTTTCATCAGTAAATGGGAATAATAATAGTATATCTTTGTAGCTTCAATTTCAGGATTAAACAAATTAATATATGTAAAGTGCTAAGAATATATAATTAGTGCTGAATGAACTTAGTTGTAATTATTTTCATGCATATAATGAATTCCAAACAGGAAATAACAGTAGAAATAATATTTTAAGTGTTTATAATATTGTGTGGTCTGAAAAACTTTTCATATGTTTCAATTCATTTGAGCTTATGATAACTTCAGAAAAATAAAAACGAATTTAAAAATTTGAATCTTAATACCTACTACTTCAATTAATATCCTTGGAAATTAGGAATAAAATATTATAATGACTTATTCAAATTCACTTGGTTACTAATTAAAGGCAGAACTCGGGGATTTTGACTACAAATCTGTAGCTTTTTGTTCTGTGCCAGGAGTTCTCACAGAGAGAATGGGTATCAGACTCAGAATTTTGGGAGAATTTTTTTCAGACTACATTATATGGAGGAACAAGATATTTTTCTCCATGGCTACTAGGTTCAATTAGATGATACCTCCGAAAGTACTATTTAAAAAATCAGGACTTAAAGGATGACTTTGATTACTAAATCATTATATAGATATTCTTTTTTGTTTTCTGGTATATTGGAGTGCGCAGGAGGAAATTCCTGAAATCTCTAAATTGTAATCCATCTGCCTTGATCTTTGATAATGATTGTATAGTCCTCGTCTTCTGCCCCTGTGATTATAAAAACCTTGTAACTAACCTTCCTTTGTACCTGTTATCCAGTTTTTCAACTTTAGAGTTTTGTAATCATTAAAGACAGGCCCTAATGTTTATTAATGAAGGGTCTTGGGTCAGCCCAGAACTAACTGACGCCAAGTTCAAAGTAATCTTCATAACCGAGATTGGATCTAACCAAAATGGGCCCACCTGACATGCGCAGTAGTTTAGACATTAACCTACAAGTCACCTAGACCTCATTCCACCATTTTCTTACACACGTGTTGTGACTAAGCCTGCAATCAATCTGCATATGCTCAGTTGTTAGATCACCTCTAATTGCATTATCCTAAACCCTGTCCATCTTTTCTTTAATAAAACTATCAGAATTATTATGGTTCAGGGAGGCAGATTTTGGACCACTAGGCCATCTGCTCCCTAGTAAGCACCTAATAAACTCTTTCTCTCTTTGAAACTCCAGTGTCTCAGAAATTGGTTATCGAGCATATCAGGCAAAAGTGTCCACAGCCTTTGTCTGGTAACAGTACTTCATCATTTTATATTTCAGTATCCAAGTGAACTTATAGGATATCTTAGAAAAGAAGACTGAGAGTTTTGATGGAATACAATTATAGAATAGATATGCATTCATACAGTCATCCAAGTGGCTTGGTCTCTGAAGAGCAGAATAATAAATAAATAAAGCTTTCTTTTAGATGTGAGTATAAACAATGAATATCAGAGAAAATGAGGAAGCTGGTTTAGGCTACTTTATTACACAGGGTGCCTTTAGGTCGTTAACTGTGTGTGTTTTATTTTTTCCTACATACACCAATAAGCACAATATTGTTGCCTCATTGCCTTACTTTATTTATTTATTTATTTATTTTTCTTATATGGGCAAGCACCGGGAATCGAACCCAGGTCCTCTGGCATGGCAGGCGAGCATTTTTGCCTGCTGAGCCACCGTGGCCTGCTCTGTCTTACTTTTTAAGCAAATATTCTGAATTTGGAGAGGAGGTATCACTATAAGAAACTTTCACCGTTTATTCAGTTTTCTCTAAAATATTTAACTAAGAAGAAATTGTAAACTATTTCTAGTAAGTCAAAATTGTTGGAAATAAATGTCCCTTCATTTGATCAGCCGTAGACCACATATTTTTATAGTCTACAGGATTAAAAGGACTACAAAATGGGTTTCTCTCAATGTTCTAATCAAAAGGGAAAAAAGATACAAATGTTTTTGAGATAAACTACTGGAAACATTTCTCCATATTCTTTCTAAATCATTTCCATCCCACAAATTCATATAATAAAAGAAGTGGAAGGACAAGTTCATTATGCTGTCTTGTCCAGGTGCCTTGTCTCCACTAATATTTCATAATGAGCAACTCTACCAATTGATTCTGCATTGTACTTTTAAAAAAAATCAAGTTTTCATATTTACATTTCAATGAAGCTGTAGCTCAAAAGTGGGGTGCACAAAATGACTGTTATTCTGAAACAATTGCTTAGAGCAATTTCAATAATAAAGGAAATTAATTATGTAAATGTCCAGCTATTCTCAGCCATTCAGCCTTGATGAGCTTTAGCAGAGAATAAGAATCTTAGTACATCTCTTGCACTTTACTTCAATACCCAGTGAGGGTGATATTCACAAGAGAGAAACTGCTCAATGAAACTGAAACATTTATCATATATAAATATGCTCCTGGCACATGTGTTGCAGAGAAAGGAGCACATGAAGCGAACATATTTATAAAAACAACATAGATGTTGAGTTGAAAGAATAGCAGTACAATTTTAAAATGGAGGAATAGTTTCTAACTTATAGTAATAATAAGGAAGTGCCTTTTTATGGCATCTACTGTAGCTGGAAGGGAATTTAGAGATAATTGAATCCAACAACTTCACTTCAGATGTAGATGCTGATGTGGAGAAAAGGCTAAGTGTTCTTGCCTAAGGCCAAATGATTGGTGAGGAACAGAGCTCTTGCCAGATCCAAGGTATCTGACACTGAGACCACATAACTTTTCAGTATGTCATAGGTGACTTTAATTTGAGTGATAAAATTGTTTTATTTCATCTTAAATAGTGAAAATTCTGTGAGTTTTTATATTGTGACTTAAGGAGTCTTTTTTCTGTTTCCTAGTTTTGTGCGAGCCTGAAAAAGGAGGATCTCTAATTTGCCTGGGCAATCCATGAATTCAACACTCTGTTATGTGATGTATTGGCCTTGGGGTACCAAAGTACTTGTTTCTGGTTCTAAAAGTCCTGTAATAGTCCTTGGCTTTGACTTACACATTCTTGTATTTCTCTGAGAGAAATCACAAGAAGTAATTCCGAGCAGACCCACACTTGAGAGTAATAGCAACAGTAGACGAGGAAGAAGGAGAGTAGAAGCAGTTTATTTTTTCTTTATGATAGGAAAAGAACTATTTCTTTTCAGGAATTTCAACAGCATGTAACACATTTGTATTGCACTTAAATCCAAAGTACATAGACTATTCTAAAATGAACAGCTATGATCCCTGTCCTTAAGTTACTAGAAATTGATTAAGACATTCAGGTAATCAAATAGGAAACACATGAAGCAGGGGGTTAACTAAGAGCATGCTGTGAAATAACTGAGTACACGGCACTATATAATGCTGAACTGATATTTTCAAAAACTAAATCAGAATGTGAGAAACACTGTAATAATGCTTGCAGGCTAACAAGGAAAAGGGCATTTGAAAAAGGACTTGAATGAATAGATGGAATTGTAACTAATCTAGACTTGACAGAGAAAGAACAAATGAAGGAAGCAATGTGAGGAAAATTAAGAAGGCAGAAAAGAAAAACGTGGGCACATCAGTAACAAGGATTAATTGAAATTCTCTCAAGGACTATTCCTTCACATCGATCATATACATTCACGAATGTAGGTATGCAATCGCTTACTAAATTGGCCCTGAATCTTAAGTCTGTTTTCATTTCCTCTGCAAACAGCATTCCTTTCAGAATTGTGCATTTTGATAATACAAACCTACTTACTTAATACAAACCTAATTACTTAATAACTGTTCTTTATACAGACATGTTTTTCTCTCCTCCATAATTCTTGTTATTATATGTGTGCTACCAACATTTGCATTATTTATATCTTTGAAGACTTATCATGACCTGTAAATTTCCACATTTGCTTTGTGACAGTCTGCTGAACAATAGTAGGCTTATTATAAGCAAGAAATTCAACACCTTCTTACCAAAAGACAGATTGCCATAAGTAGAACAACAGTTATGAAAAATAAAAAAAATATATAAAAGTCCCAACCTAACAACAGATGTTGCTATTCCTGCCAAATATTGCTTTGTCTCTTAGCCACATTTCTGGAAGAAAAGTGAAGTGTAGTAAGTTAATCAGTCAAATATCATTTTATTTACAAAGTTCATATTGATAATCCTTTTCAGTGCAATGTAAATTCTTGGAAACTGATCTAACTTATTAATGTACTTTCAGCAATGTCTTGAAATCAAAAAGTACTTGTGACCTTGTCATCTGAAAATGAAACTGTTGACAAAGACAGTTGTTTTTATTCTTTAATTAAATCCACCACAATATTTTTTAAAGACTTTTTTTTTTGAGTAGACTCAAGAGAGTCCCCTAGAAGAACTTTCACAGCCCATAACTAAATCTGATTTTCACTTATAAACTTGTGCAAGTTAGTAGGTACAGGTATAAGTAAAGATTTAGGTGGATATCAGTTGATATATATTGACGTGCATTCCTATATATATGTACGTATGTGTGCGTGTGAATATGTAGATATGTATGTGTGCATTTGAATGTGCTACAGATATAATTGTTATAGAACTTTCTCTACAGTTTCACTATTCACAAAGGCAATTCTGCCAAATTTAGTTACATATAGCTTTTCTACAGGAATAGGAAATATCCTGTAAACTAAAACTTTTTAATGCCAACTTCCTCAACCCCTAAATAATTGATGTGTATCGAGTGGTACTGATTTGCAACATATGTCAGATTTCTTACCATAAAGGAATGGTTAAGAAAAGCATTGATTTTGTCTGTCTGTGCCTGTGATTATACTAAGAATTATGAACTATACATGAATCAGATATGTTCCCTCTACTCAAGGAGTTACAATTTTGCAACAGAGAAGGGTCTGTGCTGTGGTGGTTTTACATAAGAAGTAGGATGGAACAACGATGGCATGGGGTGGATGGGGAGTTCTACTTGGGTGTGAGGAAGTTAATAAATAGGCTTTATGAAGATCATGTTTTAAGTGAATCTAGGGAAAAAAAAATAGATCTGGGTACCAGGAAGGATAAGGAAGTCATGCGTAATTTCAGGTTGCGAGTCTGCATGAATAAATTCTTAATATATTTAGAGAACTGCAGTGTATGGCTGGGCCTTAAAAAGACAGATGTGAAAAAAGGGGGGCAATGAAGCTGGAAAGGGGAAAGGGATCAAGAAATTCTATACTGAAAATTCCATACTGAAAAATTTGGATACGTTTGTTTTTAATGGGGAGTCAGTAGATGTTTTAACACGAAACAAGGCAAAATAAGCTTTTTAACTTAGGGAACATCTTCATTCATTCTTTTTGCTGATATTTTTGAGGACTTACTTTCAGGATTTGGAGATATATTGGGTAATGTATCCAAAAGATTCTTCAAATTCATATACTCTAAAATCTAATAAACCATTAAAATAAATTGTGATTTGGGAGATTATTGGAAAATCACACATTTCAATGAGAAGTCAGGGCCATGAGTTCAGTTCTAAACTTTGAGGTGAATTTGAGGAGCTTGTAGGTCACATAAGAACAAATGCTTATACAGACATTTGGCTCTATGGGGCTAGCACTCAAGAAAAATGGTGTAGAGACAATGATTTTCTATTAAAAATGGTAGGCAGAAAAAAATCAAATAAATAAGGTAATCCAGAGTGAGCACATACTAAATTCCAGGAGAGCAATTTGTTGCAAACCAGCATGTAAAGTATAAGCATGTAAAATACATCACCCAAAGCATAACTGATAAGTAAGTTCAGAGAGTTAAATGACAAATCACAGAAGAAAGTAAAGAAAAAGATTATAATCAAATAAAATGAGAAAATGAAAACTTCACATTTTTTGGTAACTTTTTAGTATAAATTCAGTGGAAGGGTGTGGAAAACAATAACTGCAGTAGGTTGAAAAGTGAATGAAAGGTTAAGAAGTTGAAGGAAAAATTATACAGAATTATTTTGAACAGCTTGTCTTCGGAGATAAAAAGAGATTTGCATGTGACTAGATGGTGCTGTTGAGTCAAGGAACTTTTTCAAATAAAAAATTGAGACTATGCATAGAAGAATTCCATGTGAGGAAGGGAAGAACCTATAACATATAAATGGACATATATATCTATATATGTGGGGGATTATTCAGAAATATGTAGAAATAACTCCACATAAGTCAGATCCATTATTTGAATCTCTATGTTGAGCAATTACGTGATGGCAATTATCTTTCTAAGACCTGATTTTCCTAAGTGTCTTTCTATCTTATTAATTATTTTATGAACGTTTGTTATTGATTTCTAAGTCTTTTCTTAGAAAGACTTGTGTCAGGTCAATATATTTCTAGGAGCCTTTGATCATGAATTTTTAAACTTCTAGGATATAGTAACTTAGCAGGAAGCTTGGCCTTAGAGAGGAAGGTAGAGGGGGGAGAAGGGAATGGCAGGGAGTGGAGGGGAGAGGCAGAGTGAAAAGAAAACTGTCACCAAAATTACCACCCTTTGAAACTGCTCCAATAAATGGGAATGGTCTTTAGAAGAGCCTTCTACCAAGAGCTTCTGAAAGCTACAGGAGCAGCCTTGTGGGTTGAGTACCAGACACTGGTACCATGAAAATGAAAGATTGATGATCCTGCCTGAGAACACTGTCCAGAGTCCTTATTGGAGCTTTGGTGTGGAAAAAGTGCTGCCCAAAGTTGTCACTAGATTCAGAAGCTTCGCGGTGTTTTGAAGGTGGCATTGCTTGGTAATTTCTGTACCTCTTGTCAGTGAGGAAAGAAAAGCCCCTGAAAAAGATGGCCTACATTATTATCTTTAAATACCTGTGGTATTAAAATTCTTTATTTTAATATTTATTTCCATTCCTTTTCAGTTTATACACAGATGATAAAAAAAAAAAAACTGTTCAGAGGAAAATGAGTGAGTGTTTTTCTTCTTAAGAAACTTGATAGCTTGGAGACTAAAGTCCTCTGAGTGTTAAAGCTAATGAGCCAGAGACTTTGAGGCTTTGAGTTCTTGATTGAACATATGGTTGGTTCAAGAAATTTTTTGGAGTATGATTGAGAGTGAGAGGGATGATTTATGTTTTCATGCTTGGGATAGAGTAAAACCACCACATTATATTAGTTCAAATACATTTTAAAATTAACATGGAAATATGCGTTCTTTCCAAGCATTAAAATCTTTTCTATGGGAGATTTCAACATCTGGCGACAAAGAATAGCTTGCATCAGCCTGAACAACCCACTGAGGACAGCTGTAAAGGCTAAATTTTAGATGAAAACAAGCAACAACGACAACAACAGAAAAGCTGTTTGAAGGTATTCCAGAGCAAACCAAATAGCCAGCATTAAACAAATCTGAGTTTTCATTTCCCCAACTAGAGAATGGGAGCAACAATTCGTACTTCACAAAAGGTGATGATGATACCAGAGATGATTGCTGATATTTATACATGCATGCTCTAAGCCAGGATTGAAAAAAAAAAAAAAAAGTAAGTATTGCTTGCTTTATCTCATTTAATCCACCAAATAACAGTGGTTAGTCCTACAATTATAATTTCTATTTTACAAACTAGGAAATATCTAGTAAGTAGGAAAGCCTGGATGTGAATATGATTTCCTCTGGCTCCAAGAAGTTAATGTTTGACCAACCTAACATGTAGCCCATCTTGCATATCAGAAAAAACTGGGTCAAGCACCGAGGGAAGTGCCTGGTCACGGTAGGTGCTCCATATCTACAAGTCTGTTCCACCTTAAAGCCCTAGCATGCTTGCTGTTCCCTATACTTATCCCTTGGCCTGCAATGCTCTTTCCCCATCAATTTTCAAGATTTGCTAACTCATTGCATTTAAGTCTCTATTCAAATATCATCTTCTCAGACTTCATTCCCAGCTTCTGTATCTGAAATAGCTCCTTCATTATTTCCACCACCTTGCCTTGCTTTCTTTCCTTTTATCACACTATTATTTTCATTATCTGACAATGTTCAAATAAACATTAAATACGTGATTCAGTCACACACTGTAAGCTCCATGAGTGGTTTGTTCAATGCTTTGTGGACAGTATCTAGCATGGTGAGTGCCTGGCACATAGTAGGTATTCAAAATATTGTTGACTTCATTAAACTGATATTACTATTATTATTTTTATTGAATTATTATAAGTTGCATTTATAATTGATATATAAAGCAAAACGAAATGGTTAAATCTATAAAGTATAATGTTAATACTATAAAGCATTAAAATTCATATTTTGATATCTACAAATGAGTATAGAAAACATAGATGTTAAAAATAGTCTTAGGGTGCACAGTTGGTTCAGTGGTTGCCTGCCTTTCTTGCAAGAGACCCAGGTTCAATTCTCAGACCATGCACCCCCCCCAAAAAAATAGTCTTATTCTGGGTGGGCCACAGAGACTCAACAGGCAGAGTTCTCACCTGCCATGCTGGAGACCTGGGTTCAATTCCTGGTGCCTGCCTATGCGAAAAAAAGAAGTCTTATTCTTTTAGGGTTATGAGCGATTTTATTGTTAGTTTCTTTGTTTGTATATTTGATTCCAAAAGTATTTATTAAATGATGATCACTCATCATTCATTATTATCATTTAATTATAGATAATACCTCTAAAGCACTAAGATTTTACACAAAGTACCGTGTACTTTAAAAAAAGTAACCAAAATCAAATTCATACCTATGTTATGAGTCTGAAAACTTTTTTAACTTTGAAAACCATTGTTAATAATCATGACTTCAAATAATGAGTACCACGTCTAAACACAGCATTGGCACACATTAAACCTCTTATTCATTATTTTTTTAATGTTCTGTCAACTATGCACTTACTGTGTTGTTAATATTATTCTATTGATATTGAATTTATATTGTGTTGATATAGCTGATTTTTAGAGTGTCTAACACAAACATTTTTCCTCCTATATGGTTACAAAATGTAAATTGCTTTTAAAGGGGACGGGAAACTAGGATCAAGTGACAAAAACATTCTACCTGTCACAGACGAGGCGCATACCGCAGAGAGAAAAACTGATGATACTGTACATCTGTGCATTCAACAATTCATGGCTCAAAGCCACTAGACTCTTTTCTGCATGACCACCTGACTAATTGCTGTACTTGGCCTTTTCTATTCTCTTCAATTAATGCAATGCACAATTGCACATAGCAACAGAGTCACCCATACAGAACAGAATCTGGGCCAGAATTAGGCTCTAAATCCCAGAAGCACCTGTTACAAATATAAAGATTCCAGATGGCCCAGTCTTTGTGGGGAAGTGTTAGGCATTGACTTATCTGTCTTTCTCACTTTTGGTTTAAGGTCAAAAACATGGTCTGTTAGAAGCAGGGAGGCAAGTAAAATCAGAAAAAAATACCCACAATTAGCGCAGAAACTTCTCCGTTTGTTTATCTAAACCTTTATTGCCCAGTGGAACTCATTGTTATCATTTGTAAGCATGCAAATGGGATTAGTCCATGATTACATGGCAGGCTTCAGTATAATTAGATAGGTTTATTTAAACACAGCTGTAAATCATTTAAAAATGAAAAAATATTTAGTGATTGTAAGTTCAGCAGCTTATATGTTCAAAGTTTAGTTTCTATCAACATTGTTCTGGTTTTGTTTGAAACTCTTGAAAATGCAAAACACTGCCTTAGCTTAGTTCAGCATTTCATTGTTTTCATTTATTTGAAGGACAGCAGAAGAAAAGATACTGTGTTATACGCTTCAAGTTAAACCCAACTCTACATAGAACGATAAGTTTTAAAGCAATTGAAACAATCTTCATAGATGAATACTACTCTCGACTTTCTTCTTCATTTTCTACATCCCATCTGCACCCTCTCTCTCACTGCCTCAAAGAAAGAAAAGGAAAGATAAGATTTACAGTTGCGCTCTATTAAATTTTAAGGAATTTTTCAATATCATATTACACAGCTTGATCCAGAAAATAGAAAGTGTAAAAACTAATAGATGAGATATTTTATCAGGTGGTTCTACAGCCTTTCCTCTAGCTTCAAGGACGCTGAGGTTTTTACCCACTTCAATTACTCTTGCATCAGGAGCTTGGGGACTTAGAAGAAAATTTCATCTTGACCTGGGATAAGTGGGAATTCTGCTGAAGGCTATGTGGCAAATTGATACTTCATGTTGAGATGGAGTACTGAGGAGCCTATATTGATGAGATGTACTTAGTTAGGAACCCAAGGGAGAGCATCCTGAGGGTCTTCAAGATTAACTAGGAACACAGCCCGAAGATACCCCAGAGCTGATAGTGTCCCAGAGTTGAGTTCATTCCCATACAGTGTCGTCATCTTTATGAACATAAGAGCCAAGTATGGAAATACCCGGGCATTGAAAGCTATGCCTGCGAACCACAAGACCTTTTCTATATTGTTAGTCTGCAGGTTTTGTAGTTTCTTGCCTTTCATTCTTTCTTAAAACAAAGTATGCTTTGTGTTGAGTGAAGCCTGTTTATGGCATGGTTTTTATTGTCAATCTAAATCTGAGACCACTGCTAAACTGGTGCAGAGTGGGTGTTGAAGTTACCTGCTCAATGTATAAGACTGGCACATTTTGGATTCCAAACTAGCTAGCTAATGATAATATGATAAGGTAAAATTATAAATCTCTTAACATGGATATTCACATACGTATGTGTATATGTATATATATAGATATATATAAATTAACTAATTTAATGTAAGAATGTACTTTACAATGATATGCCAATAAATTTGTGTTTACCCCAAGAATGCAAGGAGAGTTAAATATCAGAAAACTTATCAATGTAATTTATTACATTATAAGCCAAAATAAAAAAAAAATGATTAAAAAACAAACAAGCAAACAAAAAAACATATGATTATCTCCATGAATTCAGAAAATATATTTTAAAATATTTGATATGCATTCATATATTAGCCAGCCAGGAATAGAAGGGAACTTCATTAACATGGGAAGGAAATAATATAAAATATATGAAAATATAGTAGCAACATGATACATAGCAGAGATACTTTAAATGCATTTCCTCTAAGATTAGGGACAAGAAAAGGATGCCTGCTCGCTACTGCTATTTAGCATAATATAAAAGGTCTTGACCAATACTATAATACAATGAAAAGATATTAGAGATGGAAAGTTGGGGCTGAAAAGGTGAAACCCTAACTATTTTCTGATGATATTGTTATTTAGAAATAAAATCAAGAGAATTAAACCAATTGTTAAACCAAGCATAAGAACTCAAAAAGTTTGACAAATACCAGATTTACATATGCATTAAGATCTTTCAGTATTTCAGCAACAACTACAAAATAAAATCAAAGGAAGAAGCAATAAGGAAAACTAACGATAGCTATAAAACAAAATATCCAGAAATTAACTTATACAAAAGAAGAGTAAATAAAATAGATTGGTAAAGACAAAGTAATAAACAAAGTTTAATATTTTATAAAAATGTTTGAGTAAACAAATGAATAACTTCATTTTTATAATAAATTGCTTATGAGAAAGTACTATAAGGCCCCCAACTTTTAAAAATACTTCTGTCTTTGTGATATCTAGCTATGTTCTTGGCTCTTAAAATGTTTTCAATGAATGATAGTAACATGGTAATGTAATAATTGAGATTCACTCATCCTTAATTGCCATGTCCTCCTGACCACTGAAGTGCTCTCTTATTTAAAACCTGACTCTCCTGGATTATCTATTTCTGAGCCACGAAGCTCTGAAGCACTTCAGGCTTTTTCTAATCTCTTCCTCAGCATCCCATTAATGAACATCTCTCATGAATACTTTCCTATAAAATGTATTTGCCTGAGATTTACTGTTCTTCTGCTTCTCTCCCAGAATCATGTTACAAGAATATGTTACCTTATTCATGAAAATTACCTTGCTTTTCCTAAGATCTAGTTATGCTGATGGGATTTGAGGAAGCCTTATGTATTAAAAGGATACTTCCTTACTTCCTATGCTATATTCTGTCACACTGAAAATGAAATTCAAACTACTTTTCTTGTTCTACCCAAACATTCCCTATGAGCCTCATTTCTTACTCTTTTCTGTTCTACTTGAAAAACACTGAGAATGCTCTGGCTTTAGGCCTTTGTCCTAGTTCTTCCCCTTTCTGGGAATAATCACCCGCTAGTTATCCACGTCCCTGCTTCCTTATTTATTTAGGTCTCCCTTCAACATTTTAAGAGTTCTTTTGGAGCATCTTATATAAAATAGCAGAATACCCTCAATTACTCTCTTTGCATCTCACTATTTCCCTACCCTGCTTTACTTTTAATCATGAAACTTTGTTAGGTACGTATTTATTTACTTATATGTACATAACACTATGTTATGTACATATTTATTTTTTGTCCCTTGCAAAGGAATGTGAACATCATGAGCTCACAGAGACTGTTTTTTATATCCCACATTTCCGATGACTCCAACTGCAATGTGCTTGAGGTTGAATGACTGTATGTGTGGAGCAAGTTGCTGTATGATACACTGTGGAAACACAGGCTCAAGCACCACAGAACTTTTCAGCTAAATGGCTGCTGTATTAGTTACACAACACTAAGGGTCCAAAAGAACAGGCAGAAAGATCTCATCCTGGCTGGTCTCCTGGGGTGGCCAATGCTTGGGTCAAAGTAGGTGGAAGGCAGCTTCCACACCCCACTTTGCCCCCAAGAGAGGAGAGACAAAACTATACTGCCTGCCAGTGTTCTTCTGCTTCTCTCCCAGAATCATGGTACAAGAATATGTTACCTCACTCATGAAAATTACCTTGCTTTTCCTAACATCTAGTTATGCTGATGGGATTTGAGGAAGCCTATGTATTTTAGGGCAGGGCAGGGCAGGGAGTCTGCCACTGAGAGTTCCCAGCCCCATTAAGTACCTGGAACCCCTTGTTCCTAGTTTCAAATTTAAGGTACGGTCAGGCCACTCCATTAGACCTAGTATATCCCTTGGGCTTTGGAATGGAAACACACTGAAACATCTGCACACAAAGGAGTGGGGGTTGGGTAGGTGAGGGCTGGGAGATGGCCACTAGGTGTGTCAATGACTTCCCAAGGCAGAATGTAAAGGTCGAAAGACTGGAAACATATAGGCTTTACAAATCATTAACTCTTTCTCCCAAGGACATTATTTGGGAAGTTCACAACAACCTTTTAAAGTGTTTTAAGTTAAACACTTTTAAAATTAAATAAAAGGATTTATGTTAGGAATATTCTCTAAAGGAAATCTTGTATTTGCTTTTCCTTACTCATGTGTAATAAAAAGCTTAGAAATTTATTAGCATCTACATGTAAGCATAATAGATTACATGTAGTAGATATTATATATTTCAAATCGTATCAATTAAGATCATGGGAGTGTGTTGCTTAAAGGTGTAGCATTAGCAACAATCATATTTGGTTGTGAATTTTATCTTTATTGCTAACACTTTGGCTTTGGAACTCATTAAGCTCAGTTCCCTATTTTTAACCCTTACGGGTCATAAAACCTTACACCTGGTATGGGATTAACGGAGATAATTATGATTTAACTTTTGGTGCAGTGCCTGGTATCTGATAAGACATCAAACTGTTAAATATTATTCCCTGTGTAATTATTTTCTTTATTCAGGTTAAATGACATGTAATATAAAGGAGAAAACCAGGTTTTTAGGGATTCAAACACATTAGATTCAGAAAGTATAAAGTCATCAGATTCTCTTTTGACTACAAGTCCTTAATTTCTTTTCTTAAGAACTTCTTCAAGGAAAAAAAAAAACTGTATCAGATGACCTGAATTTCTTAAAATCAGTAGGTTAAAAAATGGCAGGAAGGGTGGACCACGGTGGCTCAGCAGGCAAGAATGCTTCCCTGCCATGCCAGAGGACCCGGGTTCGATTCCTGGTGCCTGCCCATGTTAAAAAAAAAAAAATGGCAGTAAAATCTAAAACCAATTTCCTAACTTCTGGTAGTTTATTACTCCCAAACTCCACCCTCAAGTCATTGAACACTGTCTTGAGTATGTAAATATCCACTGCACGTGCTTTAAAAGTATTGATCTATACATGAATATAGTTGAAGGTTATCTACATGCTATAAAAATAGTATTTTGGTTCTTTAAATTGTTATGAACTCATCAAATCCATCAATTTCTACCTGATACCAAAAGATGACGTCTGAATACGTCAATCCATCACCTTGGCTATTTTTATTCGTGAGAATCCAGAAGTTACTGAAGTACTATCTGGATTTTGGGCTCATTTGTGTGTTCCTGATGAACGTGACCATGCTGCAGTCATCTTTAGTTCAAGAATCCAGGGAGTATATGGTAATCAGTGGGTACTTGAATAAATATTTAATTAATTATGAATTTTGCAAAGTCCTTTTGGCATCAATAAAATAGTCAAAGCCCAAACTGAAAATCCAGATGTCTGAAAAAGATAGTGAAAATAAATGAATGCAAGGAGAAATTATTTAAATTGTTATTATGTTGTTGATTTAAAGAAAGACAGAGTATTTAGACGACTTCTTTAGTTGTGTCTCTTTTCATAATTCATTTTTCACAAAATATATTTGTAATTTCTTGATTGATGAGAAATATTGGACATGTACTGTACAACCACTACACTTGCCATCCTCCTGGCTGGATTGAACTTGCCAGCAGAACTCTCAAATAAGGAATTTGGAACTGAATAATACAATTCTCTGGTATTTGAAGCAGCAAAAGTTAGGAAACTCTAGAAAGAACACAGTGTATTATAACAGTATGAAATGAGTTTAAATTTACTTCGACTTGATTTTGCTTATAGATCATTTGTGAAATTTATTACGTGAAAAGTAGGTTATACAATTTCATGGATGTTTATTTTTAAAGAATATGGATATATATAAAAGAGGAATGAACGTAGATTTGACTTTCAGCTGGTTTAGGGCTCTGTGAGGGGATAGAATATTTCAATGTAATATTTGATTAGTACATTACCATAACTAAATATGAATATATCTTGTTATTTGGCATGGGGATATTCTTGAAAATTTGTTGATGTTGGATTCATCTTTATTTAAATTTTCATGTTTGCATATCATGCTTTGCAACTAGATATTGTATTAATACTTTCATATGGCATTGCTAGAAAACAGAATCATTTTAATATTTTAGTAATGTGTTAGTAATTTCACTGAGAATTAAAAAATATGCCAAACCAAGAAAATTTGGACCAATAATTATATTAACTATTACTATAAAAAACATAGCTAAAGTATTAGAAAATCATTGCTTTGTTTTATATATATTATCTACTTGCTGCAGTTGCCAATATATGATTTGAAACAAAGAGGATAATTTGGTTTAATTATTCATTTTAGTAAATTCATAAAAGAGACATCAAGTCTCCTTGATAATGAATAACCAATCTACATGCATAGTGCTACATAATAGCAGAACATATGTAACATTTTTCAAGTATGTTTTGCAGATAAAATTGGTAACAACAGCCTAATAGAGTAAGAATGCTTGCTTTTATGTTTACCCTCAAAATGACACAGAATTCCTAACTTCACAGATGTGATATTTTTCTTCTTTTCCATTTATGCTATTGAATTTTATGTTCTTTTCAGTGTGGATAGTCAGATGATTATAAAGGTATATGCTATTTCAGACTATTGCATGAGACTGATTGTGTGGCTGAATGTCAGTACTCTTAGAACAGGTGGCTTCTGTTGTTGAGAGTAAGGATATCAATTATGGTTATTTATAGATTTTGTATAAGAAAACCATTTCTAAAGTATGAAATGGAAGGTTAAATGCTAATGTTTGAAATGGTTAGTACTGTATCTGAGTGTAATAATACACAAAATTGGCTTCTTTTTATATTTAACGTTATGCACTGCAATGCAAATGATAATACATTTTTTAGTTAAAATCTTAAAGTAAACTACTAAATGTAAATCACATACTCAGTAATAAATGTGTCTAATTATTAAATATATCAATCTGTGTTCACCTCTGTTTTGTTTTTTTCAGTAAACAAAATAGCTAACAGTCAAGAAGGAGGAAGCCTTCAAGTGCTCTGAACTATACAAATATAACTATATAATTCTAATAAACTTTTTTGACACTCCTATTTTTATCATGTTACCAACTCAATTTATGCAAATACCAACTTAATAGTGCTAGCATTTATAGGCATTATATATTTTCAAGATAGCTTTAAACTTCTAACATTATTTTCTTTCACAGTAATGGCACATATTCACTGCAGAAAATTCAGAACGCTACAGACAAAAAAAGAAGAAAATCACTTATAATTTTTCCACAGAGATTTTTTTTAACAATATGTTTTTTAAAGAATTCACATTATTTGGCTACACAAAATTTACAATAAATTGTTGAAAAAGTAACTAAAAATGAGACAATATAATTGTGATTTGCAACAAAATGTATGAGGAAAATAACTTAGATGCTGAGGTAATATGGAGAGGGGAACCTACATTTAAATAAGATGGTCAGTGAAGGCTTTCCTAAAATTGTGATGTTAGAGCTCATATATAACCGATACGTAAAAGATAGTCAAACAGAAGGAAGAGAGGAACACTGTAGGCTGCAAATATCAGATTGAAGAATGATCTTAGTATATGTGCAAAAGTAAATTCATATCTGTGCTGTTAGATATGGTTGGTAAATAAGAATGATGGTAGGAGAATGAGATTATGCAATGCATTCTAGGAAGTGATAAAATTAAGATTTTATTGTAAGTAAAAAAGGACACCAGTAAAGATTAAAGATATGTGATGAGAGAACATTTTGAAGGCTCTTGAAGTCAAGTGAGTTGATTTTAACTGTGTGCCAGTTTGAAACTGTTGCGTACCACAGAAAAGTCCATGTTTCTTAATCTGCATGCGATATTTCTGGCTGGTATCTTTTTATTCTTTCCATGGAGTTCAAGTGGTAATTTTTGACTAAAACGTTTCCATGGAGAAGTATCTCTACCCATTCAAGGTGGTGCTGTTTAATGGAGCGCTTTAAGAGGGAAACATTGTAGAAAAAGCTTCATTGCTGATAAAGCCCACATGGCAAGATATCTTTTGAGATGCAGAAGGAAAATGCCCCTAGGAAATCCTTTGAAGGAGAAATTATGCTGGTTTGGAAGGATTATGTACCCCAGAAAAACCATATTTTAATCCTGATCCACCTTGTGAAAACAGCCATTTCTTTTATCCTATTCAGCACTATAAATTGGAAACTTGATTAGATTATCTCCATGGAGATGTGACACACCCAATTGTGGGTATTGCTTAGAGGGAGATGTGACTCCACCCATTCCACATGGGTCTTGGTAGTTTACTGGAATCCTTTAAAAGAAGAAATATTTTGGAAAAAGCTTTAGAGCCACTAGAATCATGAGAGCCAATGCGGCCAGAGACCTTTGGAGATGAAGAAGGGATACGCCCCCCAGGGAGCTTCATGAAACAAGAAGCCTGGAGAGAAAGCTAGCAGACATTGCCATGTTCACCATGTGCTTTTCCAGTTAAGAAAGAAACCCTGAACTTCATCATCCTTTCTGGAGTAAAGATAATTTCTTGTTGGTGCCTTAATTAGGACATTTTTATAGACTTGTTTTAATTTGGACATTTTCATGGTCTTAGAACCGTAAGCTTGCAACTTAATAAATTCTGCCTTTTAAAAGCCATTTTGTTTCTGGTATATCATGTTCTGGAAGCTAGGAAACTAAAACAGAAGCCAAGGAGAAGTCAGTAGAGAAAGCTAGCAGATGTTGTTATGTGCCTTTCTAGCTGAAAGACAAAACCCGAATGTCAGGGCCTTCTTGAGTGAAGGTATCTTTTGTTGGATGCCTTAGGTTGGACATTTTTATAGTCTTAGAACTGTACAATTGCAACTTAATAAATTTCCCTTTAAATGCCATTCTGTTTCTGGATTATTGAATTCTAGCAGCTTAAGCTAAAACAGGCTAGGATTAAGGTGGAAATGAATCTGGATTTATTTTGGAGGAAAAACTGAGAGGATGTTCTAATCGATTGGAAGATGATTAAACAGTAAGCAAGGGGCATTTGAGTACTATGAGGGTATTTGTGATTTTAAAGTATTGTTCATTTGATTGCACCTATGACTGATTGCATCTACAATCAACAAAGGAGATTGCCTTCAGTAATGAAATGAGTCTCCTCATGAAAACAATTGGGGGCTTTAAAGAGAGAATTGAAGATTTCAGCAGTCAGAAAGAAGAATTTGTCTACTTCAGGCAGACAGCTTTTTCTGGGGAGTTCACCATCACCTTCCTCAATTGTCCAACTTGCAGCTTGTCTTATGGAATTTGGTCTTGCCATTTCCTAAGATTTTGCAGGCTAATTTCTATAAGAAAACTCTTAATATTTACATATATTCTGTTGGTTTTGATTCTTTTGTGACCCCCTTCCCCAGATATAGGCACTAATTGGAAATAGAAAAAACAACAATAAAAATATATATAATGATTTTTATGGAAAAATTTTTCAAAGTTATCTATTGCTTCCTATTGAAATGGAGCTCGAAGGATATTAAGGAATGATGAGAACAAAAGAAAGGACGAAAGAAAGAAAGACACAGACGGGCTCAGGGGGTCTGAAGCTTGAGTTTACTTCAGACAGACTTCGGACAACTTTATTCTCAACCAGATCCTTGTTAGATACCACAGACTGTCAATAGATATGCAGGCATTTCCTGAGGGAGCAAGATTCTTATCTCACAGTGTTCTTCATACTTAACATAACTGTTTTGGGTAAACATTCTCTTCCTCCCAGACTGCTCTACATAACAATCCCCACAGTTTACCGCCGCCATCCTGAGGCCAGCAGCTTGCAACAAATTCTGTAGGTCTTGCTTTACACTCTTGGCTTCTACAGTTATCTCCTTGCTTATTGGAGACTGACTTTGAACTGAGTGAAGGACCTATGTGTATAAAAAAGATGACCATGAATCTGGAAAGGAAAGAATGTAAACTCCTTAAATGAAGAATCGGTCAGAAGTGAAAGACCAAGAAGAATTAGTTGAATGGCTTTGGAAGCAGCCTTGTGTCAGACGTCTTAGAATGAAATTGCAGGAGAAAGACGACTGTCTGTAATTTTAATGAAAATTTAGATGATTATGTAAAATATGGTTTTACAAAACGTTGTCTTCATATGCTATATTTAATGTTTGAGTGTATCCATTTTTGTTGATGAGAATTATCTTATACTTTCTTTTTGAGAGTGTATGCAAATGGGGAACACAAAGCTGTTAAATGTGTTTCCAGTGACTGTGAAATGTGTCATCAAATTGGGATATTTTTGAAAATAAAATTGGGTACTATTAATTATTATGTCAGGCCACCTGACATAAATTGAGACTATACAGGGAAAACAAAGACATATGGTCAACTTAAGTGTGAAATAATTTCTCAGGTGCTCTAAGTGGAGAATAGGCATTTCAGTATTCCTCAAGACAATGAACTAAACCGTCGTATGAGATATATGTGTGTTTAAACATCCTTTATGTGGAAATGGGAAAGATCTGGTTTAAAGCTCAAGAATTGATCAAAAAGTTATTTGCAAATTAAGGGAGTCCTCATTTGTGAGGGTTATCCCTGTAAAATGTCTCTAAATGGGCACATTTCTGCAAATGCACAATATTAAAACTTTACCATATGAAACCACAACTACGAAATGACATTTATTTTTTTCAAATTAGCGAGTCCATACAGCTATTTTTGAATTATATCCTGGAATCCAAATTAGAGATATTTAGAACTCTCAGTTATTTTGAAGTCACCTATATTATAACCTGCTATGTTCGGTGATTTACATGGGAGCAAATTTGAAATTCAATTGGTTATTAACTAGTTATTTAGTAAATTATTAAGATATTAAGTGGAATAGTTCAGGTTAATTAGCTAGCTCATATTTAAGAGTATTTCTCTGACATTAATTTTTAGCGTTTGCTGTATCAATAGCCGGTACATTTTTGAAAATTGGATGTATGTTATAATCTCAAACAGTTATTTATTCACCAACTCCAAGAAAAATAACATAGCAGAGGGAACAAAGAATTGGGATTCAGAAAATAGGGACGTAAGTTCTGGTTTTGCCACTATAGGCTTAGGATATTCATAAACATTTAGTCTTGGGAGTTTGAAATGGTCAATAAATATTAAGGTGTTACTTTTCCAGAATATTAAAAATATATGACTCAAGAACAATAGATACCAAATATTCTAATTCCAGTCCATATTGAGGATTAGTTTAAAGCAGAAGTATCCACTGTAATGATTAAGACAATGGTCCTGCCCCACCAGAATTTACAATATTGGAGATTACAAAGAAGTAGGGAGGTAATTACAGTGTAATGTCCTAAATGTTATTATGTGGGAAGCAGAACATTCTAAACTGACACATGCTCATTGGAAATTACCATCTGGAATTAACATAAAATTAACAGGTAAAGACTCAAATATAGGTAGATCTCTACTGGGTATTATAGCCAAAGAGAATATCATATGCAAAAACTGTAGGACAGTGAGAACTTGTGGCATTCTTAAAAACTTCTGAAATACTTAAAGCAGAAAAATGATATTATTAAGCTTTTATTTATAAAAATTAACCCTTTTTAAATAAAGAGAGTTCTTTGAAAATGACCAAGACAGGAAACAAATGCTCCACTGAAGAAACCATTAAGGCTAAAGTATAATCCTTTGTTCATGCATTCCTTTCCAAGATGTTGTTGAAAGCTTACTATGTGAAATAGTCTGAACTGAAGGAGATGCAATGGACATAGAGCAAATTAAACAAACTGATGTGTCATCCAGAAATGCATTACTGAATATATCTGTATCTATATCTATCTATCTGTATGTAAATATTAAGAAATTTATTATAGGAATTAGCCCACACAATCTTGGAGAATGGCAAATCTTAATTCCTTAGGACAGGCTGCAAGTTGGACACTTGATGAAAGTGATGTTGAATTCCCCAGGAAAAGCTGGCTGTCTGAAGTAGAGAGAAATTCTATCTACATATTTGCATATGTGTCAAAAGTATGCTAATGATGTCAAACAATCAAAAGGATGGGTGGTAATGAAAATTTGTCATTTTATGTGCTTCAAAAATTTAACACTACAATAGTCCTCTGGGGTTTTCAATATTACTTAATGGATATTGATGAAGAGTGAAACCCACAATCAAATTGAAACTGTGACTCTAGAAACTCACTTTCCAAACCTCCTCCATCTAAAACACTAGTTGATTAGGTATTAGAGTCTAATCAGCCAAAAATCACCAAGACAAACCTGTAGTCCTACAAAATCATATTTTGTGAATAGCAGCAATAGCGGATACTTCAGAGGTACTTCCCTCAAAGGAAAGTAGGGAGCTTCTTTGATAAGATTTGGATTCCTGTTGAAGGATCCCTAGGAGGGCTTTAGATGTACAGAGATCAGTTTGGATTGCTTGCTTTTCTCAAACAGGATTGGAGCCATCAAGGATTGGGTGGGTTAGCAATTGGGTATGCTCAGGAATGGATAACAGGAACAAAGCAGATCTGGAGACACTATTGGTAAGGGAGCAGGAATCAATCAAAGAGAAATTTTATGACATTTCACAACTGCTTCATGACCTTGGTACAGATAATATTGTTGGATAATTTGCAGTTGGCTTTATCTGCATCTCTGGCTAATGGCAGGGCTGCTTTTCTTTTCTTCGGTCTGTGCTAATTTTCACTTTTTTGATCCTCAATGGTTTTATTTTATTTTATTTTATTTTTTTTGTCGATTAGATGAAATAACCCCAGACCTTGACTTGGTAACCAGGCAATCATGTGGTATGGAAGTGGTCTATGAAGAATTCTCTCTTTGGTCAGTGGAAGCAGTGGTGGCAGCAACATGCAGGTGGGAGGTGGGGGCTGGAAGAGGCACAATCTGTGAGGTCCCTGTCAGCAGCAGTGGCAGCAGTTCTCAGGAGACAGATTTTATGCTGTGCCTTGGGTTATCATGTAGCATCAGCATACATCACATCTTATTCCTATACATCTCAATTATGGATATGAAGCTTTTCCCACAATTTCGTGAATTTCCTAGTAACCTTTAAACAACCCCTTTCCATTGCCTTTAACACATGTTCACCAATATAAAAAACACAAAGGAAGGACAAAATTTCTGGCCAGATCCAGCTTTTTTGTGACCTGAAGCTTGTAGAGTTTTTGAGTGGTGTTCCTGTTTTGTTTAGTTTTCAAAAATACAAAGCGAATTCAAGTCTTAAAATTTTACAAAAAATATATGACAAGGTGGAGATATTGCTAGGAGCCATCCCAGAGTACTTAGAAAATACCTTTGCAAATGAGGAGTCTTGAGAAGCCTTATGACATCAGAGTAAATATATCCTTGGACAATTTAGAAGTCAAATTTGGATATTTAGAGAGTACACCCTAATTCTTTGTGAATACTGAATGCATCTTTAGAAATTTTCTTTATGTTTACCATGCACTCACCCATGTTCCCTCTCTCTGATGCTTCACATACTCTGTTGTAAGGTGTCAGCTACCCAGTGCTGGGTTTCTTTGACTTAACTTCTTAGGTGGTGAGCTTATTAAATATCTCATCTTGTATTTTTACAATATTTATTATAAAATCTGTGAAAAGATGATGAAAAAATTGTGAACAAGTGAAGACAGTGGAGAATAGTGGAGAAGCTATTTGGAGGCAGGATTATCTTACAGATCAAAAACCGAGTATTGTTTATAAATATATTTGTTTGTAGATAATCTCTATTTTTATCACATTATCTCTGTCTGGGAAAACTTGATACACATACAGTGAATAGTTTTTAAATAGGTTTAGTAACTTTATTTAATAAGAATATTTATAGCCAATTTAAAACAGCTGTGAAAACATAAAAATTTAAAAGTCTTAATTACTACTACATTCTCAAGAAGTAGTCAAATTAATTTTAAGACAAATGCAGCAGACAAAAAGTTGTAAATCGAATATCCTACAATTTGTAAATAGTATTAGAATTATCTTTACTTCAGTAGTATAGTTTTTTGTTTGTTTGTTTGTTTGTTTAGAATATGGAATGCTTCACAAACTTGCCTGCCATGCTTACGCAGGAGCCATGCTAATTTCCTCTGTATCGTTCCAATTTCAGTATATATGCCACATGGTAATATGGTTTTAATGAGGTTTCTAAGTTAAGCAATGTAGAATTGTTATTTCATACAATTGCTTTGTCTTGCAATTGTTACTTCATAGGATCCCAGGCTTGGGCTTATTTTTGTAATAATGAAATATTTGTGCATTGCTCATGCTAAGCAACAGCCTAAGGGAGACAAGGCTACAAGAGGGAGTCTGGCTTATACATCTGGAAGATAATTTCTTCTGCTCTCTTCTCTTTCCTTTGCTGCCTCTCCTCCCCAGTTCTCTTTGACCTCTGCTACCATACTCACCACACCTTTATCATAAGATGGTCCTTACCATATCCTAATCTTATTTTAATAAAAAACATAATCCTGAGGCTTCATCTCCCTGCTATCCATTTAGAATGCTTAGATAATCCATTTTCTTACACCTTTGGTGTCTTCATCTGTCAGTGTTTGTGGGTGAATACTATTGCTAACCAATCATGTGTAGAACATACTCATCTCCCCAAAAGTAAGTGGCTTACTCACAGTTTACAGTTTATACTGACAGAGAGAAGTAAAACACATGAAAAGTTAATGTAAATATTCACTTAGAAGAAATAGAATACTTGTGAATATCCATTAGAATTACATATCCATCATCCAAGGACAGGCATATAACCAACAGAGAAGCAATTATGTGATTATTCAGTTTTTGTGTTTTTTCCATGGAGCTGCAAAATGCAAACAAGTAGAGCTCACACTTTGACTTTCTAACATTATAATGTAAGAGAGAGAGAGAGGGAGATTAGAACTTCATTCTTCACAACAGAGTGAAAATGCAACATTTTTTCATTGCAAACTTAAAGATCTCATAATTACTCAGAAATTAAATGTAATATAAATGTTGTAAGTTGAATTAGGAAATATATTATTACATTTAATGTGTTAAACTTAATTTAGAAGGAAAAGGAAAAAGTATAAATTATTTTTTAAAAGAATATTTAGAAAACATGGTTTCTCTATAATTATATGCCATTTTTAATTTAGTATTCCAAGCTAAGCATAATACATGGGGGCAGATTTTTAAAAAGGTACTATATAAATATTTGTTATTTATATCTGAGATAGTTTTATCATTTTTGAATGACAAAGTATGGTTTATCTATTTAATTTCAGACATGTTCTTTACCTGTAACTTGTCTTTCTGTGAAAACAACTATTTATAATTTCATCACTTTAAGGAATACTAGGATTATTTATTCAACAACTATTCTCAGTTTAATAATAATAATAATAATGACCAATAATCATCCAGTCTCTGCTTAAGTATCTCCATTGAAAGTGACTCATTACTGCTTCAAAGAAGCCATTCCACTTTTGAGGAATACATATTGTTGCAAATCATTTCTTGATACAAAATTCAAACTATTTTCTTTATTGTGCATTCATTGGAGTAAGCTCCACAAACCTAATCTCTCCTGTATATGATAAATCTTGAAACATTAAAAACTGATGTAAATTTTTTTCTTTGAAAGCCTAAGTATCTCATGTCTTCTACAATTTCTCACACATGTTTGGAAAATCCCTCAATCTTCTCATTGTTCTTCCTTGAATAAGATTTATTTTGCTTTAACATATTTTACGGGTAGTAGTTAGAAGCTGAGTAGTTAGTACGCAAGCAAAGCAGAGAGTAGCCTCCGCTGTGGTACCCTAGAAAAAACGTTTGATTAAAAATGAGAAAGCAGGGAGGGCCACAGTGGCTCAGCAGGCAGAGTTCTCACCTGGCATGCTGGAGGCCTGGGTCCTATTCCTGGTACCTGCCCATGCGAAAAAAAAAAAGAAAAAAAATGAGAAAGCAAAATATCATTCTTATTATGTTGGCATTAAAGTACTTACCCAATCTCTGATCATGGTCAAAACAGTATATGTGAAGAGCAGGAAAATAACTTAGCTAATGACTTGGAGTCATTTAAAAGGTGCATATTTTAGTTTATTTAGTCAACATTTACTCAGATGAAGGCTGTTTTGCATCTGTTGAGAGTAGGGAGAGAAGCCATCAGGAGGTGGTGCTCAGCCTCTTCATAGCTGTCCCTAACCATCCAACATTGGTAGTGGTAATTTAAAATGGTAAAACCAATATCAAAGACAAAAGGGACAAAGAAATTAAAGATACCTTATGCAGGTTATTGTAATAGGGAAAGCATTCTTTAATTAATGAAGAATGTCTCAAAGAAAAAGACAGGGACCTGAGATTTCAGAGAGGCAAGTAAACACGGGAGTTATTACTGAATCTTATGAGAGTCATGAAGAAGGATAGAGATGTCTCATTTTGAAATATGTGAGGGGAGGGTGGTCATTTGCGGTTAGTTATTTCCTTGTATATAAAATGATGGGGAAAATTCTTAACTGTTGCTATTTCTAGGAGCACAGAACTCAAGTAAAGCTCGATATTGTCATCATGATGGCGAAGTGAAGAGAAAACAGTAATATCAAAGATTATGTTAAAGTAAAGAGCCAGATGTTGAACCCAAATGTTGAACTCTGTGGGAGTTAATGTCCCAAGGCTGGACAGTTGTTTTTTAATAGGGCAAAGATCAGTGTTGAGGAAATTGGTTTAGCCAAAGTACGATGGATGCTGAGAGGCCCACAAAAAAACTTTGATAATTATAACACTTACTTTGTGACCTAAAATGTGGTCTGTACTGGAGAATGACTCATGTGCACCAGAGAAGAATGTATAGTCTGCTATTTTTGTTGGTGTGCTGGTTTGTAATGATGTATGTACCTTAGAAAAGCCACGTTTTAATCCTAATCCCATTTTATAAAGACAGTCACTTCTAATCCCTATTCGGTACCGTATGTTTGAAACTGTAATTAGATGATCTCCCTGGAGATGTGATTTGATCAAGGGTGGTTGTTAAACTGGATTAAGTGGAGGCGTGTCTCCACCCATTTGAGTGGGTCTTGATTATTTTCTGCAGTCCTATAAAAGAGGAAACATTTTGGAGAATGAAAGATTCGGAGAGAGCGGAATGACATAGCCACGAGAAGCAGAGAGTCCACCAGCCAGTGACCTTTGGAAATAAAGAAGGAAAACACCCCCCAGGGAGCTTTGTGAAGGGAAGCCAGGAGAAGAAGCTAGCAGATGACACCGTGTTCCCCATGTGCGCTTCCAGATGAGAGAGAAACCCTGATTGTGTTCACCATGTGCCTTCTCACTTGAGAGAGAAACCCTGAACTTCATTGGCCTTCTTGAACCAAGGTATCTTTCCCTGGATGCCTTAGGTTGGACATTTCTATAGACTTGTTTTAACTGGGATATTTTCTCGGCCTTTGAACTAGCAATTTATTAAATTCCCTTTTTTTAAAAGCCATTCCATTTCTGGTATATTTCATTCTGGCAGCTAGCAAACTAGAACAGCAGTTTAAAATGGTTAAAATGTTTATATGTTTGTTAGATCTAGTTGGTGTTTAGTATTGTTCAAATGTTTAATTTAAATGTTCTATCCATTATTGCAAGTCATGTATTGAAACCTCTTACAGAAAAATATTTCCAAGTCATGGTGCCAAATTGTCAAAAGCACAATGCAGCAGCCTATTAAAGAGATTGTTTTATTCAGGCTATTGTAATAAGAAGAATGTTCATTAATGAGGAATATCTCAAAAAAAAAAGGAAGATGGTCATCCTTGACTCTTATGGAAGTCATGAAGTAGAATAGAGACAGTACTTATCTTGGAATATATGATGGCAGGGTACTCCTTTGTGGATAGGCATTTCCTGGTCACAAAAGAGTTGAGGCATCATGAAAAGAAAGAATAGGGTGAATTCTTGACTATCACATTTTCCAGATCTCAGGAAATATTCAACATTTTTACCACAATGAGAAATAGTTTGATGGTTACTCATTGGTTAATAATTTAATAATTATTCTCCTGGATATTAGTACAAAAGAAATTATAATTTCTGTCTACAAAATGACTTATGCAGAAATATTTACAAGTGCTTTATTTGTGTTAATTATCAACCAATGCAAGTTTATATAAATTTTGTAAATTTTCATAAGAGACTTTGCCTAATAACAAAGGGGAACAAAGTGTTGATGTATACAGTTAAGGTGGATTAATCCCCAAAATATTTGTTGGCAAAAAAGAAATTCAAAACAACGCAGTGCAGGGCTGCTTTGTTTGACTGCAGGGTGGCTCAGCAGGCAGAGTTCTCGCCTGCCATGCCGCAGACCCGGGTTCATTTCCCAGTACCTGCCCATGTAAACAAAACAAAACAAAAACAAACAAACAAACAAACAGAAAAACAAAGCAGTGCATACAGTCCAACTGTATGAAGTTCTAGAATGAACAAAACTAATCAATAGTGATAGAAAGTAGATCAGTAGTCGCCTGGGGGAAATTTGAGAGGATTAATTGCAAAAAATCACAAGAAAATTTTCTGGGGTGATAGTATGGACTAGTATTATGGTTATAAAAGTGTAAATATTATTAAATCTCATAAAACTATAGATTAATATATAGATTTTGTAGGAAAATTGTGCCCCAATAAATTTGACTAAAAAAAATGAAATTGAGAAAATTAACACATTATAATGTATTTTGCAAGTTTTTAATGCTTAGGAAAAATAAATGTAAATCCTTTCCATGACCATTCTCATACAACAACCATCTTTCCTTTTATACACTTTCAATTATTTAAGAAATATTGTTGTATATTATAATGGAATATAGGGCAGGCTGTATGAAGTGTCAAGAGCGGAGGTTTGTAGCTTTATTTCCTACTTTCAAATACCAGTTCCACATCTAGGCATAAGATCTTGAGCAAATTTCTTAAGTTCTATGTAAATAGCAATGATAGTAGCATAATGCATCATATATTATAAAGATTAAATTTTGTAATATGTGACAAGCACTTACTCATATACCTGACAAATACTAAATCATATTTGTTTTACCTATTCTTTTTGTCCCTTTTTCCTACATTTTTCTTACTATTGGAATTGATAAAAAAAATACTGAAGAACTGCACTTAATACTATGTGCTATACAAAGAGAAATAATACAAGGAATTTCTTCATATGTATCTTAAGTTTATGAGAATAATATAGAAGGTACTTATAATTAAATTAAGAATTCAATTAAAATAATTATAGCTGTTTGGTAGAAAAAAATTCTTCAAATACTCATTTCAGTGCCACCTTAATAATCACTTCCATTCATATCTATTTAATTCCTTTTACATGCATTCTTCAAGAAATATGAAAATCAGAATAGAAATTCTTATCGCTTAGATAGCTAAACAGGATTAAATTGATATTGATTGCATAACACATAGAAAACATAGTAGGGAATTTCACCTGGAAAATAAAGTTTTTCTGAATTTTAATTCCAAAATATGGAGATTTGTTTACTTTGTCTCAATGAGAAGGGAATACTCTTAGCTTGTTTTTTAATGTATGTTTAATTCAGACCTGTTTTCCAACTTTCCTCTGGTATACTCTATAATTCATATTCCTCAATTATTGACTTTACAGTATTTTCAGCCAATGTGAAGACTTGGCTGAAGTTTGGGGTGTAAGAAGAGAGAATAAATAAGATTATTCCTGTATCTTAATCTTGGTATAAAGCAATGTCTCTGGCTATTGCTAAAACTCTTCTCCCACCAGTCATTCTTTCTCTTTAGTAGCATTTCCTGCTCGGCATGATCCACAGTTCTTCTAGCACTTGACAAATTAGCCTACTATTTAAGCTGTTAAAATACCTTTTTTCTGATTTTCAATTATGCTCTGGAGGTGACAATAATTTCCAAGTATTTTTAATCATCAACCTGTGTTAAGGCTCTCAAGAACTTCCAAGAACATGGCAATTTTGCCCTGTGTAAACTATACTATATAGCATCTTCTCTGTCTGAAAATTCAAATAGTTTATTTATCTGGATTTATCCTAACCAATAAAATTCTCTAATAAATTTAGGGAAAACTGACTTTTTAAAATAGTTTTTCTTTACAGGGGTGAAATTATTCCCCTTCAATGTTTGAATTTAATTTTTTTTGATAAAAGTGTGATAAGTTTTCCATGTATGCCTTGCAGGGATTTTGTAAGGCTTATTCCTTAGTATTTTATATCTTGAGGCTACTTTAGACAATATCTTTTATTAAACTCTAAAGATTTTTTTGTTGTTGTTTGTTGCAAGTCTGAAAAGATACAAAGGACATATTTTAAAGAGTATATCTGAGGCAGAACATTTTGTTTATCCATTCTTCTGATAATAGATGTTTAGGTTAGTTCAAGTTTGGGGATATTGCATATAAAGCTACTATAAATATTTATGTATAAACCTTTGTTTGGATCCATGGCAATTTCCCCTAGGTAAATGTCTAAGAATGCAATGACTGGGTCACATGAAAGATGTGGTTTTTGTCAACTTTAATAAACATCAAATTGTTTTCCAAAGGGTTGTACTATTTTGAAGGGATTGTGGATGAACAATAATGGGCTTTAGGACAGCTGTTATGAAATTGTTCAAGAATATGAAGAAAAATATGAATATTGTGAGGAGCAACATGGAGGTGCATAAAAGACTAAATGGAAATTCTATATCATATATGAAATGTAGAAATCACTAAATTAGTTTAATAACATACTTGTTGTAGCAAAAGAGAATATCAGTGATCCTAAAAACTCAGTAATAGAAGCACTGAGATAGTTAAAAAAAAAGAAAAACAAGAAAACGAAAGCAAAGCAATGGACAGAACTGCAGGGAGGTGTGGAACAATGCCATGTTCTTACCTACATGTTATACGAACCTCAGGAAAGGGGCAGTTGGCACAAAAATATTTTTAAATGGCTGAAATTCTTCAAAAGTATTGAATGTTTTAAATACATCGATGCAAGAATTTCAATAAAATCCAAGTAGAATAAATGAAAAGAAAGTTACTCCACAACATACTATATAATGCTGAACATTGGGACAAAAATCTTAAAAACATCCAGATATTAAACACGCACACATATGCACACACACAGCATGTAGATATAATTATTACTTCCTTCTCAGAAACAGTGTAAGCCAGAAGACAGTATTTTTAAAAGTTGTCAAAGAAAAAATATGTGACAATAGACTTTTATACCCAATGAAAATATCCTTCAGAAGTGAAGGAAGTTAAAATAAGGTAATCTTCAGATGAACATATATTAAGAATATTTGACACCAGCAAACCTGAACTACAAGGAATGTTAAAATTCATAAGCAATATTTGTCTGTAATTTTCTTTTCTTTTGGCATCAGCATCTGACTTTAGTATTAGGATATTATTGATCTCACATATTCAGGTGGGAAAATTCTCTCCTCTGCAGTATTTTGGAAGAGTCTGAGCAGGATTTTTATCAATTTTTTATTGCTAGTTTGGCAATATTCCCCATGAAGCTGCTGGTGAGCTTCTCTATTTAGATTTCTCTTTTTTTGGTCACATATTCAATTGTTTTAGTGTTATTTGTCTACTGAGATCTTCTATTTCTTTTGAGTCCACGTGGGTAGCTTATGTGTTTTAGGAATTGTCAATTCCATCTAGGTTATATAATTTGTTGGCATACTGTTGTTCATAGTATCTTTTTATAATCCTTTTTATTTCTGTGAAGTTGGAGTAATGTCCCCCGTTTCATTTCAGGTTTTATTTATTTGCATCCTCTCTTTTTTACTTTGTCCATTTGCGTGTGTGACCAATATAGGTCTTGGCAAAGATACATCACTTGGTTTTGTTGCACCATTCTATCGTTTTTCATTCTCTATTTCATTTATCTCTCTTTACTCTTTATTTCCTTCCTTCTCCTTACTTGAGGTTTGGTTTGCTCTTCTTTTTCTGTATCTTCTAGTTGTGAGTTTAGGTCTTTCACTTGAGTTTTTTTTTTTTTTTTTAACGTAAGCATTTAGAGCAATGGATTTCCATTTCAATGCCTTTACTAAAATCCTACAGTTTTTTTTTGCATGTTGTGTTCTTTTTTCATTCTTTTCATGCTATTTTCTAATTTTCCTTTTTCCTTTCTTCTTCAATCCATTTGGGTGTTTAACATTGTATGATTTAAGATCTGCATTTTTAAATTTTCTACCTCCCTCTGTTATTGATTTTGATTCCTTCTATTGTGATTGTCGGAGAAACATCATATGATTTCAATATTTTAAGATTTATTGAGACTTTTTTTGCATGTGTGACCTAACATATGGTCTATCCTGAAGAATGTCTGTTGTAACTACAGAAGGATGTTTATTTTGTTGTTCTTGGGTGATATTTTGGCTTACTGAAGCTGCCATAATGCAATTCACCAAAAACTCAGTTGGCTTTTACAATGGGGACTTATTAGCACACACATTTATAATTCTAAGACCATGAAATTGTCCAAATTAGGGCATCAATGGGAGGGTACCTTCTCAGAAGAAAGGCAGCCAGCATTTGGGACACCTCTGTCACATGGGAAATCACATGGCCTATGTCTGCTGATTCTTCTTTCCAGGTTCTATTGCTTTCAGCTTCTGGCTTCAGTGGCTTCCTATCTCAGATCCTCCAAGATATTTTTCTCTCTAAGTTCTCTTGGCTTTTTCTGTTCTTTAACCTCTTAGAAAGGACACCGGTAAAAGATTAAGACACACCGTAAACAGGGTAGGTCACATTTCAATTGAAATAACCTAACCAAAATGTTCTGCTCACAAAAGCTCTGCACCCACAGGAATGGATTAAAATAGCATGGCCTTTTCCGTGGTACATAACAGCTCCAAACCAGCATAGGTGAAGTGTTCTTTTGTGGTTACTTTATAGTATTTTTTGAGTCTTCTATTTCCTTACAGATCTACCAAAATTTTCTAGCTGTTACTGAAAATGGTTTATTGAATCACCTAATATTAAGGTAGTACCATCTATTTCTCCCTTCAAATCTGTCAATATCTGCTTCATATAGCTTGATTGGGTCTCTACCTTTAGGTGTGTATACATTTATGATCATTATTTCCTTTTGAATTGACCCCTTAATCAGTATATAGTGACTTTCTTTGTCCCATGTGACAGTTTTAAACTTAGAGCTTATTTTATCTATTAAATAACTAACAGAACTCTCTTTTATTTACTGTTTGCATGAAAGATTTATTTTCATCCTTTCTCTTTCAACTTATTTATGTCTTTGAATTTAAAGTGAACCTCTTTCAAGCAGCATATAGTTAGATGGTTCATGCTACTTTTCCATTCTGGCATTCTCTGCCTTCTAACTTGTGAGTTTAATCCATTTACATTAAAATAGCTACTGATAACTCAGAACTTTCTTCTGCTATTTTGCTATTTAGTCTTTGCAAATCTTATAGCTTTTATGTTTTTGGTGGAGCCTTTCATATTTTTTTGTTTATTTTTTATTTTAGTACTGTAACATTTTGAGTCTCTTCATTTCCTTATGTTTATATTTTTCACATATTTATTTTTGTATTCTTCTGGGGCTTAAATTTAACATCTTAAATTCATAACAATGACATTTTATTTGATAGCAACTTAAGTTCTGTAGCATACACTATTACTGTTCTTATACTTCTCCATATTGCACTTGTAATAATAAATCTTTAGACATTTTAAGTCCAAAGTCAAAGATTTGTCATTACTTTTTTTTAAGTTTCATTTTAGAAACTGTGCAAAGTAAAAAATGATGCTCCATACCATAAAATGCAATTTATTGTATTGGCAATTCTTTTTTTTTTTTTTTTTTTTTTTTTTTTAAAGACAGAGAGAAGGAAGGAAGGATAGAAGGAAGGAAGGAAGGAAGAAAGGGAAACATCTTTTAAACATTTTCTTGTTTTATTGTATTTTGTTTTTCCGTTTTTGTTACATGGGCTGGGGCCGGGAATCGAACCGAGGTCCTCCGGCATAGCAGGCAAGCACCCTGCCCGCTGAGCCACCGCGGCCCGCCCTGTATTGGCAATTCTTATTCCACGTACAGGGTACATTTACTGGAGATTTTTACTGATTTTTTATGCTACTTCAATCTATTGTCTATTGTCCTTTCCATTCAGTTTCAAGATCTCTTTTTAACATTACTTTTAAGGCAGGTCAAGTGGTGACAAGCTCTCTTAGTTTATCTTGGAATGTCTTAATTTTTCCCTCATTTTAAAAAAAAAGTATTTTATTGATAAATCTTCACTAATGTACATTCCAAACATGATGTACAATTAGTGGCTCACATAGTCATGCATTCATCACCATGATCATTTTTTGGAATATTTGCATCACTCCCGAAAAAGAAATAAAAAGAAAAAAGAAAAAAATCATATGTACCATACCCCTTACTCCTCCCTCTCATTGACCACTAGTATTTCCATCTAACCAATTTATCTTACCCTTTGTTCCCCTATTATTTATTTATTTATTTATCCTTTTTTTTTTACTTAACTGTCCATACCCTGGATAAAAGGAGTATCAGACACAAGGTTTTCACAATCACACAGTCACATTGTAAAAGCTATATCATTATCTCCAAGATTTAAGGCTACTGGAACACAGGTCATCAGTTTCATCTAGGACACAAAAATATTTTCTTTCAGTTTCTAAATGTAGGTAGTGTGATTTTCTCTTTCTTATTCACTTCTTTATCTGCTATTGCATTGTGATCAGATACAGAATTCTGTTGATGAACAATTGTATGAAATGAGTTAAATACTTGGTGCTCTAGTTTACTAGCTGCTGGAATGCAACACACCAGAGATGGATTGGCTTTTAATGAAAGGGGATTTATTTCATTAGTTCTTTAGAGGAAAGGCAACTAACTTTCAATTGAGGTTCTTTCTTACATGGGAAGGCACAGGGCAACCTTGGTTGGCCTTCCCTCCAGGCCTCTAGGTTCCAACAACTTTCCCCACAGTGATTTCTTTCTGCATCTCCAAAGGCCTGAGCTGAGCTGCTAGTGCTGAAATGAGATATGCTGAACTGCTTGGGCTGTGCTACGTTGAGCTCTCTCCTTTAAACACCAGCCAATTAAATCAAATATCATTCATTGCAGCAGGCACCCTCCTAGCCAACTGCAGATGTAATCAACAACAGGTGAGGTTCACACACCATTGGCTCATGTCCACAGCAATAGATCTAGGCACCCTCACCTGACCAAGTTGACACCTGAAACTAACTACCACATGTCTTGGTCATGCATTAGTAGTTGTTAGTTTTTCAAAATTTTTCATGTGTGCTCAAAAACAAAGTGTATTCCCTATTACAGTGCTTTATGCATGCACAATAGATCAAGATTGCTAATTTTTTGCTTAATTCAATGATTTCATTATTTTTCCTCTAATTTAATCTCTAAGTTATTGAGATACATTAAAATATTTGAGTAACAAGGTGGCATGTTAGGCTCATTCTTGCCTTACCTTAAGGCTTTTACACTTCTTGTTTTTGTTTTAATTTTTTGAAATTAAAATTTAGATGGCTGTCTCCTTCTTTGCCTCTCCTTTGACATTTCAGTCCCTGTCTGCCTCCCCAAGCAGAAAATAAGCTACTTGCAGACAGGGGCTTTACCTGTGCTGCTCTGTGCACAATCTTCTATTCCTAGATACTGCTTGGCTAGAGTGAGCTCTTAGTAAATATTTGTTGACTGTTTTGCCCAACATTTTTATAGTAAAAAGAGTATGCATCATCATATTGTCTTTTTCATTTGTAATATAAATAGCAAGATAAAGAATATATGTACATCACACATACATACATGTGCCTAAGAATGACAAAGAACTATGAATATATTTACATATTTTGTGTTATATAGGTGTGTACTTACAATTTACATATAGAGAGACTATCTGTATTTTATATTGTAGAAATTTACGTTCTATTTTATACAGAAATAAAGGATAGGAAAACATTTTCAAAATGTTATTTCTATGACTTCTTGACTTTGGGTATGGGTACTATTGATAGCATCACATTATTTTACTGTACTTCTGTGTTAATGGAATTGTTGACATTGATATTTTTATTGGTTATTTAAACACATAGTACCATTTATTGGCTAAAAATGAAAATAGCTAAATCACTGGGCAACATTTAAGTTGCTTAGGGAAAAATGACATTTATTAGATCAATATTTTAAAAACCAATTCCTAATACGTTATTTTTTCCTCTAGGGACCAGACCTTTCTTTTTCACCTTAACTTCTGTGTAGCATTGCAGGGTTATCCTTCTATAACACAACATGAAGAAAATCTCTTGTGTTTTTTAAAAAAAACAAAAAACAGTTTGCTGAGATTAAATAAAGCTGCCCCTTTTAAAAGAGCACTTATTTAAGCATATCTTTATAAAAGAGTATGAAATGGATTTATAGGTATAAATGAGAGTCCATTAAAACTTTCCACAATATGATTCCGCATTTAGATTTTCTATATTTAGTTGATTTCTTTTACCTTTCCCATGGTGTTTTATATTCCTGCCATCTGTGCTGGTATTATTTATATTAAATCAAAACACAGCCATTTCCCCTGTTTCTAGATTTGTTCAAAGTTGACTTGATATGTCATAACCATCAGTGGATTTCTACCAAGAGTTGCTTCCACTAATATCACTTGCAAAAATGTTGTCGTATGCTTTCTTTTTCTCCGGCAATTTATCTACTTTTTCATGGTCCTCTAGCTCTCTTTATAATTTGAGTTTCCTTAGTTTTCTGTTTGTCTTTCCACAATGCCCTTTTTGGGTACTGACACTTTTTTTTTTATTAATTAAAAAAAAATTAACTAACACAACATTTAGAAATCATTCCATTCTATATATGCAATCAGTAATTCTTAATATCATCACATAGATGTATGATCATCATTTCTTAGCACATTTGCATAAATTTAGAAAAAGAAATAGCAAGACAACAGAAAAAGAAATAAAATGATAATATAGAGAAAAAAATAAAAATAAAAAATACAAAATATATATATATAAAAAAAAGAACAAACAAACAAACAAAAAAACTATAGCTCAGATGCAGTTTCATTCAGTGTTTTAACATAATTACATTGCAATTAGGTAGTATTGTGCTGTCCATTTTTGAGTTTTTGTATCTAGTCCTGTTGCACAGTCTGTATCCCTTCAGCTCCAATTACCCATTATCTTACCCTGTTTCTAACTCTTGCTGGTCTCTGTTACCAATGACATATTCCAAGTTTATTCTCTAATGTCGGTTCACATCAGTGGGACCATACAGTATTTGTCCTTTAGTTTTTGGCTAGTCTCACTCAGCATAATGTTCTCTAGATCCATCCATGTTATTACATGCTTCATAAGTTTATTCTGTCTTAAAGCTGCATAATATTCCATCATATGTATATACCACAGTTTGTTTAGCCACTTGTCTGTTGATGGACATTTTGGCTGTTTCCTTCTCTTTGCAATTGTAAATAATGCTGCTATAAAATTTGTGTGCAAATGTCCGTTTGTGTCTTTGCCCTTAAGTTCTCTGAGTAGATACCTAGCAATGGTATTGCTGGGTCATATTGCAATTCAATATTCAGCTTTTTGAGGAACCGCCAAACTGCCTTCCACAGTGGTTGCAACATTTGACATTCCCACCAACAGTGGATAAGTGTGCCTCTTTCTCCACATCCTCTCCAGCACTTGTCATTTTCTGTTTTGTTGATAATGGCCATTCTGGTGGGTGTGAGATGATATCTCATTGTGGTTTTGATTTGCATTTCTCTAATGGCCAGGGACATTGAGCATCTCTTCATGTGCCTTTTGGCCATTTGTATTTCCTCTTCTGATAGGTGTCTGTTCAAGTTTTTTTCCCATTTTGTAATTGCGTTGGCTGTCTTTTTGTTGTTGAGTTGAACAATCTCTTTATAAATTCTGGATACTAGACCTTTATCTGATATATCATTTCCAAATATTGTCTCCCATTGTGTAAGCTGTCTTTCTACTTTCTTGATGAAGTTCTCTGATGCACAAAAGTGTTTAATTTTGAGGAGCTCCCATTTATTAATTTATTCCTTCAGTGCTCTTGCTTTAGGTTTAAGGTCCATAAAACTGCCTTCAATTTTAAGTTTCATAAGATATCTCCCTACATTTTCCTCTAACTGTTTTATGGTCTTAGACCTAATGTTTAGCTCTTTGATCCATTTTGAGTTAACTTTTGTATAGGGTGTGAGATACGGGTCCTCTTTCATTCTTTTGCATATGGATATCCAGTTCTCTAGGCACCATTTATGGAAGAGACTGTTATGTCCCAGGTAAATTGGCTTGACTGCCTTATCAAAGATCAAATGTCCGTAGATGAGAGGGTCTATATCTGAGCACTCTATTCGACTCCATTGGTCGATATATCTATCTTTATGCCAATACCATGCTGTTTTGACCACTGTGTCTTCATAATATGCCTTAAAGTCCGGCAGCATGAGACCTCCAGGTTGTTTTTTTTTTTTTCCTTAAGATACTTTTAGCATTTCGGGGCACCCTGCCCTTCCAAATAAATTTGCTTATTGGTTTTTCTATTTCTGAAAAAATAAGTTGTTAGTTTGATTGGTATTGCATTGAATCTGTAAATCAATTTAGGTAGGATTGACATCTTAACTATATTTAGTCTTCCAATCCATGAACACGGTATGCCCTTCCATCTATTTAGGTCTTCTGTGATTTCTTTTAACAGTTTTTTGTAGTTTTCTTTGTATAGGTCTTTTGTCTCTTTAGTTAAATTTATTCCTAAGTATTTTATTCTTTTAGTTGCAATTGTAAATGGAATTCGTTTCTTGTTTCCCCCTCAGCTTGTTCATTGCTAGTGTATAGAAACACTACAGATTTTTGAATGTTGATCTTGTAACCTGCTACTTTGCTGTACTCATTTATTAGCTCTAGTAGATTTGTGGTGGATTTTTCCGGGTTTTCAACATATAGTATCATATCAACTGCAAAGAGTGATAGTTTTACTTATTCCTTTCCAATTTTGATGCCTTCTATTTCTTTTTCTTGTCTAATTGCTCTGGCTAGAACCTCCAACACGATGTTGAATAATAGTGGTGATAATGGACATCCTTGTCTTGTTCCTGATCTTAGGGGGAAAGTTTTCAATTTTTCCCCATTGAGGATGATATTAGCTGTGGGTTTTTCATATATTCCCTCTATCGTTTTAAGGAAGTTCCCTTGTATTCCTATCCTTTGAAGTGGTTTCAACAGGAAAGGATTTTGAATCTTGTCAAATGCCTTCTCTGCATCAATTGAGATGATCATGTGATTTTTCTGCTTTGATTTGTTGATATGGTGCATTACATTAATTGATTTTCTTATGTTGAACCATCCTTGCATACCTGGGATGAATCCTACTTGGTCATGATGCATAATTCTTTTAATGTGTTGCTGGATTTGATTTGCTAGAATTTTGTTGAGGATTTTTGCATCTATATTCATTAGAGAGATTGGTCTTTAGTTTTCTTTTTTTGTAATATCTTTGCCTGGTTTTGGTATGAGGGTGATGTTGGCTTCATAGAATGAATTAGGTAGCTTTCCCTCCACTTCAATTTTTTTGAAGAGTTTGAGCAGTGTTGGTACTAATTCTTTCTGGAATGTTTGGTAGAATTCACATGTGAAGCCATCTGGTCCTGGACTTTTCTTTGTGGGAAGCTTTTGAATGACTGATTCAATTTCTTTACTTGTGATTGGTTTGTTGAGGTTGTCTATTTCTTCTTGAGTCAAAGTTGGTTGTTCATGCCTTTCTAGGAACTTGTCCATTTCATCTACATTGTTGTATTTATTAGCATAAAGTTGTTCATAGTATCCTGTTATTACCTCCTTTATTTCTGTGAGGTCAGTGGTTATGTCTGCTCTTTCATTTCTGATCTCATTTGTTTGTGTCCTCTCTCTTCTTCTTTTTGTCAGTCTTGCTAAGGGCCCATCAATCTTGTTGATTTTCTCATAGAACCAAGTTCTGGTCTTATTGATTTTCTCTATTGTTTTCATGTTCTCAATTTCATTTATTTCTGCTCTAATGTTTGTTATTTCTTTCCTTTTGCTTGCTTTGGGGTTAGTTTGCTGTTCTTTCTCCAGTTCTTCCAAGTGGACTGTTAATTTCCGAATTTTTGCCCTTTCTTTTTTTCAGATATAGGCATTTAGGGCAATAAATTTCCCTCTTAGCACTGCCTTTGCTGCGTCCCATAGGTTTTGATATGTTGTGTTTTCATTTTCATTCGCCTCGAGATATTTACTAATTTCTCTTGTAATTTCTTCCTTGACTCACTGGTTGTTTAAGAGTGTGTTGTTGAGCCTCCACGTATTTGTGAATTTTCTGGTACTCTGCCTATTATTGATTTCCAACTTCATTCCTTTGTGATCCGAGAAAGTGTTGTGTATGATTTCAATCTTTTTAAATTTGTTGAGACTTCCTTTGTGATCCAGCATATGGTCTATCTTTGAGAATGATCCATGAGCACTTGAGAAAAAGGTATATCCTGCTGTTGTGGGGTGTAATGTCCTATAAATGTCTGCTAAGTCTAGCTCATTTATTGTAATATTCAACTTCTCTGTTTCTTTATTGATGCTCTGTCTAGATGTTCTGTCCATTGATGAGAGTGGGGAATTGAAGTCTCCAACTATTATGGTAGATGTGTCTATTTCCCTTTTCAGTAATTGCAGTGTATTCCTCACGTATTTTGGGGCATTCTGATTCAGTGTGTAAATATTTATGATTGTTATGTCTTCTTGTTTAATTGTTCCTTTTATTAGTAGATAGTATCCTTCTTTGTCTCTTTTAACTGTTTTACATTTGAAGTGTAATTTGTTGGATATTAGTATAGCAACTCCTGCTCTTTCCTGGTTGTTATTTGCATGAAATATCTTTTCCCAACCTTTCACTTTCAACCTATGTTTATCTTTGGGTCTAAGATGTGTTTCCTGTAGACAGCATATAGAAGGATCCTGTTTTTTAATCCATTCTGCCAGTCTGTGTCTTTTGATTGGGGAATTCAGCCCATTAACATTTAGTGTTATTACTGTTTGGGTAATAATTTCCTCTACCATTTTGCCTTTTGTATTATATATATCATATCTGATTTTCCTTCTTTCTACACTCTTCTCCATACCTCTCTCTTCTGTCTTTTTGTATCTGACTCTAGTGCTCCCTTTAGTATTTCTTGCAGAGCTGGTCTCTTAGTCACAAATTCTCTCAGTGACTTTTTGTCTGAAAATGTTTTAATTTCTCCCTCATTTTTGAAGGACAATTTTGCTGGATATAGAAGTCTTGGTTGGCAGTGTTTCTCTTTTAGCAATTTAAATATATCATCCCACTGTCTTCTAGCTTCCATGGTTTCTGCTGAGAAATCTACACATAGTCTTATTGGTTTTCCCTTGTATGTGATGGTTGTTTTTCTCTTGCTGCTTTCAAGATCCTCTCTTTCTCTTTGACCTCTGACATTCTAACAAGTAAGTGTCTTGGAGAACACCTATTTGGATCTATTCTCTTTGGGGTGCACTGCAGTTCTTGGATCTGTAATTTTAGGTCTTCCATAAGAGTTGGGAAATTTTCAGTGATAATTTCTTCCATTAGTTTTTCTCCTCCTTTTTCCTTCTCTTCTCCTTCTGGGACACCCACAACATGTATATTTGTGTGCTTCATATTATCATTGAATTCCCTGAGCCCCTGCTCAAATTTTTCCATTCTTTTTCCTATAGTTTCTGTTTCTTTTTGGATTTCAGATGTTCCATCCTCCAGTTCACTAATTCTAGCCTCTGCCTCTTTAAATCTACCATTGTAGGTTTCCATTGTTTTTTTCATCTCTTCTACTGTGTCTTTCATTCCCATAAGTTCTGTGATTTGTTTTTTCAGACTTTCCATTTCTTCTTTTTGTTGATCACATGGCTTCTTCATGTCCTCCCTCAATTTATTGATTTGGTTTTTGAAGAGGTTTTCCATTTCTGTTCGTATATTCAGAATTAGTTGTCTCAGCTCCTGTATCTCATTTGAGCTCTTGGTTTGTTCCTTTGACTGGGCCATATCTTCAATTTTCCTGGTGTGATTTGTTATTTTTTGCTGGTGTCTGGACATTTAATCAGATTTCCCTGAGTGTGGTACCCAGCAGGTTGAAAGACTTTCCTGTGAAGTCTCTGGGCTCTGTTTTTCTTATCCTGCCCAGTATGTGGTGCTTGTCTGTCTACGGGTCCCACCAGGAAAAGATGTTGTGGCTTCTTTAATTTTGGAAGACCCTCGCTGCTGGGTGTGTGGTGGAGACAGAGGAAAGGTTGTAGGTTGGTTTTAATCCTTCAAATTGTGAAGTCCTGGGATCTGAATTCCTTGAGAGAGGGATTCCACCTGAGTTGCGTTTCACCCCTCCCGCGGGGAAGGTTCAGGTGGTAGAGAGCCCTGAAAGCAGCCTGTTTCTGCGTTCGGGGCAGTTGCTGCCTGTGTAATCCCAGCGCTGAGCCCAGAGGCAATGAAGCCTCCATAGAAATAGCTGCAGAAGGCTCTGTTTTGCCCCCTTTCCTCTTTCTCAGTTAGCCCAATTGGCGACTTCCACCTTGATCAGTTTCGCCTGAGCTGAGGACCTATTTTTAGTAGTCAGAAGTTGTTCATTAATGTCACTATTGGTATTAGGTTGGGCTCAGTCTCTACTACTGTTGGAGACTCTTTCCTTTCCCTCCAGGAAGTTGTCTGTGGGGGAGGGGTGCTGGCCACCACGGCTTGGGGGACCACTAATCCGTGGCTCCCAGCCAACCCGGGGAGCCGTGTGTGTGGAAGGGGCTCTGGTCTCCGGCCGCCGCGGCTTGGGGAACTGCCGATCTGGGGCTCCAAGCCAGCCCAGAAAGCCATGTGTGGGAGGGCCACCACAGCTTGGGGAACCGCTGATCCGAGGCTCCCAGCCGGCCCGGGAAGCCACGTGTGTGAAAGGGGCTCCGGTCGCCGGCCACTGTGCCTTGGGGAACTGCTGTTCTGAGGTTCCCAGCCGGCCCGGGAAGCCTCGTGTGGGGGAGGGGCGCTGGCCACCGCTGCTTGGGGAGCTGTTCTGTACTGTTTCTAGTTCTTTATTAGTTGTTCTGGAGGAGGAACTAAGACCCACACGCCTTACTAAGCTGCCATCTTCTCCGGAAGCAGTACTGACACTTTTTGTTTGTGAATATTAAAAACAAATGAACCATGTTTGTGGTCTTGGGTAACTATTTCTATCATTAAATTTCTAAGGGGTGCGAGGGTAGTTCAGTGGTAGAATTCTTGCATGCTATGCAGGAGACATAGGTTAGATTCCTGGCCCATGCACTTCCCCCAAACAAACAAACAAGCAAACAAAAGAAAAAGCAAACAAAAATTTAACAAATGGTGCTGCAGTAATGGATGCTCAAATGGAAAAGAAAGAAATGTGACTCCCACCATACAGCATATAAAAAAGAAATTCTATACACACAAATAAGAAAATATATGGTCTTTAAAATAGTAGACTAGTTCACCCCACATGCTTTGTTCTAGAAAAAAAAAATCTGTAAAACTTTTAAATCTATTTATTCAATTCATGAAAAAAATTAAAAAGAGAACAAGACACTGGAACAGCAGGAAAACTGATGGCAACAAGAAAAATAAGAACAAAAAGTGACATAAAACTGTAATATATTAGAGAATAATTCTGAATTATGCCAAAATGTGATCACTTAGGTTTGGAAAAATAGTCACATGATACTGAGGAGGTACAGATGATATTTAATTAATGTAAAACAGTCCTTGTTTTTAGCACTTATTCTAAACCATCGTAATTATTTTTTGTTTTTCCATTTTTCATTTCAGAATATCCAGAATATTAGAATATCCAGAAAGATGGATGGACTATATTTGATAGAGTAAAATTCCTTTTAAAGATTTCGTGCTCAGCGATGTTCATCCTTGACTTTGAAGAAAATCTCTTGATCCAAACTGACACATTCAGAGTTGATGCTACAATATTATCATTAACGCACTTACCTTCTCTACTTTTCTCCATTCTTTTCCCCAAGTAGTCTCCAATCTTTAAAATTAATGCTTCAAATCATATTTACTTAAATTTACATTTTTAAATCCAATTTTCCCTGTAAACACTTATATTAGGTATATGTTACCATAGAAAATTTCTATTATTGTCTCAAATTAGAGAACCAAAAAAAGCTCAGTGTATATATATATATTGAAATGGAAGCTGAAAAGATATAAAATTGAGGATTGGATAGATCATTAAGTAAATTTCTTCTAAAAGTGTTACTTCGAAAAAATTGAATAACAATGAATTATCAGGGTATACCAAAATGGTTGAGCATAATTTCTGTATATGTGAATTAAAATAGTGTTATTATAATTAGACATGATTATACCTGTATTATCTAGTGACTTAATTTATCTCATTAACCAAGAAAATATATGGGAATTGTATTACTGATTTTTGATGCTTTATACATCCTTATATATAAAATTAATATCGATATGTTTATCAAGCATTTACACTACACCAGTAACTATTAGTGGTCTACATATTAATAAAGACTATGAAGAATTGGAACTTGAAAATATGCTATCTGATTTCAGGTTTCATGATGTTCATTGTTGCAACTTTACAGCTGAAGAACAGGTGCAGGGAAATCCTCCCAGTGAGAAAAACTTCAAACTGTTCACCAGGTTGTTTATTTTGCTTGAAAGGAAAAATGGCAGGAAGTATGTTTGTATACCAAATAATGGGCTGTGGTCAATGATTTGCCTGGGTTGTCAGGTACTTGAAAGGAGTATGTTTGGAAATTTTTTACAAAAAGGTCTTGGGGAGAGGGACAGAAACAGACCTTTCTGAGTGGATGAAAACATAAAGATGCTTGTGTCAAGATGTGGCTGTTCACCAGAGGGAAACTGAATGATGAATGCTAAGCAGAGGAGGATTTTAACAATCAAATAGAAGGAATGACCCATTCTCCAGCCACTCCTGTCATTGCCAAATGGACTCACGAAGTATGGTGGTAGGGATGGAGGTAGCACATGGGCTCAGTACCATAGACTTCCAATCACAAAGATCGATATAGGATAACCACTGCTGAGTGCCCAGTTTACCAGCAGCAGAGAACAATACTCAGTCTCCCATAAGGTATCATTCTCTGAGGTGACCAGTCAGTTACCTGGTGGGAGGTGGATTACACTGGATTACTTCCAACAGAGAACAAGTAACATTTTGTTCTTATATAGGTTTCCCTTACTATGGATATAGATTTCCCTTCCCTGAATGATTTTTTTCTGCCAAACTACCATCCATGCATTTGTGGAATATCTTTTATCCACACCATGGTATTATATAGCATTGCTTCTGATCAATAACTCACTTCATAGAAAATGAAGTGTAAGAATGAGTTCATACTCATGGAACTTTCTGATTTTAACTTGTTCCCCATTATGCTAAGCATCTGGCTTGATAGGAAGGCGGAATGGTCTTTTGAAGACTCGGTTATGATGCCAATTGTTTGGCAATATTTTGCAGGGTCAGGTCAATATCCTCCAGAAGGCTGTATATGCTCCAAAATAGTGTCCAGTCAATGTTGCTGTTTCTCTCATAGCCAATATTAATGGGTCCAAGAATCAAGGCATGGAAATGGAAGTAGCACCACTCACTATTTTCCCTAGTGATCAGTTAGAAAACTTTTGCTACCTGTTCTTGTGAAGCTCTGCTTGTCAGTAGATCTTAGTTCCAAAAGGTGCTTCCACCTGGAGACAGAGTAATTAGTCCATTGAATTGGAAGTTAAGGCTGTCACCAGGCCTCTTTGGGCTCTTCCTGACACTGAATCAATAGGCACAGAAGGAAATAAGTGCACTGGATGGAGTTTTTGCTCCTGATTACCAAGAGAAAGTGGATTGCTACTACACAATTGAGATAAAGGAGAGTTTGACTGGAATTCCGGAGATCCATTAAGACATCACTTAGTAATTGCCTACACTGTGATTAAAGAAAATGTAAAACTAAAACCCAATCGCAGCAGATCTACTAATGGCCCAGATAATTATAAATACTACCTATGACTGTGTGACCATTTGCAGAAACAAGAACTGTAGTGTATTTCTTTCCTGTTTTTAATAAATGTTTGTATATGTACATAAAGCAAATGTCTTTGTTTTTCCCTATCTTATCCTTTTGTCATAATATAAATTGAATTACCTTTATGCCATAGTATTTAATGTATAATATATCAAGGATGAGTGTGAATAGCATCCAAGAAATTGCAACCTTTTCTGGCATAACTGTTAGTACATTTTCATTTATATGCAAGACAGTTGCATCATGTTAGGCATCATGTTAGGCAAATGATATTATCTTTATTTGGAGATTCAGTGTGATTTAAGAAGATGTATATTGGTACAAAGTTGATAAGGATTGGTCTGTTAATTGGTCTGATGGTTAATTTTACATGTCAATTCGGCTAGGTTTTGGTGAAGTTCATTGTTTGACCAAAGAAGCACTGACCCAGTTGTTATTATGAAGGTATTTTGTAGATAGAGTTATACCTATAGTCAGTTCTTGCATCTAAATCTTATTGCATCTGCATTCGAAAAGGATATTTCCCTCAGCAATGAGGACAATCTCATAATCCAATCAGAGGTCTTAAAAGCTAGAACTAAGGATTTCAGAAGTCAGAGAGTGGAATTTCTCCCTTTTCAGCAAGCCAACTCTACTTGGGGAATTCAACTTCACTTTCATGAAATTTCCAAATTGAAGCCTTACTTGTGGAACTAGGATTTTCCATTTTCCAGATTAGCAGGAGCCAATTCTTATAGTAAATTTCACACATGTATATATATATATATATATGTTTGTTTCTCTGGGAGATGTTGACTAATACAATTGTATTTCTAGCAACAGATTTATCAAAGACTATTTGCTTAAAAACATGTCGACTAAATGGCAAATTAAAGGAAGGAAAAAACTACTGGAAAAATATAGTATCTAGGAAATTAGCTCATGTAAATGGTCATCAGTGAAAATTTGTTTTAATTAGAAAAATCACTCAGAAAAATCTGAATTGTGAAGCTTATTTTTTCGAGCATTGAAATGATTCTTTCATGGAGCAAACTGGACCTTGTTCCAGTTCATTTTGGCACCTTACAACATTCTCTCTCCACTGATAGTTCTATTTCACAATAAAAAATTTATAATAATGTCAAAATAACTGCTAAAAACAGCACTTTTTTGTTTACACATTTAGGAAAAGTCTCTCCCAAATAAATATGAACATCTACTAGAGTAAAACAAAATAAAACATTTCTACATTGTACTTTTTGAGGGGTGACACTTTTATTATATTGATATGTATGATAACATGTAAGCTTTTTATTTTCTAGCAGAAAACAGGTAATTTTAAGGAATGGAAATTTACCTGGTAATGATGTGATTTTTTTTTTTTTTTTTGCTACCAAACATGGAATCAAGAGATTCTCACTGAAATATATTCTAAATCATATATGGTTTAGCTTGCATTAAAGCATAGAATATAGGTATTAGTAAATGAAAGCAAACTTATGAATCCAATATTTTACTCCTGTTTATAAAACACCTAGTAGGTCATTTTGATCATAGCCGAAGTCTGGGTATTTTTAATAAAATGAAATAATTAACCAGGTTATTAGTACTCTAAATAAGACATTAATGAATTTGCTAATTCCTTTTCCCCACTGTCCATGAGATACATATTGAATATTCTCTTCTAAATGAGTAAACTAATGCTTCAGGGTGGTAACCAAATATGATAATGGTATTGGTCGCTAATGCATCTTGGAAATAATCTGCCAGCAGCTAAGCTCTTATTTTTCCAACAAAATCTGCCAACAAGAATGACCTTGCTGCACATTGATAATTTTCAAAGGATATTTCAGATAACTACTCTCATTTTTACTTAAAAAAAATGGAATAACCAAATAAAATGAATGAGGTCATGGCTGAATCATTTTGACAGTGAATAAATCAAAGCTCAGAAGTGCAGATAAGTGACCTTAGCTGCAAACGTATTTTTAAAGTTTTAAAAACGAGGCAAGCTACTATCCAGTCATTCTGTAATATAACAAGCTATTATACGTGATGATACTTCTAGGGTTTGTAGAAACCAAATTATTGAAACAATGAAATAATCAGTCTCCTCTTATCAAAGTTCTAATGACATGACCCATTGAGTTACTTCTATGTAATGTATGTATGTATGTATGTGTCTCTCTGTCTATCTGTCTATCTTTAAAAGATTTAGCCAATTTATCAGTAAACACAACAGTATATATGGGTGGTAGTTTCAATTAGAGTCCTGTAAAATATTGAGGAAAACAACTTTTAGGGAAAAATCTTTGCTTTTTACAATAACCTAAGGTTTTTGAGATAAGATAAAATAAACAAAAAAGGAGTAAAAACTGATAAGAATTTACTCAGACTCTTGGATATTTTGAGGGGTGCTTTTTTTTTTTAAGAAAAGAAACAGTCTGATCTTAGTTAATCAAAATACTCTACAGTCATTTAAATTTTTTTAATTCTGCTCAGCAAAGTGCACTCAAAAAACCGACAAACATTTGCTGCTCTTCTTCTCTGTAAACTCTTAGATTTCCTCAAGAAACAATCCACACTCACATATACTTGTACTTTCTACAAAAAGTAAATTCCTGGTTATCATTCTTCAGAATCTTTAACTTTTCAACACCTTTTAAATATTTCTCCTACTTGACTTACTTTCTTAGTTCATGTTTTAAAAGATAATTCTTTTTTAACCTTAACCCTCAAAGATTTCAAAAATCAAATAATCAACTTGTAGGTTTTGAATGTAACAGGAGAAGAACAATTTGGTTATAGTCAGACATGAATTCCTGTACTAGATTTACTACCTATTGGCTTATGAAATCTTACATCTGATACTTAATCGTTTACTCTTCATCACTGGAGTTTACTTGATCATCTGAATAACCCTAACAAAGATTAAAATTCTGTGATCCATGAATTTGCAATAGGATTTGATCACAATTTGTAAATGAGAATAAGCCTACATTTTAAAAATAGTACAAAAGTTTTACTTTGGAGCAGTTCTTAGAATCAGTAGGGCTATAACAAATAGGAAATAAAAATAAGTATATATATGCAATCATATATATATTTTCAATCAAAAATATATGTTATATATATTCAATAAAAATCTAGTTTCATTATAAAAGAGGTCTTTAAATACTGCTGTATAATTTTCTTTGCTTCCTGTATTTATCAGAGATCTGAGTCTAACCCACAGCCTGTTTCTAGGCATCTATGTAAGATTATTTTTCAAAGAAATTCCTTAATTCAGAAGGCTATGAACAATAAATGATAAGCTTCACAAGAATAAATGGATGAATAAACTTATAAGAAGGGTTATAAGAAATTTACTCTACATTCCTATGTGTAATGATCAATAATGATATACTTTATGTTTGGGTGTAAGAACCTCATAAATCTTTACCAAGGAAAGTCTTATTCCATAAACACCTGGACACCTTTTCTAAGATGATGTTGCTTGGGCCACAAGTCCCTAACCACTTACAGTAATGGTGAAATCACAGCATTGCCTTCTTCTGAAGAGGGGCCCTGATGGTTTCCCCAAACAAAAGCTTGAGGCAGCATAATCTATACTCAGCATGTAATGAGGTTGCTGCTTTTTCCTATGACCTGCTGACAGAAAATATGACCTTATCTGTGGTGAACAAGAAATGACTTTGGTGGAAACAGAGACATCTTTTCTACACCATCAGATTGTCAAAGTCCCTTCCTAGGATGATGAAGTTCTATTTCCTCAAATTCTACTTTGTAGGCAGGGATGCATCTCATTTTTCCCCAGTAGATTCATAAGGCCAGGAGGGAACACTGAAACTTTGCTTACGTAGTTAAGCAATACTTTGGGTCGTTACTATTGAATCATCTTTTATCTTAAATTAGTGGGTCCAAAAACCTTTTATTGGCCATTGGAAAACAGTGAATGCAGGTACATATCCCACATTTGCTTATACTATACTGTACTATTTATGGCATTAAAAAATGAACTGAGAATAGTTTTTATTCTTCTTACACAACTAACAATTAATATGCTTCATCTAAGATTAAAAACCCTTAATATAGAGTAGACACACATTGCAGCAGAGGAGACTAATCATATTTACACAGATATACATACACAAACACCTTAAACAAAGTACGAGTATTGAGTCTGATTGTCTTCAGCCTCCCTTGTTTTCCCTTCCCTTTTCCCTCAAAGGTGTTTTTTCGCAGTAATTCTCTTATACACCTAATCCATTTTCGGTGTTTGTCTTGGTTTGTTAAAGCTGCCTGAATGCATTATGCCAGTAATGGTACAGCTTTTTAAAAGGGAATTTATTAGGCTAAAAGTTTGCAGTTTTAAGGCTGTAAAAATGTCCAAACCATGGCATCCAGAGGAAGATACCTTGATTCAAGAAAAGCCTATCTGAGAATACCTGGGGTAAAGGACTACGCATATAGGAAGTAAATAATATGCTTTAAGTTTCATCATTGGGGTAAAAAAATTAGTTACATGCATTTTACTTGGTAGTTGGAGTCTCTCTCTTCACCAATGTTAACCTTGTCTCTAAGACAATGTTACAGGGGTTTGTAAACCAAAGCTTTTAGGAAAAGAATCCTCCTGAAACTATAAGTGTAGTCCTCATTTACAGAATCTATCACTAAATGTTCCCAAGTAGCAATACTTTGGGTCGTTACTATTGAATCATCTCTTATCTTAAATTAGTGGGTCCAAAAACCTTTTATTGGCCATTGGAAAACAGTGAATGCAGGTACATATCCCACATTTGCTTGTACTATACTGTACTATTTATGGCATTAAAAAATGAACTAAAAACTATGAGAATAGTTTTTATTCTTCTTACACAACTAACAATTAATATGCTTCTTCTAAGATTAAAAACCCTTAATATAGTGTAGACACACATTGCAGCAGAGGAGACTAATCATATTTACACAGATATACATGCACAAACACCTTAAACAAAGTATGATTGCATTTAAGATACCAAATGGCTTGATAGTGAGAAGACAATTAAGATTAGATGGTAGTGAAACCCAACCAAAGGAAGTCATATTTGAAATGAAACTTTAAGTATATAAAATAGCAACCCATAAGAAGAGCCCAGGGGAGAGATTTCCAGCAAGAGGATACAGTGCAAATGCACCTAGGCTGGAAATAGCTTTGAGTGTTGGAAGTCATTATGACTGGGCGCAGGGAACCTGTTCCAGGTGAGGATAGATAATTAGGCAAAGGATGAAAGCCAAATATTTACTATGCCATTATTTCTAGAATTCTATAAGATGAAAAAATTAGCATTTTCATTTGCACAAACTCTAACCCTATTGGAAGAGATTTTAGTATTAAAAAGATTTATGTATATTTAATGTAAAAATATCTATTTCATCAAAAAAGCAATGTCTAGCTTATATAATATGTGCTTGTTGAATGATATGCAAGTACATGAAAGTAACTCTTTCCCAAACTCAACTTCTTCTTTAATTTCAGAAGATGTTTTAAATCGTTTTTGAAAGAAGCACAACATTCTTTATTTCAAAGGATCAAAATATTTTTCTCATTTCCCTTCACAATTTTGCTTTTCTCAATAAGTAAATGTGTCCTGTTACCATGGAAGCATTTGTATTTTTGCTTTTAAAAGTGTTCAGTAGCTATTCTCAAATTACAGTATTGTCTCATGCTTTTAAGAAGCAAATCATACCTTAGAACTTCTTTCCTGATAACTTTATTCAATCAAAATATATGCTAATATAAGAAGATATTTCAAACTCATGCTTTATATACCTACTTTTCTTAACCCATTATATTCTGAGTTTAAAAATGTAATTACATTTCCTATAAAATTAGATATCATAAGGGATAGTAATTTTATAAAGATACATGACTTTAAAGAAAAAAGATATGTAACTTTTTAAATTAATTAACAATTCTAAAAAGTAAACAATTATTATATAATAAATTAGACTATCAATCTTTACATTTGTAAATGGATAGCCAGCAATAGACAGGACAGAGGAGAAATTCTGGGTAATGATTTCAAAGTTGCGATTATGGTTGGATAAGATAAAAATAAGAAAGATATGATACTGAAAAGACAGCTTGTCGAATAGTTAATTTATATGAAATTTACCATCTCTGAGGAAGATGACAGACTTTGAAATGAACATGATGACTTTGCCTTCAGGTGCTAAAGACCTCAATTTATCATAAAATGTTACCAAGAGTGTAAAAGCTGTAGAGAAAGAAAAGATTTCTACTGAGGTGTTCATGCAGTTTTTAAATCAGAGTATTTCTTTGATTAGGGTAAAGGAGTAGTGACATAAAAGCTTACAAGAATACAAGCAGATAAGTTTTAATGATCACCTGGTAGCTCGGGAAGGTCATTCTTTGGGAACCAAGATACTATTTTGAACATTGAATGTTTGAGATAATTTTTATGTGCTTCATTGTATATTACATTATACGCTATCATAATTATACATAATCTATGCCATATAATGTAAAATTATTACAATTATATTTATTAAATATATTATTTATTTTTTATAGTTGAATTATATATTACAGGTCATTAGAAATGTTGAATGTGAGTTTGGAGCACTGGGTTGCAGTTGAAAGAATGAATACATTTGAAATCCCAAGCAAATATAAATATTATGAGAAACAGTGGAATTTAGTGAAATCATGTAGGGAATGCACATAGATGCACGGCAGGGGTATGGACTGTGCCATAGGCTACTCCAGAAGTTGGAGTTCTGAATGAGAACTCGAGGAAAGGAGACTGAAGGTGGCAACTTTGGCTTAAGGATTTCTCTGTCACCTTACCATGTATTCCATAGCACTGCATGGCAGCTGATACTTTTTCCCACTCAGTTATCCTTCCTTCCCCCTCTCCTTTTCAGAGCTTAGACCTGCATTGAGTCTGATTGTCTTCAGTCTCCCTTGTTTTCCCTTCCCTTTTCCCTCAAAGGTGTTTTTTCGCAGTAATTCTCTTATATACCTAATCCATTTTCGGTGTTTGTCTTGGTTTGTTAAAGCTGCCTGAATGCATTATACCAGTAATGGTACAGCTTTTTAAAAGGGAATTTATTAGGCTAAAAGTTTGCAGTTCTAAGGCTGTAAAAATATCCAAACCATGGCATCCAGAGGAAGATACCTTGATTCAAGAAAAGCCTATCTGAGAAAGCATGTGACTTGAGTCTATTGGTCTTTTGGCTCCTGGTTTCAAACAGCTTCCCCAGGGGCTGTTTTCTTTCTGCATCTCTAAATGTCTCTGTGTCAGTTCTGAAGTTTTTTCCAAAATCTTTCCCTCTTAAAGGACTCCAGTAAGTAACCCACTTTGAATGAGTGGAGATCTCTCTCCAGGGATAGAAGATCCCACCTAACAATACTGGATCAGGATTAAAGAACATGGTTTTGCTGGGGTGCACAACAGTTTCAAACAGGCACAATGTTAGTTTCTTGCAGAAACTGACAATATTTATCTGGAGATTGGGAAAATGCATTTAATCAGGAATGGGATAAAACTGCCAGGTTGTTTTTAGATTGTGTTCATCAATTTTGTGTTATTAGCAATAAGACTGCCTTTGTTATCCACAGCCATATCACGTTGAAATGTAAGGGTGTTAACAGATGGAGATTTATATTTAATCATGATTTATGCTTTACTAAATGAGTGTGCAGAAGGAGGGAGAAGTAGAAGGCTTGAGGGAATATGCAGAGGAGTGATTAAAAGAATGAGCCAAATCCAAGCTGAGCTCTATGAAAGGTTTGGATAAGTGCAGGGTGATGGAAAGTGATGAGTAGTGAGCTAGTGGTTGCGTCAATGAATTGGAGGTCCTGAAAGAAAGAACTTTTGGAGAAGTAGCTGTAATGGAGTTGGGAAGATGAGACAGATGGTCTAAGAATGGGATGATATTTGAGGTGGGTCATTTTTTGGTAATAATTACCTTATTATATCCGTGAGAAAGAGTCGCTGAGGTAAGATGGAACACATGCCCATTGGAGTAGAATTTTCCATAATAACTTCAAGTTTTATTGATTTACCTTCCTTTCATTATACTACTAATTATGTACAATATCTATAATTTACTTATTTTTTCCCTAAAGTTGTCTGTGATTTTGAAATATGTTTATTTTTTTATTTCTGTAACAAATAAATCTCTAAAATTGGAGAACAGCAGGCAGCATAAAGGTACATCCCTCTGGTGGAAACATCCAGAAGTACACTTTTCTTGAAATGATTGATTTCCTTGGATACAGATATTTATTTCTTTTATGCAAGGGAGTAATTATAAAATAACAAATAAAAAGATACCTGATGGGCGGGCCGCGGTGGCTCAGCGGGCAAAGTGCTTGCCTGCTATGCCGGAGGACCTCGGTTCGATTCCCGGCCCCAGCCCATGTAACAAAAAACGGAGAAACAGAATACAATAAAACAAGAAAATGTTTAAAAATGTTTCCCTTTCTTCCTTCCTTCCTTCCTTCTATCCTTCCTTCCTTCTCTCTGTCTTTCCTTTAAAAAAAAAAAAAAAAAAAAAAGATACCTGATGTCTTATGCACTTTAAATATAAGGGGGTGTGAACACTTTGAAAGAGAGAATTAAACAAGTAATGCTTTAAGAAACGAAATGTAGAAATATAATAAGGAATATGTGCTAAGCAAGGCAATAAGTATGAAGGATAATATAAAAAGATTAACATGGAAACCATGTGTTCTGGTTTGCTAGCTGCTGGAATGTGACACACCAGAGACAAATTGGCTTTTAATAAAAGGGGATTTATTTTGTTGGTTCTTCAGAGGAAAGGCAGCTAACTTTCCACTGAGGTTCTTTCTTACGTGGAAGGCACAGGGTGGTCTCTGCTGGTCTTCTCTTCAGGCCCCTGGGTTCCAACAACTTTCCCCGGGGTGACTTCTTTCTGCATCTCCAAAGGCCTGGGCTGAGCTGCTAGTGCTGAGATGAGGAATGCCAAGCTGCTTGGCTGTGCAACATTGCGCTCTCTCATTTAAGCACCAGCCAATTAAGTCAAACATCACTCATTGCAGCAGACACGCCTCCTAGCTGACTGCAGATGTAATTGGCAACAGATGAGGTTCACGTACCATTGGCTTATGTCTGCAGCAACAAGATTAGGTATGCTCACCTGGCCAAGTTGACAACTGAATCTAACTAACACACCATGAAAAAGGCAATATTTGGACTTTAGGCACATTTTATGCTATTTATAATAAGTATTATAAAACATTACATCTTGTATGATAAAATCTGGATGACTTGTCAGAATTGAGAATGCCAATGTGATTGAGGTATTACTCTAACTCTTTAGGTGAGATTTGTACCCGCCAAATCTCTACTCAGGGTGATGGCAAAGAAAATAAATCTTTATTTTTCCTAAGAAAATTTGTAATAACTTATAAATATTTAATTTGACTAACTGGTTAATGTTCTTAAAATTTCGTATTGGTTCTTACTAAGATTATTTTCAAAATGAAAGATTACTGGGTAAGTTTAAAGTGGAAATTCTTAAGTCTGAATGATATTTAATTATTATTCTGAACCAAAGAAGACACAAAATACCCATTTAGACTTAGCAGGGGAAAAATTAATAAAGGAATGATTGACTAATACACACAAGCTTAAGAGTTTCTAATATTTAGGAGGGGTGATGGAAATTTACAAAACATTATTCTCAGTTGAATGCATTTCAAAAGTGCTGGGCTTTTAAAAATTACTCTTAGTATCTCCTTTTAAAAATGTAACAATTTGGGGGCAGTGCCATGGTGGCTGGGCAGTGCAGCAGTGGCTCAGTGGCAGAATTCTAGCCTGCCTTGTCAGAGACTGGGGTTCAATCCCGGAGCCTGCCCATGCCAAAAAAAAAGTATCAGTTTTGATTTTTAAATTTAGAAAAATGCAGCATTTTTCATTTATCTTACCTGGTCAATTAAAAGTCTCTAAAATTTATTTTACCTCATTCTTTTCAATAATCTTAATTCAATAATTTCAAAATAATATTATTGAAAAGTCATTTGAAACTTCAGCTCTTCTCATCTTATGAAATTCTAGGTTTTGTTTTCATTTGTTTTCCAAATGAAATAATAATGAAAAGAATAAAAATGGCTTTGGAATATCACATAACAAAGCTATTCCTATTACAGCAACAAAATCATGTTTATCCATTTAATTGAAAAACACTTGTTCTGAATAATCATATTCCTCCTAAAGTTGCCCCTACTCCCATATGTGTCCACTTAATATGGTCATCTAAATAAATGATCTGGAGTTACATTAAATTTTTGCATGGTTAAGTCATCTTAGACCAAAGACTTTGATCTCTGTTTTATTGAACACCAAAAAATAAATTTTCAATTTTTTTACGTGTTTTTTGACAGAAAATACTTTACATGATTGTTAATTTGTCTCTGCTTTTTCAACACTATGATTTATTTGATTTCTGCCATTAGAAAAACACTGTAGAAATAGAGCATGTGAAAATAAGTCTTTTCTATGCTTAAGCCTACTGCAATATTTAGATGTGGATTTCATGAAACATCCTGATTAAATTTATAATAGATATACCATCAATTAAAAAAAGGAAAAAAAAAACTGTGTAAATGTGTATTATGGAGAATTCATATACCCAAGTCTGTAAGTGGAATTAAATTCAGGATTTAATCATTTATAAATGATGCCATATGAACGACATATTTCATTTTGAATGACATCAAAGCCACAACAAATGAGTGTTTCTTATGTGGCAAACTCAACCCACAACTGGTGATGATTATAGCTCGCTATGATTGACTGCAAGACACAAGTTCATAAGACATATTAGGTCTCTGCTTTCCTTGCAGAAACTCCATGTACTGTGGGAACACATTTTCAAACTGTCAGGCTTAGGACAAGATAAGGGTGAACAAGCTGATGTATTTAACGGGGTTTAGGGGAACAACATATGTTTCTGCTTCTGCAAAATAGGTCGCAATACTTAAGAATATCAGCTAAAGTAAGGATATTCCAAAAGAGGATTGGCTCTGAAAAACAAAAATATAGAGAGCATACAAAATTTTCAAAAAGAAGAAGGAAAAAAAAAAAAAGGAAGACAGCAGTATGAATCACAGGCCTTCAGAGAAGGATTATGTTATGTAGGTGAAACCTCCATCTCCATAACTTACTGCAAGAAAATGTTTATGATCTGATAGCCTCGGGACATTTTATATGGGCATAGAAAATTATATATATATATATATATATATAAAATTTTATATATGTATAATTATATATATATATATATAGTGTATGCGTGCATACCGTGTATGCATATATACATAGAAAGTCAGAAAGAAGGGCTTTCCATAACAATGAGCACAAGCATCCAAATCATGATTTCTAAACATGAGTCTCAGCTTCCAGGGGCCAGAGATCCTTGGCTAAATTGCTAATTCCAAGGCAGGGGCAGAGAAAGTATACAAGCTTGAAACAGATTTTAAAACAGAGAGCAATGATTTGCTCAAAACAATAGGTAGGTATATCAGAAGATACATAAGCCAACTTGAAGTGGCTCTTAACTCTAGATGATGAATTTGTGCATTAAAATAAGTGATAGTGAATGACATATCCATCAATTTAAATAGCAAATAATGACTCCCATATTGATATAGATAAATAAAATAGATAAATACAAATGAATGAATGAATAGCAACATAACATTTGGTAAGGAATGGGCTATTTACATAATTTCAAATTATCAGCTCTCAAAATACTTTTTTATAAAGGGAAAAAGTGCAATTTTGCATTAGAGGTATTTGGTAGGAACCACTTTAATCTAAGTGGTCAAAGCAAACATCATCATCACTGGAAAGATTTAAATCCTGGGCAAACAGATAAGATGCTTTGCGAAGAACACACCATTGCTTACATAGCATTCTGCTCAAACATGAAAAACCTGAATCTACTCATAAAGGAACACATCAGAAAAAGCCAAAATTGAGAGCCATTCTAAAACAGGAACTGGTCTGAATTTTTCAAAAGTATTAAAGACTTAAGAGGCAAAGGAAGTTTAAGGATCTTTTCTCTACGGGAGAGAGTCTAACAAGGTATACTTAAATAAAACGTGATTCTGAATTGGGTCTTTTTGATACAACGGATTTTATTGTGTTAATTGGCATATCACTAATGGGGCCTGAGAAGTAGATGATAGTAATGAATTGACGTTAATTTTCTTTTTTGTTCTTTGTGTTATTGCTATATAGGAGAATATGCAAGTTTATAAGAAACATGATCTATTTAAGGGTGACTGGATTTCAGGGTGGTAACATACTCCCAAATATTTCAGAAAAATGCAAGTTCTTTGTACTATATATATATATATATACTATACTACACTGTACTTTGTGCTATGCATACAATTTTTTCCATCAGCCTATGTTATTTAAAAATAAAACCTGTATACAAAATTTTATTTATGTGGAAATAATAATGCAAGTAACTATCTCAAAGAATTAAATGGATGTATCTCTCATACTGATATATCCTGTATGGCAGCAATGGCACTTAATAGCTCAATGATTTTCTCCTTCACCTCTCAGATTTCTTTTGACAAAAACTGTGAGATGTTAATTTCAGGAAATTTTGAATGTAAAGAAAGTACATATTTGAATCAAGGAAGCAGAGTAAAATAGAAGAACATAGGACTTTGAAAAATATTCTTGCTTTTCTTTGTTCTTTATTGAAATGCCTGGAAATTGATATGGATGCTCATGGAGCACCGACTTCATCATATTAGATAGAATAGACGAAGTTTTCCTAAACAATACACAAAATGTGCTATTCATGAAAAGGAATATGATGAATTTGATTCTAATGAAACAAAGAACTTAATTCCTCAAGAGTTTCTACTAGATATATTTGAAACAAATGTCTGCCAAAGACTACTTTCCGTAACATGTATGTATGTGTCATTCTATCTATCTTTCTAGCTAGCTAGCTATCATCTATCTATAGTGTACATGTACGAAAATTCAAGTCATTAAGATGAGGACTTACAACCTAAAACAAAGATGGACAAAATAATTGAATTGTTACTTCATAAAAGAGAATATCAAATGTACATTGGTTAAACCACTTTGAAAAACTGCTTGACATTATCTATTAAAACTGAACATTCATATGGCTCATTTAATTTGCTAAAGCTGAGAGAGTGCAATATGCCAGAAATGGACTGGTTTTTCCAATGAACCTTTAACTTACAAATTTACGCTTCTGAGGCCATGAAAATTATATCAGGGTATAAACAGGAAATGTTTTCACTCCATAAACTGGTTACCAGTGATCCTCAGTGACTCTGTCACACAGCCAGGCACATGCCAACGTCTGATGGCCCCTCCTTTCTCTTTTTGGTTTCAACATTTTCAGGTCTGGCTTCAATGGCATCTCTCTGTTTCTGTGGGTTTTTTCCATATGTTCTTCTTTCTCAGCTTCTCTGCCTTTTCTCTCTGAGATCCTCTGTGTACTTCTCTGAATTTTATCTTTTATAAAGGACTGCAGGAAGAGGGTTAAGACCCACCTCAGGCAGGCCTCAGCTCAGTAACCTAATCAAAGATGTTGCACCCACTATTGGTCTACACCCACAGAAATGGATCAGCTTTAAGTATCTGATCTTTTGGGACACTTAGAGCTTCAAACTGTCACGGTTGCATATGGTATGAATAAGCATATTCCCTCAGTATGTGTCTAAGAGAAATGTGTAAAGATTCTCATAGGGTCATTCTTTGTGATAACCCCATCCCAGAAGTATCTAAACGTCTACAATAGGAGAGAATACACTTTTTGTTTTTCCTGGAGAAATGCAACTTTATTCTAGAGTTTCAGATAAAAATCTGGCCAAATGTAGCTCACAACTCAAAAGTTTTAACAAAAGAGAAACATTTATAAGTGATAGGTCCACATCAACCATAATGGGAAGATTCCTATTTTATTCTAAATTTTAGATACTGGAATTATCAAATATATAATGAAATCGTTTTTAAGCACTTAAAATATGAGTAATGTACTTAATTCTGGTACTGTTAGCTATCTCATTAAGACAAACACTGTCATTGAAAATAACTACATCTCTTAGACAAATTATGAAAATAAAACTATAAATTATCATCGAGGAATTACATCAGACATTTATACTTCTGTGGTTAAAACCATTTTAAACTCGTAGGTCATAAATACTGTTTGAAGAGACCTGGGTTTGGTGGTACAATAAAATTGCTAGCATAAGTTTCTTAATCTGAGAGAAGGCTTGTGACAAAGCCGCAGAGTATTTCCATAAATAATCTTCAGAGGAAAAAAAAAAAAAATGAAATCACTTAAGAAGCACAAGAAAAAAATAAAACACAAATAGAAACAATGCACCATGAGCAAGAAGTAACATAAAATGGATAGCAGGAACAGATTACCAAAGACCTCATGTCTCTAAATATCTGAATTAAATTATAAATGATTTTGCTCTGCTACATTTATGAAAGTAAATGACAAACCTGAAAGAAGCATGAAAATATAAAAGTTTCCAATATATTCAACAGATAACGAAATAAACCTAAAGGTAAGAATAAGAATAATTGATAAAACTTAAAGGATAAATTCATTATAAATTTGAAAGAGCAAAGGAGGTTTTCATAATTTGGAATACTGGTGAAGAGAAATTTTCTGTGAAGGAGCTTGTTCTAGTTTGCTAGCTGCCGGAATGCAATATACCAGAAATGGAATGGCTTTTAAAAGGGAGGATTTAATGAGTTGCTAGTCTACAGTTCTAAGGCTGAGAAAATGTCCCAATTAAAACAAGTCTATAGAAATGTCCAATCTAAGGCATCCATCCAGGGAAAGACACCTTGGTTCAAGAAGGTCGATGAAGTTCAGGGTTTCTCTCTCAAGTGAGAAGGCACATGGTGAACACAGTCAGGGCTTCTCTCCCAGCTGGAAGGGTACATGGTGAACACGGCGTCATCTACTAGCTTTCTCCCCTGACTTCCGGTTTCATGAAGCTCCCCAGGAGGCATTTTCCTTCTTCATCTCCAAAGGTTGCTGGCTTGTGGATTCTGCTTCATGATGCTACTGCATTCTCTGCTCTCTCGGAATCTCTTTCTTTCTCCAAAACATTTCCTCTTTTATAGGACTACAGTAAACCTATCAAGACCCACCCAAATAGGTGGAGACATGTCATCACTTAATCCATTTTAACAATCACTAGACTAAATCACATCATCCAAGGAGATGATCTGATTACAGTTTCAAACATACAGTACTGAATAGGAATTCTACCTTTATGAAATGGGATTTTGATTAAAACATAGCTTTTCTAGGGAGCATACTTCCTTTCAAACCAGCACAAAGCTGAATAAACATGTTAGAGAAAATTAAAGGAAGTTAAGAGAAAAGAAAAATAAAATGAAGAGTTAAGTAAAATAAACAGCTCAAACATCTGTACAATTGGAATTTCAGCCTGATATGGAAATGATAAAGACAAAAGCTGTATTTTAAGAAATAATGACTGATGACATTTTATAATTGTGTATTATTAAGAAACCACATACTTAAAGTGCCTAAGGAATTCCTAGCAGATTTTTTAAGGATGCATTGTTGGATGTATTTCAGGTGCATCAAAAGATAATTCCAGAAATCAGTGGGGAAAAATGGATACAACACAGCGAGAAGAAAAAGGCAAATAACATCAAAAGAATATCAGGTAGAATGTATGATAACACTGAAACATCAGCAAGGTAAGAAATAACAATAAGGAAAGCACTGTGTTGAAAGAAATTAACTGCCAACTGAACATTCCATAACAAAGAAATTACCTTTCCAAAATGAAAGTGTCTTAAAAGACATTTGAAGACATACGCCATAGAAAGACTTTCCAACAGCAAATTCTCTATTAAAGTCATTCTAAGGGCTTTACCTCAGGATAAAATAGAGTTCTATAATAGGTCGGTCTGAGATTCAAGGAGTAATTTTTACCATGACAAAAATATGTAAGAGTGGAGGGGTAAATAAAGCTCTAAATTCTTGAAATTGTCTAGAATGTGACTAAATGTATCAACTGTATTTGGACTACAATAGTAAATATAACATGCTATAATTTCTAATTAAGTTATTAAAAGAGAAGAATCAGAATTATAAAGTAAATATAAGAAGGAAATTATCTGAAGATTGTTTTTAAATTAGAAAATTTAAGAAATGAAAGAAAATTGAATATAGAATGAAATAAGCATTCAAAATAAATTGGCAGAGAAAATGCATGTATAGGCATAAATATTTATAACCCATAAGTCCATTTATATTTATATAAAACATTTGCACAAATATGTGCTTATTATATATATGTGCACATGCATTTATTGCATATATTTGAACATACCCTAATGAAAACATTCCAAAACTATTAAAAAAGCATCAGACCAAGATCCCCCAACAACTGGAAACCTAGAGTAAATAAATAAAAATAAAGTCATATCTAGGCATATCACAGTATATCTGCTGAATCATGAAGTGAAAACAATAAAACTATTTGGAAATAAAAAAAAAGTAAATTTTCCTTAGTGAACAGTAGTTACTTTGAAAAATGACTTCTCGATAGAAACAAGTGAAATCTGAAGAAAGTGTAGTGCCTCTCTAGGGGTTAAAACAAAACAAATTCCCACTGGAATTCCAAATCCATTAAAAAATATCCTACAATGAAAGTAAAATAAAGATCACTTAGAATAATCAAAACTAAGAAAATTCATCAGTAGAAGGCATACATGAGACAGGGAGTGTTGAATATTTTTATCTCAGAAATGCTTTACATTCTTTTGAATGATTGAAGAGCCTCCAAACTCTTATTTATGTGGCTTACACCTATTATAAATTAAAACTAAGAATTTTTAAACATATTATTATTTATGAAAAATAATATATCCATTACACATTAACATGAATAACAATTTCTATGAAAAATAATTTTACTAAAAAAACAACTGATCGAGAAAAGTTGCATTGTTATACATTTTTAACAAATATGGATAATGTCTAGCTTCTTAGATAACAGCTGGATTCTCATATCTGTTTCTCCATTCAATCTTTTTAAAGTTGTTTTGATTGAAATTGATGAAGAAAGTTTTAATTCACATAGACATGTATTTGGAAGAAGGAGGGGTATTTTAGTAGTCTTTTTAGATAATTGTGGACATTTTCTTTAACATACAACAAAACTTGAGAAGTGACAGTTTTTACAAATTAGTTGAAATGTAGAATCTGAAAGCTTATTAATAAGTTTTTCATGATCTATTACAGTTTAATTATTGGCCTATAATGTACAGGGGATTGCTTACTTACACATAACTTTTTCACATCAAGCATTGGTCATTAGAAAATATTGGTTCACTAAATTATACTGACCTTCCAAATGTTGACACATTTATAATATAGCAATATTTATATCAAAATATTAAATATCAAATAAATCAAAATTAAAGAAAAGATGTCTTAGAGTTAATACAAATGAAGTGAAAAAAATATCTGAATATCCAAAAAGTTAAGCAAAGGATGGAAAATATAACAATGTAAAAACTTGAAAAGTTAAAAATTTCTTGTTATTCATCATGATATGCTGCCAATAAGAAAAAGTATACATGCAAAAATTATACACAGCAGTTCATAAGAAGGAATTCAATTGGTAGAATTTTGATGAAATATTCATAACAATTAGCAATGAAAAAACACAAATCAAATAAGGATGCACTGTTTATCATCAATCAAATAACATGAAAAACAAAAATTACCACAAATATTCAGCCAAATTTAAATCCAACGTACATATTATATGAGGAAATTTTAACTAAGAAAGTGTATAAAATTATATTTAGTGTTTCCTTGCCTATATTTAAGAATATAGAGAATAAAAAAGTATTTATTGGAATTGTTGCCTTTAATTTCTGTACATTTATATTTTATTAAACTTTTAATATTTCTGGTTATTATAATTTTATAAGCACAAGGACAAGTAAAGTGGTTGCCTAGTGATTAGATTCTAATGGAATATTTTAAGTTAATTTAAATTTATTGCATATTAAAGTCAAATCTTGAGGTCAAAGTGGAGGTGTCTTTTTATAATTTAAGACCTTTTATCAGTATCGCGTAGAGCAGAATATTTTCTTCTTGTATTTCATATGTGCACTGCTGTTCTTCCCCATTCCATTCCTTAATTGTATGGCATCTGTTCAAATTGTGAATATTCATTGGTCATGACTCCATTAAATTGAACAGATGTGAACCAACGAATTGGAACTGCTGGTTGGTCACTCATGCTTTTTAAAAGGAGAAACCTATTCAAGAAATATTTTCTGTGATTATACTCTGATGAAGTTAAAAAATTCCTGCAGTCCAAAATATTCAAAGGAAGGCTAATAATTTTCATTGTGCCCTAGACCCAATTTATGAACAAAGCAATAATAGTATTTTTCAATTGCTGCTTTATTTATCATTTTCATAACCTAAACTAGCATAGTTTTGGATATGTTTTATAAACATACTTTGGAATATTAAATGTCCCCTTAATTAAAAATCATATATGAAAAGTGAAAATATTTTTTACAAATGGGATCATGTCATGTCAATAGAATGATAGCCACCGTTTTATTATATTATAGAATGCCATATTTACTCAATCTCGTCTTGTCATATTCCCCTTTCAGTAATGGAAAATAATGAAAAGAAACATTCAGAGCATAGTTCCTCCTTAGACTGAAGTGACATGGATGAACTTTAGATACCAAACAAAAATAGATAATGTAAATGAGATATTTGAGATCTATTCGATTAATTAATTTATATATATAATATATATATACTATATATATATAATATATATACTATATATATATTATATATATAGTATATATAATTATATATAGTATATATAATTATATATATACTATATATATAATATATATAGTATATATATATAATTATATATATACTATATATATATAATATATATAGTATATATATAATATATATATATACTATATATATATATAATATATATACTATATATATATATATATAGTATCCTAGAAACAAAATGCTGGGTATTTATTTTCTCATTCAACAAAAATATATATTGGTATATTCTGTTTGTACACAGATATGTGTATGCATATGCATAGAGAGACAAAGATGGGAACAGAGAGAATGCTAATTGCAAGCAATATTAATAATTGGTGAATCAGGTAGTTGAAAGATATATAGCATTAGTTATACTAGACTTTCTAATTCTTGTTAGGCTTGAAATTCAAAAAAATGAAACACAGAAGAATGCTAATGAATAAAGAAAAATTAAACATCCAACTGCTAAAGAAATTAAGAAATAACATACACAGTTTGTATTTTTCCCAGAGCATGTCAGATTTTAAATGATTTAGGGTAATATCAAATCTAAGCTCAATTATTAAGGACAGGTATTTGTGTAAATCCTTTATTATAATACCATTGCAATCTGTGTTAGTCAGGGTTCCCTAGAGAAACAGAACCAACAGAAGAGATCTGTAAATATGAGACTTATAAAGGTGTCTCATGCAACCATGGGAATGGACGAGTGCATCATCTGTAAGGTAGGCTGTGAAGCTGGTGGCTCCAATGAAGGGTCTGGACGAATTCCACAAGAGAGTCTCACTGACTGAAGAAGCAGTGAAAGAATCTCTCCTCTTCCTTAAAAGTCCTCAACTGATTGAATTATCTCATTGTGGGAGAAACAAACACCTTAGTTGATCATGGGTGTAATCAGCCACAAATGCAATCAACTGACTGATGATTTAATACACCACCCTTCCAGTGTATCAACCAGCCACAAAATATCTTTGCAGCATTGATCAGGTCAGTGCTTGCCTGACAAGACAACTGGGCATAATCACTTGGCCAAACTGACACCAGAACCTAATCATCACACAATCCTATCTGTGCACCACCAATACATTCTCTCAAATCAAATCTTTTCAAAATGTCATCAATGAACCAACCATGTCAAAATTACTATAAACTCATTAGAAAAGCAACTGCTTAGGATAAAGCCCCAGACTTGTTTTTGAATGCTGTATGGTGGAGGTCACATTCATTCTTTATCCATGTGATTATCCCTTTATTGGAGCACCATTTGTTGTATTTTTTATTTGTGTGTGGGGGGCGGGGAGTGCACAGGTCAGGAATCGAATCCATTTCACCCGCATGGGAGGGGAGAGTACTACCCCTGAACTACATTTGCAGTCCCAAGCCCCAGCCATTTGAATTCAGAAATTCCAGGAATGAGGTCCAGAAATCTGTTTTCACAAGCTTTTTAAATGGTTCTTATGAATGTTAAGCTTTTTACTTCTGCTATGTTAAAAATAAATTTTTGAGTGAACAGAGGTAGATAATGCAAAGTCCTTTAATGAAAGGATTTCTCAGACTAGAGGAGAATTAACCGCAATATCCTAAAAAATATATATGTGAGGTGCCAAAAATTATATGTGGACATGGAAAGGTTGCTTCTTGTGATATTAAGGTAATATCTTCAAAACCTGGGATTATTAAATGGGATCATCAAAAGGTTGTGATAGCCGAGTACCATGGCTTCTCCATGGTTAGCTATGTAAGTAGAGGTACAGGTAAGGAAGAAACTTGGATTAAATCAGTTAAATATGAGTGGTGATGGCAGATTTTTAAAAATATTTTATTGTAAATCTTAACAAGCATACAAACCTTCTTGACATGGTTACAATCAGTGGCTCACAATATTACCACATAGTTGTGTATTCATCACTAAGTTCATGTTTTTGAACATTTGCATCTCTCCAGCTAAAGAAATAAAAAAAAAAAAGCACTCCTACATACCATACCACTTACCCCTCCCTCTTATTGACCACTATATTTCAATCTACTCAATTTATTTTAACCTTTGTTCCCTCTTTTATTTGTTTATTTTTATTTATAATTTTTTACTCATCTGTCCACACCGTAGATAAAAAGAGCATCACACACAAGGTTTTTGCAATCACACAGTCATACTCTAAAAGCTGTATCATTATACAATCATCTTCAAGAAATATGGCTACTGGAACACAGCTCAACAGTTTCATGTACTTCCCTCTAGCCACACTAATACATCATAAACTATAAAAGAGATATCTATATAATGCGTAAGAATAATCTCCAGGATAACCTCTCAACTCTGTTCGAAAGCTCTAAGTCACTGACACTTTATTTTGTCTCATTTCTTTCTTCCCCATGTTGGTTGAGAAGGTTTTCCCAATTCCTTGATGCCAAGTCCCAGGTCATCCCAGGATTTCTGTCCCACATTGCCAGGGAGTCCCACACCCCTGGGAATCATGTCCCACACAGAGGGGGAAGGCAGTGAGTTCGCGTGCCATGTCTGCTTAGAGAGAGAGGCCATATCTGAGCAACAAAAAAAGGCTCTCTGGGGGTGACTCTTAGGCCTAATTTTAAGTAGGGTTAGCCCAGCCTTTGCAGGGATAAATTTCTTAGGGGTGAACCCCAAGATTGAGGGCTTGGTCTATTGACCACACTGCTTGTGAGAATATCAGGAGTTCTCCAAATGGGGAAGTTGACTATTTCCTACTTTCTCCCATTCCCCCAAGGGGACTTTGCAAATACTTCTTTATTCACTGTTAAAATCACTCTGGAATTTATTGGGGCATCACACTAATCTGGACAAACCAACAAAATCTCATGCCCTAATTCAAGGTTCCATGTACTAATGCTGTTCATTTAAACTGATCATACAAGTTAAATTAGGAAATGCACTAGTCAAAATATAAATTTTGCACCAAATAAACATTTCTCCTCTTAGCCTCTTGCTGAAGTTGAAGTTTTAAAATATGGGTGACTATCTAGTTCCAACACCCTGCAACACTGACACCCCTTTGTTCTTCCTCATGCAAAAGCAGTTTTAATTTGTACATTTCATCACCATCATTGACCACTCTAGGCATTCCTACTTTATACCATCTCACTCTTTATCATCTATCTTTCTTTCTGGTTTCATACATGCTCCCAGCCCTTCTCCTATCATTCTCACATTCAGCTTTAGTCAGTGTGCTTAAATTGTTGTGCTACAATCAGGTAATATTAGGCTATCGACTTCTGAATTTTTACAGTCAGTTTGTTGCACAATCTACATCCCTTCAGCACCAATTACCCAATCTCTACCCTATTTCTATCTCCTAATAACATGTATTCTTAACTGAAATTCTCCAATTTCATTCAATAATGTTAGTTCATATCAGTGAGGCCATACAGTATTTGTCCTTTTGTTTCTGGCTCAGCATAATGTCTTCAAGTTCCATCCATGTTGTTACATGCTTCGTGACTTTATTCTGTCTTACAGCTGCATAATATTCCATCATATGTATATACCACAGCTTGTTTAGCCACTCATCCATTGATGGACATTTGGATTGTTTCCATCTCTTGGCAATTGTAAATAATATTATAAACATAGGTGTGCAAATGTCCATGTGTCCTTGCCCTCACATCCTCTGAATACATATCTAGCAACACAATTGCTAGATCATATGGCAATTCTATACTTATCCTCTTGAGGAATTGACAAACTGCTTTCCATAACAGTTGCACCATTTTACATTCCCACCAACAGTAGACAGAATGCTTCTTTCTCCACATCCTCTCCAGGTGGCAGATATTTTTGACACTCAGTGTTTCAGAGTTATGTATAATGTTATGTTTTGTCTGGATTTACTGTAGACATATAGATGATCCTTTGGCATCAAGTCTCTTCAGCCTATAGAACTTCCTTTAGCATTTCCCTCAGGGCAGTTCTATTGGCAATGATTTTCTTGGTTATCCTTCATCTGGTGTTTTTATTTTACCATGATTTCTGATGTATAATTCTGGATATAAAATTCTGGGTTGACAGTTATTTTCTTTCAGCACTTTAAAGATGTTGTTCCACTGTTATAGTCACCATGGTTTCTGATAAGAAATCCATGAAAAATTTAAATTTTGTTACTAATTGTAATCTGCAATATTTTTCTGGCTTCTCAAGATTTTATATACATATAAAAAGATTTCTGATTTTTAGCAAGTACTTAGACAGATGCATAGATAGAGATATAATAAATCATTATGATGTATGGATTGCATCTGCATCTGCCTGGGAATGGTTTTCTTATAGTTTATCCTTTGGGATTGACTAGTCTTGAATCTGTACATATATATCTTTCATCAGTTTGGGAAGTTTTTGGCCATTGAATCATTAATATTTTTTCAGTGCCCAATGTCTTCTCTTCTTCTTCTTCTGGGATGCCAATGGCATGAATTAATGGTTTCTCTTTTAGCTAGGATATTCTCCATACTCTCTGGCCCTCAGGAATCATTTTTACAGATTACGGTAGCCAGAAAATTAGGGTTTCTCCTGGAATCTTAGGTATTCCCAGTGCTTTTATGCATTTATGTGTTGGGGTCCACCTTCAGTCAAAGTCATGTAGTTCCTTTCATATTTTATTCAATGATTTTAGTTACAATCAGAGAGAAAGATTTAAATGAGATTCTTCCATTTTTGTTGAATAGAAAAGCAAAGATTTATATTTTAAAATTATGCTTTATCTTTAAATACAAAAAAATCTTTATTTTTGCTGTGCCTGTAAATGATACACAAAATTCCTGCTATCCTTTTAGTAGTGTGAAACTCCAAAGCTCCTTCTCAATATCCACTGAATTTGCCTTAAGTCATATACCTCATGTTACTGTCATAGTATCACTTACATCCCCTCTCTTAAAAGTCAGCAGTGATGTAATACTGAAGACTTTTATAACTTTTTAAAAAAGCTTCCTAAACTCTTAACATTTACCGTCATACATAATTCCATCTTTCTTAAAATTTTTCCCCCATTTATCCTAAAATATTTCCTCTTATGATTCTATCGCCTACTTTATCTGAATTGCAACCTATCACCCAATCATGTGCCTCTAAAATGAGGACAAAAAAATGAAATTACCTTGTCATCTCTGAGAATCTATGCACTAAAGCCTCTCATATTGAACAATGAAACAATGCATTATTATGGTATTTCTTTTCTGTGGTAAATAACCATATTCGCTCATTGTTTCTCTATGCCCCACAGGTTTAGGGTTTTCAAAATGCTGCTAGACAACCAATTGTTAAACAATGCTTCTCTTAAGGAGTAGCAATAAATTCCTGCACATAATATTACCACTAAACAGTGAATTCACTTCCTCCTCTTTTGTTGAATTTATTTTATGGGAAAAAATATTTCAAATGTCACACACTGATGCCGCATATTGAGCTTGGAGTCAATTGAGACTTCCTAGTTGCAATTTATTTCCTTTAACTTGCAAAGTTGCCTCATTTTGTATGAACAGATAGCTTTCCAAAACTGAATACTGTACGTAATATAATCCTTTCAAATTTCCCTACATAAGTATGGGCTTATTTTCCAATAACATTTTGTTTTCTGCTTTTATGAGCTCTGAGAATGTAATACTGCCTTCCATCTTACTATCAGTTTTTCAGGATTATGTCATATACATATCTGTAAGCAAGCTTTTTAAGTGTTCTCATGAGCACTAGTCAAAACTACTTAAAATGTCAAGACAAATACACAGACTCACTTCTCAGGTGACGTTGACCCATTATTCAACACTTCGTGGCTATGGTTGTTCAGCTAATGGTGAGTCCTCCTCCTAATTATATTGCAATATTTGGTAGAAAAAAGAACATAAAAAGTATAACATAATTTTACTTTAAATTTCTTTGCCATCCATTTAAATATTTGTTGCAACTGCTTATCTTTTTCCCACATACAGCCTGGTAACACTGTCTTTTTCAAAACTGAGAAACCTCTTCAATAGGACAGATGCACAAACTACTTGACAGATGTTGTATCCCTGCTTTAGCCTCCCAGTCACTCTCTTAGATGGATTTACTGCTTTTCTGGGCAAGAAGTGCTGGGTTTCAGTAAAGATGCCAATACTTTCACACGCAGTGACCTTGGCATGAAACGACTTTTCCAAAATTGTGAAACAGCAGCCGTGTGAAACATTATTTATCGGCTTTACACGCAATGTGTTTACTTTTCTTCTGCTGAATTCTTTTCCTTATAAATATAAATTCAGCAATTTGGTTACCTTGAAGTTGCACATAAAGAAAATATGTATGTGCTCATGTTAATGAAGGATGTTTTACTCATCAGGATTCTGACTGCAAGCATTTTCTTCAGAGAAATATTTAAGCATGCACTGTAAAATGAGCCGAATAACCATAAAACGCCTATTAAAGTATGTCCCTTGTGTTCCTTACATCCTTTTATATCATCGTAGGGAATAAACGGCAGGTCATAAAAAAATGTTTTATTTATCAATTTTTTAAACAGAAAATCGCAAACATTAATGCATATTCTCACAAAAAATGAGAAAATCCTTTTTAAAATAGTTTTCTGAGAATTCTGGATAAATAATGTGCCAAGATAATATCATTTTCAGGCAAAAATAAAGGTCAACATTTTCATTCAACAGGTATAAAAACTGCCAAAATATCGGTTAATTTTTCTCAGTGGCTACAATGTCTATTACAATGATTAGAATTTAATAGAGACTAAACACAATTTGTATTATCATTAAATCATAGAGCTCAATAGAATGCAGAAGCAAATAGTAGCCCTTATAAAAATCCAGTAAGCCTTTGCTTCAGTTTCTTTTTCCATACTCCTATGCTTCACTATCGGTTCTTGGCCCGTGTTTTTGCCAATGACCTCTCTCATAGAAACATTAACCATACTTCATTTTCAGTTGCTGTTTAGAAATACAGCTTAGGTTTATTTATTGTCTGCTTGATCTTTCCCCTAGAATGTCTCACAGACCATTCAAACTCAACATGTCAAAAACTGAATCCATCTTTAGTGTCCCTCTTTTTCCCTACTCCTGACACTGCCAGCATCAAAGTCTCCTCCACTTTCCACCCCAGTGTTCTCAGTAGGTAGAATCACCCTCATTTCTAGAATCATAAAAATCATCCCAGACTCATCCTTTCTCTCATTCCCATATTTAAATACATATCCCAATCAGTTCAACTCTTAAATGCATCTAAAATTCATCCCTGATGCCATTTTCAAGCATTAATTATTTGGCAAGCACAAAAGTTTTCTTATATTGGCTATCTTAATTTATTGTTCAAATGATAAACTTTTGAATGCAAAATGACTGATATGAGTAATTACACCAGGAAAACTTACATAGACATAGTCGCTGACAAACTGGGAATTTCTGTTCTCCCTATTCGAAGATCTCACCTTATCAGTGAGATTCCATGCCAATCCTTTGACTCCACTACAGTGAGAGTCAATTTAAAAAATGTGAACTGAGTTCACTTCTTCAAACTGCTTTTAGGATAAATGCTGCAATTCTTAATATGGTTCATAAAGCCTTACATAGTCTGGTTTCACAACATCTTCAAATAAATCCCAGGCTTCACTCCATCTTGCTCACTGTGCTTCAGCCATCATGCCTTTCTTTTTCTTTCTCAAATGCCAAACACCTTTGAATTTCTGGCCTTTACATGAGTTATGGTCTCTGACATATGCTGTCCCTTCCCCCCTCTTGGCATAGAGAATCTCTATTCTTCCTTCCAAACTCAGACCAAATACAACTTCTCAGGGATGTCTTTCCTTTTAAATAACCTCGGGATCAAACCAAGAAACTCTCACATTAGTTTTCCTTTTTAACCCTTCTCACAAACCTACTTCCTATTTATGTGCCTATTTATGTGTAATTTCTGCTCCCTACTAGAATGCCAGCTCCATGCAAGAAAGAGATTTGTTTATATCATTCTTTTAAAAATTTTCTCCTAGTGCTTTAAGTACATTGCAAAAAAGAAAAAAAAAATTGGCAAAAAGCAGGCCTATAAAATTTTGAAGTAAGCTGCTTCCCCATTAATGTTTTCTTTATGTTTAATTTGTGGTAATTAATAAGGATCCATCCTGATAAGAATGGGTGAAGATAGACAAATAGCATCGGTGGATCACTTCTGTGTTTATATCTGTAATCTAAGTAACAAATTTCTACCACTTGGCAATTCTACTGAGATTGCTTTCTCAAAATGGACTCTCAATTGGTCAATCCAATACTTCAGCTGTTATCTTCTTTAGCACTTGAATTATTGGCAACTACCTCTTTTTAAAGAATTTCTTCTGAATTCTGCCACCTCCTACTATTCTTTTCATTTACCCCAAGGATTGCTTCATCTTTGTGATTTCTTCTTCCTCTGTCACCTACATTTAAACATTCATGGAGATTTATTTACTCATTTAATAAATACCTGCATGTCTACTTTTTGCCTCTTAGAGTTCTAGTTACTTACTTATTCATTTATTCAAGTTGTGCTTCTTGAATATTTCCTAATGCCAGGGACTCATCTGCACACTGAGTCCAGCAGTGACCAAGTCCAGCAAAAATCCCCATTCGTTGATGTTTATTAGTGAAAAATAATGAATAATTAAGGGAAATTTCCTGATGCAATAGGGCTTATATTCTGTTTAGAAGGAGAAAGAGAAAGATAAATACTAAGAGAAATAAAAAAGTAGTATTGCTTTGTTAAAAATACAAAGCAAATTATGTAGTTATGTGCTTTTTCAGACATTTTATCAGGAGAACTCTTATTAGATACAATAAGGGCAGAGACTTCTTAATTAAAAATTCTCTTCATGAAGGATCAAGATAAATGAACCCACTAGACAGGTGATGGAATGGACTTGGGCTGCTCAAGTATCAAAAATACCAGAATGTACAGAATTTAGTGATAAGGAAATAATGGTGGGAGAATCACCATGTACCCTTGTTTCAACTCTTTACTCTTTCGCAGATTCCAGCTTGTACTTTCACTTGGGAGGTCACAAGATGTATCTGATTCCTGGAGTATAATAAGCAAATTACTTTACTGTAATATGGGGAATAAGGTTCTATCTTATGTAAAGTTGTTCGTTGCTAGTAATACTCCTTTTCATTGATGGCTAACACATTACTATTTTTTCCTAAGTGTGTTAAATCCACATAATGCTTTTGGGCTCAATACTACATAGAAATGAAGGTTCACTTTCCATGACATTGGCGTTCATGTGTTTTACTATTTCCTTAGTAATGTTTTCTCCCAACTATCTCTGTATTTTTTTCCTGCTCTTTTGGCATAGCCCTGTATTCCTTAGATTTAATTTTGCTTAATTGTACTTAATTTTTAATACTGTAAAAAACTGATGACTGCATTTCACTCACCTTGTTACTCTCCACTACATGGAGAGACGGTAGTAAAAAATAATACCTGCACATTTTAAAAATGCTAGCTAACCCACTGGACAATTTGAAATGTTTTTCCCTTCTCAGCCTTCTGCAGACTTACAGATTTGTATTCCTGATTATAAAACATGGTAATGACTCCCATTCAACTGCAAGAAAAGAATGAAGGTTTGGGATTGAGGAATAGATGGGATTAGAAATTGAGATTTGAAAGCCATCTCCACAGAAATGATGACTGACACAAAGGAAGTGGATAATATTGCTAAGGAAGAGAGCATCAAGTGAAATAAAAAGAGTAGGAATAAATTTCTCTCTCCAGCTTTCACCTTTGAAGACTTCATTCTTGCTAAATTATTGCAGGATGTTCATGCCTGTCATTTCTTCCACTGTTATGGCGGTTGTCCATACAAATAAATCAGTTAACTTGCTCATTCTACCTGTCATCCCAGCCTCATGAATAGGTTTATCTTCTTTGAAAATTCAAAACAACAAAAGCTTATCGAGCACTAGGATTGCAATGATAATGGCAACCTGCTGCCTCTTCTGCTCTCCTTGTCTCTTATCACTATCAGAACACATTGAGACTAGTTTTATAGGAGCTAGTGAAGTAGATGCCAACCACACTTCTCAAGTTTTTCTCCCATCCTGCTTCCTTTAGCATCATTTAGCCATTGTCTCAACCACCTTCTACCAGCAATCAAAGCCAAGTACATTTTGATAGAAATTCGACATCTTTTCACCCATGGAAGTTCTTCCTGAATATCCTGATTGCCCTTCTATTGCATTAAGCAACTATATTATAAATATATACGATACCTAGTTCTCTTTGTCTCCTGTTTAATCGTCTGCATGGTCTTAAAATAACTAACCTAAGGCACATTTAAAATCCATACGCTCATTCCCGTTCTCAGTGTCTTCATCTTCTCCTTGGACCTTCTACATGCTCTTGTCTCTACTGTCATCTCCATCTTCCTTTATCATATGAGTTTCATCACCTTGGACATTTGCAAGCAAGCTTCTTTGATCGATAACATTTAATGGGTCAAAATCACCAGTACATGGGTACTTGTGCACTAGCCAATTGCATCATTTATTTATCCTTTAACATACTCGGTGCTTTTGAATCACGTTCCATTTCATTTTGTAAAATGTGTTTCCTTTGAAATATGTGCTTGTTAGAACACTTTGTATACTCTGAGCCCTACCTGAAATACCACTCCCCCAAGGACCTTATACTGTTTTCCATGCAGATTTTTCAGTATACTCTGATGCTTTAAACACTGAAGTTTTATAGGGCTTATCTCCAATTTTTCATAATCAACATACTATATTCTTCTATAAATTAGGCTTATCCAATATTTATTTTATTTTCTACTACATTTTTAAATTCTTCAATTTTAAAATAGTGTTTTACTTCTTTCCTTTCAATTTTAATAGTAGCATATTTGTATACACTAGAATTTTAATAAATAAATGCCAGTTTCAGTTTAAAATATAAATCATTGTCTTTAATGTAAACTCTTCATTTAAAGCTATGGAAAATTTTTCCCAATAGTAGTATTTTTATTGCCATATATAATCCTAAACTCATCTTGAGCTTAAATATGTCTGCTATATTTTTATTTTTACAGTGCATGTAAGTAAGCAAACTCATATCAAATATGAGTATAAGCATACAATTCTATGCTTTATATATCCATTTCTTTGTTTTATTATATATCATATCTTTGTTAACTTCTTGTCTTATTTATAGATGATAAAATACTGTAGATAATGGGAAATGAGATGCATGCCTTCATCAATAAATTGAAAGTATTTCTAGTTCCCAAAATACATTTTACAGAAATGTGACAGTTTGATATTTGAATATTTTTAATGCTTCAGATAATTTTTCAGTGTTTATTTTAAAAATGACAATAGCTAAAATAAAGGAAAAGTAATTTTTTAAACAATGAATCTATAAGAGTAAATTTTTATCCTGTAACTTTTTCTGTACTTAATCTGTAACATTTTATGCAAGTTTGAAAATGATAATTATTTTACATTTCCTAATCATGCATCATTTGTTATAAGCAGTTTTAAACTATTTGCTGTATTTATGGGGTTATTAAAATGTTATTTCCAAATGCTTTAATTATTTTATTTCTGAAGGAATAATTTAATTATGGAGAAGTATGACTTTCTGTCAATAAATGGAATGCTTTCATATGGCTAGAAATTCTGTAGAGATTTTTAAATAATTGAGGACTATATAGTCTAGCTGTTTTCTACATTAAAAAAAAAGAAGTTTCAACCTGGGAGTCTCTAAGGACATAATGAGAGAGGACACTGATATATTGAAATCCTGGATGAAGCTCCTTCCTATGAAAATGCAACTTAGTGGAATTTGTATAACTGAGTTAATTTAAGAATTGACTGAAAAAACAAACATAAACATTCTCTTGTGTAGTATAATTATTATCCATCAGATACTATAAACTACTGTCGAATAAATTTTAAAAAGGACAATTAATTACAGCAAAAGCCATTATGCAGCCTTTATATAAATGCCCAAAGAAGCCAGAGTCGTCAAAGAACTTTCAGTCTATTATTGATTTGATTTTATTGGTTCATGAACGAGGAAATCATGCTATTGAAAATAATTATAAAGCACTATAGGACATATATTAAAGTCTAAAGAAAACATTTTGCCTAGTTATTTAATTTAATGCCTTTAATTCTCCTATATTTTAAAAACAATGAAACAACATCCATAGCTAATGTGTAATTTTCATTGTATAATAGCCTAATAGATAAGAAAACTATGACTTTTTGTGCTCCATTTTATGTAAGAAAACATACTTATTTAAAAAATTGAAAATTAGTTTCAAGTCTCTATCATCATTCCTACCTTCCGATTGTCTATTAAATATATAAAAAAATGAAGAATTCATTTATACACAGTAAAGAGTATAGAACAAAATTGTAAACACCATGGAAAATTTTGAAGCTTCTTTTGTGGCAAGAAATCTAGTGTTTCATTGTACTTATTCCTTAATATATCCCAATCATATTCAATTATTATGCATAACTTATATATAAGGAAAATCAGCTAAAGAGGTGGCTCACCTTTCCAAAGTCATAAAGTTACTAAATTTCAGAATTGGGATGAAAATTTAGCAGTCTGCTACCAGATAGGGGTTTAATAAAATCAAAACACTGCCTGAGATAGATTAAAGGTAGATTTACTTTTGATGGGATGGATAAGGAACATTCTGATGAAATGGACCCACGTATGAAAATAAAATCTGCTAACAGAGCTTTCCAGGCAAGGGAGCAACAAATGTAAATCTAAAGGACTAGAAAGCAAGACATTTTCTAGAAACAACAAAAACAATATTGGTGTTTGTGGCTAGGTCAGACAGCAAGTTATATGAAGTCAAAGAGGACTTGGTAGTACTTTGAATTTTATCCCATATTCAATATCACCCTTAAAGGAGGCTGTATAATATATACTTTTACATAATCACACTTAGAGGAAATAGGAGATTAGATAGTTACAGTGATCCATTACTTCTCGGAAATACCAGAAAAAAAGAGCAAAAACCAATCAAATCAACTTTGTTGAAATCTGGAAAACAGTCAAATGTTTACAACAACCAAGCAGAAGCTGAATCAAGAAAGACACAACTTAAAAAGTTCAGAACTTTGTGGCATTTTTACTTGCCCTTGACCCGCTTCCTTCCCGGCTTGGTGGCTTTCTTGAAGACAACAGCCCATGTTCCTAATGAGGTACCTTGGTCCATGATTATGGAGGGCACAGAGATAAATGGTTCTCAAAGATTTGTGTTTGTCTGGTTTGACCTGTCTTGATCTGTCTGAAGGACTGACATTGTTCCACATAACTCAGAACCCTCTCAGACCAAAAAAGCAACTAAGCGGTGAGCATTCATCCACGTTAATGGAAGGCAAATGAGTAACCTGCTGCTGCCTGGGACAAAATTCTGCCGTTTTTTAAAAGCCTGGGAGGAATAAATGGGCAGAGACATTCTTTGGAGAATTAGAGCATTGAAAAGGTTTCCTGTATATAGGGGAACTTCGAAAGCCACAAGCAAGCTCAAGGAAGGACACTTGTTCAGAAAAGACATGAGAAGACCTTAGCTTTTACCTGCTACTGTTCTTTAGCTTCAATGCAAGCAGTAAGTTAGGTTAAATCTTAGTTATAAATGAACTGGCTGAGCATTGAAGGAGTGTTTTAGCACAGAGCCAATCTGCAAATCTTGGTGGGGGTGGGGGAGGGTCTTTTTTTTTAATTTTAATTTACTTCCCATTTTTTTTTATCTTCTTTCTCCCTCCCTCCCTTCCTCCACCCCTTCCTTCTTTCCTTCCTTCCTTGCTTCTTTCCTTCCTTTGTTTCTTTTCTTTTTTTCTTTCCTTTTCTTTCCCCTAAAGCACTAAAGGGAATCTCAGTTGAAATGCTAGCTGAGTACAAAGTAAAGGAGCAGAGACTTTAGAAACTACACATGATAAAGAATATAGGCTCTACAAAAAATAGTTTAGGGTGCATGGGTGGTTCAGTGGTAGAATGCTCGCTTTCCATGCAGGAGACCCAGGTTCGATTCCTGGACCATGCACCCGCCAAAAATGTATAGTTTAGAAAAGTCACTAAACAAACAACTATAAGCTGGAGCAAACAACTAAAATAAATCCTGAGAGAAGGAAAGAAGCTAATTTCTGAGCTATAATGTGAATTTTCAAAATGGTCAACTTTCAACAAAAATTCATGCAGCTTTAAAAGAACCACAAATTATGGCCCAGTTATAGAAAAAGTAGAGAGTATCTACCACTGAGGAAGCAAAAATACTGGACTTACCAGATGAACAGTTTAAACTAAGTGTTTGAAATATGCTCAGAGAGCTAAAGAACCATGGAAAAAAAGGTAAAGAAAACATAGAAAATGTCTTAACAAATAAAGAAAATTAATAAAAGACCAAAATTATAAAAAAGGAACAAAATAGAAATTTTGGAGCTGAAAAGTATGATAATTAAAATGAAAAAATACGCTAGAGACTTTCAAAGGCAGAAAAAATATTTGGTAAATTTTAAAATAGATTAAAGAAATTATGCAATCTTAGAGTCAAAATTCAAAACAAACAAACAAACAAAAAAGTGTCAAAAGACTCTTACAGATCCTAAGATTTTTGTGGGACAAAAAAATAATATTGAAGACAGCAAGAGAGAGGTGACTCTTCACTTCCTCGGGATCCTCAATAAGATTACAGCAGAAACCATGGATACAAGAAAGTAATAGGATGACAAATTTAAAGTTCTGAAATAAAAACTGACAGCCAGAATCTCTACATCCAGCAAGCTTATTGTTCAACAATGAGGGAGAAATTAAGAAATTCCAATATAAGCTAAAGTTAAGAAAATTCACTGATAAGTCTGCCCTAGAAGAAATGCCAATGGGAGTCCTTCAGGTGCAAGCAAAAGGATACTAACAGTAATTCCAAGTCATAAATAGAAATAAAGAAAATTGATAAAGGTAGCTACATAGGTAAATACAAAATCCTTTATTATTGTATTCTTGGTTTGTGAGTTACCTTTATTGTCCTATATGATTTAAAAGACAAATGCATAGAACAGTATTATAAATCTGTGGTAGAAACAATATGTATACATATGTAATTTATGATAACAACGTAAAGAAAGAGGGATGGAGATACAGAAATTTATAAAAATTGTCTATTGCAGCTGAGGTGGTATTAAATTAAAATAGATTATTATAAATTTAACTAGTTAATTGGAATCCTTTAGGAAACAAGAACAAAAACAGCTAAAAAAATGCAGAAAAAATACATAAGAAAGGAATAAAAACCATAGATGACAAGACATCAATTAAACTGAGAGAAAACAGTGGTGGAGTAATTTGGGAGTGAAAATAATTTAAAAATTATTTAAAAATACTAAAAGTGCAGAAATATGTTCTTCTTCAGCAAAATCACTTGAAATCTAAACGTGTCAAACCATCCAATTAAAAGGTAGAGGTGGAAAGAATGATTTTTTTTAAAAAAGGATATAACTATACATTGTCGACAAGAGTCTCACTGTGGATACAAAGAGATAAATCGGTTGTAAATGAAAGTATGAAAAGATGTTCCATGCATATTGTATTCAAAAGAAAACTGGGAGGCTGTATTATTACAAGAATGGACCTCAAGTCAAAACAGTTACAAGAAGCAAAGGACATTATATATTGAGAAAAAGAGTTACCCATCATGAAGATACAATAATTATGACATATAGATACCTAACAGCATTTTCCCAAATATATATGAAGTAAAAACTCACAAAACTGTTAGGAAGAATAGTTCTTTCAGTAATGGATGAAAGTAGACAGAAGATCAGTAAAGGAGTAGAGGCACTGAAAAACGCAATACACCAACTAAACTTAACAGATTTACACGGAATGCTCCACCCCCAAACAACAGATTGCACATTCTTCTCAAATTCATATGGAACATTCCGTTCCCCAGGTTACAACAAAAGTTAGACCACAAAACAAGTGCCAATACATTTTAAAAGACTTTAAAGACAAGTCAGCCACATCCCCTACCGAATTGTTTTCCACTTCAATTGTCCCAGACTGCAGAGCCTCTGAGACACACTAACTTTTTCCCACCTTTGGGCTTCCATCTTGGAGCCTTTGTCATGGGAACTGTTGCCCCAAGATACAGTGACTTTCAAGTATATTTTCTGTGCCTCTGAAAAGTGGTTAGAGACATTTTCTAAGAATTTTTTCATGTTCTATTAGAGTTTAAAGAGTCTGGGAGAGAGAGGAGAAGGGAGAGCTATCAGTCTTTCTCTGTTTAGACATATGCCACCTTGTCATGCCCTCCACTGTGCTGTTGCAGAGTCCAAGTAAAGCAGTCTCCTCCCTGATAATTAGGAGGGTTTTTGTATACAGGTCATCCATGCCTGCAGATTCCTCTTCTGATGACCTCAGCATTATATTGTCTCGGTGCCCTCACAATCTGACTGGGCTTGTGATTCTTTCAAAAAAACCCTGAGAGCATGTAAGTGCTAGGCACTTTTCCTCAGCTCATCTCAAAACACCTCCTCAGAGTAGGAAGATGTTCCTTACTGGTTGGATGAAAATAAAATTATTTTATGGAATATACTCCACTATTCAACATTGTAGTTAAATTTTAGGAATTCTAGCCTTCTACTTCTGACTCAATAATCCATTGGATTCTTTGTCACGGGACCTGTTGCCCCAAGATACAGTGACTTTCTTTAAGAAGTTAAAACAAGCCATTTCTTCTCCAAGTATCTAGCTATTACATACAAAAATCTCTTTATTTTTCAGACTGTTGTAATTGCTGAGAATTAAAACATTCATTCATTATTCCAACTTATTTCTTGTAGAAATTATGAGTCCTTTTCTCATAGCTAATTAATGACACTGGCTTTATTTATTTATGTATTTATTCCATAATTGGAATAAATGAGATAGAAAGAAAAAACATTACTCAAGAAAAATTAATTTAAAATATTCTAATGTCATCCTACACTCACACTATGAAAAGCAAATAAGACATCAACTAAGGGAATTTAAGATTAAAGTTTTCAAAATTATTTATTCTCTCTGCTAATCCCCCTTTCTTTATGAACTAATAGAGTGTGTTGCAACTACACCATGTGCTGTTTTATAATTCTTTACTTTTTTACTTTCTTTTTACCCTCTATGATATCTTCTCCTGTGCACTCACCTGCAATATTTCTATTTATCTTTCTAGATACACTAGCCACTATATGGAGTGGTTATATCCATAGTCACAATACTAGAAATGCTGTCTGCTGTTGCCAGAGCAAAGGGCTATATCGCCAACCACTCTTTCACTCAGTTAAGTATTTATGAATAATATTATAGTAAGCCATCTGTTTCTTCTGCATCTGAGTTAGTTCGATTGTGCTTCATATTCTGCTTATCTCATTGACCAAAGTCACCCAATATTATTTAATTTTCTACTTTACCCAGTGCCAAATTCCTTCTGACACAAACCATCTCAGTCTTTCTGAAACTTTTGATTTGGGACCAGATATTTTCAATATAATTAAGCTCATTCCTAACCATTTTTTCTCTACTTTACTTCAACGGCAACCAAGCTATAGCCTTAGATCACAATATTCCTTGAAAAGCGAAAGCACTTTTTCCTTCCTGCTGTTCTTATCGCCTCCCTTTATTTATTTTGATTTTACACACCTTAGGGCATAGTTGGGATAGATACTCTCTTCTTTCCTACATTCACAGCTCCAAATCTTTCCCCACATTTCTTTTAAAAGAAAACAAAACAAAAGAAGGAAAAGCATAAATCTCCGCTCCTTCCTTTTTAAGACTCTATCAACTTCTCATTGCATCTATGTTGGGATGCCCTGGTTAATAGTTCTTTTCTTTTAGATTTCCTCTCCACTGCTGCTTCTCTTACCATGCTTTATGACACATATAGCTATGTGGCTAATCTCTATTCAGACAGCATTTAGAGTGAAGCACTGTCATTTGAGATTCCAAGATGATGGAAACAAATGCCAAAGTGTTTCTTAGATAAGTGAATCTAAGCTGACTACAGAGGAAATTACTGAAAACAGTTCCTCTGATTTTTTGACATATTCACCCACTTTGAAGATGTTAAAACAATTTTGATGGAGAGTGAAAACTGATTTTATGACGAGGATAACTTTGGAAAAATCTTTGTTGTTGAGCTCCATTTCTTCCTCTTTGTTGTTGAGCTCCACAAATACTTAAAACATGGCTCCTATAAGCGGTGGCTTGTTTGTCTGCCTCTTTGAAAAACTAAACAATAAATAATAGATTGTACAAGTTAGACTAAAGCTGTATAAGAAACTACTCCAAAACTCAGTGGCTTTAATTAGTAAGCATTTATTATCACTTACAAGTTTATGAGTTAGATGTGTGGTTCTTCTGATCTCATCTGGGCTTATTGTTGTGCTTGCGGGTATGTAGGAAGTTTTGATCTTGGCTATTCCATATTACATCACTGGACATGGTTTGGTTGTCTGTAGTCTGATTATGAATAAAAGTCTGGCTATTACAACTGGGTTTTCTTTTTTATTTTCTTTCATTCTCCAGCAGGCTAATCTAGGCTTGTTCCTATGATGGTGGCCAGGTTCTAAGAGAGAGCAGATGTAGAGAAGGACTCAAAGCCTAGGTTACAAACTGGAACACTGACAATTCCATAGTATTCTGTCACCCAATGTAAGAAACAGGGTGTAGCTCCCTTTAGACTGGGAGGTGTTACCACCAAGGAGACATGACAAATTGAGCTGCAGTGATTTGCCATGTGACATGAAAAATTGCTTTACAATGGGAATCAAAAAGGTACTGCTTCTTTGGGATTGGCCTGTATTCCCAAAGTTTAATATGATAAGGATATTAGAATATTTCATATGTATTGATGTGACCCTAAAAGAATTGGTCATTCTTGTATCATCTTAGATTCTGTAACACAGGAGGAAATTATTCAGATTCACAAAGCTACAAAAAACTCCCAGATCTGAGTGGATGCAACAGGAGTCTCAAAGGACTATGTAAACAAAGGGTAATCTGTTCATATTGAGTTCTAGGAATCCAAGAAGAAAATGAACCACGAGACAAAAATTACTCACAAGCATCTGCAACATTTGAGAGTTTAGAAATAAGACAGTAGCAGTGGTCTAGCATAGGAAGAATTGGAAACTGTCCAATAAGTTGAAGAAAGGGAGTGATAAAGCAAAAAGGAGATAAATACAAAATGCAAATCACATCTTCTGTCCCACTGAAGGATTCCTACTAGGAGATGCTCTGAGGTGAGGGAAAACCATTGATGTGATCTCAAGTTTCAGAATTTTGTTCAATATCTTGCTCTGAATATTCGCATTTTTGAGTGAATGCTAGGTTTTGCAACTCAAACATGATCTTAGCATTTCCTTCTTAACATTTCCTTCTTAAAGGAGAGTAAAACAGACATGGGACCTACAATATTTTCCATGTAGGGACAAGGAAGGAGAACTCTCAGGGTTAAGGGAAAATAACTAGCTAAATATATACACTTGTGCATATGCACACATACACACACACTCACATGCTAAAAGTGCTTTTTTTTCATTCCTTAACCATATTGTGGTTTTAACATTCTGATTCAAAATGCAATACCCTGGCCTTCAATGGCATTTCTCTCACTTCTCTCAACTAACCATTCCAAGCCACATATGGGCTTTGACATTTCATAGACCTCTAGAATTTCAAATTAAATATCTCACTCTCTGAACACTCCCTGCTTTCATTTTCAGCTGAGTTGTTTATTGCTCCTATCATTACCATTTTATATCAGTGCCTTTCTTTTTCTTTAAGCCTCTATTCTTTCTTCTCACTATCACTTTCTTCTAAACTTTACTCTCCGATTTTATGATAGAACATTTTAATCAATTAGCAGGAAACGTCTTCAAACCTTGTGTGTATGTCTCTTTCTGATAAGTTTACTTGCTCAGAAAAAAATAATAGTCCTGGTGGCAATTACTTTTCCACTTGTTGATCTCATGTTTTATTTTCTAAGGAATGTAATGCTCAAAAAGTAAAAATAAAAACCAAGTGTAATTTCATACCTAAAGATCTATCTTTTCACTTGTTAATTGCATGAAGGGGTGTGTGTAGACCATAACAACATTTTGAAAAAAAAACACTCTTCCTCTTCTGGGAACCCCTTTATTTCAAACAAAAAAAAAAAAGAAAGAAAAAACCTAATTTGCATCTTTCCCACAAAGTATCAACCCTGGTCAATATGATTGTTATTCTTCTAATTTTCTCCTGCTTCTAACATCTTCTGCTATGGGAAATTTCTTATCACCTTAACCTATTTTCATATCCCTCCTGATATTTCATTTCCGTGAATCTAGTCTTTTTCTCCTTTTTCTGTCACACAAGCAAAACGAAGGGAGGAGAGTTTATAAAAATTGACCATACAAAAGTAATCCCTGTTGGAGAATGAATCACATTTCTCATAAAGATATTCTCAAGTTCTAACTCTTGGTCCATTGTGTGTGAACCCATTTGCAAATAGAGCTGTTGATGATATTATTAGTTAAAGTATGGGTTCATTTGTGAATAGCATATTCAAAGACCCTATTAAGATGAGGTCACAGTGCATCAGGAAGAGCCTTAATGCATATGACTGGATTCTTTATTAAGCAGAGGAAATCCATATGCAGCCAATCTATAGAAACCAGAAACCAAAAGTCAGCAGAAATCAGAGAAACAGAAACAGAAAGAGTTCAACATATGATGGAGGATTGTAGGAATTCTACAGAATCTAGGAAAAATCAAGCCCTACCAAAACCTTACTGTTGGACTTCTAGTCTTCAAATCCCCAAAATAATAAGTTTGTGTTGCTGAAGTCAACCCACTGTGTGGCATTTGTCATAACAGTCCTGACAAACTAAAACACCTGTCAAGTCAAGGGAAGGGAACAATCTGAGATCAATATGTTCTGTGTCCAGTCATAAACAGGGTCAGGATGATTGCATTTATATCAATGCAGTATCATTAATCTCAGATGGGTCCTTAACACTAACAATTCTACTATAGTTCACTAATGATTTTTCCTTTTGGAACCCTCTAATTAACTCAATGTTTTCCAGTTTCTAACCCCTTACAGAATTTCTCACTCTGTTTCTTTCAAGTATCTTTCTTTTAACACCATTTAGAAAATAGAATCCATTAAGTACAAACTTTTCTTGTCTTTCTATCCCCATCACCTCCATCTGTAGCCTCTTTCTCCTTCTTGCCACCTGTTTGCTTGTATGATGTGTCCTTCCTTCTATCAATAGCCACTCCTCTCACTTGTGCCATAGATCCCTGCATCTTCTCCTTTTTTCATGCATTTGCTTCCCCTTTTACGTTATCAAGCTCTGACTCTTCCTTAATACAATCCACAAAGATTCAAAGAAGTTCTGAAATGTCCACTGCAAAATAAAAACAACAAAATAAAACAAAACAAATTCTCAAATGGGTGATTTGGACTGGCTGCTGAATTTTCAAGATCCATTCACTGTTAACCTACTATGATCTGGTTTGTGTGTTTTCTGTCCAAACAGTCCGCAAAAGTATCTGTTTTAAGGGACACTAAGAGCTTTCATCTTGAAGAATCTAATGCTTACTTTTCTGATCTCTTTTTATTCTGTCTTTTGGCAGGCAGTTTTCACAGAGTTGACATCTATCTCCTTACTGAAATGTTCACTTCTCAGTTTCTATGAAACCTCACCCATCTGTTAATCTGCCTTCTTCACTATTTCCTCTCAAACATTTCTTCTTGGCTCCAACATTTACACTATGCTTCTAAAAGATGCATTGCCTCAGGTTATGAAAATGGAACTCTTTTCTAGCTACAGCAACCTTCTCTTATTAGGTGGTTTCATCATTTCCCATTTCTTTAAATACCATCCATATTATGGAAACTCAAAATTATCTCTCCAATATAGACTCCTTTTAAGAAAGGATATATACTCCTCCACGTATATATCCTACTGCCCAATTACATCTCTACTTTGAGGTGTCAAAGCAATCTCCAATTTCATATGTGTCAAGCGCAATTTTTAACCACTGCTGGCTTACCTCATACTTGCTTCTCCTTCAATTTTTATAAAACTGTCAAATTGTTTAAACTAGAATAATAACCCTAAATTTTCCTTCCAGTTTCCCTGTATCCAATCCATCAGCATTTCTCTCAAATCTATTCTTAGGATAAATATCATATCTGTTTATTGTTCTGTCTACTGAAAATATCTCAGTCCATGTCACCACCATTTGTCCTTGAATTCTTGTACTACATTAGCTTCCAAATGTCTATTTCTATTTCCACTCATACACATTTCAAACCATTCTACACATGGAAACCAGAATAATTTTACAAAATGTGAAATTGGATCATATCTCCCCTTTGCTTAAATCTCTGAACTATTCTCCATTACATTTAGAATGAAACTCAATCCTTTTTTGCTATGGCCTACAAAGGCCCACTTCAGTTGTTACATTTTCCAACATCATTTCGAGTCGAATCTCCATTGATCCCCCTCTCCAACCACACTGACCTTCTGATCATTCTTGTGTAAAGCCAACCTTTTCCATTACTCAGAGATTTTGTATTTGCATTTTGCTTTTTTTTTTTTTAAAACAGGCAGGCACCGGGAATTGAACCCAGGTCTCCGGCATGGCAGGCAGGAGCTCTGCCAGTGAGCCACCATGGCCCACCCAGTAATTGCATTTTCTTGATGCTAGGAAGTATCTTTCCTTCCCATTTCAAATTTGCTGTGACACTTTCCATTCTTATCAGAACTGAAAGAGGGTTCCCATTTACTCCACACCCTCACCAGCATTTAATGTTGTCAATGTTTTGAGTTTTATGTTGTAAAAGTTACACAATCATTATTGTTTGGATTCATAATTCCCTAATGACATATTATGTTGAGCATCTTGCGTATGCTTATTTGCCATTTGCAAGTTTTTTGTTTTTTGTTTTTTGTTTTTGGTGAGGTATATCTTCAGATATCTTTTCCTATTTTTTAATTAGGTTGTTTATTTTCTTGGTTTTAAGTTTGAAGAGTTCGTTTTATGCTATGGATACAAGTCCTTTGTCAGATATATACTTCGAAAATGTTTTCTTCCACTCTATGGTATGTCTTTTCATTCCCTTTTCAGTGTCTTTCTTAGAGCAGAAGTTTATAATTTTAGTAATATCCAACTGAATTTTAAATTTGGAGTTTTATCTAATAAGTCATTGCCAAATTCAAGTTAGCTAGATTTTCTCCTATGTTATTTTCTAGACGTCTCATAGTTTTGCATTTTTCATTTAGGTCAATGATGAATTTTTAGTTAAATTTTGTGAAAAGTACTAGGTCTGTGTCTAGATTAATTTATTTACATTTGGATGTCCAGTTGTTCTAGCACCATTTGCTGAAAAGGTTGTCCTTTCTCCATCGAATTGTCTTTGCTCCTTTGTCAAATATAAGTTGACTATATTTGTGTGCATTTCTTTCTGGGCTCCATTTTTTTTTGTTCCATTGATCCATTTGTCTATTATTTGGACAGTACAACTATGACTTGATTACTCTAGCTTTATAGTAAGGCTTGAAGTTGAATAATGTCTCTTCTCTCATTTTTTTCTTCTTTAACACTGTATGAACTATTCCAGGTTTTTGCTTTTCCATATAAACTTTAAAGTTAGTTTGTCAATATTCACAAATTAGTTGCTGAGATTTAGAGCTGGATTTTCTTGAAAGTATAGATCAAGTTGGGAAAAAATAACATTTTAGTAGTATTGTCTTTCTATCCAGAAATATGGAACATCACTCCATTATTTACATCTTTTTTGATTTAGTTCATCAGTGTTGTTTATTTATTTTTGTTTTTTTTAGTTTTCTTCATATAGATTTTATACATATTTTGACAAAATTATACCTAAGAATTTTGGAGTTTGTTTTTGCTGTTAATGTATATTGTGTTATTTTTTAAATTTCAGAATTTCACTGTACATTGATAGTATATGAAAGCAATTGACTTTTGCATATTAACCTTGACTATATCTAGTATATAGCCAATCTTGGTATACTTGTATATTAGTTCCATGATTTTTTTTGTCAAATTCTTTTAATTTTCCACAGAGACAGTCATGTCATCTGTAAAGACAGTTTAATTTATTCTTTTCCAATCTGTATATCATTTATTTAATTTTTGTGGAATGCATTATCTAGGACTTCTAGTATGATGCTGAGGAAGAGTGGTAAGAAGGAACATCCTTATCTTGTTCCCAGTCTTAGGGGAAAAGCATGTGGTTTATCACCATGAAGTATGATATTGGTTGTAGGTATTTCGTAGATATTCTTTATCAAGTTGAGGAAATTCCCTTCTATTCATTGCTTGCTGAGAATTTTTATCATGAATGGGTGTTGGTCCTTCTTATTAAACAACTGGCGACTACCCCCATTTCTTAACTTTGATAAAATATCAACTTCAAGAAGGCATCTTATCTGAGAACCCTACCACAACTCAGAATTAGTTTGATTTGAATCTATTTATTTGATTCTCATCCTCCCCATACTCCTTCCTTGTACATATTTTTATTATATTCCTTATAATACACCATGGTGATAATTTATATACTTACCCTTTTGACTGAGTATTACCTTCTTTAGTGCAGAAATGGGATGATATTCCCTTCATTTACAATTCCCACTTTCCAACAAGTGCACGTCAATTGGTAGGTAAACAGAAGTTTGTTGGGTTAAGTGTTGCGAGCTGAAATGTCCAAAATCTTATGGGAGGTACCATTTGAAGTGCTTTGTAAGTACATGTGTGTGCATGGACATGTGTAACATAAGGCAAAAGATTCAGAGATAAAATCAGAAGCCTACTCAGGAAATTGAAAGAATAAAATCAGATAAGAATTGTTTTTAATTAGATTTAAAGGTCAAAGTATAATCATCAGGAATAACAGCAATGATAAGGTCACAACTTTAATGGTTTGATGAAAGCTTGTTAGAGTATTATAGCAAAAAAATATGAGTGATGACAGACACTATTCTAGGATATCTAGCGATAGGAATCCCATATGATTATATGCATCAATGGAATACCTATATAATCACTGCATTCACAGGTTTCTTCAGTATTTGAATTTTGTCTTCTGAATTCATATTCCAATGTCTATATTTTATTCACTAAGATTTACCTCTTTGACTTAATATATTTAGATGCATGTTTTGATATTAATTTGAAATTTTGCAATAATTTGAGCATTCCCTACAGTCTTTCTTTAGTATTGATTCTACTGGATCCCAGTGACAGTACTTATTCTTTTATCTTCTCCAGGATTAGGGGGATATTTCCTTGCTTTTTTCTTCCTTCCAACAAAAATTACTTAATAACTACTCTGCAGGAACTGTTTTGAGATCTGGAGATATGGCAACAAGTAAGATCAAACACAATTAAAAAATAACAAAATTAAAGTCCATGCATTCAGAATGCTATATATGGTTGAAGGGTAAAAGAACAAAAATAAAATAAATGATGAAAGATATATAAAGTTGCGATAAATTATAAAAAGAAATATAAAGAGTGATGTGCTAGGACGATCTTTAGCCTGAGTGGTCTAAGTAAATTAAAATAAGAAGCCAGATATGTGAAGAATATTTAGAAGAAGGGTATTTCAGACATTGGGAGCTGGTAACATAGAGGTTGCTAGACTTACAAATGAATTTGTCATTTCAAGGGAGCCATGGGTTGGAGTTTGATGAGGATAAAGATGGTGACTAGATGAAATTTTGTAATGTGAGGCAGGGCCTGTTAGGCCAGTTAAAACATTGGAAACTTTTTAAAAACATTTTTACAGCTAAAAATATTTTCTAATATTTGTTCTAACCATTGCACAGTTTTGTCCAGAGGAAGGATATGATCTAATTCACACTTTCAAAAAGACCCATCTGTCTGCTCTGTGGAGACATTAAACCTCCATGTCATATGATGATGTCTCCTAGCAAAGTGAAAGGTCTGACAACATAAAGGCACAGGGTAGAAACAAAGAGAGAAGAGAGGGATGAAACACTCCTTAGGGAATTGATAAAATACATACAGAGTTGGAATAAATGAAATATCTTTTTCCTAGTACTCCTGATGACTCTTTTACTTTTTATACTTTGGAGACCTCAGCAAGACCATGTACTTTTATTTATATTCTATGTCAAAATCAGTTGAAAGGTGACTTTTTTATATCAGCTCATTTTGCATCAATTATAGAAGACATTAATTCTCAATCTTTCTGAAATTATTCAAAAGCATAAATTATCTCCATGAGCTCCATTTTCATTTTCCCTGTTCACTATTGCACAAATTTGCAGTTCAAGTATTTAAACTATTCTCTTTAAACAGTCTAACAACATGACTTCTTTTTTTTTCCTGTTGTCTGTTTCCTAGGGACTGTATTTCCTGTTTTATCCTGAGAAGATGGTCTCTACTCTATTTCAATTCTGTCATGCTGTTATGTGAATTATGTTCTCATTTTTTTGCTTTATTGACAGTAAATGTACATGAAAGCTTGATTTGGTAGTCATTTCACTTTAAGCAGAAGACACTAACTCTTGTAACATTCCTTCTAAAACCATGGGTCAGCGAACTATGGCCCCATTGATACTTTTTGTAAATTTAGTTTTCTTGTAACAGTCACACCCACTCATGTACATATTTTCTAAGGTGACACTAGTGCTACAATGGTAAATTTGGCCATATTCTTGATGACAGAGATGATACAGTGTATGGCCTAAATATTTTATGGTGATACATATTTATATGTTTTTATGTATATGTATAATAACTACGTCTTACGTGTGCCTAAAATTTTGCAAAGGATTTTATTAGAAGATACCTTATTTTTTTCTGCATGGTTCCATGAGTGAGGTATTATTGTTCTTTTACATAGATAAAATATATGAGTACCAGAGCATTTAAGTAACGTGTCCAAGATATGTATTTTCAAATTGTCAAAACCAACCTTTGAATTCTTGTTTGTAGAAAGTCACGTGTAGCAATATGTATATAATTTCTACAAGTAAATGCAGAAATTGGATCATTTGTCATTAGAATATAACCTCTTTAAAGATCCAAAATAAACCAGTTTACAATATTTTAAAAAATGAGAGGATATTACAAAATCATCATATTTTTCCTGAGTATAAAAATGTTCAGTTCAAAAATGATTCTTAATCAAACATCCCCCAGACTAAAGTTAATTAATGCAATTGGATTAAGTTTAAATTGCCTTTCATTAAGTTAAGAAATAATGCCTTTTAGGATGATGGTTTTTAAGTCTCCATTCATGGTTTCTCCTACCTGTCAAATTTGTGATTTTAGTTCTTCAATAATCCTTTATACTTTAAAGAAAGTTTTCTAATAGTGTATTTGAAGATAAATGGATTTATGATTAGGCCAATTATTCCTTGAAAAGATTTCTATCAGTTTGTGCTGATTTCAACTTTGATGAAAATAAATAGCAACATGTAATAATGATAAAAAAAATCTTACAATTAATTCTATTGTTCTCCAAATATAACACACAAAAGAAGTGATTCAATAACAAATATTCTTAAATATTCACTATACTACAAATATATAGTACAGTAGATAGCATCAAAAACTATTAAATATTTGGAAATTTAATATCTGCATTTAATGCTTTTCATTGTACCATCAGAACACTTGATGACAGAGACAATTTCTTATGCTTCTTTCTTTTCCTCGCATCCACCCCAGACACAATATATAGACACTTAAAAAAATAACATTGGAATAATCAAATGATTCTAGGCATAAAAATAAATTGTCTGAAATTAGAAGAGGATAAGAACCACTATAAATATCAGTAGATAATTTATATTCTAAAAGCTATCAAATCACAGTGTTATTTCTATAGTCTGCACTCTATTTCAGAATATGTTGTACTTTTCCTGAAAGTCAAAATATATGCAGTCAATAGCATACTAAACTGCATAGGGGAGTACAGAGTTTCATGTAAGAAAAGTAAATGTAGGGATTAAGTAAACATGAAAGCTATACTATTTCCCATTCCAAAATATAGCAAGTGTATTTTAAATCTACATCTTGATGTTTAAATTAGTTTAAAATGTAGGGATCATGCAGTTTGTTAGTCATTGGAAATCATTATAAAAGATGAAAGAATGTTTCTCTTTCTGTTTAAAAATACGTGGATTAGTGTGTAAAAGGCAGAAAGTGAGTTTTGGGAAACTGAAATGACAGAATTAATATTCAATAGTTCTTGCTATGTTTTAGGTAGACAAGGTCTTTGTAATTGAGAACCATAATTACAAGCCTATAATTATGACACAGTATGCCTTACTTCAGCTAGATTAATTCTCACTTCATTTTGGTTTATTTGGTTTATTGGTTAGTTTTTCAAATACATAGGTATATATTTCATCCAAACATATTTAATAACCATAAATACATAAAATTTGACAGTCAACTTATTCACTGTCTGTTACCTACAGGACTTAAATAAAATGAATTTATGCTAACATTTCAAAAACCAATGGGAATAAATTACTAATCAGGCAGATAGCATATGTGGCAGCAATCATGGTTTTAGGGCATTCTCTATAAAAGTATTAAAGTATAGTTACTTCTTACAGTTTTTAGAGAATAATTGATGCCAATTTGGAATTCTATGAGGAGTTATCCTATTTAAAATAGAACTCCTTGTAGTTCAGTCTAGCATTCAAAGTGTTGATATTAGTGATTTTCATTAAAAAAAAATTAACACTTACTAAGGAATCAGCATTGACCAGAATTATATGTTAAATTAATGCAAAGTTTTAATATGTTTAATAACTAACCACAAATATCCTAATTGATGTGTCTATAAAATCTTTCAGATTTGCTAATGTTACTTTATGCCACAGTGTGGGTGGACATTTGGGTTGCATATATTTCATTGCTCGTTTGGATTGCAGTCAAAATAAAACTACAAAATAAATTAGAATGCCCAATTCAAGATATAGTACAGCGGATAGCATCAAATTAAAAACAAATTGCAAGTTTATAATTGTAAAGACTTCAAGAAACTGTGAAACAAAAAGTTCTAGAAGAAATAAAATTCCATGTGGCAAGAGTCTTTTCATGATAGATTGTTGTAGCAATATGGCCTCTAATTTTTTCACTCCTTCATTTATCCAAAATTGTGCTGCTTTTTAGGGAACACCAATAAAGTAATTCATAACTTTTCAATAGAAACAATGGAAAAAGAAGAAAATAAAGTGCCATTTTAAACTGCTGAATTTAATTAATTGCCAAATTCAAAATCTACAGTCCAGTGAAAATATTCTCTAAAAAACAAGTTGAAGTAAACTTATCTTCAGACAAAATTGTTACTGCTGCACTAACATAATTAAAGTAAAGGAAATATTTGTAAGTGGATAGAGAGTAACTTTAGAAGAAATGAAGAGCCCTGGACAGGGCAAAGAGTAGATGTATATGCATTAAATAAATATTTACTTACTATAATTATTAGATGATGACGATAATGTCTTCAAAAGAGTAAAATATATAAGGAGAGGATAAATGAAATTAAAGTATTTATGATCTTGTAATATTTAGTGAAACATAAAAAAAATAATATGAAGAAATAGGAAAGATTGGATTTCAATGGTCTTAGCACCCATCTCCATTTCTGCAAAGGAGCAAGAAATAAAGTTCAAAAACAGATACTAAAAAGGCAGAAAGTTTATACAGTAGAAAACATTTACTAATCACTATTGCTGGAAATGTAAGAATATTTTTACAATGATAATTATTTAACAAGACTGATCAATAAAAATAAAAATTAAATTACTAAGATCAGAAGCAAAATACCACTGTAGATCCCATGGACATTAAGAAGATAATAAGAGGATATTATACTGTTTGTTCTTTTCTTTATTAAAGAAGTTGTAGGCTTACAGAAAAGTCCTGAAGCAAGTACAGAGCTCCAAGTTATACCTCCTCAAACACATATTTTCCTTTTGGTTAATATTTACATTAGTGTAGTATGCTTGTTACAATTGATGAAACAATATTATTATATTATACTATTATCTATAGTTCATAATTTACATTAGGGTTCGCTTTTTACATTGTAGAAACCCATGTTTTTGTTTTAATTTTTATTCCAGTAACATATAAAACCTAAATTTTCCTATTTTCACAGCTTTCCAGTGTACAAGTCAGTGCTGTCAATTATATTGACAATGTTGCGCTACAATCACCACCATCCACTGCCATCACCAAAGCAGAAACTCTACTAATTGGGCATTAACTCTCCATTCGTTAATCCCATAATAGCTCTTGGTAACTGTATTCTAATTTCTAACTCTATGAATTTGCATATAGTAATAATTACATATATGAACTTATATATAAAAATGTAAATATAATATTTGTCCTTTTATGTCTGGCTTATTTCACTCAATATGATGTCTTCAAGTTTCATCCATGTTGTAGCATGTATCAAAACTTCATTCCATTACATGGTTGGGTAATATTTTATTATACATATATACAAACACACACACACACACACACACATATATATATATATACACATATACATATATGACTTTTTGTTTATCCACTCACTGTTGATGGATGCTTGGGTTGCTTCCATCTTTTGGCAATTGTGAAAACCCTACTATGAACAGTGATGTGCAAATATCTGTTTGCATCCCTGCTTTCAATAATTTTGGGTGAATAGAAGTTGACAGGTCATGTTTAATTCTATACTTAATTTTTTGAGGAAATACCAAACTATTTTTCACAGAAATTACAGCATTTTACAACCTCACCAACAACTATTCCTATTTCTCCAAATCCTCTTGAAGACTTTTTACATCCCCTCTTTTATAGTAGTCATTCTAATGGGTGTGAAATTGTATCTCATTGAATTTTACTTTATGGTTCCCCAAAGGCTAATGATGGTAAGCATCTTTTCATGTACTTATTTGCAACCTATATATCTTTTTTGCAGAAATATCTACTTGGGTTCTATGCCCATTTTTTTTTCCAATAAGTTTGTTGTTCTTTTTGTTGAATTGTAGCACTTACTTAAATACTCTATTAAACTTCTGTCAGATCTAAGGTTTCTAAATATTTTCTCCCATTTTGTCACTTGTCTTCTTATTTTCATCAAAAAGTCCTATCATGCCCAAAAGTTTCCAATTTTGATAAAGTCCTATGTATCTATATTTTATTTTCTTTACTTTGGTGCAAAGTCCAAGAAATTGTTTCCTAGCACAAGGTCCTTAAGAGGCTTCCCTCTGATTTTTCCTAGAAGTTTTAAAGTTTTCATTCTTATATTTAGAATTGTGTCCATTTCCATTAATTTTTTATTATGGTATGAGGTTGGAGTTCATCTTCATTCTTTTATATATGAATATCCAGTTTTCCCAGCACCATTTGTTGAAGAGACTGCTCATTTCCTATTGAGTAGACTTGGCACCCTTTTCAAATATCAATTGGCCATAAATGTGATGGTATATTTCTGAACACTCAATGCAATTACATTGATCCTGTGCCAGTACCAGGTAGTTTTGAATACTACACATTTATAAGAAGTTTTAATATTGGAAAGTGTGAGTCATCCAACATTGTTCTTTCTGACCAGGGTTTTGGCTGTCAGGGGTCCCTAAACTTCCGTATAAATTTGATGATTTTCTTTTTCATTTCTGCAAATAAGGCTATTGAATTTATGACTGGGATTGGTTACATCTGTAAATACCTAATAGGTAGAATGGACATCTTAACAATATTTAGTCTTTCAATCCATGAACATAGAACATTCTTCCAATTATTTAGATTTTATTCCATTGTTTTCAGTAATTTTTTTTTAGTTTTGCCTTTATATCATTGATTAAATTTTTCTTAGATACTTGATTCCTTCAGTTGCTATTGTAAATGTAATTTTTCTTTATTTCATCTTCAGATTGTTCATTTCAGGGCATAGAAAACCACCTATTTTTGCATATAGATATTGTACCCAACCACTTTGATGAATTTATTAACTCTATTAACTTTGTTGTGAATTTCAGGAATTTCTATATATAAGATCATGTCATCAGCATAAAGAGATATTTTAAATTATTTCTTTATAATTTGGATGCCTTTATCTTGCCTTATTGTTCTTTTAGAAAGAATTTCCAGTACAATGTTGAATAACAGTGGTGACATTGGGCATCCTTGTCTAGTTCCAGATCTTAGAAGGTAAACTTTCAATCTTTCACAATTGAATATTATTTACTGGTGTGCTTTTCATAAATGCCTATTATCATATTGAGGAATTTTGTTCCTATTTTTAGTTTTCTGAGTATGTTTATAAAGATGTTGGATTTTGTCATACCTTTTGCATATCAATTGAGATGAGGTGATCATCTTATTTCCCTCATTCTATTAATCTGTTGTACTGAGTTTATTTTTTATGTTGAACCACCCTGGCACAACTGGAATAAATACCATTTGCTCATGGTAAATAATTATTTTAATGTGCTGTTGCATTCAGTTTGCTAATTATTCTAGAGGTGAAGTTAAGTCTCTGATTTGAGACCTTTCTTCTTTATAAAATACAATCATTAGAGCTTTTAAGTTTTCCATTGAATGGTCTGTGCCACATCCAGTAAGTTTTGTGATGTTTTGTTTCATTTGCCTTAAAACATTTCCTAATTTCCATTGTTATTTCCTTTCTGATCCACTATTGGTTAAGGGAGTGTTGTTTAATTTCCAGATATTTGGGGATTTTCCTATTCTTTTCCTGTTATTGATTTCTAGTTTAATTCCACTGTGTTTCCAGAAGATATGTTGTATTATTTCAATCTTTTTTAAATTATGGAGACTTATTTTGTTATCTAACATATGGTCTATCCTGGAGAATATCCCATGTGCACTAAAGAAGAATGTGCATTCTGCTGTTGTTAGGTGAAATGTTCTGTATATGTCTGTGAGGTTAGTTGGTTTTTCAATATCCTTCAAGTCTTCTATTTCCTTATTGATCTTATGTCTAGATGGTGTAGTGAAGTCTCCAACAGTCTGTTTCTGTCTTCAAATCTGTCAGTTTGCTTTGTATTTTGTAGGCTCTGCTCTTAGTTGCATATATATATATATATATGCTACTCTTGTTGAATTGATGCCTTTTTCAGGACACATTGACCATCTTTGTCCCTCATGAAAGTTTTTTACTTAAAGTCTTTTTTCTCTGATATTAATAAGCTATCCCATCCTCTTTTAGTTGCTATTTGCATGGTATATATTTTCCATCCTTTCACTTTCAACCTACTTGTTTCTTTGAATTTATGGCGAGTCTCTTATAAGCATCATAAAGATGGCCATGTCTTTTGACTGGAGAGTTTAATACATTTACTCTAAAGTAATTACTCATAGTGCAGGACCTTTTTTGTTGTTGTTGCCATTTTGTTATTTGGCTTTGTAAGTCTTATACCATTTGTCCCTCAATTGTTCAGTTAATGCCTACTTGTGTATTTCTTTGATTTTTCATGGCGTGCCATTTTGAGTTTCTTTTCATTTCCTTTTGTATATATTTTTCATATATTTTATTTGTGGTTAATTGAGGCTTAAATTTAACATTCTAAATCTATAACTGATTTTTTATTTGATATCAAATTAACAAATAGCACAAACATACACTGGTCTTATATCCCTCAATTCCCATATTACGTTTGCACTTATAATATTATTTATTTACATATTATAAATATATTTACAATTGTGTTGGTTTGAAATGATGTATGGACCCTGGAAAAGCCATGTTTTAATCCTAATCCCATTTTGTAAAGGCAGCCATTTCTTCTAATCCCTATTCAGCATTGCATGTTTGAAACTGCAATTAGATCATCTCCTTGGAGATGTGATGTAATTGAGAGTGATTGTTAAGCTGGATTAAGTGACAACAGGTCTCCACCCATTTGGGTGGGTCTTGATTAGTTTATGAAGTCCTATAAAAGGGAAACATTTTTGAGAATGAAAAAGATTCAGAGAGAACAGAGCAGAACGACATAGCCATGAGAAGCAGAGTCCACCAGCCAGCAACTTTTGGATATGAAGGATGAAAATGTCTCCTGGGGAGCTTCATGAAACAGGAAGCCAGGAGAAGAAGCTAGCAGATGATGTCATGTTCGCCATGTGCCCTTCCAGCTGAGAGAGGAACCCTGACTATGTTCACCATGTGCCTTTCCAGATGAGAGAGAAACTCTGACTGTGATCACCATGTGCCTTCTCATTTGAGAGAGAAGCCCTGAACTTCATCAGCCTTCTTGAACCAAGGTATCTTTCCCTGGATGCCTTTGACAGGACATTTCTATAGACTTGTTGTAACTGGAACAGTTTCTCCACTTTAGAACTGTAAACTAGCAATTTATTAAATTCCCCTTTTAAAAAGCCATTCTGTTCTTAGTATGCTGCATTCCAGTAGCTAGCAAACTAGAACAATATTTAATTATATATTAATTATATATAATATATAGTTATATGCTTAAATAATATGTGTATTTAAATATAGAGTTTTGTGCAAAACTCTGTATTTATCATTACATTTTATGCAGTTGCATTTTAGAGCACATAAGAAGTAAAAAGTGGAGTATTCTGATGTGCTAAAGCTGCCAGAATGCAATATACCAGAAATACATTGGAGATTTATTAGCTTATAAATTTATAGTTCTAAGGCCATGGAAATGTCCAAATTTAGGCATCAGAGGGATGATGCCTCCTTTGAGAAAAGGCTCCTGGCACATGGGACACTTCTGTTGCATGGGAAGGCACATGGCTGGCATCTGCATGTCTTTCTCTCCTAGGTTTCATTGCTTTAAGTTTCTGACTTCTGTGGCTTCCTCTCTCAGCTCCCCCAGGGCTTTTTCTCTAATTCATCTCTTGGCTTCTTCTGTGTGCCATTTATCCATTTAAAAAGGATTCTAGTGAGGGGATTATGAGGTGTGGGCTGTGTCATATCTCAACAGAAATAATCTAACCAAAAGACCCGACCCATAATGGGTCTGCACCCACAGGAATGGATCAAAATAACATCTCCATTATTTTCTCTTCCTCTTTTTTTTGCAGAGAAATAGAAATGTCCTCATATAGATTGTATAACTATGTGATTATACCTGGAACCATTGACTAATTACTTAGGATGAATTGTACGGTGTATGAATGAGCTGTTTAAAAAGTAAGCAGAACCAAATAAGTGCTGGAGAAAATGCTAAGAGAGGGAATGTATCTATTGACTCTTGGTAGGGCAGTGTAATGGTTCCACAGGAGGCTAAGTGTAGGGTTGCCCACATGATCCAGCAACACTGTTATTAGTATATACTTAGAAGAACTGAGAGGAGGAACAAGAATGGACATTTGCACACTGGTGTTTATGCTGGCTGTATTCATGGCTCACCATGGATAGAGGTGGCCTAAAAGTATATTGACTGATGAAAGGAAGGAGGAAATGTGATGTATACATACAATGGAATATTGAGCAGCGGCAAGAAGGAATATAGTTGTGAGGCATGGACCTTGTGAGTGAAATAAGCCAGAAATGAAAAAAACAAGCACTATAGCACCTCAATAATGTGGGCTAACTATAATGTGCAAACTCTGAGAATTAAATTTGAGAGCATAGTTTATCATGGGAAGGCTTATTGTCAACGCTCTTAGAATGTAAGCTGCTACAACAATCCCATTGTTTCCTTAGTTGTAATGGGATTTCTAAATTATGAGATGCTGAGCTTGTGTGTATAACTTGGTTATTCCCTAGAAAATTGAATATCAGTGTGACAACTGAGACTCAGAGCTAGAGTTCTTCAACCATGAAAATCAGGACCACTCCATATAGCAACTGATAAAATAAGCTGAAAAAGAGATCAGACTGTTTTATTCATATATCCAGTTGAAGTCTGATCTCTTTTTCAATATCACTCTTTACCCTTTAGTCTGATTTATGTGGAGTAATGAAAATTTTCAAAAACTGATTGTGGTGATGAATGCACCACTGTATGATGATACTATGAACCACTGATTATACACTTTGGATGATTATAGGGTATGTGAATTTATCTTAGTCAATTTTTTAATAAATAAATTTATATATAATTATATATATAAATATATATTGTAATAAATAAAATTACTAAAAATATAACATGGTCTGGAGAAAAAAAAGAACATGACCTTTTCTGGGATACATTTCAGCTTCAAACTGCCACATGGATTTATATACCAAATTGCAATACAAAATAATACAGACACTTATTATTACCCATACGACTACCTTTAATAGAGGTTTGTATTTCTTTATTCTACCTCAATCCACCATCTAATATCCTTTCTTTTCAGTCAGAAAAATTCTCTTTAGCATTTCTTGCAGGGTAGGTCTAGAAGGGACAGACTCTCTCAGTTTTTTTTTTTTTTTTTTTTATTCTGGATTGTCTTAATCTTGCCCTCATTTTTGAAAGACAGCTTCACTATATATAAATTCCTCAATAGCAATTGTGTTCTTTTAGCAATTGAACATGTTGTCCTATTGTCTTCCGGTCTCCATGGTTCTCTGATGAGAAATATGTGCTTAATCTTATTTGGTCTCCCTTGTTCATGACATGTTACTTTTTTCCTGCACTTTTCAGAACTCTCTCTTTGTCTGTGTCAAACAACACTTTGACTGCTGTGTGTCTTAATTCTGCAATCCTAGAAAAGTTTTTTATTAATCCACTTATTTATGTTTGATTTGGCAAATGGTAAGATCACTTTTACTCATGGGCATAGACTGAGCATCTCTAAGATTTTGCTGTAAAATAAATTATTTTGAGGATAAAATGATGATAAATAAGGATTTTATTTAGTTCATTGAGTTAATTTGAAACAATCTAATCCTTTTTCTAGGATATTCTTCGGCATGTGCCCAAAAGGGAAGTGGAAAGGTCATAGGAGTAAACATCCCACCCTCTTTCACATCTGACATATTGTGTGTGAATCTTCCATTGACGTGGTTTAGTTTTTCATTTCCTATTCTGGTAAGGAGCTCAAATACTTACACTTCATCATTCTTACCATGTTATTCTTTATTTAAAAGGTTAAGGAGGCAATGAGAGTATCCTGCTAGTTGTTAATATCAGGTATAATTCAAGATACAGTAAAATTAACCAAAATGATAAATCATTGGACCCAATAAGAGATAGACTTGGATCTACATTTATTTTTTATCACATGATCCACATGAACCCATGTGCTATGCATGAATCATATTAAAGCATCTGGTTTCTTAGGAATTACATTAGGAGGGACTCTCTTTACCATTGTTCCTGAGAGATTTAGGTATTGTAAGTGATTCTGGTACATGGTCACAAGTTAACTGGAAGGGAAAGCAAGGAGGAAAACTTACAGTATGTATTTTTATGGTTGTCAGGGTCTTCAAGTTATTTTCAGGAACAGAGTTCTCTTTCTGTCAAGAGATCTGAGATTGAAGAAACTTATTCAAGTATGGAAATTGAGGAAAGAGCTATGACTCTCTACTGTAGTGAATCCAATTTAGATGAAAGCAATAAGGTCTAGAATTTTAATCTGGACCTACACAGGCTATCTCCTTACTTCACTTCAGGAAACCCATGGTTACCCAGTCACTACCTGTGAGTCAAATGGTTAAAGCCATTATGTTTCCTTTCTAGCCTTGCTGCCAATGATGCTTGCCATAGAATAACTAGCCATGGATAGTACAAATGAACACTTAACCTCTGCTACTCTGGTATTCTCATCAAACCCAATGACATACAACAGTCCATTTCAATAGTAGCACATGGCATAGAGAGAAAAAAGGAGTTGCAGTGGATAAAATCCATTCTAACATAAGTATCTGCCTAAGTCATTGAATTGGCTCTTTATATTAAATGAGCAAAAGCTATAGTTTCTCTTGGTTTAATGTGGGCTGCTCCTAAGCCCATGTTTCAGTCATTCCCTGCTACTCAAATTAATTTATTGTCTATAAACTTTCTACCAAGACAGTCATACTGATGAGTTAGGAGGTCTATATAGAACAGAGCTTAATACAGTAAGTACTCTATATATACAAATTCACCCTGACCTAAATTTATCTTTTTTTCTCACTAATATAACACACTCATAATCCATTCCTACCTTAATTTTATACATTTATATCAAAATACATAAGAAAAACTGTGCAATTACTTGAGGATGTCTCCTCCTACAATATGCTAGGGTATATCTCTGGTTACAGACTTGGATGCCCTATCAGAGACTTCTGCAGCCAATAGAGGTTTATGTTTTTTTTTTTTATTTTTTTATTTTGTTTTGTTTTGGAGGGAGGAGGGGATTAAGCATGGTGAAAATTTCCATTCTAATTTTTAGATCTGTATTCTATCCCACTCAGCATCTTAAACTTAAACTAAGAAAGCTGGTGGAATATTTTCAAAACATATCAAGCAAGGTCATCGATTTAAAATTCCTTTTTTGTAAGATTCTGTGCCCATTACTAGTCCTGGTTATTGTAAGAGTCAAAAATGGCTGAAAGAAAAACGTCCATGCTTGCTAGCTAAGCAAGGAGCGATATTTTCAGTGTTCGATGGCCTAAAGATGTATGAGATGGCTGAAGAAATGAGACTTGTGGTGGTTTGAAGCTGTATGGAAGTTTGTTTTTAAAGTTAATTCATTCCTGTGGGTGTGAACCCATCATAAGTAGGACATTTGGGATGAGATTACTCAAGTAAGGCATGGCTCAGAGTGGGTCTTAATTCTCTAAAAGGACAAAGACAGAGAAAGCCTCAAAAGCAAGAAGCTGGAAGCAACTTGGAAGAGAAGGGAGAGACCAGCTAATGCCACCGTGTGCTTTGCCATGTGACAGATGAGTCCAGGATTGTCAGCAACTAGTCTTCAGGTGAGAAAGCACTGCCTTGTGAGTCCTCCATGTGGACATCTTTCTAAGCCTCCAAACTATAAGCTTGTAAATTAATAAATTCCCATTGTTAAAAACAAACCCATTTTATCGTATCTGCATTTCAGCAGACTAGCAAACTAAAAGGTCACTCTAGTTTTTTAAGGAATCATTTCCAAAATGCTACTGTATATCCAGACTATTAAGATAGTACTCCTTCTAAAAGTACCTTGCAACTGCCATGATCAGAAAGTAAACATAATCAGAAAGCTCCTGCTTTTGTTGCAGGCTCCAAAGCCATGCAGGAACTACCATCTTTCACATGAGCAGTGTGGATCCTTGCACGCTGCTTCTTGTTATTCTCAAAACTGTGGTAGGATCCTGGGTCCACTGCTGAGTTACTGAGTTAAGAAAGCCTTCATAACTGGTTTTGCCAGCAAAATTAAAAACAGTAAAAGCAATAGGGATATTGCCTCCACTTCATTAAATGTATCTTGCCTTAAATAAATGTAACTGATTCTCTGAACTAAAAACAATTCAACTACAAGAAAATATGGGAACTAGACTTTTTAGCCTTCTTGGTTCTATACTATGCATGGACAGTAGGAATATGGAATGGAATTTGAATGTAAGCCTGCAATACCTGCTACCAAACAATAGAGCAATGATTGCCCAAGCCTGATATGTGGGCAGAAATATAGTTTACAGCTTACTTTCTGATGTGAAAGAGGTTAGCTGAAATGGAGAATGCAGGGTTAGTGCTGTGCAAGTAAGTACCATATTTTAGACTTTCTATGCAAAAATCAGGATTAGTAGGGACTATGACAAATCAGAAAATCTTCTTAAAGAGACTCAAATTCAATTACTTTAGGCTTTTTTTTTTGTGCAGTGTGTACACCAAGTACAGATAAAAAGTGTATTTAGTTAATAAATCACCAATTTGCAAACCCTATCTAAGAGGTAGAAGTACTGCTCTGAAGTATGACACTCAGGACCCTAGTTTTACATCTGCTCTGACTGCATTGTATCAGGTAACCTCTCTAAAGCAGTTTCTTCATCTGTAAATAAAGTGGGAAATCTCATATATTGCCTGTAAGGGGTTGTGTGAAAGAAGTTTTATTTAATATATGCATCCAAAAATTAACAAGGCATAGACTTTAGCCCTAGAAGGAAAGATCTGTATGTAATAGAAGAGTAAAATACAATGCTTGGTTATTTTTAGTCTTGTTTTACTTCTTAGGGTTAATTTAGTTTGGCATTGAAGGAAATTAGTGTCAAACTCAGAAGTCAGGCTTTAAAAGTTTATATCCAACCTGAAATCTGGACAGAATGCTAGTTTTAGCTGAAGGGTATACCTTGTCTTATTTTCATTTTAAACACTCATTTGTAATTTACTACATTCAAAAGATATTTTGTACATTAATGTTATGTAAAGGTGACAAATTGGGACTTTGGGAAAATGACTTTTCTGTTAGGAATTGCAGATATTCTATCTCTGTTTTTAACGCATGTTTTATTTGTGTCCTATTGACCATGGATTCAAACGTAAAAGTGATTTGACTGTTACCTCTAGTTCAAATCCTCTGTAAATCATTAAGATTTGCCAAAATTTTATTATATTTTGACAAGAAATTCAACATTTACATATTTTAATTCTGATTTAATCAACGTTCATGTTATGACTGAGCGTATGCTAAATACTGTTCTCCAAAGTATTTGTTTCAGTTTTCGGAAATAATTTCTGCCTAGTCATAGGAATTCAGTAAACGGATTTCTGAGTAATTAACTTTGATCCCTATAATTCATGAACATTTACCCTAAACTCAATAACCTATAGAATGGAGATTCACTCAAAATATACCTAAATTTCTCTTGGAAAGTCTGGTTTATTTTCAGTAAATGGGAAAGCTTATGAATTTGAGAAACTCATTAGGATTGGTATGTCCTGAACCCACATTTAGTGCTTCTTCCTTTCTACATTTTTGGAGCATTTTTTTGCATAATCCTCTGTTAAATATGACCTCTGCTATATTATTAGTTCTTAGACAACAGGATGTATGATCTCAATATTCTTCATTGCAGCACCAGCCTATGCTTAGCAGAATACTTTAGACAAAATCTTGTTTCTCTATTAAATATTTATCGAATGAATGAATGAATGAATGAATGAATGAGATTCCACTTGTCTCTGGAACTCAAATGCAAATGTGACTGCAGGTCTCATTTACTACTTTCCATGCAGGCAGGTTCAGGCATAAAAGGAAGGGTTCATTTGGGAAACCTCAGGAGTTTTGTTTCATACTTCATTTTATAAAAGCAATAAAATTTATATGGTCAAGGGCAAGCTCACTCAGCAAAGCACAGCTTGCCTGTGTGATTTATTTAGACCTTTGAATTCCTAATTTCAGGTGGTCTAGGAGTATTTTATTGATGATTACAAATCTTTTCTTTCTTTATTCTGTTTAGAATAACATTCAAGGTCACAGAAGGAGCCATTATGGGTCGAACTTCCCTGAAAACCTATGGCCTACTAGCAATTTCTCTCAAGCTTTCAATTTGGATTTAGCTTGTTGATTAGACACTCATTGATCATGGTTATATATTTCAGAGCTTCTGAGTATAGGTTCAAACCCAGTGCTATAGTTGACTACATCAATGAATAAAGAGGAATAGGGTTTTAGAGGTCAGGAGTTATCTTCCTAAATCAGAGGGGAGGGAAAAATCAATGAACAGGTGGCAAACAGTGGTTAAGCAGAAAGTATAAGCAGTCTGTGCCAGAAATATCTCAACTCTAGGAATCATATTTAGTCAGAGCTGGAGGAAAACTGCAGTGAGGACTAAGGATGCTTCACAGTCTGTTATACTAACAACAGACAGAGTTTAGGGATTTCAAAAGGAAACAACAGAAATTCAAGGAAGAATATATTCAGTCTAAAGATTCTTTGTCTCCTAGACAGTCAAAAAAGAAAAGAAAGGAATACAAGATGCTTAAATTCAGCAAAGAATACTGGGTCTCAAAATGTTAGAGGGAATAAGGCTAATGCTTAAAGAATAAATCTTGCACCTGACAGATGTAAGAAGGGAATATGGTGAAGCAATGAAAGACAACAGGAATTCCAGTCAAGTTGCCCTGCTGCCAGGGGATCTATCATGTCAACAGACATGATCGAAGTAATTCATGGCTTGAAAAAGTAAGAACTTGAAAATTAGAGATTTTGGGAAAGGAAAAAAAAATTAAAGACTAGAGACTAAAGAAATGTCATAAGAAATGTTTATTTCACCAATCTCTTTGAGGACCTTTTCAGGTGAAGTAATGGAGAACCGTGAGGGACCCTATCTTAGGACACAAGATAGAAAATGATGGAATCTTTCACCTAACATGAGAATCCTCTTCATTCAACACTAAAGTAGCAGAAGCACAGGAGTTAAAAGAAAATGAAAACTAAGAAAGCCAAAGAAAATGTCTCAAAAATAGATGTTTCAAATGTCATACATTGCAAGGGAACTCCTGCTTGCCTGAGGCAATAAGAAGACTGCTCTCAAGTGATCACTTGATAGGAGAATTCTACCAATTACAATTTTAGTTCACATATCGTGGACTCTAAATGCCACACAAAGAAGCAACTTTCTAGTGATTATGAACCCAAGACTGCTTTTACTTTTCTTTTTTTATATTTATTTCTCTACTCCCTTCACCCAAATAAATGTGGCTGAGAAGTATAGGCAAACATTTCTCAGTTAGAGATATATACATAAGATGCGCATCTAAGAATTGTAAAGAAGCTTTTAGAAGGTACAAAATAGCTAGCTACCAATCCCCCAACCCAGACATATTGAATCAAATATGTTGGATAAGATCTGTGATTGCATGATTTGAAAGAGCTTCCAAGGTGATTTCTATGTGACCTTCTGACTTCATACCTTAAGACTTGATTGTTTGAACAAATATATATTGTTTGAACATTTAAATTTTGTTCCAGAAATCCCATTTTATAATGAAATTTGTGTCTAGATTATAAAAATCTGGAACCACTGTTACTTGTTTCTAGAGTGCTGATTGTATTTCTAAATATTCTGAAAGTTTTATTGGTGCTAAAATATCTTGGTGCATCTTATTGTCCAGCTGGAACTTCATCCAAGTAGAGACAGAAGACTGAAGCTAGGCTAGCCAATGTTGCAGATGCTAAATGAAGAATGGCTGATTACCAGTCGGTATGGTTAGAGGAACAAATATCCAGCCTCTACTCTGGTTCATGAGATGATGTCATAGCTAGGACTAAGCAGAATAAACAAAGGATAGTAGGGCAAACAGTTTTGGAAAAAGTTTTTTTTGGGAGGTTTTAACTTTTCTGTAGGAATGAGGATTACTTAAGAATAAGTGTTGATAGTTACATTTTTCACATTGTTTAAATTTCTGATAAGGAATTAGACATAATAAGGAACTTCATAATTAACTTCCACATAATAGTAGTGATAGATTAAGCAATGTTAATTAGTCACGACTCTTGGGCTATTTTCTTGATTTGCGTGCATGCAAGAATCTGTTGTATTAGTCCTTTATGCTAATTTCAGCATGTTATTGTTACTTATGTGATTTAATTAAACTATATGCAAAATGAAGATGCATAAGTATGGAGAAATCAGATTTATTTTGTTTGATATAAATTAAGTTGAATACTCTGGAGAGACTCCCTAGAGGCAAATCATTAAAAAGGAATTTCTCAAAAAAAAGAAAGAAAAAGGAATTTCTCTCATTTTTTTTATAGGATTCTATATTCAGACTGATTTTTCAGTTGTCTTTAACATCTCTCCATTTTTAAGTAGATTAGTATCTTAGCAATATAGATGTACTTTGGGATTGGTATTCAATAAAGAGTTTTAATTAGACACATCTGATGAATGAATTTTATGTTAAAATGAAATAATGTGTGTATCATCTTTATGAAAATTTAATTTAATTCATTCATTCGATTACTTTATCAATACCAGTGTCCATCAGATCAGATGATATGGGATCTATTCTCTCTGTGTTGGCTGCCTCCTGGTTTTAAATTTTTAAGGCTGTCTGGTCAATTATGATGGGCAGTATAGCTAGGTATGATTCAATACGAGAAATGCATAAGAAATGCATTCTTGAGTTAATGAATAAGTATGAACCTCAAGATCATTAATTTTGCACCATAAACTATTAATTGTCTGGAGATAACATTAAGGAAACATTTAGAAAAGATTCTGATCAAAGTGATGTACTGCCTGTCTCATTGGTCCCAGAATAATCAATAGAAGCAATGGCAAAGGTCAGGGAAGTGGCTGACCACGGTGTTTCCAGAAATTCTCCGATCCTGTGTTAATCTCTCCATCAGAGTGGGAAGTAATTGACAATAGGTCTGACCAACACTATAAAAATACGAAGGACAGATAGAAATGAAATTGGGCCTCTGGGATGAGGCTGTAGAAGATACCTCCTTATACAATCCTGGTCTTTTTCCAAACAGAAGTATGGATCTGGCAGCCCAATTTTCAGAACACTGATAACATGAAACTTAAATTAATGTTTAAAGTTCAGTAAAGAATAGATATTGACCTTTTCCTTTCTCTCCTTCTAGTTGGAGTGGATGGCTAGTAAAGAGCACTTCTATTTTGAAAGTTCTGAGCCACTGAAATTTCTATGTTTCAACTATGAATCTCAAAGCACAGGACATTATTGTCCTATAATGTGATCCAGGCTTAGCTCTTTCTTTCTTCAATGACAATTAGTTTGGGGTTAAATAACTTATCAGTTTATATTCAAAATGTTTCTAGTATACAGCAATTATAGGAATCTGAAAAGATCATCTTTAAAAATTTTGATTCTAAAATATGTTTTTGGGGTCAAATAATTACAGGAACTTTTTTATTAAAAAAATCAACTCAAATTTTGTTTATCTCATTTTCAAAGAATGAAAACATGTAGAAATTTTTGAAGAAAATACCTACCTTTCTGATACTTTATTCTGCCTCGAGTACTCCCACAATATTTATCAATTTGAATCAAGAGATGAGCCCACACTTGTTGAGCTGATTGGGGATATGGAGTTGAGTTTCTTACCTCACTCTTTTAGGAGACCAGGTATAAATATATGGACTCCTGTTGAAGGTGACGGTTCCAATTGTGCTTGTAGCTCTGACTTTATTCACTATTGGAGCAATTTTCTTATTTTCTCCAGAGAGAAAAAAAAGTACAGCAGGGAGAGGTCTTTAAAAAGTTTAGCTTTGGTAGTATTCTAACAACTTCAGAAAATTGAATTATGTTCTGGAGAAGTAATCAATTCCAAAGAACAACCTAACCATTATAAACTGTCTCATAGTTACTTTTCCTGATATTTTTCTAGGTCATTCAAGGCCCCAGATAAAGATAACTAAACAACGTTTCCTTGGCTCAACACCACCCAGAGTATTTTGGACACTGCAGTCACGTTTAAATTCTCCAGGGATAGCTTGCATGTGCTGATCATTAGTCATTTGGACTGCATGTCAGCATCTGTCATTTCCTCCTCTTCTGCTCCTGGCAGGGATTGTTTTATGAAATCATTGACTCCTGGTTGCTATGGAGATTTCCTACACCATTCCAAAGGCAAATAGGCTGCCTTGTTTCAACCAAATAAAGAGCCCTCCTACTTCCCCGGAACAGATATGTTTCTCCCCCAAATTGTGTAGCAAATTTACGAAGCTGTGCAGTCTTGGGCTTTTAGCTGTATGTAGAGATTTCAGTGATGATCTTTAACTATTTAGGTATAATTCCAGGAGAATAGCACCATGTCCTTGGAATTCTGATAAGAAGTGGTGAGGTTTGGTACAAGTGTGGTGTGTAGCACGTGTCAGGCTGCAATTATAAGTGTTCTTCCCTTCTATATTTGATTGTTATTCCTGCACAAAGTTTATATGCACAACTTTTCTTCCATTAGGAAAAGATTCTTATCAAGAGAGGTTTTAGTACCTCACACATACAGGTCTTTAGTGGATTCACCATGAAATTCTCTAGGTGAGTCTGAATATGTCTCATTTATAAGATATACAAAGCTTAGTCTCTGTCTTTGGAAACCTTGCTACACTAATCAACACTGCTTTTAAGACTGCTAACTTTGTATGATTTAATACTCTGCCTTATCTCACTCAAAATATAAGGATTGATTTTAGTTAATTTCTTAAGTAGTATATTTATTTTGGAATGTATGGAATTGTGAAAGAAATTTCAGTGATATAAATCTTTACTGAAAACTGTGGCAAGCACTCTTGTGAGAGTCAATAGGATTTTTTTGTCCCTTTGATAGAATGTTTAATTCCCATTAATTTTCATGATGGTTATATGTATCTTTAAGCAGAGCTTACCACATATGCTTTAATGAGGTTCAAGAATTTCTAATCTCCTGTATCTATAGACAGAAAGTTCTGTTCTTTAGAAATTTTCAAATCCCTGGTGTACAAATTGTATTCATTTTATATTTGAGACAAATGCTGACATAATTGGGAGATGTCTGACAAAAAACAAGTAGAGGAGCCTCAAAAATGTGACCTTGTTGCTGAGACATTTGCTGCAATTAATAGATTGGGAGATTCTTCCACCACAATCCCTGGTTATTTGAAATACTTACGGATCTTTAAATAATAAGCATTTAAAATTCTCTTCCATTGTAATAAATTGTTTCATTATTCACTTTTACTTTGTTTCAATTCACTCCATATACTCATTAGCTGAATACAGTTGAGAGGTTATCCTTTGGGTATTCATGATGAATGAATAGTGTTTTAAGGGTATGAAATCTGGACAAGGTTATTATAGTATGTTCAAAATAATGTCTTATTACAATTTTACACAGATAGTGGAGAGGTATCATGAGTCTTGAAATAACAAAGCTCCTAAAGAAGAACCAGAATTTTCTTAAACTACCTATAGAAAATAAGTTACATAAAATTAGCTTTACTATTATAGTGGATAAGGATGATTACATTATATTAAAATATCTCCTACCACAAAAAAATAGTATACTTTCTATGGCATGTTAAAATTTCTTATGCATATTGGATATGGTTATATGTATGGTTATTCTTATCTATGTGCAAATTAGGAAACTTCTGATGTGGTACAACTTTTATAGGTTCAGGGAAACTTCCATGCACCCCTCTCCCCAAGACTCATAATGAACATAGAGTAAAAGAAGGAAGGAAAGAAATTGGGCAAAATGAAAAGAATTAAGATAAATTATCCCCAACAACACTACCAGCCATGAGAAGGTTTGTGGCAACCCTGCTTCAAGCCAGTCCATTTGTGCCATTTTTTTTTCAAGTATGTGTTCACAAATCGCAATTTTCCCTTTCATTTCCTTTCTCGTGCCACTCTCTGTTCTTTCTAATCTAGTGTATTAGCCATGATTGACAGCACATATTGAACAGTAGAGGAGAGTGGACAGTTTATGTTGCTCCTGGCTTTAAAGGGATGTTTCTAAAGTTATACCTTGTATACTATGGACTTTTGTAGAGACCCTTTTTCAGGGTAAGGAAGTTTCATTAGCTCTTGTTGAGCATTAAGTGATGGGTTTGAATATTATCAGGTGCTCATTCAACTCTGTTGAGATAGTTACCTTTTTCTTTTCCTTCCATAACAACTTTTTAAATGCAGTTTATTGAGATATAATCACATATACCAAATGTGTATACACATTCACATGTACCATCCAAAGTGTACACTCATTGGCTCCAGTATCATCACATATTTGTGCATATAACCCCCAAATAAATTTTAAAATGGTTTCATTATTTCAGGAAAGAAATGAAGAGAAAAAAGAAAACCCAAATCCTCCCATAACCTTTATTCCTCCCCCATTATTGACCCATAGTATTGTTGTAGTACATTTGCTCCTATTGATGAAAGAGTATTAGAATATTAGTCCATGTTTTGCAATAGGTACATGTTGCCCATATACCCTCTATTATTTACCCCTTATAATATCATACATTTGTTTTAGTTCATGAAATGATTTTTAAAATATTTATACAGTTAAATAAGAGCATCATCAGCTGCAAGATTCACTGTGTGATACATTCGCATGTTTTAACCTCCAGCTTTCCTTTTGGTACATACATGATTGTAAATTTCCCCTTTCCATCACATTCACACACAATTGTGCACTATTAATCATTCTCAAAATAATATGCTGCACTCACCTCTGCCCATTTCCAAACATTTAAATTCAACTTAGTTTAACATTCTACACGTTAAACGACCGCTCCCCATTCTTTATCTTGGTCTCCTATATTCTATATTCAATATCCTCATATGTTATGTTCTGTATTTTATGTCTATGAGTTTACATATCATAGTGTTTATCTGTGAGATCATACAGGATTTGCATAATGCCTTTTTAAACATTTTTATTGTGAAATACAACATATATATAAAAATAATGAATTTCAAAGTACATTTTAACAAATGAGTTTTAGAACTAATTTCAAAGTATGATGTGGGTTACAGCTCTACCATTTCAGATGTTTCCTTCTAGCTGCTGTAAGACACTGGAGACTAAAAAGAAATATCAATATAATGATTGAGTAGTCAAAAAAAAAGTATGTGCTCACTTCGCGTCTCTGTGTCACATTTTGGCAATTCAAACTTTTCATTGTTATTATATCTGTTATAGTAATTTGTGATCAGTGATCATTGATTTACTATTGCAATTATTTTGGAGCACCACAAAATACGCACACATATAAGTTGACAAATTTAATCAATAAATGTGTGCTCTAACTGCTCCACCAACTGGCCATTCCCCATCCTCTCCCTCTCCTCAGGGCAATTAATAATCCTCCAATGGCTTCTAAGTGCTCAAGTGAAAGGAAGAGTTGCACATCTCTCATTTTAAATCAAGAGCTATAAATGATTAAGCTTAGTGTGGAAGGCGTGTCAAGAGCCAAGAGAGGCCGAAAGCTAGTCCTCTTACAATAGGTAGCCAAGTTGTGAATGCAAAGCTAAAGTTCTTAAAGGAAATTAAAAATGCTACTCTGGTGATATGAATGATAAGAAAGTGAAACACCCTTATTGTTGATATAGAGAACGTTTTAGTGGTCTGGGCAGGAAATCAAAGCAGGCAAAGCATTCCCTTAAACCAAGCTTAATCCTGAGCAAAATCCTAACTCTATTCAATTCTATGAAGTCTGAGAGAGTTGAAGCAGCTGCAGAAGAATATTAGAAGCTAGCATAATTTGGATCATGAGTTTAAGAAAAGAAGTCTTCTATATAACATAAAAGTGCAAGGTGAAAGTGGCAAGTGCTGATATAGAAGTTGCAGCAAGCTATTCAGGAGTTATAGTTAAGATTTAAACTCAACAATCAAATTTTCAATGTAGACAAAAGAGCCTTGTACTAGAAGAAGACCCACTTAGGTCTTTCATAGCTGGAGAGAAGTAGTCATTGCCTGTTTTCAATACTTCAAGGGACAGGCTGACTCTCTTGTTGAAAGCTAACACACCTGGTGAGTTTAAGTTGAAGCCAAGGCTCATTTACTATTCCCAAAACCCTAGGGCCCTTAAAAACTATGTTAAATTTACTCTCTCTGTGCTACTATAAATGGGACAACAAAGACTGGATGTTGTTTACATATCTCTTTACAATATGGTTTACTGAATATTTTAAGCCCACTGTTGAGAACTGCTGCTCTGAAAGAATCCTTTTAATATATGACTGCTTATTGACAATGCACCTGGTTACCCAAGAGCTCTGAGGGAGATGCAACAAGACTAATCTTGTTTTCAGGCCTGCTAACACAACATCCATTCTGCAGCTATGCATCAAGGAGTAATTTTGACTTTCAAGTCTCATTATTTAAGAAATACATTTTATAAGATTATAGTTGCCACAGATAGTGATTAGTCTGAGGGTTCTGGACAAAGTAAATTGAAAACCTTCTGGAAAGGATTTACCATTGTTGATACCATTAAGAACATTCTTATCTAATGGGAAGAGAAGCACATCAACATTAACAGGAGTTTAGAAGAAGTTGATTCCAACCCTCAAAGATGACTTTGAGAGGTTTAAGCCTTCAATTGAGGAAGTAATTAACTGCTGACATGGTGGCGGGAATAGCGAGATAACTAGAATTAGAAATAGAACCTGAAGATGTGACTGGGTTGCTGCAATCTCATGATAAATTCTGAACAAATGAGGAATTGCATCTTATGTATGAGCAAAGAAAATGGTTTCTTGAGATAGAAACTACTCCTGGCAGAGATGCTGTGACTCTTGTTGAAATGACAATAAAGGGTTTAGAATATCACATCAACTTAGTTGATAAAGCAGCACAATGTTTGAGAGAATCAACTCCAGTTTTGAAAGAAGTTCTACTGTAAGTAAAAGGCTATCAAACAGCATCACGTGCTACAGAGAAATTTTTCATGAAGAGAAGATTCAATCCATGCAACAAACTTCATAGTTGGCTTATTTTAAGATGTTGCTATAGACATTCCAATTTTCAGCAAACGTTAGATCCATCAGCACCCATCAGCATGCAGCCAAGACCCTCCACCAACAAAAACACTGGAACTCGTTGAAGCTCAGAAAATGGCTAGCATTTTTTAGCAATAAACTATTTTTAATTAAAGTAGGTACATTTTTAAAGATAGAATGCCATTATATACTTAATAGCGTACAATATAGTTTAACCGTTATATGTACCGAGAAACTCCAAAATTGTGTAACTCGCTTCCTTGTGATATTTGCTTTTATCATAAATATTGTGGGGTCTGGAACTGAACCCATAGTATTTCCGAGGTATGATTGCAAACAAAAGGTCAACAACTTTAGTGCATAATTAAAATTCATACAAAATTTAATACTACTCTGAGTTAGTACACTGCTGAACAAGATTGATTAGATTTTAGGTTGAAAGCAAGCTTCGATTGTGGTATATGAGGTCTTGAGTGGGGAAGAACATCATGATTCAGTTTCTGGATGGGTCAGGGAGCCCTGAAACAAATGGGGAAGACATATATCCAACTGCTGGAAATCCAAGGCCAGTTTTCTAACTTCACACAATGTTAAATTATTCCTGATAATTTAGATGCAATTGTAAAATATTCACATGCTTGGTTTTTACTTTTACTAATGTTAATATTTTGACAGGAAATTCAGGTATATATAAATTCAGAATATCAGAGTAGTGGCATCCATTAGAAAAGGTGTTTTGTCATCATATTTTGAACAAGGCAATGGAAAATCGTATTTATAGCTGATTTAACAATTAATTTAGTTATAAAATAAGTAAATTAACATATCATATATCTGTTTGAATTATTTTCTTTTTGGTTTGGCTTTGTTGGTAATACTGATACACAGATTGCTATATTAGCTAAAATTAATTCCAAGCATTTTTCAGAAACTAGTAATATTAAAAACAACATTGGAAACAGTGAATAGTGAAATATAGGGGAAAATTACCAAGAAACATCATTAATCGTAAAGAATTTTTGCATGCTATGGACATTGTAAAAGATGTCACTAAAAGTACTAAACCCAGAAGGTGGCACTCTTGTACTGTTCATTGTATTATGAAAATTTGGTATTTCTCAACTCTTTCTTTTTCTCTGTATATACAAATGCCAACACACACACGCACACACACAGTGCACACATACATCTAAATGTATGTGTTTATGTGCTTCCAAGTATAAACTTTTAAAGCTGCATGCATTTATGTAATAGCACTTGTTCACATGGCAACATTATGATACAATTTTATATTTAGCTATTTAATATTTATCTAGTTATATGGAAGTAATGTATTTCAGAAAATAATCAGGAACATTTTCTTAAATATATAAAATAGTACTTTTTACAAAATTGGCATATAAATGTGTTATTAAATAATTATTTTTCTCATTTATGTAATACAACATTAAAGCCAAATAATTTTTGTAGTAGACAATTCATGCTTAAATTTAAAAGAAAATCCAATCCCTACACACAAATTCTTTTCATGGTTTTATTTTAATTGTTTCAATAGAGCACAGACGTATCAGGCAACATTGAAAGTCAATTGCAATTGTTTAACTTTTTGTTTACTTTATTTAAGTGTGAAGTTTAACAATTCACAATTTCAGAGCATGATTAAAACAAAGTAGGTATGCCCTGTACGGCTATGACTTTAATAACCAGATAATTAGTCCCAAGTTCAACCCCATTAAGAAATGCCACTTCTAGCAAATGAGTAACAATGAGTGGGAAATGGAGTCTGAAAAAAAAAACGTAGAACAGCTACAGTCAAAGTACGTCATTTGAAGAATTGACAAAAATGGAAAACATACAAAGCAAAGTTGCAAAATAAAGTTTTAAAAATGTAAACAAAACGTAAATAATCATCCAACAGATGTGGAAACATTTCTTGTTTGTGAAAAAGCAAAATATTTTGTACGTACATAACAGAGTCTAGTCACTAACTAATTTACTGCTTTCCTGTATCATTTTTCTCTTTACCTTCATCAACACAATACAGTGGAGAAAACATGGACTTCAGCATAAAAACAGGCTTGATGTCCGCCCTTGCCTGGCACACACTAGTGACATGACCTTGAACAAGCTATTGAACCCAAGTACCTGCATTCTCTTGGGGAAATAAGGACAATGATACTTAACGTAGAATGTGGTTTGACAGATTCATACTTGATGAAGGTCAGTTCCTCCACATTTTGTTCTTAAAGTAGAGTCTATATGCTAGGTAGGAAAGTCAGAAACAATTCCATATTTCTGCTTTTATGAAGCTTCTTTAAACCTAATTACAATAAGTCTTTTCTAAGTGTCTCATGGTTTATTTTTTCCTCAAGAAAACATGTAAATTTATGTACTTATTGTAAAATTCTATTTTTTGAAACACCCAATTTTCACAAAATTCAGGAGCATTTTTCTTCCTGTGTAAAAAGGGTTATACTTTTGTTATTTTTCTTCTTGCTTAGCGGCTAAGGAAATCTGACATAATTTGCATTTTTATTTCTATGAAAAGTATTTTAAATTGGACTGGCAGTATGCTTTATGGCCTGACTACTTCACAGAACATTTACGGTGGATTTGAGGTTTATTTTTTTTAAAGCTACCCAAGATACATACAAGAGGTACGTTCAAACTGCTATGATTGAGTATAAGTGAAACACTTCAAACACTTAATTATTGGGAATGATTTTTCTGTAAACCTACTAATCAAGATTTGTCAGCCATAAAATGAAGGCTATGGCAGAATTTCTAGAAATTTCAACCTTTCTAATAGAAAAAAAAACTGAATTAGATATAAATTCCCCCAAAATACAGAGTGGTATCACTGTTCTATTTAGGTTTTCTGAATAATTGATTCTCTCAATTGCTAGGACATTAAGTTGCTCAGATCAAAACTTGATAAAGGAAGAATGGGAATGGCAAAAAAGAATTGTGAGTCATTGGGATTTGCCAAAGGCAAAAGTCCCCTAAACTTCTATTTTCTGAAATTTCTCTGAGATGGGAGAAAATAAAGTTAAGCGTAGCACCTTGTTCTGTAGACGTATAAAATGACATAGACATTTTACAATAATCTAAATTGTATTACTTTGAAATTTAAATACTAGAGTTAACTTTTAGAAAGGTTAGAAAAGAAATTGATTAGATAATTTTTTCCTATAGTACAGTTACACATGAAGACTAAGGAAATATTTGTTTTGTTTTTTAGCCTTCAGAATCTGCCCTCATGACATCCTATGTTTTTACATTGTTTTAGTCAGTTCCATTTTACACATTTATGAAATTAAACTTTTTCACATAACATGATCTTGAACATTTGAAAAAAATCTGAGTATTGTGGAGCCTGGTATTAAAAATGATTATTATGCAGTATCAAGATTTGCCAGCCATAAAATGAAGGCTGTGGCAGAATTTCTAGATATTTCAACATACCATTGATGCTTAATGATATTTTCTTAAACTGGTGTTGATTCCTAATAGTTCTGAATTAGTATGCTGGTGACTTTTGATCAAAGTGATTCCAAACAAACTTTTCTTTAATAAGAATGCATTGTAGGCATGCCTTATTATTAACCTGTATTAACTTGTGGAACATTTTCTTAAAGGACATCCTAATATTTAATTTTTTACTAAACTAAAATGTACATGAACAGTAAGGCACAGTTCCTAAACAGTGATTTTGAGAGCTCTCCAGCTTTAAATGCACTATATTCTTTGATAAAATAATACAGCATCTAGATATGTATCCTAAGGAAAAGAAAGTTACATATACAAGGATAAAATAGCCTTATTTCTAATTGTACAGAATTGAAATCAACAGTATACAACACAGAGTGACTCCATTATCTGGTGAAACTAGAAACCAGACTATTATGAAGTTATTTAAAATTACCATTTGGAAAATACTTGGTGTTAAAAAACAATACTTGTGATAATCTTTCAGTCATTTAGCAAGTGTTTATTAAACATCACTGCAGACTGGGCCCCCTAGTAAACTCAGCTTTGGTGCCTTGCACAAAGTGGACACTGAGTATTATGGAGAACAAAACAGAGAGTCCTCCCCTTACTGTGTATGAGTGATAGAATATACATATACTATAACATGTAAAATCATCATGTTATCTATGACTAACTATGGGGGATGAATTTGGTTGATTTTAATATTTTTACTTACAAATATTTCAAAGTCTCAAAAATGGACATATATTACCTTGATAAACAAGATAAAAATAGATAAACACAAGTACACACATGCATAATATATTTGTAACTATAGTCATAAATTTTATCAGAGTTCAGAATCCTGGAAGCAAGAAAATTCTAAGTTAGAGAAAAATCCTCCTCTGACTATTGGCTAGGTTGTAAAGTTAAAAATTTCAAAGACATCAAAGTAGTAGATACAAGCCTAACTATACAATTGCTCTAATGATGTTAGTCTGAAGTTAGCAAAAACATTTTAATCTAGTGACATTCTTACTCACGCCATTCTATTATTTTACATTTGAATCCTCCCTCTTCCTAACAAGTCTCTCTCTGAAATGGCACTGCTATATTCTTTAATCTACTACCATTTCCTCCTCCATTAAAATATCTGCTATATCAGGATCTAAAATATATTTTGACTTTCAGTTGACTGAACACCATTTAATATAAATATTTGTGGTGAATCACATAAAGACAATTTTATATCATCTCTTTCAATATTCTCCGTTACTAATCTAATAAGTGCCACATTATTTTGGCGGAGGATTTTATTTAAAAAACAGTAGTGCACAAACCAGTCAAAAAATTAATATGTTTACTTTGTTCTGTTTTTTTGAAATAATTTAGCTAAATATCATGATACCAATTTAGTGTGAATATTTCTTGTTAGGTGTCATCAGCTTTTTCTTTAGGTTTTATAATACATTAACAGATTTTTTTTTCTATTTTGAGCAAAGCCTCCATATTAATTACACTATACCACCAAAAATAACAATTTTTTTACCCAATTTGCAATGCAGTTTTCATACTCGTGTTTTAAAGAAAGATTATTTAGCATCAACCTTTGATATGTTACACGTACTGAAAGTTAGAATGGCACACCCAGGCGCATCTGATCAAAGATTAAAACAATCTGAGAATAACAATTTCAGAAACTTAGGTTGAGTATTTGGAAATCTTAATATTCTTATTCAGGTATGATTTCTACTGCCTTGCAATCCCAGTGAATGTTGACTAACAACATACTGTTGAAATACTACTCATGTATCACATTGCCCTGTTCTTTCACTTAGAGAAGAAATGGCTCAGAAGTGCCTGATAGAAAGTGTCCATCAGTTGCACTGCCACATTATATAATATATGTATATTTTTGTACACTGTATGGTAGGGTCACGTTTCATTATTTTTCCATGTGAATATCCGTTATTGCAGCACCATTTGTTGAATTCTTTGCTTGTTTGTTTTTTGTTTGTTTGTTTTGCTTGTTTATTTGTTTTTGGGGAAGTACATGGGTCTGGAATCGAACCTGGTCTCCTGCATAGCAGGCAAGAATTCTACCACCGAACCAGTCTTGCACCCCCGTATATTATAATAAACATTTGCAACTTATCATCACTATTGTCCTTTATTATAGTTATTAATGTATACATTGAGCATTTGCTCAATGAGATTCAGCTGGCACTGGTATATGCATGTTCACAATCTTCTGTAAATTACCATACAGAGAAGAAAGACATGCATATAAAGCTTTAGGCTTGCAAGGTATTCAGAAGGTGACTGATGAATACATTAAAAAAATGAACAAGTATTTTAGAATGTATACCATGTATACACTTGATCTTTACAAAGGACTCCCTTTTCATTTTAATTTACTTTATGATGCACCATTAATAATTATCCTTAGTAAATGTTAGCTGTTATTATAAATTATTGAGATTGTTATTATTAGCTGACATGAAAATAAGAACTCTCAGCACTTCATGCTAATCAACTCTTACAACCTCTCTTTAATCACTCTCCCTGAGAGAGCCTAGGCTGTAGTAACATTGAACTATTTGATTTTTTTTTCCTTTCTTGTTCTTTCCCCCTACCCTGCCTTGAATATTCATTGATTTAGATATTTACAAATATTTTTTGAGAGCCTGTCATGTGAGTGGCAGTTTTCTGGTATGGGTCATAGGCTCTGATCAAAATAGATAAAGTCCCTGCCCTCAGGGACCTTCAATTCTAGAGCAAGAAGACAAATAAGAAACAAATTGAACAAGTTAGAAGGTAGTAACATTTGTGGAGGGAAAATAGTCATGGAATAGGGCTACAGCATGAGTGGCACTCAGAACCGTCTGTAAAAAAGGGGCATTGCTGCAGAGATCTGAAGGAGGTGAGGGAATGGACCTTGTGGGCATCTGGGAAAAAGAAACACATGTTCTTGACAGAAGGAACAGGGAATGCAAAGTTATCACAGTATATCATTTCTGAAACTAGAATTTAAAAGAGTCAAACATATTCAAAGTAGAACATATAGCACAAATTTGGGTCTATTTATGTGGTATAATCTCAAAAACTAAAGCATTTCTCTAGATTATTAAGAAACTAATACCTATCGACTGATTGTATGGGTTTTGCTAAAGTCAACTAGGAAATTTAATACATGCTGTCAATATATTCTGATACGCTAATATTTTAGAAATGTAGCAGATGCTTATTGATGACCTATGTAATGCCAATAATTCTTCTGGGGCCCAAAAGTGCAAAGACAATGATGCTCAAGTTTTTCTCCCCGGAGAGCTACATAATTTTGATAAAATAATTTGATAAGGACAATTATGAAGGTACATACAAAATGTTGGAAGAGAGATGAACAGTTAATTTGCTTAAAGAGGGATCAGAAATGCTTCAGTAAAGAGTGTGTGTTCAAATGTGACCTGGTAAGAGAGAAAAATTATTCAAGGCAAATTAAAGGAGAGATAAGAGAATTCAAACAAATAAACAAACACATACAGAAAAGGTGGTTCAACATAATCACAGCATAGACTCCTCTGGGACTAACGAATAAAGAGATTCTATAAGACTTAATTAGTTAATATGTTACTAGAACAACAATGTTTTTAAAAGTCACAGCACTGTACAACATAAATAGCAAACACTAAAGCAAACCATGGACTCTGGTTAATGGAAAAATTATATTATGTTTTCATCAGTTGTAACAAAGGTACCACAATAATTCAAGGTGTTAATATAAACTGTTTTCTGCATGATTTTTCTGTAAGCTTAAAGCTTTTCTAATAAAAAAGGAAGCTTAAAAATAGATAAAAATGAGATTAATATCCTTTTAATGACTAATTACATCAACTCCCAAATGAAACAAATAATGAAAATTTTTTGACATTTAGTTAATATGGGATATAATATGAGGAATAGTTTTGTTTCTGTGTCAGCTAATAATAACAATCATGATAAATAACAGCAGCCAATTCTGATTGTGAACTTTCTATGGGCAAAGGGCTTTTCAAATATCTTAACAGTTAAAATCAGAGCATCTTTATGAAGCAAGTTCTATGTGTATCTCCATATTAGGGAAAAGAATTTATACCAAATAATCTGTCAAAGGTCAGGAGAGAACCTGGCTGACCTGGGATTTAAACTATTTAGTCTTTGTCATAAGGCCTAATGCTTAAGCTGAGTATACTCAGACGATGGAAAATGATCTACCATTGAGTCAGTCCTTGAGCTGAAGGGCATTATATTCTTTTGTCCTGTTCATTTTACAAATAAAGAGAATGGTGAGCAACAAACCAGTGACTTTTCCATAGCCTCCAATTACAAGGCAGAACTGGAATATCACTGCTCTTGTCTCTTTATTGAGTGTTTTATATTTGGTGTGGTTTTCTAAAACAGCGTTGCACTGATTTAAAAACAGGATCTCATCCTGTTCCTTCTTGTCCGTATATAACCAGGGCTTACCAGGTCAGTATCTCTGTGGGTCGAGTTGCCACACAGTGTGTGGTGAGAGTACAGGCTCAGTCACAGCAGAAACTTTCAGCAAAGAACTGCTTTATCTCTTACACAGCACAAAGGGTCCAAAAGAACAGGGGAAGAAATGTCATCATGGCCAGGCTCCTGGGGAAGCCAACTGCATGGCAGCTCTGCATGCCCCACATCCTGCAGGAGGGGAGAGACAAATCTGTGCAGCCAAGGGTGAGTATTTACACACCAGGGTGAGGAAGCCCTAACACTGAGAGCTTCTGCTCTCAATAGCATCTGGGATGGTTTTTTTTTTCCAATTTTCTTCTAGTTTAAGGTCTGTCTAGGCCTTTTAGTTAATAGAGGTAACATCTTCCCCAGGGCTGTGGAATAGAAACGAACTGAAACATAATGTCACAATAGAAAAGAAGACAGGATTAGGCAAAGGTTGGGTGATGGCTGCTGAGCAGTTTGCAATATCCTCCACGGATCTCCTGAAGGATTTTTTTTAGACAAATATAAGCTGATGACTCAAGACACTTATCCAAAATCTCTTAGTCTGGTATTTGTGTGACCTTGAACATACCATTTTTGTCTCTGACTATGAGCTCTTCATTTGTGTAAAATGAAAAGTTGAATTGAACATGAAAAACTATCTTATTTTTTACCTCTCAAAACCTATAGCATATACTTCTATTTCTCCTTTTCCTGATTATACCTTTGGGCATTGTTGAACCATCAGTTAACATTAGAAATAATATTTTGCAGCTGTACAACTAAAGGACTCATACAAATGAATACATTTCTTCCTTATAAGGAAACTGTGTATGTAGTTAGTTTTAAATTTCCTTTACATTGGAGAAAGAGATTCAAGAGGTTAATTTCAGCACTATTCATCTAGTAAGTGGTAAAGCAGGAAATTCAACCTCAGTTATTCTGATTCAAAGTGCATTAAATACTCTCCTAAATTCAGTGGTCTTTTGAATAAAGCACAGCTTTACGACCTATGATGTGACTAAATGTGAAATCAGAGTCGTGAAACCTGAACAGCAATTGAAAAGAACAGAATCTGCAATCAGTATGGGAAAGAAATTAAAAGTAAAATAACCATTGACAGAGGTGTTTGAAATTGTTGGGGAAAAAAGTAGTAGTTAGTATATCTTAGTCTTGGGAAAAGTGGACACAGTTTAAAGGGATGAGTGATTGACATCAGAACTAGGAAAGCTGTCGGCCAAATTTAGTCATTAGAGTGTTTTAACATTATTAGACCCAGGGTTATTAAAATACCTCTTAACATAACTTTAATGCTTCTTCATTTGTCAGCTCTTAGCTCATGCCAGAGGACGAGTTTTAATTACAATTAGTTTCTTTGTCATTTGATGTGATTTGCTAGGTCATTCTGCCACTTCAAAATTCAGTTGATGAGCCAGCCTGTGCACTTCACAAAGTTTAGTGATCATTTTTTTGTGTGAAATTATCCTTGCATTGTTATTTTAGCTCAAAATATCTTATCGTTTCTTTCTTGCCATACTTTGCATATTTAGATATAAAAAATCATTATGCTGTGTCTGAAAGAGAGAATATATAGAGTGCAACAATATTTTTACTATCATAACGCATTCTGCTAAGACAGCTTATTATGATATTATTACTGCAGAAAATACCTTTTCTTTTGCATTACTACTCAATGCTACTGAGAAACTCTTTCACACTAAATAGTTATTGGCAGACAATTTAATCCAGGTACAATTTAGACTGTCTACTGTAATTCTTTTCTTATGAAAGTTTTTTCTATATTCTTTTAGTTTCCTGGGCTGCTTAAGCAAATATAATGAAGTGATTTCATTTAAATAATGGTAATTTATTACCTTACATTTGAGTCCAAATGAAAGCATCATGAAAGCGATGCTGTTCTCCTGAAGATAGGCTGTCTGTGACCCTTGGCTCCTAAGGCTCATGGCATCTGCTGGTCTGTCCCTTCTCTTCAGGGTTTAGTTGATTTCATCTTCTTGCTTGAGTGGATTTCTCTCTCTGTGTGTGAATTTCATTCTCTTTGAAAAGACTTCAGTAATATGATTAAGACCCATCCTGACTGAGATGGGAAACACTAACTGAAATAACCTCATCAACAGGCCCTCCTTACAATGGGTTTGCACCCACAGGAATGGATTAGATTTAAGAACATGTTTTTTCTGGGGCCCATACAGCTTCAAACCACCACATATATTTACCCAATTATCAGCTGCACCATTTAATAGATATGTGCATAATTCTTAACAGCGTTTAAGAATTCATCCTTTATCATTACGTATTATGTGTAGATTGATGAATGTTTGCATCTGCTTCTAAAGGAAACACAAGTATTGTACAAGTAGAGAGATGCAGCCCAGGAGCTGAAGTGTATTTTGCAATCTCACTAAACACAAAGGTGACAAATATATAGAAAACATGGCACAGTGATGCTATACCAGTGACGGAGACTCTGGTACCAGAAAGTCAAAATTCAATTTCAAACTTTTGTATTTAAATCCAAATTAATTGGTGATATTCCTTCTCTGTGTGCTTGTTTTCTAAACTGAAAATAGGGCTCATTTTGCATTTTAGGAGATGATTTTATATATCTAGTAGGTTTGATATAAATGTTAATTTTGTTCATCTATAGTTAAATAAGTCCTGATAAAAATAATCACTCCATAAATGTTATCTATTATAGTTATTACCATTTTATTATTACTAGTAATATTACTTTTTTATCATACTTATTATTAGTAGTAGTAATATTACTACTACTACTATTACATAGAAACACATTTTTTAACCTATTTTTCCTCCTGGGATGCTTGCATAAATGAAAATCCAAGTGTGTTCCCTAGAATGGCTGCAATTCTTGAAGGAAGTTTTCCTGACGTTGTCTCTATCTTCTTTCTAAAGCCTAACTTGGAATGGCCTTGGGCAACAACTCCTCTGAAGTCAATGACACAGGACCTACCTCCATAATCTGTGACAGGCACCAAAGTGAGCAAGGGCCATTAAGATCTAACAATATGCCCTTTACATGTCCTTATCTCAAAGCCTTCAGAGGAGATAAATACGTGAATCTGATAATTCAGTGTAGACTGGGAAGTATTTACAATAATCAAAGCAGATTCTAAGAAATGGTCTTTAATCTGTAACTTTCACTTCCCCTTTTCAGCAGTTCTCTTTCAGGATTAGTAAAATGTCTAGTTCTCAGAGAGTAGAGATGGATTCTTAACATAAATCCTCTGTCCTGTACCTGGGTATTGCTTGTACGTAGTGCCACTGATGGGCAGTTAAACAGTAATTTTTTTCCTTTTTGGCTCTGGGTCAGCTATTCAAACAGCCATGAATTTACACTGAGCTAGAAGTACTAAAGAAAGCTTCATTACTGGTGGATAAAGTGTTACACCATCATTCATTTTTTTAATTTAGGCTCTGCTTGAAGTGTTGGAGGTTGTAATCAATTACATAAACACATGATGCAATTTGACTCATTTGAGCAATTTCAATCAGGATTTCATCTTCATCATAGTGCTGAGATGGCTGTATTGAAAGAAAATAATGACCTTTTGATTGCAACATCAGATGTTGTCTTTCATGATTTTGTTGAGCCTCTTGGCAGCATGTGTTGCAGTACATCATGACATTTTATTGGCTGGTTTATAGATTTTGGTAAGATTTTCTCAAATAAATGCAAAACCAATTCAAAGTGTTATCTCACAGTGATCTATTTAAATGTATATTCAATAAGGTCTTTGATCTTTACTGTAGGGGAATGCAGAACTGTGAGTGCCTTTTCCCCATTTTCCTGTTTAAATTTTGTACAAGGGCATTGCCCTGTATATAGGCATTTTATAATTATGTGAGACTATAGGATGCCTTGAACGGTTTTTGAACACCTTAATTTCACTTATTTTTTTCTTTTCAGATTGAAAAATTAGAAAACTGGGTTTGTTCCCTAAATATATTGTGCTGTCTCTTTGTTGTATACCATCAATGGGATATCTGTTTACATACATCTATCTTCTAGTTCTGTTACTTCTAGGGAGCGTAAACTTACACAGCATATACACACAATTACTTAAATACACAAACACATCCACATCCACACACCGATACTGGTAGCGTGTACAAGAAAGGAAACAAAATTGCTTTCTCTAAGGCAGATTGATTTTAGAGAGGCTGCAGAAGTAAAGTGGCACAACTATCAGTAAGGTAATTCTTGACATTATCCAGGACCTTGTTTTCCTAGAGAGCCTAACTGTACTGATGTTGGAGTGGCAAATACGCAGAAAGCAGCTGGAAGCTACTTGATATTATAGTTTGGCTAAGAGGCACAGCTAAAATACCGATGTCTTAGGGTTTTGTAATTCTCCACATGTGAAGATGGAAATTTAAATGAATGTTGGAGGTGGGAAATTGTCAAACAGAGAAGTGTGTTTCTAAGAAGCAAATGGTTAGCAGCAGGCGTGCAGATGATTGTCTCCCTGAACTGAAGGAATGTCCCTAGGAAAGAAAAAACGAAGATTACCTGGTCAAATCTCTGGTAAACAATCTAATGACAAACGTTTTGAAAACATATTACTGGTATTTGCTAGTGAAAGGTCCCTTATCTAATGGAATGTTCTCAGCAGGATGTACCTGTTTGAATTACTTAATAAAAACATACCTAGAATCTATGAATTTAAAAGCATGGCTCCCTGGCAGAGGGCCTGTACACTATGTACAAAATGGAGATGTCTCATGAGCAAAATTATTTTTTTTTTTGTAATCAGTGTAGCTGCAAACATTGTTAGATATTTCATATGCTGGTCTCGACCAGAACATGACCTTTTGTGCTAAAAATTGACATGGCAGCTGCAATGGCAATCCCAGACTTCTGTCTGCTTTGGTTGCTCATTGAGATTATTTCTACACTTGAAATTATTCTAAATATCAATTTTTGACATTTGAGTCTGATCTGACAGTCCAGTTAACTGAGTTAATTCAGTTTCTGGAAGGATTGTCTAAGAAGCTATGTTTTAATTTATTTTGTATACTTTTTCTGATAATAAATGAAGTGGTTATTCCTTAAGAACATGAAATTAGATACTAAGTGTGATTAATAGGAGATTATTTTTAATCAGATTTAAATGACTTTGAAATTCTGTATGAACAATAGTGCTTATACCTCCTGTTCCTTTAGTGAGAGTAACATGAGTGAAAATTACTACAGATATTAACATACTATATATTGTAATTAAACATCAACTTATCGTTTAATAAGTATTTCTGGAAGTAACTTTCAGAACACATTTTCCTTTATGTTTCTTCCAAACAATCTACTTCTGACGGGAACTCCTTTTTAATTTATTATTTGCTTGTTTAAACCCAAACTTCCTGCTTTTTAAAATCTTGCTTCTGAATACAGTTGGAATTACATGGCCATGATGTCTAAACTCACAAGAATTCTCAGGACAGCAGTTCTTTTAGGCGATTTAATCATTTTCTACTTGGTTCCAAATCTTCACCTCTCTTCTCAAGGTCCCGACTTCACTGGCTACTTCTCGTATAATTGAGAGTCTTGTCTCCTAATTCACAAATTAGTAGATTTAATGGAAACTTCATCAATATTTTACCCTCCCAACTTAGATAATTAACTGCATTGAAACCCCAAATCCCCTCTAACCTCCCGTTTGAGATCAAGTTGCTTTTGCTGTTCTGGATGAGGGTAGCTTCCCCATTTTTTTGTTTTGCAGCCTCTACCACCCTGCCTGTTTGGATCTTGTTCCATCAGTAGCCCTTTCTTCAATTTTTTGTCAACCTTTCCCAATCTTCTTGTTCCTTCTACTTTGATCATACTTCTCCATTTTAAGTAAAAACCAAAACAAACAAAAAAACACAAGTGATCAATCATAAAAACTGCCAGCTCTCCTGATCTACCTTGCATAGCTTCTGAAATATTTTTCTTCTCCACAAAGTAAAAGTTCTTAAAAATGTAGTCTAGAGTCATCATTTGTCTCCAATCTCATATTTTTTCCTTAATACAATGAATACCATTACAGATAATTGTATCACTCTGGTATTACCAATGACATCTCTGTTTCCAATTTCTGTCATTGTTGTTGCTTATTACTACCTGATTTCTCTGGTACATTCAACATCATCGGCACTCATCTTTCATCTTCCTTCTTTAACAAAATAATCAGTCTTTCCTCTCATTTCTCTACATGACTATTGCCAGTGTTCTTTCTTGCATCCTTATCTTTTTCTGGATCCTTAAACATTAGTTTCCTGGATACTTTCACTGTCTTGTTCTACTCCATTTCTTCTCTGTGTGAAGATTTTAAGCATGCCCTTAGCCGTTTTACTATTGCCAACATGGTGATAATCCAAAAGACTGTCTCCTTGCCACTACTGGTTTCCTCTTGAAATTCAGACACAAACTTCCAATTACATGCTGTCTCTACTCTGACTCATTTAACATATCCAAAACGTAATTTATCAGCTGATGCTGTCTTCAATACCTGCACTTTCAAAGTTATTGTATTTTATTCACTCTGCTATATAAGTAGAAACTCAGAAATAATCTCAAGTAGAGGTTGCCATGAAGGACTGAACTGGATATTGGTAATCACTATCCTATTCACTGGGTCTACAGCCATAAGTAGACATATCTGTTTATCCCAATGTGCTATATAAAATATAATAATTTATTTGTGTTTCATGATGCAAAGAGGGCCTAGACTCTTGTTTTATATTCACTACTGATAGCATTAAATTTCATCAATATCTTACAAGCATAAAACAGCTTCCTATTCTCTATCACTGCCACCACACCTTCTTTTAATAGACTTTTCATATCTATCCTGGATTGCAGCCAGAACCATTTAGTTAGTCTTTACGAATGTAATCTATTTCCAAAACCAATCAAATCTTCAAAATGCTTCCAGAGTGCTCTTTAAAATGAACATACCATTTACTTTTTGTTTAAAAATATCTCAAAGATCCAATTCCAACTTTAAAAGACCAAAACACAAATAAGGCACAATTATCAATATTTGGTTCATAACTCTTCTCCTCATAGAAGCCTGTGCTATTGTCCTCATTTGGAAAAGTCACCATGGAATCCTTATATAAACTCTGTCATAGTAAGCTTTACCCTGTAATGTTTCTTCACATTATTCCATTATCCAAATAAACTATAGCCCTTCCAAACTGCAACCTGAATGAGTGAATAAGCGAATGAGTACATTAGCATTAAAAATGACCCTCAATTTATAGATTAGTAGGTTATGTAAAATGTTTAAATACATAAATCATTTAATGTTGTGATGTTTGTTTCTTTTCTGTCACTAGGCTCTATACATTAATGAATGTGCATAATCTACTGTGTTTTTGTTTTACAAATCACTATAGAAGTCACCAGATTCCTAAGCAGACAGAAAGGAAGTTTTGAAAGTAAAGCTTGAGTTTCTATTTGAAGATGGAAACTGCGTTTGCATTTTTACTAGAAAGGGATAAAACTAGTAGAGATCTGTCATGGTCAGGTTCATGTGTCAACTTCACCAGGTGGCAGTGCCCCATTGTCTGGTTGGGCAAGTGCTGGCCTGTCTGTTGCTATAAGAACATTTTATGGACTTAAATCATGACCACGTTGACTGCATCTAATGATGATTGCAATCAGCTAAGGGAAGTGTCTTCTGCAATGAGTAAGGCTTAATGTAATCACTGGAAGGCATTTAAGACAGATTCAGGAGAGATGATCACTCTTTCTGTATCAGCCAGCCAGCCAGCCTCTCCAGGGAGTTCATTGAGGACTTTCATTGGAGCTGCCAGCTCGCAGGCTGTCCTATAGACCTTGGACTCTACATCCCATGGTTATATGAGACACTTTTATAAATTTTATATTTACTGATATCTCCTGCTGAATTTGTTTCTCTAGAAAACCCTAGCTAATACAAAGTCTTATTACAGAACTTATTGAGGAAGAGACAGAATATGGGCATGGCTTGGAACATTGAGTAGACATTGCTCAAAAATGAAAACAAAAGTAATTTAAAATTGGAGAAACAAAGTACAGAAAAATATTTGGAAAGAAGAATTAAAATGAAACTTATTAGAATCAGTACAATGATAAGCCCTAATGAATTTTGATTGCATATCAAACAGAAATAAATGAATAAATTGGTAGACTTGTATAAAAATATCTGCCACAGAATCTAGTCTTTTCTTTTATTATGCACAATTTATATATTTTCCCTAAACCCATATGTAAAATCTTTAATCTTCCAATTCCAATCCATTTTATATTTAAGTTTGTATTTTCATTTAATTTTTAATGCAAGTTTATTGAGATACCATATAATCATCCAAAGGGAACAATCATCAGTTCACAGTATCATCATATAGTTGTACATTCATCACAACAGTCATTTATTGAACATTTTCATTACTTCAAAAAAAAGTAAAAATAAAAATAAGAATAAAGATAGAAATAAAAAAGAACACCCCATTCCCCTTATCTCCCTCTATTATTTATTTTTTTTCTGTCTTTATTTTCTTACTTATCTGCCTATGCACTGGATAAGGGGAGTGACAGTCACAGTGTTTTCACAATCACACAGTCACACTGTAAAAGGTATATGGTCATACAATCATCGTCAAGAATCAAGCCTACTGGATTACTGTTCAACAATCTCAGATTTTCCTTTTAGATATTCGAATACACTAAAAACTAAAAAGGGATATCATCTAATGTATAAGAATAACTTCCAGAATGACCTTTAGACTCTGTCTGAAATCTCTCAACCACTGAAACAATTTTGTTTTATTTCTCTTACCCCTTTTAGTCAAGAAGGCTTTCTCAATCCCATAATGCCAGGTCCAGGCTCATCCCTGGGAGTCATGTCCCACATTGCCAGGGAGATTGACACCCCTGGGAGTCATGCCTCATGTAGCAGGGAGGGCACTGATTTTACCTGCCAAGTTGGCTTAGAGAGAGAGGTCAAATCTGAGCAACAAAGTAGATTCTCTGGGAGTGACTCTTCAGCTTAATTATAAGTAGGCTTAGCTTCTCCTTTGCAAGAATAAGTTTCATAAAGGCAAAACTCAGATCAAGGGCTTTGCCTATTAAATTGGTAGTCCACAATGTTTGCAAGAATATGAGGAATTCCTCAGGTGGGAAAGTTTAATATTTTCACATTTTTCCCCAGTCCCTCAAAGGGAGTTTTGAAAATACTTTTTTTTTTATCTTCTGCTCAGATTGCTCTGGGATGTATCACTGCCTCACTCTGTACAAACCAACAAAATCTCACTCCCTGTTAAAGTTTCCATAAAATTATGGTATTCGAATAAACTAGCCATACAAGTTAAATTAGATAGTGCATTATAGAAAATACGAATTTTGCACCAGATAAACATCTTTTCCTTTAGTCTCATACAGAAGTTGAAGCTTTAAATGCAGTCAATATAACCCTTGACCTTTTAGTCTGATTTACCTTAGTCCTAGCCAGATCAGCTTCATTCATATCTCTAGTTGAAGCCTGATCTCTTTTTCAGCTTCTTTTTAATAGTTGCCTTATGGAAGTGCGGACTTTCATGGCTGCAGAACTCCAGGTGTCACACAGCTAACTGAAGTTTCAGGGAATGAGCAAGTTATACACCAAGAGCTCAGCATCTCAAAATTTAGGAATAACTATTACAACTCAGGAACAGATGTGACTGCTATAAGAGCTTACAAGCTAGGAACCTTTACAATAAGCCTTCCCCTGATTACTTAGGCTCTTGAATTAAAATATCAGAGTTGGCACATTAAAATGATTCCAATTAGTGAAGCATTATTTGTTTATACATTTCTGATTCATTCACTTGACAACCATCTTCAGCATTCATTCACCCAGTTGCATGCCTCACAACTTCATTCCTTCTTGCAGCTGCTCAATTTTTCATTGTATTCATACAATACAGTTTGTCCTCCTGTTCATCAATCCATGTACCCTTAGGCCACCTCCTTCCATTGCAAATCATAAATATTGTTGCTACAAACACCAGTGTGCAAATGTTCATTCTTGTCCCTGCTTTCAGTTCTTCCAAGTATATACCAAATAATGGGGTTACAGAATCATATGGCAACCCTATACTTAGCATCCTGTGAAACCACCTCACTGCCCTCCAGAGTGGCTGCACCCATTGTACTTCCCTATCAAAAGTAAATAGGTGCATCTCTCCACATTTACTTCAGCACTTGTACCACCTTATTTTTAAGTGGTTTAAATTGTTTTATTCCACACCACATGTTTCAGTTTGTAAACTGCCAGAATGCAATATACCAGAAATCAAACAGCTTTTAAAAAGGGAATTTTAAGTTATGAGTTTATAATTCCAAGTTCATGAAAATGTCCAAATTAAGGCAAGGCTATAATAGTCCAAACTAAGGCATCCAGAGAAAGATACCTTGGTTCAAGAAAACCTATGGCATTTGGGATTTCTTTCTCAGCTGCAAAAGCACAGAACAATATTTGCTAGCTTTCTCTCCAGACTTCTTCAACAGCTTCCCTGGAGCATATTTTTATGCATCTCCAAAGATCTCTGGCTGTGTGGGCTCTGTTCATTCTGCACTTATTCCAAAATGGTTCCCTCTTAGAGGGCTCCAGTAAGCACCTCCACTTTGAATGGGTGGAGACACATCTTCATAGAAACCATCTGTGACAGTTTGAATCTTTTGTGTACCCCAGAAAAGCCATATCTTTAATCTTCATTCATTATTGCTGGGTGGAATCTTTTTGTTGTTTTCATGAAGATATGACTCACCCAATTATGGGCAGTAACTTTTGATTAGATGGTTTTCATGGAATTGTGTCTCCACCCATTCAAGTTAGGGCTGCTTACTAGAGTTCTTTAGGAGGGAACTAATTTGGAAAAAAGTTAAAGAGCCACGACAGCCATCAGAACTGACATAGCCCACACAACCAGAGATCTTTGGAGATGAAGTAGGAAAACACCCCTGGGGGACGTTCATGAAACAAGAAGCTAGGAGAAAATGCTAGCAGATTTCATCATGTGCCTTTCTAGCTGAGAGAGAATTCCCCAACTTCATTGTCCTTTCTTGAGTGAAGGTAACCTCGTGTTGGTGCCCTAATTTGGACATTTCTATGGCCTTGTTTTAATTTGGACATTTTCACAGCCTTATAACATAGAAACTTACAACTTAATAAATTCCCTTTTTGAAAAGCTGTTTGTCTATACATTCATCCATTCATGAACATTTGGGCTATTTTAATCTTTTGGCAATTGTGAATAATGTTGCTATAAACATTGGTGTGCAGATGTATGTTCATGTCCAGACTTTCAGTTCTTCTGAGTATATGTCTAGTAATGGGATTGCTAGATCATAGAGTAACTCTATACTGAGCTTCCTTAGGAACTACCAAATCACATTCCAGATTGGTTGCACCATTCTACATCCCCAATAATAGTGAATAAGTTTGCATCTTTCTCCATATCCCCTTTCTAGCACTTGTAGTTTTATATATATATATATATATATATATATATATATATATATATATATATATATTTGATAATGACTATTATAGTACATTTGGGATGATATTTCATTGTACTTTTGATTTGTCTTTGACATTGGACAGTTTTATTAGTAAGTGTCTTTGAGTACATTTATACAGATCTATTCTGTTTGGGGTATGCTGCACTTCTTGGATATCTGATTTCATAAGGATGGGAAATTTTCAGTGATTTCGTCCTCCATTATTCTTTTTGTCACATTTTCCCTTCTCTTCTCCTTCTGGGACACACTATATTCATGTGCTTCATGTTGTCATTCAATTCTTTGAGAACATGCTCATTTATTTTTTCTTCTTTTCTTTTCCCTATCTGTCTATTTGTGTGTAGGATTTCAGATGTTCTGTCCTCTAGTTCACTAATCTTTTCTTCTGCCTTTTAAAATCTGCTCTTGTAAGTCTTCATTTTGTTTTCATCTCTTCTGTTATGCCTTTCATTCCCACTAATCACGCCATTTGTTTTTCCAAGCTTTTGAGTTCTTCTCTATGGTCACCCAACATTTTCTTTATGTCTTTATCTCTTTTTCCATATCTTCTGTCATCATGCTGATTTGATTTTTGATGTGATTTTTGCATGTCTGTTTGAACATCTTTAATTAGTTGTTTCAACTCCTGTATCTCATTTGAAGTGTTAGTTGTTTTTTTTTTTTCCTTTTACCTCATTTTCTGTGTGACTCATAATTTTGATTGGTTTCTAAGCATCTGATTTCCTTGATTAGTTTATTCTGGAGACCATTTTCACTTTTTTTACCTGGAGTTTTACTGTTGGTTGCCTTTGTCCTCTGTCTGTTCTTTGATGTTCAGTTCAGCTTATTCTAGACTTCTGGCATAGTTTTTGTTTAACTAGTCAGATTTTCTCTGCTCTTGTTTTGCTATTTTTTGCCCTGCCTAAGTGGAACTTTTTCTTTTTTCTTTGAGGAATGTCTCCCCAGATATGATCAACCCTATTCATATTTTCCCCTACCATACTGGCACAGGCATCAGGAGGAGGGTATGATCACTATCAAGTTTCCCTGATGATGAGACCCAACAGGTTGTCAGACTTCCCTTCCTCTGAGGCCTTTAGACTCTGTGATTTTCCCAGCAGGTGGCACTTGTCAGTTTGCAATTCCCCACTGGCATAAAGAGGCATAGCACCTTTAATTCTCAGCAGATTCTGTCCCTCCAAGAGGTGTGGTTGAGACAGAGACCGATGTAGAAGGCAGGATTAAGGTGTTTCTCTTTTCCAGCCCTTGGGGTCTGATTTCTCTGAATGAGAGGCACCATTTCAGCTGGACCCTCCTTTTCTTAGGGAAGAATCATTCTTAGGAAAGAATCACTCTTAAGGGGATTATCTTCTTCACTTGACTCATTTTCTTACTTTGTCTCTCAGATCTATCTTAGCTCCACCATTGCTTGGGTCAACACTGACAATTGAAATATCTGAGGCTTTGAGCTACTTAGAACAGTTAAAAAAAAAAAAAAAGGAATCCCTTTTCAAAGCTAGTCTTGGCCCTGAAGGTTCATAAGTCAAGAGCCTTTGGGTGCCGGGCTCTATGTGCTCTTTTTCTTAGGGTATAGCCCTTTTCCAGTATTTTGAGCTTGGCCAATTCCAAAAGCACCTGTTCTCTTTGTTTGTTTGTTTGTTCATTTCTCCATCAGCCCTGACTCTTTCCTTCCAGGGGAGATCTCAGTGTCCCTTTCCATTTTCTGCTTGCTCTGAAGTTATCTGTGCTGGGTGCTTGTATTCAGCGTTCCAAATTTATTAATTAAAACCATGATTGGAGCTTGGTTGTCCTACCTACCCTTGCTCATATAGAAACTGCTTCTTTTTCCCACAGGGTGGTGCTCCAACACAGACTGCCATGCCAGGGAAGGAGAGGTTCCAGCCTCCTCAGTTTGGGGCTTTATAGTTCTGTGCTGTGATCTCCGCTGTTTCAGATGAGTGTATGATGTGTGTTCCCCAAACACTGTTCCAGACAGTTCCTGGATATTTACTAGCTATTCTAGAGGACTAACTAAATTTGACACTTCCCTGCACTGCCAACCTCCCCTGCCTTTCCCCACGAATAGCTCTCTCATTTAATTTAATTTTTTTTTGGCATAAGCAGGCTCTGGGAATCTAACCTGGGTCTCTGTCATGGCAGGTGAGAATTCTGACACTGAGTCACCATTGCCTACACTCTTTTATTTAATTTTTTTTTTTGCATGGACACCAGGAATCTAGCCCGGGTCTCCAGCATAGCAGGCAAGAACTTTGCCACTGTGCCACCATTGCCTGCCCTCTCATTTAGTTTTGAACTCATAAAATAGAACATTTCTGATTTCTTACATGGTCATGAATTTAAATCTTTTAATGATTAACCAAATTTTTCTTTTGGAAAAAATAACAAATGCTCATTGTATGAAGTTAAGAAAAAAATGAAAAATAAGAAATCATATTTAATTTCTTCACTCTAAAGTAAGCAGTGCTAGAATTTAATGTATTTCTTTTTAGCCTGCCTAAATGATTTTTTTAAATAGTAGTTCAAATGATTTAGAGTTTGATCTTTATTTAAATTTAGAAGCAGCAATCTCAAAGTATAATAAACTGTTGGAAAAAGGAGGTCATTCTATTGACATTTGCATGATAAATAAGGGATATAACTCATCTGTGATGATTTGAAGCTGTATGTAACCAGAAAAACATGTTCTTAAACCAAATCCATTCCTGTGGGTGTTAACCCATTGTAAGTTGGAGCTTTTGATGAGTTTTTTCAGTTAAGATATGGTTCACTTCAATCAGGATGGGTCTTAGTCCTGTTTCTAGTGTCGTTTTTAAGCAGAATGAAATTCAGAGAAAGAGGAAGCCACAGAGTGAGCAGTTAGAAGCAGAACATCAATGGAACCTGGAAGAGAAGGGAGAGACCAGGAGACGATGCTACCATTTGCCTTGCCATATGCCAAGCTAAGGGCCAAGGATAAAGAGCAACCACCCTCAAAACACCATAGCCTTCAGGAAGAAAGTATCATCATGCTGACACTTGATTTGGACTTTTTCCCAGCCTCAAACCACAAGTGAATAAATTTCCATTGTTTAGCCTGACTCATTGCATGTTATTTGCTTGAGCGACCAAGGAAACTAAAACACCTTCCTTTGGAAATTGTGAATAAGGGAATGCTAAAATAACTTTCTCAAGGCTGTGAAGGATGTGCCATTGTAAAACTCTTAGTAATTAGAATTACCTCTGTAAAAACATTACTGACATTTTAATTTGTTCTAGACATACTTAAAAACCTTGAGGGAATATTACCATAGAAAATTAAATCAAATAAAATTTCAATGGGCATTTATTTAATGTCACTTCATTTTAGTTTAGAATAAGAATCTTTTAGTCCTAAATGGATTAATAAATGCCTATCTATTTGATAATTTCCAAATTCAAATTCTGATTAAGGTCATATTTGCCACATAAAGAGGCATTCAGGTTAAAGATGAAAATTTATCAGTAGCCTTTTAACATTTTTACAATTTAACCTCCTAAATATTAATCTGTGAATGGGCTCATTCTACACACAAACATAGAATCAGAATTTGTTTGGTTCAGTGTTTTCAATTTTGAATCCTTTGAAAAAACACCTGAGTTTTTGTAGCTTTCAGCACCTTATGCCATCATGAATAAGTTATTTGCCTTTTTCTGGGATTCAGTATACTTGCATATTGTTCTAGTTTGCTAGCTGCTGAATGCAATATACCAGAAATGGAATGGCTTTTAAAAAGAGGAATTTAATAAGTTTCAAGTTAACAGTTTTTAGGCTGTGGAAATGTCCCAATTAAAACAAGTCCATAGGAATTTCCAATTTAAGGCATCCAGGGAAAGATACCTTGGTTCAAGAAGGCCGAGGAAGTTCAAGATTTCTCTCTCAAGTGGAAAGGCACATGGCAAACACAGTGAAATCTGCTATCTTCCTCTCCAGCTCCCCAGGCAGCGTTTTCCTTCATCTCCAGAAGTCACTGACTGATGGACTCTCGGCTTTTCCCAGAATACTTCTTCTTGTGTGGGATTCCAGTAAATGAATCAAGTCCCACATAGAATGGGTGGAGAACGTCTCCATCTAATCAAGTTTAATACCTACACTTGATTGAGTCACATGTCCATGGAGATAACCTAATCAAGTTTCCAATGAATAGTACTGAATAAGGTTTAGAAGAAACCATTGCTTTCACAAAGTTGATTAGTATTGAAACATGGCTTTTTCAGGTTACATAAATCCTTTCAAGCCAGCACACATATGAAGTGGAAACATTAGTTCAATTAAGGTAATAATCAAAACAGTTAATTAATATAAAGTTTCATCACTAGGCTAATATACATTAATAATATAATTTATTAAATGTAAATATCTTCTTCCTCAACATTTGATACAATCACACTTTCCCAAATACTTAAAGAAATAACTAGGAAGTTTAAGACATTAGTTTTTAAATATCAGAAGATATGATAGATATAAAAGATGATATGTTCTCCCTGTTTTTTATATTTCTTTGTTTTGCTTGGAGTTTGTTTACATCGAAAACAGTGTTCACTGCAAATGTTCTCTCTTGTAGTTCTTTGGTCTGGGTGAGGCTCTAGTAGGGTGCTGTCTCTGCAAGTAAATATTAGTGGAGCTGGAGATAACTAAACACCAGCAGGCAGCCCAATACATCATGTTCGTAGGAGAGTCAGGAAGATGATCACATCACAAGGAACTAGTGACAGGGATCATATTCTGGGCAGATATTGAAGCTGAGGAAAGAGGAATGGATCTTGAGTTATATGGCTTTTATATGAGGATGGTTTAAAGCAACACAAAATACTGTACTTGAACTATATTTTGAAGGTAATTGTTACCTTTCCATCACTGTAACAGTGTCATTCTTTTGTGATATTTTTTTCTATCTTCTTTACTGTATTCCCTTCTTCTATGTCATTAAAGATGAAGAAAACCATTTTTTTCACATCTTTACTGCTTTCCCTGTCTTGATTTTGCTTCAAAATTATAGAAATCTACATTGCTTTTGGCTGATAATTAAAATTTCTAAACTTAATTCAATTAAATTGGTTAATTTATTTAAAATTGAATTAAATATTAATACATTTATATTAATTAACAAATTTCAATTTCTCCAACATAATTATTCAATAATAAAATATATAATTATAAATTAGTTACTAACTTACACATATATACATATGTTTGTGTGTATCTGTATCCACATATACATAAATACACACACACACACACACACACACACACACACACACATAAAGAGAGAGATTTCTTAGAAACATACTTTTTCTCTGTATCTTTCTTCCTTTTCATAGATTTTGACAACTTTATTTCTTAGAGGATGGACTCATATACAAAAGATTCAACTTGATTTTCAGTGACCAGTTACAGAGAATAATTGGTGTAAATAATAAACAATAAAATAATTAAACAACGGAACAAAGAGAAACTATCTCCAGAGATTCTAATTTTTTTGTAAGAAAAATAATCAATTAATACAGCCTAGCATTGAAATGTTAATCAGCAAATAAGGATAAGCAATCTTTCAAGTCTTAACTGCCTCTTCTCCAGCAAAAACATACTAATCTAAATCTTGTGGACTTTAGATTCTACATGATTCTTGGCTCATTATAAGTTTTTTCAGTCATTTTTCTCTTCTAAGGCACTTTCCATTTTCATAGAAATCTGTCTTTCCTATTTTCTTTATTTCCCTGAAATAATATCAATCTGTCTTTTAAAATTTCAGCATAGCTTCCCTTAACTACTCATAGGGCCCTCTATATGCTGCTTAACATTTTTTTGTTTGTTTAAATCCATTTTTGTTGAGTACTAGTTGTCTATAGGTAGCAAGTATGTTTTATCATTTGATAAGTAAGGGCTACAGATGCTTTTACCTTATAAACTAATAGTTTAGTTTATAAATAGTACATTAAAGTATGGAAAAAAATATATATCTAGTCAACATCAATTTATGAGCCAGATGGAATTTTGCTTATCATTTAATAATAAAAGACCTTTCTGCTTGCATTTTTGATGAAATATATTATTACAAAATTCAATATTATTTTATGAAAGACATAGTTACATATAATATGTTTGAATAAGTTAACATGTTTATCATGTACTATTTAGGTTTTAAAACACTAGTGTTATCCAAGTATTCACTAGAGTTCATAAAGCTATATTGGAAACAAGTTCCGATTTAACTTGAGAGCAAACAAGTGACTAGCTCATCAAGTGAAAAATCTAATCAACACCTAGGGCAGGTGAAGTTGTACTAGAGAGCATGACTAATATAAGCTCTCCTAGAAAATGCTATTGGCAAGTGAAAAAGAATTGATCCATACTTTGTGAATAAGAAGGATAATAGTGCACAGAGAATGTGATATAACTCTCTCTATAAAAGTATATCATAGCACCATATATTTATGTTATATTAAGAGTGTTGAAATAAAGCTGTAAGTTGAGTGTGTCACAATTTAAGTGCAATTTTCTGAAAATCCTTATCAAATGTTTTAAATATTTCTGTTGCTTAGAATTAAACATATAAATGATTTATTTTAAACTCATTATACTCAATATTTTAAAGTAATAAAACATTTTACAGAAATAGTTTCCTTTCAAGAAGATAGTGGTTTTGCTACATTCATAAGAATATCCAGTTCAGGTGGAAATTAGTTGCAGTAAGATCAAGACATAAGATTTTATTTGACTACTACCGTAAATGAATCTGTTTTTTTTTTTTTTTTTTTCTTTTTTTGCATGGGCAGGTCTGGGAATCGATTGAACCTGGGTCTCCAGCATGGCAGATAAGAACTCTGCCTGCTGAGCCACCATGGCCCGCCCTTTAACTGTCTTTTTTAGTCGCAAAATGTTTCCTTATGCACCTTGTTTCACAAAACTGCTATGATAAGACAAAGATATTTTACAGATACTCTGTTTCCGGTACTGAACAGAGAACTTCAATTATGTGCCCATAAGTGGAGAATTGGTATCATAACTCCAAGTGCATTAGCCATCTTTAAATTATATCTTCAATGGATATTTCCTAAACAAACATTTAGCAATATTAAAGGGTAAGTGGTCCATTATATTCTATGGAAAACAGGTCCATTTTAATAGTTGTGTTTCAGGGATTGATCAAATTAAAAAGGACTAAAGAAATTTGTTTTAAGACATAAATGTATTTTAAAAACAAAAATAACAAACATGCATATAGAGTGGCACCAAGAGAGTGATCTGGATAATTTAGTTTTGGGGTTAACTCATGAAACAAGAACTTCAATTTTCTTTTGAAAATTAATGACAATGCTGTGTTCCCATAGTATAATCTATCTACAAAGTTTATTTCTCATTCAACTGTAGGTTATTAATTTCACATTAATTTTACCTAAAAAATGTATATACTAAAGATAGATGGATAGGTGATAGAAAGATGATAGGCAAATAAATGGATAAATAGAAAATTATTGGCACATCAGAGACATATGTTAAATAATATTATTGAACCTGCAAAGGGAAAGTATATATTTTGTGGGGAAATATGTGCTTCTTTATTATTCACGTGTGGAACTTTATGCCATCACAGAATTCCCCAGAAGATGTCAATGCAAGGCTGTAAGAAATTACATTCCAAATAGAAAACTAAACTAAATCAATGAAAGTCTGTGGGGATGTCAAAGGTATGGTTGCAATATCAGTACAAAATAACATGATCCCAGTGAATATATGCTGAGAGAGTTTGGTAGGTCAAAACAAAAATATTTTTAAAATGTTAGTTGCATATCAGAAAGATGTTGACAAAAACAAACTTCACAATACAGTGGAAAAATATGCAGCATACTGAAGTCTGTTAAAATAAATCCAGAAATAAGGTTTCCTTTAAACATAACAAAATTGTCTAAGAGGATTGCAGGTAAAATTATTTGGAAATAGGTGACTGAAGAAAATATGTGCTTCTGAAAGTAAATAAGATTAAAATTTCAATTTCCTTTTGAACGGTTCCTTAAATGTTAATGATATAACGATATAATGATATGTATTGCATAATATATTTTTTTTAAAGAAACAAACACCTTTTCACAACAGAGAGACATAGTAGCATGGCCTCACAGGGCCTTTTCTGTAGTCCCTGGGCAGCAGGAAGAGCTATGGGTCTGGGATGGATCATGTTCAATATTTGCTCTCTCATGCCCTTTAGAATTCTTTTCCCAGACCTCACTAGCCTATTTACCATATCATAAATTAACCATGGCAGAAAGAATGCAACTCCTGAATATTTTTTCTACAAGGGACGAAATGCTGAAAATTTAGCAGCTAATGACAAGTTTATAATTAGATAATATCATAAAATATAAGGCAAAGGGACCAAATGCTGAAGATACAACTTTCTCTTAACTATGCACTGTAAGAAAAACTCCAAATAGACTTATAATTCTCTGAATAACACCAAGAATAGGTATAATCTGGAAATGAAAGTTACTCAGATAGAATGCCAGTGTGTGCCACACCTGAGAAATGGAGTTATGCAGTGTGTTCTTTACAGTCCTCTGCAAATGTTTTAATTTATATGTTGTGTGTTTGCGTGTAGCCAAAAAAAATTAATTTTCTCAATGAAAAAGATAAAATGGTTACTCAATAATTCGGTTTAGTCAGGATCTTGATTAACTGTGATGCTCAGTTTACATTTCTGAATTATAGATATCATAGTACTGTTAAAATGTGCTCAAATACTGCCGAGTACATGATGCTCATTCAAAAATCCTTCTTGTAGCAATTTATAGTCAATCTGCCTAGGTTTGCTGAAACAAATATTTTCAACCCAGAAGGACATTTAGTCAGTGCAGAGCATGTAAATATTTTGCTTACTGATTAATAAGGGCAACAAAATCTTAAAATCACAAAGTAGGAAGAATAATACTTGGAAAAACAGCTGAGTTTACATTGGTAAAATTACTTCTGAAAATATATGCTGTTCGATCTCCCATTTTTGTTCAATGTTTATCAAGCCCTTGGTTAATGGTTTAATTCTCTGGGTCTATTAGGGTCACTGTATCCTCAGAACTGCCACAATATCTAGTAAATATCAAACACCACCACTAACATTTATTGAATTATATAGTTTCTACAATGTAACTTGATTTAAGGTAGGGATGAACATTTTGAAGTTGAAATTTAGAGTCTAGCATCCTTTCATCTTTTGTTCACACACTACTTTCTGAGATGACCTGACCATTCAGCCTTTTTCAGGTTGAGCATCACCTTTAGCATACAAGATATACGTCGTCACAGACACACAGGTATCTGAGTTGAGACTTTTGAACATAATGGCACGGAAGGCAGATAATGTATGGCCCGCATCCATATCTTAGTTTATTTGCGGTGAAGTATCTTTGTTATGAGGGACAATTTCTCTCATATCCTTCTTCATCTTGTTCTTGAGGTGATTTTAATAGAAGATGTACCTATATTAACAATAACCTGCTCCCAGAAAAGGATTTCAGAGAATTTACATTAAAAAAATACAACACAATAAAAAATCATGGAGAGAAGATGATTGATTTTTTGAGATACTAATTTACAACAGGCAATTTATATATATTATTTTATTTAATTATCAAGAACAAAAATAATAAAAAAGAAGAACATTGTGAGGTGCATTTCCTTCCATTTTATAGACAAGATACGGAGTCATATGAGGTTAAGTAACTTTATCACAAAGTGTCAGAGCCCACTTGCATTCAGATACAGAGTCCTCTGATGGGAAATCCCATGCTCTTACCACTATATCATGATCTATGCAAAGATAGAGAGTAAAGTATAATAATAAAGTGGTAGGGCAAGGAAACAACTCTGCTTAGAGATCCTTTAATGATAAAATGTACAATTCTGCCTTGAATATCTGAGAAATGAAAACTAATATCTACTACAATTAGCTACATAGTTCTTATGTTAGAAATTCTCTAGGTATAGTTAATGTAAATCTTCTTTTTCAATATTAATTTTCTCAATAAAGCCTTTACTAAGAACAAGTTAGTATACAGTTAAGATGGACTATTTGGCAAAAATGTAAACAAGGAATATTTTGTGATTTTAGCAAACAAACAAACAAACAAAATACAACTCCATGCCCTCTAAATACCAATTACGTAGACAATAGAAGTGATGTTTTATTGAAAGGTGAGTGCATCTTAGCCATATCCTGGCCTTAAAGGAGAGTTCTGGATAACCATTCCTGACTTTATTTTTTAAAGAAGAGGCAAGATAAGATCAAACATTCAAATAAGTGATGGACAATGTACTTGCAACATGAGGCTTTACCCTGGAATCCCCTAAGGACTGTAAGGTGATGGTGTTTTAGTATGTTTCCTTCTCTATTTGATGTTAAAAGGATCAGAAAGTCGGTATCCAAGAGCAATACGAAACTGATATAAGGTGTTCACATCGAAAATTCCCAAAGACTATTTTATGAAGAAAATCAAGTGTTCTCTATTTGCAATAAAGATATTTTAGAACTATTAAACGTCTTTCCTTAAATTCAGAATAAGATAAAAAATGTATTTGTATCATAAAATGAATACCAGTTATAGGCAAAAGCCAGTTAAATAAAATATTGTGGCAATGAAAACATGTAAAGCATATAGAACTTAACTGGCATGCAGTGTTTCATAGGTTTCAGATTTTTTTTTCTGTACTGGTGGCAATTCGAAACAGAAATCACTTGCAAACATTTGAAGAGCAATACAGTTTGTCAAGGACAGGAAAAGTTATCAAATTTTTAGGCTGATCGATATTTATGATATGAGTACCTCATCATAAATATTATGTTTGAAGTTCAGAAAGTGAGATTCAGAAAAATAGACATGTTGTCACTCACTGAAACCTGAATAGCCAGTTCCACTTCCTAAGTTCTACTGTTGCTAATCATAATGAGAACCAAATGTGCAAGCTTAAACGTTTTTTATAAAACATATATTTAATATTTGTACTACATTTTTGAGATAGATTATAGAACCTCTATATTTTGGATAAGGAAACTAAAGTTCAAAGAAGTTGAAAACACTGTCCAAGAATATTTGATAGAATCAACCCTGAAATCCACATCTTCTAATTTGAGATCACAAGTACTTTCTACAATGTCAGATTCCTAGACTCTCTTGAATAGCCAAATAACTCCATTAACTCCAGTTCAATAAAACAAATTAGTAGGTCCCTTGAAGTTCCTTGTGGTAAACTTGATAGGAATATCACATGGGAATTCAGAGTTTGAAAAATTACATAAAACTTTTTGCACAACTAGAAGTATTTTTTAAATTATCCACAGAAAAAGAGGAAAACTTCCTTCATCTGCTCTCAACCCAAACTTCAATCGTTAATCTTTCTTTGTTTCTTTTACTTCTGCACATTTCACACTTCACTGTGGCCTGCCCTTCTCTCTTTATTAATCCGCTAAAAGTGCTCTTATCTAGGTCACAAGCACCATTTTAATTGTTACTGCAATGTTACATGCTCAGTTTTCAATTGTTACTGCAATGTCACATGCTCAGTTTTCAATTGTTAGTGCAATGTCACATGCTCAGTTTTCAATTGTTACTGCAATGTTACATGCTCAGTTTTCAATTGTTACTGCAATGTTACATGCTCAGTTTTCAACTACAGGACCTCTCAGTAACATTTTCAGTGTTGTTCACAAACTGCCTTATCGTCATTCTTTCATCCTATATTTGTTTTGACTATTTATTTAATGTCCACCTCCCTCACTAGATTTAAGCTCCATATGATCAAGATTTTTCTTTTCAGTTTCGTTTGTCGCTTTAGCCATAGAATATAATAATTTACTTGGTACTTGGTCTATTGAATAAGTAAGTGAAAGAATATTGGATTCCTTTCTTTGGCATACTTCAACATAAAGTAATAATTATTGCTTGTATTGTATGTACTTTTCCAATATGACCTAATATAGGCCTACGGCATCTTGGTTTTCCTTTTGGTCTGCACTGGCTACGTCGTACCATTGACTCTTTGCTCTGTTTCCTCAGGTCCAGCATCACAGCAGCACACATGCCATCTTTCTAAAAACACAAATCGGATCCTTTTTTTCTCTCATAGCAAAAGCATTTGCAGAGGATAAAGTTCAAATCTCTTTTCATTTTACACGAAGTTCTTCACAATCCTAACCCAATTATAGTTTCATCTCCTGTATTATTTCCACACTAAAACTACACAAAATTAATTATAATAGCCTGAATATGCTCTTCTTTCTCATGTCTCTCTATTCTCACTGAGTTTATCCCTAGAGCTGGTTAACTACTTTCTTAAACAACTGGAAAATTGTCTTTCTAGCTTTCAAGGCTTAGCTTTAAGAAGCCTCTCATTTATGAAGTCTTCTCTGACTCCTCCAGGCACAATTATCACACTTTTGTCCCAAAATAATGTTCATTTTGCTATTGTTAACATCATCACATTAAGCTTATACAACTTCTTGGTACACTGTTATATTTAAGGAGGGATATTTAGTTGGGAAAAGCAAAAGATAGAAAGTTGGAAAGGAGCAAAAATCTAAGTTAAAGATAGAGCATAATCCAAGAAAAACAGAAACAGTATCAGGTACAGAAAATCAGTGTCTGACATTCTGGTGTGTTGTCTAACCTTTATAACAACATGCACCTGACATCTGAGAAAGCATCACAGGCTATGAGGGGATGAATCAAAGTGAAGTGACATAATTTCACATGATAGTCTCAGGAATACCTGAAAACTTCCATTCGTGGATTAACTCAACAGTTTAATTAAGATACATTGAAAAAGAAAGATACATTTCTTTTTACTAGGACCTATGCTAAATTTTGGAGCTACAGAGTTTTAAGGCACACTCCCTTTCTTCAATGAGCTTACAGGTTGGTGGCGAAGAAACTCCCAATTCAGAGATTGGCAAGTTTTAGGAGGCTCCAGTCACAGGGCAATGAAAAGAAGCAAATTGTAGTAAACCAGCAAGAGGACAGGAAAGAACAAATATTGTAGGAATTCTGACTTACAAGGAGGGTTATCAGAACCGAAACTCTTTAGGTAGTGTCAAGGTAAAAGTCCTATTCAATAGATAAGACACATGGGTAGAATCAAAATTGAGACACTGTAAACTCAGTGATTGAAATGATACTGCTACATTCTATTTTGACTAATGAGGAGAGTGGTAAGATAGGAGCCATGCAATATTAGCCTTTAACTTGGTAAATATCTTCTAATTTACCTCTGAATTACTTCTGAGAACAACCAGACTGTGGAGAGCTATCAAGGGCACCCATAATGAAGATAAATGAATGAAAAGATCAGGAAGGAAGAAAAGCTTGTTTCATACCTCCTCTAGGCTGTTGCTTCCTCTGTGTTAGAAGCAACATGTTATTAACTTTGCTTTCTCAAGATTTAGAACAACTGAAGTGCATAGTAAGTGCACAATGCTTACCTGTTGAAATGATTAAACTCAATTAGACTCTCAATTACTGCTTTTCGCTGAATTATACTAAAGGAATAAGTTAGTGATCTATCAAATTCTGTAAAGAGGCTGTATCCGAAAGTAAGACATGGGGAAAAAATATAAATCCTGTATTCATTTTTCCCATACTTATGGGATGTAGCTTAAATTTTAGTTTTTGATTACATAATTGCAATGATGAATTTCAGGCCAGAGAAAAGAAAATGGTGTAAAAAATATAAATAAAAGCATAAGTAATAAAATAAGGAAACAAATAATTATTACTTAAGTAATTTGATGTTTTTTTTAATTTATGTTTTAAATTTTAAAAGAAAGATAGCCTGTAGTTTATGCAATTAAAAGGTGGTATTGGGTACTGAATCATGTCTCCATGAAAGGTATGTTAAGGTTCCAACTCCTGGTCCCCTGGGTATGAAATCATTTGTAAATAGGATTATTGAAGATGCTATTAGCTACTGTGTGCTCAGACTGAGTGAGGACAGGCCTTAATCCAATAGAGCTGAAGTCCTTATAAGCAAAAGAAATTGGGGAAGACCTCGGAAGTCAATGGATCATGGAGGAGAGAGACAACATTACCGTGTGCACTGTCATGCAACAGTAAAACCAAGGAATCACAGGACTGGCCAGCAACCAGTAGATACCTGGAGGAAGCAAGCCTTCTAGTCTCTGAATCCATGGCCAATAAATTCCTATTGTTGAGCCAAACTACTGTTTGGTGCTTGTTTTAGCAGGTAGGAAACTAAAACAGGTGGTATTCATTTGGTACCATGAAATGAAGTGTGATATTGGTCAATGTATTTAAATGCACTATGATGGTGCCACAGAGAAATTTAACTGTTAAAAATTATTTTCAGTAAAATTTGAACTTTGAAAAGAATTTCCATTGTTTATGAAGAATTTTTCGTCTCTGAAGTAGATGGTTTTTAAAGTCCATGTTTTAAATACCAGTGTTTATCAACTATGTTTAAATAGTCACTTTCATTCAGAGTTAAATTTTACTTTTATTCCTATTACTTAGAAGTTGTTTTTTTTTTTTTGTTCTTGTGGGTTCCAACAATTTTTTCTCTCTGACCTCTCCTTCTGAAGCTTCTGTATTATATATGATGTGGTAGTAGGTATAGCCCACTGCTTTTTGTGAATCAAACTTCAATCACAACTGAAAATAGATACCTGGCACTATGTATATAAAATATAGCAAAAACAATTCTGTTTTGGCAGCTTAGTGTTAATGCTTAATACTTTAATGCCAATAGTCATGTAGGTTACATTATTATATTCTAACTCTTAGGGACAATATTAATATATTTAATTTGACAAAGTAAAAAAGTGTTTTGGTTATGGTATGTGTGCTTCGGTTATGGTATGTGAGCTATGTCAGACTACAGGAAACTGGATAGGAGTAGAAGACTTGTTAGAATGAGAGGGTACCTGTTTCACTTAGGTTTATTATACAAGCAGCTGAATTCCAGCTATACTAGAAACACCCTTCTCAAGAGGAGTTTCTGTGAAGACAACATGAGAAAGAAGCTCTGTGCTTGTCAACCATAAAATGAAGGATTAGAAAGAAGCATTGAGGAACCAGCTTACCATCATCATTTCTGGAAAACAAAAAGATGGGGTTGGGGGTGGGAGGAGAGCTGCTTAAATAATCACAAAATCAAAGGGACAAAAAGCTTGAATAGTCAAAACCAGAACACAGAAGGTACTGACAGCGAATTTGAACAGCACTGGTTCAGGAAGATATATTGACCCCCCTGCTGCTTCTCCCACTCCAAGTCTAGAACAACCATTAGTGATTGGAGGAGGAAGTAGTGGAAAAGGAGGTGGAGGGAGAGCTCCGCGGAAGAAAAAAGGGGGAAGAGGGAAAGGAGGAGGAAGAGGGGCAAAAACTATCTGAAGGAATAGTGTAAAAATAAAAACCTTACCTTCTTTTCATTACTGCTTTGTGGAGTTTTCAAAATAGGCTGAGGGAAATGGGGAATCTATAATTGGAAAATGTATAAAACGTGCCAGAGTTATTGTCAGGAAATTGGAGTAAGTTCTGAAAATTTCTTGAAGGCATTGGTGAAAAGTATTAAAGATGTTTTTATTTGACTACCTCCATATGAATCGATTTAATTCATTAGCAAAAGAAATCAGATAATAGATAAGGTATGTAATATGCTGTTACTTTTTATTTTTGCTCCTCATTTTTTATTAGAGAGTTATAGGTTTATAGACAAATCATGCAAAAAGTATAGGTTTCCTATATACCCTCCTTAACACATCTGCTTCTCTATTATTCACACTTTGGATTAATGAGGTAACTTTGTTTATAATAAAAAATTGAACAATATTATTATAATTATACTATTAGCTATAGTCCATAGTTCATATTAGTGTTCACTGCTTATTCCCGGTTTTCAGTTCAAGGTAAGGTCAAGGCATCCCATTAGATTTAATGCCTCTACCAGCCTGCTACATAAAATGATATTCCAATATCTGCACACAAGGAAAAAGTGGGACATAGGTGAGAGGTGGGAGATGGCCACTGACCATTTATATGACTTACCCAGCAATCATCACCACTATACTCATCAGTAGCTTCCTTGCTAATTAATCACGAATTCCTCAATCTCTCCTCTCTAACTTTGGCCCCCTGGTAACTTGGTTTCTGTTTTCTGAATCTATGAATTTGCTCATTCCAATGATTTCATATCAGTGAAATCATACAATATTTATCCTTTGTGTGTCTGGCTTCTTTCACTCAACATGGTGTCTGTAAGGTTCATCCATGTTGTTGCATGAATGGGATCTTGTTTCTATGACTGAATAATATTCAATATTCTGTATATATATTACATTTTGTTTATTCATTCATTTGTTGATAGACACAGCAAATACAAAAATTGCTTCTTTCCTCTGGCAATTTTGAATAATGCTACTATGAATAGCAATGTGCAAATATCTGTTCAAGCCCCTGCTTTCAATTCTTTTGGGTTTTTACCTAGAAATGGGATTTCTGGGGAATATGATAATTCTATGCTTAACTTTCTGAAGAACTGCCAAACTATTTTCCATAAAGGCTGCATCATTTTACATTTCCACCAGCCATGAATGAGTGTTCTTATTTCTCCATATGCTCTTCAACAACTTGTTTTCCATTTTCAATAGTAGTTATTCTAATGGATGTGAAATGGTATCTCATCATGGTTTTGATTTGCATTTCTCTGATCGCTAGTGTTGCTGAGCATCTGTTCATGTGCTTTCTGACCATTTGTATATACTTTTGCAGAAATACCATTTCAAATCTTTTGGCCATTTTTAAACTGGATTGCGATTTTGTTGTGCAATTGTAGGATTTCTTTTTATATCACAGATATCAAACCTTTATCCAATATGCAGTTTCCAAATATTTTTACCCATTCTGTAATTTGTCTTTAAATTTTCATTGTGAAGTCCTTTGATGCATAAAAGTGTTTAATTTTGATGTAGTCCCATTTATCTATCTTTTCTTTTATTGTTCATACTTTCGGTTGAAATTCTAAGAATCTATTGGCTAACACAAGTTCCTTAAGATGTTTCCCTATGCTTTATTCTAGGAGTTTATAGTTTCTGTTCTTTTATTTAGGTCTTTGATCTATTTTTATTTATTTTTTTGAATATGATATCAGTTTAGGGTTGGTCTTCATTCTTTTTCAAATGGATATCTAGTTTTCCTAGTACTATTTGTTGAGGAGACTATTCTTTCCCCATTAGGTATGCTTGGGAGTCTTGTGAAAAATCATTTAGCCATAGAGGTAAAGATTTATTTCTGAAATCTCAATTCACTTCCATTAGTCTATCTGTTTGTGCACCAATACTATGGCGTCCTTACTGTAGCTTTGAAATTAGATTTAATATTAGGAAATGTAAGTCCTCTAATTTTGTTCCTCTTTTTCAAGATGGCCTTGACTCTTTGTGGTCACTTACCCTTCTGGATAAATTGGATGATTTGATTTTTGATTACTGCAAAGAGGGCTGTTGGAATTCTAACTGGACTGGCATTGAATCTATAAATTTTGGGGGGTAGAATTTATATCATAGCAGCAGTTAGTCTTCGAATCCAGGAACATGAATATTCTTCCATTTATTTAGGTCTTCTTTGATTCCTTTTAACAATGTTTTATAGTTTTCTGTGCAAAAGTTTTTAATATCCTTGGTTAAGTTTATTCCTAGACATTTAATTTTTAAGAAGCTGATATGTATGGAATTTTTTCTTAATTTCCATTTCAGATTTTTTATTATTGTATATTATCATGTATAGAAGCACTAGTGATTTTTGCTTATTGATCTTGTATCCTGCCACTTTTCTGAATTGTTTATTAGCTCTAGTAATTTTCTAGTAGATTTTTAAGGATTTTCTATATATAGGATCATGTCAACTGCAAATAAGAAGAGTTATATTTATTCCTTTCCAAATTTGATGCCTTTTATTTCTTTCTTTCTGTAATTGTTCTGGCTAGAACTACCAGTATAATGTTGCATAACAATTGAGAGTGATTATTTTGTCTTTTTCCAAACTGAGAAATTTTTCAGTCTTTCACCGTCAAGTATGGTATTACCTGTGGTTATTCGCATGTGCCCTTTATTATGTTGAGGAAGTTTTCTTCTATTTGTAGTGTCAATTATTTTTTTTTTCAAGAAGCAATTTTGGATTTTGCCAAATACTTTTTCTGCTTCAATTGACATGATCTTATGGTTTTTGTCTTTATACTAATAATGTAGTATACAACATTAATTAATTTTCTTATGTTTAACCACCCTTACATACCTGGAATAAATGCAACTTTATCATGGCATATGATTCTTTCAGTGTGCCGGTGGATTTGGTTTACCAGAATTTTGCTGAAGATTTTTGCATCTATGCCATAATGGATATTGGTCAGTAGTTTTCTTTCCTTCTTATATCTTTAGAATCAGGTTGGTGTAGTTGTATAAAATGTGCTCCTTTCTCTTCAATTGCTTGGAAGACTTTCAGCAGGATTGTTATTAATTCTTGGAATGTGTTATAAAACTCACCAGTGAATCCATCTGGTTCTGGAATTTTCTTGATCAGGATATTTTAAATGACTGATTCGATCTCTACTTGTTATTGGTCTGTTACAGTCTTCTATTTCGTCTTGAATCACTTTTGGTATTTTGTCAGTTTCTAGGAATTTTTCCATTTCATCTAAGTTATATGATTTGTTGGCGTACACTTGTTCACAATGTCTTCTTATATAACTCTTTTTATTTATGCTTTGTCAGTAATGATGTCCTCTTTCATTTCTGACTTTATTTGCATTCTCTTTCTTTTTTTGTTTTTCAGTTTAGCTGAAGATTTGTTGAATTAATAGATCCTTTCAAAAACCAACTGTTCATTTTTAAGATTACCGCTATTGTTTTCTTACCCGCTACTTCATTTATTTCAATTCTAATTCCTGTTATTTCATTCTTCTGCTTACTTTGGGTTTACTTTGCTCTTCTTTTTGTAGGTCTTCCAAATGTGAGGTTAGCTCTCTGATTTCACATCTTTTTTCTTTTTTAGTTAAGCATTTACAGCTATACATTTCCCTTCCAGTACTTCCTTTGCTGTGACCATGAGTTTTGGTATCTTCTGTTCTCATTTTCATTTACTTCAAGATATTTCCTAATTTCCTTCATCTTTTTTCTTTGTCCAATTGGTGGTTTTAAAGCTCATTATTTAATTTTCAGTTATATGTGAATTTTCCAGTTCACCTCTATTATTTACTTCTTGCTTATTTTCCCTGTGGTTGGAGAAGATACATTGTATGCTGTCAATATGTTTGAATATTTTGGGACTTTTCTTTTACCTAACATTTGTTCTATCTTGGAGAATGATCCATGTGCACTAGAGAAGACTGTGTATTCTGGCGCTGTTGGATGAAGTGTTCTATATGTGTCTGTTGATTTAGAGAATCATTCAACTCTTCTATTTCCTTATTGATCTGCTGTTGAGCTGAACTATCCATTCCTGAAAGTGGTATTCAGAATCTTCTACTATTAATGTATAACTGTGTATTTTTCCCTTCAAATATGTCAATATTTGCTTTGTATATTTTGGGTCTCTGCTGTTAAGTGAATATATATTTATAATTGTTATGTCTTCTCATTGAACTGACCCATTCAACAGCTTTTCATGTGAAGTCTATTTTAGTTTATATTAGTTTAGCTGCCCAGATTCTCTTTTAGTTACTATTGACATGACATGTTTTTCCCATTATTTCATTTTGAACCTATTTGTATCTTTGAATTTAAATGAGTCTTTTGAAACAGCATATAATTGGATCCATTTTCTTATCTCTGCCCTTTTTTCTGGAAAGCTTAAGCCATTTCCATTTAAAGTAACTACTGTTAATTCGAACTTTCTTCTTTTGTGTTGCTATTTTGTTTATGTAGGTCTTGTACCTTTTCTGCCTCTCAATTCTTCCTTTAATGCCTAATTTCATATTTTATTTTTTGTAGTGTACCATTTTAATTCCCTTCTCCATATATTTTTCATAGATTCTCTTTTACATTTATGATTGATTTAATACTAACCTAACCTCAATAGCATACAAATACTCTGTTCCTATGTCCTGTTATTCTTCCTACTTTTTCTTGCACTATTACAAATTCTACCTTTACAACTTGTATGCTCAAAACCATGCATCTATCATTGCTTTCTATGCATTTGCATTTTAGAACCCATGAGTCAAAAGTGGTTTTATATACTCCAAAATACAATACAATATTATTGGCATTTTAAATTGCCCATGTAGTTACTATTACCAGAAATTTCTATTTCTCTGAGCAATTTTTTTTCACTGCCTTCAAATTGGAAGAACTTCCTTTAGCTTTGCTCCTAGGACAGGTTTAGTGATGATGAACTAGCTCATCTTTGGTTTATTTGAGAACTTCTAATCTCTCCCTCATTATCAAAAGGTAGAATATAAAATTCTGGGTTGAGATTTTTTCTCTTTCAGAATTTTAAATATTTTATTGTTTCTAATGAGAATTTTCTACTTTTCTTGGGATTACCTTTATGTAACATTGCTTTTCTCTTGCAGATTTCAAAGCTCTCTCCTTGACCTTGGAATTAGGCACTGTGACTACTATATGTACAGTTATGGTTCTCTTTGAATTTACCCTCTTGGGATTCATTGGATTTCTTGTATGTGCATATTCATGTCTTGCATTAAATTTGGAAAGTTTTCTGCCATTGTCTCTTTTAATATTTCTTTTTCCTCTTTCTGTTTTTCTTCTCCTGTAGGACTCTCATAATTTGTATATTGATATGCTTGATGGTATCCCACAGGTCTCTCAGGCTCAGTTCATTTTATTTAATCTTTTTGTTTCTGCTATTCTGTGTGAATCATTTAAACTGTCTTGTCATTGACTTATGTAAATCTAAAACCTCCCTCAGAAAATAATTATAGACCATATGTTGATATACATGCCACATCCAGCTTAGAGTGAAATGTTTAATAGTATTCTAGATTTAAAATACTCTAGATTTAACTTTTTCTGATCAAATTATTCTGACCAATTAGTACCATTTTGAATTCACTCTGCACTGAACATTAACTGTCTAAATGTGAATATATTTAACATGAATTTCACTTTTTTTTGTCCCTACATGAGATTATTGTAACACGTATTCTGTTTAACTATTTGCTGACTGGAACATGCTCTTATTTCCTCATCTCTCCAATTTGGCAGTAATTAATGGACCATTAAGAACTTTCCAATATCACTTAAAATAATATTTCTTATCAGGTGACGCAGGGATCTTGGAAATGGATGACTCTAACAAAAAAAGCTTCCAAAAATTAATCCTCTAAAAATATTGGAAAAAATGCTACTGAAACTAAATTACTGTCAAAAATTTATTACATATTAAAGCACTTTCATTGAATAAAAACAAAAATGCATTCCCAAATGCCAACATTAAGACCAATTTAGAAATACAAAAGAATGAATTTATATTTAGTTTGTTTGATTTATTAAAATTGTTCTCATTCTTTCTTTTATCATCTCTGGAAAAGTCTATTAAATAAAAATAATTGTCTCTAGTATTGTTGGTCATTTTCTTTTAACTTGTCAGAAAGCAGAATAAAATCCAAATAATCATTTCTGTCAGAGAAAATGAAATTCTTTCGATGAAAAGCATCTTCAGAATGTTGACATTTTGAAAGAAAACAATAGGCAACATGAAATAAAAAAACAGTGTAGTGTTAACACTAATTTATTCAGGCAATTAGAAAGAAAATTACATACAAATAAGTATAATTGCTTTGAGATTAGTAACGAAAATTTGTAATTAAACATGCTTTATTTAGTACATGAATAATAATGCATTCACTTTTTCCATCTATCAGTCATCAGAGAAATGTTGGTAAAGGAAAGTTGAAACAAATTATCAAACAAGATTTTTACTTGTTTGGAAGTCAAACTGAAAACTCTTTAACAATTAGTGAAATATGGAAGTTCAGTTTTTATAAACTAATAGCTTTTATTTACCATATAAATTACATTGATATATTTTCTAAGGTGAATTTCAGAAGTTTATCAAAGGCATTTAATCTATGTACACTTGGCATTTCCACTAATTTGCTGCCTTTTTTAATCTTTTATTTCTTATGCCATTTCTGTAATAAAATATGAACACTGGTTTTCTTTAAATTTTCTCTATCAGTCTCAAATCTATGTAATTCTACAAAATCTGAATAAATTGAAAAAATAGAGTTTGCAAGAGTTTATTCCATTCACTACATTTAAAGTACATACCATTCTCCTATTGATGCTTTAACGAACTGACCAATAAATACGTGTGCCATTAATTAAATATTTATTCTTTCAGTTGCTCTTTCATCTATGTGTTCTAATCCTTCTATTAGACCATGGAGTTATTCAAAGATCAATAATATGCAATATTTCTTCTTAATGAATTTAGATGAATAAATATCCAGAAATTTGCGACAAAATTTAGAAATTTTATTGTCGATTTGTGACCAAGGTTCTATGGATAAGCACCTCCTATAGCCGGAGATGGAGGAAGACAGAGATGCATTTAAGGAAAAGGTAATTTTTGATCTGGAGCAATAGCAGGGAATGTGGATACAGGTACAAAAGGAAGGTAAGAGATTGGTTAAGTCAGATTGCAACCTGGATGATGGTCAGAATGAATCATTTGAGAAACTCAAGTTATTTCCATGAGTCAAATATGTAGGATATGCAGAAGACAATACAGAATAAGGTGATAAAGAGAAGCAATAGTCTTTCCAGGCCAGTCTTTGGAGCTAATAAATTTGAACTTGATATTAAATACCTTTTAAGGTCAATGAGAAAGTCGATCAGGGGAGTGATTGGCTATATTTTTTCTCTCATAAATATCATCCATGTGACAACAGCAAAAATGGATCAGAAGAAGAAAGGATTGAAGGCAGAGGGATTATGTTACACATGCCAAAGTAATCCATGAAGAAGGCCACTGGCAGTGGAAAAGTAAAGAAATGAGTGGCTCAGTGAAATACTAAGGAGGTAGAATAGACAGAATTTAGTAATCAATTCATGTGGGGTAGATAAATCATGGAGCTGTCATGAAGTGTCTGATCTTCACAGCTATGACAATGGCGGTGCTGTTCATTTAGAAGTGATGTGCACCAGCATAGCAAAAATATGAAGGGATTCAATTAGAAGTATTATTCTTATTATATTATGTTGAGCAGTAAATCTGGGCATGCAGATGGTTTATACACAGAAAACAATTTGATACCTGGAGTTGAAACTAACCAACCAAGATTTAGCTTGGGGAAATCTGGCACAGAATAGCTGAGGTTACAAGATAAGGTGAGATTTTTTGGAGAGAACATTCAGAGTCAAAAACACTTATGGAATGGGTAAAATCTGGAGAAAAGTATGAAAAAAATCCACAGACACAGAACAACGAGCAGCATAGTGTTTTCTTAGAAGCAGAAGAAATCCTCAAAAACAAGAATTGGACCAATATATCGAAAGCTGTAGTAATAAAACCCCTGTAATCCTCAAAACATACAAAACAAAGTCACTGGTGAACTGTTTTCCAAAATTCTTTCAATGTAATAGTAAATGGTTTTGGTTCAGAGAATGAAAAATGAATGAGAAAGTGGGACATATGAGATTGGGAAAAATTTTCAACAACTATTTCAGGATGGAAATAGAGGAGCATATAAATAAGTGGCATTTTAGTTAAAAAAAAGTTCTTAAGGTGCAACTAAATTTCAAGTGCTTATATGTAGCTGGGAATCATAATAGAGGCAAAGATTAATATGATCATGTGGGTAACAGATAATTGATGAAGTGACATCTTAGCAGAGAAGGAGGTCATGAGATAAGTGTTGGGGTTAATATTATACTACAGAAGACATGTTTTTCATCATCTTAGATACATATGCTAAATTGGGGGTGGATAAGACATATGTATAGGAATTTCCTAGAAAGTTAGGTGATTTACTTCTGGTGACTATTTTTGCTTTTGTTTGTTTATGTGTTTGTTGCTCCCTGATGTTTTAGTTTCCTCATTGCTAAAGCAAATACCATGGAATGGGATTACCGAAACAGTGGGAATTTTTTAGTTAACAATTTTGTGATTAGGAGAAGTTTGAAATCAAGATGTTATCAAGACAATGTTTTTAACTGGTAGACTCTGGAATTCTGGGGCTAGCTGTCAGCCATCTTTGGTCCTTGGCTTTTCTGTCACATGGCAATGTACATGGCATTCTCATTTTCTCCTGGCTTCTCCTTTCTTTTCCCGGTTCAACTGAGTTCCAGCTTCTGGCTGTTCCCTGGGGCTTCCTCTCTCGGTGACCTTCCCAACAGGTTCTTTGGTAGTAGGATTAGGACCCTTCCTCATTCAGCTGGGCCACCCACCTTAACTGAAATAACCTCATCAAAAGATCACATTTGCAATGGGTTTACACCCACAAGAATTGATTAAGTTTAAGATCATGCTCCTCTGGGGTACCTAGCTTCAAGCCACCACACTTTAGTAAGGAATCTGTTGGGATTGAGATGGGAAAAAGCCAGATTTAGATGAATGTCATAAATTTTAGAAATAAGTAAAGGTCTAAGTTTCATAAGGTTAGACACATTTGCATGTGAAATGATGTAAATATATTCATATCGGAAGCAATGTGTGCATACATATATGCTGTATTCATGATCCAAAATGTACCTTTGTGTAATCATTAGGAATTGTCTATTGCTCTACCTGCTATGTGTTTGTTGCCCTCAGTTCTCTCCCTTCTTGTTCAAGATTGTGTCCATATTGCATAGATGGTGGGAACCTGAGAAGTACATTTATGCAACCTCATTGGCACCTACAGAAGGCTGATGTGAGCATGCAGTGGTGCATTGAAAGCAGGAGGAAGCAACCTCAGTGCAAACCCACAGAAGTAGGAGCCCAAGCTCTTCTATGCAACTCCTGCTTCTTGATCTATACAGCAGGATTTAAAGGCAGCAGCTGGAGCGGCATTGTCTTTGGCAGACTTGCCAAGGGCTGAAGGAGCCAACCAACTTCTGAAAAATCTCATTTCCCTTTTGTTTCTGCAGTTTTTCTAACAACTTGCAACTGATTTCCTGCATTAAATTCTTCTCTATTTGAAAACACTGGAGTAATTTCTGTATTTCAGTCTTAACACAGACTGATACAATTGCCAAGAAAAAATTTAGAATGTCATAAAACTTATTAACAATCATAATCCAGTGTAAACCAAAAAAGATTAATATATTTTTCTGCTTAGTAATTGAACAATTACCAAAAAATAATTATACCTAAATTCTGTTAGTTTGACTGAACCAAATATACACTTTGCATTATAAATTGAATCATAAAATTGCATCCTCTTTAATGAACTATTTTTAAGAATGTTTAATGAGTCCTATAAATTAATATACCATCTAAAGTTAATGAAAGGCAAACTACTATTTTTGATGAATTACTTTCTCTGAAATTGTGATTGCTAGTTCATCTGTTTCTTGCCTGCACTTTTAGTAAAAATGTATATTTATACTTTTATAACTTTCCCACCTATTTTTGAGGGTGGAATATGTCTAAGATTAGCTCAATGTTCTATTTTCTTGGGACTCAGATTACTAAGTATAAGAATAAGGTAGCAAAAAATATGGCATATCTTAATATAATCACCTTGCCTATTTGACACTAGTGTTAATGAAAATCTAATCATAAATATAATTTTCCTACACGGACCAGATAAATTGTTATATTGAAATCTTTCTTCTTAGTTTCAGGCTCCCAGCAGTCTAATAAAAACATGCCTGTATTTGTTATCCTTTCTTGGATTATAAATTGCCCCCAAACAATCTTTCATTCTATCCCATAGTTTCTAAGAGTCGGCCATCTCAGAGTGTTTTACCTACAAGGTCTGGCTCAGGTTTCACATGAGGTAGCATTCAATTGTTTGTTGAGCTGGAGGTTTCTCTTTCGCAGTTATTTGTGTAGCTGTGGTCAAGAGGCATCAGTTCCTGGTCTCTCCTTGAGCTTCTTCATAAGGCTGCTGGTAATGTGGTTTCGAAAAAAGCCAGAAATCTGAGATAAAGTGTGAGAGAGGGTGTGCCTGAGAGAGAAGCTCTAGTTTCTTTAACTCAACTATGGAAGTCACATACCATCATTTCTGCCATATAGTACTGGTCACCCAGAACAACCTTGCTACAATGTGGAGAATTAATTGCGAGTGAGGACCATCTTGAGCGTTGGCCACCAAAATGTTCCTACTTATAATTGGCCCAATAGTGATGCACTGATTTTGGGGAATGGGAATTGGTTAAATATATACTGCTAGAAAAGAACATTTTCAATGTAATAGTCTGTCACCATTTTACCTATATCAGCATCTTGTTTATGACAAATAATATGCATAAAATATTGTTCATGAAAGTGAAACAACTTAAGCAAGACAGAAATATTTAGAATTTTGTCATTTTCTAACGAAAATATTTAGATTATTTTTTGATGAAAAAGATCAAAACCAATGATTAACTTCTGACTTATGACTTCACAGTTCTCAGATAGGAATCACTAGTAGTGCCCCTTTAAGTTCAAATTTTTCTTTCTACAGCTAGTATTTTGCATATTAGGAGTTTATTTCATTCCATAAAATCAAAAGTATATTTCCGTATAGATGGAATTTAATATATGCTTTTGTTAACATTTTTATTAAGTATATAAAACTAATGAACACAAAAAGATTCATCACGTATTTCTACAGGGAGATTTTCTGTTGTGTTGTATTTCTTATAATGGGATTCTAATATAGTTTGAATTGAAAATATCTTCATTATTTACTTATAGTTCTATAAGAAACAGTCATTCTTAATATTGCCATTAGTTTTATATAGCATCCTATTTATTTTTTCTGTGTTCCTTTTTTTTTCTTATAGACAAACTAAAAATTTAACTCATATACTTTCAGTTTAACAAACATCAGAGCCCAGGTATGATTTAGGTGCAGTTGGCATGCAGATTACATATAAGGGCATCTGAATTATCAATTTCTTCTATAATATTTCCAGTACATTTTACCTTTGAATCATTCTAGTAACATGGGACACACCAACTTCTGGGAGTGTCTAGCAAAACAATTAACAAATAATACTCAGCAAAAGACACACACATATGCACGTATTACTTCATTGTATAATATAGTTACTTCACCATTTGAACTTCAAGAATGGTATCGGTCAGGTTTCATGAAAGAAGATGAATTACCAAGAATGATAAATGAAGGGATTTATTATAAGGATTTGACTTTTTTTTTTCTTTTTGCAATTGTGAGAGTTGGTTAAACATTCATGTTTGACTTTTGCTATTGTTTTGGTGCTTGGCATCTAGTTATCAAAGTGGGCAGTTGGAGAACTATCTGGTTGTAATGTGGAGAGGACCATGGACCAAGTGGAAACTGAGAGGACAAGCTGGAACCTACACTGCTCTCTGATAATCTGCAGAATTTCAAAGAACTCGCAGGAGCAGCTGGTGCTTCTTCATCACACACATGGCCCAGGAGTTGTAGAAACTGAAGGGGCTGTGGATCCAGCAGCTGCCTCGGGTGTGGCACATGCCTGCCTAGGGTTCTGAAATGCTGAAACATCTGACTAGTCCCAGAGTTGTTGAGACCTAGTGAGGCTATAGATTAGAAGCAACATGCATGGGTTGTAATAGCTCTTGATGCCCTGTACCGAGCTTCCAAACATAAAAAAGCATTTAAAAAGAAAGCATTAAAAAGTCTGCTACTTCGCAGAGTTTTTACTTCTGCCATCCAATTGTGTGCAAAATGCTTCCTGTGGGTCACACTAACCTGCAACTATGCCGTCAAGGATGTTCTGAGAATGCTCAATCCTACTTTAGCTAAATTGACACACCTCAAATCCACTAAGGTTCCTCCCTTGCCGATTTGACAGCAATATGCACCACATTTAACCACGCTTAAATTCCAAATAAAGTCAATAGCAAAATTATTCATCTGCCTAATGTGAAATAATCATTTTTGCACAATTGAAAACACACTAACAGTCTCCCTAAAAGTCACTGTTCTTTTATCTGTCTATATAGCTGTTTATTATTCTTATTGAGTCATATTCTCCCTTTAATATTTTCAGTAACTTAATTTCCTGGGATACACAATTAACTCCATTAAAACATGTCAAATGGCAGGGGACTGAGAGAGGAAAGAAACAAAATGGTTAATATATGCTCCCAAATATTCATATTAAAACAAGGAATAAATACCAATAACTATTATAGTTCTTTGTTTTGGAACTAGTATGGAAAGAGGTGCTATTTAAAACTATTTTCTTCCATTATATATTATCCATATTCTCTCCTTAGCAATCAACAGGTTTCTCAGCTGCTCAAAGAGGTAACGCTAACTTTGAATCTGCAGGTGTTTCAGATTTACACTGAGTACTTGATTTCTGAATTTCCTCCACAATCATATTATCAACAAATTAGGCTTTTAAACCAAAGAAATGTACTACCTCCTCAGAAATCCCAGCAAGATAGCAAAACAGAAAAGAAAAAGAGATATTATATATACAGAGATTACATAGATGAATATGTATATGTGTGTGAATGTGCATAAATATTAATCTGTAAATATCCATACACATATGTGAGCGGCAATTTGACTGTTACATCATTTGAATTCTAGAACATTACTTTTCACTTCTAATGTATTGTCACATAAATAACTGAACTTCTTGCCTTCTTCAGAGAAGATGTATTATTCACTTGTATGCCTCATGACATGTAGGAAAGTATTGTAAAACCTTGGCATTTCTTTTATCTCCCTACTGATTTTGGAGATAAATCCCCAAAGCAAATTGACATCTACTGCTAAAGCATAAGCAATGGCAAAAGAATAACTGTGAAGCCATGCTGAGAGGTACATGCCGCATGCAGTGTAAAAGTTTAACTTCTCTACCACTCCCTTTTCAGTACTCTAGTTCATGCCTCACAAAATTATAAATTTGATGTCATAGTTGTCTCTACACAGGTGAAACTGAATGTTTCACTTGATACTTACTAATTTAAAAATGAAGTAAACAAATACTACATGATAGGTGCTATAGAAGCTCAAGGTGGAATAGTGATGGGGCTGAGGGGGATCACAACAGGGATTTTTCTCCAGGAATTAGACAATGCATCTCCATTGTTCATGGCATCTGTGCCACTCTAAAAGATTTCTGTTCAGTCAGATATTCTTCTTTGTATGTAATCTGTTCTTTTCTGGGAGATTCTAAGATTTTTCCTTTTTTATCCTTGATGTTTCATAAATACTATAATTCATTTGGTATAAATTTATTTTTATTTACCATTCCTAATATATGGTCTGCAGTTTTTGGAACTGAGGAGTCCTCCTGGAAATCTAAGTAATGCCTTCCTCAATTCCACCACTATTTCTTATCTTTTCTTACAAAATTATGGATTTGAGTTGGAATCTCTCAATCTAGTCTAAACATGTGTGGACAAAACATTGTTTTCACCCTCTTCAGTCCTTAGGAATAGTTTCTTTAGAGTGGAATATTTTTAGTCCCCTTTAACTTGTAAGAATCAAAACATACCATCTTTGCCCATCTCAAAATCCAGAGCACTACAGGATGGTGCCCTTAACTGTAGGTATTATATTGAGATTCTTTTTAAATTTCTGATCAAAGGAGATTATTATTTTGTATTTTCAGAGAGGGTGTGATGTCTTGTTTTTACTTTTATATTTTCTTTATCATTGTTAAGTGTTGGGAACAGAGAGAATATATCAGAGAGTGAAATTTCTCTCACTCACTTTTCCATTTTTCCTTCCTCTAATATCCTTGAAAACATTCTTATTAAAGTGTAAGCATCAATTACATATTTTAAACTTTTATTCATATGCATATTTTCATTGCAGATGCATTTTTTATAGTCATGTAAAAATTTTCTGTAGGTAGTAATTATAAGGACTAATATATATTGTGTTTGATGCCAGCTGTATAGGTATAGTTGCCTACAGTAGAAGTCAGAGTAGAAAGTGTTAGGTGAAAAATAAACAAATTATAAATGTTTTGGGAGTAGTAAACATGCTATTTAAAGTTGCACAAAGAGAATAGCAAAATTATAAATACTAGAAAGAGCATGGCATTCTTTCATCAAAGCATAACCATTTCGTTTCTAAGAAGTCTGTGTAAAACTCAAAGTAAAAACTAACATCATCAAAGAAAACACAATTTTGAGCAATTAACTAGTTAATGACAGAATCATATAGATATATTTTAAAAGAAGCAAAAATAGGATGAAGAAGTAGAGCAAACAGAACACCTTGGAAAATTAATTCCCAGAACAAGAATGTTCAAACATGATAATAGCATTAGACAGGCAAAGAGAAATGTGTGTCAACCTGGACAAGAAAAGAAATATGCAAATATAATCTTCACTGATGGTTCCGCCTGTTAACAAGCACAGCCTAGCAGCTAATCAGTCTCCAATATCCAAATGCTTTGTCTCCTACTGCAGTAGCAATGACCTACATGGAGCTATTCTACCGATATATAAATATGTAAATGCAAAATTTCTGACAATTGATTTAGAACATTGGACTTTTTAAAGGGATAAGTCTACTAAATAATTGACAAAGAAGTTTTATGGGTTCTAATCTTTTTGGCTTGAACTTAAAAAATAGTAATCCCTTTGTTTTTAAACTTTGACCATTTTTCCCCATACGTAAACATTGGAGAAAAACAAGTTATAATGTCTTTTCTAGGAAATTCATCATTTTGCAGGGAGAAGTGAAAGTAAACAAGCTGGAATATGTTTAGCCACAAATCAAGTCAACCCAGATGAAAGACAAAAATCACCATCTTTTTATATAATCTAGTAAGAAGGTATACTCTAAATTTATTTGGAAGTAAAAGGAATGAAATGAAACTAAATTACTTATGTTGAAAAAATATGTGAGTACCTGGTCTGTGGAAGATGTTTGGGGCAAATCAGCTGGCAAAACAGATCAAGATGTCCTTCATCAAGGAGCTTATATTTTGGCAGAAGAAGACAAAACATCACTGTAAGTGTATTGATATGTTAAGTATATAATATGTTTGAAGATGTTAAGGGTTATGATAAAATCAATTAGTAGACCAGAGAAAGCACACTGTAAGTCTTGGGGCCATCAACATGTTAAGGATGATGTCAGTATTGGCCTCACTGAAGAGATGTCATCTGAACAAGATTTGAAGATGATAAAAGGAATTTGGTACTTGGATATTTGGGTGAAAAGGGTTCCAGGTAGAGGCAAAAACTAGTACAATGTGTGAATAAAAGAGGGGCCTGTAGTGTTTGAGAAAAGCAAGGAAAACAGAGTGTCTATGTGGAGTGAGTAAAGACCAGGCGATGGATTAGTAAGGAGATGGAATCTAAATAAAGAAAGGGTGTCCACCAATGTGTCAGGGCTTCTCAACCGCAACACTATTGGGTTGGATTGTATTTAGTTTTAGAAGGCTATCATATGCATTCTAGTAGCGTTTTTGGGCTTTTCCAACTGGTCTACCCACTAGGTGCCACTAGAGTTCCCTATCTGCACCCATAATGTGACAAGAAAGGCTCCAGACATTGCCAAATATCCAGTGAGGGCAAAATCACCCTCTCTTGAGAGCCTGCTGATGTAGAGCCTTGGGAACGATTTTATGGACATTATAAGTATTCTTTTATTAATAGTGAAATGGGGAGTTATTGGAGAATCTTGAACTCAAGACATATTTTTAAAAGATCTTTCAGGTTGCAAGGTTCAGAATACGTTATAAGGTATTCTCCCTCATCATGAAGTGGCAGAGAGAAGATTTAAGGGGCTACTGCAGTGGTCCAGGCAAGGGATACCAGAACTTCCCACCATGCTTTAGGTAGGGGGCTGGTGAGGATGGGTGAATCAAACATGATTTCTTTTTAACCAGGGGAAGCCTGCAAGCAACCCCCACCAACACAAATTATGTAGTGCCTGCTTTGTGGGGAAGTTGTAGATACAGCAGATCCCAAATACAATGGATCACCTTGCCCTGGGAAAACCACCTTTGTGATCACTGTGTGTCTCCTGTCAGTAACTATGCCAACATGATTTCTTAATAGATTGGATGAAGGATGCAGAAGAAAGTAAGGAAACATGGTTGACTTCGAACTTTTTGACCTGACCAATTAGAAGAGTGCAAATGACATCAAAGATTGTGGGGAAATAGTAAAATAAAAGTACATAGGGGGCGATTCATGGTGGCTCAGCAGGCAGAGTTCTTGCCTGCCATGCCTGAGACCCGGGTTTGATTTTCAATTCCCGGTACCTGCCCATGCAGAAAAAGAAAGCAAATGTTTATAGGAAAATTTGAGTCAGCGCTGTTCAGGTCTAAGGCTGGGATCTTCTGTAATATTAAGGTATTAAAAACATCTAACTTCTTTAAATCTACTATAAATATTACTCTTTCTAGTTACTCTTTCTCTCACTTGGAATTTTAATCTTCCTTTTAATGCACAATGGAAATAATACATGCCAATATCTTGAAACAAATGAAAGTAATCTTCCTTCACATACTTTCTTGAAATTAATTTCCATATTGTAGCTCTTCATCTTATAATAACTTATGTTAATGAAAGAAGTATTTCTTTTAAACTTTAAAATAAACATTGAGTAAATCGGACTTATGCAAAAAGCAGCCAAGTTACCTTCTCAGTGGAACTCTTTACATAAATGCCTTTTAACCAATCATTCTCATTTACTTGATTTAGAGAAAAAATATCCTTGTGAGGTCCACATTACATAATTTCTCTTTCTAGTAAAACTTTCTCAAATACCAGCATCCCAAAACTATCTTCCCTCAATTGCTATGCATGATAAAAAATGGTATTAAGCTTGGAGTTATTTACTACTTATTCATTAATGCAGCAATTTTGAAGTATTAATAGGTTGTATGCAAAAAAAGAAGAGGATTGTTTTCAAATTATTTTTGAGGTATTATATTTAAATGTAAATTTCATGTAGTTTTCTACTTTCGAGCTTCTTAAAGACTGTGTCTGATAATGCATGTAGGGAATCACCAACTAAAGTACAGAGTGTAGTTTTTCTTAATCTAATTCAAGCATGGACTTTTTATTTCCATTTTGATGTGAGTGGAATATCTTATGGGTCACATATTCTAAGTAGCATATTTTGAAAAGGATTTTTAATGTCCCTACAAATCTACTATTGATTCTAACTTAAGAGATTCAAATCACCATGGTATTTGCACTTTCAAAGAAAATAATTATCCCACTTTCTATTTTATTTATTTTTTTATAATACCAAAAACACCAAATAAATGCAAATTTTTGTAACTTTTGATCATTCCATTCACATATATAATCAGTAATTCACATCATCACACAGCTGCACATTCATCACCATGACTGCCTCCCAGAACACCTGTATCCACCCAGAAAAAGGAAAAAAAGCAGAAAAAATTCACACAAACCACACTCCCCACCCCTCCACCTCACCAACCACCAGCACTCCACTCCAAATCCACTTTAACATCCGTTCCCCCCACCATTCATCTTTATGTTTCATTCTTCTGCCAACAAGCTAGACGAAATGAGCATCAGACACAAGGCTCCCACAATCATACAGTCTCACCGCGAAAGCTACACCACCATACAATCATCCCCAAGAAACATGACCACTGGAACACAGTTTTACCCCCCCCCCCCCAGGCAGTTCCTTCCAGCCTCTCCACTACACTTGAACAACAAGGTGAAATCCATCCAATGCACAAGAACAACCTCTAGGATAATCTCTTGACCCTACCAGGAATCTCCTAGCCATTGACACTTTATTTTGTCTCATTTCTCTCTTCCCCTTTTTGGTCGAGAAGGTTTTCTCAATCCCCCGATGCTGAGTCTCAGCTCATTCCAGAGGTTTTCTCAATCCCTTGATGCCGAGTCTCAGCTCATTCCAGGATTTCTGTCCCACCCTGCCAGGAACGTCCACACCCCTGGGAGTCATGTCCCACGTAGACAGGGAGAAGTGGTGAGTGTGCTTGTTATCCCACTTTTTAAAATCCTCTTACCATACTCAGAATACTTCTTAGTATTCTACTTTTGCTCTTCATTTAGTCACAGTTTCCCACTCAGTCATATGCATACCTGATTCTTAAATATAGAAATTTTGTAAAATTCTGTTTTTAGCACCTTTTAAAATACTCTGCATAGTATTTTTATTCACTTTAACCACCTCCATTATCTTCACTATATGTATGGCTTCTAAGTCTAAAGTTCTGTTCTGCCTCTTGATATTTTGACTTTTATGAATTTCAGACTTCCCTGCTTGATATCTCTATCTGTATAAGCAAATCCAAATATGACTCAAATGATGTATTTTTATCATCCCTATCCAAAGCTTTCTTTCCTCTATAGACTTTTTTCAATTCAAAACATTTTCATTCTTCTAAGCTAGAAATATCAGAAGTATTTTTAGTCCCCCTGTTTGTCTACATATGATAGTCAATTATACTCTAAATATTGCTGGGTTTGAATTAAGTGTCTATTAAACATATTCTTTGGTCCAAACTTATTGCAGTCAAAATTTCCTTAATCATCCCTCTTTAACAGTCTTTTAGGTTGAATATCTGCTTCAAGTGTTCTTTGAATAAATCATTAGTTCCATTAGAAATCCCAGTTTAATAGTATAAATTTACAGTTAATTTCCATTATCCTGTTTGTCCTTCAAGCAAACAATTGCATAGCACCTTGATAATAGCATCAAAATCCTATAATTTCCTTGATTTGTTCATCAAAATTATATAATGTAAAAAAATCCTATAAGTTTGAGGGATGATGTCACTAAGATGGTAGAATGAGATGCTCTAGGTTTCCATATTTCCACAGAAAAGTTAACAGTAAGCAGAAATAGGCAGAGCTCTGGGAAATACTAAAGGGTTGTAGTAACTGTGTTTCTTGCACTAAATCAAGAAAATAGCAATTTGGAAATCATAAGAAAACATGATGGTACTGTTGTTGGATTTTCCCCTCACAACTTTCTTTCACAGCTCAGTGTGGGTTTCTAGTTCCAGTTCTGGAAGGAGGAGATTTATCCATCCATATTCACTTCTTAGAGCATGTAGAAGAAACCTTCAGGGCAGCTAATGCTCTGTAGAAAGCAATCAAATTGTTTAAATCCAGTGTATGCTGACTGGGATAAAGAATTACAAACATTAAGACACACAATATAGCATGAGAACCAGGAAGAAGGACTTTGTTACAAGAAAATGAAACATACAGATACATCTAAATGGAGTCATTCCTATGGCCACACTATATGTCCCCAAAAAGACACATGCACAGAAAAGCCCAGGATGACTCTATACTTTTGCCTTAGATGTTTTTAGACCCATTGATATGATAGCTAAGTTCTTAAGAAAAAGGCTGAGATGGGACTTGACTTGTCGTTCTTGTTGTCATTCAAGGAAATCTCAGGCAAATCATGGGATGATTACAAGCTTAAGAAACAGATACCTCAGTGACTAAATTTCAGTGATATAACATTAAAATATTAAAATGTCCAGTGTGCAGCAAAAAATTACAAGGCATGTAAAGAAACAAGAAATGATGGTCCATGCAAATAAGTAAGAAAAGACATTAGAAATCATCCATGAGAAGACCAAACTTTAGACATGTCAGACAAAGAGTTTTAACAATTGTTCTTAAATATGCCTAGAGCTAAAGGAAAATACAAAGAACTAAAGGAAATCAGGAAATGATAAATTATATGATAGATTTATTTTTACAAACTCTATGAAAATAAAATTTAAATAAAGAGATAGACACTACCAAAAAGAGTAAATAGAAATATTGAAGAATTGAAATTCAAAGTTACTAATGTAAAAAATTTTCAGAGCGGCTTAACCAGATTGCAGCTTGCAGAGAAAGGATCAATGAACCTGAATTTAAGATAATTATAATTATCAGCCTTGAGGAGCAAAAGGAAAAAGAATGAATAAAATCAATAGAGCCTAAAAATAACTGTAGGACAACATCAAACATACCAATATATGCATTATGGGAGTCCCAGAAGGAGAAAAAGAAAGGGCCAGAAAGAATATGTGTAGATATAATTGCTGAAAACTTCCAAAACTTGTTGGAAAAACATGAAAAGACACATCAGAGTAGCTCAGTAAGCTCCAAACAGGATAAACTCAAAGTTGCCTATATTGAGAGACCTTAATATAAATCTGTTTAGTGCCAAAGACAAAAAGAGTATCCTGAAAGCTGCAAAAAAGTAGGAACCCACCATGTACAAAAGATCTTCAATGAGATTAATTATCAATTTTTTCATCAGAACTCAGGTGATAAAATATTAAGTGTTGAAAGAAATAAAAAAAAAATTCCAATCAAGAATTCTATAACCTGAAAAACAGACATTTAAAATGAGGGAGAAGTTAATACATTCTCAGGTCAGAAAAGTTGAAGAAGTTGACTAGACTGGCCCTTCAAGACATTAGACAGTAGATTGAAAGTACATTAAGAAATACAAATCCCAGTAAATGTAACTACATGGGCAACTACAAAATGCCAGGACTGCAGTGTTTTTGGTTTTATGTCTAATTTTTACTTCTTAGAGAATCTAGACTTTAATGAACAAAATGTAATGATAAATCCATGGTTTTGGACAAGCAATATCTAAAAATGCAATGCATGACAAGCACAGCACAAAGGTGGTGGAACAGAAGGGTATTGGAAGATTGTGTATGCCTGTGTGAGTGCACTTTTTCCTTTTCCTTTATCTCTTTATGTCCTTTATCTATTTATAATGCAGACTCTAGACTGCAAATATATGAACTGCTGCTATCTTCTGAGGAGGTTAGCAAAGTCATATTGTGTGTATCACAGATTTCAATGTGCAACTCTCTCTTCTATCTTATACTTTTTCTTTATTAAAGTGCTTAATAAAGTCTGCTGTTTTCAGAGGAAGGGATCACTGGCCAGCCTGCTGCTATTCCATGTACTGGTTTAATTCTGAGGGATCTGTGGTGTTTTCCTTCCAGAAATGTCTGGCTTAGTTGAAGCAATCACTTCACTGACTGGGTCCTTGCAGGAGGCCTGGATATGCAGAGGGATGATACGGCAGATCAGAAAACTCACAGAATTGTATGGATGAAACTGCATTCATCTCAGGTGGTAATTCAGTAAAATATGCCTACCCAGAACTCCACTTTTCAGAAGATGAGGCTTTCATTCTGGACCCCAGGTAAGAAAGCAGTTGTGTGCATGTTTCACAATTGATATTGGTCTTTACATGGCCCCCATCAATAGGGCTCTGAAATGGAAGTATTTTGGTCATCAGGGTTTGTTCCACATAGCAAAGAACTGTATTTCTTATCTGCACACAGTACTTCGATTCAAAAGCTTGTATTCAGTGACCATTCACTTGCACACCGCTCCTGATAAAGGTCGACTTCTAGCACAGTTTTTGTCTTCTTCTAGTCCTAAGAGTTAAAAAAAAAAAGTGTCAGTGTTTAATACAACTAGCTGAAAAGAAGTCTCTGACTTTACAGGGAGATGAACACAGGTCATGTGTTGCTGATGCATGCAGCATGTTTCAAATCTTATGCCATCTCTATTGAATGGAATACTATTGACACTAGTGATTTTAATAAATGCACATTGCACAGGCATGAGAACTGCCTAAACTTAGAAGCCAGCCTGGGTATTCTCCCCATCAACTCATTGGAATTTATGAATAGGTTCAGGGTAGCCATCTTCCTCCAGGACTTCCATGCGCAATCATTAAGGAACTGAATTCTCCAATAAATTTCCATTGTTTATCTCTCCAAGCAATAGCTAACACAGCTTTTGCTCCTTTGATTGTGCAATGCACATATATGCCTTGTCTTTGTGCATGCTTTTCTCTAAATTTCTACTTGTTGAAACAGATCTAGGCATTTTTAAAATCACCACATATTCTATATATCCTTCCTTAATGTTTTTTTTTTTTTTTTTTTTTTTTTTTTTTTAAAGGAAAGACAGAGAGAAGGAAGGAAGGATAGAAGGAAGGAAGAGAGGAAGAAAGGGAAACATCTTTTAAACATTTTCTTGTTTTATTGTATTTTGTTTCTCCGTTTTCGTTACATGGGCTGGGGCCGGGAATCGAACCGAGGTCCTCCGGCATAGCAGGCAAGCACTTTGCCCGCTGAGCCACCGCGGCCCGCCCCCTTCCTTAATGTTTTTATTAAAAACAAATCACTGTTTAATTTAGCCATTCAAAATCCTTTTTCTTTCTATTGATGTGTACTAAGATATGTCCGCTTATCAGTTTGTAAACTTGGTACTGTGTAAAGTCTATGGATCAAAAAAAAAAAAAAAAAAAAAAACTCTGACTTTGTGACAATAATAACTTGTTGAGCCCCCATTTCTTCATTTGGGAATGGTTTAAAATCTTATTCAGATAACACAGTATAGATGAGAATTAACAAAAGTATTTCTCAAGTCTATTATTATTGAACAACAGAAGCATCTTCTTTCTACTTTCTTCGTTTTAGTGCCCCAGTATTAAATAGTAGTAAATGCTGGTTGAACAATAGTAGTAAATGCTGGTTGAAAAAATGCAGTTTTAATTTCTTTCCATTCGGTTTCAGTGAGAATGGACACCAAATTTTATTTCATAGGAGTAATTCAGTTCTTCATTGAACAACATCTTCTAAAAAGCAGATATTCAGTAATTGTCTCTTGAATCATAAATTAAAAGTTTTTACCAGTAAAAGCAACAAACTTTGCACTCATTTATTCCAAAATGACTTTCCTTTTTTCTAAATCATTTTTTAAGAATTCTGTTCATAGCTCTAAGCTCAGATAACAATCATTAGCATTTATTGACCTTTTGCAGTAGTAATTTAATCTTTTGGGGAACAAAGTTGATTAATCACAGCTTGACATATTGAAATTTGGCATAACTCTTTCCCCAAAGTACTTATAGGGCAGTGAGTTGTAGGGCATCCAGTGTAATAATTAAGGCACATAATACAAATAATTTGCTCAGATGATTCTTCCAGAAAATTTAAGGTCATTAATTTTGGTGAAGTCATCAATTTTGAAGTTGTCTTATAGGGGTTCAGTGAATTGAGCGTGTATTTTAATTTTCTTACTTCCAGAAAATTCAGGAAAATTGTTGTTAGTATTTAAAATAAAGGAAGGGTGTGAATGTACAATAATGAAGAGAAATGAGAAGACTCTACTAGTTGGTGAGAGATTTTAAAATTTTGGAAATAATTTAAGAATATCTCATTTAAAACATTCAGCATTACCTTCTAATATGCAGTAACTGGAACACTAAAAACTTTAGTTTTCAGAACCCATTGGAAAATCTTACTTTGATTTGAGATTTCATCAGTAAGATAGAATCCCAATAAATTTAGCTTTTGAACTGAGACAAATGGGGACAAAGGAACAGTGCTAGGCATACATTTTGTAGATTATGCCAGAAGCGGTGAGGTGCTGCCAACTTTCCAATTTACCGGATAACTTTCTGATTATAGCAGAATGGTCATGGATTTGGAGTCAGTAGCTGTAGCAGGAATCTCCTACTTTGGCAGGACTCTTGATTCTTCAACTCCTAACTGTGACAGGTAGTAACTTCTAGGGAAACCCATTTCAGAGGTGTGGCTTCATCAGTAGAAAGCTCAGGGTAGAATACGTTTCTCCAGTCATCTGAATGATTCAGCAAGCTATTTAATAATATGAGATAAATCCATAATTCTAAATTTATCTCAAATGGATTTTATTTTCATCTCTAGCCTGACCAATAGAATAATTGTACCATGATTTTTTTTTTTTTTTTTTTTTTTTAGCAACACTCAACCATAAGGAGATCTGGGTTTGGTTATCTAGCTAGATTTGAAGATGTTCAACTGTTCTTTGGCTTTGTGGATAGGATATTAGCTATTCATATTATACAGTGACAAAAAAAATTATTTTAATCATCATATTTGGAGCATAAAATGAAGTTCTTATTGAAGGCTGAACTTTAGCAAATATGATAGCTGCTATGATAAAGCCTTAGAGTGAAAATGCATGTAAGAACTGGTAAATGAATTATTCTTACAATTTTTTTAGAGTTTTAAAAAATGACAAGTTCAAAGATTGAAAGTATTAGCTTAAAATATTCTCAGAAGACCAGACTGACTTCAATAACTTACATTATTATTATTATTATTATTATTATTATTATTATTATTATTATTATTTTGTAGCTCTGTGAGGTATGTGAACAAAACCAGGAACAAAGTCTAATCCTGCAGGTAGTTGAGTTATAATGCATTTTCAGTGCCCAGTTTCACCAGGTCTTTCATCTGAAAATTAGTTGGGGCGAATTGAACCCTGCTAAGTAAATGAAGACATCTGTATGGAATTTAATGATGCGGACTATTACAACCTCCCAATGCCACTGGGCCTTCCTTCCCAGTATAAGAATCCTCTCTTCTTTCTTTTTAAGGATATTCCTACTTATTTTGTAATAAGATGTCTTTCTCAGACATCTGCAACAGATTACATCTCTCTCTATCCCTACTTCTACAATTTCTCATTGCATTGAAATTTCAAACTGCCACTCATTGGACAAAGAAATATCTGATCGAGAATAGAGTTTACAGATAAAAGGGTACTATATTACTATTATCTTCAGAACAAAGAGAGAATGGATATGAAATCAATGAAATAAAGCAAAATATTTGATTGAGCTGCCTTATGGAAATGAAAGCTTAAGAAAATTACCAAAGATTATGAATTCTATACCCTAGTGTATGCAGCTGAGAATGGTTTTCTCTCTTTGCTTGGTTAGTAGATAGAATAGTTTATTCAAACTTAATCTATGATAATATAAATTGTGTGGCCTGTAATTTCTCTTTCTGCTAGAGTGGAAGAACCTCCAAAACTTGAGGAGATAAAAACGTTAGAAGGAAGTTGTTACATTTAACCTGTTTTATCATCCTATAATATTGCCTGCTGTTTCAAGAAAATATTTCATTCACAATGACATGAGAAACAAGCCTTTGAAAAACTGTGATGATAATACTATATAGGACAAGATTGAAGGTGTGACCTCTTCAAATGGATTCATTGATATGCCTGGGAAAGATGGAATCCTAGAGTGTGAGCAACCAAGAAGCAGCCACTCATACCTATAGGAAAGGTGGACATATTTACCAAATAGGCAACAGGGCTGGAATCATAATTAGAATATTTTGGCACAATGAGGTATTGGTGGTGATTAATAAATCTTATGATTTTCAGAACAGAATGAGATGACAAACCATTTAAGATCATGATTTTATTTTTGCATAATCAACACGTAAATCTAGGTCTAATGTAAACAGAACAGGCACGAGTACATGAGTCATCTAACTGGAAAGTTATGAGCCTTCACCTGATCCATCTCCAGACTTGATTAAGGTCAGAGACCCAGTAGTCCTTTTTATCAAGTTAAATATTCATTCAGAGTAGAAATAATTCTAGATATTTGATTGATTGCCAGCTATGTCTCTGAGCCATCTACTTCTGAGTGGTCTACTTCTGAATATCTTGTGATTCAGCAGAAAACCACTATGATTTTCTAGTCAAAGTGAATTTTGGAATTGATTCCATCTCCCCATGCAGCCTCTATATTCACCCAATGAGTATGAGTACTTTTCCATCTCGAATATGCTATTCAAATAGTCATACTCAGCAATTAAGAGAAAAATCGTCTTGGTTTCTTGATCTTAGAACTAGGTGTTATTATGGTAGGATGGGAGAAGTTGAAGCTCTAGAGACCAAATTTTTTTCACCAAATAGCAAAATAATAGAAATGCTACATTGTTAGATGAATTGCAAAACTAAGTGGAACAATTAAACACTTGAAGGCATAGCTAGCTTATCACAATTAATTCCTTTGTGTGGGGAGTGAAGGAGGAGACATGTAAGGATAGCCCTTACAAAGTAAAATACAGTTTGCAGCTCCATTTACATAAGCCCATTAAAAGAAACACACAATACACAATGGGACATTTCAGATCTGGGAAATAAAATATAGCATATGTAGGTGTGCTGCTTTGATCCATTTTACTGAATAAGTTTAAAGGTTAACTTTTATGAAAGCCCAAAACAAGAGTATGCATTTCAGTTTTCCCAGGTTTGATTGTAAGTAGCTTGGTCACTTAATTCTCAGAATTCAGTGGATCAATTTTGGGGACAGACAGCAAACACTAAAAGTCTTTGTCAGGCTACAAGGCAAATCCACAAATGTCTATTAAATTCAAAATGCAACTTAAATACTATGTATTTGCCTGGGGAAATAAGTTCAAAATTTATTGTTGCAATATTAAAAACTTGTATATACAGAAAATAAAAAGAGAAATGACATATAATGCATTCTTCATGTAAAATGCATAGATTTAAAGTGAATAAATATTGATAATATTTGAAAAATAAAAAGTATTGAATACAGGAGAAAAATAAAGTAGATAAAAAATAATATAGATGTTACCAGAAGATGTTAAAATATGACTTATTGATAAGGAATGCTTATTCCATACTTGCTGATTGATTTGGAGAGTTTGCATTTGTATTTGGCAAAAATGTTACATTTTGAATGTAGTAACATGTATAGTACATTGAATTTCCCATTTTAACCACTTTCAAGTGTACAATCCAGTAGCATTAATTATATTCAAAATGTGGGGTATAATTACCAACATCCATTACCAAAAATTTTTCCATACCCCACATTAAAATCCTATACCTAATAAGCAATAACTCCCTATTACTTCCCAACAATCCTGCTCCAGCCCTTGGAAACCTATAATCTTCTTTATCTCTCAGTGAATGGTACAAACTTTTTGGGTTTTTACTTATAGAGGGATCTGTCCTTTACATTTTACCACTATGTTTAATTCAGACTAACCGCATGTACAGCATAATTTTGCTACCACTGTGCAGGTTGGGGAAAAGCAACTTGTTCTCTGGTTTCCCTGTTGTCATTGACACATGATTCAGAGACATGTTTCATAACATAGTGCATAGCAATGAACCATCAATTATGTCACACACTTGGCAATGATCACTACTTTCCTACGAAGGCACGAAGTTTGTGGCTATAACTGTTGGGCAGAGTTGATAAAAAATTAAACTTATTTAGCTGTTATGGACTCTGAGCCACCACAACCCTTAGAATCTGAGTCATGCATGATCTTTGAAAGTGGCTTTCTTTTGGTCTGACTGCTCAGCATATCTTTGTAAGTAGCCTCCCTCCTAAATCGTTCTCTCATCTTAGTGTTGCACTGCGCTTCAGTCACACTCATTCATATCTCACTACACAAATCCTTCTCACTTTATTTTTTTCACAGTAGTTTGTGATGGAAAGTGCAGTTGAAAAAGAGTGTTCAGCTTAACTAGAACTCATGACTTCAAGTTCTTGGTAGCAATTTGAGAGGGGATTCTGGATGATTAAAATTGTTTTGATGATTACATTGTATAAATAATACATAACTTACGTGAACTGGATTTTTTAAATTTTGCTCAGGAATAAATGACTGGTATAACAATTAGTTTATATCCTTTCCCAGATGACTGATAGGTGAGAAAGAAGCAAGAAAGTTTCTTCAGACAGCTCTTGTAATAGTCACCACTTTGTGTTTTCAAAAGACCAGTTAGGGGCAGTGCGACAGTGGCTCAGTGGCAGAGTTCTCACCTGCCATGCCAGAGACTTGGGTTCAATTCCCTGTGCCTGCCCATGCAAAAAAAAAAAAAAAAAAGCTCCAGTTAGTTATAGTGACCTATGCGTATAGTATAAAACAATTAGAAGCAGGAATGGTATATAGCTTGCAACCCATTGTTGAAATAGGCTATTAAAGAAGAGTGATATCAAATTGAATATAGTTATTAAAGTTACTCTGAATTGTTGGAAACAAGGGAGATTATTAAAGAAGTAAAACATTTTGAAAGTAGAATCACATAAATCTTATTTTGTAAAACAGAGCAAAAAATTGACATAAGCATTGTTCTTGTTTTCTTTTGTTTTGTGATATAAGTTCAAACCAATAAAAACAAAAAAATCATCACATTGTACACTGAATCACCTAAACATTTCAGAGTATCCAATATATGTATGCATGCATGTGTGCAGGTGCATGTACATGGGTGCACATACATGGATGTGTGCACGTCCGGTTACATCTGATCATCGATTTTATTTTAATAGGCTGACTGATAAGGCTGCTAAATCCCATGATTATGCAGTTTTCTTGACTGTTTTCTATGGACTCATATTTTAAAGCAGATTTTTTTCTACCATGAAAATATTCATTGTATCTTGATTTTAAATAGTTAAGTAATGCTTATATAATTATATTTCAGACAATTTACTAATCAAATTCTTTTGGAGAGAGGGACTAATTAGTAAATGACTTTGTGCAGACCATGTAGGAAATGTCCAAGAAGAGATGATTAGCAGTTGCCTTGGAGACATATAATTTATGATAGCAATGTGCAGATTGTTTGCTCATATCTTTATTTTCTCTTGGGTGATTCAAATATCCTCTACAATTATGTAACTGTAATTTTTTGCTTATTTGTTTCTTATATTTTTCTGAATCAAGGCCTCCTTCATGACATTTGCCTCTGTACATTGAAAATAAATATACTGTCATTATTTATTTTTTGCATTCATGAAAAATAAAACATTTCCTTTGAATATATGCATCTTTGTTATCTAATTTTTAGACCATTTCTTTGTTTTAGTAATTAGTGTGTCTCAGATTATTAGTATTGAAGTTCCATCTGGTGTGAGAAAACTGTAAACCATTCTATCTTACACATGAAAACCTATTTTATGTTAATTAAAATGTGAAAGGTAGTGTTATATTTCTATTTTTACAAATGAATAAAACCATCTTCCTTTTTCCTCCTCTTCTCTCCATAAACATAGGGGAATGACTATGAAAGTTGAAAATCCTCCTTTTGCATCTTAAATTTGACCAGAGAGAATCCACCATGGAAAAGAACTGAAGAACTAGGTAGACAAAATGGCTTCATCAGTTGTTGGTAGCTAGCCTCTGTTAGTGACCACGATAGAGTTAGCACAAAAGGCACAATAATAAAGTGAACCATGGTGGCAGGATTGGTGCTGTTCATTGGCCTAGCAGCATGGATTCTCATTTATCAAGTCTGGTAAAATGTCTGTCACTTCCAATGTTCAACCTGCCAGCAAAAAAGACAGACATTGCACCTTTAACCTTTGAAGAGACCATAATACATGGAGGCAAAATGAATGTGTGTTACCTCCTTTCCCAGAAAAGGAAGTAGTTCATTTGACAGGGTTAAATACATATTCTGAGTACATGGCTTATTTTCTGCATTCAGAGCCTCAGGCAGCACCCATTTCTTAAGACTTAAATTACAGAGTGTTTGATCTTCCTACATGGGATTTCATATAACATGTTAGCTCAAGAGGGACACTTTACACAAAGAAGATGCAGGAATTTGCCTAAGACTATGATATTCAATGATTGTTTCAATACGATAACATCCAGAATTGGATGTCTTAATAGAGCACTGGAGCAGCCAATGAAATCAGTAGCCAAGGTACTAGCTCAGTGGCAATAATTTATAAGAACAGGATCCATTTTCCAGGATGCAAAATGTCAAAGACTTTTATATGGTGATGTGTCTCAGTAGGAAGAATACATGGTTCAAAATCCAAGAGCTAGAATCAGGAATAGTCCCACTTACCATTATCATTACCAGTGAAAGGGATTGTAAGGATGCACAATTGGGCATAGAGACAAGCTGAGCTGTAATGCACATTCAGCAATATCTTTGGCTGGTATAGTGGAAAAATCCTTTCAAAATTTTCCATATTTGGAGTGGTGGTAGCAGGCATTTATCCCTTATGTTGAATAGTTATTGAGTGTGGGTTGCCTGACTGGGAGAGATTCATTTGGGGAATCTGTGATTTACTCACTCTTAGTTTTGTGGGTTTGGAGTTTCTATATCCCAGAGGGGAAGCATTCCATAGCAGGACATATAACAAAAGCCAATTGAATCATAAATACTATTGTCACCTGAGCACTTCAAGGTTTGATTATGGTCATGGGCCCAAAAGGCAAGAAATGGGGTCAGAGTCTTGTCAGGGGCAATTAAGCCTAATTATTAAGCAAAAGTAAGGAGGCAGAAAAGAATGTATTTAACATGAAGGAGGGCCACTTTTGGTGCCTTTTGCTATTCTTCTTGCCCAATTTTGATGTTTAATGGATAAATCTAGTGCCGATGAAATAAGAAGATCCTGTGGGCTCAGAATTAGTAGTGATGAAATAAAGTCATGTGACCCAGGGCTCAGATCTCTCAGGAATGAGGGTTTTAGCTCATGCCATGTGGTAAAGCCCACAAGACCATCAAACTTTCTGGTTGAGCATGAGAGGAATCTACAATAGTTAGTGGAGAAAGACTGTTGTAGCTCCAAGATCAGCTACAATGGCAGGGATTTTAGTCCCAAATTGGGACCATTCTGAGGGAAACTCCCTCTTGGATCAACACTTTTATTATTGAAAATGCACCATAGCTCAGCTCGTCCTTCTGTCCATTCCTGCTTAATGAAGCAGGATTCATTCTATTCTCCCTTACACAAATTTTCACCCCAAAAGTACTGTGTAATAAACATCCTGGGCACTAATTCCTATCTTAGATTTGCTTTCTGAAAAAGCAAATAAAAAGTTTGTAAGAAACTTATTATGTACTAGGCAACTTTGTAAATATTTTACATAAATTAGTTAACTTACCTAAAAAGATCTTTATATGAATGCGTTATTTAGTAGATATCAGTGAGATAAGAATGTAGAACTGCATTATACAAATTATCAGGTCAGATTATCAATATGACTAAGATAATATACAGAAAAAAATCCTATAAAATTTGAATATAGGCCATCTATTTTCAAAAATATTGGAATATCTACTCTCACACACCATTCAGTAGTAATCAGGTGACATAAAAAAACTCTTTTTGACCATATTTGTTCGTAATTGACTTGTGAAATTTGAATACATATATAGGAAATCTAAAATAATGGTATTTTTTCATTATCTAAGATATATTTTGCATTGATGTCAACATCTATCATAAAAAATAAAGCACAGTATCAAATAATATGCTTACGAGACTGATCAGCCCCTCCCATTACTTGTTCTTAATACAACTTGCTAATACTTATTCCTTCATTCTCATCAAGAAACTTTTTAAAAAATAAAGGAATGATACCACTTAATAAAGTGTTTTAATTTTGACTGACATGCTGTGTGACAGCTGAATAATGTACTGATTCTTAGAATTAGCGAGAGATAATGTATGACGTTAGCTCTGAGTCATTGTGGGGACGTTAACACTAGCCACCATACATTTGCCAGTAGCAATCTCCCTAAATGCCAATGAAAAATCCATCTGTAAGAATGATTTGACAAATATTCCAATGCATGTCAACACTTGTGGAATAAATTACTAATCCATATAAATTATCACTAAGCATCTGTTTTGCCCATAGGCTTACCTTTTCCCCGTTGAAACTTAAATAAGCATTTCTGCTAACCACTGAAACAATTCTTTAGTATGAAAGTATCTATTATCAAATATCCAATATTACAATCAATTAACTTGAAAAAATCTGTCATAAAATTTATTTTATTGCAAGCATAAAATATTTAAATTTTTACAAATATATACAAAAAACATACTTGCAAAAAACTAGCTATTGTTTTCTAAATTTATAATACTTCAAAAGCTTCAGATATTTATGCTATTAAATAATGATTATCTTCATATAAAATAGAAATTTAAAAAATCTAATTAACTAATTATTAGACATTCTTTAGTCCAGATACATACTCTGAGCCCTATGAGATTTGGCAAATTGAATGGGATACTATTATTAATGAAAAGACTATCCAATCAATTTGAAGGTCCAGTTTCCACATCTCTGGGTCCAAAGTTTACATTTGTTCAATATTTTCTAAAATGCATCCTTAGTTACAAGAGAAACCAGGTCAAGGAGTGTGAAATCATCTAATTCTATCATCCACATTGGAAATCTAAACATAAAATAACCACCACCAAATATTTAGTATTGCCCCTAATATGACTAGATGACTGCTAAAGAAATATTGAGTACAGTTAAATAGTCAAAGCAAAAAAAATGCAGAAATGCTACATGATAAGTTTATTTATTTTTGCATGGGCAGGCACTAGGAATCGAATCCCGGTCTCTGGCATGGCAGGGGAGAACTCTGCCATGGCCCGTCTGATAAATTTATTTTAATACATATTTTTTTGAATCTTGCTATGTAGAAAGTAGTACAATTTTATTCTAAAAAACTAAAGAGTTGGAGAAAAAAGAGGATCAAGTATGATTTATTGGTTTTAGTAAATGTACATGAGAAAATGCAAATCATAGAGTATTGAAATAATATAAAATGAAAATGTAGAATGCTTTTGCATAGTATTTGCTAATAATAGATGATCAATATACATTTGATTGATCTAATTGAACTTAGTCCAAGTGCTCTGGAAGTTCAGAAGACTTTGTGTATTGAAATGAACTAAATTTCCTACATGAAACCTAAGTCCTGAGTGTTTACTATTTGCCAGGGATTGTGCAAGCTATTTTACTTATCTCACAGAACAGATACATTGAAAAGATGGGCAAAGAACACAGGTGCAAATTGGCAGAGTAGGAAATTTTACAAATCACTCTCTCCACTGGAACAAGGGAAGAACTGGAAGAAGAGACTGGAATTAACTAGGTGGTAACCTTGGAACCACAGTGGACATTTAGAACAATTAGAGGGCTGTCAGGGAAGCAAAAGGCTGCTAAGAGTTTAGCTTATGTATGTGAAGTCACTAATCAATGACCAGACCCCTCTACTCAGCTCCTCTGCCGAAGCAGTGGAAAGAGCTATGGCTACAGGAAATCGGCCCAGAGTCCAGGAGAGGTTGGCTAGAGCTGGGGCTGGCACAGGAAGTCTCCTCCTCTAAAATTCATGGTTGAGAACAGAAACCGGTGTAAGGGATCCTTAAGAGAGCTGTTTGGAAGCTGGGTTCAGTTTCAGTCTTGGAGGCAGCAGTGCTTCCAGCCTCCCAACAACTTCACCAGGATTTAAAGACCCCCATGCCCATTTTCATTGGTTGGTTTTCTTCCTTCTCTTTCTTGCATTGATTATTCTGGCAGAACCCTGAGGCCCTCACACTGACCCTAGCCTCATTTTCTCTCAGAAACAATGTCATTTGCTCTTATAATAGCATCTTCTAGAACATAAAGAGCTGATAACACCTCTTTCTCTTCTTCTTTCATTTTTTAGGGGAGAAGAGAGAGTGGTGTTTTTATTTCCCCCATTTATTTGACCTATTTTGCATTTTTGGTGAATTTGGCAGGTCCCAGAGGCGTATGAAAAACACTGGTGGCCTAGGACTCAGTTTCAAAAGCAGCAGCATCTGGCTTCCCACCAGCACATGAGAAACTAGATGAGGCAGTGCATACTTTTTTTTCCTTGTTAATTTTGTTGGTAAACTTTATGGGTGTTTTGTCTTTCAGTTTTGTGTGTGTGTGTTTTTTTTTATTTCCATTTTTCCCTCTCTCTTTCACTGCTTTTTTCCCCCTTTTTTCTACCCTGCATTCCTCCCTCCTTTCCTTCCTTCCTCTCTTGTTTTCAGTCTAGTGGACTGAAGATTGAGAGAAGTAGCAATCTAGATTGAACACACATAATACTCAGAATGTTGAATTCTTAAAAAAGATTCACAAAGCACACAAGGAAACAAAAGCATATAGACTAGTCATAAGGAAAAAGAAGAATTTGATGGAAAATATTTTGGAGGAAACATAGTCTCTGGAATTAAAAACTGATTAAAGATCTTATAACAACTCTCATAAATATGATCAATGAACTAAAGGAAAACATGGACAAAGAACTAAAGGAAATCAGGAAAACAATATATGAAAAAATAAAAACCTAAATAATTATATAGAAATTCTAAAGAAGAGGCAAAAGGACATTCTGGAACTCAAAAGCGGGATAACATAGGTGAAAAATGGAAGGTTTGCAGTGTAGATTGGAGGAGGCAAAAGGAAAGATCAATGAATTCTAATGCAAGACAATTGAAGCTGTTCAGCTTGAGGTGAAAAAAGAAAAAGTGAATGACAACAAAAAGAACAGAGACTGAAGAACCTATGGGACACCATCGAGCATGCCAATATCGGCGTCATGGGATTCCCAGAAGAAGAGGAAGAGATAAAGGACCACAAAAATATGAGATATAAAGGATAAGATGGCTTTGTCATTTCTGTACTAGTGATGATGCTTAATTCTCTCTTATTTGTGCCTGACTGGCTAGTGCTTAGACTATGTTGGCTGGTGCTTATTCCATTTTAAGCATTAACTAATTTGTTTTTATATGCCTGGGATTATTTCCACCTTCTCTTTCACAATGTTGTTCTTTAGTTCTGAATTATATTGTATGCACCTAATTCTGTTTTTGAAATATAGTCATATTATTAATAGGTATTCTCTTAAAGAGTAGAATTTCCAATATCCATTGATTCAAAGTTTTCTTAATCATAAAATATGCCTTTTTCATCACAATCAACTTTTTTCCATCTTTTTTAAATCAAAAATAGCATATATACAAAAAAGTTATAAATTTCAAAACACAGCACCACAATTAGTTGTAGAACATATTTCAGTGTTTGATGTGGGTTACAGTTCCACAGTTTTAGGTTTTTACTTCCAGCTGCTCTAAAATACTAGAGACTAAAAGAGATATCAATTTATTGATTCAGCACTCATATTTGCTTGTTAAATCTTGTTTTCTCAGTTTAAGTCCACCATCACCTTTGATCTTTCCATCCTTCTTTTTAGGGTGTTTGGGCTATGGCAGTTCTACATTTTTCATATTGGAAGGGTCTGTCACTAATATGGGGTAGGAAGATGGAACTATCTGGAGGTTGTAGGTTTCTGGAAAGTTACTCTAGTGCCTGGAACCCTTGTGGAATCTTATTTATTGCCCTAGATGTTCTTTAAGATTGGCTGGAATGGTCCTGGTTAGGGGTTATGATAAGTAGCAAGGTCTAACTGAAGCCTGCAGAGTAGACTCTCGACTATTTGAATTCTCTCTGCCGCTGATACTTTATTAAATACACTTCTTTCCCCACTTTTAGTCGGGATGGAATTGTTGATCCCACGGTGCCAGATCTGGATTCATCCATGGGAGTCATCTCCCACATCACTAAGGAGAATTTTACCCCTCCATGTCATGTCCCACATAAAGGGAAGGGTGATGATTTCACTTGCAGAGTTGAGCTTAGAGAGACTGAGGCCACATCTGAGCAACAAAGGAGGTCCTCAGAAGTAAATTTTTGGTATGTCTACAGGTAGTCTAAACTCTGCTACCTACAAAAAACTATTATTTAAGCCCTCTAGCCTCCTATATTATGGAGCAGCCAGAAGGAAAAATATGAGAGGATCATATGATAGCCCATGACCAACTCTGGGATCTGTCCTGTAACTACTTGTTGAAGAGTACTTTGAAAACTATTGATTTTTTATTTCTTTGCTTTTGTATATATGTTATACTATATAATTAAAAAAACTTGCAAATGAAAAACAGGAGGAGTTATGACAGAGAGGATAAGATTTAGCAAACTACTGAATCACCATTATGATATTCCTTTTAGCTTCCAGTGTTTTGGAGCAGCTAGAAGGAAAAATCTGAAAATGTGAAATGGTAACCCATACCAAACTTTGAAATCTTTTCTTTAACTACTTGTTTAAATCTACACTGAAAATTTTTTTATATATGTTGTACTTTAGAATAAAAAACATTTAAAAATGAAAAAAATTTATACATGTATGTATATACAGACGCATGTATATTTTGATATAGGATAAAGATGTGTGTTTATCTCTAAGATGTGGAATGGAGAACAATGAAGAGTTATTAGTTTTTCTCTATTAGAAAATGTCTTTTTCATAATACCATTTTGTGTCATTATTCTATGATTATTCGTTTTTTAATAACACAATGTTTTGATTAACATTGCTACAGAATACATTTTGATATTGTATAAGGCAAATTCTTCTGCATGGTTCTTTTTTCACACCATATTGACTATGTCTGCATATATTGTCTTTCAGATATACCTTAGAATAATCTTATGATGTTATAAGTAAAGTAATTTAAAATTGTAGAAATTTAATTGAATGATTACACTAATTTTGGAAGAATTTACAGTTTTTCATATTGAGATGTTCATCCAGAGAAATAGTGTCCCATTTATGAACATATTTATTTGTTATCTGTTAATGTTGTCTCTTTCTTTATACAGTAACTATGCAGATTTTCTTGAGTCTATTCTTTGATGTTACTTACTTTTATGCTTTGAATGGAAATTTTTAAATATTATTTTCTAGTTACTTACATCTGGTTCTCAGTAAAGCCATTTTTATTAATAGAATAAATCCTGTTTTGACTTATTTATTCAAATTAATAGTATTACTATTACTATTTGAACTCTCTCTGCCACTGGAAGTGAAAGAGGTAGATAATCCAAACTGAACAATTAGTCTAGAAGCAAATGGCAATGTTGTCAGAGTTACATTCTCCAAAAGCATTAGACTTCAAAGCCAATTATTCGAAAGTGAAGGACCAAATAATGCCAAATGTTACTTGAACTATTTCAGAGCCCTGCAAAAAAATAATGAGCTTTGAAATTTCTTTAACAGAGCCAGTATGATATTGATGCCAAGACTGGAAATACAGAACAATCTCACTAGTGAATACTGGAACAAATATTTTAAATAAAATATTAGAGAGTAGAAGCCAGATGATTTTCAAAAGATTATTCAGCATAGCAAATGGGTCTTTCTTTCATGGTTCAATAAAAGGAAGTATATTTCCATATTTAAATATATTAATAAATCAATGGGCAATATGATATTCATGAATGGCAGAATACCAGGTGATAAAATATAAATATGCATATAGATTTAGAGGTATTTAAATATATAAGCATATAAATATTTACTCTTCATGCAAAAGATCTGGGATACCTAAGATAATATTGAAGAGGAGGGAAAATAATGTTGGAGGAATTATAATACCAGGTTTTAGAACTTAGTATAAAATACTATAATTAAAAGAATATGATGTTGGCATAAGTGTACAGAAATTGATAAATGGAATAGAAAAATATCATTTGAGAAATAGACCTACACATGTATAGTCACTTGATATTTGATAAGGACACCAATGAAATTCAATGGGAAGGCAAAATCTTCCTAATAATGGGTGTGAGACAACTGAATATCCCTATGGCTAAAAAATTAACTTTTTTTCTAACTCACACCATACATAAAATTTAACTTGAACTAACTTTTTCCATCTAAACATGGAATTTTAAACTGTGAAGTTTTGGGAGGAAAGTAAAGAAGAATGGTTTTGTGACACTGATTTGGGTGAATATTTCCTGGACAGGATTCAAAACCTGTAAAAGAAAAATTTGACTTAATAAAAATAAAAAAGTATCTGCTTATCAAAAATACCACTAAGGAGTTGGAAAGACAAATCACCGAGTAGAAGAATGTAAATGCAATGAATTTTTGAAATGATTATTATTTATAATATTTAAGGAACTCCTACAAATTGATAAAAATGATTGGAAAATTCAGATTTTAAAAATGAATGAAAACTTTCAAAGCATTTCTCAAAGTTGCTCAACATCATTAGTTAACAATATTATGAGAATGAATATTTGAATCATACTTAATTATCACTATACCCTTATGGAATGACTAGAATTCAAAAGACTGATAAAACTAAATGAATGAGCGGACTTGGAACATCTGAAGCTCTCATATACTTTTGTGGGAATATAAACTGCGAGGACCACTATGAAATATTTTGTCAGTTTCCAGTATACTTGAGCATATGCTTATGTTGTGCTCCAGAAGTTCTGTCTCTAGGTGCACACACACAACAAATGAGAGCATATGTCCTCAAAAACGACTTGTTTGAAATTGTTTATAGCAATTTTATTCATAATAATCCAAATATGGGAAGAGCCCACATGTCCATCACCAGGAGAACAAAGACAAAAATTGAATATTCATTCAGTTGAACACTATGCAGGAATCAAAGTTATGTATGCAACTCCGTGAATTTGTGTGAATGACAAGAATCTGAGCAAAAGAAACCACACATAGCAGGGTTAATGTTTACATTGTATAATTCAATTTATACTAAGTTTTGGAATAGACAAAACTAATCTGCTTCACTGTATTTCAGAGTAGTACATGCTGTACATACTACTATATACATACTGTGTAGTAGTACATGCATAAATTTATTTCCATTAAGTGACACATATGAATTTGCTGTATACCTCCTCATTTGCATATTCTGCCAAATCAATGTACTACTTAAATCTAATGCGAATTATGTATTTTAAAAAGAGTTTTAATTAATTTTATGCAACTTTTCTATGAAAACTACTATACAGATATATTTGGCATGATTTCAAAATTATTTTTAGTATATACATCTTAACCACTTGATGTCAATTAGATGCCAATTTTATGAGCCAAAGAAGGCTTAAAAGTATATATATACAAAAAATCCAATGAATTACTGAATGATATGAAAAAATACAAAGATGATTACATTTTTGTATTTATAAGTCAGATACTGTTCTAGTTTGCTAGCTGCCAGAATGCAATATACCAGAAGCAAAATGACTTTTAGAAAGGGGGATTTAAAAAGTTGCTAGTAGAACTGTAGTTCTAAGACTGAGAGAATGTCTCAATTAAAACAAGTCTATAGATATGTCCAATCAAAGGCATCCAGAGAAAGATACCTTGGTTCAAGAAGGTCAATGAAGTTCAGGGTTTCTCTCTCAAGTGAGAGGGCACATGGTGAGCACAGTCAGGCTCTCTCATCTGGAAGGGCACATGGCGAACATGACATCATCTGCTAGCTTTCTCTCCTCACTGCTAGCTTTCTCTCCTAGCATCCTGTTTCATGAAGCTCCCTGGGACACATTTTCCTTCTTCATCTCCAAAGGTCACTGTCTGGTAAACTCTCTGCTTCTCATGGCTACATTGTTCTGTTCTCTCAGATTCTCCAGCTTTCTCCAAAATGTTTCCTCTTTTATAGTGTTCCAGTAAACTAATCAAGACCCACCCAAATGGGTGGAGACCTGTCTCCACCTAATCTAGTTCAACAACCACTCTACATTGAGTCACATCTCCAGGGAGATGATCTAATTACAGATTTAAACATACAATATTTAACAGGGATTAGAAGAAATGGCTGGATTAATAAAATGGGGTTAGGATTAAAACATGGCTTTTCTAGGGTACATGCATACTTTCAAACCAGCACATTCCACCCTCTGGACCCTAAAAAGGACATGTTTTTCCCATACATAAAATACATTAATTCTATAACAATATTAAAGAACCTTAAACCATTCCAGTAACATTTCAAATACAAGATTAATACAAGATTAAAATCAGTACAAAGCCTCATCAAAGTTATTTAAAGGCATAGACAGTCCTAAGGCAAAATTTTCTCCATTGGCTCTGGACCTGTAAAACTCAGAACAAGTTATTTTCTCCCAACACACAAAGGAGGAACAGTCATAGGATACACATACCCATTTCCATAGGGAGGAAGGAGCACAGGGGTCAACAGACCCATACAGTTTCAAAAACCCACAAGACAAAGTCCATTAGATTTCAAAGTCTGAGGATCATTTATCTTCAGGGCTTTAGAAAGTGGCAGTCCCACCCCTTCCAAAGGCCTATGCAGAGCCCTGCCTCTCTTTGAATGCAACCTTGGGGGATACTGGGGAGACCACCTTTTTCTCAGCTCCACTCTCTCCGAGCATCAGGGCTGCACCTGGGCTCTCTGCCATCTCTGGGGCACATGCTCAACCCCACATGTGGTGGCAGCCAGGCTCTCCTCAAACCCCAAGGAATGTGCTGCACCCTCTCCAAGGTCTGAGGCAGGCCAACTCTTCCACTGCAATGAGGTGGAAGGCCCACTCTCTGCCTTTGGGGCAAACTCACCCTCTCCATGGGTTTGGGTGGGTCTGCTCTCTTGGACTGAGGCTTCTTGACTTCAGACCTCAGCTTCCATGGTTTTGCCTTTGAAGTTATTTTTCCTCCAATGTGTCCCTTCTCTGTTCCTCTCAATCCTGACTGGCAGTGGTTCTCTTTATAAAGATCCCACAACACTCTTGTTGGCTTTCTATGCAGTAGCCTTGGATCATGCCCATCAGACATAAGGAGTTTCCACAAATCCTTCCTGGATAGCTCCATGTCCAATCCTGGCTTTTTCTGAAATGACTGACTGGTTCCACATTTGGCCTTATCCTCAGGTGGGGCACTATTCTCTGAGGTCTCCCTTGGTGGAGGCTCAGAATTCTCCAGAACATCAATTTCTGGTGTCTTTGTACCCAAGAGTTCAATTCTCAGCTTATCTCTTTCCTGTCATATTTCACTATAAGCTGCAAGGAGAAACAAGGCTGCACTTTCCACATTTAATTTGGAAATCTCTTCTGCTAAATATTCAAATTCATGACTTTTAAAAATCTGCTTTCCAGCCAAAGCCACTAGTCAACTTTGTCTGATTATCTGCTCTTTTAAAACAAAGATTGCCTATCTTCCAATTTGCAATAATACTTGCCTCCTTTCTGTCTAAGGCCTTATAACAGTATCTTTAGAGTCCACATTTCTACCAATAGTCTCTTCAAGGCATTGTAGGCTTTCTCTATCAGGCTCCTCACAACTCATCAAAAAATCTTCCCCTTATCCATTTAAAAAGCCATTCCAACATGTTTGGTATTTGCAAACTGCAGTAGCACCCCATTCTCAGTACCAAAATCTGTCTAGCTTGGTAGCTGCCAGGATGCAATATACCAGAAACAGAAGGGCTTTTAAAATGGAGAATTTAATAAGTTGCTAATCTACAGTTCTAAGGCTGAGAAAATGTCCCAATTAAAGCAAGTCTATAGAAATGTCCAATCTAAGATATCCAGGGAAAGATACCTTGGTTCAAGAAGACCGATGAAATTCAGGGTTTCTCTGTCAAGTGAGAAGGCACATGGTGAACACAGTCAGGGTTTCTCTCTCATTTGGAAGGGCACTTGGTGAACAAGGCATCATCTGCTAGCTTTCTCTCCTGCCTTCCTGTTTCATGAAGCTCCCTGAGAGGCATTTTCCTTCTCCATCTCCAAAGGTCGCTGGTTGGTGGACGCTCTGCTTCTAATGGCTAATTTGTTCTGCTCTCTCAGAATCTCCAGATTTCTAGAAAATATTTCCTCTTTTATAGTATTCCACTAAACAAGTCAGATCCACCCGAATGGGTGGAGACACGTCTCTACCTAATTCAGCTTAACAACCACTCTAGATTGAGTCACATCTCCAGGGAGATGATCTAATTACAGATTCAAACAAACAGTACTCAATAGGGATTAGAAGAAATGGCTGCATTTATAAAATGGGATTAGGATTAAAACATGGCTTTTCTAGGGTACATACATCCTTTCAGACCAGTACAAATACTAAGGATAATTTCAAATGTCATTTCTAATTATATCAAATATACTGGATACGTCTGTCACAAATAAAATCTCTTCACTACCTTTGTTTAAATCTGGAGACATTAAAACTAAAATTGCATATCCACTTATACTCAGCAATTTTTCTTGGATGGTGCCCTAATATATGTTTGTATTCTATTAGTTAACTAGGAACAAACTAAATGCCCATTCATACAAGAATATTTAAAATATATTTTTTGTAGATTTATCAAACAGAATACTAGGCAAACTTTTAAAATGATGAGATAGATGTATAAATAATGACATGAAAATAGATTTAACACATATTGTTAAACATAAGGAGCAAAAAACTTGGCTCACAATGTGTGTTTGTCTCTTGAACTAGTCATATTTGGTAATGATTTTGTTGTCATAGGAATGGTTCAAACACCAAGAAGAAAAAGATGGAGTAGGTAGTGATGTTTCACTGCTTACTCTTTTCAGGTCTTAAAATTTCTGCTACCTTAAAATTATTTCCTTCTATTATTGGGGGTTGGTTCAGACTTTATTTTCATCTCCTTGAGTTGATGTTTAGCTTGTAAATCTTCTATCTTTTTTGAAAATGTATGTATCTAAGGGTTCCTCTAAGCATCTCACAAGATTTTGGTTTTATATAATGTTCTTATTAATTCCCAACTTTTAAAATAATATCAAGTGGTGCAATAGTGGCTCAGTGGCAGAATTCTCGCCTGCCCAGCCACAGACTCGGGTTCATTTCCCTGTGACTGCCCATGCAAAATAGAAAAGAAAAAAAAATTATAAAATGCTCTGCATAAATTTTCTATAACTTGTATTATTTTCTTGCCATACTTTGGTATTGAAATATGTATGTGTATTATATATTTTGTGTTTTTTTTTCTTCTTTTGCTTTTAGCTGTTGATTTTTATATCATATTCAAATAGTATTGGAGTCTAGTCATAGAAAGAGGTTTTTCTTTCCTGCGGCGCTCTGAGTTTTCTTCATAGAATTGATCTGATGATTTTTTAAAAACATATTTCTTTGAAAATGATCCAAATTGTAGTTCTGAATATTCTTTTTTATTTATTTATTTATTCATTTTTTTATTTCACAGGACTTCTCAGAGACAAGTGTATTGTAAGATAGTATTGTGTCAAAACCTATCTGAAAATTTGTATCATTAACTAGGTATCACTTCAAGTCAGGAGATTGAGGAAGTAAAATATTTGAACAGAGGCAAGGGGTAGAGTAATAAAGAAAAGATCTGTGCCGGGGGTGCTCCCAGGGAAGGCACGTCTATATGACAGCCTGGTTATTAGATATCTGGAGATGACAGTTGAGTCGGAGGAAGAAGAAGTCAGTGCCTGAGAGTGAAAAGGAGGGCATTGGAAAAAGTGACAAAAGAGCTGGGGACACAAGTGTTACCCCATTTTTCACAGCTTTGCTTTAGGCCCACTTGTTACTGGAGGTAGTTGTTCTTTGAGAGAAATGTGACTAAGACCCCTCAAGGTTCTAACCAGTGAGAAGTTCATGGTATAGGGAGGCTAATGTAAGGTATATTGTGAGGTATTTTATACCATTTAGGAGAAGAAATTATTAATGACAAACAGTATCTAAATAATCTTAACTAAATGTAGAAATAAGGCCTTTCTCCCAAATCAGTGAGCCCCTTTCCCCTTCTGATGACCTTTCACCCACTTCTTCATCTAGATTTTAGAGATGAGGTCCATTTACTACTTAAAGTTGCAAATAAATCTTTAGCAATACTTATATGAACACTAACATTAACCTCTGTAGCACCCATGGAACCACACCCAAGATTAAGAAATAAAATATTAGAAATGGATTTGAAGCTTTGTGCTTCCTACCCTCAAGTAGTAGCCAGTATCACAGATTTGGTGTTTCATTCCCATGTACATCTTTATTTTGCCCACTTTGTGAAAATGCCCCATGTTGTTAAATATTTTTATATCCTGAAATACACAGGAGTATTCTATATGTTTCTGAAACTTTGTATAAATGGCATCATTGAGTCTGAACTCCTTTGCAACTAGATTTGTGTTTTACACCTTTCTCCACTCTTGCCCAATCTTTCCCCTCAGAGAAATATCTCAGACTCCTTTGGGTTCTAGTCTCCTTTCCAGCACAGTTATTTCTTCCCTGGTTAATTTATCTGCAAAACTTCCAAGCCAGTAAATTAAGTAAAGTTGGTCCTACTACATGTAAAACTTGGCTTCTTGCCCTACATTTTAAGCCAAAAATCCAGGCCTGGGCTCACTTGTACCATGTGGCTTCTAATAGACCTAGATTATCACTTTGGGGAACACCCTTTGACAATCACTGCTCTAGAGCGCCTGTCCCACCCCCAATGATATTTTAGGCTTCAAGGAGTTTGATACATGTTTACCAAAGGGTGAAAAAGATACCATTCCAAGAAGATATGGTGACATATAATTTACTTTAAAAGTTTGAGTGTACTTCATAAGAATATAAGATGAATATAAAACTTTAATATCCCAGTGATTAAACACCTTACTATGACTTTTCTTTTAATTTAAGTGGTCAATGCAAAAATATCAAACAGGCTAGTAGTTACTAAATATGGTCCTACCAGAAGTCATCAATCCTTTACTAGCATACATGCTGTTAGGTTAGAAATATATCATTTACTAGTTAGTACAAAAGACTACATTTTCTATTACATGGTGATGAAAGTATACATCATGCAAGCTGGTTTGATGACCACCTCAGTTGGTTTCTCAGGAAGTGTTTTAAACAACTCTTGGTCTCTGTTAAGTATTTCCGTGTTTTGAAGTTGTAGTCTTATAGCTATGGCAAAAGTACTATGATCCAAAGTATGGTGGACACAGAATAGAATTCATTGCATTCTATGTGCTTCCATACTTTGAATATTCTTTTTATAATTTTTCTAGAGCTGTTCAGAGGAAGCAGCTTCATTTTTTTAAGAGTACTAGATTTAGAATTTCACAATATCAAATGTAATATTTATTGGCCATGTTATTTAGACAAATTACTAAATCTCTCTGTTCAACAGTTTCAATTTTGAATTGATTCAATTCAATCACAATTTTATCGGTAAAGTGAGGATTAAAATATTATCTTTTCCAAAGAGTTATTGGGTGTATTGAGTCAAATAAGGAATATAACGTGGTATTATATTTCCTAAAATGTTAGAAAGCAAAATATATTTGTCATTTTTATTAATTTTTTATCAATCTGTTTAGCAGAGATTGTGATAAATATATGTATTTTAAGCTTCATATGAACAAACCCCAAGATTGGGGGCTCAGCCTATTGCTTTGGTTGTCCCCACTGCTTGTGAAAATATAAGGGATTCTCCACTTAAGAAAGTTGAATTTCCCCTTTTTTTCACCATTCCCCCAAGGAACTTTGCAAATAACTGTTTTATTCACTGCTCAAATCACTCTGGGATTTATTGGGGCCTCACTCTAGACAAACCTACAAAATTTCATGCCCTACTCAAGGATCCATGTATTTCTGGTCTCCAATTAAGCTGTCCATATAAGTTACATTAGGAGATGCACTAGTCAAAATATAAATTTTGTACCAAATAAACATTTTATGCTTTAGTCTCATACATAAGTTAACATTTTAGAATATTAATTACTGTCTATTTTCAACACCCTGCAGTATTGACATTCCTTTGTTCTTCCTCATGCATTCTGATTTCATTTGCGCCCCCAGGTCTCCTCCCTCTATCGTTCTCACGTTCAGCTTCATTCAGTGTTCTAACATTATTGTATTACAGTTAGGTAGTAGTGTGCTGTCCATTTCTGAATTTTTACAATCAGTCCTGTTGCACAGTCTGTATCCCTTCAGCTCCAATTACCCAATATCTTACCCTATTTCTATCTCCTGATGGTTTCTGTTACCAACTGAAATACTCCAAGTTCATTCGCTAATGTCAGTTCATATCAGTGAGACCATACAGTATTTGTCCTTTTGTTTCTGGCTAATCTCACTCAGCGTAATGTCCTTAAGGACCATTTATGTTGTTATATACTTCATAACTTTATTCGATCTTACAACTGTATAATATTCCTTCATATGTATATACCACAGCTTGTTTAGTCACTCTTCTGTTGATGGACATTTTGGCTGTTTCCATCTGTTGGGAATTATAAATAATGATGTTATAACATTGGTGTGCAAATGTCCATTTGTGTCCTTGCCCTCATGTCCTCTGAGTAGATACCTAGCAATGGTGTTGTAGGGTCATATGGCAATCCTATGTTTAGCTTCCTGAGAAACCACCAAATATTTTGAATGGTAAATATTTTGAATGATGATTGTGGATTTGTTAATCTATACAAAGCAAATTGGAACGGTACATTACATTTCATGTTTTTTGTATTTTTGTTGGAAGTCTCCTTAAATTTAATTTGGCCAATATTACTGCTAAAATAGCTTCAATATTTGTTATTTATTCTTTCAGGTAATTTTTTTCTATTCCTTAATTTTCAATTGATCTTTCAGAAATATATTTGGAATGTGCATAAATCTGAATGGTGCTTTCTATGCATTCTATTCTCTCTTTTTTCTTTTAAATGTAGACGACAAAAATGGGACATTTATTCATAATTCAAAAAGAAACACAAATCCAGTAGGAGAAGAGAGTAAATAGGAACCCAGTTCCACCCCAGCCCTGTTTTCCAAGGCTGCATGACCAAAGAAAATCCCTGGAAAGAACACTAAGACAACAGAGGACCAGTCAGCAACGTGTCCCATCTGGACTCCTGGTGCGCCTTGGGCCACCTTTCCTCTTGCCCTAGGGTGGGCCGGGAACAAAACACCAGTCTGCGCTGATGCTCTGTCCCATCAGATTCTGACCATTGAGTCCTTCCATGGCAGCCGGGCCTCCTTACACGTTTCATACTCAACTACAGTATAACCCTTCAAGTACCCTGTACTCCTGTGCAGGCTGAGATGGATGTTTTTGGTTGCCCCATCCTTTGCCAACTTGCCATGTCTTCTTTCGTGGCGTCTTCATGAAGTCCAGTGACAATGAGAATCCAGGCTCTTGGCTTCCCTGCTCCATCCTGCGGATGATCTTTAGGTATCCGCCTTCAGGACCCCTCAGGAAATCCTTCCATCTCTCTGCTGTTTCTTTCAGTCTGTGGGTGTTCCCCTGCCCATCTCTGCCTCATCCTCGTCCATGGCGAAATCCTCGCCCCGACGTCATCAACGTCCACCACGTGCTCTATCTTATCTCTACGCTCTTTTTGTTAACTTTTTATTTTGAAATACTTTCAACTTACATAACAGTTACAAAATAATACTCTGACATACCCCTATGCCTCAGATACTCCCAGATCCATCAATTTTAACATTCGCAGTATCATTCTATCTATCCCTCTCTCTCCGTCTATGTATCTATATATCAATTATCTATCTATGTATCTATTTATCTATATATCCGTATATCTATTCTATTCTATTGGGTTTTAATTCCGTTTGTTTCAGATTATATTTTCAGAATATTTACATTTAATACTTCTATCTCATTTTAATAATTTTCTATTTAGAATTCACGTCACATATTCCCTATTTTCACATTCTTTACTCTGTGTCATTTCTTCACTCTTTTGTCCCTTCAGCTAATTTGTACATTAATCAGAATATCTCAATATTTTCCTAGACTACTTTTATTTCTTGATGTACATATTTACCATAGTGTCTTCTTATCACATTCTAAACGTAATTGTCACCTCTTGAATTCAACTAGGAATTCAGTATATTTTAACTTTTATTTTGAAACTTCCATTTTTCTTGTTACATACTTGGGATCTAGAAATTTAGTTGAATCTTAACTTCCACACTTTCAATTTTAATGTCAATGGCAATTTTATATGTCTACATAAATTTTCCAATTACTATGCTCATTATTGTGTCTTGCAAACTGTTTCTTCCTTTTGGGTCTAATTTTCTCCTTCCTGGAGTTCCTGTTATAGTAATTATTTTATAAAGCATCTTCAGCAAAATAATCTAGTTTAAATATTTAGATTGACAGTTATTTTCCTTTAGCTCTTTGAAACTGTCTTCTTTTGCTATTGATTAGAAGTCTTTTGTCAGTCTATTTCCTATTGCTCCATGCCAAAATCTGCTTTATCATTTTTCTATGACTATATATGTTTTATATGTTATATGTTTTCTATAACTATACTTTTTTTGGTGTTAATATTCAACATTTTTTATCACAATTTGGTCTTTTGCTATTGTTTCAATATTTATCTCTTCATTTTTGAGATTTTTTATTCTTCACTATTTCTTTTTAATGTTAAATATCTCACATTTCTAATCATTTTCCTTCTAAGAATATGTATATACACATATGTATATATGTAAATATACACAAATATGTACCTATAATTTGTGCATGTATGCATGTGTATATGCACATACACAGGGATTTGTTTTTTTCAATTTTAAGGTATTGATAATTTGTATTTTCTATATGTGATTTAATTTTTTTTTTTTTTTAATTATTTTCACTATGCCGTTTAGTCTTTCTGTTGCTTTTGGTGTTTTAATGTTTATATTTTTTCTATTCTATTCTAATTTTTAAATTTTCAAATTGTGTTCTACAGCAGTTTTCTTCCAAGATAATTTATTTTCACTTCTGGGGTATGGAGGTTTTCCTAAGAGTGCTTTACCTTTGCCATCTCCATTCTTGTAGTTTACATGTCCTGGAGCAGCTGCCTCTTCAAACTCACAGTGATTTTTGTACAGTTCTTATGGATGAGAAAGTATCGATGAGACTATCCGGGTCCGCTGTGATAACTGCTTCAATCCCTATTCATGGCCATTGCCATTCTTTCGCAGTCCAAGTCATTGGGGATTTATAATTATTTACTTTAATCTTGGACATGAAATATTTAGCATCCCAATATTCTTATGTATTTTACAAATTAGGTTAGGTGTGTGGACAACAGGACTATGGGGTTCTGCCAGATTAGTAATCTACCATGACTGACAGGCTCAAGGGAAATTTCAAGGGTGATTTTGACTATATATAGTAGACAATTATATATGAAATATGTCATTAGCACATAGGCATGCATGAGGTTTCACTTCATTTCATGAAGCGCCCTTGTTTAAAAGCCTTTGTTTTAGATTCCAAGCTAAAACAAATACCATCCAGTGGGTTGGCTTAACAATGCAAATTTATTGGCTCACAGTTTCAGAGGCTTGAAGGCCTACTGCACCTTGGGAACAGTCTCTTCTGGCTGACCGTCAGTCTATGGGGTCCTTTGGCTTTTGCATCACATGGCGAGGCACACAGCAGCCTCTTCTCCTTTCTCTTTGGAATTCTTCTGACTTCTGGCTTCTTGCTACACCTGTGGCTTTCTTTTTCTGTGTTCAATGCCCTTTGCTTTTGTGGACTTCAGCCATATTAGATTAAGGCCCATCCTCATTAAGTTTGAGCCCAGCTTAATGAATAACAATTTCAAAGGTCCTTATTACAAATAATTTCACACCAAAATGACCAGGGGTTTGGACATGAGTATACCTTTTGTGGAAATATGATTCAATCCCCAATAGTCTGCCTTGTGGATCCCCAGAAAGACATGTTCTTCCTACAAGCAAAATATATTCATCCTATCTACATCCCAAAAACCTTAAGTCATTTCAGGAACAATGCATCAAAATCAGTTATGGGTGTGTTTCATCCTGGAGCAAAATCCCTCCAACTGATGGACCTTTGAAACTGAGAAAACAAGTTGTCTGCTTCCACTGTATAATGGTGGGACAGGCATAGGACAAACATTCCAAAACCAGTATAGAGAAACTGGAAGGAAACTGTGATCATTGGTCTCAAATAAGTCAGAAACCTAGGAGAGCAAACTCCATTAGATATTAGGGTCTGAGCATTGTCTATAGATCTTTGTTTTGCTCTGCTGGCCTGATGGAGTGGAGCTCCACCTTTCCAAAGCACAACAGCCAGGTTCACCTGAACCCTATGGTGAAGGCACCACCTTCTCAGAGTGCTGGGAGGGGGTCAGACTCTACTCCAGTGCCAGAACAGAGACCCCAGCATCTCTGAGCATTGGGAGGGTTGCACTCTCCCTGAACATGAGGCCCAATTCCCACCTAGCACTGGGCAGAGAGCCTGATCTCTCTAAGCACGGGAGGCAGACCTGCCTTTTCACACATGTGGGTGCACTTACTCTCCTGGCCTAAGGAGATCTCTCACCCAGTCTTTGCATCCATGGTTCTCCCCTTAAAATCATTCTTCCAACAGTTCATTCCTTCTCTCTTCTTTTTATTCCAGGCAAGAAGTAGTTCCAGTCATATAAATTTTGCAAAAATTTGCTGGTTTTGCATGCAATTCTAAACCATCAGACAATAGAGCTCTATAGATCTTTACTGGAGAACTGCATTTCTAGTCCTGACTACAACTGAAAGGACTGACTTGACTCCATGTTCAGTCACACACTGAAAGGACTGACTTGACTCCATGTTCAGTCACATACTCTTTAACAAAAGTTGTTCAGTTAAATACTTATGAGAAACCCTCTTCTCTAAGGATTCACTTCCCACAAAGTCAGATTGGTCCCTAATAGAGCTGCTTCTGGCCCTAGACTCAAAGCATGTTATATGAATAGACCAAGACTTTTCCAAATGATTAATTTCTGGTTATCTTATACTTAACAGTTCCCCTTTTTATCTTTCATTTCACTATAACATGCAAGGAGAAACCAGGCTACACCTTTTACGCTTAGCTTGGAAATCTCCTCAGGTCTCTTTCATCTGATATCAAAACTCAATTTTATCAAGTTCTCTTCTACTCTCTAATGAAGATCAGCTTTCCTCCAGTTTCAAATAACACATTCATCATTTCCTCCTAAGACCTCAGTGAATACCTATAATGTCCTCATTTGTTCCAACAATCTTAAGGTTTTTCTATCAAAAACCTCTCAAGTTTTCCAACCTCTACCAATTACCCAATTCCATAGCCATTTCAACACTTTTAAGTATCTGTCATAGAGCACCCCACTGTGCACTACCAAAAACTGTTCTGGATTCCTGGCTTCTAAATGAATACCATACAATGGTGTGCTGGTTTGAAAGGATGCATGTCCCCTAGAAATGCCATGTTTTAATCTAAATCCCATTTCATAAAGGCAGAATAATCCCTATTCAATACTGTATGCTTGAATCTGTAATTAGATCATTTCCCTGCAGATGTAACCCAATCAAGAGTGGGTTATAATCTGGATTGGGGAAATGTGTTTCCACCCATTTGAGTGGGTCTTAATGAGTTTCTGGAGTCCTATAAAAGAGAGAACATTTTGGAGAATGAGAGAGATTCAGAGAGAGCAGAGCAGAATGACATAGCCACAAGAAGCAGAGTCCACCAGTCAGTGACCTTTGGAGATGAAGAAGGAAAATGCCTCCCAAGGAGCTTCATGAAACAGGAAGCCAGGAGAAAAAGCTAGCAGATGATGCTGTGTTGGCCAAGTGCCTTTCCATTTGAGAGAGATACCCTGAACTCCATCGGCCTTCTTGAACCAAGGTATCTTTCCCTGGATGCCTTTGACTGGACATTTCTATAGACTTGCTTTAACTGGGACATTATCTGGGCCTCAGAACTGTAAACTAGCAACTTATTAAATTCCCCATTTTAAAAGCCATTCTGTTTCTGGTATATTGCATTTTGGCAGCTAGCAAACTAGAACAAATAGGTTTGCTTAACAGCAAGAATTTATTAGCTCACAGTTTCAGAGGGTAGAAAGCTTGCTTCCTCCTAGGGCTGCTATCTTTGTGCTGGCCAGCAAATTTTGGGATTCCTTGGCATTTGTGTCACATGGCAAAGCACATGATAGATTCTTCTCCTTTCTCTTTTTGGTTCTGCTGACTTCTGGCTTCCTGCTATACCTGTGGCTTTCTCTTGTTGTGTCCAATGTCTTTGCTTATATGGACTTCAGTCATATTGGATTAAGGACCACCCTCGTTCAGTCTGGGCATACCTTAACTAATAACATCTTCAAAGGTCCTGTTTTCAAGTGATTTCACACTAACGGGACCAGCACTTGAGCAAGGCTTTTGTGAAGACATGATTCAGTTCCAAGTAGCCTTCAATAATTCCACATTTTATAACAGAGCTTTGATAGCATATTTCAAGAAGATTTAATTATCCTATCTAGGTCCATCTATGAATTCTTTGAAGGATAGCAATAGAAAAAATAATCATAAGTAGGAAGAAAACAACTTAAAATTCCTTATTAGCATGTAACAAATGGTAAATCATAATAAACACAGAAATATTGTGTTGCAAAACATGGTTAAGAGTTCTTCAGCCTATGTTCTGAATGTATAATATTGACAAATTAACAGCTTTGCTCTTTATGTCTTAATAAGAAACATGATTAGCATCTCTTCTATTATGTTATAAATGAAATATTTTTTTTCTCATTTTCACAAGAGCAAGTTGTTAACATTATTAGAGGCATAATAAAATAAGTGCAGTTTGATGGTAAAAAAGTAGGAAATGGCATCTCTCTATTTTCTGCATCTCTAGTCAATATCAAGGAACACATCATATTTTATGTCTTGCCATTTCCAGATATAGGAACATTTTTTTCCTGATTTAAGATTCAATTACATTTCTTAAAGTATTTTGTCTAGTTTAATAAAAAATGAACTTCATGCCCAATACAATGTTTAGCCATAGATTACTGATAACCAGGTGATAGAATGAATGATCATTCCTTTACAGTTTTTTTTCCTTTTTGATTATATGCTTCATTCTTCCCTCCACCTGTACAGCATTTTTGACCTTCTAGAGTTAAAGACAGGACAATAAAATGCAAAATAAATGAAAAGTTGAATGCATTTTCTGTTATTGTTGTCTCTTAGCTAACACAGACTTGCTATTATGGCACTTTCCATATGCTGCCCCGTCCATTAGACATGTGTAAGTTCCTCGAAACACCTTCATGTGATTGCAGTTTCCCAAATCGGAAAAATGCATATGTTGATGGCTTTAGTGATGTTCCCCACACTTGCCCCTCAGCCATTCTCCCCCAAATTCCCGAAGGCTAGAGTCCCTCATTCTAACAGGCAGCCACCTTAGCCATGGAATCATCAAAAAGTCACAAGTCTACCTATTTTCCATAGTATACACAAGAATTAAGATGATTATAATGGAACACAGAGTGCACGTACAAAGTGACAGATGAGAAATGCTGTTTTATCAAACCAAAGAAACTGAGTTCAAATAGAAGTCTGAAGATATTCTCTGAACCACAGATACTGAATATATGTCCTTTTATATTATTTTGTATACTTTTATGTTTATATATAAAATATATATATAATATATAGAACCATATAAAAATAAAAATTAAAAAGTAAAATAAAAAGTTAAGGAAAAGATACATATTTCTTTTTATTGAATTTTATAATGAAATTAAATGTATCTACTTGCATAATTTAAAGAGGTAAAAAACACTGGCAAAAACAATGAATAACTAGCTCTTCCCTTCTACATTAAACCTAGTATCTTGGTATATGATATCTATCTCTGTTAGATACAACCTTAATTTCTGAATAGTTAGTTTTTTTCTCTATAATTGACAGGAGGAAAATTTAATAACTACATTTGATTTTGTAATATGAAGAATCATGTGTATTCTCAGTAGTTTATCCAAAAACTCCTTTGGAGGGACAGAGAAATATTATGGTTGAAAACTTTTTGAAGAATTCCCTGGTGGAAAGAAAAGAAATGAGTCAGATTTTAGTTTCAATGTGGGAATAAGAAGCAAATGTATAAATTATATTTAACAAAAAATATCCTAAATATTTAATGTGTGCTAATCCTAGCTTATATTTTGGGACACAGCAGTGACAAGGAAGGACATACATAGACACTTGTTCTTGTGCACCTAAAGTAGAGGAAGGAAGGAAAGAAGGAAGGAAGGAAGGATGGAAGGAAGGAAATAAGTGAGTGAGTGTGGGAGAAAAGAAGGAAGAAAGAAAGAAAAATGCTAAATTAATTAATTAGTACATTAGAAGATAAAAGAAGCTATGGATGAAAGAAGAAAAAGGGTAGATCAGGATAAAATAGTGGTTAGATTATAAAGTGTAATAGAGAAGTTATGGTATGCCTTATTGAAAAGGTGAAATTTGAACAAAGACTTATAAAAAATAAGGTAGATATCCAGAGGAAAAGCTTTCCTAGAGGAGAAAAAAGCTATAGGAAAGCACTACAATGAGATCATTCAAAGCATATTTTAGAAACAGCAAGGGATCACTGTGGGAAAAGGATTTGAATATACAAATAATTATGGGTTAGGAACTAAAAGAAATAATGCAGCTCTATTAGGCCACCATAAGGACATTAGTTTGTACTCTGAGTGAAATGGAAAGCCATTGCAGGGTTTTGAGCAAAAAGATAATAAGATCTGTGTTTTGGTTTGAAAGGATTCATTCTGACAACTGTGCTGAGATTGGTTGAGGGACACGTATTGGAAACAATTATCATAGTCCTCATGAAAGATCATGGTGGTTCTTCCTGGCGCATCTCAGCACAGGTGATGAGAAGGGCTCAGATTCTAGAGGTATAATTGCCTGCTTTATTATATAAACATCACATCTCCTACATGTCTTCAAAAGCTTATCTGTGGGGGACAGGGCAAGATGGTGGCACAATGAGCTGTGGAATTTAGTTATTCCTCCAGGGCAGCTAGTAAAGAGCCAGAAACTGTCTGGAACAAGTGTTTGGGGGGACTTCAGTGGCTGGACACACATTGTACACAAGTATGGAATTGGTGGAATGCTCAAAATACCACACAGAATATAAGTCTCCCAAGCAGTGGAGGCTGTTGCCCTCCCCAACTAGCATGGCAGAATACCTTGGCGTTAGATCCTTGAGAGACAAAGAATCCCTCTCTACTAAGAGCAAGGTAAGAAGCTAAACAAAGCTCAAATTGCGGAACTGATTAACAAATTCAGACTGCTGAATAAAACTCCTGAGCACAGATATACCTGAAGCAAGCATAGAAGGAACTTGGAGGTTTCACTCTGGCAAAGAAGAGTCAGGGCTTATCCAAAAACAACAACGATAACAACAACAGAGGCTTTTAGAGTTGGACTAGACTTAAAATACTGGAAAATGGGCACACATAGCCGGTTACCAAACCCAGCTCTTGGTTAGTGAACCTGGGAAACTGAGCTCTGACTCTGAAAAGAATTTTTAATTAATTAATTTATTTTCTCTCCCCGCCCCCCCCCCCCTTTTTTTTAACTTTCTAACAGAACTGGTGGCATCCTCAGGCTTCAGTACTACCCCAGGCAAGAACAGAATTAACTTATGAGTGAGAAACCAAGCAACTAGTCAGGGTTAGGAGATAATTCCCTAAAGGGTGTATCTTTAAGTAGTCTCTGCTGGGAACAATGGAAGGTAACTCAGCCAAACTCCAATTGCCAGTTTTAATTCCAGCCAAAAGAAGGTGAGGCTGACAGACAAAAACTAAAACAAAAAACAATAAAGACGGAGGATTTCGGAGCCAACTGAGCTCAGAGTATTGGAAAGGGAGATACATAGAGCCAGGTGCCAACTCTGGCTCTTGACTGGTGAACCTTGGAGGTTGGGGAATGGCTCCAAATTGGGATTCCCTTTTTTGGATTCTACTTCTTCTTTTCTTAAAGTATTCTAAGTAACTCATTCAAAAAAGACTCAGGCATTTTCAATTGCCAGTGAAGCCCAGGCAAGGGCTGAGTTAAAATGGGTCTCAGAGACAAATGATGAGTCAAATGAGGGAGATAATTCCCTGAAGGGTGTATCTTCCCCAAGAAAAGTGGGGATGGTGCCCAGCTCAAGTGGTGATCCTCCTTCAGGAAATTTAGGCCAAAGGCTCTGGAAAACAGAAGCAATATAAACCTGCCTTCTACCTCAGCATCTCTCTCAAGCACTCCCTTGGCAGGGACAATCTGCTGAGAATTAAAGACACTGCATCACTTTACTCTGGTGGGGAGCTGAGGGCTGATGAGCACCACCTAAAGGGCAGGATAGGAAAACACAGCTTCAGAGGGCTTCATAGGAAGGTCTGACAACTGGCTTGGCAAGTCTTACCTCAGGGAAATTTGATATTGATTATACCCTCCTCCTGATGTCTGGGTCAGTTTGGCCAGGGAAAATCTGATTAGGGTTGATCATATCTGGGGAGACAGTCCTCAAAAAAAAAAAAAAAAAAAAAAAAGAGGTTCCATTTAGGCAAGGCAAGAATCAGAAAACAAGAGCTGAAAAATTCTGCTAAGTTAAACAGAAGCCATGCTAAAGGTCCAGAATAAGTTGAACTGAATGCCAAAGAACAGATAAAGAATAAAGCCACCCAACAAGAAAACCCTAGATAAAAGAATGAAACAACTTTTAGAGTAAGCTAATCAAAGAAATAAGATGCCTAGACACCAGCAAAAACTCATACGAGGAAAAATGAAGATATGGCCCAGTCAAAGGAATAAAATAACATCTCAAATGAGATGCAGGAGTTGAAATAACTAATTAGGATGTTCAAACAGACATGAAAAATCTCATAAAAAATCAAATCAATAATTTGAGTGGTGATGTAGAAAAGAGATGAAAGACCTAAAGAAGATATTGGGAAAACATAAAGCAGAACTCAAAAGTTTGAAGAAGCAAGTGGCAAAAATTATGGGAATTAAAGGCCCAAAAAAAGAAGAGATGAGAAACACAAAGGAAATTTACAAGAGCAGAGTTGAAGAGGCAGAGGAAAGGACTAGTGAACTATACAGGACAGGACATCTGAAATCCTACACACAAAAGAAAGACGGGGAAAGAATGGAAAAATATGAATGACAACACAAACTGCATGACTACACATGTTATGGGTGTCCCAGGAGGAGAAGACAAGAGAAAAGGGGCAGAAAGAATAATGGAGGACATAATCACGGAAAATTTCCCATCTCTTGAGAAAGATAGAAAATTACAGATCCAAGAAGTGCAGCACACCCCAAACAGAATAGAATTGAATAGACATACTCCCAAACACTTACTCTTCAGACTGTCAAATTTCAAAACCAAAGAGTGAATTCTGAAAGAAGCAAGAGAAAAAGGATCCATCATGTACAAGGGAAGCTCTATAAGACTATGTGCATTTCTCAGCTGAAACTATGGAGGTGAGAAGGCAGTAGCATGATATAGTTAAGATATTGAAAAATAAAATCTGCCAACCAAGAATTATATATCCAGTAAAACTGTCTTTCTTAAAAGAGGGAGAGTTTAAAATACTTTCAGATAAACAGACACTGAGAGAATCTGTGAACAAGAGGCAAGCTATACAAGAAATACTAAAGGGAACACTACAGGCATATAGGAAAAGACAGGAGGGAGAGGTTTAGATAAGAGTGTAGAAATGAACAATATTGGGAATGGAAGACAGAATGAAGTCATGAAGCATGCAACAATGTGGATGAATCTTGTGCATATTAAGTTCCGTGAAATTAGCCAGAAACAAAAAGACAAATACTGTATGGTCTCACTAACATGAACTAACATTAATGAGCAAACTTTGAGAATTGAAGTTGAGAACATAGTTTTTCAGGAGATAGAAGAGGGTAGAGATTGTGTATTTGATGCTGAAGGAGTACAGGATGTTTAACAGGACTGGTTGTATAGATCTAGAAATGGATAGCACAATGCTATCTGATGGTAGCATAATACTGTAAGTACAATAAACAAAAATGGGGTTGAGGATGGTTGAAAGAGGAAGGCTAGGTGCATGGATGACACCAGGTTCATGGATGACACCAGAAGGGAAGATAGAAGATTAAGACTGGAACTGTAAAACCTCACAAAACTAGAGTGGACAATCATGGTGACTAAATGTACAAATATAAGAATGCTTTTATATGAGGGAGAGCAAATAAATGCCAACATTGCACAGTTTTGAAAATGCAATGGTATATGGAAGAAATACAATCAATGCAAACTAGAGTCTCTAGTTAACAGTAATATTGTAATATGCTTCCAGTAAATGTAACAAAGGCAATATACCAAAGTAAATGTCAATAAGAGGGGAAAAAAGTGAGTGATATGGGATTTTTGGTACTGGTGTGATGTTTCTCCTTATTTTATTTTCTTTTTTAATTTTATTTACTTTTTGTTCTTCATTTTTCTTTTTCTTCCTCTTGCTCTTTTGAAAGAAATGAAATGCCCTCATTTATATATGATAGTGAATGCATGATTAAATTATTATACCAGGAACCATTGTGTGTTTACTTAGAATGGATGATATGGTGTGTGAATAAAATATTTAAAAAATAAACAGAAAAATCAAAGTGCTGGAGAAAATGTGGAGAGAGGGATGTACTTTTCCCTACTCACTGTTGGTAGAGAGGTAGAACGCTGCAGCCCATCCAGGAGGGGAGTGTGGTAATTCCACAGGAGGCTAAGCATAGGATTGCTATATGATCCTGCAACCCACTTGTTAGTAACATACTTGAAAGAACTGAAAGCAGGGACATGAATGAACATTTGCACATGGGTGGTTACGGTGGCAGTATTCGCAATTTGCAATGGTTGAAGGTGACCTGAAAATATATTGACTGAAGAGTTGAAGAGCAAACTACGGTCTCTACATACAATGAAATATTGAGAGATTATAAGAAGGAATGAAATTGTGAGGCATGCCACTAGGTGAATGACCCTTGAGAACAGTACATTGAGTGAAATAAACCAGAAATGAAAAAACAAATATTATAATGCCTCACTAATATGGACTAACTATAATGTGCAAACTCTGAGAATTGAATCCAAGAGTACAGGTTGTCACAGGAAGGCTTACTGTGAAGTTTCCTAGATTATAAGCTCTTTTAGCAGTCTTATCTATTGTGAGTTGCATTATTTCTAAATTCTGAGACAGGGAGAACTGTGCTCCAATACTTTATTCTGCTAGTTAGCAAGCGCTTGATCAATTTAATTATAGACAAGACATAAAATCTATTGGATTGGCTTGAGTATAGATTGAAAGAATCATTAATGCATCATAAAATAAGTATCTGGAAGACATTTAGACCCAGCTACTCATTATCTTCCTTATTCTGCCCTATTGACTCCACAATGAATTTGCCATTGAAAAAAAAAAAATAACCCACAGAGCCCTGCATGCATTAGGGACAATCTGGAAAACAATAGGAGTGAGAAGAATGAGAGTGAAGGAGAGTGAGGAAATTCTTTGATCTGTACCCCAAATTTTAGAGTTATCTGCGGAAATTTTGGAAACTAGGTTGGTGTACTTGCCATTAAGATGTTTATATTACTCATTTCTTTTTAGAGAATCCAAAAAGTGACTTTTAAATGTTTGACTGCAGTTTTGGACACATCATGTAAGCAATAAAGGGCATTTTTTCCGGTAATCACAGCTGCTAGAAGGAAAGGTGGCAGGCAGAAGCAGCAGGACAGACAGCAGGAGAGCCATCTGCTTCACAGACAGTAATATGGAATTCTTTGGGAATGTTGATTAAACAAGTTGATTTAACTTTTTTTTTCTTTCTTTTGGAGAAAGAGCTTCGGAAATAATTGATTCAGTTAACAGGCCATTCGTTATCAAGAAAGGATTTATTTTAATGTTAATGTTACACTTTACCTCATATTGGGTATCCTCTTAACTTTATTGCATCGACAGACTGTGCTTTCTTACTTACATATTAACTAAGCAACCAATTACGGGCAATTCGCCTCTTTGTTTTACCTGTTTTTACACAGCAAATTAGGAATTAGCTCTAAATTATTAGTATTAAAACATAAAAATACCTGGACTTAATTATTATTTATTTACATTACCTACATTGGCTTCCTTTTGGGTTGTATTAACACTTCACCAGGAAGATGAGAAGTGTAAATATAATTAAACTCACACTGGTCTATTTGAGTGGGAAACGAATTATAACCTTAGCTAAAGTACTTGTGGATGTTTTCCACAAAGCTTGCTCATAACCAATGATGATGACAAAATTGGCCCCTCACCATTCACCCTTTAAAAAGTCCTTTAAACTTGATCATCGATAAAAAATGTAGAAAAGAATGACAGGAGCAATTGAAGCATAACTTGAAACCTGAATCTAGCCAAAAGATACAATATCTTCTCCCAAATATATTTTACAAGAGTTAAGAGCAAGTATGTTGACTAGAATTTGATTAATTCTTCTTCCACTCATTTCAGTTCTCTTTATTTTGCCCAAAGCAGAGGTAACTAATTAAGATAAAAATAATCTGAGATCAGATGCAATTAAATTGGTATAAATTTTCCTTAATTAAGATTCTCAACTTGGCAGTTTATCATTTGGCTTTTTTTTTTTTTTTTCTGATGCAGCTGAAAAAATTGTCAGATGTCCAAGGGAGAATGGTGCATATATATGTATATATGCTTTAGATATACATGTTCTGTTACTATGGAATGACAATTTCTTTTAAAATTTCTAACTAACTTAACTAATTATAAAAGAAAACAAGGGAAAAACTGTTATTTTTCAGAAAGAAAACAAATGTGAATCCAGTTTTGCCTGGAGTGTTGAAGCCCCCAATGTTTGTGGTTATTTACATCCTCATCCAAACAGATGGCGTGCTTAAATTCTCCTAGTGCTATCACCTCTCTGCCTTTCCCAGTTCTGTCACGGCAAACAACGGTAACTCTTGATAGAAAAAAAAGCAGCATAATGAATAGTACAAAGTAAATGACAAGCTTAAAATTATATTTGCATCAAACACATTCACTAAAAATTAAACTGTTAAGGGGTTTATAAGCTAATAATATAAAATAATAGGAAAAATGAACTTGGCCAAGGGAATTTAATCTTTTTTTTTTTTTTGTCTCTCATCAAATTTTGAAAATATTGGCCAGAAATTATTCTTTTGTGGTAGTAAACTGAGTTGGATCTTGGACATCTCTGAACACAGAATAAAAGCTGGTAACATAACAATGATTCATATCTACAGAAATCTGTTTCTGTCTCTCTCTGATTCTCACACACACAGGCACATACATAAACACATAGTTGCTTACAATTTCAGACAGTTTCATGGACCTTCTGCATCTTATACTTAGACACTAATTTTGGAATTTTAAGTTTGCTTGAAGGTTATTGTTTTAAATATAGCATTTTGCCTCCCCACCCCTTATCACATCCTACCCCACGGCTGGGAATTTCATCAAAAATAATACATTTAGTTAAAATATGTGTAACTAAAATGATTGATTTATTAGAAAATGTTCTCAAATTACATTTCATAGTAGTAACGTAATGAATTTAAGTAAATCTAATAACGTTTGAGAAATATAAATTATTTCTGAAAAATACATTTTTCTGTGCCAAATTTTAATTCTCGATGTTTTCTGATTTGATAGTTAATATATAGCTATATAACTTGTTTGCTTAACATGCACACATTGTGCATTTTTATAGTAGAGTTCAGAATAACTTAAGTTCCATAAAAATCATATAATTCATAGTATTTAAACTGAATCATTTGAAAATTCACAGAAAGATTTCAAAATTTCACTCATTTTTCCTTTACATTACCATCTTAAATATCAGTAAGTCCACAGATTTTTAAATTAGATTTTCTATACATCTTATGTTCTGACATTGCTCCTTACCATCAAAAAGAAAGGCACAGGAGAATTAACAGAATAAACAGAAAACATGGCAATTCATATTGCTTTATTGAATTTATAAAAATTGTTTAAATTCAGCTGTCCTTAATGTTGCAATTGGGCATATTTTAAAGACCAAATCTTAAACCTACTTCCAACATAGTATTATTTTTAATATACTTGTTGCTTTCTACTAACCTACTTTTCTGATCTAACTAACAGAATTTGGCTCACTAAAATCTGTTTTCATAAATGCTGACTAATTTTTGCTTAGAAGTTTTTAATTAGTTTGGACATCTGGTTCTAAATTAAATAAAGAAAATTTTACAATTTTTCTAAAATGTGTATTTGTGAGATACATATGTGAGTAAGCAAACATTGAAAAATACCCAAAATAATAATTACTACAGCAACTATTATATTACTATTATTAGTATTACTTTTGATTGCAATAAATCACTATAAATCATACTCTTTAAAGCAGTTTCTATGTTCTATCTCATTCAATCCTCATAGAAAACCTATAAGGTAAATTTATTAGCAACTTTTTATAATGAAGAAATGAGGCCATAACAAAACATCAAAGTTATGGAGGCAGAAATCTGATCCAGGTATTTTGGTATAGTAAACTCATATTAACTTCAAAAATACATACTCTAAATTCAAATGAACATGTTAATATGGTTCTTTCTAGAAGCGTTCTTGATGTGTTAGAAGTAATAAAAAGAGAATAAAGAAAAGAGCCAAAGTTTCAGATGAACAAAAAATGAAATATTTATGATTCAAGGGTTCTGGAGAGGGTAGAATTTAGTTTGCAGGACAAAGGAATGGCACATCCAATCACTCTATGGACAAGAACTCTCTCTTGAAGCTGTAGCAGAAATAAGAGTTTGGAGAATACCTAAGCATGACCAAGATCAGGGAAATAAAGAACCAAGGAGAATAAATACTTTTTCTGAGCTCATAAGTAAATTACCTAAGAGCATCCTTTTTTTTTTTCCTAGGGAAGAATCAGAGTAAAAAAGGAAATCCTTTGCATACTGCTGGTCAGAAAGAGATCTAAGATAAATTTTTCCAAAAATTATGTCAAAGCACAGCTCCCTGCAGCTAAGAAATCTTAAAGGATTGTTACCTCCTAATTGAGGCATATTTGAGTTAACACAAGACCAAAAAAAATCATTTCTTAAGGAAGATATATATGAGCTAAGTATAGGAATAATGCCATAATCTATTTAAGAATAATATCATCAACTCTGTCAAGCTGTTTTATTCTTGGAGGTTATTCACTTCTCAAATTTTTGGCATCAATGTAATACTTAATTGGTATTTTCCATATATATTATAAGTCAACTACAGAAAAAGAAGGATTAATCCTAATGTTTTAATAGAAAATGCTATATTTAAAAATAACTAATATGGTATATTTATGTCAGCGAAAGCAGAATGACATTCTTTACAATAGCATTGATCCTTCTGATGGGTAGCATAAATTGAAGGTCATGTGTTACATCCAACCAGTTGATTTTTCTTGCATCTTAATTATCAGATTAGGAAGTGCAACTTTAGTTCATTAAGACTTAAGACATACTTGGTAGCTTATTCAAATAATGCTGACTATATGTAACAAATTATAAAGCAATTTCTTATTGAATGTTCCTTTCATAAGAGACTGTTAATAAATAAGACTCAGTAGCTGTAATATTGAGATATAGAGGAAATGCATTGGAAATCTGCTTCAACACCTATTAGTACTGAGAAATATTTCTTAAAATTCTGTTGCATTCTTTTTTTAATTAATTAAAAAAATTTAAATATAGCAACAACAAATGCAAATATAACTACTCATAAGTGATGTTTCCTATATGCAAAAGTGAAAAAATAACACCAACTGTTGGGAATCTCAATGATTAAGGAGTTTTCACCAGAAAAAGTAGTTCTCAGAAATCTGTCTGATAATGCACTATGAACAGAAAAGAATCATTAACAAACCCCTTAGGTCTAAAATTAACAAAGAAATAAGATGAAAAGTAAAATAGCACAAAAAGATAAAAAAATATATATTGTCCTTGTCACAGATTGTTTTTGCAGACTTTGCACACAAAGATGCATCAGTTTATTCAAGACTGTATAGATCATTCAAGACATGTATAAATCAATCATTTAATATATATCATAATACATATAACTGATAAATGTGTATAGACTGTTATATAATTGCTTGTGTGTATCTATCTATCTATCTATCTATCTATCTATCTATCTATCTATCTATCTATCTATGTAATTGCTTAATGTGCATCTGCTCTTAAAAATAAATGCCTCTTTCTCTGGGCCAGACCACATTTTTTATCCGTTTTCATTGTAAAGGGACAGGAATTTTATAAAACCAGAATTTCAGAGAATAATTTGATTTAATAAGGTAAATGCCCTGCAATATTTAGATATTACCAACCTTGCTTTTAATCCTTGGTCAGGTGTGAATTGTTAAAATAACCTGAGTATGAAAGCTGAGGTTGCTTGGTTGCAGGTACCAACTTCAGTTAGGTCTTCCCACTGCTTACAGCCAAGAATCTCTGAGAACAACTTGATCCTCCTTACAGCAGAGGGAAGAAACATTCTAATCCGTTTTGTTACTTTTTCCCACTCACAATTCCTGGATCTGTGATAAAACACAATTGTAGCTTTTTTTTTTTTTTGGCTCTATTAGAGATTCAAAGGGGTGATGTTTCTCCAAAAAATGTAGAGAGAAGACCTAGATATCAAAACTAGCAAGGAAACAATTTATAAAGAACAAAGCATATGCAGAGGAATTACAAATTTTGCAGATTTGCCTTCAATGCCTCACTTTCAGTCAAATACGGATGAACTGACATTGATTACTATGCATAGTTAAAAATGACTGCAATTGTAATTAACCTCTATTCCCTTAAAAAGCTAAATTTATGATATATGCTGGTGCCAGAAGTCTGGGACACTACATTTGGCTGTGTTTGAGGAATCTGCAGATCTGGGGGACTTTCATCTAAAATACTACGGTATAAATAGTAACCCCTGAATTTTAAAGTCTAAAATGAAAGTAACTATAAGAGGATGGCCATTCTCAGGCCCCAGTTAGGGGTAAATTCATTATAAGCTCAGTTAATAGATATGTCACTTGAGCAAGCTACAATTACAATTGTGCAGTTGTCTCTACTAACTTTCATAGCCTGAGTTATTATTATTTTTTACTTCATTCCACCTGTCACACATGTATATGTCTCTTTCTCATGCATGGAGAGGAGATATTATAACTGTGGTCCAGCTTTTTTTTTTTTTCTGCTGGAAATAGAAAGTACCACAATTATATTATGCAGAATATATGTACTAGTTAGTCTTTACTTTTTCACTGATTGAAATCAACAGAGGAGAATCCGAAGAAAGTAATAACAACAATTTAAAATCTTTTCACATAATCATTATCACCTGAAATACCACAAGAAACCAAACTTCCAGAAATTGGTCAGGTTAATCTTACTCCAGGAAAAAAGCTATAATGCCCTGAAATCTTGGCAAGATCAAATACCCTACAGAAGCCAACACAACCTGACACACTCATGGTCCCAGGCCTGTTAAACTAATAACTACCAGGGGGTAGAGGAAACCAAGCGCCACAAGTCAGGGTGTTCATAGAAAACAAGAGGTTGGCCCAGCCGCAGGCATGAATGGTTGCTTGATGTTTTTAAAGATTTCTGTGAAATAGTATATTCTAAAGCAATTACTCTTCTCCCACTAAAAAACTTTGACTCCTAATTCCAGAATACCTCACACAGATGTCCATTACAGTTAGCAACAGAACTCCAGGAATCCATTTCACTAAATGTGGACTCTTTATCTCATGCCACTTTCTGTATCATCGAGTATCATTGAATATCCACTTCTCTATCCTTATGTCTTTTTGACTGTGTAGTCTAAAATCTCTCTTCACCCAGTATCCCTTTACTCTCTGTCATTTATTAATGTGAGTCTTTAGAGATTACTGACTCCCTTGCACTTCTTGGAAGAGAAACCTATTTTTTTTTTTCTCATGAAGGAGATGCAATTCAGGCAGAGTTAATACTCGAACCGTTACTGGTGGAAATGGTGCCCCTGGAAAATTGGATTTGAATTCACATTGGAAACAGCACACAGGGAACTTGATATTGTTTCTGGTTATTGGCAAAAAGATAGGCAAACAAAAAGAGGATCCAGGAAGTTATGTTAAAATTTGAAAATTGCAAACCAAGTTTCTTAAAGTACCTGATGTGTTTCTCACTCCTACCATGGAATCAAGTAGTGGGGACAGGAGGTCCAAGAAACTTGCTTCTCCAACCGGAAGCATTCTATTTTATGTTAGATTTTGAATATTTTTCATCACAGTTAATTTTTGTAACATTTACTTTAATTAATTAATTAATTGTACTTTACAATGTATTTCTTCTTTTCTGAAAGCAATCCCAGTGAATAGATGTTGGTATATGTTGCTACTCTGAGTGTAATCCAAGAAGCAGATGGGATGGGAAAAAAGAGTGGGAGATAGTGAAAAGGAAACAGCTATGCAAGGATGTTTTGGTTGTGAAGTTAATGCTATAGACGACTGGGACTCAAACATCTGAGCCCTCTGAGCCCACAGCAGTCTATCTGAAGGCCAAGAGGCTCTGACATTTGTGTGCCTGCTCAATTGGTTGAGAATCGTCCTTGGGGGTGTTAATTGCACAACAATTCAGAGAAATCCCTAAAAGAGAATATTAGAAAGATGAGGTTCATGAAGAACATTCAAGGTGAATTCTGTGTCTGTACAGAAAACAGTCCATCATAGTTGCAATTAGTATCAGAATGAAACTGAGTGAAGATAGCATAGAGAAGAAAATATGATATAGCTTCACCTGGTATCTTTCCATTAGTTGCTGTCATCCTTTTGCAACTGTACAGATGTGCTAAAAATATGGAGATGTGCATTATTTTTCATTTACAATATTTTTCCCTTTAAAATGACCAACTTTCTTTTAGGTCTTTTCAATTACTTATACTCCCAACTGTCCCACTTCACATGTAGCATTTATTTAAGTCCTGATCCTCATTTCTTATTCACTAATGAATTTAACATTTACCTCATGTCCTCTTCTCCATCCCTACTTCTGTTGTATTGCCATTGCAGTATTTTTTTTTTCTCTTCCTAGGAATCTATTTCCATGGGATATACTTTGCTCTCAGAAAAACTGTTCACAATCCAATATGTTAATTTAAGAAATCCTTTGCTTTGATGGCACCATTTATAGTAAATGTTCGTATGCTCTAATTCCATCCATATCAGTAAATCTTTGTCATATTGATTGATCCAACCCATTAATCACATCATTATTTTTTGGGCCATCACTCCCTACATATACTTGATTTTTTTTCATGGTCTTTCTTTTAATTGCTTATTTGATCTCATTTTTCAGTATTCATTATGCTGTATCCTCTTAATTCCTTGTTATAATCACTTAATTATAATTAACTCACCCTCATCATTTGCATGAAACTAAGGAGTTAAATTTTGGGGGAGAGGATAATACAGTAGTAGTCCTGATGTGTCTCCTTTTTCTTTCCTTTTTTTTCTTTTTACAGGGGCAGGCCCGGGTCTCTGGCATAGAAGAATGGCAGGCGAGAACTCTGCCACTGATTCACCATTGCCTGCCCTCTATGTGTCTCCTTTCATAATCAGGATGATGAAGCTTAATATCTATTTTTCACTTTAATTTAGCTTTCCCACTTTCTAGGTTGATACTTTATCTTTTAATTCCCTCAGAAAATCTTTAACAGAGCCCATCTTCCCATGAATTTCAGTTGATTTTCTTACCTCTTAATTTAGAAAAATTTTGAAGGAAATCAGATAAGCATTGTCAGCTTCTCGGGAGAAAATGTATAAACATCTCCATATTTGTACTCTTATTTTCTGTTTTCTTTCATATGAATAGGAGATATATCCCTGATCATTTCAAACAAAAATCAAATCATTAGCATCTAACTGTTCTTGTTTTATATTTTTTACATTATTAATTTCTCTCTCCAATATGGATCATTTTCAACAGTATTCAACCTACTCTAATAATTCTATATTGCAGGAAGAAAGTAAAAATCAAATTGAAAACTACCACTTGATACCACACCGTTTTCTAGCTATTGTCCTCTTTCTCTGCTATAATTGGCAGCAAATCAGTTGGAAAAGTTTTCTTAAGTTTTGACTCCATCGGTTTTCATTTTACTGATTTAAACATATATTAGGTAAACCTTTCTTTTCCATGTCAATGAAACAGCTTTTTCCAAGATCAACAAAAACTTTAATGTTGCTAGACCCATTGGCTGGTAGATTGATTATTATTAAATTTAGTCAAATAAATATGAAATAGGACTTAAAGATGAATCTGTCTTGAACTTACAAATCTGAAAACATAGCAACATTACTAGGATATGTGCATAACCCCCCCAAGATTGTTATGTTGAAGAGAAAAACCTATATAAATATAAAAATACAAAACTTATGTAAAATATATAAATACAAAATGCATATAATGTATAAATATAAGTATGCTAACTAAAATCATATTTTGATTTGAAACTACATTGCATTCTCTATTGACTCAGGAAGTAGTTATGAGAAATTTATAAAATTGACATTCTGATTTTTCTACTAAAAGGACATTAAAATGATAAACTATTAAAAATTAAATAATTTAAAATATCATCTTACCTTTAAAATGATATTCATTTTCCACTATTTGTGTTTCATCAGCCATATTTTTCTGAAATACTGAATGGATTTACTAGTTAGTTTGGAAAATATCACAAATTTGTCAAAAAAGAAACATCTTTTTCTCTACATCTTCTAAAGGTAGTTATTAACAGTGAATTTAACAGTGTATTTATAGTATCACCAAATACTTTAATTTGAATTCTTCATTACCTGCAGGAACATTCATGTTTTTCTTGTCCAGACATATTGATACGAGGTTAAATATTACAATGTGTTTGTGGCAACTTTACTTGTAATGTGTATACCTATAATGAAATTTCTTAAAGTAAGATGCAGCACAGTTTTCAAAAATGATTATATAAAAGACTTAGAAATACGTGAAAGCAACACTTTAATGTCATAATACTATATTTTCATTGATAACAGATTTTAAATGTTTACTTTTCAAAATATATACTGGCAGAAGTTTTGCAGAAAAATATGTTACTACACAGATTTCCTTTATGTTCTTAAACATTATTGAACACGTAGAATATGCTAAGTTGACTAATGTACCTATTTTTGGAGCTTTATATATAAATTTACCTAGTTGCTTAAAAGACACATCATTATCAAATGGCATATAGAGCACAAAGACATAAAGAAATTTACACACCATTATAAGTTATGAAAATGGTTCCATGTTGCATTTTAGGAAAATTGAGTATGAAACGGTGAAGTATCATTCTTTGCAGCAGCTTGTAAAATCCCATATTATAAAATTATTTTGACAGAATGCACTCTGGTATTTTGAATTTTATCTGTTGATAATAGTGACATATACAACTTTTTTTTTTTTTTACTTTTTGGTTTACAGCATTGGAATAACATGAATTTCAAATAATCTTTGACATAAGGATACGATGTTAAATGATCTAGCTTCCATCAGAATAAGAAAAGAAACAAACATGGGAACATGCTGATAGCGACAGTCCTCCATCTGATCCTTTATGGATCAGCCAGTTCCTTTCCACACTGATTACTCTGTCATTCACGGGAGCCTATCTTGTCTGGAGCTGTCACGCTTGGCTTTTGACATTAACAATAAGATTAGGGCCAGTGCTGATTGTCACACACAAGCCAGAGTGTAGAAAGATAGTAGGGAGCTCCCTTCGATCCAATTACATTTAAAGGGGAGTGGTAAAATTCACACCTCCAATTATTCTCCAGCTATATCAGGGGAAAAAAGATTGCTGAATATCTATACATCCGTTCATGGAGTAAACACTGAGGTAAGCATTGTGGTCTGATAACTTACGTTATTGATATAGAACGCACCTTTGTTCAGGTGATGAAAATCACTATAGGCAATTTTACACAGGCGATAATAATTAAAGAATAATTTCAATGAGCTAAATTTTCCCTTTGTGCTTGGCAATATGCACTTTATGAGCATAAGGTGCACAAATCATTTTTAGCTAGCTTCAATTTCATTTATATGATTAGTGCCACCGCAGAGAAGGGATCATTTCCTGAAAACAAAAATTTAAGACCTTTTGTTTTTAATCGCATGATATTTTTGTTTAGTTTTTGTTTCAATTGCTAATGCTACCAGAAAGCAATGTACCAGAAATCAATTGGCTTTTACAAAGTGAATTTATTAGGTTACAAATTTTCAGTTCTAAGGCCATGAAAATGTCCAAATTAAGGCATCAACAAGATACCTTCACTAAAGAAAAGTCGAATGTGTCTGGGGTTTTGCTGTCACATGGGACAAAGATGTCTGCTGGCCTTTCTTTCCTGGGTTGGCTTCAAAATGGCTCTCTCAGCTCCTGTGGGTCCTTCTGACTTCTCTTGGGGTGTTTTCTTTCTTAAAGTGTCTGTGGGTCCTCTCTCAGCTTCTCTGGGGCAGACTCTGGATTTCATCTCTTAGCTTAGCATTTCCTGGGACATTTTCTGTTTTCAAGCAAATGTCTTTCTCCAAAATGTCTCACCTTTAAAGGACTTCAGTAAGCATATTAAGACCCATCTTGAATGGGCAGGGTCACACATCCATGGAAACAATCTGATCGATAGCTCCCACCCAACAATATGTCTGTTTCCACAAAACTGGATTAAAAGAACATGACTTTTCTGGGTACATGCGTAACATTTCAAACCAGTATAGTTTTAATCTCAAAATCACAAAGAAAAGTTTTGGAAAATTGGTGAATTTTTCAGTCTTATGTTTGGCATTTCATGATAGATTAGATGGATGGATGGATGGATGGATGGGTGGGTGGATGGATAGACAGAGATGATATACTTAATTTACACTTTTCATATGATTATGCATAATTTTTTCTTAGTGCGTAAGTTAATATACAAGAATAGTATTGCTTAATGATGTTTTCTGATAAAAGATAACAGATTATAAAGAAGAATGGCATGAAGGGAAACAAGGGATTAGTGGTCATACTTGAAAAGCTCAGATCTTTGTAAAAAATAGCATTGGGATTCTTATTCTCTGTAACAAATTGCCACAAATGTAGAGGATTAAACCAATACACATTTATTAACTCATACTTTCTGTGAGTCAGGAATTCAAGCACAGATTGACTGAGTCTTCTGGTCAGGGTTTCTCGAGGTTTCAAGCAAGGTGTTAATAGGACCATATTCATATCTGGCAGCTTGATGGGCAAGAATCTGCTTTCAAGACCATTCAGATAGTAGGAAGAATTTACTCCCTTCTAGGTATAGGGTCATTTTCTCGCTGGTTATTAGCTGAGAACCACTCCTACATTCTAGAGGCTACCCAAGGTTCCTTGGCATGTGATAATTGCACATGCCCTCTCATAATAGGGCGGCACACTTCTGCAAAACTAGCCAGGGAGTCTCTCTCATTCCAGTCTGCTAAAACAAAATCTTATATAATGCAATCTGATCAAGGTAGTGATAGCATATCTCTTTTGCATTATCTATTGGTTAGAAGCAAATCATAGGATTCACCTTCACTCAAGTGTGTCACACATTGGAAATCATCCTAGTTTGTGTACTGTGCTATAATAATGGAGTTTTGTTTTTGTACAAAATGACTGTGATTTATAAAATACTTAAAACAATAAATTAGCAAATAGATCTGATACTCCATTTGTACTCAGTAAATGAATGAGTATTTATAACAGAGCAATGTCTAACTCAAGGAATTTCTAATAGTAATATTCAGTTAAATCTCATAGTTGGAAGTTTATGTCCTCCAAAAGAGTATTTTAAGCACAAAATATGAAATATCTGAAAGTAAGAAATGTATCTTATTATTTTTTGTTAACTGCTAGTCATTTCTTCTCTGAAACTTTATTAAAGGTTTAGTAGGTTATTATGTAGGATTCAAAAGGAAATGAAATTTGGAAGATGTTCAATGACCTCATGAGCAGAACGTAAGAGAGTTAAAAGCAACAAACAAAAATGTCTGAAATAGGGAAAAGATGGCTAAATATTTTCAGGATTGTGATATTATAGAGAAAAATACCTAATTAATCCCTCCCAGAGGTGATTTTTTTCACTTATAAGAGAAAGAGACTTAAGAAAAACTCCAGATTTATGTTTACAAATTTACTACATGCTTGCACATACTTTTATAATACGGCTTTTCTTTCATTTTGACTAACATAATAACTGTTCAAGCTTTGATAATTGGATTCATTAGTTCCTCCCCTATTTTTCCTTCTTAGTTTCACAGGCTGTTATGACAAATAGCAATGGCTTGTCTTAAACAATGGAATTCATTGTCCCGCAGTTTCAGAGGCTAGAAGTCTTCTTTCCTTCTTGGTCTGGTAGCTTTCTGGCTGGCTAGCAATACTTGTGGTTCCCTGGCTTTCTCATCACTGTTCTAGTTTGCTAGCTGCTGGAATGCAGTATACCAGAAATGGAATGGCTTTTTTAAAAGGGGAATTTAATAAATTGCTTGTTTACAGTTTCTAAGGCTGAGAAAATGTTCCAATTTAAAGCAACAGTACAAAAATGTCCAAATTCACGCACCAACAAGAGGTTACCATCACTCAAGAAAGGCCCATGAAGTTCGAGGTTTCTTTCTCAACTGGAAAGACACGTGGCAAACATGGGGATGTCATCTAGCTTCTTCTCCAGGCCTCTTGCTTCATGGAGCTCTCCGGGGACATTCTCCCTCTTTACCTCCAGGCATTGCCGGCTGGTGGACTCTGTGGTTCTCTCATCATTCTTGTCACTCTGCTTTGTTGCTCTTGTCATTCTGGCAGTTCTCTCAGATCCCAAACTTTTTCCAAAATGCTTCCTCATTTAAAGGATTCCAGCAAAGCAATCAAGACACACCTGGAATGGGTGGAGACACGTCTCCATCTAATCAAGTTTAATACCCACAAATGATTGGGTCACACCTCCAGGTAAATAACTTTAGCAAGATTCCAACCCATAATACTGGTTAGGGATTAGAAGAAGCAGCTGCCTTTACAAAATGGGATTAGGATCAAAACATGGCTTTTTCAGGGCACATAAATCCTTTCAAACTGCCACAGCGATGTTTTCTTCTAGGTTGTATTGACTTCTGGCCAACTCACCTATTGTCTGAATTTCTTCTGCTTACAGAAGACTCTGGAAATCCAGATTATGACCCACCCTCGCTCTGTTGGGCCATACCTTAATAGAAATAACATCTTCAGGAGATCTTATTTATAATGGTTCATACCCACAGGGACACAGATTCAAATTAAGAACATCTTTAAATTGGTGTACATAATTCTACTTACTACATTCCCCAAATAATGTTGCTGATCCAAGGTAATGTTCATGAGTATAGCTAAGACAAATGCATATTCACTTAATTCTGTGAGATTGTTATAAGATTTTTTCTATTAATTAGATGTTTGTTAAACAGGTTAAGCTCTTCATTGACTTCAGGGACATAATCCTAAGTAATATCAATGAACCAACATAGTTCTGCCTTTGTACCAAAATCATGCTATTACTTGCTCTAAACTTATAACATAATTACTACAAGTGCTCTTACATTTCATTCATATGAAGTAACTTACCTTCTCCATTCTGTTTTGTACTTCAGAGAGTTAATCAATGGGCTCCTTTGCTCACTGGCTTCCACACGGACTTGGGCAAAGTGGGGTATCTCCAAAGATCAGGAGAAAGGAAGATAATAATTAATTTCCTCCTTTAGATTCAAATCTCCTAATTGTCAGCCATGACACTTTCTGTTTTCCAGCAAATACTCCCTCTTCTGCCCCTACAGGCATTGGGTTGGTTACCTGGGGATGTTATCCATGTTCTAATCCCTTGTTGGTTCCCCATACATTTATAAATAATCCTGACAGGAAATATAATGCTATCTGAATAAAAAAAGGGCTGTTCATCACTGGCATAATATCTAAAAATCCATTCCCATGCCCCAATTCCCTATAGAATGGCATAATAAGGGCCACATTTTTAATTGTGCATGCAGTGAGTTTGCCAAACAGGAGAGAAACCCTGAAATGATGAGACTTGGAACTTTTAAATGCTGGCTGGAACATCCTCCAGATAAGAAACAAGTTTTTACTCTAGATGTAAACAAATAATCTCCTGGATAAGAACTGGAAATTTCTAGTCTAAAATGCAAGCAAATAACTCTGGGAGATATGTCTATAACCATGTATGGAGCAATGTGTGATCAATAATTTCTAAGACATGATTACCATTCATTTACCCTCCAACAAAATATGCTGTTGTTCTTATTTTAGGAAAGAGTATTTACCCCATATGTGTTTCCTGCTAGGACTTTGTCTGAAAAAACAAGTAAATAGTTGCCCAAAGTTTGTGTTATAATAACTGTTCCAGGTCCTAAATATATCATCATTATCTCACTTCCTGCAATAAAGAAAACATTGTATTTAAAGTCTTCTGTCTGCTATATGCAAACATGATTCTGTAATTGAATTTATTTTTTCAACATCTTTGTAAGACAATAGGCCAGAAAATTTCAGCATAAGAAAAGAGATGTAAATAAATTGGAAATAAGTTTTCATGTAAAATGATTTTCAATGAGGCCAGTATTCCTCTAGGATTCCAGAAAATTGGGTGTGAATCAAATACAAAGACACATTATTATTCTCTAATCTCTATAGATGTAGATATAGAAATTTCCAGGGAATTTTCTTGAGATTGATATCCTATGCCTGCACCTAGGCCATAAAATTTCCTAGAATTTTTTTTCCCTATGAAATACCTTAAAATGTCTCTAATCATAAGTATTAAATATGAAAGTGTAAACAAATAGTAAAAAAAAAAGTAACATCACCATTTTCTTTGTCTTTTGGGAGGTCATAGCTCAATTCTTTCCTTCTTTTTAAGCACACAGTGAAATTACATATCACAGCCTCACATGAGTTTATGTCAGGACGTTGTAGCTGGGCTCTGTCCAATGTAATGTAGGTGTAATTGATGGGAGCCACCTCTAGGCTTGGTATATAATAAAAATATCTTGTGCTATCTCCTTATGCTAACTCTACCTTGAAGAGTTTACTTCACCTAGAAGTTTAATATGGCAGTATCAAAAGGTGGGTGGAGAATGAATTCCTAGAACAACACTGTATTCTCCCAGTCTGTGGCTTAATGTTACATTGTTTTAGCAAAAAGTAATCCTCACTAAACTAACTAACTAGTTGCTTTAGTTAGAGTAGCAACTAAATTAAATTACTAGAGCTTCCAAACTGCACTTTTCAACATTGAATTATGATATAAGAAAGAAAAATTCATACTTCTAAACAACTGAGGCTTATTTTTGTAATCAATTGACTTATTTTTAGAGGAATTGTAAGTTTATAGAAAAATTGAGCAGAAAGTACAGATAATTCCTTTTAATCTACTTTACCCATTACTGCAGACTATTCTCCTTATTATCAACATCTTTCAGTAGTGTGGTACATTTGGTACAATTAATGAAGCAATATTGATACATTATTATTAACTAAAGTCCATAGTTTCCATTAGGGTTCATTCTTTGCCTTCTACAGTTCTATGGGTTTTGACAAATTTGTAATGTCAAGGATCCTCCATTAGAGTAACAGATGGAATAGTTTCTGATGTCATCTTGGTCAGGGGAAGGCACCCAGTTCTGTTGTTGTGGACATGAGCCAATGGTACGTGAACCTCAACTGTTGCTGAGTGCAACCCAGCACTCGCTAATCTCAGCACTCGCAGCTCAGCTCAGGCCTTTGGAGGTGCAGAAAGGAATCACTCTGGGGAAAGTTGTTGGCACCCAGAGGCCTGGAGAGAAGGTCAGCAAAGACCACCCTGTGCCTTCCCACATAAGAAAGAACTGCAGTTGAAAGTTAGCTGCCTTTCCTCTGAAGAACAAAATAAATCTCCTTTTATTAAAAGCCAATCTGGCTCTGGTGTGTTGCATTCCGGCAACTAGCAAACTAGAACATTTCACTGCCCTAAAATTGCCCCATTCTCTACCTATATATTTCTCCCCAACCTCAACCCTTGGTAATTAATGATCTTTTTACTGATCCTGTATTTTTGCCTTTCCCATTCCATATATTTGGAATCATAGAGTTTGCAGTTTTTTCAGACTAGCTGTTTTGGTTACCAATAGACATTTAAGGTTCCTCCATGTCTTTTTGTAATTTGGTTACTCATATCTTAATATCACAGAATAATATTCTATGGTATAGATATACTACAGTTTTGTTTATCCATTTACTTTTTAAAGGATATCTTGCAAATTTTTGGCAATTATGAGTAATGCTGCTTTAAACTTTCATGTGGGGTTTGTGTGGAAATAAATTTTAAGCTCATATGGGTAATTTATTAGAACCATAACTACTGACCCATATGTTCAGACTACGTTTAGCTTTGTAAGAAACTAGGAACTTGTCTTGTGAACTGGATGTATCATTTTTCACTTGTAACAGCAATTAATGAGAATTCTTGTTCTACATCTGCATCAGCATTTGGTGTCAACAATGATTTAGATTTTACCCATTCTAATAGGTGTATCCTGATATCTCATTGTTTTAATTTACAGTACTCTAATGATGTATGATGTTGTGCATCTTTTCATATGTTTATTTGCTATCTGTATATTTTGTTAGTTGAGATATTTCTCAGACATTTAGCTTATTTTTAAATTGAATTGTTTCTTTCCTTATTGTTGAGTTTTAAAAGTTCTTTGCAAATTTAGTGCAAGTTGTTCTAGTTTGCTTGCTGCTGGAATGCAATATACCAGAGACGGAATGACTCTTATAAGGGGGAATTTATTAAGTTGCTAGTTTACAGTTCTAAGACTGCAGAAATGTCCAAAGTAAAGCAAGTCTATAGAAATGTCCAATCTAAGGCATCCTGGGAAAAATACCTTGGTTCAAGAAGGCCAATGAAGTTCAGGGTTTCTCTCTCTGCTGGAAAGTCACATGGTGAACATAGCAACATCTGCTAGCTTTCTCTCCAGGATTCTTATTTCATGAAGCTCCCCTGGGGATGTTTTCCTTCTTCATCTCCAAAGGTCTCTGGCTTCCTGGGCTCTCGTGGTTCTCATGGTTCTCTCATCTCATGGCTCCATTGCTCTCTCCAAAATGCTTCTCTTTTAAAGTATTCCAATAAACTAATCCAGACCCACCAGGAATGGGTGGGGTCACATCTTCCTTTAATCCAAGGTATTAATCTACCACAATTGGTAGAGTCACATCTCTGTGGAAAATATCTAATCAAAAGAGTCCAACCTACATTATTGAATAGGAATTAAAAAGAAAAAGTTGCTCCCACAAGATTGGATAAGGATTAAAGCATGGCTTTTCCAGGGTACATAATCCTTTCAAACCAGCATACAAGTATTTTTATCACATATGTATTTTGCAAATGTATTCTCCCAATCTCTGGCTTCTCTTTACATTGTTTTAGTGGGGATTAGTTTTTAGAGCAGCAATAAAGTAAATTGCTCTAACTAAACACCTACCCTCCCTCCACTCCCTCTTTCTTGCAATTTAATAAAATAAAAGTATACAGTCACAAACATGGGTAGAATGTGAGAAGGTGGGAGAAGCTGTTTATTTTGTAGAAGCATGTGTTGTGGATGGTTATTGTGGGACCTAACAATAGACTAAGACTCTGATGAATCATGAAAGTACAAAAGCCCCTATTTAATTCACTACAAGCTAAAATTTGTTTGCAGACAGTGACAAATCATGTAATATGGGTCAGGTTTTCTTTTAGTTTCAAATGACCTCTGAATTGACATTATTTTTTTGTTTTCTTGTTTTAAATACTAGGCATCCCAGATAGACAAAAACTTTACCAAATCATATCACTTTATTCTGAATGAATTAAAGTACTGGAATATCCAAGAGTATCTCCTGTATCCCTCTAGAATACTTTATTAAGGTATCTTGAAGTGTATAATCCAAACTGAATCTAAATGATTCCATCTGAGCCATGGAGTTATTCACTTTCAAAATGTCGCTCTAATTAGCACTTCTTCAACAAAAGATTTCTTTATCATGAATTTCACATGTGCAGTACTTTGTTGTTTTTCTTAGTTTATAAGTTTACAATTGAGCCATCAGAAACATTGTAGGTATAAATACATATATCATTTTTCCTTTAATAAGAAAAATTAAAATTTCAGTTATCTATGAGTCAGTAAATTATAGGCTCTAAAATTTTCTGAATAAAATAATTATATGTTTTTTTCACTGTTAGTTAAATATCCATCTCTTCTCAAATACCTAAGTGATAGTGTCCCAATCAGCAGCAGATTCCCATGAATGAGAGTATCATATATCTTAGGGTACCTGTTCTAGTTTGCAAGCTGTTGGAATGCGATATACCAGAAATGGAACAGCTTTTTAAAAGTGGAATTTAATAAGTTGCACATTTACAGCTCTAATGTCCAAATTAAAGCATCCAGGCAAGGCTATAAAAATGTCCAAATTAAGGTATCCAGGAAAAGTTACCTTGGTTCAAGAAGGCCGATGATGTTCAGGGTTTCTCACTCGGCTAGAAAGGCACAGCAATGTGAGCTAGCTTTCTCCCCAGGTTTTTTCAACGGCTTCCTTAGGCACATTTTATTTCTTCACCTCCAAAGATCTCTGGCTCTCTTGGTTTTGGTGGCTCTGTCAGCTCTCAAGTTTTTTTCCAAAATGGTTCCCTCTTAAAAGGCTCACGTCAGCAATCACACCTTAAATGGGTAGAGATGCATATCTATGAAAACCATCTAATCAAAGGTTACCGCCCACAATTGGGTAGGTCACATTTCCATGGAAATAATCAGAAAAATCCTACCCAGCAATATTGAATGAGGATTAAAAGACATGGCTTTTCTGGGGTGCACAACAGATTCAAACTGGCACAGTTTGTTTCCTTATTATTTAAAATAAAGGAAATGACTTCTGGAGAAGTCAAAGGTCTATTTGGAAACAAATAGCTATAGCAATTCAGTATATGTTCTGACTAGAGGAGAAAAAAATGGATGTCAGAATTTTAGCAGTGGTACATGAAATATAATCAATATTGAAACAGTGAATATTGATTTACTAATGGAGATAAAGCATATAGACTGGATTAATGATCAGGGATTATACCTCAACTAATGAAAGTAGTGCAAAAAGTTTACAGGATTTTATAGAAAATCTACTCCATGCCAAGACGTTTTATTAGTCTATGAAGGATTTTCCAATAGATGTGGAGCATCATCATTTAAACCCTTTGAGAAAAGAGAAAAAAAAAACTTCTTCCTAACAGCCTTACCTTTGCTATTGGCAATAGTATTATTCTGAATAACTCTCTGACAGAGGTCTGTGAATATCCCTTCTCCCTTTCTTCAGAAATACTATTGACATTTTACTCACCTTGCAGACATACTTAATTATCCCTCCAAAATAAATGAGGTTAAGTGAGTTTTTGTTTTATGAATAACTCTTAATCTCATTCTCAGCATTTGTGGGAAGTTTGGCAAAAAAAGTCCTGAGGAAAATAAAATAACACCCATTGAATTAACTAATAGGTGTGGTGTGTGGTCATTGAAGTTTGTGTGCAACTTTAAATTATGAATCTCTTTTTATCTACAGATTGCGAAGGTCATCTGCTATTTTACTTTGGAACATTTTTCAATCTCGTCTCTTATCATTCGAGTATTCTTTCAATGTGGCAATGTCAATCCTTTTGAACCAGAAGCTTACTTCCTAATTATATTCCTCAATATTAGACTTTATTTTGGCTTTTAAAATTTCCTATTAAACTTATATTTGTCCCCATTGTTTTTTCAAAAGTATGAAGTTATCTAATACTTATATGCTGTGCAAGAGACAGATCTTATTTGATATGTGTTTTTTTAATATAAAATAGTATTTTTTTCCATCACAAAGCATGTTGCTATGCTACATCATTTTAAGTTGTTGCTGAAAAAAGTTGAGTTTATATAGTTCTATGTGGTATCCCATTTTCTTTTATTAGCCAACTAAAAATCAGAGCCCTATGAACACATGTATGGAGAAGCTATACAGTTCACAGGTTAAGGGTAAAGGATTTCGCATTTCATTATCTGGGTTTGAATCTCAATTTCAACCCTTACTAGATATGTACTTAGGCAAGTCATTTAACATCTCTGTTTCACTGCTTCTTGATAAATAACATAGAGTTAGGTGTGCCTAACCCCTAGTTTATTTTAAAAGCCAACCTTCAAATATGATAGTTGTAAGATATATTAACCTTCTCCTCCAAGTGTATTATTCCCTTCTTTCACTTCAAAATTGGAAAACTAGAAAACATTTTTGTTGTTGTTCTTGAATTTCAATAAACTGAGTGAGAATATTCTGTATCAGAACAATTTCAGTTCTTTGAAAAATATTGCACTGATCCTAATTCCTATTTCCTGAATGGATATGATGCATGTAATGTTAACAAATTAAGTATGTATTGCCAGATAAATGTTTCAGTTACCTCTGGCATCCTCAGAAGCATTCAAGGTAAATTAAAATATATCTCTTTAAAAAAGGTGTGTAATATCAAAACCAGTCATTGAGTGTTTCCTCTATGACTGACATAGAATTAAGTGGTTAAGATATAAGTATAAATAAAATAAAGCCTCTTCTATCAAAATATAAAGCCTACATAGATGAATGGATACATAGCAATAGACTGAAGAGAGGAAACTGGTCTTTAATGAACAATTAATACCATTAAATCATAACAGATGAATTAGATAATGTTCATCATGGTAGATAATTAAAATAACTCTCTGGTAAAGACATGAAGTATTGCATTTGTTCTCTATTAGACACTAATTTATTCTATTCCCACCAGGCACATAACTTTATATATATATATTGCAAACAAATCTAAGCATATATAATCCACCTCCTACATTTGATCTTTAGCCACGTATCAATGGGTGAAATTTCTTTTAAATTGGATACATCTTGGTACTCATTAAAATGTCTGTAAAAATATAGTAATATGATATAGTAGAGAAAGCTTGTAAGTTTTTGTAGAAAAATGAACTTAAATTTCTCCTACATCATTTTATAGTTTGCATATTGGGACAAATAATTTATTGCATAATACCTATATTTCCCTTACCACGAAATAATAATAACAATATATAATAATATGGCTAATATTTACCATATATCCGTTAATGCTAGGCTCTGTTATAAGTGTGTTTACATGGTTCTGTTGCATTTTAAATTCCCCCATCTCTACAATGAAGTTCTTATATTTTTCCCATATGTACAAAGGAAGTGAAATAGCTCGCCAAAACTAAATTGTCAGGGGCCTAGCCTCCACAATTTGTACTTTCAATGTATTGATTTACAAAGGTTGTGTTAAGAATTACAGACACTACCTAAATGCTATGCTCATTTTAGAAACAAATGAAATACCCAGTCATTTCCCCTTCCCCTTTAAAGCTTGATATGATATACTGACCTAGGAAGCTCAGCCACATTATTTTCAAGCTATATAATGTCAGGTAGGTTATACGATCTCTTGCTATTCCCTCAATTCTGAGTTGAAGTGATTAGACCAACTGTATTCAGTTGTAAGTGTTCTTTGAGCCTATTAATACAATCAATTATTATTCCTTCTTTTAGTAATCCAATAAATATTTATTGAGTTCAGGTAGGTAATGTGCAAGATAATGGAGCCAAATTATGAATGAGGCAGATAAGCATGAAGATTTCAGTACATGACAGATACAGTGAATAAATATGTTTAAAAAATAATATCACTGGTGCTTTTTGTAGTGAAAGATAACGCTATCAGGGGACATAGGAGGTTTTTATTTTTTTTAATAAAATGGCTTTTCTCCCATTTATGGGCTGAGGAAAGGACCATTTCCCTGCTGAGGGGGGCTAGGATATCACACCCCCAAAAATGTATGTGTACTAGAAAATAAGCGAGGTATATTATAGCTGGATAATTAGACTTTGTTATCTAAAAATTTTATACAACTTCATAAAAATTAGCTTCATTTGTTTTGGTAAATTGGAGTTATTTTATTTGCATTATAATATGTGACATTTTATTTTATCATATCGTATTTTACTATATCACACCACATTTCCTATCTAATGCGTCTTTCCTAGGCTTTTTAAAAAAATACCATGAAATGCATTATGTTAAACAATGGGACTTCATTAGCTTATGTTTTTGAGGCTAAAAGTAAATCCAAATCAAAGCATCATCAAGGCGATGCTTTATCCCCAAAGACGGGTGTTCTGGGCTGTCTCCTGGTGATTCTCAGTCCTTATCTTTTCACAGAGCAATGCACATGGCAGCCTCTTCTGGCCTCTCCACTCTCATCCAGGTCCCTTGAATTCAGCTTCTTACTTTCCATGGTTTTCTCTCTCGCTGTCTGAATATCACTCTGGCTATAAAGGACTCCAATACTAAGATTAATACCCACCCTGACTGATGTGGGTCTTACCTTCTTAACCGAAGTAACCTAATCAAAAGATCTCACTTACAATGGGTTCACACCCACAGGTACTTATTAGACTAAAGAACACGTATTCTTAGGGGTACATATAGCTTCAAACCGCTACAGAATATGTAACATCATGCCATATGCTATTCTAAGATACAACCTTCTATTTTTAAATTGTACATTATGATATTATTTACACATATTTTCAAAATCACTTTTATTATATTTTTAGGAGAATTCTTCAATATTGATTAGTGCACATTTATCAATTAAATAATTACCACCTAAGATTTTCTTCCTAGAAAACATTTATTAATGAATAATTATTTACTTAAAAAATTTAATACTGAGCAAACATACATTAACTGTTTAAATTTGAAAATATGGTGCACTTTAATTTTTTTTTTTTTTATCATTGTTTCTTAGTACATTTGCATCGGTTTAGAGGAACTAGCAACACAACAGAAAAAGATATAAAATGTTAATATAAAGAAAAGAAATAAAAGTAGTAGTAATAGTAAAAAACAACAACAACAAACAAACCAACAAGCAAACAAAAACAAAAAAAACCCTATAGCTCAGATGCAGCTTCATTCAGTATTTTAACATGATTACTTTACAATTAGGTATTATTGTGCTGTCCATTTTTGAGTTTTTGTATCTAGTCCTGTTGCACAGTCTGTATCCCTTCAGCTTCAATTACCCATTGTCTTACCCTGTTTCTAACTCCTGCTGAACTCTGTTACCAATGACATATTTCAAGTTTATTCTCGAATGTCGGTTCACATCAGTGGGACCATACAGTATTTGTCCTTTAGTTTTTGGCTGGATTCACTCAGCATAATATTCTCTAGGTCCATCCATGTTATTACATGGTTCATAAGTTTATCTTGTCTTAAAGCTGCATAATATTCCATCGTATGTATATACCACAGTTTGTTTAGCCACTCTTCTGTTGATGGAGATTTTGGCTGTTTCCATCTCTTTGCAATTGTAAATAACGCTGCTATAAACATTGGTGTGCAAATGTCCGTTTGTGTCTTTGCCCTTAAGTCCTTTGAGTAGATACCTAGCAATGGTATTGCTGGGTCGTATGGCAATTCTATATTCAGCTTTTTGAGGAACCGCTAAACTGCCTTCCACAGTGGTTGCACCCTTTGACATTCCCACCAACAGTGAATAAGTGTGCCTCTTTCTCCGCATCCTCTCCAGCACTTGTCATTTTCTGTTTTGTTGATAATGACCATTCTGGTGGGTGTGAGATGATATCTCATTGTGGTTTTGATTTGCATTTCTCTAATGGCCAGGGACATTGAGCATCTCTTCATGTGCCTCTTGGCCATCCGTATTTCTTCTTCTGGTAGGTGTCTGTTTAAGTCTTTTTCCCATTTTGTAATTGGGTTGGCTGTCTTTTTGTTGTTGAGTTGAATAATCTCTTTATAAATTCTGGATACTAGACCTTTATCTGATATGTCATTTCCAAATATTGTCTCCCATTGTGTAGGCTGTCTTTCTACTTTCTTGATGAAGTTCTCTGATGCACAAAAGTGTTTAATTTTGAGGAGCTCCCATTTATTTATTTCCTTCTTCAGTGTTCTTGCTTTAGGTTTAAGGTCCATAAAACCACCTCCAGTTGTAAGATCCATAAGATATCTCCCAACATTTTCCTCTAACTGTTTTATGGTCTTAGACCTAATGTTTAGATCTTTGATCCATTTTGAGTTAACTTTTGTATAGGGTGTGAGAGATGGCATTTCTGTATCTTTGGTTATTATTTTCTTTTAGAGAACATATTAAATGCCTGATGCATTTACACACAATCCAAATATACAGCTATGAATAGATATGATCCCCTTACTTCTCTTCCATTTTCTAAATATTTTAGTATGATTAAAATATCAGGGTCAGAGAGGTGGATTAAAAGCTAGTCCAGTTTGGTGGTACTCAAGTAATGGGGACAATATTTATTTGTGTGTGTATGTGTGTTTAAGGTACAATGGTGCGTATGCTCTACAAAATACCAGATATTTTGAAACATGAAACATGCATGGTTAAAATAAGTCTTGAAAATTAAAAAAATGTATATACATTCAGAAAATATTTTCCACTTTCCTAAGAGTATAGCACTTCCTCAGTTATAAAGACATTATATATATTTAAGTTGCAAACATTTTCATTCATCTTATAGACCCTTACTTATGCTCCTACTGCTTGTCCTATGATCACTTTTTTCATACTTGCATCAAAACTGACAGAAAGTAAAATGTAGATGTCCCTCTCTCTTTTTCCCTCTCAGATTTCCCTACAAACAGCCATAAATAATTACCATTTTTCCAGAATTAAAATAAAAACACACTGTTACTGCACAACCACATGTCCTGTATTTTTGTTAATATTTAAGCTATGGTAGGACTTTTAACTTTCACTATTTGCGTAGTTACTGCTATTTTTCTCGGTCTTTTCATCGTTTCATTAAATAGGTTTAGTAGAATAGAAGCATTACATAAATTGTCATTATCAAAATTTTTCCAATTATAATGCACTGGAAAATATGGTTCTATTGCTTGCATCATTCATGATAACATTCTAAGAATGACATAGGCTGATTTTTAAATGGAAGCCTATTTGTTTAACAGAATCAAAACAGGAGAATTCTACCAAAGTTTGATAAAAAAAATTTGAAAAATAAAACAAATCTCTTAGAAATATGTGTCAGCATTCTTATATCTTTTACTTCACTCTCAGATGGAAATATATGTAATCTCTAGCTACAAAATTATTGAAAGATAATACTAAATAATAATAAATTCAATATTTTTTATATGCAAATACCTTGTACAATTACATTTGGGAACTACTTACTGGTTAATAAAGATAAGAAACATACAAATTCAACAATGTACATTAGAAAATAAAATCATCTTATTTCCAACTGACTACTCAAATACTACTAAGGATAAGACACTTTAATATGTAAGCCTTTAATATAGGTTTGCTTTTATATACAACTGCTGTGTTTGTGTCTCAGCTATGTTTTTAGCATACCTAGAAAAACAATCTTATCAATTTATTCATCTGGGTTCCATTTTTCTATCAAGATTTAGTCAGGTCTCCTCTTGGAAGACTTCCTTAACTGATCATTTCAAATTGATTTATTATAGTTTTAACATATTCCAGTTTAATAACTGCTTTTATGTCATTCAGATTATAGCTTAAATTTATTAAACTATTTTTTTATTCTAGTTCCCATCACATCATGTTTGAAACAAACATGGTACCCTTCATAGATTCAATTAAAGTGTTCTTCAGCTTCTAATGACTCCATTTGTTTGACACCTATTCCCCAAGTCCTCACAACAAGAGGGATTCCTCGAAAACCTACTTGATTACTTGTAGATTTCATCCCCGCTGTGGCAGTTAATTGAACCAAGGATAGGTATGTGTCAATCAATCCTTTTTTTCCTCAGGAATTTGAAATTGGAATGAAGGACAAACAATTAGTTTAGACCAGTCTTTAGAAAAAAGAAGAAATTATGGGATGTATAGAGTAGTCATGTGCACATTTCATAACATAGAAAATTGAGCTATTATCAGATTAAAAAAAAAAAAAGCAGATATGGAGAGAGCAAGTGAGAGAGACTAAAGAATTTGTGATGATTCTCATCTTTCCTGAGGCTTATTTCTGGTCTTTGTAATTAATATTCATGAGCTACCCATTTGCCCCAAATACATTATTCCTCCTTTTTGCTTATTCCAGCTCCAGATGAATTCTCTTAGTTTCAGTAAATGAAGTATCAGCAGCGAAGAACATAGATCGTCTAGTAGATTGTTTGTATCTTGGTCTTAGTGTTCATTTGCTTTAACCGTGCTCAGTAAGGACAGCACAGACATTACGTTACGCATTGTCCTTGGGGGTGACGCACCGGAATAGAGTCAATGAAGCTAAGACAGACAGGTGTGTTCACTGCTGTCAAGATACTTGTATTCTAGTGAAGAGAACATGAAAAATTAATTTATATATAAAAATATTGCTACTACATTCAATAGTAATAGGTTTTAAATGAATAAAGCAGGGTAAGGGGAAAGTAATAGGGTGACCAAAAAGACCCCTCTGGTGAGGTAAAGGGTGAGCAGATAACTAAGGAAGGTTTGTGCCAAGCAAATGGGAAGGACACTTCACAAAGAAAGAAGAGCAAGTTGAGGTCTCTAATTGACAGCTGAAGTTGGTGCCTGCTTTGTCTTTCCCAGGAAATGCAAAAAACTCCAGAGTGGCTGGAGCCAGTGAATAAATGGGAGAGTCAGAAGATAGATAGGTCAGTTCAAATATCAATTTCCAAATTATGGTAAATATTTTAGTTTGTTAAGGCTGCCGGAATGCAATATATCAGAAATGGGTTGCTTTTTATTTTTATTTTTATTTTTATTTTTTCCCCCATATGCAGGCACTGGGATTTGAACCCAGGTTTCCAGTTCTGCCTGCTGAGTTGGCTCTTATAAAGAGAATTTTTTAAGTTGCAAGTTTACAGTTTTAAGACCATAAAAATGCCCACATTAAGCCATTCAGAGAAAGATAACTTAACCCCAAAGAAAGACACATGGGAAGGTGCATGATTGGCATCTGTTGGTCCTTATTCCTGGTTCTGTTGCCTCCAACTTCTGATGCCAGTGGTTTCCTCTGTAAGCATCTGTGGGTCTTTACTTAGTTTCTTCAAGGCAAAACTCTGGATTCCGGCTTTCTTAGTATCTCATGGCAAAGCACATGGCAATATCTGCTGAACTCTGCATCTCCAAATGTCTGCATCTATGCCATATTTGAGGCTTGTCATCTCCTGGGGCTTTTGCATTTCCAGAAGTCTGTGTCTGCATCTGTGTCTGAGACTTTGCCAAAATATTCCCCCTTTTAAAGTACTCTTAGTAAACTAATCAAGACCAATCACACCCACAATTGAATGGATTATAACTCCATGGAAACAATCTAATCAAAAGGTGCTATCTTTCAATATTGAATCCGGATTAGAACAACAAAGCTTTTCTGTGGTAATAACAATTTCAAACCAGCATAATTAGTGTTTTATCTTCCCAGGCTGATCAAAGCAAATACCACAAATGGGTTGTATTAAACATTAGGAATTTATTCACACATGGTTTTGAGGCTGGACAAATTTCCAAATCAAAACATTATCAAGTGGTCATCATGGCTATGCTTTTTTTCCCCCAAATATTGGCTGTCAGTGATCTTTGGCTCTTCTGCCAAATGGCAAGACACCAGGTACATCTGCTGTTCTCTCCCTTCTCTGCTGGGTTCTGTTTATTTCAGCAACTGGCTTCTATAACATTCTCTCTGTGTGTGTGAATTTCATTCTTTTATAAAGTACTCCAGTAATAGTATTAAAATCCACTTCTGATTGAGGTGGAACAGACAGTAACTGAAAAAACTTTATCAAAACATCCTCCTTACCGTTTGGTATCCACAAGAATGTAGTAAAGAATGTGTTTTTTTAAGTGGGGTACATAGAGCTTCAAACCACCACAGTAAGAATGGTTGAATTGTTTGAGATGGGATTGCTGAAAATATTTGAGCAGAGTGACACTTAAAAGGTAAGGCAAGACTTCCAGGAAGGTGGCTGATTGGAGAGCCTTCTGCTCCACGAAAAAGTTATAGAAGGGACAGGAAAGGAAAGTGACTGAGGCAGCAATTTGGGAGGGAAGCTGACCTGGGAGAGCCTTCTGCACTGCATGGGGCAGCCCTGGTTGTAGAGCCCAAGGAACTGAGAGACAGAGGGCTGGAGCCTGGGGTGGAGGCATGGAGCCGAGCCTGCAGGAGTACACGGATGGGTACACGGGACTAGGAAGTAAGCCAGGCCATGCTCCTTGGGCATGCTACCCTCACTGGCACAGCCCCGTGACTGGTGACTCACCCCACACCCCACATACCTGAACCCCCTCACCCACTCCCATTCTCCATGCTCCAAGCACCCCCACCCCACCAGCCCCCTGTGCACATACCTACTCCACCCCCACCCCAAATGCAGCCCAACCCACCTCTCCTACACCCCTCCCAAGCACTCCCTCTGCCTCCCTGTTCCCTGTAGGCTGTTGCCATTGCATAAAGGTTGAGGGCACTAACCTCCATACCTAAGCTACCCCCACTACACCCCCCAGCATCCCCTCACCCCCACCCTGCCACCCCACCCACCATAGTGTCACACATCCTCACCTGGCCCTCCCTGAGCTCAACATATCCCTTTGCAGCACTCCTAGGCCCATGCATGGGCACAGGCACCCAATCACGTCATTCAGCTCTGGGAACTGTACTTTACAACAGTCCTAGAACCCTGCATACACACAGCCCTCAACTTCACTTCCCAGCTCTGAGAAGAAATAACAATCAAAAATGTTTATGCCCGCAATCAAGGGTCTCCAAAGTACGTGAGACAGACACTGGCAAACCTGAAGGAAGTGATAGATGTTTCAACAATAATAGTATGCAACTTCAGTACACCACTCTCCTCTATAGATGGAACAACCAGACAGAAGATAAGCAAGGAAATAAAGAAGTTACATAACTTGATAAATGAATTATACCTAACAGACATATTTAGGTCATTTCACCCCAAAGCAACAAGATTATAATTTCTTCTCTAGTGCTCATGGAACATTCTCCAGGATAGATCACATGCTGTAGTACAAAACAGGTCTTTATAAATTTAAAAGTATTGAAATTATTCAAAGCACTTTCTTTGATCACAATGGGATGAAGCTGGATCTCATTAACCAGGAAAAAATGAGAACATTCACAAATATATGGAGACTAAATAACACATTCTTAAATAACCAGTGGGTCAAAGAAGAAATTGCTAGAGAAATAAGGAGCTATCTGGAGATGAATGAAAATGAGAATACAACTTATCATAACTTATGGGATGGGGCAAAGTCTGTGCTGAGAGAAAAATTTATTGCCTTAAATACCTATATTCAAAAATGAGAAAGACCCAAGAAGACATAGATGACCTCAACAAACCAATCACAAGTAAAGAAATTGAATTAGTCATCCAAAAGCTTCCTAAAAAGAAAAGTCCAGGACCAGATGGCTTCACATGTGAATTCTATCAAACATTCCAGAAAGAATTAGTACCAACTCTCCTTAAACTGTTCAAAAAAATCGAGTGGAGGGAAAACTACCTAATTCATTCTATGAAGCCAACATCACCCTCATACCAAAACCAGGTAAAAATATTACAAAAAAAGAAAACTACAGACCAATCTCTCTAATGAATATAGATGCAAAAATCCTCAACAAAAGTCTAGCAAATCGTATCCAACAACACATTAAAAGAATTATACATTATGACCAAGTAGGATTCATCCCAGGTATGCAAGGATGGTTCAACATAAGAAAATCAATTAATGTAATACACCATATCAACAAATCAAAGCAGAAAAATCACATGATCATCTCAATTGATGCAGAGAAGGCATTTGACAAGATTCAACATCCTTTCCTGTTGAAAACACTTCAAAAGATAGGAATACAAGGGAACTTCCTTAAAATGATAGAGGGAATATATGAAAAACCCACAGCTAATATCATCCTCAATGGGGAAAAATTGAAAACTTTCCCCTAAGATCAGGAACAAGACAAGGATGTCCACTATCACCACTGTTATTCAACATCGTGTTGGAGGTTCTAGCCAGAGCAATTAGACAAGAAAAAGAAATACAAGGCATCAAAATTGGAAAGGAAGAAGTAAAACTATCACTGTTTGCAGACGATATGATACTATATGTCGAAAACCCGGAAAAATCCACAACAAAACTACTAGAGCTAATAAATGAGTACAGCAAAGTAGCAGGTTACAAGATCAACATTCAAAAATCTGTAGCATTTCTATACACTAGTAATGAACAAGCTGAGGGGGAAATCAAGAAATGAATCCCATTTACAATTGCAACTAAAAGAATGAAATACCTAGGAATAAACTTAACTAAAGAGACAAAAAACATATATAAAGAAAACTACAAAAAACTGTTAAAAGAAATCACAGAAGACCTAAATAGATGGAAGGGCATACCGTGTTCATGGATTGGAAGACTAAATATAATTAAGATGTCAATCCTACCTAAATTGATTTACAGATTCAATGCAATACCAATCAAAATCCCAACAACTTATTTTTCAGAAATAGAAAAACCAATAAGCAAATTTATCTGGAAGGGCAGGGTGCCCTGAATTGCTAAAAACATCTTGAGGAAAAAAAAACGAAGCTGGAGGTCTCGCGCTGCCTGACTTTAAGGCATATTATGAAGCCACAGTGGTCAAAACAGCATGGTATTGGCATAAAGATAGATATATCGACCAATGGAATCGAATAGAGTGCTCAGATATAGACCCTCTCATCTACGGACATTTGATCTTTGATAAGGCAGTCAAGCCAACTCACCTGGGACAGAACAGTCTCTTCAATAAATGGTGCCTAGAGAACTGGATATCCATATGCAAAAGAATGAAAGAAGACCCATATCTCACACCCTATACAAAAGTTAACTCAAAATGGATCAAAGATCTAAACATTAGGTCTAAGACCATATAACAGTTAGAGGAAAATGTAGGGAGATATCTTATGAAACTTACAATTGGAATGGTTTTATGGACCTTAAACCTAAAGCAAGAGCACTGAAGAAGGAAATAAATAAATGGGAACTCCTCAAAATTAAACACTTTTGTGCATCAAAGAACTTCATCAAGAAAGTAGAAAGACAGCCTACACAATGGGAGACAATATTTAGAAATGACATATCAGATAAAGGTCTAGTATCCAGAATTTATAAAGAGATTGTTCAACTCAACAACAAAAAGATGGCCAACCCAATTACAAAATGGGAAAAAGACTTGAACAGACACCTATCAGAAGAGGAAATACAAATGGTCAAAGGGCATATGAAGAGATGCTAAATGTCCCTGGCCATTAGGGAAATGCAAATCAAAACCATAATGAGATATCATTTCACACCCACCAGAATGGCCATTATCAACAAAACAGAAAATGACAAGTGCTGGAGAGGATGCGGAGAAAGAGGCACACTTATTCACTGTTGGTGGGAATGTCAAATGGTACAACCACTGTGGAAGGCAGTTTGGCGGTTCCTCAAAAAGCTGAATATAGAATTGCCATATGACCCAGCAATACCATTGCTGGGAATCTACTCAAAGGACTTAAGGGCAAAGACGCAAATGGACATTTGCACACCAATGTTTATAGCAGCGTTATTTACAATTGCAAAGAGATGGAAACAGCCAAAATGTCCATCAACAGACGAGTGGCTAAACAAACTGTGGTATATACGTACGATGGAATATTATGCAGCTTTAAGACAGGATAAAATTATGAAGAATATAATAACATGAATGGACCTAGAGAACATTATGCTGAGTGAGTCTAGCCAAAAACTAAAAGACAAATACTGTATGGTCCCACTGATGTGAACCGACATTCGAGAATAAACTTGGAATATGTCATTGGTAACAGAGTCCAGCAGGAGTTAGAAACAGGTAGATAATGGGTAATTGGAGCTGAAGGGATACAGACTGTGCAACAGGACTAGATACAAAAACTCAAAAATGGACAGCACAATAATACCTAATTGTAAAGTAATCATGTTAAAACACTGAATGAAGCTGCATCTGAGCTATAGGTTTTTGCTTTGTTTTGTTTTGTTTTTACTATTATTATTACTTTTATTTTTTTTCTCTATATTAACATTCTATATCTTTTTCGGTTGTGTTGCTAGTTCTTCTAAATTGATGCAAATGTACTAAGAAACGATGATCATGCATCTATGTGATGATGTTAAGAATTACTGATTGCATATGTAGAATGGAATGATTTCTAAATGTTGGGTTAGTTTCTTTTTTTCCGTTAATTAATAAAAAAAAAAATAGGGGAAGAGCTCTTCAGCTGTTCATCACAGGACACCATCAGCTGGCAAAAAAAAAAAAAATATGAGAAAGAGCAAAAGTTGAGAACTTAACAGCAAACCTGGAGGAACTTGAGAAAGAACAGCAACTAACCCCAAAGCAAATAAAAGAAGAGAAATAACAAAGACTAAAGCAGAGATAAATGAATGGGAGAACAAAAGAACAATAGAATGAGTCAGTAAAACCAAAACTTGGTTCTTTGAGAAAATCAATAAAATTGATGGGTTACTAGCAAAACTGACAATGAAAAAGAGAGAGAAGATGCAGATAAACAAAATCAGAAATGAGAAGGGGTGCACGAATACAAGGGACTTAGCAATACATAGAAGCTAGAGATGAGTGAACTGTGTGCTAATGAGATTGAACTCCAATATAAGGAAATAGATAGGAGTGAAGGTGATTCTCTAGTGGGTCTAGAAGTAATATTACCATACTGAAGATGAACAAGACTAAAATGGGTTGTATAAACCTACTGTCCCACTGACTCACACTAGAAATATGAATGGGTTCTTGTAAGAATTACTTCAAAGATATGATTCTTGTATAAAGAGTGCTTAAATCCAGGGTAAAAACTATTATTGCATGCTATGAGCTATATTCGAAAGGAGACCATCAGCACTACCACAGCAATAGCAGAGATAAATAATGGGGTGAGGGACAAGAGTTTAGAGGAGGTTTAGATCTCCTGTTTGGTGAGGGTGTGTTTACTGGTTTTCTGTGTCTTAGGAACAATGAAATTATCTACAATTGAGAATGTTGATGGACTGTGGACTTTGGGCCCTCTACATGATGCCCTATGAATGCAGGTGGCTGAAGGATGCACTGACGGAGAAGTAGAATGGTGAACGATGGTATGTACTTATGGACAAAGGCTGTGCTGCTACCAAAAGGAACATTGTAGTGAGACATGCAATGATATGAATGAACATGTGGGATATTTGGTGAAACAAAATAAGTCAGAAACAAAAAAACCAAGAATAGTATCATCACCTTTAGAAAATGCTTATAGGAAAACAGGGACCTAGATTGTAAGCTTTTAGTGCAGACATATTAAATCCAGAGTGATGATTATTATTTCTGGATTTTGAGAGGCTGTTTTATATATATAACCTGATATTTAGAGATAAGAATTAAGCCGAACAGGTTGGGGTTAAAGTAATTCAGAACATAGGGGTAAGGAAGACTGTGTCTATATTTTAGAACCACACATACTCTTTGAGACCAATGGAAGAAAGGTTTATTTGATATAGAACTGAAATTTTCTGTGAGGCATAATCAAATTCAACCTATCTGTGTAGTCATTTGAACAACTGAAACACAGAGAACAGAGAATAAGAAAGAGATCCTTTAATCCAGTATACATTATTGTAATGCCTGGAAACATCCTAGAGTATATTAGCCAGATAATCAAAAAATATTGGCAAAGTCCCCTGAAGGAGGGGAGAAAGACTATGGAACTATTAAACCTTACCATCAGGAAATCCCCTGATACGGTGTCAAACTTTAGGGACACCCAAACCAATAGGCCATGACCTCGATCATGTGGCTTATTCCTGTGAAGTTATATAGGTAACAGAGAAGCTTAGACTACCTATAGACATGCCTAAGGGTTACTTCTGGAGGACCTCTGTTGTTGCTCAGACATGGCTACAGTCTCTCTAAGCCCAACACTGCAAGTGAAATCATTACCCTCCCCCTGATGTGGGATATGACATGCAGGTGTGAAAGTCTCCCTGGCAATGTGGGAGATGACTCCCAGGGATGAATTCAGACCTGGCACTGTGGGATCAGCAATTCCATCCTGACCAAATGGGGAAAAGAAATATAATTAAGAAAGTATCAGTGGCAAAAAAAGTTCAAATAGAGTTGAGAAAATACTTTGGAGGTTCCTCTTACACAAGCTTCAGGTAGACCTTGCTACCTATCATAATCTCCCAATCCCAACCAGGGCCATTTTAGCCAATCCTAAAGAACACCTAGGGCAATTTATAAGCTTCCACCAGGGTTCCAGGCACTAGAGTAACTTGCCAGAAACCTACAACCTCTAGATGGGTCTCTGGTCTAGATATGTCCTGAAACCTAGACCAGTCTCTCTAGAACATCAGATAGTTCCATCTCCCTACCCCATATTAGTGACAGACCCTTCCAATATCAAAATTTTAGTATTGCCATAGCCCAAACAACCCCAATGAGAGGTATAGAATGATCAAAGGTGATGGTGGAATTATACATAGAAGATAGGACTTAACAAAAGAATATGAATGCTGAATCATTAAATTGATATCTCTTTTAGACTCCAGTATTTTAGAGAAGCTAGGAGTAAAAACCTAAAATTCTGAACTTGTAACCATGTCAAAGTCTGAAATATGTTCTACAACTAATTGTGGTTCTGTGCTTGGAAATTTATAGCTTTTTTGTATATACGTTATCACTCACAAAAAAGAAGGAAAAAAAAACATTGATTGTGATGATAAATAAAGCATTTAAGCCCTGCTAGCCTCCTATATTCTGAAGCAGCTAGAAAGAAAAATGGGAGAGGATCACATGGTAGCCCAGGACAAACTCTAGGATCTGTCCTGTAACCACTTTTGAAGATTGCTTTGAAAACCATTGCTTTTTTATTTCTTTGCTTTGTATATATAGTATAATACATATAATAAAAAAGTTTAAATACATTTTAAAAAGTTTAAATAGAAAAATAAAAAGAAAAGAAAAAAAAAGGCAAGGCAAGCATGGATACAAGGGGAGTAGGTAAGATTATATTGTTCAGAGAAGAGATAGTGGTGTTTGGACCTAAGGTGGTTGTGGTCAATGTGTGGTGAGAATGGTCAGATTCTTAATTACTTAATTAAATGAGTAGTTACAGTGTTGATTAGTGTGGTAGTTAAATTCAATTGTCAGCTTGGCCAGGTGAAGGTACCTAGTTCTCTTGCTGTGGACATGAGACAGTGGTGCTTATCCACGTAAGATCATCCTGTGCCTTCCCACTTAAGAAAGAACCTCAGTTGAAAGTTAGCTGCCTTTCCTCTGAAGAACTAACAAAATAAATCCCCTTTTATTAAAAGCCAATTCATCTCTGGTGTGTTGCATTCTGGCAGCTAGCAAACTAGAACAGATTTGGTACCGAAGAGTGGGGTGCTGCTGTGGTTTGCAAATACCAGACATGTTGGAACAGTTTTTTTGAAGGCTAAGGCGAAGATTTTGGAGGAATTGTGAAAAAAATGATGGAGAAGTCCTAGAGTGCTTGAAGAGACTGTTGGTATAAACAGAACCATTGCCAATCTGGACAAACGGGGACACAAAGGGACAAATTGGAGTTTGCAGCGTGAGAACCATGGACACTCGGGTCTGAAGCCAATCTCCGGCAGGAGAGTGAACCCACCCATATACATGGAGAGGGTGAGTTTACCCTGAAGGGCGAGGATGAGTCTCCCACCTCATTGCAGTGGAAGAGTTGTGTAGTCTCAGGCCTTGGAGAAGGTACAGCACGCTCCTTGGGGGACTGGGGAAAGCCAGGCTGCCACCACATGGAGGGGTTGAGCATGTGCCCTGGAAATGGCAGAGAGCCTAGGTGTGGCCCTGATGCTTGGAGAGGGTGGAGCCGAGAAAAAGGTGGTCTCTTCAATGTCCCCTGAGGTTGATTTGGAAAGAGGTGGGCCACTGCATAGGCCCTTGGAAAGGGTGGGACTGCTACTTTCTAAAGCCGAAGGATGAATGACTTTCAGACTTTGAAATCCCATGGTGCTTGCCCTGAAGGTTTCATATCTGTGTTTCTTCCAATTTCTCCCTATGGAAATGAAAACCTGCATCCTGTGAATATCCTCCTTTGCATATTGGTACCAGAGAACTTGTTTTAAGATTCATAGGTCCACAGCTAGAAGAGAATTTTTTACACCTTCATATTGTTTAAGGTGATGCATGTAGTTGCCAAGTTGACAAGGGGTAGATGTGGTAGTTAGATTCAGTTGTCAACTTGGCCAGGTGAAGGCACCTAGTTCTGTTGCTGTGGACATGAGCCAATGGTACATGAAACTCATCTGTTACTGGTTACATCTGCAGTCGGCTAGGAGGCGTGCTGCTGCAATGAATGATGTTTGATTTAATTGGCTGGTGCTTAAATGAGAGACTCAATGTAGCACGGCCCAAGCAGCTCAGCATACCTCATCTCAGCACTCACAGCTCAGCCCAGGCCTTTGGAGATGCAGAACTGAATCGCTCTGGGGAAAGTTGTTGGAACCCAGAGGCCTGGAGAGAAGGCCAGCAGAGATCACCCTGTGCCTTCCCACATAAGAAAGAACCTCAGATGAAAGTTAGCTGTCTTTCCTCTGGAGAACTAACAAAATAAATCCCCCTTTATTAAAAGGCAATCCATCTCTGTTGTGTTGCATTCCGGCAGCTAGCAAACTAGAACAATTAGAGAAGAAAGTAAAAATGAATGTGGGGGCAATAAACAGATATGATAAGGACAATGAATTTGTGGTCCTGACAGAATGCAGAACTGTTAAATTGAGTTTCTATAGTGAATTAATTGGAACTTTAAGATTTTGCATTCTGAATATCAGATGCTTGGAATCTAGATTTTGAAAAGCATGTATATTTCAAGGTCTACCAATGTAGAACAACAGGAGTAGATGACTGAAATACACTAAAAGTAAACTCTTTGAAGACATTATATCAGGCATGAAACACCAAAGCATTGGCTGAACTGTTCATGGAGAGTGGATATTTTAATAAAAATGACCGCTCAATTATTGTGAGGAAAATGTGATCTAGGTAATTATGATGGTCAGGTTCTGGTGTCAACTTTGACAAGTGATTATGCCCAGTTGTCTGGTCTGGCAAGCACTAGCCTGACTGTTGCTACAAGGATATTTCATGGCTGGCTGAAACACCAGAAGGCTGGTGTACTAAATCACCAGTCAGTTGATTACATTTGTGGCTGATTACATCTGTAATCAACTAAGACATGTTTCCCACTGATGAGGTAATCCCATCAGTAGAAGGCTTTTAAGGGGGATGAGAGATGCTTTCAGTGCTTCTTCAGCCAGCAAACCTCTCCTGTGGAGCTCATCCAGACCCTTCATTGGAGCTGCCGGCTTCACAGCCTGCCCTATGGATCTTGAATTCTCTCGTTCCCATGGTTGCACAAGACACCTTTGTAATTGTCATATTTACAGATCTCTCCTGTCAGCTCTGTTTCTCTAGAGAAGCCTGGCTAATACAGTAATAAAGTCTTCCTCCCCCCAAAAGATGGGTATATGGCTGAAACAATAAGGGCTAATATGTGGAATAGTTTGAAGTAAAAAATTAGGAGAAACAGGCATTTTATTCTTTATAATGCTTTTATTTATAGTGCTTATTTATAGTGCTTAGTGCTTCTTCTATATAAGAGAAGCACTTTTATTCCGTTGCTAGCCGCATGATGTGTGAAGTATGAGGGAAACAGGAAAGACAAAACAAAACAAAAAAGAGACTACTTGTGGCAGATGAAGAACATAAATACTTTAACAGTCAGGTTTTGTGTTGAGAACGAAAGTGAAAGTAACATACAGAGAACAGGTTGGCATTTTGCTGGAAAATCCTACGGGAAGGGACAATTGAGGGTTAGGTATTAACTTTGCAGGATTTAACAGGACCAAATTTAGAAGTGTACAAAGCTGTACAGAGATGCGAGCTTTCTTATGGGGACTGGACTAAATGGACATGATGAGATTAATCCTGACAGTCTCAAGCGGTGATGTGGATCATCCATTAACATTGTGTGTTTTTTCCTTGGTAATTATCTCTTAGGCAGTGTTTGGATCATATGGCCTCTGAGTCATGGGAAACGTAAAAGTGTGTTGGTAGGAGCATGTTAATCTCTGATGGCCAATTTTTCAATCCAGATGTTCATGATAGTGAAGCTGAGGTTGCTGTTCAAACTCGAAAAACAAATATATATACATATATATATATATATATTAAATTTTGAACATTTTGGAAATTATTTCATAGAAACAGTGAGGGAATGAGGAAATAAGAGTAGCTATTTGCCCAAAATTAATGTAAAACTGATTCAACTACTTTTGCTTCACAATGTTAGTCTTGTAATATTCTTTTAAAATGGAGGTCTATGTATTTCTCTTTTTCTCTCTTCTCACCCTTCTCTCTCTGATTTCTTTTCATTAGCTTTTAGGCCCTTATAAGGTGTCAAATCTATTGCAATCCTATGAGAAGTATAAAATAAAGCATATCTTTCATGCTCTTTCAAGATTTCACTTTATGGAGAAAAGCTGCTACGTTGTACACCATGGGAACACAGGCTCAGGCACAATTACCACTTTATTACTTAAAACAGCTCAAAGAGCCCAAAACAGCAGAAAACAGATCTTATTGTGGCCAGTTCCCCAGGGAGGTCGACTACTTGAGTCAGGCTCAGTGGCTGGTGGCTCCACATGCTGGGCTTCCAGAGATGAGAGGTGCCTGTGCTGCCCCAAGCCTGAGTATTTAAACACCTAAAGGGGTGTGAGCCCTGCAAGTGAGCAAACAACATATATAGCAAGCATTTTGCAGATTTTCTGCCCTGTTAAGCAGCTGGAGCTGCCTGTTCCAGGTTTTGGGTTCAAGGTATGGTCAGGCCATTCCAATAAACATGATGTCTCTCCAGCTATGAAATGGAAACATACAGAAACATCTGCACACAGAGAAAAGGAGTGGGTAGGTGAGGGCTGTGAGACAGCCACCGATGTCTGTGACTCTCCAGCACACTCTCCCAATGAAGAGATAGTTATGTGAACCAGACGTGTAGTTCCACATAGCTTATAATTCATGGTAAATTGAAGAGCTATGTTACTTTTGTGGGGTGGGGTGAAGGGACACTAATTATTAGTTTGGACTGAGGAAACCAGATAAGATTTTATTTGCTTGGAAGTAGAAGATAGATTGATAATGGATGTTTAAGAGAGATATATGGTAAGGTCAAGCAAATGGGAAGAAAAAAAAATAATTTGTTCGATTTCTCCGTAATTAAGTGCATGTTTTTTCCTATGTGTGTGTGTGTGTGTGTGTGTGTGTTTCTTTTTTTTTTGCTTTTTTGTAAAGGAACCTTTTGTAAAGCTTCATCTGAACCAAATAGATTTGTGGGATACAGTTATGCATTTTTACCTTAATGGACTAATATATGAAGAATGAAAGAAAAGGGGAAAACAAAACAAAACAAAAAAAGAGACAACTTGTGGCTGATGCAGAGCATGCAATTCTTTAAATAACAACCAGATTTTTTCATAGACTAATATGTTTACGTAAGGAATCCCTCTCAATGTGTCACAATAGCTAATTCTGCAATGTTAGCACAGTTTTAATGGAGATTTCAGATGGGTAAAATAAAAGTAATCCTAATCTTCCTTCATGTTCAGGATAATGTGGATTGATGCACACAAGGAAAAAAAAATCACTCTCCTATAATTTTTAAACCTAAAGTTTATCAAGGGTCATATATTAGCTCTTTCTTTATCACTTAAGTGATGAGGAAATTGAGGCTCAATAACATTAAACAACAGAAGTTAAGCAAATTTTGGGGAGCTAAATCAGTATGAATATTTATTGAGGGATTCCTAAGTGCCAGTCACTGGGCTGTATGTAAAGTTAACTATTGAGGTAACTATAAATACTTATCATGTTTATATATATTAATATTATAATATTATGGAAATTAATTAAACATCATGCATTTGAAAACAGTTTAAAAGTATCTGAATATTAAGTGGGAACAAATAGTATTTCCTTTTTCTTACAGTGTATTATAATACATAGAGAAATTAATGTAATGTTTACAGCTTGATGTAGAATTTTATAGAAAAATTTGAAAAGTCAACATAGAAGTCATCAAAATTGCATCTTAAGCATGTTTTATTTCAAATTTCATTCAACATGCCAATTAAAATCAAGGTAATAGATTTTCTATATTTCCCAGAAATTCCATTTTCCACAATTTAACTTTACCTTGGAGAAGAAAGAAGAAAAGCTAAATCAAGTCTTTAATATATTGTCTATTGAAAACTTATTTTATCTCCTAAACACTGAAACCAAATCAGGTTTTAACCTATCTGTTGAATTCCTTCAATTCCAGCTACATCTAATTTGAATATATTATTTTTATCTTTTCTAAACAGCAGTCAATTAACACTGCCCTAATCAATGCAACTGACCTTTCTAATATTACAGCTAAGTTTCTAATTTGCTCTCTTTGCTAAATTATATTTCAGCACAAAATATTAATTGTAAACTATTTTCTCAAATAACCCAAAGTTCTAAATTGCAATAATCTAGGTATAGTAGAGCTGGAAGTCATTATTTTAAGCAGAGCCATATTTCCTCTGTGCTGAGAACAAATAAACATTAAATATAAAATAGAAGATATTATGTATGACATGGGGACAAATAAAGAGATGCTGAAAAATTCATACATATAACATTTTAAGGAGCTGTAATAATACACATGGAAAATTAATTTTAGTGCTACATAAACCAAGGCACAGGGTTAATCAGTTTTAACAAGACATTTGGAAATATATTAGGATAAAGTGCAAAATAATAGTAACAAAAGATGCAAAGAAAAAAAGATAAAGCTTGAGGAATTTGGGGCAGAGGAAGCCAACTGTGGTTGAATGGTTTTTGATCTCATTTTATGTCTTTATTTCTTGAAAACTTCTCTATTTCTATTTCTCCTATTTTGCCACTTTTAATTTCTTTCAGAAATTTACCACTTCATTTTGTTTTCCAAATTATAATGGCATGATAAACATTTTATTATTTTTAGAATATCTATTATATCTTTAGTTGTTTCTCCCTTTGAAGTATATATTTTTACTCTTTTTATTTTAACTCTTTTATTGTTTAATGCGAGAGAAGTTGTCTATTTATAAATCATATTCCAAGAAAGAGTATTTGTTTCAAAAAACTGGTCTACATTACTTGCCATCTCCCTTAAGGCTTTTTGTTCTTATATTATCAATTTCTCTCATTTTACTTATTTGGTTTTACTCTGTTGCTCAAGCTTCTGGTTGAATACTAAGCTTATTTTTAAAATTTGCCCTTGATTTTTCATAAACCCAACCACATTTAAAAAGTTATGATGCTGGCCCATGCCCCGCAGCAGCCGACCCGCCCGCCCTCCTTCTCCCCCCTCTTTCTCTGCCGGCCCACCGCGCGGCGCCCACGCCCCTCAGCAGCCAACCCGCCCGCCCTCCTTCTCCCCCCTCTTGCTCCAGCGGCTCTCCAACCACCACGGTGCCCTCTTCCCCCGCCTTCACCGGCTCCTCCGCCACCAGCCTCGACAGCCTTGCTGCCCTCACATTTCCTCCTCCAGAACAGCTACTGGGGGAGTGGAGATAATACAGAGCAGCTCCCGGAGCCACGAGGGAGATCAAAGGGACGGCGTACCCCATCCTGGAACGGCTGACTATCTGGGAGAACCAGCTCTGGTAAAATCACCAAGGGGCACGGGCTTTCCTGGGTGGGACGGCAAGTGACTGGAGTCCCATCCTTCCACCTTCCCAGGCCAGCTGGTAGAATTGGACAGGCGGTCCCCTTAGGCCGTGGCGGCTTGTGCCCCCACCACGCGAGGCCCCCTGGACCAACTGAGATAGTTGGGTCGGAAATCCCCAGACTGCGGAGAACAGTGACCGGGGGATCCCTTCCAAACACGTGACTCCCCCATCCGGCTGGGAACAGTGCACTCTCCCGGGCTGCAACAGCTGGCACCCTCCCGCCACGCTTGGCGCCCCGGGCCGACTAGCTAATTCGGCCGGACGCTCTCCCGTGCTGCGGTGGCCGGCGACCCTCCCCGCATTCGGAACCCCAGGCTGGCTGGCATTCTTCCAAGATGCTTCGGCTGCCGAACCTCCCCTACGGCAAGAATTTTCCAGAGTTAAAGGACCCACAGCAACTTTCACTGGTGGAACCCGTAGACAAACGTGTGCCACGAGTGCCACCTACTGGGCAGGATAAGAAAAACAGAACCCAGAGATTACACAGAAAAATCTTTCAACCTGTGGGGTCGAACACCCAGGGAAATCTGACTAAATGCCCAGACGCCAGCAGAAGATAATGGATCACGCTCAGAAAATTGAACATATGGCCCAGTCAAACGAAGAAACCAATAGTTCAAATGAGATACAGGAGCTGAAACAACTAATGCTGAATATACGAACAGAAATGGAAAACCTCTTCAAAAACGAAATTGATAAATTGAGGGAGGACATGAAGAAGACATGGGCTGAACATAAAGAAGAAATAGAAAAACTGAAAAAACAAATCACAGAAATTATGGAAGTGAAAGATAAAGTAGAAAAGATGGAAAAAACAATGGATACCTACAACGACAGATTTAAAGAAACAGAAGATAGAATTAGTGATTTGGAGGATGAAACATCTGAATTCCAAAAAGAAACAGAAACTATCCGGAAAAGAATGGAAAAATTTGAACAAGGTATCAGAGAACTCAAGGACAATGTGAACCGTACAAATATACGTGTAGTGGGTGTCCCAGAAGGAGAAGAGAAGGGAAAAGGAGGAGAAAAACTAATGGAAGAAATTATCACTGAAAATTTCCCAACTCTTATGAAAGACCTAAAATTACAGATCCAAGAAGTGCAGCGCACCCCAAAGAGATTAGACACAAATAGGCGTTCCCCAAGACACTTACTAGTAAGAATGCCAGAGGTCAAAGAGAAAGAGAGGATCTTGAAAGCAGTGAGAGAAAAACAATCCGTCACATACAAGGGAAACCCAATAAGACTATGTGTAGATTTCTCAGCAGAAACCATGGAAGCTAGAAGACAGTGGGATGATATATTTAAGTTACTAAAAGAGAAAAACTGCCAGCCAAGACTCCTACATCCAGCAAAATTGTCCTTCAAAAATGAGGGAGAAATTAAAACATTCTCAGACAAAAAGTCACTGAGAGAATTTGTGACCAAGAGACCAGCTCTGCAAGAAATACTAAAGGAAGCACTAGAGTCAGATACAAAAAGACAGAAGAGAGAGGCATGGAGAAAAGTGTAGAAAGAAGGAAAGTCAGATATGATATATATAATACAAAAGGCAAAATGGTAGAGGAAAATATTATCCAAACAGTAATAACTCTAAATGTTAATGGACTGAATTCCCCAATCAAAAGACATAGACTGGCAGAATGGATTAAAAAACAGGATCCTTCTATATGCTGTCTACAGGAAACACATCTTAGACCCAAAGATAAATATAGGTTGAAAGTGAAAGGTTGGGAAAAGATATTTCATGCAAATAACAACCAGAAAAGAGCAGGAGTGGCTATACTAATATCCAACAAATTAGACTTCAAATGTAAAACAGTTAAAAGAGACAAAGAAGGACACTATATACTATTAAAAGGAACAATTAAGCAAGAAGACATAACAATTATAAATATTTACGCACCGAACCAGAATGCCCCAAAATATGTGAGGAATACACAGCAAACACTGAAAAGTGAAATAGACACATATACCATAATAGTTGGAGACTTCAATTCACCACTCTCATCAATGGACAGAACATCTAGACATAGGATCAATAAAGAAATAGAGAATCTGAATATTACTATAAATGAGCTAGCCTTAACAGACATTTATAGGACATTACATCCCACAACAGCAGGATACACCTTTTTTTCAAGTGCTCATGGATCATTCTCAAAGATAGACCATATGCTGGGTCACAAAGCAAGTCTTAACAAATTTAAAAAGATTGAAATCATACACAACACTTTCTCGGATCATAAAGGAATGAAGTTGGAAATCAATAATAGGCGGAGTGCCAGAAAATTCATAAATACATAGAGGCTCAACAACACACTCTTAAACAACAAGTGGGTCAAAGAAGAAATTGCAAGAGAAATTAGTAAATACCTAGAGGCAAATGAAAATGAAGACACAACATATCAAAACTTATGGGACGCAGCAAAGGCAGTGCTAAGAGGGAAATTTATTGCTCTAAATGCCTTTATCAGAAAAGAAGAAAAGACAAAAATGCAGGAATTAACTGTCCACTTGGAAGAACTGGAGAAAGAACAGCAAACTAATCCCAAAGCAAGCAAAAGGAAAGAAATAACAAAGATTAGAGCAGAAATAAATGAAATTGAAAACATGAAAACAATAGAGAAAATCAATAAGGCCAGAAGTTGGTTCTATGAGAAAATCAACAAGATTGATGGGCCCTTAGCAGGATTGACAAAAATAAGAAGAGAGAGGATGCAAATAAATAAGATTAGAAATGGAAGAGGAGACATAACTACTGACCTCACAGAAATAAAGGAGGTAATAACAGGATACTATGAACAACTTTACGCTAATAAATACAACAATTTAGATGAAATGGACAGGTTCCTGGAAAGACATGAACAACCAACTTTGACTCAAGAAGAAATAGATGACTTCAACAAACCAATCACAAGTAAAGAGATTGAATTAGTTATTCAAAAGCTCCCTAAAAAGAAAAGTCCAGGACCAGACGGCTTCACATGTGAATTCTATCAAACATTCCAGAAAGAATTAGTACCAACTCTCCTCAAACTCTTCAACATAATCAAAGTGGAGGGAAAACTACCTAATTCATTCTATGAAGCCAACATCACCCTCATACCAAAACCAGGCAAAGATATTACAAAAAAAGAAAACTACAGACCAATCTCTCTAATGAATACAGATGCAAAAATCCTCAATAAAATTCTAGCAAATCGTATCCAACAACACATTAAAAGAATTATACATCATGACCAAGTAGGATTCATCCCAGGTATGCAAGGATGGTTCAACATAAGAAAATCAATTAATGTAATACACCATATCAACAAATCAAAGCAGAAAAATCACATGATCATCTCAATTGATGCAGAGAAGGCATTTGACAAGATTCAACATCCTTTCCTGCTGAAAACACTTCAAAAGATAGGAATACAAGGAAACTTCCTTAAAATGATAGAGGGAATATATGAAAAACCCACAGCTAATATCATCCTCAATGGGGAAAAATTGAAAACTTTCCCCCTAAGATCAGGAACAAGACAAGGATGTCCACTATCACCACTATTATTCAACATTGTGTTGGAAGTTCTAGCCAGAGCAATTAGGCAAGAAAAAGAAATACAAGGCATCAAAATTGGAAAGGAATAAGCAAAACTATCACTGTTTGCAGACGATATGATACTATATGTAGAAAACCCAGAAAAATCCACAACAAAATTACTAGAGCTAATAAATGAGTACAGCAAAGTAGCAGGCTACAAGATCAACATTCAAAAATCTGTAGCTTTTCTATACACTAGTAATGAACAAGCTGAGGCGAAATCAAGAAACGAATCCCATTTACAATCGCAACTAAAAGGATAAAATACCTAGGAATAAATTTAACCAAAGAGACAAAAAACCTATATAAAGAAAACTACAAATAACTGTTAAAAGAAATCACAGAAGACCTAAATAGATGGAAGGGCATACCGTGTTCATGGATTGGAAGACTAAATATAATTAAGATGTCAATCCTACCTAAACTCATCTACAGATTCAATGCAATACCAATCAAAATCCCAACAACTTATTTTTCAGAAATAGAAAAACCAATAAGCAAATTTATCTGGAAGGGCAGGTTGCCCCGAATTGCTAAAAACATCTTGAGGAAAAAAAACGAAGCTGGAGGTCTAGCGATGCCGGACTTTAAGGCATATTATGAAGCCACAGTGATCAAAACAGCATGGTATTGGCATAAAGATAGATATATCGACCAATGGAATTGAATAGAGTGCTCAGATATAGACCCTCTCATCTATGGACATTTGATCTTTGATAAGGCAGTCAAGCCAACTCACCTGGGACAGAACAGTCTCTTCAATAAATGGTGCCTAGAGAACTGGATATCCATAAGTAAAAGAATGAAAGAAGACCCGTATCTCACACCTTATACAAAAATTAACTCAAAATGGATCAAAGATCTAAACATTAGGTCTAAGACCATAAAACAGTTAGAGGAAAATGTAGGGAGATATCTTACGAATCTTACAACTGGAGGCGGTTTTATGGACCTTAAACCTAAAGCAAGAACACTGAAGAAGGAAATAAATAAATGGGAGCTCCTCAAAATTAAACACTTTTGCGCATCAAAGAACTTCATCAAGAAAGTAGAAAGACAGCCTACACAATGGGAGACAATATTTGGAAACGACATATCAGATAAAGGTCTAGTATCTAGAATTTATAAAGAGATTGTTCAACTCAACAACAAAAAGACAGCCAACCCAATTACAAAATGGGAAAAAGACTTGAACAGACACCTACCAGAAGAAGAAATACGGATGGCCAAGAGGCACATGAAGAGATGTTCAATGTCCCTGGCCATTAGAGAAATGCAAATCAAAACCACAATGAGATATCATCTCACACCCACCAGAATGGCCATTATCAACAAAACAGAAAATGACAAGTGCTGGAGAGGATGCGGAGAAAGAGGCACACTTATCCACTGTTGGTGGGAATGTCAAAGGGTGCAACCATTGTGGAAGGCAGTTTGGCAGTTCCTCAAAAAGCTGAATATAGAATTGCCATACGACCCAGCAATACCATTGCTAGGTATCTACTCAAAGGACTTAAGGGCAAAGACACAAACGGACATTTGCACACCAATGTTTATAGCAGCGTTATTTACAATTGCAAAGAGATGGAAACAGCCAAAATCTCCATCAACAGAAGAGTGGCTAAACAAACTGTGGTGTATACATACGATGGAATATTATGCAGCTTTAAGACAAGATAAACTTATGAACCATGTAATAACATGGATGGACCTAGAGAATATTATGCTGAGTGAATCCAACCAAAAACTAAAGGACAAATACTGTATGGTCCCACTGATGTGAACGGACATTCGAGAATAAACTTGAAATATGTCATTGGTAACAGAGTTCAGCAGGAGTTAGAAACAGGGTAAGACAATGGGTAATTGAAGCTGAAGGGATACAGACTGTGCAACAGGACTAGATACAAAAACTCAAAAATGGACAGCACAATAATACCTAATTGTAAAGTAATCATGTTAAAACACTGAATGAAGCTGCATCTGAGCTATAGGGTTTTTTTTTGTTTTTGTTTGCTTGTTTGTTTGTTTGTTGTTGTTGTTTTTTACTATTATTACTTCTTTATTTATTTTCTTTATATTAACATTTTATATCTTTTTCTGTTGTGTTGCTAGTTCCTCTAAACCAATGCAAATGTACTAAGAAACAATGATCATGCATCTATGTGATGATGTTAAGAATTACTGAGTGCATATGTAGAACGGTATGATTTCTAAATGTTGTGTTAATTTCTTTTTTTTTTTCTTTCCGTTAATAAAAAAAAAAGTTATGATGCTGACACACAAGTTGTTTGTGTAGTGTGTCAAGTTACTCTCTGCATTTTAATTATGTTGTAACATTCTTAAGCTTTTATATTTAGCACAAAGATTGTCAACATTATACTTTCAGTTTTAACATATACAATAATTTATATTATATTGTATTAACATAATAGAATTTATATTATATTATAATTTATATATAATGATTTATATTGTATTAATTTTATGATAATCATTTATTTATTCACTTCTAATACATTTTAATTATGCTCAGAGACAATAATCTTTGTGGAAATTGAGTTTCACTTAGAACTAATACATTTTTTACTTTTTAACAGATTCCAGGTGTGATCCAAATCTTGTATTTTATTTTGTTTTGTTTTGTGCTTGGTTGTAGTTACATACTGCAATATAGTTAAACCTCATAAAACAGTGTTGAGTGAATAATTTACAATGTTTAAAAAATAATTGTATATAGATAAACAATTACATTTATAAAACTATAATATATATTTTAGATATATGCACACATCTCTGTGTATTACATATGTGTGTATATATATATTTATATATATATATATATGCACATATTCAGAGAGAGAGAGATACTGCAAAAGGATGCAGAGCAAGGATGTAATTATGATGTGTGTGTGTTTATGTTAACAGAGCCGTGTGCAAGGCAGGACTGCCTTTCTATGTTTTCTCTATCAGTCAATCTATCACTGATATCTGTCTGCCTATCTAGTAGTGTGTGTCTGTATTATCAATATAAAAGTAGACCAGATTAGCAAACAGAGATAAAAATGTCATAAGTAATTATAGGAGCAAGGCCTTAGAAGAATAGTAACAATAGGTTAAGACCCTCATACATATTGTTTAATTGAATCCTGACAACAACTGTTTAAAGAATCATAATCCATGGTGTTTTTACAAATGACTGATCAGAAATTCAGAGACATCAAATGGAATCCAGGGCTACACAGACATAGGCACTCAAATCCGGATTCCAATGCCTATATTATTTATGCTATGTTGTATTTCAGGGAATGCGTTCATATGTTACAATACCATATAATATATTCTGGTTACGCATAGATATGGTTGCTCTCACATCTGCTTGTGTGAGTACCTATGCAAAGTCATTGTCTGAAAATGTTACAAAGCTATTCTATAGTGGGAATTTATTCCATTTTCTACTGACCACTGTTGTTAGCATATTCATTGTTAAGTGAAAGAAACCTTTAGATTTTGTCAACCTGGACAAGAAAGAGCAAGGTGACAACAGTACTAAAGATTCTTTTTTTGCCAAAATATTTGATGACCTCAGTAACGCCACATAATGCTGCAAAAGGATAAAGGAAAGCTAAGTGCCAGGATATTGGAAACTGTGAGATTTACCAACACTGTAGATTTTTATTACAGATTATTTCCTCCTGAACATCATAGTTATTGCTCATATTAGATCATAGGTAAGGATTAAAGAGCAGGATGAAACTTATTGTCTACCACCAATCTCTACAGTATCCAAAAAGAAATGAAGGATTAGGGAAGCTTACTGAATTGCCCAATGTCTCAAAACTAGTCAGTGACAGGGCAATTAAAAAATTTTTTTGTGCCACTAAGGCTAGTATACAGTGTCTATGTATAGCAATATTCTCCCACACAAAGAATACCTTTGAAAATTTTAGAACTCTTTCTACCCAGTGTTCAGCTGCTTAGTCTTGATATTAAATGTCTAATTTTCAAGCGAATAGATCCCCAATGATTCCAAAATACACAGAGCCGGAAAATTACCCAATAAATTAAGTAATCCTATTTATTCTTTCCTTTAAAAGTGATTTTTGGAAGCTGAAATTAAAAACAAAAAAACACACACACACAGACAGTTTATGCACAAATTCAACTCTCTAAAAACTTTTGAGAAAAGTTTTTTTGTCACATTTTAACAACTTCATTCCCTGTAGATATTTGATTAACAGAAATGTTCATCTCTAATTAATTGACTACTTGAAAAGACAAGTGTGACAACACAATTACCCAGTACATAAAGTTAAAATATTAATATACATATATGTAAAAATATATATATATGATAGTAATGCAGAGAACTATTATTTACATTTCTACTTCAAAAGAAAAACTCTTATTAAATCCTAAACTGGTAAATAATTGAAAAAAATTAAAATGTTATTCCAATAACTCTGTCACCTGATGCTTAAGTACATAAATTGCACAGGGTTAATTTATGTGTCAATACTTTTTTATAATAGAAAATACGAAAACTTTCTTTTTCTTTTTTTTTTTTTAGACACTGGGAATCAAATCTGGGTCTCTGATATGGCAGGTTAGAACTCTGCCTGCTGAGCCACAGTGGCCCACCCATGAAAACTTTCTTGGTATATGTATTTAAGCATTAAAAAATTTCTTTTGTACAAAAGAAATTGATCACAAAAATCATAATTATGTTTTTGAATTGAATATTTGTAGATTATTTAAATCTATTCTAATATTTTTTTCAAAGTGATGTTAATAAAAATTGAAGTAGGAAAAGATAACATTTCATACATTTTATTTGGGATTCCTTGTCAAGTATATGCTACAATTCCAATATTGCGTCAATATTCAAGCTCTTTAATTTAAAATGCAACATTTTTTAAAAGCTGAAGGATCATGTTAGTTGATTTTAGTGCTTTATGCTAGTTTCTTTATTGCTTTTTATTCAACGTATTATATGTCTAAATGTTACATGGTCTCATCTTAAGAATAATCTCTTTGGACTTCTTCCTTGCATTTTCGTCAATCTTTATTCATACAAAAAAACAAACTTTTGAAATTCTCTTGCTTAACTGAATAAAATTGAGACAGTTAGGTCTTTTCTTTTTCTTTGTAAAATCCAGTGATTATTGTGCATGAGGACCAGGCTCATACAAAGAAAATGGTGAAATACTTAAGTTATTTGTTCTGTTAAGCAATACACGGTTTTCTTTTTACCTAAAGGAATAATCCTTTGAACATTTGATAAATAAAATCACTCACATGTTTAAAAATGTTGTTAAAGAGTGCTGCTTTGGGTGCACAAATGGTTCAGTGGTAGAACGCTCGCCTTCCATGCGGGAGACCCAGGTTTGATTCCTGGACCATGCATCTTAAAAACAAAAGTGCGGCTTCACAGTCAGCAGAGGATAAACAAATGGCAATGGGCTTTATCTGCATGTTCATATCACAGAAAAAATGGCACATGGCTAATATTTCTCTCTGCACACATATAATGTTGAATTCAATGAGATAGATATCTATTGTCTGAAAGAAAATATAAGCGCTAATATTTCAAAGCAGTCTCACCAGATGTTATCTTCCAGGTGTTCCTTTTAATAATTATAGACAAGGAAATGTTTCCTTTTATAATTCTGCTTAATTCCCTTCTTCCATCTGATTTGACTCATCTTGTTCTTGCTTATTTTCAATTAGAAAGTTTGTTAAAGTTAGCACTTATCATGAGACATAATTTAGTAGGAATTTCTCTGGGAAGTGTGATTTTCTTCCCTTCCCAAAGAAATTTGTTTAGTAGCTACAGGCTTTGAAATACTGAAAGGAAAGTGAATTAACAGCTATGTTGAATGTAAGTTTGGTTTGGTGCAAGGAGGATGCTTAATGAATAATTAAACATAAGTAGAGAGTATGGCCTTTGTCCTGGCTCCTGGACAGTAAACTTGAAACCCTAGGAATTTCCTTAGTATAGGAGTGTGTTTGTTATTCATCGTGCCACCTCCCCCAGACCACACCTGATAGTTTACAATGAAGAGATAAGTCAGGGTGGGACCTGCCACTTGTAGTCTTAAGATGGGCGATAGGAAGAGAGGAATGACCAAGAATGTGATTAGAGGGCTGGGGCTTTGAGCCACATGATAGCCCAAATTTGCGGAGGAGACAGAGGATGGGAATTGAATTCCTACAAAATGCAACCCCAGTAAATACTCTGGATGTCTAAATTCTGGTGAAATTCCCTGGGTGATAACATTCTTTGCATATTGTGACATATTGATGCTCTAGGTCGGTAAAATGTCCCAAAGATGGTGGAAGCTTGACCTTGTTATTGTTATTATTATTATTTCTATTATTATTTATTGTTGTTGTCTTTATTTTTATCATTTGTTATATTGATTTCTGGAGTGTATATTTAATGAAAATAATAATATGTATAATATTTAAATATACTATATTTATTATAAATATAATATATTGTAATATTATAATATTGTATATTATAAGGGAAAATGTTGGTCTCTTCCTTCTTTTCCAGATTCATTGCTTTCAGTTTCTTGCTTCTGTGGTGTTCTGTCTCCTTATCTGTATTCATTCTGGAGTCTGTGGGGACTTGGAATTTATAGCCAGCTGTCAGAAATGAGCATAGTATATTATATTTATAATATAATATATGACAGAAATAATAATAGTGTATATACAATGGAAATAATGACAATAACATTTGGAAACTTGCCCTATGATCTCTTCTTTTGGATGGTTCTGGTTTATATCCCTGAGTTATAATTAGTATGAAAATATAGTATAGCACTTTCCTGGGTCTTGTGGATCATTTTAGAAAATTATCAAAGCTGATGGAGTCTGTGGGCACCTGTCAGAAATGAGCATGGCTTTGGAACCCCCTAGCATGCAGCTGGTGTCTGAAGTGAAAACAGTGTTCTGTAGGACTATGTACAGTTTGGCTTAACTCTCTGCAGAGCATGACTGTTTTAGTTTCCTAAGCTGCTTAAAGCAAATACTATGAAATGGGTCAGCCTGAAAAATGGGAATTTATTAGCTTACAGTTTTGAGACCAGGAACATGTCCATATCAAGGCATCATCAAGGTAATACTTTCTTCCCTAAGATCTGCTGTTGGCGATCCTTAACTCTTCCGCCACATGGCAAGGCGTGTGGTAGTGTGTGTTGGTCTCTTCCTTCTCTTCCAGATTCATTGTTTTCAGTGTCTTGCTTCCATGGTGTTCTCTCTCCCTATCTGTATTCATTCTGTAAGAGGGTTAGGACCCATTTAGCCTCATCAAAAGCTCTAACTTGCAATGGGTTTACACCTGTAAGAATGGATTCGATTTAAGGACATGTTTACCTTATATACATACAGCTTCAAACCACCACAGTAACAATAAATTGTGAGATCTGGAGATTTTACCATAGGTAGAAAAAGAACAAAAACACCTCATGTCTTCCATATCAGTCATTTTGCAAGACTTTTTTTTTTTTTAAGGTGGGGGCAGGTCACAATATCTCCATCATTAGTCTCCCATCCTCTGATATAAAGTATTGGATTTTTGATTATTTTAGTTAAGATGAAATGCAAAAGAAGCTTCTAGATGATTCTCCTATCATCCTCCTGACTGCCCTCACTTCCAACATGATTACCAATTTTAAATGTTTCTTCTGTAGAAATCTGCTTCTGAAAGGTGAGCTTTAGGTGGCCAAGTGGCCAATAGGAAGCTACTCAGTCTGCTACCTGGCCTTTCTGTCAAACACATCTACATTCATATATTCCAATTAAGACAGTTCTGTGCCATTTTATAGCATGCCTTCTTCTCAAATGCTTTCACAGTCAGAGGTTCCTGCCCTACATGCTACTGAACTAATCTGTTGTTACCTAGGAGAACATTTACATTCCTGGAGACTGGTGCAGACATTTCAACACAGTACAGACAAACCAAACTATCAACTAATTATTTAATCTAATTAGAGTCCTCAACTACCAGGCACCAGGGTCATTTTAAGTTTAGCCTTCTTTCTTCGATGAAAGCCAAAGCTTTCATTATTAAAGAAACAAGACATCTGGGCTACAGTTTAGTGAATTGCAAACAATTACAGGTATTTGTTCCTGGATACATTGCAATATATCAAAAAAGTCAGCATTTAGATAATGATTCACTAACTAGATTTATGGTAGTCTGTTACACGGACTCCCTTTCCCATTGTGTCTCACCACTCAGACTCAAGTCTAAAATCCAACTTAACCAACTAAGAGCAGGCACTCTTCTAAGTATTTTACATATGTCAGCTAAAATATAATTTTCACAACTGCTCCGCGACGTGCATGGTCATGTTAGTTCTGTTTTTATGGAATGGGAATGTGAGGGAAACATGTTAAATAGGTTGTCGTAAGTCCCACTATCAATAAATAGCAAAGGTAAGATTTGAATCCAGGCAGCTGGACCCCACATCCTATTTTCTTTAAAAGCAGACTTTGAGAAACATTATAATAAAGAGCTTAAGGTTATGACCTAGAGATGCAAACAAATAGGTACTTCATATCTCCCAGGAAGTAGGTATATTCCTAAACCACCAGCAAATGCTTAAGTCTATCTTTCTTTTTGTCCTCTCATCTGTAAAATGTGGATAATGAAGGCACCAAAAGCATAGATTTACTTGAGAGAATCATTAGACAGTGTTAAACAAATAAATGATTAACATTAATTACCTTGGAGTATGCAGAGCATTGCTAATTTAATAGGTCTATGCAATATTATTTATAGTTCAGGCAATCATGTTCATTTTCATTACTAACATTTTCACATTAAGTGAACTAGTTTGGTGATTCCTCTAAGAAATAAATAAGTTAAAATTTGTTTTGTGTGTATATGCATAAAGTATTAAAAGAATGCATAGGCATAATTTATATAAAGTTGAGACAATGGAATAGCAAATAATATCTAGTTTAGGGATAGATGCATGTATTTTTAAAACTATAAACAAAAGTATGAGGATGGTAAAATTTATGGTTATGAGAGTGATAGTTAAAAAGATGTTGTTTTGTAACTTATTCGTTTCTGTAATAAAATCCTATTCCCTCTAAAAATGTCAGTTTTAAGAATTGTTCCATAACTAGAAATCATGGATCGTGTGTAAATATAAAATAGCATCTAAAGTGTAGAATTCAAAAATAAACTTTTAATTTCATGTTTTTCCATTCCTTTCTATTCCTTTCCTTCCCCCCCTTTTTTTTAATTCTCAGATTATTGCATATACAAACATAGATTTTGTTGTTGTTGTTTTGTTTTTTTCCTTATAATTTACTCTTGCGAATTTCCCAATCAGCCAGAAAGCATTGGTTAGTGAAGACTAAATCATTTTCTAAAACTTTTCATATTACTAATTAAAGCAGCAATTTTGAGTTTTCAACAAGTAAAAACATAAATTTTAAGTACGTTTAAATTTCATCTTATATTATTTATGAAAATATTTCTATTTCCTATGATTTCATTTCCCAAAGAATATTGATGGTTAAACATGGATATATATTTATTCTTAAATCTCTTGTATTCATTTTTCTTTGGGAAAATGCATATCTGGTTAAACTCCTTAAATTCTCCACATGCGTGGAACTATGAGCATGCATGGGATGCCAAAAGAAAGCACTTGTAGTAAGGTGACGTAGGAGTTGCTCACGGTGGATTTCAGTCACTATGCATCGTTCCACAGTCAGGAGTATTTTTGAGCTGGGTGATAGAGCTCCTCCCACATGCTGCCACAGCTTCACCTGAGACAAGCTTCACAGAAACATTCATGGATTCCTGGGCCTATGCATTACCTTAAACTATAGAGGAGAAGGGTTGTCTCCCAAAGATTTTGAGAATGGATCTCTTCATGCCTGATTTTTTGGGTATCTCAATCATTTCTCAAAGACCAAGCTCTAGAATCATTCACTGTAATCTGGAAACTTGTTAGTTTATTCCTTCATATTGTTTAATCTGACCCAATTTCCCACCTCTCTTTGCCCTACAGTATACATGATAGATTAAAGGTCTATTTTTTTAACAAGGTGTATATATCCCTATGATTTCTCTGAAAAAATATTTTTTTATATGCTCTATAGCAGGGTCACGTTTTATTCTTTTTTCACGTGAATGTCCTGTTATTGCAGCACCATTTGTTGAATTTTTGCTTGTTTGGGTTTTTTTGCTTGTTTGTTTCTTTTGGGGGGAAATGCATGGACGGGGAATCAAACCCAGGTCTCCTGCCATGGCAGGCGAGAATTCTACCTCTGAGATACCCTTGCACCCCAAAATTTATTTTAACATTATATTCTATATATACATACTAAACCTGACATCTGAGAATTTCTTTCCCTGTAGCTCTCGAAAGTGGGAGAATTTTTTTTCTCTCCCAACCTATGACACTAGGGCTTGCAGGTGGTGTATATATCTTCCCTGCTATCCATTGACACTTCCAAGTTATTGTCAATTTTAATTTGAAAAATCCAGATCCTTTGTGGCTCATATACTGAGATTTACTCCTTTTGTTTCATGGTGTTGCTAAATGTGGTAGGTTAATAATGTACCCCAACAAGCACAAGCTGTCAATCTCAATATGCATCCCTGTGGATATAAACCCATTATAAATAAGACATTTTAAAATGTTATTTTTAGTTAAGGTGTTGGCCAACTGAATGAGGGTGGGTATTAATCCTGATTAATGGAGTTTGCATGAAGGGAATCTGAAAGTCATAAAAGGAGAAAGGAGAAGACACGAACATGTGGTGGGAAGCAGAAACAAGCCACAGACATAAATTACTGGCAATTAAGACAAGAATGCTACCAATTTGAGGAGAAAGTATAACCTTGCTGATGTTTTTATTTTGGACTTCTAGCAACCAAACAATGAGTCAAGGAATTTATATTGTTTAAGCTGAAACCAAGTTGGTGGTATTTGTGATAGTAACTTAGACCAAGATATTTTCTTCTGCTGGCTTCCCATGATTTTCATTTCAGATTTTGGTGGCTTTTTTTCCCCCACAACTCCTTGATTATTCAAGACAATTTCAGGAAAAAAGGTACAAGCTATATCAAACTTTAGCTTCACTCTTTTAACCCCACTAATTATGATGGAAGATTATCTCAGGACAAATCAGAGAATTATTTGTATGCTCAAGGGCATATAGAACACAGCCTTCAGACATCATACACAGAATAGTATGTACAATGTGCTAAACCAAGCATAAAGCAGAGGAAATAACAGAATAATTTATATGATTCCTGAAAAATGAGTGGAAGCTTATCAAACATGCAAAAGGGAAAAAAGTATACTAAACATAAGGTCCAAAACATGGAAGTTTTGTTCTTCTGCAGACTTCAGCAAAAGTTTTATTGCTTGATAAGTTAAAATAAATGTGTGTGTGCATGGTGGTTGTGTGTAGGGAGAGAGAGAGAGAGAGAAGAGAAAGAAATTGGAATTGAATTGTTTTGGCTTCAAATTTTAGATGGTGCTACAGATTTCCTATGTAGTTGAAATGCATTATTTTACCAATATAGGTCATTGAAGCATAGAAGAGAATGACTATTGCTGCATTGACCTAGTCCTTCTCTAGGACCATAGAATTTGGGTTATTAAACCGGATTCACTGTTTCCCATTCTCCATGCTAAGGATTCTCTTAGAACCCTTGGCATTCTTTCTTGCCAGCTGATGCTTTGTAACATTTTCCTCTAAAAAGAAAAGAAGTTAAGACGCTATTTTTACTCCACAAGGAGGATCCTTGGTTTCCATGTAAAGTTTAAACATCAGCTTATCAAGGGTTAAAGAAATGGTTGACCTTTGACAAGAAAAATAAAACAAAACAGAAAAACTCAGAAAAAAGTATTTTTAAAATGAAAAGAAATACTCAGATATCTTCAAAATTAAATAATACTATTGCTACTATTTAATTTGCATATTTATTTTCTGTAGACTGTGCTAATGACCTTATTTCAATATTAGTATTCAATCAGCCCACCAAAACTACAGGAAAAAACTATTTTTATCTGTTTTTTTTTTACTGTATCTCATAGGAGTAAAATGACTGGGCTAAGGCAAAGCATTTAAAAAGAAATAAGAAAAGATTTTTTAACCAAATTATCTGTCTCTAAATGTCATGTTACAAGACCCCTACATATCTCTTCCACTAAAAAAAAAGGAGTGAATAGTAGCATTTAAATGGAAGTTTTTCTCTTTAGAAAAACACAGAATGATCTGCTTTACCAAATATCCCACTACACTTTTATTTATTTTAAAGAAAGTGTATTTATGCATGATTCATAAGCTATTCTTGAAATTGCGGCTTCTATTCTTCAGTATTATTAAGAACAATTTAGAATTGATATGGTTTAGTATATAGGACCAGATAGTCATTCAAACTAGTCAGGTTATTATAGACCATGCCGTATTGTACAATTAGATCGTCTGGTTTGTGCATGTGATAATAAGTGCTCAAAGCAAATTTTATTGAGCTATTACATGCTTGATTACCAATTAGCAAAATACTCAACCTTTTCCAAATATCTCCTGTATAATTCTCAATTTGTCTTCACAGGGGATTGTAGAAATTATGAAGAGTATTGTGTTTAATTATTTCAATCATTTCAGGTTTTGCCTATATAGAGAATCCATGCTTTCCATGATCAATATTGTTGATTTAAAATACACACATGCACAATTACACAATGTTTCAGTTTTCTATTGCTGGTAGCAAATTACACTAAACTGTGCTTTAATTGTAGTAACATATATGAAACTCAAAATTTCCCATCTTAACCACTTTCAAGTGTACAATTCAGTGGTATTAAATTACATCCACAGTATTGTGCTACCATCTCCAACATCCATTATGCAAATTATTCATAATTTCAAGAGGAACTTCTGCACTAATTAAGCAATAACTCCCCATTCCCCTCACCCTCTGGCCCCTAATAATCTGTAATTTACTATCTATCTCTATGAATTGGCTTCTTCTAGTTATTTCATATAAGTGAGGTCAAACAATATCCTATTTTTTTACTATGCTCATGGTCAGGGGTTCAGGAGAGTTCAGATGGGCAATTCTTCTGCTTCATGTGCTTCATCGAGGTGACTTGATAATATTCAGCTTACAACTGTGCTATGCTGGAGGTACCAGAGTGGTTCATTTACATGCCTGCCAAGGAGGTAGGATGGCAGCCAGGCTGGACTCTTCTGGGCTGCTCTCCTTCTCCAGTATTCCCAGGGGTCTCCCCGTTGTCTCACAAGCAAGTCCACTTTTTACATAGCAGTTCATTATACGTAAATGCTTCATGAGAGAGAAGTTGAAGAAACCACCAGCTTCCAAGTCCTGAGATTTCGAACCCCTGACACTGCCATAGAATTGCATCTGCTACACTGCATTGATAAAAGCAGTCCCAGAGAAGGCTCATAACCTGAGAAGCTGTAACCATCTTTAACCCACCAAAATGTAAACTAAATAATACTTTCCAGTATTTTTTATTCTATTTTTGACTGAATACATTTGTCTTGTTTTAATTAAAAGATTCTGGTCCTATGCACATATATATAATTACACATAAATTGTCAGTTGTTTTTAATTATATTAAATAACTCCTTTGTATAGAAGAATGCTTTTCATTGGACATTGTAGGCTTGAGTTATTTCATTTGAAACATTACAGTCTTTATGTAAAATTCTTAAACTTTATGCTTTATTTTAAGGAAAATTATAATTATTTTTATCCACCTACAGAATATCCACTTAAAAAAGTAATTTTATTTAAAATAAATTTCCATGCTTTTTTTCATGAATTTAAAGAGTAGATTTTTGAAATTCTTTGCTATGTGTATAATAATATTTTTGGCTCTACTAACAATATTTACCATGGCACTTAAAAAACCTTCCTAAGATCTTTAATGCAATCATTATAATGGCTTCAAAAATACTGCTCTATCCTTCCTCCTTTAATTTTGTGAAGGAAGGAAATCACTTAGTTATCAATAAAAAGCAATGGAAGTTTCTGTAAATCACTTCAATTTATAGGCATCTTTTATCATTATAAAGCAAACATATCTGTTGACAGCAGACCAGAACTACTTTATTCTGAATGGTAAAACTGACATGCAGATCAGTAAATGGAAATTTAGTTACAATTCATTAATATATTGTTAATCACTTTCTTTCTTGGAGAGCTATCCATGTACAAGAGAGACAGCATCAGCTTCTGACAGCTGTCCCTTATATGCTTTCTGTAAACAGAAAATGAAGCTACATCCCACTCATTTTCTCTGAAAAGACAGCTTTCAAAGCCTCATGCAAATAAGATGACCCTCTAGCTGTGGCACATTCTTCAAAAAGACACCTACCTTCAAAAGTGACAGCAAGAAATAATGTGACAAACGAGCATGCAGCCTGCACATGTGCCACATATTTTACCTAGAATCCTTGGATGTGATAAAATTAACGTGACCTATTGCCAAGGACATTATAATCAAAGGAGAAAAGTCACATGGTTAAAGCAGAAATAGTGGGTGCTGTGTCCTCAACTAGTAGTCTTTTAGTCAAAGCCTCTTTTAATCAATTTTTTTTTTGCCCGAGATACATTTACTCATAAGATTTCTATTGTCTTCATTAGAAGAAGAAGGAAATGTATTTGGTGATAGGAAGAAAAAGATAGGTCACATATGATATACTCAAATAATTAGGCTGTAGGTAGGCAATATAAAACTTTAATGAATATTGATATTGTGATTAAAGATCTTGGCTTATTGTTAGTATACCCTGCTGTATATTTCGTTTTGTTTTACGATTGAATTTTTTCCCTTTTAAAGAGAGAAGATAAATGATGCACCTTTTCTGTTTTTATTGATGAAGAACACAAAGAAGTATAATAAAATATTTCCAACTGACTTTGCAAAATAGGGCATTTATAAATGAATTATTTTCAATTTATCCACCTACACGAATACAATAAACACCCCCATGAGAACTTTATTGTCTTTTAATTGTAGCATTCAAATTTGAGGGGGAACAAAACCAAAAAACAGAGGGCATTTTGACAGACTTTTGGTAAAAATTTAAAAGTCCTGAATAAGAATAAGCTTTGAGGCAACAAGCTATTATCTAGGTCACAAACTCATGTGGAAATTAAAATGCACCAAAAGTAGATTTATATGTTTACTCATAATTATGTTGAAGCTACGAACAGAACAATACCTTTAAATAATTTACATTCAGTGTTGTTAATATTGATTTAAGGCGTGTGTAAAATGAATAAGGGTTAACAAACAGTATGATTCAATTTCTACTAATAGGGTTTGTAAAGAATGCAGATTGGTGATTATAATGTAAAACATACACTCAAAACAAAAACAAAAAATAATGTTTGATTTCAAGTTCAAAATTGTACAGTTCCTTCTTCTGGCTACTATTTTTAAATAGTGGTTAAATATACACATATTTATATCTATATTCATATTCTCTCCCTCTAAAATATATATATATAAACAGAAAAAGATACATGTTTAGCTATTATTGAAATAAGACATTGCATGTTATAAAAGCTTTCTACACACTCCAAGGGAACAGAACAAAACAAATTAGTAGATTTAAAATGAATTTTAAATATTACTCAAAGTCAAATGGCCTTTGAAATTGTAAATGTCAAAAAGACACATAAATCTCTCTTTTCTATTTTTAAGAGGAAGCCTATCTATTGATGTATTTCTAGCTATGTTTTAAAAAGGTATGGACATAGAAAGGCGATCTGTTTACCTTATAATCCTGTCTATGCTCATTGAAGTATAAGATATTTCAAATGTTCAGAAACATGTAACATTATAGCTGCTGCTCATTATTAAATTGGACAATGATTCTTACATTTTACTTATTAATTTATTTTTAGTAAAGTTATGAACGCAAAAATTTTAAGGGCTAATAGTTTACCCTATTATTGGGAAAATATTAATCCTCTACTTCCTTTCAGTCACATTTTTGGTACCCCCAAGGAAAATACTTTCAATATCTTTAGTTTAGTTTGGTATTTATTGTCATGTCTTATATTTCTATTTCTATTTCTTTATCATCACTTGAAGATATTTCCTAATTATTTGCAGTATAGAAGATGACTATTTAAGTCTCTTTCTTTCTCACACCACCCCTGAAATACATGCATATGTCTATGTCTTAACTCTCCAATTAAATTTATTTGTAAATTTTGTTGGATCAGTATTTACTGTTATCATTTAATGGCTATGGAAACACTATTTATTGTCCTATAGTTTACTATAGTAAAAAAAGATCATATCTTTTCCTTTTCTGGCATATATTTTTGTATTCTTTACATTAACAACATATTTATTTTTAAGTTTATTTAGCTTTCCATGTACTAAATTATTAATGTTTCCTTTTTTCAATCATACTACACCCTCTTGTCTACAAGTTGATTTATTTTTTCCTTTTGTACTATCTTATTTTATACTTCCTCTGCCAATTACTAATTTCTCATTGAGAAAAGAGATGCTTTCTTGACTTCCAAATTGGTGTTAATGTATTTATGTGTTTCTCTCTAAACACTAAGGAGCAGCTAACCCCTTACAGTGATCTTTTAAATCTTTTATTTCCTTCGATCCTCATCTGTGAGATAAGCTGACTGGGAATAATTCTGTTTTCTTTCAGGCTTCCTGAGACATAATTCACATACCATAAATGTGCAATAAAGTGTTTTTAGTATATTCCAGTTGAAATGTGCAATAAAATGTTTTTTAATATATTCACAGACTTGCACAAGCATCACCATGATGTAAGATTAGAACATTTTCATCTCTCCCAAAAGAAATCTCATACCCATTAGAAGTCACTTCCCATTACCCTCCCCCAGCCACCAGTACCTGATGCACTTGTCGATTGTCTGTCTCTAAAAATTTGCTTATTTTAATATTCCATAGAAATGTGAATCTTATAATGAATTTCTTCTGTGACTGCCTTGTTTCAGTTAGCATGTTTTTAAGGTTAAGCCATGTTGAAAGATGTGTAAGCACTTTGTGTTAGTTAGATTCAGTTGTCAACTTGGCCAGGTGAGCATACCTAGTCTTGTTGCTGCGGACATAAGCCAACAGTACGTGAACCTCATCTGTTGCTAATTACATCTGCAGTCGGCTAGGAGGCGTGTCTGCTTCAATGAGTGACGTTTGACTTAATTGGCTGGTGCTTAAATGAGAGATCGCAACATAGCACAGCCTAGCAGCTCGGCATTCCTCATCTCAGCACAAGCAGCTCAGCCCAGGCCTTTGGAGATGCAGAAAAAAAGTCACCCCAGGGAAAGTTGTTGGAATCCAGGGGCCTGGAGAGAAGACCAGCAGAGACCATCCTGTGCCTTCCACATAAGAAAGAACCTCAGTGGAAAGTTAGCTGCCTTTCCTCTGAAGAATCAACAAAATAAATCCCCTTTTATTAAAAGCCAATCTGTCTTTGGTGTGTTGCATTCCGGCAGCTAGCAAACTAGAACACACTTCAATACTCAATTCTGCTGAGTTATTTTTATATATTTTACCAATATGCCACCTTTTAATTACACATCAGCTGATGGACATTTGGGTTATTTCTACATTTTGGCAACTATTTATAATGCTGTTATGAATATTTCTGTAAAATTTTTTGGATGGATATGTATCTTTCATTGTCTTGGATACAGGCTTATGTGGTAGTCCATGGCCCAAGCATGCCTTTCTCCCAAAATGGGAATGAAACCCTGGGCATATAACAGCCTGCTTAACTAGGACACAAGTCAAGAAAGAAAATAACCTCCCTGGAGGGGAAAGAATGTAATCACAGATGTCAAATGGCACTGAAGTTACCTTAGTCTTAAACATTAATCTTAGTAAAGCATTAGGTCCTAAGCCCCTTTAATGATTATACTAGAAGTCTGATGTCCTCATACAAATTATATCCATATTGCCCCTTGTACTCCTTACTCCTTTGTGGAGTGCTATCGGCCTTGGACCATCACCACCAGAGACTTTCTCCTGTTTGTAAGTTCTAATAGATCTATGTTTGCTTCTGTGCCTGGCATGTTTTCAGTCTTGTAGCAGTTCATCTTCTTCATGAGCTCAGTCTGTGCCCGACCAGCTTAGAAGTAGAATTACCAACCCATTTGGCAATTCTCAAGTTCAATATTTTGAGGAACTGCCAAACTATTTTCCATTGTGACTGCACCATTTTTTTACACTCCCATTTGCAATACACAGTGGCTTAATTTCTCTCTATCCACGCCAATGCTTCCTTTTATTTCCTTTTCTAATTTTATCCTATTGGAAGTGAAGTAGTATCTCGTTGTTTTGATTTGTATTTCTTTAATACTTAATAAGTGTGAGTTTATTAACCATTTGTGTCTATTCCTTGGAGAAATGTCTGTTCAAATTCTTTTCCCATACTAAAATTGTATTTTTTATAATATTATTAATTTATTATTAAGCTATTTGATTTGATTTACTTGTACTTTACTGAATATTTTTTGCATTTATATTCATAAGAGATGAAAGTCTATCTTTTTTTTCTTGTGATGGCCGTATCTATTTTTGCTGTCAATGTAGTATTGGCCTCATAGAATCACTGGGGAAATGTTCTCTCCTCTTCTATATTTTGGAAATATTTTCGAAAGAGGGGCATTAATTCTTACTTAATTTTTAGTATAATTAGGCAGTAAAGCAAATTTTTTTGCCTTTGTTTTTGCTTTTACAGAAAGTTTTGTAGTTACTAGCTTTTATAAGCATTCGCAATTATAGACTTTTATAGTTATAAATTTACATATGAGTACTGCTCATCTTCATCCCATAAACGGGTATTTTGTGTTTCATTTTCAGGCATGTTAAAGTAATTTATAGTTCCCCATATGATGTCTTCTTTGACACACTGGTTTTCTCAGTGTGCTGAGAATTTCCAAAATACCTGTGGTTTATTGAATTCTAATTTAATTTTATCATTGGTAGAGAACAAAATTTGAAAAATATCAACTATTTTAAAATTTTTATACTTATTTTATGGTCCAGCATATAATATACCCTGTATTATATTCCAGTTGTGCTGAGGAAAAATTTGTATTCTGTGTTGATGGGTTGAGTGTTGTATAGATGTTTATTACGGCTTATTGTTTTATCTTGTTCATATCCTGCCTAGTTGTTCTATTATTGAAAATGGGAAATAGAAGACCCCACTATTTTTGTTTGTTGTCTGTTTCTTCCTTCACTTTTGCCAGTGTATACTTCACGCAATTTGCGCAAGGTGGTTATGAGTATCTGTGGTTATGAGTGTTATAATTTACAAATGAATTGACACTTTTATCATTTAAAATGTTCTTTTCTGTCTCTAGTAATGGTTTTGTCTTAAAGTTTATTTTGTCTGATGTTAATGTAGATATTACAGCTCTCTTTGTTTACAGTTTGCAAATAGATCTCTTTACCTCTGTTTACTTCCATCCTATTTGTGTCTTTGAATCTTAATTCAACAGTATACAGTTGAAACACTTTTAATTTATTCAACCAACTTTGGCTTTCAGTTAAAGTCTTTAATTTATTCATACTTAATATAACTACTAATAAAAAGGATTTATATTTGCTATTTTTGCTGTATGTTTTCTGTTTATTTTATGAATTTATTCCTCTGTTCTTCCACTGTTGACTTCTTTTGTGTTAAATAGATATTTTCTAGTGTACCTATTAAATCCATTATTGTTCATTTTACTATATATATATATATATATATACAGAAGTCATTGTTACTACCAAAGTAAGAAGATTACAATCTCTTTCTCATTGATATAAGATAAACCACAGTTAGAGGCAGCTGACCAGAAGGAGCTCAAAAGAAAAACAAAAGTTTCAAGCTATGTGGTTGGAATGAGTAATAATTTCCTCAGAAATAAGTAACATCACATGCCATTTAGTAAGAGCATGGGATGAAAGCAGCTACCTCTATATGCAGTTGATAGTGGTACTAATTTATATTTTTCTGAAATACTTCCTCAGTGGCTACTCTGAGGATTGCCATAGCATGGAACTAACATCACAGCTATGTAGCATCTATAAAACTTGAAGCAATCTAGTTCAGATGAACATTAACTTAATTCAAGAGTATACAGAAACTTTGTTCTAATATAGCCCTTATTATCAGTCCACCAGCAGTTTTAGAATTATTCCTTTATGGAATTGTTTTTCATAAAGTGGGATTTAGAAAGTTACAAAATTAAATTTATACCATCTTTTCTATTTACCGATGTATTTGCCTTTTACTGGGATTATTTATTTCCTGATGTGGGATTCATTTATCATATACTATCTTTTCATTTCAGCCTAAAATACTCCCTTAGTATTTCCTATAAGGCAGATCTTTCAGCAACAGATTTTCTTAGTTTTTGTATTTTAATACAGTAATTTCTCCTTTATTTAATTTTTTTTAATTTTTAAAAATTAATTAAAGGATGGTTTCATTGAATATATAATATAATTCTTGGTTGACTGACCATCATTTATTTTTCCTCTAAGACTTTGAATATATCATCTGTTGTCTTAGGTTCTCCAAGATTTATTAAATGTGATGAGCTCCTTTTTACTTTCATCTTTCAAGATTCTCTTTTTTGGCTTTGGTTTTTGAAAGTTTTGACTGTGATGTGTCTAGATGTGGGTCTCTTTCATTTAATTTAATTTGTTGAGGTTATAGGGTGTGTGTAAATTAGTGTGTTTCATCAGATTTTCAAAATGTTTGGTCTTTATTATTCAAACATTGTTTTTGCCCATTTCATACTCACTCCTCTCTTTTGGGGAGTCCATTTATGCATATATTGTTATGGTTGATGGTGTCCCATTAGTTTCTGAGTCTATTCAATTTTTCTTCATTCTTTCATCTTTCTCTTCCTCAGACTGGATAATATCAATTAAACTATTCTTTTTTTTTTTTTTTTTTTCTTTTTGCGTGGGCAGCTCTGAGAATCAAATCTGGGTCTCCAGCATGGCAGCAAGAATTCTGCCATTGAGCCACTGTTGCACCACCCTCAATTGACCTATTTTTAAGTTCACTGATTCCTTCTTCTGCTAGCTCAAATTCAGTGATCCATTGCTATTATAGTTTCATTTAATTCTTTAGAAATAGTTTCTTTAGTTTTTTAAACATAATTTTTAGCTGATTTTAAATCTTTAACCTAATGAGTCTAACACCTATCATCACTCTGTGGCAGTTTCCATTGATTCCATTTTTCCTGTTTGAGGCCATACTTTTCTGTTTCTTTGCATGTTTTGTAATTTTTTTCGTGAAAACTGGGCATTTTACTTAATATAATGTGGAAACTGTATGACTATTATCCTTCTTTCCTAGTGTTTGCTATTATTTCTGTTTAGTTGTCGTTTTCTCTGTTGCTATAATTTTTTATTATAAATTTTTGTTTGCTTAGTGACTGCCTGGCCTAAAGTTTGTTTCCTCTATAGTGTTTAACCACTGAAGTCATTGCTTAATATAGTTTAGTGATCAGCTAATGACTGGCCAGAGAGCTCCTTAAGTGCTTGAAGAAATATTTCTGGCACCCTTTACCAAGAATGTGTGTGTGTGTGTGTGTGTGTGTGTGTGTGTGTGTGTGTCTATTGGAGCATGCTGTTGAGCCTTAGGTGATTTAAACTCTATTTGGGCTTCCACTTATTGCTTGTGAAAAGTCTCAATGTCAGCCAGAGGTGAGAGATTGAAGCTTACTAAGGTCTATCCTGGGCAGGCAGAAAGTCCCCCAAAAAATATGGATTTCTATATATCTCAGGAAAATAACAGTTATCCAAACTTCCTGTGTTGAAGTCTCAATTCCCAAATCTTCCTTTTAAGTTTTTGGCCACATTCTTTTTTCTCCAAGAAATATTACACCACAGGTATCAATTTCAGACATCTCTGATATTAAACAATTGCCTCTGTTTCCAACAAATGACTTTGGGATAGGGCTTATACCTTTGCCCCCCACCATGAGAAGACTTGAGTCCGTTCAATAATAACAATTCCCTTCGCATGTGTCTTTTATAGGGAGTAGCATGGCAGACCAAGTAGTGGCACCCCTTTGGTGGCTGCAAGATTGCCGTTTTTTCATATCTACTATGTTAAATGTTTTCTGTTTTTCAAGGTTAGCATTAGCTGGGAAAAGGGTTGGAGACTACAAGTAGATTACTTTACAATACCACAAAATCTACTGTTCCTATCACGATTCAACAGTTCTTAAATGCACACTTGGCATATTGTTGCAAACTTTTTGTTTAGCATGGAGAGGTCTGAAAAATGTTGACTTTGCTTTCATTGATTTAATGGAAGGAAGTCTTGTCATTATTATCTTTTAATAATTATTTTTATTGTATTAACAATCTCTTTCCAACCCTCAGAACCACAACATAGAGAGGCACATTTTACTTTTTGATCACTCTGTCTGTAGGCATATTTGTTTCTAGATTGTTTTTCCTTGCATTTTTGTGCCTCAACTTGGCATTTTGAGGTGGATTTCAAATTTTTTAGTGTATAACAAGGACATAGTTTAACTTGGACTCAATGGACAAATCTGTAGGTTTTGTTTTCCCTCCCTTTCAAACAAAACAAAACAAAACAAAAAAAAACAACCTACAATAAAATCAGGGGTTCTTAACACACTTTTGTGATCATGGATGGTGCTTATTTTAGTCTCTGTTGTAAAGAGGCTCATCTTTATGCAGAAAACTCATTTTGAACCTCTCAGCTTGTTTTGGAAAAATGCTATTGATACTGAATTACTTGATTATTAAGTCATAGATTACAGCCTTTAGTATCGAAGTATTGCTTGATATCTTATGGGGCCATCACTTACTCTAATTTTTTTCACCCTTGCTCTTGCTTTACCTCATTTGAGCTCAAATATATATTCAAATTATTATTGATATTTTTATTTTATCTTATCCAGATAAAATACTTTTATCCAGAATTTGAGTAGATAACATTGAGGTATCTACATTACCTTGGTCCTCTATGTTTTAAATGTCTGGCTTTTTCTTGAAGTAGAGTTTAAGATGATTATGATTATGTAGCGTTTACTTCACTAACTGCCTATTCTTAATGTATAGATAGTTATACAATCTCTATACTATACTCTTAACCTACAGTATATTGTATTATGTTTGAATATATCCATGACATGACTCCTGAAGTCTCTTCAAATTCATTTCTCAATATACTCCAATAGGAAACTGAATTTATCCTTATATCTCAGTCAGGGTAATGCGTAAAAGTTACAGAGCATCTCTATTAAAAATGGGTTTGGAATATTAAATTAATTTGCTCAAGGAATTCAGAGTACTTATGTGACTGACAATGGCTTTATTTAATGATAATTCTCTGAATTTGCTATTTAAAGTGTTTTTTCTGCCATTGATTGGTTGTATTGTTAAAGCACTCCATCTCGTTCCATATATATATATATATATGACTGAAGACAGTTTGGGAATGTTAATAGAGAAAAAGACAGAGGGAATAACCAGAATCTGAACATCAGTGGAACCTGGAACCTGTCATAGAAAATACAAGGACCAGAGATCAGTGGCAGCCAGCCACAGAGCCTTGTGATCTTTTGCAAGACAGCGCCAACTTGCTGACACCTTGATTTTGGACTCCTGCTAGCCTCAATACCATTAATAAATAAATACCCACTGTTTAAGCCAACTCTAATACATAGTATTAATTTACTTGTATGATCATGTAACAAAGGAGTCACACTATAGTCAGTGTAGCTAACCATTTATGCTTGTCTATTACATTCAAAATTGAATGTACTCCCTTGGTAGGCTTTTAAAATACTTTTCTTGCATGTGTGAAACATATATACAAAAAATAAATAATCTTCAAAGTACATTTTAGCAAGTAGTTACAGAACAGATTTCAAAGTTTGGCATGGTTGCCACAGTTTTTCATATTCCTACTAACTTCATTCCTGTTAACTCTAAAGAACACTTAGGGCTTTTACTGAGACTCTACAAAAATTTCATGTAATAAGTTTACTTTCTTGAAGCCCTATAACTTACAAAGGGTTCCTAGGCCAGCTAAGCCCTGAAACCCAGAGGGGTCAGTCTCTCCGAGAACATCAACTAATTCCATCCCCCTATTCTATAGTGTTGACTCCCCATTTCAACATTTCAACAAAAGTTTGAACGGGCATAGACCTTGGTAAGTTTTGATGCATATTTTATGCAAATATTTATTCATATTTGTTCTTTTGTTATATAATTGTTCACTGAAAAATAAACTATTCTCATTAGACTGATTTTAGGTTTTACTTAATTAAAAATACCCTCTGTGACATGTAGTAACCCTACTGTAATACAAGCCAAAAGTGAATATGGCAGATTTAGAATAATTCAAATTCTCACAAATTATTTTAAATGTTCATTTAATGTTCCATGGAGGTGAACATTTATACCACAGGAAAACTGTCAGCCGTAATTAGCAAAGCAAGCTGTCAAAGTTGATAGTAGTTACTTTATTTCAAGAAGTCCTTTCAGCAAATTTCTTCCATTTGTAAATTGGACACAAAAATTCCATGAAGTTATTGAACCACATGGCTAAGGATTAAAATACCTATTATAATGTAGGCAGAAAGACCAGTTTTATTCCTGAAGTTTTAATGATACAAGTTGATAGAATGGTCTGTGATGAATATGCCAGCCCACTGTTACTGTCAGCAAAAATAGAGATATAAATAGCATTTTGTTTTCTGTTTCACCATCAAATTATCTGTGTCTTTCTCAGTCACATGTTGGTTAAAACATTTGCTTGGTGATAAACTTTAAAGAGTAATAGAATATTAATTAATAGTAATAAAAACAGGAATGAACATCAGTGCTATAAAATGATGCCTCCCCACTAGCTTGTTAGCTGAAAAGTTTACAAACCAACTAAACTTTCAAAAATAATTAGATAATCAAGACTTTTTAGTATTTATCATATCCCTAAGTTTTGTTTTCTTTCCCCATAATGTTAGAGATTAGTAGTTTGTGTGATTATGTAAGTTTGCATCTATGTTTCTGCTTCACTATTCATCATGGCATTAATCTAAATAAGAAAATCACACTAAGTTTCTCAAGACTTCTGTCTATAGGTTATAAAATTCATTATGAATGAGACATAATCTCAAAGTTTTAAAAAATATAAGATTACTTTACTTTTTAAATTTGGGGATTTATCTTAAGAAATATATGATCTTTCCCCCTTCTCTCTTTTTCTTTCTTTCTCTCATCTCAATGAAATATTATCACTTACCGAATAGCATGGCTCTCTCTCTCTCTCTATATATATATATATTTGTTTAATGACAGAAATTTTGGAAACAGACACGAGACAACTGGAACTCTCATAAATCGATGGTGAAAATGTAGAATGGGACAACCACTTTGGAAAATCTGGCATTTCTCTGTAAAGTTAATCACCACCAATGACCCTATGGACCTATGACCCACCAATTCCACTACAATAATTTTACCCCAATTAATTGTAAATATAAATACCCATAAAGGCTTATACAAGAGTAATAATGGTAATTTTATTTGTAATAGTAAATATCTAGAGAAAGCCTACATATCTATTATTTTTTTAGAATGCCTGAACAAACTGTGAAATATTCTTAAAATAAAATACTGCTCAACAGTAAAAAGGGATGCATGATACACAAACAGCATGGATGAATCTGGCAAACAGAATGCTGAGTTGCACAAAAAAGTAGACTGTACTTGATATCTGAAATTGTGAAAACAAATCTTTGGTTGCTGCTTAGTTGCTGCTTCTGAGGAATGAGGAGTAAAAATGATTATACACACATGACAAGATGCTGATACGATGATAATGTTCTATAGTTTGAAAACAGTTTGAATTAAACAGGTGTATGCCTTTTTCAGTATTTTTCAGTACTCACCAAATAGCACTCTTTAAAACTGAGCGTTAAAAAATTATCTCAAATTTAAAAGCTAAGGAACAAACATAACCATGCATTAAACTCTCATTGTTGATATGCATGCTGAAGCATTTTGGGGAAATAATTCTTAATTATATGGATGCAGAACCAAAATTGGAAGTGGACTGATGTCCGCAACTTACTTTGCAATTAATAAAAAATAAGATGGATTTATGAATTATAGATGTAATGGATGATAGATAGATAGATAAGTAGATTAATAGTTTGATAAATTGAGTGTGATAAAATAATCATAGTAAAATTTTACTTGTAGAATTGAGTTCCCGAATATACGTGTATTCATTCTGAAGTTGTTTTAACTACTTTATGATTCAAATATTTAATACTGCAATGACAGTAATGTTGGTAAAAGTGAATAGAAAATTTACACATGCCTTGACAACATGTATGTCAGTATTGCCTTTATTGGGACTATAAAATGATCAGATAGAAAAAGAGAGGAGAAATTTCCCAAGACAGTTTTGTACACTGCACAGAATTACTCTGCTATTTAATATATTGGTTTATGATTTTTCATAATTTTAGTTTCTATAAATTATATGTATTTTTGTCTTAATTTCCTTTTTTCTTTTTAAAGGACCCTTCTCTCCTTTGTAAATTTGTTGGGTTATTCATTCTGTAGTTAATCTTCATTTTTGAAATGAAGATTTTTCATAAATTTCTAATTTTCCTATATTCTAGGCCCTTATTTATAGATGGACAATCTTTTTTGTTTTCTAACATTTGTCTTGTTTTCTTTTAGCTCATTTTGAAATATTATGATTTGTTCCTGTTTCATGAGCATGTTTTCTGGCATAGTTTAATTATCTGAAATATTATATACTCAATCTTTATTTCTTCATAATAACTTTGGTTTTATAATTATCATTTTCTATTGTTCACTTTAAGGTGAAATTGCTTTTGCTGGTTTTTTGGAAAGAAGAATAGGTTTCACTACTTTTTTTACAGTTTTATGGCTTCAGAATTTTTTCTTTAGCTTTTTTTCATAAAACAAAAAGATTTACGATCATTCTTTTGCTGAGATTTCCTGGATCTATTCACTTCCTCCCAGTCTCACATGGTACGATTATTTTCTTTACCTTATTTTGTACCTCTACTGCTCAAACACAGTTCTTTCTACATCAGTTTCTGCAGTGTGATGTGCCATGTGATCTAGAAACAAGCTAAACTTGATTGGTATGATAGTTCATAGCGTCTTCCCATTCAAATCTCCAGGTTGACTTCTGCATTAGAAGTCATAGCTATGAAAATCGGCCTATTACATTTTCCAATGAGTATCAGTTGGCTAACACTGGGTTCCTCTGTTCAAAGGCCTCTTTGCCATTATTTTGCTACTTATGCACCCTTCCCGACAACCCAACAAATGCTGATGCTATGCTGGTCTTGCTCTTTTCTTGTGTTTCTTGTGTTTGTGGGTGTCCATGGATGTTTTCGTTTCCCTGGCTGCTCAGATAAATAGGTGCAAAGAGTTGGCTTAAACAATAGGAATTTATTAGCTCATTGTTTTAAGGCTAGAAAAAAGTCCAAATTAAGGTGTAATGAAAGCAATGCATTCTTTCCGAAGACAGGTGTTCTGGTGATGCCTGCTTGTGTTCCTTGATCTTGGGCTCCCTTGTCACAAGGCAATGCACATGGTGGCCTCTACTGATCTCTTTCCTTCTCTACTGGGTTCCATTGGCCTTCAACACTTACTTTCCTGTCTGAATTTTTTTCTGCTAAGAAAGACATCAATATGATGTTTAAGAGACATCCTATTAGGTTAGGCCACAACTTAACTAAAATAACCTCATCAATAAGTCTGACTTACAATGGGTTCATGCTCACAGGAATTAAGTTTAAGAATTTGTTTTTCTGGGGTATATTACTCCATACTACCACAATTGGGATAGGTCTTCTTGTATTTTTCTTGTAGATATCGTCCATGAGTTGTTGGTTTTGCTATTCAATTTATTCTAACATTTTCATTTTATTGGGAGAGTCAAGATTTCAAAACTATACTACAGCAGGTGCTGTCACTATCTTTCTAGCACTCTACTGCACTTTACTAAAGCATGGTTTTCACTTTTTAAGTTTTAAATGCTCATTTCTTTGATAATTTTATTTTTATATTTAACTTATTCTTGTATTTAATGTTATATTCATACAAATATTTTATATTATTTGTATTTTTAAAAACTGTATTTAAAATCTGTGTTATATAGAATTCATCTTTTGTTGAAATACATTTCTTCACATGTAAAATCTACATTACAAAATAGTAAAATCGTTAGGTGTATGCTATGACTACATAATCACGCACATAGTTGCAATCTCCCTAGGTTGTTTACTTATAGTGTTGTTTTGAATTTTATTGTTTCAGGATGAAGCCAACTTTCTTTAGGACCACAGCCAAATTGATCCCTTCTATTGATAATAGTGAAAACAAATGGAAATGTTGCCAAGCATTCATTTACCTTTGTGGCTTATTAAGGCTGCATAGATTAGTCACAATTCATGAATTAAGTGTTTAATTTCATTTTGAAATATAGCTAATTAATATTATTTTAGTAGTTTACATAAATTTATTTATTCATTTATACTGAGATCTACTATTTTTAAAATAGTGTATATTTGTACCTGTGTATTTAGTTTTTGTTTTGATTTTTGTACTGTCTATAAAATATATCCTTAATTCAATAAAAAGGAGTATGTGCAAAAATTCAGAGAAATTTACATGGAAACTTTAAAAATAGAGAAAGAATTCATAGACATTTAATGTTCAATGAATTTAAGATTAATTGCAAAAGTGAAATATAGGGGATCCTTATGATGAAAATACAATGTTGTTTCCTTTTTTTATTTTTTAAGTTACAGAATGACATAAATACAAGTTTGTTGTATCAGTACATCTTAGAGTTCTATATTTTAAAATATCTGTAGCTGACATAATAATATAAAATACCATAAATGCTGATTTGCAAAATAAACTGAAATATTTTTAAATATATGAAATGAATTAGAGATTTGAAGTCATTGGAAGTTCAAGAAACTTTTAATTTTGGTTTATATGTTTTGAAAATTGTAAGTTTTCTTTTTTTTTAGTTTCCAGAGCCCAGCATAGAAAATGAAAATAACAACTAGAATTAAAATGGCAGGAAAACAAAAAAAATTAGACACTATTTCATTAACCAACTGTAATCTCATTCTATATATCAAATGTTAATTTAAATTTAGACAGTGTTTCCTCAGAATGTGCAAGTGATGCAGATATTTGTCAATGGGATTTTTTTAGAGTTCCATCAATCACGGACAGCGTTAATTCCTTTTCTTTCTCTATTGCTTATTAGAGCATCATATTCATTTTCAGAACTTAAATATCACTGTTCTTTAAATGTGATACCCTGAGATTTTGCAAATGCAGTGGCATTTTAATGTTACAGAGGTCCATAATACTGTAGAATAGGATACATAGTATAATGAAAATTATATTTATTGAAGTTAAGTACAGAGAAATATAGTAAAAATAATTAGATATAAATCACTTCAAATTATGCATCTTCTTACAGTTTTGTGCCTGATTACTTTTTAATATGTCATGGCATTCTTTAGCAGCTCTTGCTTCCTCATTAGTGTATTCAAATTTGATATTTCCTTTATAGAGCATGTGTGCAATTCATTTAGTACAAGGTTATAAATTTTAGAAAATTAGGTTCTACGTTCATTAAATTTGAACATTATGATAAATTAAAGTATAACTTTTGAGTCTTTAATGATATATGAACTAACCAACAAGAGTTTGTTTTGTTTCTGTTTTATAAAGTATTATATTGAAGAACTCTGTATTGCTATTGTTTTCACGATTTTCCTTTTCTTATTCTTAGACTAACCCTACATAAATGACTCTTCTATATATTACTTAAATACTATATATTATATACTATGTCATAATCCAGTTATTAAAAAATTTTATGAATTCACTAAAATAAATCAATACATTTTTATGATACTATATAGCCCCAAATAATAAACTGTTCTTGACCAGAATGCTTTTCTGAGAAAGTGCTGCTGAAACAACACTGAAGGGTATGCAATTTTGAGTTTTTATTTTACTTTATTTATTTCAAGGTAATTTCATGAATGTGCAAGTACAAAACATGACATGAATTGACAATTGAAATGCATGTCTGGAAGTCAAAATAATTATCATTTGTGACATAAGTTTGAGTTATTGGTGACTATGTAGAAATTACTGATCTGTATATGGGTAAGAGACTTTTCACTGGAAGAGAATAGAAACAGAATAGATATGATTGTATCTTTTGATGTATTGTTAGTAATCATAGTTTTTTGAAAAGGCAGAGATTGAGCTAATAAAACTTTGTCTTTTCAAATGGTAAAAATGGTGAAGAAACCAGTGAGATTACTAGGTATGTAGAAGGATCAAAATACCATGGCTGCTTCTCTTTCTCTTTGGCTATCCGAATTCTTTAATAAAGTCATTATGTATAGGCAATCACTGAAGCTAAGATTCTGAAGGTAAATTATTGTTATGGGCTTTTCCCTCATTACCTCCCACATAAAATGTTTGATTAGCATCAGCAATAGCTTTTATCCATCCATCCATCTATCCATCCATCCATCAATCCATCTAAGCACCTGTCCATTCATCCTTGCATACATCCATCTAATCTTGGGTGATGTTTTACATCCAAATTCATGGATAATACCAATCCAGTTTCTATGACAAATATATTTTTAACCAAGCTTCTCTCACATTTAAATAAATACCTATATTCAATGTATTGTAATAAATGCTAGTGTAACTTTATTTATAAATAGATCAAAGTAGATTATATTTTATGGATTAAACTTTCTTTTAGGAAGAGAACATTTGTTTAAATGAGAATGCAGTTGAGTATTATTGTCAATCTTTCTGAAATGATTTCTGAAGCATATGTTTCTTGTACAAAGATGTGCCTGACCAATACTATAAGAAAGAGAGATAAAGGGGAAGCAATTTAAATGTAGTTAGAATATTTGCTTTTCTCTTATGAATTCCTAAGTGTAAATTAACATTTTCAAAAATATTTTATCAGTTTCTACAATTTCTGATTTGGAGAATGAGATTATCTATTGGGGAAGATTACTTAGCTTTCCACTCCTTTGTCCTTATAATTTGTATGTGTAGATGTGGGATTTATGCTGAGGATGTTGTGATGGTTGGGTCCTGGTGTCAACTTAGCCAAATGAATATGCCTAGTTGTCTGGTCAGGCACACACTGGCCTCACCATTACTGCAAGGATATTTCACGGCTGGCTGATAAACCATAAGGCTGGTGTATTAAATCATCAGTCAGTTGATTGCATCTGTGACTGATTTACATTTGCTATCAAGTAAGGTATGTCTATCGCAACAAAATAATCCAATCAGTTGAAGGCTTTTTAAGTTCCTCCTTAAAAAGAGAGACTCTTGCACTGTTTCTTCAGCCAGTGAGCATCTCCTGTGGAGTTCATCCAGACCCTTCATCAGAGACACCAGCATCACAGCCTGCCTTATGGATTTTGCACTCTTCCATTCCCGTGGTTATGTGAGATACCTTTTTATAAAGGTTTATCTCATATTTACAGATCTCTCCTGTTTGCTCTGTTTCTCTGGAGAACCCTGACTAACACATATGTTATCCTATCATAGAATGTTTTTGAGGCAAACTTTGGAACTAGAAAGCACAGAAATTATTATGATTTACAAATTTTCCAACTTTAATGAAAGCACATCATATATTTTGCTTTTTGATATAATTTATTTACTTTAAAACTTTTTGATTCAATCAATGAAAATTGGTATACATATAAACATTTTTTATTTTGAAAATCCATGTCCACTTACCAAAATTGGGCATGAAAATATGTCTCTTTTAGCCAGTTGAATATTAATTTCAAAATAGAAAAAGTATTCTAATTTACTTGAACACAAAAGGAAAAATAAGAAATGGGGGATGAAATAAGGAAAGCTCAGAATGAAACACAGAGAAGTCCTGGGAATAACAAAACAAGGCATTGACACGGACATAACTGGTAAAAAAAAAAAAAAAAAAAAAGGACTCTCTACTACAACAAAATCCTGAAACTGCCAGTCCTTAGACAAAAGCCAGTTTGGCCAAACATAAAAATTAAACTGTTAGCATAGGACATAAGTAGGTTTAAGGGCAGGGAGTACATTTGGAAGTCAGGTATTTGGATTAGCAAAGAACAAATATGTAATCCTTCAATAATTTTATTTCAACATAGGCATTGGCTATCCTGCAAATTTTATTTGCTTATGTTGGCTGATAACACATGCTGAACTCCTCTTTTTCAGTTCTTGCTTTTTATTGGGGAAAAATATGCTATATTTTAAAAAATAGTCAAGAATCTTTTGCTGGAAAAGTATTGAGGAAAAGAATATTTTATTTTAATTACAATATATTTAAAAATTAGAAGTACAATCGCTAATAAAAGAAACATAGTGATCATTCCCTAGAGAATCACTCCCAGAGTAATCATGAAGAGAAATAAATAAATCATGTAGAGAAAAAAAAGATGTATGTTGAAAAAAAGACTGGGGGCTTAGTGGCAGAATTCTCTTCTGCTATGCCAGAGACCGAGGTTTGCTTCCCGGTGCTTGTCCATGTTAGAAAAAAAAAAAGTAAAATTAAGTTTGATAAAACATTTTTCTACATTAATTGTCTCATATTGGTATAATATCTTTTCTATGTGATTTTAAGAATGTCAACATGAATTTTAAATTAATTTAAATATAATTAACTGAACAATTATTTTAAAGGTATATATATTAGTTTGTTACGCTCCCTGAAAGCGTTATACTAGAAATGGCTTTTAAAAAAGGAAATATAAAAAGTTACACGTTTATAGTTCTAAGGTTATAAATGTGTCCTACTTAAGGTATCCAAAGAAAGAAAACCTTGACCCAAGGTCGGGTGACCTGGGAAGGTACGTGGCTGGCATCTGCTGGTCCCTTGCTCCCGGACTCCATTGCTTTCAGCCTCTGTTTCCTAAGGGGGTTCCTCACTTAGCAACCGTGGGCTTTCATTTAGTTCTTGTGGGACACAACCTTGGGCTCTGAGCTCAGCATCTCATGGGAAGACACACAGCGATGTCCATTGGGCCTTCCATCTCCAAACGTCTTGGTCTGACCTAGGTTTGGTTAGTTCACCCTCTCTGAAGCAACTGCCCCCCAAATGTCTGCATTTGCTCTGCCATTTCTGAAGTTTCTCCAAAAATGTTTGCCCTTTGAAAGGCTCTAGTAAGCTAATCAAAACCCATCTTGAATGGGTGGAGTCACATCTCCATCTCATAAAAGGTCACACCCACAATCGGGCATGCCACATCTCTGTGGAGCTAATCTCATCAGAAGTGTCCACCATATAGCATCGGATCAGGATTAAAAGAAATGACCGCCTCCACAAGAATGGATCAGATAAAAACACGGCTTTTCTTGGGACTTGACAGATTCACATCAGTACAGTATAATTATAAAATTTTCAATTTAATATTTATAAATATTGAATTATGAGTATATTTATAAACATACATGAGCAGTACTAATCCAGTGCTTAAATAGCTCTCTATCTTTTGTAGTTTTGTGGTATAGATGAAAGATTAATGAAAACCAATAGTTGATAAATCTAAAAAGCCTCACCAATAATTTCTGGCCCTCTTTTCTCCATGCTACTTTACAATAGCCCATATATGAGATATATTGTGTCTTTTTAATGTATTATACATATAAGTTTGTACTTTAATGGTGGTAATGGTGATGCGGGGCAAGAGGACTGGCAGGAAATCAACAGTGGTTAACATTAGATATTTTACGTGTGAGTATTAAAAATTGCAGAAAATTCAAATTAGATCTCCTGGATTAAGGTTTACCTAAACCACTGATAAATTGAAGGTGAAGTGAATTAAAGAAACAAACTAGAAAATTTAGCAGCTATTTGTACCTAGCTAAAATAGGTACATAGGCAAAGAAAATCCATTTCTTGTAATAGACAATTGGTAATTTTTATGATTTACATTAGTAACTATTTCCAATCCAATAATTTTTTTTAGATTGCAAATTGATACTTACACATTACCAGGAACAGTGTATATGTACAATCAGAGGTTTAAATGCAGTCCATTATGAGATATGATACATAAATAGTTTAGGTTTAGACATTTTTTAAAAGCTTATCTCTACTTTTTTAGGAATTTAATAATAAGGGCAAAAAACATCACTACACATGCTTTGCATTTCAGAAAATCCTTCATTATAAAGATCATCAGAATCTGAGGAATCAGAGATGAAATAAAAATAGAAATGATCATCACCAACTGAACTATAAATTATTCACTTGCAAATTGACCACTAAACTGGAGGTATGTATCTTTCCCATTGGTATTAATACATTAGGAAATAGTGAAAAGCTAAGACTTGTTAATGGATGACATAATTTGATAGTTTCCCACACAGAGTTCTATGGGGATAATGATCTTTAAAAGTAGTAGTTTATGGGAATTATGTGCCAGTTAGCATTACTCGTGCAGTCTTACCTTTGTATATACTCTCTCTTACCCTAGGTAAAGGAACACTGCTACCATAAACACCAGTGTTTATATGTCCATTCTTGTCCCCCACTCTCATTTCCTCCAAGTATAGACCTAGCAATGGGGTTACAACATTATATGGCAACTCAGCCCCTAGCCTCTTGTGGAACCACCACACTGCCCTCTGGAGGGCTTGCACCTCTCAGCTTCCCTACCAGCAGTGAATAGGTACATCTATTTGTATCCATTTCCTCCAGCACTTGTTTCTCTTTGTTCATTTTTAAACAACTTTATTTACACGTTATACAATCAACCTAAGTAAATGTATCTATTCAACTTCACCACCAAAACCTATATGGAGACATTTCCTTTTCTTCCCCATAGAATCCATACCCCACCCACATGCCCCTGACTTGTAGACATTTAGTTTTGGTATAATGCCTTTGATACAGTAAGTGGAAGCATATTACAATGTTACAATGTTGACTACAGACTCTAGCTTTCATTGATTGTACCTTTTCCTGTATATAATCCATTTTCGACCCCTTGCAATATTGACATTCATTTGTTTTTCCCCATGAAAAGATGTTTTTCTATTTGTACATTTAATCACCATCATTGTCCATTCTAGGCGTTCCTAAATCATAGCCTCAGTCTTTATACTCTAACTTTCCTTCTTTTTTTTTTTATATGCCCCTAGTCTTCTCCCTCAACTATACGCACATTCACCTCCATTATATTCTTGTGCTGTCATCAGATAGTATTGTGCTATCCATTTCTGAATTTTTCCAATAAGTCCTGTTGCACAATATGTATTCCTTCAGCAACAAATGCCTAATCTCTACCCTCTTTCTGTCTCCTTTTATCACATGTTATCAAATTTAGCTTTCAAAGTTCACTCATAAATATTAGTTCATAATAGTGCAACCATAAAGTATTTATCCTTTGCTTCTGACTAATTTAATTCAGCATAACTTCCTCAAGTTTCATCCATGTTGTTACATGTTTCATTATTTTATTTTGTGATACAGCTGTGTAATATTTCATCATTCATATATACCAAATCTTATGTAGCCACTCATCCATTGATGAACATTTAAGCTGTTTCCAACTCTTGGCAACCATAAATAAGGCTACTCTAAACATCAGTGTACAAATATCCATTTGTGTCCTTACCTTTAATTCTACTGAATATATACCTAGTAATGGGATTGCTGGATCATGTGGCAACTTTACACCCACCTTCCTAAGAAACTGCCAAATTGTCTTCCAGAGTGGTTATACCATTTTACATTCCCACCAACAATAGATAAATGTGCTTCTTTCTCCCTATCCTCTCCAGCCATTGCCACTTTTTTTTTTTTTAATAATGGTCATTCTAGTGGGTGTGAGATGATATCTCATTGTGGTTTTGATTGCATTTCCCTAATAGCCAGTGAAGCTGAGCATCTTTTCATTTGCCTTTCAGTCATTTGTGTTTCTTCTTCTGAAAAGTGTCTGTTAAAGTCTTTTGTCCCTTTTTATTGGATTGTTTGTCTTTTTTCTTGTTGTATTAAAGAATCTCTTTATATAGTCTGGATACTAAACCTTTATCTGATATATGGTTTCCAAATATTGTCTCCATTTGTACAACTTGTCTTTTTGCCTTCCTGATAAAGTTCTTTGATGCACAGAATTATTTAATTCTGACGAGGTCCCATTTATCTATTTCTTTTTTCAGTGCTTGTGTTTTGGGTGTAAAGGTCTAAGAAATGACCTTCTATTACCAGATGTATAAGATACTTCACTATCTTTTCTCCTACCAGTTTTATGGTCTTAACTAATGATTATGTCTTTCATTCATTTTTGAGTTAATTTCTCCATAAGGTGTGAGATATGGATCCTCATTCGTTCTTTTGCATATGGGTATCCTGTTTTCTAAACACCATTTATTGAAGAAGCTACACTATCCAGGTGGTTTGGCTTGACTGCTTTATCAAAGATCAATTGTTCATAGACAAGAGGGTCTATCACTGAACACTCAATTCTATCCCATTGATGAGTATATCTCTCTTTATGCTACTGCCATGCTGTTTGGACCACTGTATCCTAATAATATGCTTTAAAGCCAGGTAATATGAGATTTTCCACTTCATTTTTTCTTCTCAAGATATTTTTAGATTTTTGAGGCATACTCCCGTTCAAATAAATTTGGTTATAGGTTTTTCTATTTCTGAAAAGTAAGTTGTTGGGATTTTAATTTGTGTTGCACTGAATCTATAAATCAATTCAGGTAGAATTGGCCATAATTATATTTAGTCCTCCAATCCACAGATAGTATGCCCTTCTATTTATTTAAGACTTCCATTATTTCTTTTAGCAATTTATTGTAGTCTTCTTTGCATCGGTCTTTTGTATCCTTAAATTTATTCCTAAATATTTGATTATTTTTGTTGCTATGATAAATGGATTTTTATCTTGATTTCCTCCTCAGATTGCTCATCACTAGTGTATAGAAACACCACTGATTTTTGGGTGTTAGTTTTGTACCTTGCTTCTTTGCTGTACTCGTTTATTAGCTCTTGTAGTTTTGTTATAGATGTTTTGGGATTTTTGACATTAGTGTTATGTCATCTGCACACAGTGATAATTTTACTTCTTCCTTTCCAATTTGGATGCTTTTATGTCTTTCTCTTGTCTAATCACTCTAGCGAGAACTTCCAGCACAATGTTGATAATAATGGTGACAGTGGGCATCCTTGTCTTGTTCCTGATGCCAGACAGCAAGTTTTTAGTATTTCCCCATTGAGAATGATATCAGCTGTGGGTTTTTCATAGATTCCCTTTATCATGTTGAGGATGTTTCCTTTTATTCTTATCCTTTGATGTGTTTTCATAAAGAAAGGATGTGAAATTTTGTCAATGCATTTTCTGCGTCAATCAAGATGCTCATGTGATTTTTCCACTTTGGCTTATTGATATGATTTATTACATCACTTGATTTTCTTGTGTTGAACCAGCCTTGCATACATGGAATAAATCCCACTCAGTTATGAAGTATAATTCTTTTCATGTGCTGCTGGATTTGATTTGCAAGTATTTTGCTGAGGACATTTGCATCTACATTCATCAAAAAGGTTGGTCTGTAATTTTCTTTTCTTGCAGTATCTTTGTCTGGATTTGATATTAGGGTGATGCTGGCTTCATAGAATGAGTTAGATAGATTTCCCTCCCCTTCAATTCTTTCAGGAATTTGAGCAGAGTTAGCACTAATTCTTTCTTAAATGCTTGGTAGTATTCACATGTGAAGTCATCTTGTTCTGGAGCTTTCTTTCTTGGGAGCTGCTTGATGACTGATTCATTCTCTTGTGATTGGTATGATGAGGTAGTCTATTTCTTCTCAAGTAAATGTTGGTTGTTCATGCCTTTCTAGAAAGTCATCCATTTCATCTATGTCATCTAGTTTATTAGCATGTAGTTGGTCATAGTATCCTCTCATTCCCACCTTTATTTCTGTGGGGTATTTGGCTATGTTCCCCCTTCCAATTCTGATTTTATTTATTTAATTGTATCCTCTCTCTCTCTCTCTCTCTCTCTCTCTCTCTCTCTCTCTCTCTCTCTCTCTCTCTCATCTCTCTCTCTCTCTCTCCTCTCTCTCTTTCTCTCTCTCTTTCTCAGCTTAGCTAAGAGTCCATCAATCTCATTGATTTTCTCAGAGAACCAACTTCTGGTTTTGCTGATTTTCCCTATTTTCATATTCTCAATTTGTTATTTCTGCTCTAATCTTCACTATTCTTTCTTTTTGTTTGCTTTAGGGTTAGTTTGCTGTTATTTCTCTACCTCTTCCAAGTGAATAGTTAATTCCTCAATTTTTGCTCTTTCTTCTTTCTTAATACAGACATTTAAGGCAATAAACTTTCCTCTCAGCACTGCCTTTGCTTCATCCCATAAATTTGGCATGTTGTATTCATTTGCCTTGAGATATTTATTGATTTCTCTTATAATTTCTTTCTTGACCCACTGGTTGTTTAAGAGTTTGTTGTTTAGCTTCCAAATATTTTCTGGTCCTCTTCCTATTACTAATTTCCAGCTTTATTCCATTATTATCTGAGAAGATTTTGTAAAATTCAAATCTTTTTAAATTCATTGAAACTTACTTTGTGACCCAGCATATGGTCTATTCTTGAGAATAATCAATGAGCACTTGAGAAAAATGTGAATCCTGCTGTTGTTCTGTAAATGTCTTAACTATAGTTCATTAATCATATTATTCAAAATCCCTTTTTCCTTATTGATCCTCTGTCTAGATGTTTTATCCATTGATGATAGCGAGGAATTGAAGTCTCCAACTATTATGATAGAAGTGTCTACTTCTCCCTTCAGTATTGTTAGTGTATGCCTCATGTATCTTGGACCACTCTGGATTAGTGCATAACTATTTAGAATTATTATGCCTTCTTATTCAATTGTTCCTTTTATTAATACATAGTGTCCTTCTTTGTCTCTTTTGTTTTACATTTGAAATCTAATTTGTTGTGTATTGGTATATCTATCTATAAATATTGTAAATACCTACAATATTTCATTCATTGTTTGACTGAAATATCTTTTTCCAATCTTTCATTTTGAAACTATTTTTGACCTTGAACCTAAACTGAGCCTTCTGTAGTTGGCATATAGATGGGTCCTGTTTTTTAATGATCATGCCAGGCTATGTCTTTTGATTGGGAAGTTTAATCCATTAACATTTAATGCTATTACTGTATGGCAGTGTTTTCTTCTGCTATTTTTGTATTTTGGATTTTATATATCATATCTATTTTTTTGTTTTTCTCTTTTCTGATGGCCTCCATTTCTATACTCTTCTTCAGACCTTCTTCTCTCTTGTTTTTTCCTATATGCCTGAGGCATTTTCTTTAGTGTTTCTTGCAGATACTTTCTCCTACTCACAAATTCTCTTGATTACTGAAAATATTTTAATCTCCCCCCAAAATGAATGACAGTTTTGCTAGATATAGAAATCTTGGCTCATAGTTTCTTTTTTTCAGAATCTTAAATATATCATAGCACTGCCTTCTCACCTCTATGTGTTCTGCTGAGAAATCCATACATAGTCTTATCAAGCTTCCCTGTATGTGATGGATTCCCTTTCTCTTGCTGCCTTCAAAATTTTCTCTTTGTCTTTGACATTTGACAATCTGAATAGTAAGTGTCTTGGAGTATGTCTATTTGATTTATTCTGTTTGGGGTATTCTGCACTTCTTTCTGTAATTTTATGTCTGTCATACGAAATGAGAAATTTTCAGTGATTACTTTCTACATTAGTGTTTCTATTCCTTTTCCCTTCTCTTCTATTTCTGGGATAGCCACAACATATATAATCATGCACTTTATGTTGTTATTCAATTCCCTGAGACTCTTCTCATATTTTCCCTATATTTTCTTTTATGTGTCTGATTTCAGAAGTTCAGTTGTCTACTTTCACTGTTCCTTTCTTCTGCCTCTTCAAATCTATAGTGTAGGTTTCCTTTTTTTTTTTTCATATATTCTCCTGTGCCTTTCATTCCCATAATTTCTGTGATTTTTTTCAAACTTTTGAGTTCTTCTTTATGCTTACCAGTGTTTTCTTTCTATACTCTCTCAACTCATTGATTTGATTTCTGATGAGATTTTGTATGTCTATTCAAACATCCTGAATGAGTTGTTTCAATTCCTGTATCTCATTTGAAGTGTTGGTTTATTCCTTTGACGAGGTCATATCTTTGATTTTCCTAGTGTGATTTGCTATTTTTTGTTGGTGTCTAGGCATTTGATTTCCTTAGTTAATTTATTCTGGAGGTTGTTTCCACTCTTTTACCTATAGTAATTTCCACACCTCACTATGCCACCATCTTTCCTGCCTCCAAAATACTTCTTGAGATTCTGTAGGTTGAAAACTGGTTTCCTATTTTAAATGCCAACTCCAAGGAAAAGGAATATATGAAGCAAGATAAAAATACTAAAAAGAAAGAGTTTATATGTGAAAAACATGATTTTATCATCTTTGTCTGTCTTCACACTCCCATCCCTCAACCTGCTTATTTTCCTGAATATCTTATCCCAATGAGATAATGGAGGTAAAGACCCGGTATTATTATTCCCAGAGCTAAGTAATCATCACCTCTCTTCTTTTAAGCAATGATTGGGAAATCACCAGCTTCACAGATGTTCCATAAATACCAATTATGAGTTCAACTCCTACATTGATAATTCACAGTCCAGTTACTTACATTGACATGAACTTCTTTTCTTGGAGTATTAGTTCATAAATATTCCATTTTTATTGCAGTTAAATTATTTGTTTCCCATCTCTGCTGTCTCTCTACAACCAAGTGTCTATTTTTCCTTAAAAAATCTTTTCTATACCCAAAAGGAAACCAATTCATTCATTGCAAAAATGATAAGCATATGAAGAAAATATTTGTTTTGGTACTTACCAGAAAATTCATATTAGTTGGTTTTAATAATTCATATTATTAAAAATAAATGAAATTTTAAATCAATTTTAAGCAAATCTAGTAAAATGTAATATGTTGTTGTGCATCATTTGATATCTATCTATGTACTTTTCTGTATGAAACTGCATATCTCCTCTTTGGCCCTGACTGTCACACAGCCATCAGTAACTTTAAGTGAGACTGAGACCTGTAACCTAGCTCCAAGCTCAGGAGGAAAGTAGCATAAATTTGTCAACAGCTTTGTAGTCTCTGCTCTATTGGGAAATACATGTCTTTAATGGATATTAATACATTTATTCTAGGGATTTTATTTGTATTTAGATACATATTATAAGAAGATATTCTATCTCCAAATAACACACTTACACACAGATCAAATAATTTTCAATAACCAACGAATAATGAAGTCATTAGAAAATGTAAAAGTGTGAAAAGAAGACATATTAGCCATCTAGTTCTTAAACTTGTATGACTGAATTTTCTTTTGTAGAATATTCTGAAATGAATGGGGTACCTTTGCAAAGGGAAAAATAGGAACTTATGTATGTATATACCCAGAAATTTCTTCCCATATTGATTGTAAATGGATTTAAAACACCTGTCTTAGAAGTTGTATGACATGCCATTCTAATGTTATAGGTCAGAAGCTGAATTTTAAGTGATAGGCCAACTACAATTTGGCAGAGAGGAAACCAAACACAGTATCTAATAACCTTTCAATCTTTCCACTACTTATCTCATGACATGAACTTTATCTGGTTCTGAACTGTAGCTAATGACAAAAAGGCACACAAAATTGCACATTTTCACTATTGCAGATGGAATGTTAAAGGCCAATGAGTGTTAAATTCAAGTTATTTTCGAAAATAAATATGTTCTATGTTATTTTTAATCATTCATTTGAAAATACTCCTGCCAGAAACTGAATCTAACAGGTATCATTTATTACTCAGAAGATAATTGAGCACATTCACACGCTGAACTTAAATATTCAACATTTTATAATCACTCCTGCTAATTGTTGGTGTGAATGGAATGTCAGAGCATTAAGTGAACTTCTGCAATTACAATTGGCTGTTATGTTTAGTCTGAAGCAAGATTTATTCAACTTGAATGATATCTAATGTGTGATTATTTCTGCCTTCACTTTAGCTTAAAAAATACAATTGTCTTTTCAGCATTCCATTTAATCAAGTAGCATATATAATAGTCATTTAGAGGATTAGAATTCTGGAAATTATCCTACAGAGCAACAAATGGCCATTTTGGCAGACAGAAAAAGAACTCATCTCTAGCTTATTTTATTCTAAATATTTGGGAAATTAGGAGATAACATCAACTGTGTATATACTTACCACAATTAATACAGACTGTTATTTATTCAACATAAAACTGTTAAGAATTTCACACTGTAGGGTCTGGAAAAATTGTTCATTATAAACAGTCTGCTAAGTTGGCTGCCATAAGTGCATCCGGGTCTGAAGTTTCTGAGAGTATGATACAGCATAGCTTATGTAGCCATGATTCAGCACCTGTTATGTAACCAATGATGTAACACACATGTATCCAATCATATATCCCATGAATGACGTCACCTGTTGGTAAAATGCCACTTTTGTATAGTTTAGTATATAAGGCACTACTGCTCTGTAAGCATTAGAGCAGAGGGAACCAATAAAGGATGACCACTCTACCAGTAGCTCCTTGTGCCTTCTTTCAATTCACTCTTGGACCAAAACATCTGCTCCTTGAGCTGGAACCTGATATTTGGTGTAGTCGACCGGATTCAGTGAGTGGCCCCTCTGCCCTGGAGGATGCCGGACCAGAAGGGATGTGGACCTCCACAGGCTGGTGGTATCCCATAGCAGCTATTTTGCTGCAGTGGTCCACTCCAGAGGCTTGAGATCACATGGATACTACCCCACTGGTGATTACTAAGGCTTTGAAAGATATTGAAGCCAACATTCTCATTCTCCAGTGAGGTATAGCAGGGAAGAGGTCTTGTCTTTTTTTACTATGCTGTGGGAACAACATAAGGAGGCTTTAGCAGCACAAGCACAAGTTCAGAGCCTGCAACAGAAGCAAAATGAGCAGGAAACCCAGATCCAAGACCTGGAAAGGGAAGCAGCAGTGCCACAATCATCTGGGCCAGAAGGGGCCAGAGGTGCATAGCACCGTCCCAAGCAAGTGCCCTTCACTTGCTCTGTGCCCATTCCATAGTGAATCAATAGGCCCAGCATGAGTAGGCCTTGGCTTGGGAGGGTGGGCAAATGGGTCCCCACAAGTTCACCGCCAAATGACATGTATGGCATACACGTCGGAAGGACTCTGAGATTTCACCAAACAGGTATGGCAGAAGTCTGGGGAAACACTCTTGGTGTGGCTGCTGTATCTGTGGGACAATGGGGCTGATAGTTTGGAACCCTCAGAGGATGAGATGGTGAAATTGGATTCTGTTCTTACTCATGTATCCCTGTGGCAGCGTATAAAAAATAACTGGCAAGTTGTGCGGAGAAATGCTTCACTGATCAACTGGTGATGAGCTTGGCTCGACAGGTCTGGTGGAACCTGGAAGAACTCCCAGAAACTGTGAGTAAATGGGCTACAGATACAGACTTAGTCCAAATCATTCAGGAAATGGGGATGTGACAAATGATGTTCCATGGCCAATATAGGACACCCGATGATGAGCCGTTCACCACCTGTATGAAAGATATGATTTTAGCCATGGCACCACCTGGTACCTTTGGCACCTTGGCTTTGATCCTGGCCCCATATGTGGACCATAGTGTGCATGAGTTAAGCACCACTATAGCACAGTTAGGGGACGTGGAAGTGCATAAACGGGAGTAGGGAATGCACCTGGTAAAGAAAGGAATGGAGCTTCCATCCGAATGGAAGCTTCTCTGTACGCGGAAAGGGATTGGTAAAACTGGTGGCCCCATCAATGCATCCTGATTGCAAATGTGGGTTGAGTTAATAGCCACAGGGGTGGATCCTGAGAAAGTTTATCAACAGTCCAATGAAGTATTATAGGCTTCGTGGAAAGAGTTGCTCTGGGGACAGCAATTCACTAAACTAAAGGGGAAAAAGTAGGCTGAGCCCCACCCCGTGTGTTTATGTGATGTTTTGTGCTTGGGCAGTGGGAATGGTGTAGACTTGATTGACTGACATGTTGGTCAAGGGGCCTCGGTGGCAGGGGAACCAGGGGACCAAAGGCCAAACATAGAACTTTCAATATACTGGTCCTCCCACAATATACAGTGTGTCTGGGCCTAGTGGACATGGGGGCAGAATGCACATTGTTGTATGGAAACCCAGACCAATTTAATGGCTCTTTGACTCACACTGATGGATTTGGTCCATGTAAGACAAGCCACAGTAGTGCTTAGCATTGGTTGCTTGCTACCCCGAGCCTAAACAGTATGTATTTCTGCTATTCTTGAATGTATATTGGGCATGGATATTTTGCAAGGACTGACTTTAAGAACCACACAAGAATTTTGGTTATGGGTGCAAGTGTAAAACCTGTGCTTACAGGTCATCCTCATCATTCCCTGGTTCACCTGCCTGAGCCCCTAAGAATTGTTAAGGTGAGGCGATATCAATTGCCAGGAGGGCAAGAGGAGATTGGGCAGGCAATCCTACAATTGGAAAAGGCTGGGGTCATGAGGATGGCTCATAGTCCTTACCACTCTTCAGTTTGTTCTGTTTGAAAACCAGATGGCACATGGAGAATGACTGTTGATTTCTGTGAGCTCAATAAAGTCACTCCTTCCATGCTTACCACAGTACCATTGATGCCTGATATAATGGATCAACTGACTCTTTCCTTGGGACAGTACCACTATGTGGTGGACTTGGCAAATGTATTTTTCTCCAGTGACCTGGCTTTCTGATCATTGACCAGTTTGCATTCACATGGGAAGGGTGGCAATCGATATTTTTGGTGCTGCCTCAGGGCTATATGTGCGCCATGGTTTAGTGGCACAAAATTTGGTCACCTGTCTACATAAGGCTATGGTGTCTTTATATCATTATACAGATAATGTTATGTTAACCTCTGATTCTCTTACATATTTAAAAGAAGTCTCAGACAGACTGTGCTGCACACTAGATTCCTAGGCATGGGCAGTCAATTAAGCCAAGGTCCAAGGGCCTGGATGGTTTATCAAGTTCTTCTGAGTTGTCTGGTCAGATAAAACTAAAATAATTCCAGAGGCCATGATAGACAAAGTCCAAGCCTGCCCAAGATCAACCACATGAAATAACTGCAGGGTTTTGTAGGCCTTCTGAGATATTGGTGGATTTTTACCACCCATTTGGTTCAGGTCTTGAGTCCTTTGAATACATTAATATAGCAGGCATTTACTGCAGGGAAAAGAGCTGTAACCCAAGTCCAAGCATTGCAAGTGGTGGACAAAGTGACCCTCTTCTACTTGGATGTGACAACTCATGAAGCAGGCTTTGGCTAGGTGCTGTGGCAATACCAAGTTAAACACAAAGTTCCTATAGGATTTTCTTCTCAGCTATGGAAAGGGGTGGAAGTAAGCTACTCATCCATTGAGCATAAATAGCAGCATAAATGAGCTGCCATTTATGCTGCCTTGAAAGCAAGGGAGCCTATCATGGGTCTGCAAAAAGTGGTGGTGCGTTCTTAACTTCCCGTAGCTGGATGGGTGCAATCGTGGCTTACTGCCCCTTGCACAGGTGTGGTGCAAACCCCCACTTTAGCTAAATGGGGAGCCTACCTAGGACAGAGGACCATGCTTAGTACCAGTCCCCTTGCTCAGGAATTACATACCCTTCTAAGTCCAACAACTTCAGGAATTTCCAGGACCTCAAGTCCTCCAGTACCAGAGCAGCCTAGTCCATGTTTGGAAGGTCAGCTTCCTACACCAGCTGATGCCTATTATACTGATGGTTCCAATAAAGGCAATCCACCCCATTGGATGGTGGTTGGAATACAGTATGATACTGAGGAAATCTGGCTTGAAATGGGCACTGGGAAGAAAAGTCAATGGGCAGAGTTACAGCCTGAATTGTAATTACTCATGAACGAGGACACCAAAGCCTTTGTATTGACAGCTGGGTAGCCCAGGAATGGACAGCAGGTAAACACCTTATTTGAGGTGCCCCATGTAGGAAGACCTGTGGAGCCAAGGTTCCACTTAAAGGGTTACTGTCTATCATGTATTAGGGCACCAGCTGCAGAATTGCCCTGGTAATGATGCTGTGGATGCTTTAGCCTGAGTATGACTACTATATACCCCTGGTACTGAGAAAACTGCATAGCTACACTGACAAGGTGGCCATGTAAGTCCCCAAATTTTGTTACAAATAGCTCAGCAATATGGTACAGACATTTCTGCTACAGAAGCTACAGAAGCCAGCAAAACCTGTGTGCGCCCTTGCTGCATCCTACCAATGGAGAGTAAGGAAGCATATGGGTTCTATAAAGCATGGTGATCAACCCTATAGCATTGGCAAATAGATTACATAGGGCCCTTGCCTTCCTCTTGAGGATATAAATATGTTCTGACTGCTATGGATACCACCACTGGGCAGTTTTTTGTATGCTTTGCTCAGGCATCCACCCAGAAAGTTACTATCTGAGCCTTGGAAATATTGAATGCTTGGTATAGAAGACCTTAGAGATTGCAAGTGACAGAGGTTCCCATTTTACTGGGTTCATGGTGCAGGACTGGGCCAAAGGTTTAGAAATAGAATGGGTTTTGCCAGACACAAGCTGCAGGTATGATTGAGAGGTACAACTGCCTCTTGAAGGAAAAACTGATGGTTTTAGCTCTAGAAGAACCAACATTGAAGGGGTGGGTCACATGTCTAGCTACTACTGTTCACTTGTTAAACAGCCTAGACATACAGGATATTTGCCTTTGGACTTAGTGATTAGAAGATGTGCTGTGCCTTTGCATGTTCAAACAGAAAGCAGTGACATGTTAGCCCAATCCCATGTGTGGGAAGGAGGGTTGTTATTACCTGTCTGGTTCATTTTACAACTAGGAACCACAAATGAATGGACATGGACATGGAAAATACTGACTGAAACTTCTTCCTGGGCAGTATGTCATTTGCCTTGGGAAGATAGTGTCACGCAAGGTTTGCAGGGACAAATGTGGATAAGTGAGTGGCCAGCTCCTGTATGTGTGTCCTGACCCAATGACAGGAAAGGTCCTTTGCTGCAAGGAACATATGTACTACATTTTTGGCCCATATCTGTTATGGCTGTGGAAGTTCTTCCTGGTTGCATCAGTATAGCTAACATGAGAGGACCTAGTTTGGTATTCTTTGCTAGGGCAGAAACTCTGGCTGCCACTATTCTCTCACAAGATGAGGAAGTAACTTGCATTCTCCTAGAGGGAAGGAATTTGCCTCTAATGGTTTTTAAAACTTTATTATCTCTCCAACCAGGCTGATTGTGGCTAACAGCCTGGCAGAATGGGCACACACCTACACAAAGATCCAGAATGTCTCTCATTGGTGGGTGTGTACTGAGCTTCCAGCAGGTGCAACTGAAGGGTTCCTACGGCAGATAGGAGCAGCCACTGAACAGAACTGGACATGACTACAACAAGATAATCGCAGTTCTCCAGCTTGGGAAGAAGTATGGTAAGCAGCTGACACTTTGCTTATTGGGGGACATGGACAACTCCCCCTACACCCCGCTTTTTGGGTATGCTATAAAGAATGGTTGGAGATGACTTATGATTAAACGTGGATTTAAGAGAAAAAGCACCATGGTGCATTGAACAACATCGGGGAGACACTTATTGGGTAGCAGAGTGGACTCCCAAGTCTTTTTGTAATAAGACCATAATATCTACAGTTCCCCAAAAGGTGGTGGGATGGTTGGCCATATGTAGGAATCAAGCCAACTGATCGGCTCCCTAAGTGGTATATGTGGGTTTGTGGACAATGTGGGTGGCTCTACTTACCTACTAATTGGACAGAGTGGTGTACATGGGGATGACCATATATAAAAGGTTCAATTCTCACCTCCCCCTCAGAAAAATCCCACAACTGAGATGTGGTATGTCACTGTTAGCACCATAAAGAACGAACTGCCTGCTGTTATCCTCTGGCCATATTTCTTCCAGGAACCGGAATCATTAAAGTAGAATTAGAAACTGAAGCTTTAGCTGAACACACCACCTGTGCTCTTAATCAAACAAAACAGGCTTTAACTTTAATGATGGATGAAATTGCCCAGATGAGAAGGGTTGTTTTGCAAAACAGAATGGTTTTAGATCTCTTGGCAGCTGCTCAAGGGGGACTTGTGCAATGTTACATGTAGAATGTTGGGTGCATGTTTCTGACAGTCAGGACTCTGTTGAAGGTAACTTGCATGAGATGGATGAGGCAGTACAAGCCATTCACTCCCTCTCAGCATTCTTTAAGGTCCTGGTAGGGCTCCATCACAGAGACTTGGCTTTGGGTAATAGTAACCTTAGCATGTCTGTCCAGATTTCTAGTAATATTTTGTTGCTCACTTTATTGTTATTGTGGCCTGTGGGACCCAGGAGCAGCCTTGTGGGATAAGGTGTCCCCTAGAATGCAGGCTGTTTGAGGGTGGGGCCTGGAAAAATTGCTCATTATAAACAGTCTTCTGAGGTGGTTGTCATAAGTGCATCTGCCTCTGAAATTCCAGGAGAACATAATACAGCATAGCTTATGTAACAATGATTCAGCACCTGTTATGTAACCAAGGATTACATGTATCCAATCATATATGCCATGAATGACTTCACCTGTTGGTAAAATGACACTTTTGTATAGTGTTTTATATAAGGGACTACTATTCTGTAAGCATCAGAGTGGAAGGAACCAATAAAAGATGACCCTCTGCCAGCATCTCCTCATGCCTTCTTTCAATTTGTTACTGTACCAGAATGACCGCTCCTTGAGCTAGGATATTATACATACTTGTGCATTAGGTCCTGGGCCTAGAGAGATTAACTAGAAACCTAATAGATGATTGAGAGCTCATAGTTTAGCCAGAAAAACAGAACTCTCATTCCAAATAATCAGTATTCTACTAGAAGCATGTGTATTATGCTATGAAGAAAGAGATCAGTAAAACACTGTCTGATGATCTGAGGAAATCTTTGCAAAGGACATGCCATTTAAGAAAGGCATGCAGCCCAGTGATGGAGGTAGCTGAAGGATGCCCAATGGTTGGTGACTGAAGGATACACTGACTGAGATGTAGAATGACAAACTGTGGTGTACTCATATGATTGAATATTGTGCTGCTACACAAAGGAACAAAGTCATGAGGAATGTAACATTGTGAATGAACCTGTGGGGCATTATTTGATGCAAAATAAGCTAGAAACAAAAGAACAAATATTGTATGGTTTCATTTAGAAAATACTTTTAAGAAAATTGGGGCCTAGATTGGAAATTCTTATCGCAATCACACTTAGTTTGGAGCTGTAATTATTTCTAGATTTTAAGAAGCCTTGCTGTGTATGTATAACCTGGTATTTCCATGGAATTTTGAGTGCCTGTGTGTCACCTAAGGCTCAGAGTACAGGTTCTGCAGTTCTGAAGATCAGCTTTGCCACATACTGAAAAAAGACATCAGGCTTCAATTAGAGATAGAATTGAACTGATTGGGTTGGGACTGAGGTAAATCAGAATACAGGGATAAGGAAGACATTGTCTGTATTTTAGAAGTTCACTTACTCTATGAGACCAAAAGAAGAAAGGTTTATTTTGCCCCAAACCTAAATTTTTTGTGGTACGTAAATCTAACTCAACCAGACTGGATAAATCCTTTAACCCATCCAAACACAGGGAGCCCCGAATGGGAATAAGGGCTTGCAATTCTATATAGTTTAATGTAACACCAGATACAACCCAGAATATGTTGAGCAGATAATTGAAAAATATTGGCAAAGTCCCTTGAGAGATGGGAATAAAAATATGGCACTAATAAACTTTATCATCAGGAAAACTTCTGATACTGTCTCAAACATTAGGGACTCCTGAGTCAACAGGCCAAGCCCTTGATCTTGAGACTTACTCTTGTGAAGCTTATTTTTGTTGCAGAGAAGCTTAGACTACCAGATTTGATTCTAGAGGACCTCTTCTGTTGATTAGATGTGGCTTCACTCTGTAAGTGAAATAATTGCCCTCCCCCCTACATGGGACATGACATGCAGGGGTGAGTGTCTCCATGATATGGCCTTCACGAATGAGCCTGGCACTGGCACCATAGGATCAACAATGCTTTCCTGATGGAAAAGGGGAAAAGAATTGTAACAAATGAGTCATCAGGCCAAGAGAGCTCAAATAGAGTCAAGAAGCTACTAGGGAGGCTAATCTTATGCAAGCTTCAGCTAGATATTACTACTTATCATAGTTTACCAAACCCAACCCAAACCATTCCTGCCAAACCTAAAGAACACCTAGGGCTTTATCTTAGATTCTACAAAGAGTCCATCCACTATGATTACTTTTCAGAAACCTACAACCTCCAAATGGCTTTCTAGGCCAGAAAAATCCTGAAACCCAGAGAGCGAAGGCTCTCCAGAACATCAGCTAGTTCCATCCCCCTGTCTCATATTATTGAAAGCCCTTTACAACATGAAAAATTTAGAATGGGCATAGTTCAAGTAATCCTAAAGATTGGGAGAAAGATCAAAGGAGAAAGTGGAGTTATAACAGAGAAGATAGGGTTAACAGATGAATATGACTGCTAAATCATTATATTGATATTTCTTTTAGTCTTCTATGTCTTAGAGCAGTCAGATGGAAATTCTAAAATTGTAGCACTATAAACCATACTAATCTCTGAAATCTGTACTATAACTAATTGTTGTGGTGTGATTTGAAATTTATTGCTTTTTTATATATGTGTTATTTTTCCCAATAAAAATAATAGTAAAAATAAAAAAGAACAGAATATTTGAATAGAAACTTCACTAAAGATGACACATGGCAAACAAGCAAAGGAAAAAGTTCTAAACAAACAAAGAAAAAAACATTCAAGTATGAATAGAGGTTCAGCATAAGAAGAAGGGGTCAATGAAATTCAATAAAAAGGAAATTGTATAAACAAAGCAGCACAAAGACAGGAAGATAAAATATGATATCAGATACTATAGAAGCACAGAAGAAATGTGACTATGGTTTGAAATCTGGAATTAATACATATATCACCTTGGCATATATCACTTTATTAAGAATTAAGTCACACATAGCCACACTTAACTAGGGTTGATTTTGTGGGCATGTGACTTGGGCATTTACAAAGTTTCCTAGATTTAGAAGATCTTGTGCTTGGCTTAATGCTCTGCATTTGCCTTCTCGAAAATTTTTAATAATTTATGAGAAAGGGCATTATATTTTCATTTTGTACCTGGCCCTACAAATTTCATAGCTGGTTCTGCACCCAATAGCAAAGGAGGTTGGAAAACATAATCTAGCCTTGTGCCATTAGGTAAAACAGAATTCCCTTTTTTGTACATCTTAAAAGCTTTGTCAAAATAAATATGATAAATAAAAATAAATAAATAAGACAAGGCAGTTATATAGCCCCATTTAAATAGTGTTTCATTAAGTAACATACTTTTCCATCATGAGCTTGGTTTTCTGGCTCTAAGACCATTGATTTTCCCCTTTGAACTTTTAACTTATAAGTTATATAACTTATCCATAGAGATAATATGGAATTTTAAAAACCCATGATGGAAAAGTAGTGAATTTTTGGTTTGCATTTTCTTTTCTTGCTATTATGTTTTTCCTGAGTAAATTGTACAAAAGAAATTCACTAAACAAAATAAATTCACTAATCTAGAATCTGTATGAAAGGCGCCTTTATTATTCAGCTTTAGCAAAAGTGAAAGAAGTTAAACTTTAACTTTTGTTTGAAGAGTCAACTAATTCATTCATAATAACAAATAAGAAAATGGATATTACCTCAAGAAATTAGAGTTCAAGAAATTGCGAACTAGAATTCTATATCTGATAAAACTGTCTTTCAAAAGTGAAAGTGAGATTAAGACAATGGCAGATAAAGAAAAGCTGATGTAGTTCAATAGATGAAAAACAAATCAGAAAAAGAATTGTTACTCCATATTTACATGAGAGAGTATTGTAAAGAGATTACCTCTAATCAACTTGATGAGTTAATCAAAAAGTTTAATTGAAAGTCAAATCCTCAAGTAAAGTTTGAGAGAGAGAGAGAGAGAGAGAGACAGAGACAGAGACATAGACAGAGACAGAGACATTTAATTGAAAAGCCCAAACAAAGAAAGGCAAAGGCTTTAGACACAGAAATCTTTGGTTATTGTTGAAAGTTAGAGCTGCTATATTTTTAAATAGCCAGTAAGCTGGGGCATATAGATATTATAAGACTGGGGATAAAGTTAGGTGTTAAAGATGATGGCCAAAGAAAGAAAAGAAGCATGAGAGAAGAGGAGATTAAAAGAAAAAAAGAATGGATGTAAACACTTCCAATCTTACAAAATTTTTACAAAATTTTTCATCAGGAGTCCATATCATCTTAAAATTTATTCTTTACCTGAAATTGTTTAGTTGGTCATCTTATAATAAACTTACACTTATCCACATTCCTGGAAGATGAATCTAGGCATTATGTATCAGGAAATATTACACAGATTAACCTCTCTACCTAGTTGAAGATCATTTGCTCTGATCATTAATGGATTAATGAAAGGAAGCAAGTGCAACAAAAAAGAAAGAAAGAAAGAAAGAAAAAATGAAAATCAGATACTTTGTATCTTCTTTCTTCCTTCAGAGATTTGCAGTATTAGTTGATAGGTTGCTGCAATATAATTCAAAAATTTGTTATCCATTATTAAAGGCCTTAGATATTACCTGTTAGTACACCTTAAAACAAATACATGTGCAAAAAGTTTGATATTTAATGGTGTGCCCACATTTACAGAACTATTTAGGGAAGTTAGCTAAAATTTGAGCTAATAACTATTTTATTTTTCTTGTTTTAGTCCCAGACCTGGAAGGGAAGGAGAATGAGGAAAGTGGAAAGAGATGAGCTCAGAAAGGTTTAATATTATTTGTGGTGAGCATGGGAAATGTAGTAATTAAAATGTTTTCTAAGTGTATGGTAAAGCAGCTAAAGGCTTCAATATAGGGGCTAGCATATCAAAATCTCTTTCTTACTTCTTTGTAAGGTAATATAGTGTGAGAGTAAGGAGATTAGTTGGAGGCTATTTATTAATAGCTCAGGTGAAAGATTAATGTGGTCAGGACTAACTATGGATTTCTTGAGGATTGATTAGTTCAGGGCTATATTTGGAAGACAGAACTAAGACGATTTGTATAGAGATTATATATCAACTATTAGAAAGGGAGAACTCATTCTGAAATGAAATTTGAATGATAGCTCTATTTAGTAATGATGGACATAGTGTGGATTAAAGGGGAAGTGGGAGAAAACATTAAGTGATCATTTTTGAGGTGTTTGTTATATATTTCTTTAAAATTTTCTATAGGTCTGAAGATGTTTATACTAATGGCTTTGGAATAATTCCATTTTGAAAATACAGTAGTATATCACTATAATGTTATAAATAGACCCAGAACTTCAAACATATAAAATGCAGAATTAATGCAATCTATCTGAGAAAGACTACAGAAAGTGGTAGTAAATGATATTATAGTTGGATTCACTTTCTCATGTAGTATATAATTATGAATTGATATTCTGCAATAGTTTGAGGAACTTAACATCAACTAAATCAAGTTGCAGAGTAAAGATATATATATATATATATAAATAAATCTAAAGTGCGGGGAACAGATCAAAGGCAACCGATAGCATGAGTGGAGGGATGCTGAGGAGACAGTAGCACTCTAGAATGCAGAAGAATCTGTTAACAGAGGGAAATGACTCAGCGCAGCCCAGCAGGAAATTTTGGAAGAGTCTCAAAATTTTGCCACAAGAGGACCCCAATCAAGAGGGAGGTAGCAGCTTCAGGATCCCATCCTCTCACAGAAGTTTTGAACAATCAGTAAGACATGGCAGAAACATCTTTCTCAAAATTCCAGAACACAGTTAAATTGTGGTATTAAGGTGAATATCAAGTTAAGAAAAAGGCAACTTTAAATCAGTAGGGTTTCATGGTACTCTAGCTGACCCTTCTCCTTCCCCTCACCAGCTCTGAATAGAGCCAGCCTATGCTCCCAGTGTGGGTCCCTGATTCTGATTCTGGAGGGAACAGTGTAAACCTCATGTACATACTGAGTACGTATGTGCTTGTTACAATCTCTCTGCCAGTGCCCTGACAGACTGAACTAGGACACAGATTGCCAGCTTGCCATCCTGGAAGCTACACTGCTTGTAGAATGCAGCTTATAGAGCTCTCCTATAGAATGCTATGGTAGAGCCGTCAAGTCACAGCTTCACAAGCAAAGGATTACTGGCCTGGAGCTGTGAGGATACTCTTAGGGTCACATGTGCATGCACAAGACATGGCATATGCACAGGAAGGATCAGGGAAACCCATATGATTTGCCTGTGAGCCATTCTCTATACTCATCATATGGACAAGCTCTGAAGGAAAGCACTTGCACAGGTCATTCTGCAAAGACTGGAAAAGGTGTTTTCTTTTTATTTCATGTTCTGTTTTTATTAACTCTTGGCATTCAAGGAAAACTGTCATAATGCTAGCTAGGTACATGCTTTGGGTACAGATGCTTCAGTGTCTAAAATTTAGCAATAATACATTAAAATACACAATGTTCTATTTTCAACAAAATAAAAAAAAAAAAAAAAAAGAGCAAAGAGGACAAGACGGACCAGGCAAAGAAGAAGATCATAGCAAGAGAAATCATCATTGAAAAATATCTTTCCTGACATAGTAGGCAAGGCCTTAGAAAAACACATGCTCAAAGAGCTAAACAAAAGTATGGATAAACTGCTAAAGGAAACCAGACTAAATAGACGAACAGAAAGAGGATTTCAAGAGAGATGGAAATTATGGAAAGGAACCAAAGACAGTTGAAGACCACCATAACAAAAATTAGTATTCCCTAGCAGAGTTCAACAGCAGGTTGGAGCTGGCAGAAGAAAAAGTCAGAGAACTTGAAGACAAAACAATTGAAATTATCCAGCCTGAAGAGCAGAAAGAAGAAAAAGAAAAGTGAATGAAGTCTAAGGAACTGTGAGACACCATTAATTGTACCAATATTTGCACGGCAGGACTCCAAGAAGGAGGAGAAAGAGAACAATGTGCAGAGAGAATATGACTTTAAAATGCCATATTTCATGTTTTCTTTTTAACTGATATTGAAATTCTCAATCGCAAAGTAATTACAACAGACATAAAGCAGTTTTAGGAATGAGAATTGAGCATAACTGACTCCTAGTAAGAGTGCAACTCAACATATAGACAAAGAAGTTTGTAAACATGTTAGAAAGCAACCTATTATCGGCTAGCTTTCGGATTACGTGAACATCAGTCATATTTTCCAAAATTAAATGCAGAGCATATATACCAATGTGCTGATTAAAAGAGAGTTAATTAACAGAAATTATTTGGTAATATCAACACCACCCCAAACTATCAACCTTTGATTGCAGTCTGTTTCTATTTGAAGATAGCACTATTAAATGTTCAATTTTACTTAGTAATGCAACCATCTAGCCAGTTTCTAGAACCACCAGGAAGGAAATCTTTCTTAACAAGCCATCTCCTACAAATTTGTGCTCACCATTTCAGAGTTGATTAAAAGATCTCATTCAATAAATATTAAATGATTCAATTATGCCTTTCAGCTCTGAAGAAGATCTTGTTCCTTTCTTGTCTTGTTTAATGGTAGAGTACAAGCCTGAATTGGAAAAGTATAAAATTGGTCTCTCTGAGTATATAACAATATCAACCATGAGATACTCAAGGGCAGAAACAACGTGTTATTCACATTTTACAATTACTCAGTTTGAGCAGGGAACATGGTAGGTATAAAATAAGGAACAAGTAAGTATCAATTGCTTGCTATGTTCCACACACTGCGCTACATGTTTTACATGAGATATTTTATTACTCCTCTAAAGAACACTAGGAAGTAGATATTATTAGTACTTGAGTTTTGCATCTGAGATGTTCAAAATGAAAGAAATTATGATTTTGCTTTAGGGATTTTTTTACAGTTATTAAGTGTCTGAGTCAAGTATGTCTGAGCAAATAATGATGAACAAAGATATTCTTGCTTTCCTGGTGCTTGTAAACTAGGGGGGAAGACATGCACCTGTCAAAAGGTCATATCAATGAATGAATAATTACATATTGAGATAGATGCACTGAACCAAAGAATTACTTGTGATTATATCCCATGTTTTTATTTTTGAATTCATCACATTGATTACATTTATTTGTGGTACATGGCAGCTGTTATACAATTGCAACCACATCTTATATATCTTTGTGGAATAAAAATATTATCCATTATAAGTTAATTATATTTAAGTCAAAGATGCATGTTTACTCCAAATTCTGGAGATCATTGCCATTTGTTAATTTTATCAAGAAATGCATTTTGTCTCAAGTTTCACGTCTGTTAATATTTAACAGTGTTATGAAGGTGTGACTCTTAGGCCACATTTCTGCTTCAAAGTACATGTCGTGCATATAGAAATGTTTCTCTAAGAGTTTCTTACAATGAGATATTCTTTTTATATCCCTTTATAAAGGTGCTCTCAGTTATTAAGGGAAATGACTTTTTCTGTACTGTCACTATACTATCATTAATGAGAGTGGTCCTTATTCAAACAAGACAGTTTGCTACATTTTTTTTTTTGTACGCTGTATAGTGAAGGTCACATTTCATTATCTTTCCATGTGACTATTCCGTTATTACAGCACCATTTATTGAATTTTCCTTTTGTGGGGGGAAAGTGCACAGGCAGAAATCGAACCCAGGTCTCCTGCGTGGTAGGCGAGAATTCTACCACCGAACTACTCTTGTACCCCCTGCATTTTTTTAAAACTTTTTTTTAACTGTATAATATAATATAAACACAAAGCAAAGAAAAAAAAAGCAATAGTTTTCAAAGCACGCTTCAACAAGTGTTACAGCATAGATCCCAGAGTTTGTCATAGGCTATCATACCATCTCTCAGATTTTTCCTTCTAGTTGCTCCAGAATATAGTAAGCTAGAAGGAATAAATATTTTTTTTTAATCACCACACTTTTTTTTTCTTGTTTGCGAAAAATAACACACACACACACACACACACACACACACACACACGCACAAAACCAATGAATTTCAAAGCATGGCACAACAATCAGTCGTAGAACAAGTTCCAGAGTTTGGTATGGACCACAATTCCACAATTTTAGGTTTTTACTTCTAGCTGCTCTAAGATACTGGAGACCAAAAGAAATATCAATCTAATGATTCAACAATTATATTCATTTGTTAAATCCTACATTCTCTGTATAACTCCACTATCACCTTTGATCTTTCCATCCCACTTTTTAGGGGTAATTGGGCTATGGTCATTCTAACCCTTACATGCTGAAAGGGGTTGTCAGTAATATGGGGTAGGGAGATGGAACTAGCTGATGTTCCAGAGAGGCTGGGCCCTCTAGGTTTCAGGGCTTATCTGGTCCAGGGACCCACCTGGAGGCTGCAGGACTCTGGAAAGTTACCTAGCACATAGAACCTTTGCAGAATCATATACATTGCCCTAAGTATTCTTTATGATTGGCAGGAATGGCCCTGGTTGGGGTATGGCAAGTCATGATAGGTAGCAATGTCAAACTGAAGCTTGTATAAGAGTGACCTCCAGAGTAGCCTCTTGACTCTATTTGAACTCTCCCAGCCACCGATATGTTATTGGTTGTACTTCTTTTACCTCTTTTAGGTCAGGATGGAATTGTTGATTCCATGGTGCCAGGACTGGACTCATCTTGGGGAGTCATCTCCCATGAAGCCAGGGAGACTTTCATCCCTAGATGTCATGTCCCATGTAGGGGGGAGGGCAATGATTTCATGTGCAGAGTTGGGCTTAGAGAGAGTGAAGTCACATCTGAGCAACAAAAAAGATACTCCAGAAGTATCTCTTAGGCATGCCTATAGGTAGGCTAAGCTTCTCTATTAGCTCCATAAGCTCAACAAGAATAAGCCTCATGATCAAGGGCTTGGCCTATTGATTTGGGTGTCCCTAACGTTTGACACAGTAACAGGGGATCCCTGAGGGTAAAGTTTAATAATTCCATATTTTCTCCCCTCTCTCAAGAGATTTTGCCAATATTTTTTGACAAATAATTGACTGGTTACTATATTCTAGGATGTATCCAGGCATTACATTAAGCTGTACAGGATGAAAGGCCCTCATTCTTATTCTTGGCTCCCAGTGCTTCAATTGTTCAATCAGTCATCCAGACAGGTCAAGTTAGATTATGTGCTACAGAAATTTTAAGCTCCAGACAAAATAAACTTTCTTTCTTTGGTCTCAAGAATACGTGCAGTTCTAAAATATACACAATGTCTTTGCTACCCCTGTGCTCCTAATTACTTTAATCTCGACCTGGCCAGCTTGGTTCTCATCTCTAAATATCAGGTTATAGGTATATAAAACAGACTCTCAAAATCCAGAGCTAATAATTACCCCTTTGGACTAAATGTGTCTGCTATAAGAGCTTACAATCTAGTCCTCTGTTTTCTTATAAGCATTTTCTAAAGGAGACCATACAATAATCATTCTTTCGTTTGTGGCTTATTTTGCCTCACCAAATGTCCCACAGGTTCACTCACATCACTGCATGCCTCACGACTTTGTTCCTTTTTGCAAGCACCACAATATTTGATCATATGTATATATCATCATTCAGAAACCTACTTATCAGTCAATGCATCCTTCAGCCACCTGCATGCATCATGTATAGGGCCCAAAGTCAACAGTCCATTAACGCTCTCAATTTTAGATAATTTCATTGTTCCCAAGAGAAAGATAACCAATAAATACACCCTCACCAAACAGGAAATCTAAATTCCCCCTTAACTTTTGTCCCTCCCCTTACTACTTACCCCTGCTGTTGCTGTAGTACAGCTGATATTTTCCTGTTAAACATGGCCCATAGCATGCAATAGCTGTACCCTTGACTTAAACACTCTCTTTGTACATGAATCATATCCTTGAAGTAGTTTTTGCGAGAACAAATTCATATTTGTAGTATGAATCAATGGGACATATAAGCCTATCAACCCCTTTCAATGTTGTTCACCTTCAATATAGTAATATCACTTACAGACCTACTCAAGAACTGCCTTCATTCTATCTATTCTCTTACATTTGAGTGCAGTCCCATTAACTAACCATTCACTTATATCTAGCTTCTATGTATCTCCAAGTCTCCTAGATTCTGTATTTAAACCTCTGATTTTATCTTTACCATGTCTATAAAAATGGATTTATACAGTATCTATTCTTTTGTGTTGGCTTATTTCACTCAGAATGATGTCCTCAAGGCTCATCCATTTTGTCATGTGCTTTAGAATGCCATTTCATGTTACTTATGCATAATATTTCATCGTATGTGGATACCACATTTTGTTAATCCACTCATCTGCTGATGAGCATTTGGATTGTTTCCATCTTTTGGAGATTGTGAATAATACTGCCATGAACATCACTGCGCAAATGTTAGTTTATGTCATTGCTTTCAGCTTTTCTGGGTATATACCAAATAGTGCTATTGTTGGGTCATAGGACAACTCAATATTTAGTTTCCTAAGGGACCACCAAACTGTCTTCCATAGCGGCTGTACTATCATACATTGCCACCAGCAGGGTATAAGTGTCCCAATTTCTCCACATCTTTCCCAACATTTGTGGTTTCCTGTTTGTTTAATAGCAGTCATTCTTGTAGATGTGAGGTGATATCTAATGGCAGTCTTAATCTGCATTTCCCTTATAGCTAGTGAAAATAGCATCTCTTCGTGTGCTTTTCTGTCATCTGTGTTTCTCTTCAGAAAAATGCCTATTCATGTTTTAGCCTATTTTGTAATTAGGTTATTTGTTCTTTTGTTGTTGAATTGTATGATTTCTTAATGTATACAGGATATCAAACATTTGTCCAGTGTGTGATTTCCAAATATTTTTTCCCATTAAGTTGTCTGCCTCTTCACCTTTTTGACAAAGTCTTTTGAGGTGCAGGATTTGATTTTGAGGAGTTTCCATTTATCTATTTTTTCTTTTGTTGTTTGCGCTTTGGATATAAAATTTAGGAAGCTACCTACTATTATTAAGTCTTGAGGATGTTTCCCTACATTTTCTTCTACAAACTTTACGGTGCTAGTTCTTCTATTTAGGTGTTTGACCTACTTTGACTTAATTTTTGTGTACGGTATAAGGTAAGGATCCTCTTTCATTGTTTTGGGTATTGATATCCAGTTCTCCCATGTCCATTTATTGAAAAGATCATTTTGTCCCAGTCAGTGGATTTGGGGGCCTTGTCAAAAATCAGTTGACCATAGATTTGGTGGTCTATTTTTGCACACTTGGTTCTATTCCATTGGTCAATGTTTCTATCTTTGCGCCAGTACCATGACTGTTTTGACCACTGTAGCTTTATAATAAGTTTTAAAGTCAGTAAATGTTAATCCTACCATTTTATTCTTCCTTTTTAGGAAGGATAAACTATTTGGGGTCTCTTTCACTTCCAGGTGAATATGGTAACTGGTTATCCAAATCTTCAAAGTAGGTTGTTGGAATTTGATTGATACTGTGTGGAATCTGCAGATCAATTTGGGTAGAATTGATATCTTGACTATATTTAACCTTTCTGTCCGTGAGCAGGGGATGTCTTTCCATCTATTTAGATCTTTGATTTCTTTTAGCAATGTAGTTTTCTGTGTACAAGTCCTTTACATCCCTAATTAAGTTCATTCCTAAATACTTGATTCTTTTAGATGCTGTTTTGAATGGAAGTTTTTCCTCCACTGACTCCTCAGGTAGGTCATTGCATATAGAAACTTTATTGATTTTTGCACATTAATTTTATATCCTGCCACCTTGCTGAATTTGTTTATGAGCTCAAGTAAATTTGCTGTAGATTTCTCAGGATTTTCCAAGTATAGTATCTTGTCATCTGCAAATAATGAAAGTTTAACCTCTTCCTTTCTCATTTGGATGTCTTTGATTACTTTGTCCTGCCTGATTGCTCTAGCTAGAACTTCTAGCACAATGTTGAAGTTAGTTGAGCTTCTTTGACTTGCATATTTATGTTCTTTATAAGGGTTGGAAAATTTTCCACCATTTTATCCTCAACTAATTTTCCTATCCCTTTACTCTTCTCTTCTTCTGAGACTCCGATGATTCTTATATTTGAGTGCTTTGTTTTGTCCATCATTTCCCTGAGATCCAATTACAATTTTTCCATCTTTTTACCATTTGCTGTTTTGAGAGTCCAAAATCAGCTGTCCTGTCCTCTAGTTTGCTTATTCTTTCTTCTATCTCTTCAAATCTGCTGTTGTGTGATTCTAGTATGTTTTTTATTTGATCTACAGCATCTTTAATCTCTGTGATATCTGCTACTTTTCTGTTTATTCTTTCAAACTCCTTTATGTCATTAGCCATTCTTTTTTTTTTTATTCAGTAGAGTTATATGAACATCTTTGATTAGTTGTTTCAATGTCTGTGTCTCTTCTGTTGTTTTAATTTGGTTGTTAAGTTGGGCTGTTTCTGTCTCTATTATGATACGTTTAGTGATGTTCTGCTGTCTTTGTGGCATGTAAACACCTGGATTGGTTTACTTTGGAAGTTAATTCCCTTTAGTAACCTAAATCCTTGTATTTGCAGAATGGTTGTGAAGCAGGATACAGGGCATGGGGCGGCACACAACAGTGTGGTGATGAGTTGCAGTGCAGGTATAGGCACCATTTGGGGATGCTAAGCTGGTGTCCATGAGTGTTGGCACCCAGAGTGGGGGAGGATGTGGCTGTGTGGGTTCATGGGTTCGAGGGGCAGAGCCCTGGTGTGTGCTTGTCTAGGTCACGGGGCCCTTCGTGTACATGCACAGGGCTAGGGCAGAGCGTCTTCTTTGTGCCTGCATGGGCTGAATACAAATGTGGCCCCCCTGCACAGGTCAGTGCTTTAGCAGATCTGGGGGGCATGACTGTAGCCAGTGTGCATGTGCAAATCTGGGAGTGTTGTAAACTGATGTAGCTGTGTGGAGAGTTCAGGGGAAGGGGTGGGTAGGGAGGGACTGCGTGACTGTATGGGCAGGGCGTGGGTATGGAGGTAAGCGCCAGCAGCCTTTAAGCTCTGGTGACCACCTGCAGGGGGCAGGAACTGGAAGGTAGGGCTTGGAATGGGCAGGGTGAGACTGCGCTGGTGCTGGACTGGTGTGTTGTGCTGCGCTTGGGGTGGGGTTGTTGAGGGGGCACGTGTGAAAGGCTTGGTGGAGCGGGGGCTGTTGGAACCCAGGGAGTGAGGGCGGGTGATGCGGTTCAGGTGCGTGGGGTGTGGGGTGAGTTGCGGGTCATGTGCTGGTGAGGATAGCGTGTTCAAGGAATGCGGCTTGGCTTACTTTTTAGTCCCTGTCTCCCTGCCCATGCAGCTCTGAGGGCCCTGAGCTTCCCTATTAAGCCTGCATTTGTTTTTTAAATAAACAACTTCAAGGTAAAACTGGCAAAAATATTTTGCTGTTATCAGATATTTTTCTTGTCTCTTAATCCTATTGATCTTAGTCTTGAGTCCTATTTTCTTGGTAGAATTCAACCTTAATTGATCAAAACTGTCACCAGTGAAATCAGCAGACTTGTTTTGCCGTTCAGAGCTAATTTTCTGGATGGATCTATATTTTTTCTGTATCTTTAGTTTTATTACTATTTTTACCACATTTGTAATAATAATTTTAAAAATATAGCATAGTTTAAAAGCTATAGTAAAAAGTATATACATACTTGCTGTATATGTAAAATCATTTACATTAAAAGTTGAAATATGTTCTACAACTAATTGTGGTGCTGTGCTTTGAAATTTATTGCTTTTTAAATATAAAAAAAAATTATGCCTTCTAGCCTCCTATTTTCTGGAGTAGCTAGAAGGAAAAATCTGAGAAGATCATATAGTAGCTCATGATAAACTCTGGGATCTGTCCTGTATCTACTTGTGGAAGAGTGCTTTGGAAACTATTGCTTTTTTATTTCGTTGCTTTCTACATATGTTACATTATACAGTAAAATCTTAAAAACATAAGGGCAATGGTGGCTCAGTGGCAGAGTTCTCGCCTGCTATGCTAGAGACCAGGGTTCCATTCCCGGTGCCTGCCCATACAAAAATAAATAAATAAAAATAAAGTAGAAGAACAAAAAAAAAACAAAGAAAACAATGAGATACTATTTGTACCCACCAGAATGGCCACTCTTAAAAAAACAAAAAATAAAAGATGTTGGAAAAGATGTAGAGAAACAGCAACATTTGTTCATTTTTAGTGGGAATGTAAAGTGGTTCAGCTTCTGTGGAAAACAGTCTGGTGGTTCCTCAGAAAGCTACATATAGAATTACTGTATGACTTGGCAATCCCACTTCTAGGTGTATGCCCAAAAAAATTGAAAGCAGGGGCTTAAACAGATATTTGTACAACAACATTCATAGCAATATTATCCACAATAGCCAAAAGATGGAGGCAAAACATGTGTCCATCAAGCAATGAATAGACAAACAAAATTTGGTATATATGTATAATGGAATATTATTTCACATTAAAAAGAAATGAAGTTCTGATACATGCAACAAGATGGATAAACCCTGAAGACATCATGTTGAATAAAAATCATATGATCTTACTGAAACAAAATCATTTGAATAAGCAAGTTCACAGAGTCAGAAACTAGTATACAGATTACTAGGGACTGGGGTGGGGGGAGGTAGGACCTGGGGAGTCAGTTAATGCTTAATTGGTACAGAATTCCTGTTTGAGGGGATGGAAATGTATTGGTAATGGATGATTGTGATGGTAGCACAATGTGTGAATATAATTTATAGCATTGGATTATATATTTGAATATAATTAGCAGGGGAAATTTACATTGTCTATGTTTTCTGGATTACAGTTATTTTTAAAATCTCTGGGATTGTACAACATAAGCAGTAACCCCAATGTAAACAATGAACTGCAATTAGTAGTATAATTATGATAATATTTTTCAACAATTGTAGCTAAGTTACAACAAATAGAAAGTGTTAATAATTGAGAAAACTCTGGGGAGCAGTACATGGGAACTCTGAATTTTCTGCCTGTTTTCTGTAAACCTACAACTTCTCTAATAAAAAAAGAAATCAAAAATATCATTTATAATCAGAAGTAAATTTTTTAAATAGAATTTTATCACAAAAGGAAAAATAACATTTGGAGATATTGGTAAATTTATGAAATTATAATAGATATTTATATGAGTAAAAAGACTTAAGTGAGTAAAGGATTATTTGAGAAAAGAGAGTCTTGACATAGCTGTTCTCATATTTCTTTACTCTATCATTGCAATGAAACTGTAAGATATTGAGAAATAGGTACAAACATATGTCACTGGAACAGATTTGCCATCTAGAAATATAGCCAAATATACTTGAGAATCTAATGCCTAAGGTTTGATTTCCAAGTCTCTGAATTAAAGATGCATTATTTGATACATGAAACTGCAATGAATAACCTATTGGAGGAAAAACAAAAGTAGGTGCAGATTTCATAACAAATGCCAAATTAAGTCCTAATGGATTATAGTTATTCATAGAGATAAAACACCAAGATGTTAATAGAATATTGAGGATATCTGTAAAATATTGTGGTGGGGATGTATTTCTAAATAAGCGCTTCCTCTATCAAGCTACATCCCCTATGCAACCTGCTCCCCCCAAAAAGAACACAGCATCAAATTGTGATCTTAGCAGCTCTTAAATTATCCTTGCTCCAAAAATCTCTTCTAAGCAACTTTAGTGGATATAAAGGAAGACTCAGTTTATGAACAATAAAGTCTTGATAGGGTTTACTATGTTTTTTATAAAATAAATAAGGTACCAGGGAACTTGTAGACATTACAAAGTAATTAAGAGAAATGAAATGATTTACCCAAATTTTAAAGTGAGTTTAAATCATTGGATTTAAAGCATTCAAGGGATATACTATATACGCCATAGCTCTAATCAATGCTTTTTTTTTGACTAGTTGAGACTCTTTTAATTCCCCTTCCTGACAATTTCCAAAAGGAAAATCCACCAAATAATACCTTAAATTTATTAACTATCTCCTCAATATTTCTTAAAATCCTTAATAGAAATGATGGTGATTCTAAACTATATAATATCTTCAAACATTCATAGAAAAATATATACCAGTAATAGATAAGCTGAAAATATCAGACAAAAGAAGAACAAATGCAAATTATATGACAAAAATCCATATCATAAAAAAAAAAATCAAAGCATCTATAAATAATTTTGAAACATATAGAAACTTCCAAAACAGGAAGAGTTAGGCAAAGAAGGTTTGATTGTTAAATTCTATAAAAAATTTAAAAAGGAAACGATACCAATTCTCTACAAAATCTTCCTGAAAATAGAAGCAGAGGGAACACTTCTTCACTCATTTTACGAGGACAGAAATAGCCTATCCCAAAACCAGAGAAAGACATGGCAAGGGGGAAAATGCATAGAACCAGACCTCAAGAACAGAAGTCCTTAACAGAATAGTAGGTTATTTGAGCTAACCATGTCTACAAATATTTATACACTACAACCAATTGTTATTTATTCCAGGCATACAAGGTGTGTTAAATTTCAAAAATCAGCTAATGTAATCCATCATACCAATAAACTAAAGAAGAAAAAATCATATATTCATATCAATAGAGGCAGAAAAAAACATTTCACAAAATTCAACACTCATTCATCTCTGCAACCTATGAGTAGACAAGAACTGCCTCAACTCGATATATAACAGCTACAGAAAAGCTACAGCTAACATCATACTTACGGGAGAAAAATTAGATGCTTTTTCCCTAATATTCAGAAAAAAAGCCAAGGATGTCCCCTCCCATTATTCCTATCAATTGATACTGGAAATAATAGCTACATCAATAAAGGGATGGGGGAAGGAATAGAAAGTATATAGATTAAGAAGGAAGAAATAATATCTTCTTTGCAAATCATAGACTTGTCAATTTAGTAGATACTAAGTAACTGGAGGTATGTGGGGGGTGGAGGGGAACTCCTAAAACTTTAGGTGATTACAGAAAAGCTTCAAAATACAAGTCTAATAGGAAACAGTCAATTGCTTTCCTATAAACCAGCAATGAATATTTGAATTTGAATTTTAAAACGCAAAAGCATTTACTTTCACACTAAAATAACTGAAGTACTTAGTTATAAATCTAGCAAAATATAAACTCTATATAAGTGATACTGCAAAACTCCAATGAAATAAATTGAAGAAGATCAGGTAAATAGAAAGATATATTCCATGTTCACATACAGGAAGATTGAATATTATTAGGAATGGCACTTTCTCCCAATTTGACAAATATATTCAATACAATCATGATTGAAAACTCAACAAATTATCATTGTAGTTATCAACACACTGATTCTAAAGTTTACATGGAAATTAAAAAAAACAAGAATAGCCAACATAATACAAAGTCAGAAGACTGGCAATACCTGATTTTGAGACTTGCTATAAGACTTGCTATAATAAATCAAGACAGTGTGGTTTTGGCTGAAGAATAAACAGTAGATCAGTGGGATAGAACAGACTCCAGAAACAGGTAAATATAGTTATCTAATCTTTGACAAAGGAGCAATAGCAATTCAATGGAGAAAAGATGCCGTAAAAGTTGGATATTCATATGCAAAAAAAAAAAAAAAAAGAATCTAGATGAAGTCCTTACGCCTTTCACAAAAATTAACTAAAACTCGATAATTGGTCAATATATAAAATGTACAACCATGCAAATCCTAGAATAAAATATAAGAGAAAATCTAGGTGACTATGAGTTTGGCCATGACTTTAGATAACCACACTTAAAGCAATATCCATAGAATAAAAAAATTGATGTGTTGGATTTCTTTAAAGTGAAGAAAGTTCTGCTTTGCAAAAGACACGTAAGAGAATGAAGAGACATTTCAGGGACTATGAGAAAATATTTCCAATGTATATATCTGATAAGGAACTTCTATCTAAAATAAAAGAACTCTTAAAACTCAGCAACAAAAAATATGTAACAATTTAAAAATAGGCAAAAAACAACTTGGCAAGTAAAATCATTACCTTCCCCATTTCACCCCCACGACATCCAGGGATGAAGGTCCTTGGCAACGTGAGATATGACCCTTGTGGATGAGCCTGGGCCTGGCACTGTGGGGTCAGCAATGCCTTCCTGAACAAGAGGGGGAAAGAAATGTAACAAAATAAGGTGTCAGTGGGTAAAATTTCAAATAGAGTCAAGAGGCTATTGTGGAAGCTTCTCTTATGTTACTTTCAGCTAGATATTGCCAATTACCAGGGTTTGTCAGACCCCAACCAAGAGCTTAGACACACTATGATTCCTTTCCAGAAAACTACAAGTTATCTGGGTTCCTAATCAGATAAGTATTAAAATCTAGAAGGATCAGTCTCTCCAAGAACATCAACTAATTCCACCCCCACATCCCATATTATGGACACCTCTTTCTAATATGAAAAAGTTGGTATGAGCATAGCCAAAACACTGCTAAAGAGAGGAAGAAAAATCAAAGGATAAGAAGGAGTTATAACAGAGAAGATAGGATTTGCAAATGAGTATGACTACTGAATCATTATATTGATAATTCTTTCAGCCTCCAGTGTCTTGGGGCAGCTAGAGGTAAAATCTAAAATTGTGGAACTGTAACCCATACTAAACTCTGAAACTGTTCTAAAACTACTTGTTACAATGTACTATGAAATTTATTGCTTTTTTGTACATATGATACATTTCACAACAAAAAAATGTTAAAAAATGGGTAATAGATCTAGACAGACATGTTAATTCAGAAAATGTGGATTACAAATAAGCATATGAAATACAGCTTATAAGAAAGCATCACATCATTAAACTATTAGAATGGTTAAAATACAAAACATTGACCATTCCAAATGTTATTAAAGACATAAAACAATAGGAACTCTCATTCATTGTTAGTGGGAATAAAAAACGGTACAGCCACTTCGACCGATAGTCTGGCAGTTTCTTACAAAGCTAAACATAGGATTACTTTACCATCCAGCAATCCTGCTCCAAGGCATTTATCCAGATGATTTGAAACTTAAGCCCACACAAAAGCAATGCAGAAAATTTAGCCAAAAACTAGAAGCAATTGAGATGGCTTTCAATCACTGAATGGATAAACTGTGATACAACCATGCAATGAACTGTTATTCAGCTATGAATGAAATGAGCTATCAATTTATGTGAAAATATGGAGGAACCTTAAATAATTATTGTTAAGTGAAAGAATCCAGTCTAAACAAGCCACAACTGTGTGATTCCAGCTACATGACATTCTGGGTAAAGAAAAACACAGGGACAGTAAAAACACAATTGGTTGACAGGGTAGGAGGGGGCAGGAAATGAATAGGAGGCACATATGGCTTTTATAGGGGAGTGGACCGATTCTGTATGTTATTGTGATGGTGGATACCTGAAAATATGCAGTTCTGAAAATCTATAGAACTGTACAATAGAGTGAATGAATCCTAATGTAAGCTCTGGATTTTGAATAATAATAAATCAATATCATTTCAACAACTGTAAAAGTATACACTGTTAATGCAAGATATCAATAACAAGGGGAACCATGGGAGGAGGGCAGAAAGGTAAATGGGAACTCTGTACTTAGTAATCTTACCATAAACATAAAACTATCTAAAAAGTAAAGTTTAAATAAATAATAACCTTTAAAAGCCAGAAATTATGCACTGACCATATTCAGAAATGAATATTAAAACAGGCAATAAAAATATGAAAAGTGTTTTGGTAGGCACTAGTTCTAGTAGCTCCCTAGTGGACAGAAAAATGCAAATTAAAGCATTGATTAGATAACATTTTTACACCAGACCACAAAGTTGTCAACAACCTGCAATGCAGTTCATTTTATAATGGAAAACAGCTTCTGAAATTGTATATAATAAAATAATTCAACATAAAGGAAATTGTGTAGTGAATCTCAGGGGAAATAATTGATATGGTTTAAATCAAAGCTACAAATCATGTCCATTCAAAGAACGTTTCTTAGAATTTATTTCATATTTTTTCTTGAATTTATTGCAATATAAGGAGGGATTTTTTTAGTGCTTTTCTCACCGTGCTGGTTTGAAAGGATGTATGTCACCTAGAAAAGCCATATTTTAATCAAATTCCCATTTCATAAAGGTAGAATAATCCCTATTCAATAATGCATGTTTGAAACTGTAATCAGATCATCTCCCTGGATGATGTGATTTAGTCAAGAGTTAAACTGGATTAGGTGGCAACATGTCTCCACCCATTTGCGTTGGTCTTGATAAATTTCTGGAGTCTTATAAAAGAGGAAACATTTTGGAGAAAGACAGCGATTCGAAGGGAGCAGAGAATGCTGCAGCACCGCGAAGCAGAGAGTCCATGAGCCAGCGGCCCTTGGCGATGAAGAAGGAAAACGCCTCCCGGGGAGCTTCATGAAACAGAAAGCAAGGAGAAGAAGCTAGCAGATGATGCTATGTCCAACATGTGCCTTTCCAGATGAGAGAGGAACCCTGACTATGTTCACCACATGTCTTTCCCGGTGAGTGAGAAACTGTGACTGTGTTCGCCACGTGCCTTCTCACTTGAGAGAGAAACCCTGAACTTCATAGGCCTTCTTGAACCAAGGTGTCTTTCCCTGGATGGATGCCTTTGATTGAACATTTTTATAGACTTGTTTTAATTAGACATTTTCTCAGCCTTAGAACTGTAAACTAGCAACTTATTAAATTCCCCTTTTTAAAAGCCATTCTGTTTCTGGTATATTGCATTCTGGCAGCTAGCAAGCTAGAACATTCACTATAGAACTAAGAAATACAAATGGCTTTTTCTGACTTCCTTGCTCATTCATCAAGTATGAGAAATAATAATAAGTTTTATTAGTCTAATTCAATGACATTGTGAGATATTTCTTCAAAAAAAACTCAAATATTTCAAATAGTTATATTAGATAAGCAAATAGGAAGAGTTAATTTATTAGTTTCATCATTCTTGGTTCTTGTTGAAGGCCAAAATATGCTTATAACTATCTGCTATGAAAAATTTGCTTGAATATTTTATTCAAAATTTGACCCAAATTTGTAATGTGACTTATTTCAATTATATTCTTTCCAAGACTGATAATGAAAATAGTTTCTACTTTACTTTTTGTAATAAAGAAAAATCAACATTAGTGATGTTATTTCATTAAGAACTTATCTAACCAAATTAGTTAAGTGTATAAAAATCAACTGCAAAATTCTTTGCTACAAAAATCCTTTATTATCTGCTACAATTCCACCTGGAAAATATGTAGTTTATATTTATATAACATTTGTCAAATGTCATATCTCTAAAACAACTGAAATATGTGTGTGTATATACCTTTTACGCTCTCTAAAACTAAAGGAAATCTCCTGTATAGTTAAAGGAATAAAACACTTATCATGGCAATACTTTGAATGAGGCAATTTTCCTACTTTACTGAAGGTATGTGAACATCAAAAATGTTTAATCTGCCTGTAAACCATGACATATTTTAATTTTATATTTCCTTTCATGGCCTTTCTTAAGATAATAACCATTTTTCCTCTCAGAATTTATTTTTTCTATTCAGGGAGATAATCTATCTGCTCCTTGCTAACATTTTCCCCTTCTTAATATTTTTGTGATTAATAAGATTCTTGTATAGTATTAATAACAATTCAGTCTGCACCTATACAAAGCATCAAATGTTTACATGCCTCCCAAATTTATAAAACTCCTTTTCATCACTCTGCCCTTTAAAACTATGGAGGAATAACAGAAAATATGCACATTCAAATAAAACAATAGTTGTCATCCATTTTAATGGTAACAAAAGTATGGCATGATCAACTATATTGCAATTTAAGATATTTTGAAATGATTCAATTTAAATCTCAAGATTATTTTCACAGCGTAAAAAACAGAAGTATTTCTTTACTAAATTAAGTGTTCATAGAGATACTAATTTACTATCACTTTCCTTTAGCTCTGAACCAAAGAGGCAGAAGCAAATTTTATATATTAGTCTGGTATACTTTTGTTTTGAATTCAATTCTAAAGAACCACAGGGAACATGGACAATGAACAGAATGCTTAATGTACAGGAAGATGAACAGTGAATAATGCATTTTTAACTTAAACAAGAAGCTATTTCTCTCAGGACCGAATAGCTTGATTAACACTGAATTTTAAAACACCGCTTATAACTTACCACTCAAAAACAGGCAGGAATATGTTTCAGATAAAATGTGAATTAAGAAATTTCTTCTTTTAGTTATGTATCTCAAGGAGTTGGGCTTTTCTCTTTAATAAATATTGCAATCTAAAGAAAGACACCTCAGTAAAATGAAAACAAATGACAGTGCTGTCCCCAAAGAGACAGCATATTATTTTTAAATGGATGAAGTGGACCATGCTCTGCCCTACGAGAGTTAAATGCTCCAATGACGCAACCAAAAATAGAGTTAACTCACCCTCACAGGTAAAAGATTGGGTTTCCATTTTCATTTTAATTTGAGATAAAGAAAGCGTTATAAAGAAGAGCATCAGATATGAAGAATGTCCTTCCAAAGATTATATACAATGGCCACTAGGCACATAGCACAAACTACTAATTTTACTGATTATCAATCTAATATTCTTCATTACAGGGATAAAAAAAAGAAAATGATTGTTAACAGTTCTTCAGTCGTCAGGTAATTCAAATTAAAAAACATGTTACTTTCTGGGACTTTGAATTTTCATTGGAAAATTCTATTAGATAATAACCTGGGAACTGGATGCAGCATGAATGCCTCCACGTGGCTTTACATATACTGTTGAAGTCATGTGGCTTCACTGTTGTGACACATATCAGGAATTTCAAGGCATCCAAAGGTCTATGTCACCTTTACTTTGTCCTGAGCAAAATCCAAAACTTTGTACAATTTCATGTCCTTCAACTAGCATAAAAACCAAACTACAGCAAAATAAGTTTTATGGGAAAGAGCAAATGTAAGCTTATTCAATGATAAAATGTTTCCCTCTTTTTCATTTCCATTTTGTCCACCACCTTTGTCCAGGTAGGTTGAAACAAGAACTGCCCTCAGAGCAAGGCCCCGAGTAATCACAATTCATTAATACCACTTCTGGTATTGGGGAAGAGGATATTTACATCTCTCCGTCACCAATGATCTAGCCAGGAGCTGAGCCCCATGGCAGCCTGCTGCAAGGTGGGGCACCAGTAATCTCTATACTGAGAGAAGGATTTGCTATTTTTTATCATAGTGTATCAGCCTCTTCTTCCCACTTTTCTCTGTATACTTTATATTGTTCTTCTAGCTTCCAGAGTTTCAAAACAGCTGTTTCATCAGACAATTCTTGCTTGCTTAACAATTGTTTTGGTGGAGTCCTGGAGCTTGGTGCTCTGCCCTCTTCTCACAATCCTCCTCACAATAAATATTTTTTTAATATTATTAAGTATCTATCCTTGAATTCACATCTTTTTTATATTCTGTGCCATGAAATAGGAGGTATCATAAAACACTTCAACTACATATTGAAGTACTAGATTGTCTTGGAGGATATCACTTGCACAATTATTGAGCTGTCAGCTGAATAATAGCTCTTCTTTTCATGGGACAACATAATTGTGTGAAAGAATGAATAACAGACATGCTATGGTCTTACATACTCACATATTTCTAGAAATTTTCTTAAAAATGAACAAATTAAGCCTTCTACAACAAGAAAAATAATTAACAGTATTTTAATTCTCCTTAATTATAATGTGTTTGAAATAACCTTTACTTTTTCATCCCCATTTTTGCTCAAGATCAGAGTTCAAGTAATTTGCCCAACACATATCTCTTGGAGTTTTAGTCCTTACTAATTTATCATAAAGTTCCCAATGACATAAGATAAAATTGATATACTATGGTTCTTATAATTTCTAAGTGAATTATACAATTGTCATCCTTAACTGATCAGAAATAAGAATGATGAAATAAAACTAGGCAGCATTTTTTTTTTTTTTTTTTTTAGAAAATACTGATGTGTGGGCCCTGCACTCAGAAATACTGAGTTAGTTTGAGTCGAGTTTTCAAATGTCCCAAGTGAATATAATGTTTTCCCAGGATTGAAACACACCTGCCTAGATTGTGGTTTTTGTGCAAGTAAACTATACTATGAAAGGTAACAATAATAAAAATTTATTCAAATTTTATAACATGAATATGTACCTCAGATCCATGTATACTGCACATGTTCATCCTTACTTTTTCATTAAGAGAATTTAACAAGCTTGCAAGTGTATCTTTTATACAGTGAAGAGCTCTTACTTCCATTAACCAATCACATTTGAAGATGACTAATTTCCCAATTTCCCAGGAAGAAGCATTCCCAGGATTCTAGACTAATTCCAAAGGAGGGTTGGAAGTGATTAAGGATCTAAAATTGCCTTCCACTAGTTCCAATTATATAACTTATCAACTTTTGGATCTTAACTGAAAACTGTAAATTGCAGCCAAACAATCCATTTATATTGACTGAAATATCTTAGAGTTATAATCGCCTTAGCAAATGTAAATTTGCAGCTTAGCATAAAAATTTCATTCTTTTTAGGAAGCATACTAGCTAAATAATCTCCCTCCTGATAAAAAGAAATAAAGTGAAATAGTTTCAATTTGATTAGCAGTTTAACTTTTGAAATACGTAAATAAAATTTATATTATGCACAACTTTAACATGAAATGTTATGGCTCTGTTGTTATAGTATATGCACAATATATATTTATGAATATTATGTAAATTATTTGAATGCTTCAGTAAGTAATAATTTCACATCATAGGCATCTACACATTCATTTACCAATAGTTGGTTTATCCATTTGCAATTATCCCATTGTTTATTTAGACCTGCTTTCCACATTCTTCCCATATGTAATACATGCTTCCCTATTAATTTAACTTGTGTATTCCAGCTCACTAGACTGTTTAATGCTTTTGTTACACAATCTCTCTTGTTTTTCCTACTAAAACTTCAATTTTATGAAGTCTTGTAGTACGTATGAATATAGATTCACTGATGAAGTAAATCTATTAGTGTATGAATGCATTCAACTCCTCAGAGCGCATATTTAATGAAACATATGGTTAACTAATATACTAGGAAAATTTTGCAAATGAGATTAACTATTTGCTTGCAATGTAAGCTATTGGTTGGCAAATATATATTTCCAACAAAATTAGATGATCTTAATGTTTTAAAATGAGTACACAAATCAAATTTAATTACTAGGAATTTAAGAAAGAAACACTGATTTCAGCTGCACTAAAGCGCAGGAGGTTCAGACATTTCTGTGAAAGTTTGAGTCAGTTGTTTACTGAGCCCATAGTGTATGTGATGGAATTCATGGATGCACATCACTCAGTGTTTGAATGGCAGGCATGAAAGACAGCTATCCATGCAGATGACTGCATTAATTTAGCATAAGAAAATCTAATAAGTGTTTCTGAAAAGGGAAATTTTATTTAAGAATCACAAATTTTATTTGCAAAGTGAATATGTGTGCATAGTCCTTCTTGTACAGGAATTATTTAAAATAATTTTGAGTTGTATATCAATGCATCTTCCTGAGGTAAAGTGTTACTGAAATTTTATTTTTGTCCCTGTAAGTCCATGAAAGCATCATCTCTACATTGATGTATCCACACATTTATAACTAGGATATTGCTTATTTTCTGTAGCAGTAAAGTGTGATATATAACTAAATAATCCTTAAAACAAAAAAAGAGCAAAATCATTTCTATTTTACAGATAAGGAATGTGAAGAAAAAACTTTCCAAATGTCCTAATTCCTAAGCCAGTATAGGAATGTGTCTACTTCCAAATCCCATGGCTTTTACAGGACAGAGTGTAGCAAATCAACTGTCAAAGGGAAAACTGTCAGAGTAAAAATGGCATTGTTTCATATGTCTGTACTTTTGGCCCTGTGTTCAAAATTAGTAAAATAGATTTTGAATTTGTCTCGGGGTGGAGATCAGGTGTGACATAATGGAAAATCTGGGCCATAATATGTAAGAAAAGATAGTTTGTAACTTATAGGTCCCTGAAACCGAGGGCTTCTATTAGAGGTTAAGGGGTAAATGTAATTGGCTCCTGAGGCTCAACCAGCAGGGGGGAGCTGTGGCTTTAGGGTGGAGTTTCCTATGGGAGTCAGGATTGGTTAGTTTCAACCAAATGCATGCAAAAAGGGAAAGGGACTGGCGGTCTGAGGCTAGCGGGCATGGTGAACATATCATATGGGACCAGCTGTGAGTCTTAGATGAGGGCTTTCTGTGATGTGGGTAGCAACTGCAAATGTGGGTTTGTACTCTGGAGAGTTTATGCTCCAGGACTGGAAAGCTGCTATCTTACTAGACCAGACATCAGCATGGAGGCTTGTGGCTTAGCCAAAGTGAATGGATGCCAAGGCAGCACACAAAAGTTTAGATGGTTAAGATCCCCTGCCACAGATGTAGGTATTTGTGATTTTTTTTTTGTATTTAGTATCAAATGTTTGACTAATGTTACCAGCGTATTTTGCAAAAAGATACTTTACCAACTTTGAAAACTTTAGGGCAAGAACTAAAGAAATTTAAGGAATAGAGAACTTTAATTGATAAACTGAGTGGAGAGGGAATGGAGAAACATAAAGTGCTCCTTTAAAATCAGAAAGGGCAGAAAATGCAGGTGGGTGGGAACAACCAGAAGAAAACATAATGGATAGTAAATGGGAAAAATATAGGAATATTAATCCAACTGTATCAATAATAACTTCAAACATTAAGATTGGAACTCACCAATTAAATATAAAATGTTATTTTAAAAAAGACACAACTATATGCTGTTTGCAAGAAATCCTTTTTAAACATGAAGCTATATTTTAAAAATATGGAGAAATATTTACATGCTAGCACTAATCAACAGAAAATTGGAGTAGCTATATTAATTTCTCATGAAGCAGACTTCAAGAAAAGGAATGTACCAGGAATTAAGGGATCATTGCATAACAATAACATGGTTGATTTTTCATGAAGACATAACAATCTTCAAATGTATACACCTACCAAAACTGGGCAAAATGTAAGAGATAAAAGCATACTACTTCAAGGGCAAATAGACAATTTCACTATTATAGTTGGAAACATTACTGTCTCTTTTTCAGTAATTGACAGATGAAACAGGCAGAAAATCTGCACCTATAATGCAAGGTTCTTTATGGAGATAGAGGTGGGAAAGGTGAGTGAAACCAGAGATCCATCAAAGATAAGTTTACTAGTACTCACAGGTCCTAGAAGAGAGAATCGGCTTCACAATGGCCACATAAGGAAGCACATCATGAGTATTGGCTTGGCCAAGGAGGTGGGGAGCAAAAGGTTTGGTGGATCTGGAGTCTATGCTTTCATAGTGTTGTAGGTTTGGAACTGTAGTGGTTGATCAAGAAAGAGTGGGGACTGGGGAATCTGTATTTGACTTCTGTATGGGTACAATCCAAATAGGACATGGGAAAGATGGGGAGAAGGTGTTTATCTTCTCTAAGCAGGTTTTGGGGTGGTGGTTACTGAGGGACCATAAGTAGGATCTAAGATGCTGAGGCACTATGACAATGCAAATATCCTTTATGTTACAGCTGATATCTGAGATGCTGAGGCAGCATCGAAGTGTGAAATATCCGTATTTCAATTTAATTCACTACAGGAAGGATAGAGTGAATTAGACAGCACTATCAATCAATTCAATCTAATTGGCAAGTATAAACACTTCATCCATCAATAGTAGAACACACATTTATCTCAGGCTCACATGCAGTAAGACAGATCATGTCCTGAACCATAAAACATATGTTAACAAATGCAAAAATTAGAAATCATAAAAAGTATGTTCCTGGACCACAGATGAATTAAACTAAAAATCAACAACAGATAGCGAGAGAATCCCCAATAATCTGCAAATTAAATAATGTATTTCTATTCAACCTATATGCCAAAGAATAATTTTCAAGAGAAAATATATTTTTGAAGTAAATAAAATGACATTCAACGTATCAAAATTTGTGGGATGCAGCAAAATCAGAGCTTGGGGGGATATCTATAGCATTAAATGTGTATATTAGATAAGAAATATTTAAATATCAAAATAGTTTCCACCTAAAGATAATGAAGAAAGAAGAACAACTAAATCTAAAGCAAACAAAATAAAGACATAATAATACTTAGAGCAAAAATCAATGAGATTAGAAAAAGGAGAACAGTAGAGAACATCAACAAAACCAAAACCTGGTTCTTTCCAAAGATCATTAAAAAAGATAATTCTCTATCAAAGTTAGCTGAGGAAAAAAGAAGACACAAATAATCAATATCAAAAATGAGAGAGGGTCATTACTAAAGATTCCATGTGTACTAAAATGACAGTAAAGGAATTCACCAAATAGCTATAAGCCCACAAATTTGGTAATTTTGATTAAATAGAGCAATTTCCTGAAGGATACAAAATACCAAAATTCACACAAAGAAGAGTAAATAATATTAGTAGGCCCATTTCTGTTAAAATTGAATGAAAATTAACAGCTTTTCAAATAAGTAATCACAAGGCTAGATGTTTACACAGGAAAATTCTAGCAAATATTTAAGGAAAAATTCTCTACAAGGTCTTCCAGAAAATAAAAGCAAAGAAAATAAAAGCATCCAACTCATTTGATGAGGTCAGCTTTACTCTAATTCCACCACCAGTTAGATAAATTAAAAGAGAGGAAAAATATAGATAAATATTGATCACCAACAAAGATATAAAACTCTACAACAAAACGCTGGCAAATTAAACCCAACAGTGTATAAAGTAAATTGTACACCATGATGAAGTAGAGTGTATTCTAGTTACTTAAGTCTGGTTCAATATTCAAAAAATCAATCCATTTAATCAACCACCTCACCAGACAAATAAAAAGTCATGTGTCATTTAAATTGATGAAGAAAAGACATTTGGCACAATCCAACACCTATTCATGATTAAAACTCTCAGAATACTAGGAATAGATAAAACTTCTTCAAATTAAAAAGAACACCAATTGCCGTGATAGTTATAAGCAAACAAAAATGCACAGTTATCATGAGAGTTATAAGTGAAAGCATGGCTGAGATTGGGATCAACGCAAGAGGCTCCTCTCTCACCACTCCTCTTTGAAAGGATGAAATAAACCTCTATTTCCTCACAGATGACATAGCTTTGGCATAATTCATGTTGACAAGCTGAAATAATCCAGAAAAAAATCCCTGGTAATAATAAATAAATATAGTAAGTTTTCAGGATACAGAATCAATATAAAAGTTCAATTACTTTTGTATAAATCAGCAGTGAACAACTGAAATTTGAAATGAAAAACTAACAGTTACATTAACAAAATGATTCAATATGTAGGTATACATCTAACAAAATAATCATAGAATCTGTGTGCTGAAACTGCAAGGTACTGAGGGAAGAAATCAAGCATATCTAAATAAGTGGAAAGATGTTAAATTTTCATTGATTAAAAGACTCATTATTTTTAAGATGTCAATTCTCTCCAATTTATATATCACCATTATGCAATCCCAATGAAAATCCCAGCAAGCTTCTTAGAAAGATAGATAGATAGATATTTTTGGGTGTTGAACATAGGTACAGAGCTTTATATCTGTCAGAACTATTAAACCAAAATGAATCAGAGACATAAATGTAAAATACCAAGTTGAGAAATTTCTAGGAGATAATCTACAGGGTCTTGAATGATTTTTTAAAAACAACAACAAAAGCATGCTTTGTGAAAGAAAAACATTGGTAAATTTTAAAATTAATGACTTATTCTCCATGAAGACTCATTTCAGAGAATGAAAAGATAAACCACAAACTGGGAGAAAATAGATGCAAGGCGCATAATGGATAGTGGGCTTGTATCCAAAACTATAAAAATAATTCTTAAAATTTCAAAATAAGAAGGCAGAAATATCAATTTAAAATGAGTAGGGGAAGGATTATAAAAATATGGCTGAATAGGAAGCTTCAAGAAATAGTACCTTCTCCAAAAACAAATATAGAAATTACAAGGAATTTCTTGAACAAACTATTTGGTTACTCTTGAGTACGGTAAATACTTGCAGCATCCAGGGAAGAGCTGGATGATCAGACCAGTAAATTTCAGTTTATACTAATGAAATTTGGCTTCCTATTGTGACTACCTTCTCTACCCCAATCTTATGACCAGCAGCTGTGGAATCTGCACACACTGTTCTCCTAGAATCGCTTGTTGGTGCCACGGTAGGGAGTATGGACCTTGTCCTTCAAAACTCTGTGCTGTATAGTGTATGGCATGATTGAAGTTTTTATTTTGATCACTGATGGGTCACTGAAGTGGCTACCACTGCTTCAACCTGACCAAGTGAAGCAGCCTCACTGTCCTGGAAGAAAATTTAAGAAACAATCCTCATACTTTTCTTCTTTCCTTTCACTTCTTCAGAGGGAAAATAGTTTGGAAAATTCACAAACCAATGGCTCCAGTTTCATCAAGTTAAAAAATCAGCAATACTTGATGAGGGGGAGAATTAAATTTCAAGAGTTATCAAAACGTAATGCTCAGAACGAACATCCAAATATCAACAAAAAAATAACATAGCATGAAAAGAAATAAGAAAGCACAGAACACTCATAGATGATAAAAAAATTTGACAGAGACCATCCCTGAGCAAACTCATACATTCAACTATTAGTTAAAACATCAATTCAACTGGCTTAAATATGTTCAATAAGGTAAAGAAAACCATGCACAAAGAACTAAAGTAAACTCAAAAAACTTTGTCAGAACAAAATAAAGACATGTAAATCATCAAAAAAAAGAACTGAAAAATTCTATTTCTGGAGCTGATATGTACAAAATTGAAATGAAAAGCTCAGCAGAGGGGTTCATCAGAAGATTTAAGCAAGTAGAAGAAAGGATAAGTGAACATGAAATAAGACAATTAAAATAATTCAAAGTAAGAAACAGAAAAATTCATTAATAAAGCATGAGGTATCTTAGGAACCCATCAAGCATGGAAATACATTCATCTTTGGAGGATAAAGAGAAAGGAACAGGAAAAGTTTTTAAAAAAATGATTGGAGAGAAACTTTCCAAATATGATGAAACACATAAATATACACGTACAAAAATCTCAACAGATTCAAAGTATGATAAGCATAACACTGAGATATATTACAGTCAGATTGTCAAAATCAAAAGACAGAGTATCATGAATGCAGCAAAAGAAAATAGATGCTTTATGTACAAGGGACCAATAGTAAGATTAAGAATGAATTTCTAATCAGGAACCATGGGGGCAGAAAGCAGTGGGATTCTATATTTAAAGTCCTGAAAGTCAACCAATGTCCGCGACTTCTCGCTCAGCGTCAAGCCCCCGGCCGGCGAAGGGGACAGAGGAGAGAGAGACAGACGCAGACAAACCGACTTGAATGGCAGACACGAATCCGTAACACGCGGCGGTTGTGAGCACAGACCTTTACTGGAGCTAAGCTTGCATTCTTTGTAACAGGTTCCGCGCGGGCTAAAATACCCCACGGGGGAGCAACCTCTATGCGGCCGTCAGGTACGGCTCCCTACGGGTCGTCTCCACCCACCCTGTCCGGGTAACCTCTTATATACTGTGCCCAAACCCAATAGGTTAGTGCCACGTATACAGAGGTGATTGGAAGATAGGGTTGGTGGGCGCGTGAGTCATTTGCGGAAGCAGGATGTGAGCGCCATCTTGGCTCACTCGATGGGCGGGGGGAACTCTAGAGCAGGCTGCAGCGTGTCCACTAGGCCCAACCCGGGAGGCGGCTCTCCACAAACCAATAATTCTACGTCCAGCAAAATTATCTTTCAAGAGTGAAGGAAAAATTAAAATACTTCCTGATAAACAAAAGCTGTGAAAATTCCTTAGCAGAAGACCAGTCTTACAAGAAATTGCTAAAGGGAGACCTTCAAACTGAAATATAAGGACACTACGCATAAATTGAAGCAGTAAGAAGAAGTAAAGACATTGGTAAAGGTAACTACCCAGGTAAATATAAATGTTGGTATTACTGTGCCCTTGGTTTGTAACTTCTTTTTTCCTGCATGATTTAAAAGTAAATGTGCAAGAAAAAAAAATTCATTAAAATCTATTTTAATGGGTGCTGTTTCAGTTTTTTGGTTTCTGAAGAAATACCATACAATGTATGGTATGGTATTAAACACTAGAATTTATTGGCTCATGGTTTCAAAGGTAGGAGAAGTCAAAAATCAAGGGCATTGCTTTCTCCTGGAAGACCATGGCATTCTGGGGTTGGCTGCTGGCAATCCTCAGGTCTTGGCCTTACTATCACACTTCTGTCACATGCTAATAATGCATGTGGTCACCTCTATGCCGTCTCTCTCTTTAAGGTCCTGTTGACTTTCAGGTTCTGGCTGCTTCCTCTGGCTTTTTTTCTGTCTGAATTTCAGTCTGCTTGTGTAGGACCCCGTAATGGGATTAAGACCCCCCTCATTCAGCTGGTCTGCATCTTAACTGAAGTCACCTTATCAAAATGCCCTACTGGGTTCACACACACAAGAATAGACTAAGGATAAGAAAATGTTTTTCTTATCTCCAAGCCTAGACCTTGGTTTCTAATACCATTCTCTGATAATAGGAATGAGGGCACCTTGGCTAATGGCTGATTCTAAGACTGGAACAGGAAATAAACTAGATGAGCCTGAATCTACTTGTAGTGCCAGAAAGTAAGGAAGTGCCCATAAGAAAATGCCCTAATGATAGGAGATTGCCGAAGTGACACAGGAGCCAAATGAAAGAATTTCCAAAGCCCAAAGTTTGAAAAATTTGAGCAACAAAAGTCATCGAATTATAATCCAAAATATAAAGTAAATATCCAGGAGTCTGTACTTACATAAATAAATAATTGTTTAACTAAAAAATGGAGATCAATCTCCTGAATTATGAATAATTTATATATATAACTGTACCTTCAAGGCAGGGGAACATAAATCTCCACTTCTTAAGTGTGGGCTACACGTAGTGACTCTTCCCAAGGGTACAATATGGATGGAGGGACTAAAGCTGCTTTACAGTGGAGAGGCTTGACTAAAACTATCAGTTGTGTGTTCAGAGTTAACAATAACACTGATAAGCCAGATCACAATTGATATGTGAGAATGGAATTTTACTTTTGTGATCTTCCTTCCCTAAAGCTATAACCATACCTAATTATAAAAGAAATATCAGACAAATCCCAATTGATGGACATTCTACAATATAACTAAATATACCTTAAAACTGTGAAGGTCATCAAAAACAAGTGACTTTGGGAAGCTGTCACAGTCAAGGGTAACCTAAAGAGACATCACAAATAAATGTAATACAGTGTCCTAGATGGAATATTGGAAGGATATTAGGTAAAAACCAAGGTAATCTAAATGATATATGGTGTTTAATTGATAATAATAGATCAACATTAGTTCATTAACTGTAACAAATAAACCATGCTAAAATAAAATATTAATATTAGAGGGGATTGACTTGGGTATATTGGAACGCTCTGTATTATCATCTCAATTTTTCTGCTCCTTTAAATCCATTCTAAAATAAAATGTTTATTATGAAGAAACAAAACATGCTCAAAAAAGTCCTTGTAAAAGTATTCCAAATTTTTTTTCATAAAGCATCCAGTACATCATAACTGAAAATATGGTTTGTTTTATATATGACCCCTTTCTTTTAGTAAATCTCTTTTGGCCAGCATTATCATTTAATATTTCCATATGTTTTACTGTATTTAAGTTAAAAAATGAATATTGACAATGTCTTTTTTTGTGCAGTCATCACACTCAATTTTGGATCATTTTCATTGATCCAAGAAGAAAAATATCAGATAACCATAAAAAAATGGACATAAAACACCCCATTTCCCTTATCCCACCCCACATTGTGACTCCTTATATTGGTGTGGTATACCTGGTGCTGTGATGAAAGAATATTAAGGAATCACTGTTAACTAGAGTCCATAGCTTGCAATAGGTAAATTTCCCCACATACCATTCTATTATTAACTATTTGTACAGGTGTTATGCATTTGTACTAGTTCATGCAATAACCTATTATTTCATTGTGTTAATTAGTGACATACATAACTTTCAACCAAATTCACCCACAATGCTGCATTATTACTTGTAATCCCAATAATGAGCTACCATTACCTCTATTCATTTTCAGATATCTAAGTTCAATCTCTTTAAAAATTCTGTACATGTAAGTAAACCACTTCCATTCTTTAGCTTGGGCATAGTTCTAGGTATCCTATATTCTACATTTTTAAGAGGCTTAGTTTATATATTCTAGTTAGCTCATATTAGTGAAATCATACAATATCTGCCCTTTTGTATCTGACTTATTTCACTCAACACTATGTCCTCAATGATTATCCATCTTGTTGCATTTTTCAAGACCTCATTTTGTCTTACTGCTGTATAATATTTCACTGTATGTATATACTACATTTTGTTTACCCACTCATCTGTTGATTGACACTTGGGTTGTTTACATCTTTTGGCAATTGTGAATAATGCCACTATGAACACTAGTGTGAAAATGTCTGTTTGCGTCCTTGCTTTTGGATCTTCTGGGTGTATAAAAGTAATGGAATTGCCGGGTCCTAGGGCAACTCAATATTTAGCTTTCTGAGGAACCACCAAACCATCTTTCACAGCAACTGTAACATTTTACATTCCCACTAGCAGTGAATAAGTGTTCCTATTTATCTGCATCCTCTCTGACACTTGTTTCCTATTTGTTTAATAGTGACCATTCTTATAGATGTGAGATGACATCATTGTGGTTATGATTTTTATTGTTGAGTTGTGGAATTTCTCTCTATATACTGGATATCAAACCCTTATCAGACATACAGTTGCCAAATATTTTTCCCATTGAGTTGATTGCCTTTTCACTGTTTTGACAAAGTCCTTTGAAGGGCAGGAGTATTCACTCCTGAGGTGCTCCCATTATCTATTTGTTCTTTTGTTGCTTGTGCTTTGGGTAAAAGGTCTAAGAAGCTACCTCCTATCACTAAATCTTGAAGATGTTTCCCTATGTTTTCTTCTAAAAATTTTATAGTCATGGCTCTTATATTAAGGTCTTTGATCCACTTTGAGTTAATTTTTGTATAGGGTGTGAAGCAGCATTCCTCATTCATTCTTTGGATATGGATATCCAGTTCTTCCAGCCCCATTTATTGAAGAGACTATTCTGTTCCAGTTCAGAGGATTTGGGGTTCTTGTCAAAAATCAATTGATCATAGATCTAAGGGTCTATTTCTGAACTCTCAATATGATCCCATTAATCAATATGTCTACCTTTGTGACAGAACCATGCTGTTTTGACCACTGTAGCTTTATAATAAGCTTTAAAATCAGGAAATGTAAGTCCTCCCACTTCATTCTTCATTTTAAGGATATTTTTGGCCATTCAAGGCCTGTTTCCTCCCAAATAAATTTGATAACTGACTTTTCTGCAAAGTAGGTTGTTCAAATTTTGATTAGTATTGTGTTGAATCTGTAACTCAATTTGTGTAGAATTGACATCTTAATGACCTTTAGCCTTCCTTTCTGTGAACCTGGAATGTTTTTCCACCAATTTTGGTCTTTGATTTCTTTTAGCAATGTTTTGTGGTTTTCTGTGTATAGGTCCTTTATATCTTTGGTTAAGTTTATAGATACTACATACTTGATACTTTTAGCTGCTATTGTGAATGGAATTTTTTATAACTTACCTCCTTCATTAGTTTATAGACAAACTACCAATTTTTATGCATTAATCTTGTATCCTGCCATTTGCTGAGAATTCATTAGCTCAGGTAGCTTTTTCATAGATGTCTCAGGATTTTCCAAAAAAAGGATCATGTAATCTGCACATAATAAGAATTGTAGTTCTTCCTGATTTGCATGCCTTTCATTTCTTTTTTTGCTTAACTGCAGTAGCTAGAATTTCTACCACAAAGTTGAATTCCAGTGGTGGCAGTGGGCATCCTTTCTCATTTCCAATGTTAGGGATAAGTCTTTCGGTCTCTTAGCATTGAGTATGATGCTAGATGTGGGTTATTCATATAGACCCTTTTCCATCAGGGAACTGTTTTTTTCTTCACTCAATACTGAGGCTTAGTAGAAATGTAAAAATGTCAGTCCCCTAACAGTACATGAAAATTTCTTACAAATTCAAATACAGGTTGTGGTGGGACAATTCATGGGATGTTCTTGCCATAAGATAAATAAGAGACCTCCATAAAGCATCAAAGTTTGTAGAGGTGTAGACAAGGAGGGTTATGAATGACTCCCCAGAAGAGGTTACATAATTGAACTAAGTCCTAAGGATAAAAAAGAATGACCAAGGCAGGTAATAAGGGGATGGAGGAAAGGATAATCCAAGAAGAAGGAAAGAATTGCATGGTCAAAGGCAAATTTGAGTGCTGGGAGAATTTCTGTAAGGTTGGACATGTTGTGTGCATGTGGAATAATGGCAAGAGGTGAGCCTGGAGAGTGGCAGAGTCCAGTAGCACCTTTTAACCACCGAGTACCATGGGTGCAGAGTTGAAGGTTAGGGAGTTCTGACATAATTTCTGAACTGCAGTCCTGTAAAAATCTTAGCATTTGGGGAGGATCTCTGTGGTTCTAGTGAGGTTGGTAAGGTTATGATGAGGTGAGGTTATGGGTAATCCAGGCAAAAAATGAGAAGAGTGCACACTCCCTGGGTGTGGAGAATGTGGATTTGACAGTGATGCTAAGATGAAACAAACAAACAAAAATCAATGGCTCTTGTGTAGGGGTGACAGAGGAAGGGGGTCTGCTTGACTCTCAGTTTCTGACTTGAACAACGGGGTTGACAAGTCATTTTTAATATAAATGGTATCTGTTGCTATTTAATGTGTTTTTAGTTGTTTATACTGAATTTGATATTTAAAAATGCATCCACATGTATATCTGCATACAGATACTGCAGGCAGTTGTGTGCAAAATGCCATTGGCCCAGCCCCCTGAATTGACAAGCAACTGTTTTTTTTTTTTGGCAGTAGAACACTACTTTATCTATATTTTGTTTTAGTTACTCCCATCCCATATTATTATTAACCTCAATTAATCATTTGAGGTTGTTTAGTTAGAAATGCTTATATGACAATTTAAAACTACATCCCTAACTAATTTGAATCAAACAATCCTACTAATTAATTATTTCAAAATGATATAGTATAATCTCATAATGCATAGTGTTAAGTTTTATACAGTCAGTTTACTTATTATAAAAGGTTGATTGTTCCTAAACGATCAATAGATATGTCAAAGAGCTTAAGTGGGGGACAAAATCTTAAAAATAATATTTAGATGGAAAATTATAATAGAACTTAAAAAATGCAGTAGTGCAATGTGTAAAAAGAATAATAAAGTAATGTTAGTGTTCTAGCTCTACTAATTTTTCTTTAGTCCCCAAACTCCTCTTACATCATTCTACATAGTGAATCCTTAATATGTTTGTCTGTAAAAGAGGTTCATAATAAATGCTATTCCTGATAGAGGTCTTCCAAAAATTAGTTTGTCAGACTAAAGTTATGCAAACAATTAAAAAGCACATTTACTCCTATTTTAACGACTCTGACATCTGTTTTCATTTTATAATCAATATTATCCTCAAATTAAAATTGGGGGCGGGCCACAGTGGCTCAGCGGCAAGAACACTTGCCTGCCATGCCAGAGGACCCGGGTTCGATTCCTGGTGCCTGCCCATGTAAAAAATAAATATATTAATTAATTAATTAATTAATTAAAATTGGAAGCACTTCTTTCTTTCTTAATTGAAAATGAAGCTAATTTTTATATTAACTAACATATTTGAGTCTTAAAAACAATAGTATTGATATGTACATTTATCTAGCATAAACTTTAGAGAACATCTTAAATATTGATGTAGCTATAGGAGTAATTATTTAATATAGAAAAGGCAATACAACATTAGAAAAACATAAATGAATAATAGAACTACTTATATTTCTAGTATTTATTTATTATTCCTATTGTGAATTTCAGAATTTGATCCCTTGTTTCCAGACAATAAAAATCATAAAATAATTATAGTTTAGAGTAGAACTCTAATTCAATTGGGTGAGTCACATTTCCATGGGGATAACCTAATCAGGTTTCCAACCTATAGTACTGTATAGGGATTAAAAGAAGCAGTTGCTCCCACAAAATTGGATTAGGGTTAAAACATGGCATTTCTATGGTACAAAAATTCTTTCAATCTAGCACAAGGTGTAAACCTATTTGTAAATAGGACTTTTGGAGATGTAATTAGTTAAAATGTACCCAGACTGAATGTTGATTGTCCTTAATCAAATTTGGCTGAAGTCCTTAATAACCAAGGGGAATCAGACACAGAAAGAGAGACGAAGAGCACGAAGCAGGCAGAAGATGGGAGCTATCAGAACCAGGGAAGAGAAAGGAGAAGCACTGCTATGTGTGTTGTCACACGACAGAAAATCCAAGGAACCCCCAAAGATTGTTGGTTAGCCGGAACATACGAGCCCCTGGAGAGAGCAAGCCTTCTAGCCTCTGAAATTGTGAGCCAATGAATTCCTGTTTTTAGGACAACTATTGTGTGGATTTTGTTTTAGTAGGTAAGAAACTGCAATATCTCCTTTCTTTTTCTCAGAGGTGAATCAGATCAGGCAAAATGTAGATTTTTTGTGCCTGTTGCCATAAAATCCCTTTATCCTGGCCAGATAAGGGTTAAAAAGCAAATTCCTTTTCCAGCTCTAGGATTTGGAACCTATTGATTGTCATCTCTCAATATATCAGGACATTTGTGTAGTTTTATCCAGAAAACATTTGTGTGAGGCCCTCTTTTTTAAGTTATCTGGGTTGTTGCCTATATCCTGATTTTATAATGTACAGTTATGATATCAAATGTTCTCTCATTTCTTAAAAAAACAAAACTTGTTTTTTTTAATTTCAAGCTTCCCTTAAGTTTTAAGGTTTCTTTCCTGTTTCTTTCTTTTATTTTTATTATTTTAACTAAGATGTTTACTCATGCTTGAGATGCCAAATACAGGCTATTACAGAAAAAAGTATAGAAATGCAGGAAAAGAGGGGCTAGACTCTGGGCAAAAGCACAAGAACAACTAAACAAAGGGAAGACATTGTGGTGTGTGTTGAGCTGAATGATATATTTTCCTATATCCACGTTAGCTTTTATATATATATATATGTATGTATTTTAACATGGATAGGCACTGAGAATCGAACCTGGGTCTCTGGCATGGCAGGTGAGAACTCTGCCACTGAGCCACCATTGCCTGCCCAGCTTTCATACATTTTTACAGTGGAACAATCTAAGCTAACACCATTTCACATTTTGGTGATTCTATTCACTTGAGTACCAATTGTGCATGGGCAGGTTCATGTGTCATAAACACACTTGTAACAGATGCTCTGTTCATTAAATCTGGACCCTGTCATCCAGTTAAGTTCTGTGGCAAGTTTGCCTCTTTTGTCCTGACAGGGACACAAGGAACATAGACCTTCCCCTTTCTTTCTCATCACAGCCTTCACCCCCCTCTTCAGTATAGGAGAAGAGCATAAGTAATGCTGACATACAGACAATTATTAGTTTATTTGAAATATTAGAGGCTGTGCTGTCTCTAGGCTAGGCAGATGTTTAAGAATAACTTTCCACAGCGGGCAATGAGTAAATTTTGCTCACTGCTCATTCCTGTTGCTGGGGTTCCTCCTCAAGGGAGGCCATGCTGATTTTTTTTATTAGATTATTTCCATGGAGGTGTGACCACGCCCATTCAAGATGGGTCTTAATTAGCTTACCTGAGTTCTTAGAACAGCCAATACAGAGAGAAGACCCTTAGACACAGATGTTTGAAGATGCTGGGAGACTGACAGCAGCTTAGAAAGGAGGCCACTGGAACCAGGAGCTGAAAGTAATGAAGCCTAGGAACAAAGGGCCAACAGACATCACCATGTGCCTTCCCATGTGACAGAGAAACCATGCATGTGATCGGCCTTTCCTGAGTGAAGGTATCTTCTTGTTGATACCTTACTTTGGATCCTTTCATGGCCTTAGAACTGTAAATTTGTAATATAATGAATCCCCTTTGTAAATGACAATCCATTTCTCATATATTGCATTCTGGCAGCTTTAGCAAGCCAAAACAGAATTGAAGTTAGAAATAGTATCCTTTCATCCCTATCTCCTGTTTTTATTCTGAGGAAAGTCACGCACAGCTCTCTCCAAAGGAAATGCTCTTTGGAAATATTCCTCCCTTTTTAATTTTTTTTATCATCCATCTCAGCATTTCTTGATGATTCACTTTGCTGTATTGCTTTTATTGTGTTCATGCTTCTCTTGAAATTGAGGCAGAAAAAGGCTGACAGAAATATCATGTTATACTGATCTGTTTCTTCAGTGGAACTGTTGCTGGATATCTTAATCTCTTTTACCTAAATCACTTACTCCTAGAAATGAAGATATTAAGAAATAAATTTGTTGTTGCTTTATTGTTTTGCTATTGTTTCATTTTAAAAGTAAAAGTGAATTAAAAATCAGATAAATCTCAATTTAATTCCAGTTAACTTGGAGACTATGAGATTCTCCTTATCATATGCAAAACCAGGAAGGGCTTTATTTCATAGAGAATACTCTTTTTGAATATGTTTAATAAGACATACATAGTACATGATAGATAAAGCAAGTATAGAATAAGAAAATTCATAATCCTATAAATTTTTTTAAAAATAATTTCTCAAGAAATTAGTTACGTTATTTCAAATTACTATAAAAATTACCTATATATGGCCTATTTTAGTTTCCTAGGCTTCTTAATCAAATACCATGTCAAGGGTTGGGTTAAACAATAGGAATTTATTTGCTTATTTGAGGTTTAATGAGAGTCCAAATCAAGACATCATCAAGGGGATGCTCTTGCCCTGAAGACTGGCATTCTGGGGATAGCTGCTGGCAATTCTTGGTCCTTACCTTGTCACATGGCAATGCACATGGCAGTCTTTCTTGGCTTCTCTGTTTTCCCCTAGGTTATGGTGCTATAAGTTTCTTTTTATCATGGCTTTCTTTCTGTGTCTAAATTTCATTTTTATTTATAAAGGACCTATCCTGATTGATGGGCCACACCTTCACTGAAATAATTTCATTGAAAATTACTACTAATGTTGGGTTCACGCACACAGGAATGGATAAGATTTAAGAACATGTTTTTGAGAGATCTTACAGCTTCAAAACACCACATGATCCAAGCACAATTAATTTTTATTTTGCATTAATTTAATATTTTAGGGCAGCTGATCCAGAGCAGCAGGAAACTCCTCTCAGCACAGACTCAGGTTCTTTCCATTGTGCGTCACCAGCAGTCACGGCCCTGGGGGTCTTGTCTGAAAAATAATACATGTTGCTTCTGCTCCCCTTCATAAGATAGGGCTTGATCACAATTGTACATCTAAATGCAAGAGAAGCTGAAGAATGTTCTCCAATTATGTGCTTGGCTATAATTCTATAACTATAGATGAGGGAGACAACTTTTTGATGGAACACTAGCAGAATTTTGCAAACTTATTGTTTCAAGATTAAAATCAAGCTAGTATTTCCAAATTGTTAAATAAAATCTACAAACTTCTAAGTGTACATAAAAATGTACATCTACAGTTTTCAGGATGTTGTTAAGGTACATTGTCTTCACCATTTTGCAAAGACAAAATAATTATGCTCAAGATAATTTTTCCAAAAATGATTCCCACATTCTACTTGGAGATAGCAAAACACACATCCATTTAGCAAATTCTGTAGTTTAATGGCTCCAGATGTGCAGCTATTTGGTCATTTCTTGAACCAAATTGCTCCTTAGACCTAATAATTACTTAGTGTGTTATAAGTGATTCAACAATAAGAAAATGTCACTAGACAGTTATAAATAAGAGTAAAGCAAAAATTGTAGATGCATTTCAAATTAATTTTTAAATAATTCAGAGGAAGATCAGGGAAACATAAAATATTAAGAAATTTCTTGTAATGTTGGTGACTATGAAATCTTGCATTCTACAAAAACAGTGATTTCTTTCAGATGAATGAAAATTATGAAACTTAATTTTCATCCTAGGTGCTAATTGAATTTCTTAATGTGTGCATTTTGAAAATTGTGTTCAGTTTCTCCTCCAGAAAAAGATATTTACTAAGTTTCAAGAATCCAAGAAAAGCCATATTTAGTTAAATAACTGATTCACATGCTACAGTATTATTATGAATTATTTAAATTGCTCATCTGTAATTTTTAACAAGCAAATAAATGTTGTTAAAGTGGATGAAATCAACACAGAAGGCCATTGAAAAAATACAGATTAGATTAAAATAGCCAACTATTTTTTTTTTTAATTTGTAAGATATCTGCAGCATAAATGAATGATAATTATGGAGGTTTTTGAGTTTGCTTATTTGGAAAATTTTATGGAAGATATCTTAATATACCAGTTATCAGAAACCCAAGATGAGATATTCCCTGTAGTATTTAGATAAGGTAACAATGCTAGTATCAATAAGAAATACAGTTTTATAGTCAAATTCCCTGGGGAAGAAATAGTTAAGTTATATTAAAGCTCAAGAAAGCTAGAAAAAGAGCTAGGGGAAAAAAAGTAGGTTATTTCTATAAATGAAGTTTGGTCAAATTGGAGGCAACCATCAGAATTAGACATCTGAAAAGGAGAACAGATAGTAATAGTTTTCCCAAGATTGAGTGTGATAGGAGTGGAAAAGAATAAGGGACAACATATGGAGTCAGAAGAGTAAAGGCAGAGTAACTACTTTACATTTTATTAACTTTGACATTAGGAAACTCATTTAAACTTTAAAGATTCAGTTTATCCAACAATACTTTTACTACTTACCACACAAGATTATTTTAAGGATTAAGAAATATCTATTTAAAGTAAGAGATATGCCATACAAAAGTAGTAATTATATGTAACAATATTTTATAATATCTGGTAATGTACTGAAGTTATTGGCTATATTAAAATCCAGAGGTTATCATCTCCTTTTGCTAGTCACCAATAGCTAATTCTTTTTCCCATGAGCATTCCATGGAAAGTGTATGGACTAAAATAAAAGGGCCTATAAGCCGAAAGAGCGGCAGTAACTGATTCTGCTCTCTGTAAAGCTAAGCTAATAACAACACAGATATTGCAAGTCATTGTTATTGATCTATTATATACATTTTTGTAACTTCATAAACTTAAACGGTTAATCTAAGGAAATAAGATTTAAAATAGAGCAATTTCTAGTGACACCGCCACTAACGATTTAGTAGAATATGTCTGTAGCACAATTGCATATGTGCCCATGAATATATTTCCATCCTGTTTGTAAAAGGAATAATGGATGTAGCTTTGTAAACTGTAGAAAATAACAATTTTAGATGATATTGATTTTTATTGGAGGGTGAGGTGATTTAACTGTAGTAGCATCTAAGTTCTAGAATTTATTGAAAACAGAAATGTTACTGATTCTGAGAGAGACAGAAAATGAACCCAAAGAGATACTTAAGAGAGAACAGATATTCCCAATTTACTTGGTTTCAATATGGATATATAAGTTACGATGTGGTAACAAACATTGCCAAAAGCTCTGTGACTTAAGACAAGAGACTATTTATTTTCTAAATGTTATTTTTGCTCTAGGACCCAAGTTAATGAACCCTACACAAAGTGGAGCATACTGGCCATCATAAAAGGGGGAGATGGACTTTTATAGCAGTAACCACCCCCTCAATCCCATTAGAAAGTGTTGGTTATATGATGCAAGTGAGAAATAAAACTTTGTTGTTTCATGCCAATGAGATTTTGAAGTTTCTTATTACCACAACATTAGCTGAACTATCCTGGCTGATACAGATATTAGCTTTTATGGTGGATCATCAATGCGCATTGCTTAGCAATCGGCCTGGTGGATATTCATATTATAGTGAGAAAACATAGAGATTATTACTAAGCAGTGGCAAATTAATAGGCAAAACTGTCCCTGCAAAAAGTATGATCACACAGTTACCAAACTTATAACACAAGGACAAGAAATAGGATACAGATTATTAGTAGCACACATCGTTATCTATTTGCTATACTTGATAAGGTACTGTCCAGAAAGAGAGGAGCTCAGAAATATACATATACCTATATTTATATTTAGACACATACTAACAGACACATACTTTATTATGACTGGTATTTGGGATTAAGCAAATTAGAGAAACCCCCAGAAATTGCTTTTTGAACCAAATTTTCCACACTTCATCTTGTTCTCAAAAAAGGTAAAGAAAAGAGGGCAGGCCAGGGTGGTTCAGCAGGCAGAGTTTTCGCCTGCCATGCCAGAGACCCAGGTTCGATTCCCAGTGCCCGCCCATGTAAAAAAAAAAAAAAAAAAGTAAAGAAAAGAAATATGTATCAAATAAATTTTGAGCAACTAAACTACTAAGGTCTATAAGAATTTAACAATATGGCAAGAACTTATTTAGAAATAGACATAATTTCATTACCCATATTTAAGATCTTTGACTAGATTAAGAAGTCTTAGTATAATAGTCATCACCTTATTAGGATTCAATAGGGTTCAGTAAATTACTGCAATTGGATAAAATAATTCAGAGACTTCAGATTAGGTATATGATATTCTAGTCAAAGACCTAGAGGCTCCAAATACTTAGATTTGGGTCTACTGCAGAGGGACCAAGAAAGGAAAGCAATATAGAAAATTGAGAACTGTCTTTGAAGATACTGCTTCTGTGACTATTGACAAAATAACTACCTGGAAGGAAATAAAAAAGACCCCCTAACTAAATTTTTGGTAGAGAATCAAATTGCTTGGATTAGTATATAGTCTGAGTAGGACATAGAAATGATTTGTGGGCTTCTAACTGCCTAAATTCAAGATATGGACCAAGAAATATTCTTAGCTCCCAAGTATTATACATATCCCAAGCCTCATTTCAGAACAGCCAAAAAGGATAAGGGTGATGAAGGATCTCTCAGATGACAGAACAAGAGACCCAAATATGAATTGACTTGGAAAGCAAAGTCTAATTAAGGAATTTTCTCCATTTCTGGGGAGCAAGCCATCGCAGTGTTTGCCCAGAGGGGTTTCAGCATCGATACAGACCCAAGCACAATGCATATTTCCTTTTTCATTCTTTCCATATGGGAGCAGTTGTAGCAGTTATGCTGACTCTGTACTACAGTTTATGTTTGGTTTGTGGGGAGAAATGACTTGTCTTATTAGTTCATAAGTTTCTGATCACGAAGAGCCACATCTGAACCTGATGTGGAGAAAATAACTAAGCATTACTTTATGGGAGAGACTAACACATACTCTAGGGATCCTGAATTTTGAGCTGTTTCTTAATCGGTGGGATTTCAAAGTGTCTTTTTTAGAAAGAAAAATGAACTGAATATGTGACTTGTGGCAGAGCCATGTCATACTCATTCATACTGGTTCAAATTTTCTTTTAGGTTTGCAGGAGGACTACACAACTGAACATCTGTCACAGTCACCTGACTTCATAGGACTGTAGGTTATTGGTAGAATAACAGTATTTAACTTCTAGATGACACTTGGGATCTCTTTCTACTGAAATAGCACACTATGATGTATCATACAGAAAAATAAATTTTAGTTCTGTTAAGATTCCACTAGGATTTTCTGTTATCTTAAAATAATTTTGACCACAGACTAATAGAATATTGTCACCAAAAATACATAGATTTTAGTAAAACAATAGCAAACACATTTAAATGTAATGATAAGCTCACCATAAATTAAGAAAATGAACAAAGGACCAAAAACAATTCAATAAAATTGAAACCAGAATAGAAAGCTGTATTAGTTAGATTCATTGTCAACTTGGCCAGGTGAGCATACCTAGTCTTGTTGCTGCGAACATAAGCCAACGGTACGTGAACCTCATCTGTTGCCAATTACATCTGCAGTCAGCTAGGAAGCGTGTCAGCTGCAATGAGTGATGTTTGACTTAATTGGCTGGTGCTTAAATGAGAGATTGCAACGTGGCACTGCTAAGCAGCTCAGCATTCCTCATCTCAGCACTAGCAGCTCAGCCCAGGCCTTTGGAGATGCAGAAAGAAGTCACCCCGGGGAAAGTTGTTGGAACCCAGGGGCCTGGAGGGAAGACCAGCAGAGACCATCCTGTGCCTTCCACGTAAGAAAGAGCCTCAGTGGAAAGTTACCTGCCTTTCCTCTGAAGAACCAACAAAATAAATCCCCTTTTATTAAAAGCCAATCCGTCTCTGGTGTGTTGCATTCCGGCAGCTAGCAAACTAGAACAAAAGAAACAGGATCTTTGGATTATCATGCCAGGAAACTAGTCCTTTGGGGAAGAATATCTTCATGTACTAGAAGAGAATTGTAAAACTTAAGTCTTCTAAAAGTAGTGAAAGTTAACAAGGAACCCTACCTTACTTGGGGTTCCAAAGTTATTATAGCTTCAGTAAAAAATAAACTGAGTAAAAGCATCCTCCTGTAAATGAAAATTTTAAGGAAAATGTATTTGCACTTCTTAGCACTAAATATTAAAAAATAATTAAATGTGCTACTCTGAGGTCTCTATTCAAATAAGTCTTATTATTGAAATAGCCAACGTCATGATTCTCAAATCATAAGCATAAAATTTAAATCCTAATTAAATAGAAATCCCTCATTCCATCAAAATCAAATCAATTGTAGAAAATAAAATATCTCAATTTCTATCCTAAAAAAAAAATCCCTCTCCCTAGGATTATGCCATCAAGGATTTTGAATATTGGGATTATCAGATATAGAAAATAAAATCACTGAGAATGAAATATTTAAGATTGGAAGAAGAAATTTTTAAACTAGATAAGAAACAGAAATCATCAAAATGCAAAGCAAATGCAAAATTAAGCCAGAAAGAAATTCTAGAAATAAAAAAACAACTGAAATTACATATTTAAGGAATGGTTTTATAAAATACTACATTAGAACCAGCTGAAGAAGAAATTAGTGAAATTAAAATATATTTCAAGAAATAGAATGTATCTAAAACTTATAAGGAAATCAACAATACACATTGATAAATATAAAAGATGAAATTAATAGTTGATATTTCTGACATATATTTAATCAAAACTCCACAAGGAAAGAATAGGAAATGTAAAAATAATGATGTATTAGTTTGTCAGCTGCTAAAAAATATACAATACAATGAGTTGCTTATAAAATGGAATTTATTGGACAATGGTTTTGAGTCCAAAACAGAGGTGTCAGCAGGCAACACTGTCCTCCCTGAAAACTATAGCTTTCTGGGGTTTGCTGCTGTTGATCTTTGGTACTTGGTTTCTCAACATGGCAATGCACATGGTGGTTTGTTCTCCTTTCTTTTCTAGGTTCTGTTCACTTTAAGCTTCTGGATGCTTCTGTGGCTTCTCTCTGCAGTCTTCTCCACAAAGCGTCCAGGAATAGCATTAAGACTCATTCTGATTCATTTGGGCCACACTTAACCTAAAGTAATCTTATCTAAATGTCCTATTTGCAATGGGCTCACTCACACTGGACCAGAATATAGGTTACCAATGGATGGTTTAGGGGTAGGAAATAAGGAGTTAATGCTTAATTTATACAGAATTTCTATTTGGGTTAATTGTACAGTTTGAAAATGAATGGTGGTGATGATAGCACAGCACTGTGAGTGTAATTAACAGTACTGAATTATGTATGTGAATCTAGTTAAAAGGCTATGTTTTAAGTTGTATATAGGTTACTAGAATAATAATTAAAAGATAAAACATAAGACTGAATGACACAGCAAACCCTGCTGTAAATGATGGATAAAAATGTTCATTCATGAATTATAACAAATGTACCACACTAAGGGAAGGTGTCAACAATAGGGTAATATATGGGAAAAATACACCCTAATATAAAACATGGACTATCTAATAGTACAATTATAATATTCTTTCATCAATTGTAACAAGGGTACCACACTAATGCAAAGTGTTAATAATAGTGGTGGGGTATATGGGAAGGCTGCCATTTTTACATGATTTTTCTGTAAACCTGCAATTCGCCAATGAAAAATAAATTAAAAATAAACAATGAGAGAATGTATTTCCTGCAGATATTCACTGTGAAAAATCCTAAAGTTAGTTTTTCAGGGTGAGAAAAATGGCATCAGATGTAAATTCAGAATAACATTGGAAATGATGAATATTTAGTAAATATATAGAACTACTTTTTCTTTTCTTTAAGCATTTTATTTTGAGGTAATTATAGATTCACATGGAGTTTAAGATGTGAGGTCTCAAAAATGGCAATATAAAATAATATATTTATAAACTTGGAGAAGGGAACACCTTCTTCAATGGAATGCAAAATATTCCAAACCAGAAAAGAAAAAAATAAACTTTTTAACAAATTCGAGTTTTTCTACTTTATAATGAAGTACTTCTGGTATCTCACTCCTCCCCAAGTCACTCCCCTCAAAAAACAAACAAACAAGCAGAAAAAAAGAAAAAGGATGCCATTTAAAAATATTTAAATTTAAATAATGTAATAAGCATTTTTAAACACTTATAAATTTTGCAAATTATGCTAAACCTCATTAAATAATGAGGCATAATTAGGCAACATAGGGCACCTAATTTGGCATAATTAGGCAACATAGGGCACCATTTTAAAAATAACAGATTTAAGCCTACAATATTATATGTTGATGAAGTTTTGGAAATAAAATTCTTGTAATCTCTTAGTGGATATGCAAATTTGCAAAATCTTTCTGAAAAATATGTTGGAATAATATATTTGAATAGATAGGTGCTTCTGCTATGACTCATTATTCCCTTGTCTAGGCATACACACTTGGAAATTCTTCTATATCTAAAGTTGAGACACCTATGATTTTACTCATAACAGTAATGCCACAAAAATTGAAATATTCCAAATGTTATCAATAGAAGAAAAGTTTGCAGTATGATAAATCATGCAAGGTAATATTATCCAGCAGTGAAAATAAGGTGCTAGATACAGTGCTGCTATAATCATCAGCATTGAAAAAACTCAAACATACAGCATTGGCATAAACTTACAAAATGCTACATATATTTACATGATTCAATATACATATTGTTATCATTTGAAAATTAAAACTTAGCATAAAGATGCATACAAATGGAGAAAAACTACAATGTATAAAATGTTGAGATGATTAACTCATAAAAGTGTAGGCAGACTCAAACAAGTAAGGAAGAGTGTATGAAGAAAATGAAAATATGTACAACTTAATTTATTACTTTAAGTACTGACAGATCATAATACAAGGTAGAAAAACTCATATTACCATAACAAAACATTGATTTTTTGAGTGCTAAAAGAAGACTGTGGGAAAAGAAAATTATTCCCTGTTAAGAAAGCTTCAAGGAGCCATTAAAGTGTGGACAGATCTCTAAAGATATGTAGAATCTAGAAGGAAATACAAAATAACCATGCGATGCTAATAAATGATTCCCTTTGCCTAGACATCATTTTGGTTGATTTGCAAAATGATTGGGTTAGACCAAAGTATTTCTATGACCCATCCAGTTGGACCGATTTACAATTCACAAGTTCATAAATTAGGAACCAATACGAATGAGTGAGTGTAGACCTGCAGGAGCGAATATAAGCAAGATTATTCAACATAGTCTGAAAGAAAAGGATGAGTACAGTTGCAAAAAGCGAAATTTTAAAGAAGCTTTTACTCACCCTAGTAATTTAGTCATAGAAAGTTCTCTTTTTTTTTATTTTCAAGAAGTCACAGTGGTGTCACTATATTGCCTATCAAAACAGGAAAAAAATAGTTTGTTTAATGAAAGTCAATAATTATTTGACTGCCTAAACCTGCGAAACTTAATTGTTCTCTTTTCCACATTTTGATTTCCCCTCTCTTGATGAAGTTATTCCTGTTATTGGTATAACTTACTTATATAAATTTTGGTACCTCTTTGTACATTTTAAAGCTTCATATTTTATAATCAATGTAATATCCATTATCTCTTCCAAATTATCTTTCTAAAAAAAAAAGATTGTACCTTCGCATTTTTCAACATATATTTATAAATAAATAAACTGTCACATTTTTATTTAGTAAAAATCATTTCCCACCTGATGATTTATGGGCATTTTATGCTTGGGAATTATTTTTAGACAAAAGTAGGTCTCAAAATGAGGTGTATTCTCCATGTTCTAATAATTCTTTGAAGATCATTAATCTCTTTCTTAACATTTTAATTATATGCCATCAAATGTAAAAGCTACCCTAATTGTCTAAGCCAATTCTATGACTGACAAAAAATTTACTGTAATCAATATTTATTTACTTCAATTTATTTTGTTATAGTTTGCTACAGATTCATTTTTCTTTCTCTATTGAATCTTGGCCTTCTACCTCTAATGACAAGGTATATTCATTAAAGTCAGAATTTTTTTCCTCATTTTTCCACAACCATTTATTAATGATTATTTATAACCAGATTATTGATACACTGAGTAAGCTGTTTATCTGCTAATTCATGCAAGACCATTAAAAGATATCGCACATAATGAAATCTTCATCTTTACAGAAAAATTATATTTCATGTTATTTTGCTTCTCAGAAAAAGAATCATTATTTTCCATGACCCAGTGTTTTACCTTAAATTTTCAATTAATCCTCCTTTGGAAGGACAATAACTTTAATTATCAGGTAGCCTCATGGGTTAAATCCAAAACAGTCTGTCATTTCCCTACTTTCCTTGAGGTGGCTTCCTTAGGTAGATGCTCCCTTATCTTATTTCCCTAAGGCAATGTTATAACAGATTCTGGAAGAATTTCAGTAATTGCTATGAGGTGCTTGATTCTTTTCTGCTGATTGTCACTGAAAACAATTGAACATCATTTCCTTGAGTATGTTAGTGCTACAAACTAGCTGTTTACTTTTTGACAACACTCAGTTCCAAATCACTGACTTTTTCAATTATTCTTTTTTCTTCAATTTTTAATTCTTTTCTGCTTGAAAGGATTGCTATTGGTGTCTCAATTGGTACTCATCATTTCTGTAATGTAGTTGAACTTGTTCTGAAGAGTATTTTAGAGAAACACACTCTCCTTCACTATATTATGGCTTCACTGACAATCTGAGCATGTATACTTGATTAAATAGATAAAAAGCTCGCATTTGATATTTTTTTTCCATAAGAAGATGAATGGCAAATAGTGGCTGTAGGAACTTAAAGATATGTAATGCAGAGTCACATTTCAAATATCTGATTAGTCCCTCAGTAACCGTTTGACACAGCCTTTCACAGACATTCATTCTCTGTTTACCCACTTATTTCACAGAACTGACAGGCTGTACAAAACACGGGGGGAATAGGAGTTTAGTAACTGTGTTATGCAGGACGTTTCATGTAAGTTGAGGCAAAATTAATAATATTTAATTACTTCTAAGAATGATGCTCTCAGCTGCTGTTAGGGTGAGTTCTACAATATTACTCCAGAAGATATACAACTGGGGTGCTAGTATTAGGAAGCAGAGGAAGAATATGGAAGAAAGAAGGCCTTACAAAAGATAATTAGATGCAAATAGTTTAGATGGGAAAAGGAGAGTAGGTAAGGAGAACGTGGGCTTCTTACAAAATATTAAGATTTTAATGGGAAACAGGATGTAATTATAAGTAACAATCTATGCCTAATTTTATCTTCATAAAATAAAATATTTATAGTATGAAACATAACAAAAGTTGGCACTGTGCATAAGTACGTGCCCTGATGAACTCTCGAGGGACACGCCATAGCCAATGATGATGAAGGAAAGTAAAACATACATAAGAAAATGCCAAATACTAGAACTATGATTTAATAAAGGTCAGGCACTTCCTAGATTTAAGGAAGTTATGTGTCTCTAATATATAAGTAGATAAAATATTTTGAGAAATCCTAGAGATAAATATCAACAACATAAGGATCCAGCAGCCTTAAAACTTTGTGCCTCTTATGTGATAATGAGGAAAACTTTTTGATAGTTGAGTCATATATTCTCAGAGTTAAAAATTGAAATATTTCAGAGGCAGTATTATCTAAATTGTTATGAATTTTAGTTTTTATAGTATTTCTTTACAGCTAAATAGATTTACTCTGAAGAAACAATAATAAAGCAGCTAGTGCACAACTTGTGGTGAGAGTACAAGTTCAGGCACATTAGAAACTTTCAGCAAATGATTGCTTTATTACTTACACAGCCCAAAGAATCCAAAAGAGCAGGAGAAGAGATCCTATCATGGCTGGGAGGCCAACTTCTCGGGTCAGAGGTGGTGAACAGCACCTCCACATGTTCTATTTTCTGATGGACGGGAGAGACCAATTTGTGCTGCCCAGGACAGGGTATTTATGTAACACAGGGGACGGGTACCCTGCCACTGAAAGCTCCTATTCCGATAAACAGCTAGCACTTTCTGCTTTTGATTTTGAGTTTAAGGAACTGTAAGACTTTTCAGTTAGACCTAAAAGCTACCCATCTGAGAAATGAAAATATCTAACATATCTGTACACAAAGAGAAGGAGGTGGGTAGGCAAGGACTTAGCATGTCTGTGACTTCCTCAGCAGTGACTCTACAAATTGTTCCCTTCTATTATTTAGTTGTTTAATTTTCTTTTTTATTTGCACATGTAGATCAGTGTCAAAGTAGAAATCAGTCTCAAAAGAATAATCTCAGAATATATTGACTCCTAATGCTCTTAATAGTAGAGAGCATTTTGTTTAGAAAAGCAAAGAAGCTATTCTTTATATTAAATCCAAATCTGGCAGATCCTTTACCTTTTCCCTGGCTGTTTATCAAGTTCTTAGATTATGCACATCAGAGAAAAGTTCCATGAGGAAAGGGCATTTTTTGCAATAAAATTCTTTATTTCAATTCATTTCCATTTAATATGCTTCTAAGACATGGATTTTTATTTTGCTTCATTGGAATTTAATATGATTCTATGCTTTTTTTTTTACAGAAAGACAACGATAATTGTATGCTAACCCAGAAAGTGTTAGAAATAGCAATAGAGCAGATAAGCTTCAAAAGTTATTGATTGAATGGTTAAGAATTCTTTATAAAATATATATTTTAAAATATTTTAATCACTAAATTAAAATCTCAATGAGGGGTGCAATGATATTTCAGTGGTAGGATTCTCACCTGCCATACCGGAGACCTGGGTTCGATTCCCAGTTCGTGTACTTCCCAAAAAACAAACAAACAAGCAAAGCAAACAAACAAAAAAGCAAACAAGTAAAAATTTAACAAATGTTGCTGCAATAACGGGATACCTACATAGAAAAATAATGAAATGTGTCCCTGCCATACAGCATACCAAAAAAAAAAAAAAAAAAACTCAATGGAAAAGAACAATGCATTTTGGTATATTTATTCCTCTCTTTTCAAAGTATTTTCAAGTCCAAATAATCCCAAAGAATTTTTTTTGTTAAGGATAAGAGCAAGAAAAAAAAATTAGCTTAAAAAACTTGAGAATAATTGCTAAATAAAGTGAATTTTGCTCCTAAATTACTGTGAATATAGCTTCCGTTTTCACCTACATACTACTTAGTTTTACAAAGTTCTTGGATTTTCAATGAACTTTCATTTTTAAACTTCTTAACTAAATAATCCATGACCATTATAAAATTTAAATGGAGAATCAGTACTGAAAGAGTTTGACCAGCAAGCATCCATTAGCAATTCTATCAGTAAATATCATTGGCAATAAGGGACACAACTAACCTTCCAAGGAGGATTTAAGGGGCATAACAATATATTTAACTGCTTTCCATCCAGCACTGATGAGGTTGTTTAAGACATTCTGAATTTTTAGTGGATTTTAATTTTTAAAGGAACAATGAATGCCAAGGTTTAATTATACTTCTTTGACCTTATAGGTAGTTTTCATTCATGGATATAGCAGCATCTACAACAAACTTGTGTCTTTTTTATATATAGGAAGGAAATTAAGCCCTGAGAAGCGCTAAGTGACTAGCTAGAGGTCGTGGAACTCATCAGTGGCATTGCTGTAAAATAATAGAACCACAAATGTCTTTTAATCCTGTCTACCAACCTAAGAAAATGTCCATTCTTAATCTGCCTTGTTTTCCTATAACAATGTGAACAAGCATTGAAGGCATCCATGGATTAGACAGAAAGCATGTTTGTAGGCTTTTTTCCTTAAGAATTTTATTTTTCACCAAGTTAGATATTATGAAACTGTTTTTTTTTTCTAAAAATAAGTTCTGATATATTCAGAATTCTATCTATTTATAATGGTGTAATATCTGGACATTCAGTATCGATTCTTTTTAGACTGAATTGCACAGACATTGTCCTATCATATGTCCTTGAATCAGTATTGCAGAAATCCAATTGCCCTACCCTTAACCTCTTTCACAACGGCTGATTTTAGTTATTGTGTGTATGAGGCCTGTGAAATAGCAATGTCCCCTTGGGAATCATGATAATGGAAATTAAACAAACACAGGTACTGAAGCAAGCATAACAACTCAATGTCACAAGCAGGGAAAAACATAGGCTGCTCTAAATTTACCACAATTTCTGCTGTTTGTTTGTTATACACTTCAACTTGCCATGTAAAAATTGTAATTATCTATTTACCTTCAAAAATTGTTAATGATGTATTATCTACTTGCCATGAAAACTATACAATATTGATTAGCGTCTCTTGACAGAAAAATGCCTGTAAGTTAATATTTCAGCAAAGCATCTCAAAAACAACTGGTGTTTTTCCTATTGATTTCCTGACCTTGGAAAAAGACAATGAGTTCCCAAACATGCCCT